>NC_138047.1:57242860-58548638 GCF_964194185.1 Rhinolophus hipposideros
GGATTAAATAGTTGCATTTTAATTTACGGTTACTCATTGCAAGAAAATACAGAAATTACAGTGTATTTCATTTCCTCTTTTGCTGCTGTGTGTATCTTATTTTTCATTAATTTCAAAAGTTTATTCATAGGATTTTCCTAGGGTAAAATTTATGAAGCTTGTAAGTAAATATCCATGTAGGAGACAATGTTAATAGATTAACTGCAGTAGCGTTTATTGAACATCTATTATATAGAAGGTTCTTTGGGGTGCTAAGCGATAGATAAGTCACCACTCCATCCCCCAGGGGTCCTAGTTAAGAAATAGCCATGTAAGCAATTAATATGTGCAAGGCAGCATGAAATGTTACAAACTGAGTGTAAGTGTTAGATGAAGGAACAAGGACGAGAGATTTGAGCTAAACTTGAAAGGATAAGAAGAATTACAGTAGGTGGAAAGTGGCATTCTAGATGGAGAGAATCATTTTGACAGACACAGACTCAAAACAGTGCATGATATAGTTCAGAAATGTGGAAAGAACTGACAGGGCTGGTGTTCGTGGAGAGAGGAAGCGTGAAAGATGAAGCATTTCTAAGACATTGACTTGTTTAGAGTTGTAGCTGACAAAATGAACTTTCACAGATACTTAGAAGTGTAGTACATGACCCTTGGGACTCTGCTTATGGAAGTTACTACATTAGGATAGGCCTCGGTTAAATGATTATTGAAATATGAATGTTTTGCAATCCAACCATTTTATTGAAATGCATGAGTATGTTAATGACAGTGTTTGGGAAACCTTTAGGAGCCCTGAGACCTGGCAGCGGCCCTGAGATTTCCTTAGGGCAAGGGCCCCCTCAGCAGCCTCCACAACAGCACCGAGTTCTGCAGCAGCTTCAGCAAGGAGACTGGAGACTGCAGCAGCTCCACTTACAGCACCGCCATCCTCCCCAGCAGCCACAGCAGCAGCAGGCTGCTTACGTGCAGCAGGTAATCCTTCTGGTACTTTACATGCGGAAGTCGGAATCGTGGTGGGAAATTCATGCAGCTTTTGAATATCACTGTATTCCTTTCTGTGCCATTGGCGCCTTGAACTCTAGATCCAAGTAAACAGATTGCTTAGTTTTCTGATTGTTAAAGGATATGTATTTTATTTGCATTCTGTGAGATACTTAAGAAAACTCTGTTGATATAGGTTGTATCATGGCTGTATGAAGCGAAGAATGTTCATCTAGTCATTAGGCATCATGAATAAGCACTGCAAGTTTATGATGGATATTATCCTTTTTAGGTTACATTTTGAGTTCAGATGCATAGATTAATTACATTATTGTTGGAAAGGTTTCAGATGTAACATTGTCTTAGGTTTTGTTTTTTTGCCTGGGTTGGTGTATATGTGTATGGTGGAGGGTAGCATTTAGAGTTGGAAGGCACATAGGAAAAAATGACCTTAACTTCTCTCCTGCTCTTTGCCTCAGTGGAACCTGCAAATTTCTAGTTTCACTAAATTATTTTAAATTTAATAACCGTCATCATCATTCTTTCATCATTTCCTGAAATATTTTTGAGCCACTTACATGGATGACACTTTCATGGGTGTCTCCCTCCTTTGGTCTTGACTGAAGGACCCAGAGTGGAGGGTAGTTAAATAGGTGTTGCCATTGGATGACCAGAAGACACCATGGGAGCGGAGAGAGAGGAGGGTGGGAATTGACTGGCATGAGTCCTGGACACAGGTGACTTCGGGGTCTTCCTCAGTTGGTAAATGTGTTTAGGTTTAGGCTTTCTCCAACATCCTTAACTGCTGGAAAGGGTTTGAGTGGAATCTGTTATGTTTCAGTAATAATTCTGAAACCACTTCCAGTAAGCACATATAAGTTATAGTCACTTACTGACGATAGCTACTTTACATTGGTATTTGGACTACTGAGTACGCAAGTCGTTGTCATGGTAAAATTTGTACTTAAAAACAAAAGACTATGGCACAAAAAGGCATGAGAAATATTGATGAAATTGTTTATTTTTCTCATTGTAGTATCAGCATGCAATGCAGCAGCAACAGATACTTCAACAACAGTTTTTAATGCATTCTGTGTATCAGCCGCAGACTTCTGCATCACAGTATCCTACAGTGGTAAGTATTACATAATTTCTGTAGATTTCTCTGAGTATACTATTGGAATTCACAGGGTAAGTGGTATTATTCAGAATTTAATAATTCAGAATCAATCCAAGTTAGTTAATTAAACATTTTATCAAAGCCAGTCATGTATTCTTAAGCAGGTTTAAATTGGACTAAACTTCGGCACATTGTAACTGACTGATAGTATTTTTCCCCCCTTCTTTGCCCTCTCCCTCCTGCCCTCCCCCCACACACTCTGGTTCAGTCCGTTGCTTCTCAGTCTAGATGTATAGGAGGCAGCTCCCTGGCCCATGCTGGTGTTATGTGACTTGTGCTGCCCCCCCACCCCCACTGAGGCAGTCGGTTGCTGGTCATCGGTCACCCACTCACAGCAGCTCACACTGGCCACCGGCCGCTCATGGTGGCACACAGTAGCCCACGTCAGCACAAAGCAGCCAACGGCCACTCATGCTGGTCACCGGCTGCTCCTGGCAGCACAGGGCAGCCCATGGTAACACAGCAGCCCACGGCCGCCCATACCGACCTCTGGCAGCCCATGGCAGCCCAGCTCCAGAGAGAGCCGTTATTCACAATCTTAGCTGTGGAGAACGCAGCTCACTGGCCCATGTGGTCGAATTGGCGATCTTGGCGTTAGGAGATGACACTCCAACCACCTGATCCACTGGGCCGGCCCTAATAGTATTTTTTTATTATCTCATAGTATAAGGGAAATGATCTATTACCCAGGATCTTTTGTTATATGTTCCTTTCATTTGGCAAATGTCAACTGAAGAAAAATAAACCCAAAGGAAAATTGCATTTGCTTCAGAGAATAGTTTGACCTTTTTAATAGAAACCACTACACTAGAGACTTACTACTCTGTTGTCTTTTTCTTAAAGTATTTAAAAGAGAATTTTTGAATGCTGCCAAGTGAGCCTAGCTTCAGACTTCTTAAATAGATTTATTTCATCTTGCTGTAGTTTTCTAATAGGGAGCTGCTCCTTCAGATATAAATTGTTTTTCAAGTTTCTGATTTTGTTGCCAGTGTGAAAAGAAGGAACATAGATAGATGTGAGGCTGACAGTGCTTTAGTGACTTTGAGCATTGTTTTACGTAATGACATTTCTTGTTTCAGGGGCAGCAGTACCAGCAGGCTTTCATGCAGCAGCAAATGCTAGCTCATCAGCAGCAGTCTCAAAAACAGTCATCACCTGAATATCTTACCTCCCCTCAAGAGTTCTCACCGGCCTTAGTTTCCTACACTTCATCACTTCCAGCTCAGGTTGGAACCATAATGGACTCCTCTCATAGTGCCAATAGGCAAGTATTTTTCTAGTGAATGCAAAGAAAATTACTGTGAAAGTAAGTGTGATAGTGGAGCGGAGGCACTAGAGTTGCGCCTTTTCTCTTACGAGTCCTTTCTTCTGTTCCCTGTGCAGCCCCATTCTTCCGTGCATTTCCATTAGTTAATTCTGCTAACTGCTATTTGCAGATAAGGCTTAGTAACATCCAGCAGCATTTAAGGCGAAGGAAATTATTCACTTATATGTTAAGGTATTCTTTGTAATTTAAGTGGAAACAAAACCATAAGCTACTTTCGTAGTTAAAAAAAAATCCTTGTAGATAAGTTCATTCAACTTTTTCAACTTACATGTTATTATTTTCAATTAGTTTGATAGTATTTACTCATAAGATTGTCAAATTTGGTTTAATTTAAACAGGTAACAAAAATTTTTAATGTGTCATTTGGTTCTTTTTGAAGATGATACAGCAAGCTTATTGTTACTTTAACAGTTGGGAAACAGTATCTTTTGGTTATTCAGATACATTGGTTTATAGAATTATTTTTCATAGATAATTTATATTGAAAGCATTATAATAAAGAACAGTGATACAAATTTTCTCAAACTTAGATTTGATATAGGGAATGTTTCAGGATCATGTAATTAAGAATCTATTGACTATTATAAATACTTCCTAATATGTTTAGATATGTAGGAGGAAATAGCTGTTAGAGCTTTGGTTACTGGAAAACCAAAAAAGTTCTTATACAATACTGTTTTAGAGTGTGAAACAGCTGGGAAAAGGTGTCTACAAGCTTTGGCCAGGAGTGGGGCATGAGAAACAGTAACATCAGTAGCATACTTGTTCACTGAGCATGTCAAGAGAGGGTTAAAGCACATGGTTTGCTATAGCACACCTCCCAGCCTCTTTGTGTGTGTGTGTGTGTGTGTGTGTGAGAGAGAGAGAGAAAGAGAGAGAGAGAGAGAGAGAGAGAGAGAGAGCGAGAGAGAGAGAGAAGAGAGATGGGGAGTGAGGGAGGACAAAAAAAAACCAAACTGATTTATTGAATTGAATTAGGACACGTGCGTCTAAGTGAAGAGGTGGGCATCTGATGAAAGGCTAGTTTAAAGATCCAGATCAGTATTTGCGAAACTCTTTGTCATTTGCCTACTCTGGTTACAATTTTTTGATTTACCCACATGGTACTTTTTTGTTTAATAAATTAATAGCATTGTTATAAATAATAAAATTAAAACAAATAACATTATACATTATAAATAAATTAAAGCCACTAAAGTATAATCTATGAAATATAAGTAGCAATCTAATTTACAAAAGAGACATACCTGCAAATAAGTCCCCTAGGGATAAGAATGGAATAATTTTATTCATTAAAAATGGGATATTCTGTTTGGTATTGTTTAGTTTAAGGTGAGGCTGTTCTATTAATTAAATGATTGTTTTTTTTTTTACTTTTGATGTGAACTATCAGCATCAAAAATGTTGGTTCTTATCTAGTTTATGTGTTTGGAAAATGCAAAAATATTAAACTGTCACCTCTGATACACCATACATACTTACTTATATATGACTTCATAGTCTAAAGGATTACTGACCTGGAAATAATAAAAGTTGTGTCAGTGATGAGAATGGAGTCAGGAATTGGAAATCCTGAATGAGAGAATTCATGTTAGTATTCCATAGCATATGTGCTATCTAAGTGTCTGATTAGTTATAAAGAGGAGTATTAAAGATTTGAGGCGCACATAAGCATGCAAGGTGCTGATACCTCAAACTCATGTGAATTGCCATAACAGCTGTCTACTTAAATCTGATCTCTAGTGATAACTGTTCATAAAATCACAGTGTGATATGTTAGAGAAGGATTTTTTCTAATTTCGGTGTAATTTTAAAATTTAAAACAAAGGTTTATCATCAGAATTATCTTGCATACCCCAGTTTAGGAAATATTGGCCTGGGTATCTGTGAAAGTGTGTAAGACGTCTTTTACTCCACTCCTGTGTTATATTATATATGGAGGGAGATGGGAGGATGGAGCAGGAGGGGGGTAATGGTTAGATGGTTTGAAACAGTTATATACGTGGCAAATAGATCTTAGGAACACAGAACTTCCACAGGAACACTGCTCCAGCCACACTCGGTGCCTCAATGCTGCTTCACTATTACTGTCCCTATTTAATATCTATCGTTATACAGAGCATTATATGTTGAATAACTATCTTCTGTAACAATTTAAAAGGTGATTTGTAAGCATCTATACCTGCTTATAACTAAGTCAGTGGAAGGTGAAGATTGGGGTTAAATGTTTTGCTCTAAGCGTATAAGGGACATTTGAGTACAAGATGAGAAGGCAAGTGGTTCCTTAGAACATGGGGAAAGGGTCACGATCTTGGTTAGCATGATTATTTTCTTTTATTTCCTACTCAATATTCCGCTAAAATTTCTACCCTCCACTGTGTTATTGTATCTGTAGTATGAATATTGGAAAGTATTATGTTGTATCCAAATAATAGTTATATAAACAAACATCTATGCATATATTGTCTTCTTATGATACAAATCACCCTGTTGTGTTAGTTATTTGTTGCTGCATAATAAACTACCCTAAAACTTAGTGACTTAAAACAGTGATAAACGTTATCTGACACATTTTCTTTGGATCAGGAATTTAGGAGTGGCTTGTCTCCATATTTATGACCAGGGAAGGTCTGTCATGAGGTTACAGTAAGATGTTGGCTACACCTGCAGCTTAAGGCTTAGCTGGTGCTGGAGGATCTGTTTCTAAGATGGCTCATTCATCGCTTTGGGCAGGAGGCCTCAGTTCTCTGCCATGTGGATCTCTCCAAAAGACTGCTTGAATATTCTCTTTGGCAAAGAGAAAGACTGTTTTGAACAGGGAATCATTTATTCTGATTTCTCCCAGAATGAATAGTACAAAAGAAAGGGCAAGAAGTAACCTGTGATGCCTTTTATGATCTAGTCTTAGAAGTCACACACTGGCACTTCTGCCATATTCCATTTGTTAGAATCTAGTCACTAGATTTAATTCATATTTAAAGAAAGGGAATTAGGTTTTACCCTTTGAAGGGTGGAGTGTCAGAACTTGTAGGCATATTTTAACACCTGTTTAAATTGTAGGTTAATGTAACCTTCCCCTACCCCCCCCCCCCAATTGAATTACAATCTACCTAGAAGAATCCATTAATTCATCCCAGGAACAAGAGGAGGATGATTCAGATAGGGAATCAGAAAGTTCTGAAAGGGATCATTGACAGGCAGAAGGGGGAGTGCCCATCTTTCTTAGTTTTGAAAATCCTTGAAGATAGTTTTGAAATTAAAGATGGGATTCTGTCAGGGATGCAGGCTTAGATTTTAGCAGTTGATGCATTCCTAGAGGGAGTTCTAAACTGAATTATATTTATTATTAAGATACCTAAGCTTTGTTTACTAAGAAGACTATCTCCTTATTGAGCAATTATTCTGTTTCTTTTTCTCTAGCTTTCAGTAAGTATTTAAACATTCCATTCTTGGCTCAGCTATACTGAGGGGGCTTTGACTAGGGGATTAAATGGGCAACTTTTGCCCTCTCTTCCCATTTAAGATCTGTGTGGTGGCAATGACAGTGAGCTCCCAAGGAGAAGGTGAATTTGAGGCGATGAGTCAAGGCTTGCAGAACTGAGATACTTTTTTAGAAGTGTGTAGAGATTGTCCCTCCATTACCAATGTTAGAAGATCTGCATCTGAATTATGAAATGTACTTGACAACTGTGTTACGTTGCCCTCATGCCTGTGCTCTATTTGCCGGCTGGATTGAAGGAGAGGTACCCAGGAACTCTCAGGTTAAGAGGTCTTTAGACGCTCATCTTCTCCTAAACACCAAGCCTTTTAGACAACTTTTCTAGAACCAGTGGTCCCAGGCCCCAGACTATGGATACTTTAAACACCATGAAAGATTTATTATATAGAAAATAACCTCATCTACTTTTAGCTAATTCATAAAGCAATCCTAGCAGTTAATCATTTGTTAGTAGTAGCTGTATAGAGAATGGCTTTGTCAAAAGGAAAGGTATTGTGGTGTCTCAATAACCAGGACATAAGGTCACCTTATTCAGTAGTGATTTGAGAGTAATATTGTTGGATATGGCAACCTATTTTCACTTTAAGGCTTATTCACTATAATAGTAATTCCAATTTATTGAGTGCTTGCTAGTAATATGTTTTTTACCAGACACTGTTCCCTTTGCTTTATGTGTATTAAGTCGTTTACTCTTAGTGTTGCTATGAGGTAGATACTATTGCTGTTATAGTGATGAGGAGGCTGAGACATAGAGAGGCTAAGGTAGTTGAAGTGTACACAGCTAGTGACTTACGGAGGCTGTTCAGATCCCAGGAGGCCCTCGTCTTAATCCATGCCCTTATCTGCCATCTCCATCATAATACAGTGACCTGCTTTTCTTAGCATTTATGAAGTATGAACCAGGGCATTTAAAAATTTCATTTCTAATGTTTTTTTCCTTCTTTTTCCTCCCTTAATTATTACTATAGGTCAGTTGCTGATAAAGAGCCAGTTGCAAATATTACACATCAAAAGAACATCAGTAACCCACCTGATATGTCGGGATGGAATCCTTTTGGAGAGGATAATTTTTCCAAGTTAACAGAAGAAGAGCTGTTGGACAGAGAGTTTGACCTTCTCAGATCAAGTAAGGGACACTTGAAGGCTTATTTTGCTTCACAGTAAAATAACAGCTCTATAATTATTCAGCAAGGCCAAAGACTGTTTTAAGGGGGTAAATAGAAAATTCTTTTTGTGCATTTGAGGGCAAAAATCAGGCCATCTTCTTTTACACATACTATCAAACTATGTTGTGTGCATTAGAAATCCATTGCTTGGTAGTAGCTATTAAACCCAAGATTACTGATAATACGTTGATTCCTAACACTTAAATACTGCATATATTTGAATGTTAAATTCAGAATATCTCCAAAGCATGGAAGATTAATGTTGAAATAAAAAGGGAGACATTAGTATCTTGCCTTACTGATCATTTTGCAGCTCAATTTTCTTGTACCCTCAAAAGAAGATATTGTGGGTCTGAGATGCCCTTTGAAAGTGCCTGAAAGAAAACATGACTATTACATTATGTTAATGTTTTGTAATGCCCTTTTAATGAGTGGTGACATAAAAGGGCTGCTTTGTTGTCCTGATATGGCAAAAGTTAAATAAATTCTTTACCACTTGAAATCAGGTATCTCAATGTTTTTACTTGAAATCATTGCCTTTTCTTAAACTACCTAACATATATGTCAAGCCTCGCCATATGTATTTTAGAAAAGTTCTTTTTCAGAAAAGGGATGTGTGGAATGTTTTGAGGGGGTTGCCAAATAGGAGCAAAAAGCTTACTTCTGGAGTATGTAGATAATTTTGAGGTTTCTGAGGCGTGTGTGTGTGCTCACTCATGTGCATGCATGTATACTCACATCCAAGTGTGCTTTCCCATTTTTGCATGTGAAAAGAAGGTCTTAATGATCCCTAGTTATAGTTCCTAGTTCTGTTTCATTTTAGGTAACTGGCTTTATGAGAACATTTATTAGATGAAATGCTTTATTCCAAATTGGTATATACCAGGGGTACCAAAAAAATGTACACAAGTGGACACTGGTCAGTGCTGCTCAAGCAGTAGTTCGCCATAATCAGAAGTGTCTGGACACTGATGGTAACCACTTTGAGCACCTCTTATAATTGCAGAAGTCAAACGTGACTTGTATTCATCGTTTGTTATCAGTATATATTGAGTATTACCATTTTAGTACAGTTTTATTTTCTTAAAATGTGTATACATTCTTTTGTCACCCTCTGAATTTTATGTAAAGTTTTAAATTCCCTGAGTTAATGAAAGAATAGTTGGTGGGGATTTAAATTTGTATTTTACGTATTGGTTATATGATGATGAAAAATTAAATTGATGATTAAATGCAGATCTAAAAATGAGTTTTGAACCTTTAATAAAGGTTTATTAACTGGTAAAACCAGTCATCTTTTTATTAAAAAAAAAATCTTTTTTTCACCACAACTTTTTTGTTTGACATTTTTCCTGTAATTTATGTTGAGTGGCCCCAAAAGTAAGCTTTTAAAAAAAGAAATGAAGTGTCTCTTTTGGGGGGGGGTGGCAAGGAGACAAAGGGGCAACCACATATTTGCATTGTAATTCATAGGATTATTTTTAAAGTAAAAGGTAAAATTGAAATATTCACTTTATTGTGTTCTGCCCATAACAGTAATCAAGGGTTTGCTAAATCAGTGTTTTCTACTCCTTGAATAAGAAAATTCCTCCTTTTTTAAAAAAAAAAAAAATCAGTTTATGGAATGGGTAAAGTATTCACATACTGTGACCTTATAAAAATATGTTATTCTAAGCTCCCTAGAATTTGTAACGACACTCATTTTATTTACGTCCCGTAGGCAAGAATGGAATGTAAATATTCATGTATGCGTAACTTTATAAAACTTGGATTTAGTGTGTAAAATTCTTAACCAGCTATTTGCTTTTAAACTTCAAGGTCAGATAACATATGTAATTTGTGTGTGTATTTGTGCACACATATGTATGCCAAAGAGAGTTCAGACTTCATTGCAGTGTTAATTATGGAAAGATGTTAAGTTCCAAATGAAAATCCAGGAGGAATTTTATCTGAAGGTTTGACTTGGAACAACTCATCCATTTGGAAAAACACTTAGATGGTCCCTGAGCTATCGAAATCACTGTCCCAGGCTGATGCACTTAAATTGGCACATAGCACCAGAAAAGATGATTTCTGACCCCTGACAATGGCATTTAAGGAGGTTGTAATCTCAGTAAAGTCACTTTAACTGCTGTCGCACTTCCTTATTTAACTACTGGGTATAATGATGCTTTCCTCATAGGGTTGTCAAGAAAGTGAAATGAAATAATTTCTTTAAAGAGTCTTGACACTCAATAAAATGCCAATTTTCCTTTTGTCACATTTTGTATAAGTCTTTAGGCTCCAGTTTAGGAAGTTATTGCCCTTTAACCAACTATATTTAAACTATCAGGTTTCTCAGCTGGCAATTAAAAAACAAATTAGAAGGGGCTTTGTGGGCAAACACATCAACAGCAAGATAACAACAAGGAAGGAGACGGAAGAATGTCTGTGTTTGCCTTAATAAATGGCAGTCATAATGGATTCAAGAAAGGTAGAAGGTCTCTAATATAAGTATATAAAGAAATCAATAAAGCAGAGGCTATAATTTAGAATGTCTTCTAAAGTTTTGCTGAACTACAATATTCAGTCATCTCTAGTACTTCTTTCACTCACAAGCAGTAAGGTATCTAATATTTGATCTAGTTTAGTGATCAGGTTTAAATTTCACTGATGGGCAAAAGACCTCTTCCAGAAACTTAAGAGTTTCAGTAGACAACTAACAGTGTAGTCAGAATTGATTTTTGGTCATTACTGGTTGGTTCCTCTGTCCTGAACAACTTTCCCAAAATGAATGAATAAATAATTGATGCATTTGAAATATCAAATTCATTTTTTTTCCCCAGGGCAGCTATTTATCAACAGTTTTCAAGTCCTTTCTAACGTAATTTATATTTAGTTTATGAGATGCTTTCCAGTGATGAATTTGAATACCTTTATAGGTGTGATCCTTAAAAATATAGCCATTGCCCATGTAATGATTGTTTAGAATTATAAATTCCCATTTCAGGCTTGTTTTTGAAATGGTACATTTATTAAAAGAGAAAAAAAGGATATGATGTCTAGGAAATATTTGTATGTATTGTCCCTAAGGTAATTTTAAAATCATATATTTTGAGATACTAAAATTCCAAATTATTAGTGATTGGTAACAAAATCTGTTTTTTAGTGATTCTTTAATAATACAGTTGATTTCACATACCTGGTAGCAAAGGGATTTAACATATAAAATAAACCAAATTCTTCTTGCTTTTGCTTTTAGTGTAACTGAGTGTTACTTTTGGTTCAGAATTTTTTTCCCCTGTTCCTATGTAAGACCAAAACATTAATCAAAATTAAGCATTACTAATAAAGCTGTTCTCAGTAACATTTTTAAAAATTTAAGTTTGTATTTTTCATTGTCTATTGTGCCAAAACATCCAGATCAGTATATAAACTTTAGAAATCTAATTCTCATACTATTTAATACATTAAACACTTAATTAGAATACAGGTATTTTCTTTGGGAAAATTTTTAACTTCCATTTGTTAAAATAGTTGTGTAGCTGTACATATTAAAAGTAATATTAATGGAATGGAATATTTTTTTGTTGTGGTGGATTTATTGTTTCTTTTTAAAATTGAATCAAAATAACTAAAAGGAAGGACAGAAGAAACTAAAGACTGGCTGCTTTACAAATTCTACTGAATGTGGTGGTGGTGGTGTTGTTTTCCTATGAAGCCACAGAATAAAATAGATATAAACATCTGTATATATAATTAGTTTGTTTCAAAACATTGTCTCACCATTTTAAGCTAATTCAGACTTACTACTACTATTCCTTACTACTAGTGTTCCTACTATTCAGTACAGAATATCAGAAATTTTAAGTATATTAGAACAGTTTCAAAAGTATCAGATGAAGACTGTACTTTTAAACCTTATTTATTAACCTTCTGGCCATTATTTATATGAGCTGCTGAATTAGCTCTTTAGAATAATTATTTTTTTTCTGATATCATAGAATATACTTTGGTTCTAGGATTTTTAAATCCTATATTTTTGTCATCTGTATCAATTAAAATTGTTGCAATGATACTGTCTTTATTTACCAACACAAGTCTTTGGGAAGGCAGGAGGAGGTAAGTTTCTTATATTGGACAAATCAAACTCAAGTTTTGCTTTAATGTAAAGACAACCAGTTATTTGACAATGGAACTGAAGTACATTTTAGGGGTGACTATGTATTTGAAAAGTCACTCTGCATACCATTTCATTAGTTTTTATTTATAAGTAATTGATAGTTTAGAATATTAATACATGTATTTATTTTGTCTTTTGTGCGCTGGGATCCAGATTATCATGTGAACTTTGGAAATCTAAATTATTTTTTAAAAATCCTCCATGGAAAAATTGATTGTGTGTTTTGTGGAACAATGAGATCATGATTCATTTTATATTGAGTTTATTCCAATTCCTATTTTGAAATAATTGGATAAATGAACTTTGTATAGAACAATGTCTCCATATTTTTGATTATGGGGACCCTGTATACAAAAGTACCAGTTTAGTCCTAAATGGTAATGTTTGTACTCTTGTCATAACTACATGGTTCTATTTATACATTTACCAAGAATTCACCCACCATAGATTGATGGAGATAATACCAGTGCATGAGGATTCAAAGAACCTTTAGTGGTAACTTTGTATCTTTTTACATTTTGAGAACCACTGGTACAGTAGTTTATAAACCAGGAGAGTATGTTAAAATGTAGATTTCCAAGCCCCTACGAAGATAATCTGATTCATTCTGTCTGTGGTAGGGTGGCCCAGGTAACTATATTTTATACAGGAATCCTGGCAATTATGATGCAGATGTTTTAGGAGGGAAATCTGGTGCTAATTTAGGTGGAAGTACCTATATATACTCTGTCATGATTTTCAAGAACGAGGGCTCTCGCATATTGATATGCTGTGGCTTTCACTCTGAGACAGTCTGTCCATTTGCCTTATCCCATTCCCTCTTGCCTTTGTCTTCACTCTTGTGCAGCAGAATTTGGGAAATGAAGTAAGAATGGAAGAGTCTAGGAGGACTGTGCTACAAGGAATAATCCTTGGTTTTAAAGTTACTCTGTAAATATTAGGTTGGTGCAAAAGTAATCGTGGTTTAAAAGGTTAACAATTGCAAAAACCACAGTTACTTTTGCACCAATCTAATACATTGGAGGCCTGATAACATTGGTAACCACAGGTACTCTCTAACTCAGTGATTCTTAGGCTTCTCCTTAAGGTTTGATTATGACTTCCCACCACAATCAATTAAAGATCCTTGGTTATATATTCTCCAACGTTATTTTTTTCAGAAATATGCTGAGACTAACTTCTCTTTAATAGGTGTTGAACAAAATATAAAAAAAAATTTTCATGGTACAATCAGCATTTGTTACTAGTTTTCTGAATCAAGTAATACAGTTAATATCTTGAAAAAGAACACCTAAAATTAATTTTCATTATCCATTGCAGTTTTTGATTAGAAAGGTAGCTCTTAAGTTTTGGAAGTTTTGTTTGTGCATCTATCATTTGTCAGATGTGTTCCCTTAACAAAAATATTTATTAGTTCTTCAACAAAATTTTAAGTAAAAATTTAAACAACCTAAAGTTTCGTGTGGATTTTGCAGAGTTAGTTTTAGCCATAAAAGCTGACAATTGTATCTAATATCATAGAGGTGTTTAAAGAATTAATTGTCCACAGCAGTAATTAAGTATATTCAGTGTAGATGAGAGTTTTGCGTTAAAGTGAGCTCCTGGACCAATGCTGTCACATCACCTGGGGGCTTGTTGAAGTGCAGAATGTTAGGACCCATCCCAGAACCATCTCTTCAGAATCTCCCTATTCTTTTTATCCAACACTACAATTTTCTCTATAGCTTTATTGGTTTTGAACATACTGCATATATACTTCTCATTTGCTTATTATTTGTTTTTCTATGCCAGCATATAAACTCCATGAGGGCAAGAATCTTTGTTTAGTTTTGATGTTGCATGCCCATTGCTTAGAACAGTGTCTGTACCTAAATAGAATATAGATGCTCAAATTATTTGTTGGATGAATAAATAAACTGTGTCATTAAGGCATTTAATTTAATAGATATCTACATGTTTGTGTCTGTGTATATGTGAATGGTTTAATAATTACAAGTAATATGAGAAATAAGGTTTAATAATTACAAGTAATATGAGAAATAAACAATGAAGTAAAATATAATGAATTACTTTTTATTGATATTGAGAAATAGGATTTATTTATTTTATGAGTGAGAGACCATTTGCAGTATTTTTTCCATATCTATTTATGGAGAAAGTTGGCAAATATGTCTCTGTTTAGAAAGCTGAGTCTAAATTCAGGTCCAGTATGTTACAAGTTGAAGGCAACTTCTATTTAAATAAGCCAAACCAAGTTATTTATTAAGTGAATTGTATTTAGTGAAATCTAGCCCTGAGATTACATTGTTAAGCTTGCCTTTGTAGCAGCAAATGCATATTAAACTCAGGGCTACTCCCTAATACTTAGAAAAATGAACTCTGAGTCTAATTATTTTTTCAAAAGGTTGTTCCTTTGTTTAACTTTCACTTTTATTTATACTGTAAATCACTTTTTGAAAAAAAAATTAAAGACCGTTTTGTTTTTATTTTATTTTTTGTTTTGTTTCATCTTATTTTTGCAGACAGGCTCGAAGAGAGAGCATCCTCAGATAAGAATGTAGACCCACTTTCTGCTCCACATAACCAACCTCCAGAAGATCCTTTTGGTTCTGTTCCTTTCATTTTTCACTCAGGCAAGTTACATATGTAACATCATCACTACCATTAAAAAAATACACAAAAGAACAAGATTAAGAACAAAAATCCATCTTCATATATAGCCAAAGAGAGAATCAGGTGTTAGTTACAGAAAATAGAAAACTGTTTTAACCTTTAGCCATTCTAGTCTTCCTAATGTTCTTTCCGTTGGGTTATTCAGTTGTGTCTTTTGCAAAACGTAGACAAATGCTGATTTACATAATAGAACCAAAACTGTTTCTTTTCACCTTTATTATTGGATACTGTTGCAAGAAAAATCTGTGCATGAAAATCTCTATTGACATAGTAAAGATAAAAGATATTTTTATGCTTTTGCTTAAAAATCCTGTATTTTGCTAGTTTATATATGCTCTCTCGTAGCTGCATTTTAAAAATATTTGTCACAATCATGTTGTGACAAATTACCTACTCGTTTTTCTTACATCCTTGTTTTGATTTCAGTCTAGAATGTAAATATTATTCACCATTTAAAAATATTTGTTGTAATATTTTGAAGGTAATTAACCCAGTTAACCGTGTTGAGGTTACTAGGATGGAGTAGGATCCCACTTCGGCATAAATGAATGTGTGTGTGTATGGTTATAATGGAAGAAATGAGTTTAATCTTAGAAAAGGGAAATATATTGGAAGAAATAATGTTTCGTTAGAAGGTAAAGGTTTTGTTTAATACATTCAAGGTAACAGCCATGCTCTTTGGTTCTGCTGTTGTGCTTTTGTTTCTCACTCAGGCAAGTTACATATATATGTAACATCATCACTACCAGTAAAAAAGAAAAGAACAACAGCAAAAGGAAAGCTTATGAATGTAAAGCCGAAATAAGAAATAAGTGTTCAGGATTTCTGATGAACACATCGAGGCAATGTTACAGCTTTTCAACATTGAGATTTGGTTATCCAGAACATGCAGTGCAGTAATAAAGAGTGTTTCTAAATACCTGGATGTTCCATGGTTTACTCTTTGCCACTTATTGAAGTCCACATTCTTGCCATTTTCTTCTTTCCTCCTTCATATTATCTTTTTCATGAATGACCTGACATTAACTGGGGAAGACAGTTTACTGTGTCTATTTAGTCTGCGTAGATGTGCTCACTGGCACCTTTCAACAGGTTATACAAATACTACTTTTTTTTCAATGATAATATCTCAAAATGGTCTTTATAAGGTCTCAGAATGTAGTGACTTCAAATATTGATCTATTTGTGGCAGAAAGTGGTTTCAGTGGTTTTTTTCATACTATAGAAGGAGTTGCATAATACTTCTCAGGTTTGCATGTATCTGGGCAATTTCTCTGTTTTTTAACAGCTTCTGAAAGAACCCTGGGGAAATGAATAGTAGAATCAGAAACTAGACCAAGTTTCACTGATTTGCCATTTCCCCGAACACCCTTATTTTGGGGTTGGCCTAGGATTTTTGTAGTTAGAAATATGCTCACAGATTTGAGCTTACTTGCTGCTGTTATTACTTTGTTTTTCTTTTTATCGTAGGTATTTACCTTTTCTCTGTTGATTTTAACCTTATTGAGGGTTGAAAAGATGAATTGTCTGTCTCTGAATCCTGCCCAGTAATTACCTCATAATATTCATTGGATGTATGAAAACATTTGACTATACTTAAAAATTCATACTCCTTAGTGTTAGGACAGTGACCTTAAAAAATGTCCTTTGATATAAATGCTTCCGCTTCAAAATAGTGTTTTAGACTTAGTGTGAACATCAACTTTAGAATAGCTTGGTTATGAAAAATTGAGTACATAGACTGGAATAAAGGAGGGAATGTCATGAGAAATGTGCCTCTAGAGAGAGAAGAAAGGGCGATCTATTGGCTATAATAGCATTGTTAATTTGTATTTAAAAGATCTAAAATACATAATTAAAATTAAAAAATCTAAAAATAACTGTCTTACTCATTATCAAGCTTAGAAATAGTTTGTTATATATAATTATTCAATAAAAGTAAAGTATTTGGGGGCATAGTAAAATAATTGAATCTACTGAAACAATAATTAACTTCTTCATAAGCTTTAGGAAGAAATTAGAAAAAGAAAAAGGTATTCTCTCCAATGAAATTATACTCCACCTAGCATTGTGAGCATCCAGAGATTTGTTGGACTAGAACAGAAGAAAGACAAGAACAGAGCAATATGGGTATGTGATAAGCCATCCTACTTGAATCTGAGAGTTGACACTTACTGAGCATAATTTTAGGTAAGCCATATAGAGAATGTTACTTGAGAGAATAAAATGAATTCAGTGGTGAGGCAGAAAGTTATACAATTTAGCAGGTTTTAAGTCTCCTTGTAAAATACATTTCAGGAGAAGGCCCACTGTTCTCGGTGTTCCTTACACAACTGGTTTTATTAGGAATTGTGCTTTTTATTTCTAAAGAAAAATTCTAACCTTAACTTTAAAATTGTAATGGATTAGTTTTATTTGGTTTTTCTCCATTTATCTGAGTTTAATAAAATTATTTTTAAACTAAAATTTAAAACCTAAAATAATATATGTATGCACTTTTAAAAGTCAGATTTCGCAAGGTTTGAAATGACAAAAGTCACTTCTTTGCCTGCTGCCTCCCTGTTCACTTTCCTTGTCAAACTCCCGATTGGTAATTTTTTACTTCTGGTATTTTAATATATCATGCTTATTCTGTTATTTCTTACTTTTCTTTTTTCAATTTTAGATAATATCTATGGACTTTCCTATTATACAAAATGAGGATTTATATTAGTTAAAATTAACGCGCGCGCACACGCCTACACACGTGGCCTTTCTATCTATCCTCCCAGTAGAGTTTTGACACAATTATTGATTGTCAGTGTTCAGTGTGTACATTTTTTGGATATGTAAATATTCGTTACCATTGAGGTTTAGCATACTATGATTACATTTCCTTCTATAGGGTTTTATTTTTCTTGGCGTTAGTTATAATTATGTTTATAAAAATGACTATGTTTTTGTTGCCTTAGTTTTTTTTTTATGTACCCTGTTATTGATCTCCATTTAGAAGTGTAAATTTCCTCCGAATTAAAGGTGGCTATCATTTTCATTTTTACTTGGTTACATCTCTCATGGAGCTCTGCAGTCTAAATTGGTTGCGTTCTATGCCTGCCACACACTTATCTTAGTATTTTCTTTTACCCTTCAGTCTTCCTGGGAATTCCTGGATCTCCTCTCTTTCTCTTCTTTTTGTTGATAGAGCAACTCCTCTAGTAGTTCTTGAGAAAATATGTGTGGGAGAAAACGTTTTAAACTTGACTGTTGATTGATAATTTGGCTGGGTAAATAATTCTAGTTGGACGTAATTTGTCTTGTAAATTTTTGAGGCACTACTTCATTGTATTCCAGCTTAAAAAAAAAAAGCCTCAACTAGGGGAATAGATGCTCCTATGCTCATAACCCTAGCTCACATTTCCTTCAACATTTAACGGCCAAAATACCTTTTTCTTCTGTCTCTTTAATAGCTGCATGTACTCCACATCAGGTATAGTTAGCTGGCGTACCTACCTTTGTCCACATAGATGCCTCTCTGATTTGTTTGGTGCCATAGCTTATATTACTTTCAGACTTTTAGAAAGCTCACCTGAAGATAACATTTTGGTAGACAGTGTCTTAAAATGAATCAAGTTGTAGCTTTTCCTTTTCCTATTTTTTAAACATTTCTTTATGGGCAAAATTAAAATTTGTAATTATCCATTTTTGCAAAAATCAAATAATTATATCAAGATTCTGTTTCGTGCTGTATGTGAAGGTAATACCTTATTCCGTAAGTTGATACTGCAATTGTTATGGAATTATGTTTGCCTTGTATGTCAGGTTACTAACTGATATTAGTAGTGTGGACCAGCATAAAGAACATTGACTTCGGAAGTATAAACCTCTGGTTATAAATCTTAGTTCTTTCACAAATTAACCAGGTAATATTGGGTGTTGCCTAATTTCTTGAAGGGTTTCTTTATCTTAAATTGGGAATAATATTATCTACTTGAGAATATTGAAAGGATTAAATGAGGGAATGTTACACAAACCATATATATCCTCATGGAAACACGGTTGCTACCGTGTTTCCCTGAAAATAAGACCTAACCGGAAAATCAGCCCTAGCATGATTTTTCAGGATGACATCCCCTGAACATAAGTCCTAATGCGTCTTTTGGAGCAAAAGTTAATATAAGACCCAGTTTTATTTTCTGGAAGACACGGTATTGTTGCTACTCTCGTTGGTAATGTTATTTAAATAGTATTTTTACTACTTACTACTAAATTTCAAAATCTTAGTAAATAAGTTTTGTAGCTTCTGTCCAGCTAGTCATAGTACCAAGTTCCAGTAATAATGAGCTAGTATTCTCTTAACTACGGAATGATACCTTTAAATAAAGTGTAGAACCTATTTATGAAACTTTTCACTACCAAGAACTGTTCTAATAGTGCCATTTCTGTTTTTACTAAAGCATTCACTACTAGTATTCACATAAAAATCATATTAAAAGCATGGTATCCATCCCATCCTGAAACCCACATACCCTTCCTTTTCTCCGAGGCATCGTTTTAGTTATTATAGTTTGTATACAGCATAGGATGTATGGCTTTATGAATTATAGTGTGGACCCTCTGATTTTAATAAACACATTTCTGAAACATACAGTATTTGAAGAATTTTGTTGACATATAGGCCGTATTAATTGGGTCACTGAAGTATTAGGTTTCTTATATTGCATTTAATTTTTAAGTAGGTTGGGTGAACGTCCCCTTCTTTCCCCAAACCCTAGACGCACCTCATGGGTCTCATTATCTAAAAAGTTAAACTGAGTTTAGGATTGGGAAAGGTCGCATTATATATAGCAAATGTTTGTTGGAACGTAAATCATTATAGATTGTCAGTCCAAATGGTGGGTCATTCTATAAGCCATGCGGAGGTGCATAGTTTATACCTTTAGATACTAGTATATAATTCTTGAATATCAAGAATTTTTCTATTCTAGGATGTTAACAATAATGGTTACCATTTATTGAATTCTGCTGTATACATACAGCGGAAACTGAGGCTCAGAGAGGGGTCAGTAACTTGCTTAAGGTCAGGTAGTGAGTGAATAAGTAGGAATCCAGCTCTGATTTATAAACTGTTCTGCAAAACAAAAGTATTAAGTGTTTTGTTTTAAATAAAAGTCTACAATAATATGAGTAACACTAGAAATGTCAGTTTTACAGCATTTTTAATCTGGCTGGCAAATACTGTTCACAACGAGTATAATTCTCTTCTTATACTCGGCCTTGTCACTTGGCCTGTCGTCAGAGAAATAGTACAGATTTTGATAAAACCCTCTCCTAATCCTCTGATCCTTCGGCCTGGCTGGTAAATTGCTGGAAAATGATGGCAGGCAGTATGCTACCAATTCAAAATGAGCTTTGAAGTCTTAAACAGCCACAGCCCCTCCCTTATACCGTAAATGATGAGACAACAGGAGGCATGTAATTACAATAGCAGTGTTAAGCAATTTAGCCTCTATAATCTGATAGCAAAGAAAAGAACATCACAACAAAATTTTTTTGAAACTGGAAGCTTCTTATATGATTAACACTGTATCACCTATTTTATAACTAAATGAACTGTCCTCTAAAAGATGGAAACCTGATTAGAAGAGTGGTAATATGAACAGTATGATGTAAACATGCCACTGTCCCCATATTTTTTTGACATTTTATAAATGTGTTGGATTTTTCGGTATAGTTTATGAAGTTTCATTTATTGGCTTAAGAATACATTTGCAATATTTATTCAAGGCATTAAGAAGTACAAATTGGTAGTGACAAAACAGTCATGGGGATGTAAAGCATAGGGAATATAGTCAGTGATATGGTAATAACTATGGTGCTAGATGGGTAGTAGACTAGTCTTATATAAATGTCTAACCACGATACTGTATACCTGAAATTAACACATAATATTGAAAAAAAATAGTGTGGCATTAACTAGGATCTAATTCTTTTCATGAAGTATTTGTTTAAAAGAATACTATAATAAATATATGAAAATTGACAACAAATTTTAGCTTTTGAGTGTGGAATCCTTGAACTGTGCAAGACTATAAGGTTTGAAATTTAGTTAACATCTAGAAATTTCCTTTTATGAAAACAAGCATGGAATGGATGAATTTATGTTCTTATATTCATTTGGCAGATTTATGTTCTTAAATTCATTTGGTTAGGTAAGCTTGTTCTTCAGAACCTCCCAGTTTTTTTTACCTTTGGCTAGTCATTTTTCAGATCACTAGAATCAGGATTAGTATGTGGATTTCACAAGTGTTAAAGTGAATGATAACCTTCTTGAAGTCAAGACTTGTCTTTGTATACCACATGAATGAATTCATTATCAAAGTATACTTTGGTAATCTAATATAATCTCTTTCACACACACTAATATTTAACGAGCTTTCAGTAAATAAGATGAATGTTATTTAATATTTAGCTCTATCAGATAAGTGCCATTTATTGTCCGTATTTTACAGATGAGGTAACTGAAGTTATTTGGATGTTTACCTTCTATGGATTTTGTAAAGTTGAGTATTCTTCCATCTTTTGATAAATCTGATAGTATTTCTAGAACTTAATCCTGTAAAATACTCAACACAAGATCTTTTTCATACAACAAAACACTATTTGCTGAAATAGAAACAATACAATGCTCATTCTATTAGGTGCTTTTTTTTTTTTTAACACTTTTCAGGCATAGTTTTGTAAAGGGGAGAAAAAGAAATATAAGACAAGTCTGCAGTTGTATTTTTTAGGGGTTGATGATAAGCTATATTGAATGTTTGCTGGTTATATTCTACTTGTAGTTTAATTGTGGAATTTACAGATGAGGGTTTTAAACTTGTGGCATCAGCAAAGAAGTCCCTATGGCCTGGATATATGGCCTTAAACTTCGGCAAGTCATTTTCCCTAGTTTCACATCTTTTATGTGTAAAAGACTGGACTATATCTCTAAAATTTGCTTTTGTTTTTTGCTTTCAAGATGTAGTTGAAGCTATGAAATAAGATTTTAAGGCCACTAAAAGAAAAGAAATGACAAGAGAAAAGAGGAAGCCGAAGAATGAGCATTGGTTGGTAACTGCATGTCTTTGAAGTGTAGGCAGTCATGACAGTGATCTGACATGGAAAGGACGGGGGAATGTTTCTGAAGATGCGGTCGATAAAATTGAAGAGGAAAGATCATGGCAAACCTTATAGAGCATTTTTACCCTAATGTGTGGGAGCCTAACAGTAGGGAATTAAGAGATAATGTATGAGAAACCGTCAGCACTATATTCGCTTAACTATATTAGTTCACTTGACAATATTAGTTACTATCCTCTATGATTCATTTCTCAGCACCATAAAAGCATACACCATGTTTCCCCGAAAATAAAACCTAGCCAGACCATCAGCTAATGCGTCTTGGAGAAAAAATTAATATAAGACCCAGTTTTATTTTGCTATGATATAAGACTGGGTCTTATATAATATGATATGATCTATGATATGATATAATTATAATATAATGTAATACTGGGTCTTATATTAATTTTTGCTCCAAAAGACACATTAGAACTGATTGTCCGGCTAGGTCTTACTTTTGGGGAAACATGGTAATAGTTACTCCCATTAATAATCATGAAATGATTGTATAATACATTAGCAATAACAATAATACAGTCTTTTAATGAGTACCTGTAAAATACCAACAGTGTTGTAGGAGTTTATGTGTATTCTCACTTTGATCCCTGCTACAACTCTCCAGACAAAGAGGCAGATACAGACAAAGAAAGTGCAAGTCTCGTCATGTATGATTCCAAATGAGAACAGGTCATCACAGGAGACTTTCATTTAGTCTCCTTTGCTAATGAAGGAAGGGAAGTATGCTATATATATTTTATACATACTGTTATCAAATACTTAATTTGGTATTTAACCTATTTAGTAAATGCTTGTTATTTTACTGACAGTACTGAATAATTGATGCACTACTTTAGCTTTGAACTCTTCTCTTAAAATTGTTTATGTGAGGTATATTGAGCCATAAAGCAATGAGAATAAGTACTAGTTCTCTTGACGCTTTAGTGACTTCCATTGCTGTAACTTTTTTTTCAATTCTTAACTTGGAATTTCCCTGAGAAACAGTTCGCGTGTCACACAAGAGAATTAGACATTTGTTTGCCTGAAATACTCTTTTTTTTTACATTTTCACTTTTTTCAAACAATTAAAAAAGTTTTTTCCAATTACAGTGGACATGCAATATTATTAGTTTCTACTATACAACATAGTGACCTGAACTACTCTTGAATTAGCTACAGAATTGTACCTCCTCTCTCATTTCTCCCTACTCCTCTATCATTTATATTTGTCTTCAACCATTGAGTCCAAGAAAGGTGCTAGAATGTTAGAGTATGATGGATGAGATAACTGAGTTTGGCCTTGCCCTGGGGATGATGATGATAGTTAACTTGATCGAGTGTTTATTATGTGTCAGGCACTATTTTAAGTCCTTTCTTTACAACAATCCTATAAAGTAGAACCTGTTATTGTATTATTCCCTCATAATATGATAATGTATATCATCCCTCATGTATGAGGGAGCAAACAGCATTCAGCTATGATCTTGTCAGAGATTGTTACTGGGTTAACTTTATGTATTAATTGTGTAAGAAAGGAATAACCGCAAATTGATAAAGTGAAATCGATAAAGTGAAATTGATATTTAAAAAGGAGAGTTTTCTTTTTATTTTTTCCTCCAAGGAAAAAGTGCACAATCATGGTTTTATTTTAAATGGTGAAAAACTAGAAACAACCTAGAGGTTCTATAGGTAAACAATTAAATGTTAAATACTCGTATACAGTGTTTTATCATGTTTCTATTAGAATTAATAATGGACTATATTGATACCTATAAAGATGCATTAAAATAGTAAGTAAAAAAACACAAATTTATGTCCACTGACAATTAAAAAGTAGATCTGCATGGCACTTTACAACAAAGAAATACATATTTCTATTAATAAACTTTGAGAAACTGACAAAGGACAGGCAGAATGAGAAGTACAAGGTGACAAATGTATTTGGGAAGCACTGTTGGCCAATCATTTAGAAGACAGATTAAAATATAAGAATCACAGAAAGAAGGTCAGTTGAAGGACTCTGTTCGATGTTACATTTTCCAGACCTTTAGAAACAAAACTCCTGTGCCCTAGAAATGGAAATTTTCCCAGAGAAGTTGTAGAGCAGTGTTTTCCCAAAGTGCTTTTAGCAAGATTGTTTATAAGATTAATAGGTGTTACATGTCAATAAAAGTGTAATGAAGCAAATTTGGAAAATCCTGGGTTTCATAATATGAAAGATTCTTTTGTATAGGACTTGTCAACACCTTAAATATGTATAATGAGCATTTTCCAGGTGAGTAAGGGTGGAACACATTATGTAGTGCAGCATTTCATGAACTTAGCCGTCTGAGACCATAAACCAGTTTGGTTCTCTTTACGGGAAGAGCATTCTGGCCAGTGCATTTGGCAGACATCCAGGAGCGGGCCTGAGCGCTGCCCGCTGTGGCTCTCCTCAAGTCAGTAGCTTGAGGAGGTAAGAAGCTAAAATGTCCCTTAGAGGAAATGTCCCAAAGTTAGGGATGCTTGCATGTCTTTGCCATTACATACATTTGCTTTTGAATAAAAAAGTTCATGAAAATAAATTTGTAGCTAATCTAAAAGTAATTTGTTTTTTAATATCAGAAGTGTGCTGTATGGAGAAGTCGAACTGGAGAATCTACATTTGATTTGGTTTTAATCTGTTTGGATTGAAGATAAGCCTATTATAAATTTGTAAAGGTACAGCATATAGCTCTTAGCTGGTTTAAAGGAACTGGCAGATGAATAATGGATGAAGATTATATTTGTATTTAAGTATAACCTCGGGGTCGTCTCCCCGTCTCCTCTCCCCCTCACGCCTCCGCCCCCCTAGATTTCCTGCCCACTCCTCACTTCACGATGCAACAAACTGCACGAGCTGACCAGAGCCAGTGGCGTTTTCTGTCCTCAGTTCCTCGGAGTTCTTTGCATCAGCCAGCTCAGTCGTCAACTCCGTCCCCTGGAAACACTCTCCTCTCTGACTTCCATAACATTGCACTGACCTGGTTTTGGTCTTCTCCTCTGGCACTTTTCAGTGTGCTGCGCAGGTTACTCTGCTGACTTTGAAGTGTTCTGTACCCGAGGATTTAGTATTGGGTCCCCCTTTCCTTTTCTGTACTCTCTTCCCTAGGTGATTTCCTTCAGACTTGTGCCTCTCTCTGCATCTCCTCTGCATGGTGATGACTCCCAAATCTATTTTCTCCAGCTGAAAACTAACCGTTGTGCTCAAGCCTGCTTGCACTTATATACCTGCTAGCACTTAAATGTCTCACAGATACCTCATGCTTTGTGCCAAACCCATTACTGATAATCTACTCTACTTCTCAATTTATTCTTTACTCACCCTTTTCTGTCTATGTTAATGGCACTACCCATCCATCCGGAGTTTTCCTCTTCAGTCTCTCATTCTTCCACTTCTTTTTACCCTGCCACCACCATCGTCCAGGCCACCATGATCTCTGACTTGAATTATGACAATTTCCTCTTCTCTGATCTCCCACTTTGCACCCTCTCTTCAATTAGTCATCTTTTTGAAATGTAAATCTGATCATGATGCCCATTTTAAGGCTTCCCAGTATACACTGAATTTAGAACAAAATCCACTCTCCTTAACATGGCCGTAAAGGGATGTTGGCCCTCTCTTTCCTGCCTGACATTGTACAGTGTTCCCTTGCTCACCGTGCGCCAGGCACAGTGGAGCCTGTTTTCAGTCCCTCACGTATGCCAACTTCTTGAATTGGCCTTGACATGATGCTCTTGTACCTGGAGCAGCTTCCTGCCTGTCCTCTGCGTGGCTGGCGCCTCCTCCCTGCTCGGTCATCTCCTCAGGAAGGCCTTTGCTGACTGTCCGGAGTAGACGTGTGCCTTCCTGGCCCTGGGACTTGCGCCACTGCTCTGTTCTTTCAGCGCACCAGTCACATGCTATGTTTGCTTACACACTCTGCCTCCACACTTACTGAAAACTTCTGGAGGCAGAGACCATGTTTATTTTATTCACCAATGTATCATCAGGGTGTAGTAAAGTACCCTATAAATTGTTTTGTTGAATCTAATAAAAAAATGTGAGTGACTGAATTCTGAGTTTAAATCATCTCCAAATGCAAAGGGTTTATTTTTCTATGTTACTTTATTGTATTCTGAATATGTTGAATATGTATGTGAGCTCAGATTTGTCACTTAATTGTTTCATTCAACAAATACTGATTGGGCACAGTGCTAGGGTAGAAATGAAAAATACCCAAGGTACATGATAAATAGGCCTCTAAGAGCTCATAATCAAGTAGGGGAAACAAACAAGTAAGCAGATAATTATAGTAGGTGCTACAATGACGGCTGGTACTAAGTTCATCAGAAGCACCAACTATAGGAATTTTTTAAGAGGTCCCCCCAAAGGGGCTGGGTCTTGAAATATAGACAGGTCAGGTGGAAGTGCTAGAAAGACATTCATACTGAGGTACGGTATTAAATGGTAAAGAGATGTTAAAATAGCAGAGTGCCCCCTGGATACCCAAACTTACTAAGTTCCTCAGTGTCTGATAGCAAATATTAACAGGTTGGATAGCAAGATAGCTGAAAACAAACAAAAAAACCCACCAACCCAAACTACCCAAATCTATTCAGTTCCTGAGTTTGAGTAGGGAGAGTTCTGGTGTGGATATAATGAAGAATACACGTGGGAGACATAGGGGTCTGCGGCTAACGATGGGTAGGACAGATCCGGACAGAGAAGAGCACCCTGTGTGGACCTGAGAGCCACTAAAAGGTTTTAAGCAGTAGCCACATGATTAGTGTTTCAGAAATATCATTCTGGTGATCTTGTAGAGCAGTTTGAGCGATATGAAACTGGAGGCCGACAGGCAAGTTTAGAGGCCAAAGAGGAGAGAATGAAATAGACAACTGGCAGAGGGAGAGGAGGGGACAGCTTCAAGAGATATTAAAAACTGTTTGGTGGGAAGAGGGGAAATGACTTCTGAATTTCTGCTCGTTTGTAGAACTAGGTGTACGGAAGTACTGTTCACTAATTTAGAGGGAACTGGTGAGAAGCCCAGTGTAAGAGGAAAGGTGATTTGTTTTGAAATTAAGTTTGAAAGAATGGTAGGATACATATTTATGATAAGTAATAGACGAATAAGATAATTAAATATTCATGGTGAGTATTAGAGATTCAATCATTTTGGTGTATGTGGCAATTAACATGGTAGTGAAGACCCAGAGAAGGACAACCAAGCATAGAACCCAGGAGGCGTATGTGTTTAAGGAGAAGTCACTGAAAGAGAAATCTCTACAAACACGACCAAGAAGGAACAGAGGTGGGAATACAATGGTGCCAATTTTCAAAGAGAAGGAAGTAATTGAGAGGTGTCATATGCCACAAGGAACACCATATTACTACTGGGAAAGTAGTGGTCCTTCCATCATCAGCTAATTAGGTTTCATGACTACAGGCTATACTTCCAACCCTAGCTAACTGTTTGGAAAGTATGTGATCCTAGGCCAACCTGGTGGCTCAGGTGGTTGGAGCACTGTGTTCCTAATGCTGAAGTCACCAGTTCGATTCCCACAAGGACCAGTGAGCTGTGCCCTCTATGGCTAAGATTGTGAACAACGGCTCTCCCTGGAGATGGGCTATCGTGAACAGCTGGAGGTCAGCATGAGTGGTCAGCAGCCAGTGAGAGCTGCTGTGAGCAGCTGACCGATGACCGGTGACCGACTGCCTCAGCCAGGGGCGGGGGGAGTGCAAGGCTCATAATACCAGCGTGAGCCAGGGAGCTATGTCCTACACAACTAGACTGAGAAACAAGGCCTTGAATGGGGGGGGGGGAGCAGCACAAAGGGGGGGGGGAAGAAAATATGTAATCTTAGTCTAAGGAGGGGAAGGGATGAATGGATATGTGGTTGGATCGAAACAAATTGATCCCTACCTCTGGAAAATCAATTCAGTACACCCATGTATGAGAGGACAGAATATTTTCATGTAAACTAATATATACTATATTATATACCATACAGTGAAATTGTAGAGCCCTGTATTTGTTTGATGCAATTTTGTTACCTGTCATCCAGTGAATATACTAATTGTTGATTTTTTGAAGGTAGCATGCTTTTTAGTGTAATGTCTAGTAGTATAGATATGATAGTTAAAAGAAGATGTGTCATCTACAAAAGGCAGGTGTCCTTGGTACAGTCTCAGTTCAGTACCTGGTCCTTAGCTTTGATGAGGCGATGGGGATGCATTTATGGTAACCCAGTTAATCAGATACACCGTGTTTCCCCGAAAATAAGACCTAACCAAAAATAAGCCGTAGCATGATTTTTCAGGATGACATCCTCTGAACATAAGCCCTAATGCGTCTTTAGGAACAAAAATTAATATAAGATCCAGTCTTATTTGGGGGAAAACACGATAGTTTACAAAAAAGCCAGAATTCCAATTAAAATTGTGAAATACGTAAGTAGACAAGCTATTCATGCTTGTTGATACTTGTGGGAACACTTTGTAATAGATTTGAAATATAAGCAGAATGTTGTTTGATAAATATGGTAGTTAGCTGAATAATCTTATTTTGAAGGTAGAAGAAGGAAATTTGTTTGTGTAGTATATTCAGAGTCCTATTCCTGGGTATTGTAAATAAAACTCAGCTGTAGGTGGGAGCCTGGGTGATGTACAGGGTACAGAGACAAGTAAGTCTGTCTGCACTAACGGACCCAACCATCTAGTTGAGTACAAGTGCCTACAGACAAAGAGTTGACATTATTTCTTACTCTAAGGGAAATGGTGTGAGGGATTTGCACTGCTTTGTGTTAGTAAATACTGTTTAGTGCACATGGTTTATGCAATGCATTAGAATGCTATAATAATTTTTCTTTAAAACTGCAGGTTCTCCTGAAAAGAAAAGTGAACATTCATCCATGAATCAAGAAAATAACTCTGCAAACCCTATCAAGAATAGGAAGGCAAGTCCAATATCTAAAGACCACCGTCCCGGAAAGAAGACATCAGAGAATTCATCAGTACCGGGTCAAGTGCAGAAGGGGAATGACGAATCTGAAAGTGATTTTGAATCAGATCCCCCATCTCCTAAAAGCAGTGAGGAGGAAGAACAAGAGGATGAAGACGGTCTTCAGGGAGAACAAGTTGATTTCAATGATGATGACACTGAACCGGAAAATCTGGGTCATAGGCCTCTCCTCATGGATTCTGAAGATGAGGAAGAAGAAGAGAAACCTAGCTCTGATTCTGATTATGAGCAGGCCAAAGCCAAGTACAGTGATGCGAGCCCTGCCTTCAGAGACAAAACTGGCAGTGGGCCAACCCAGGATCCTAATGGGACACTCCTCAGCCCAACCCAGTTACTCCCTGCTGTTGGGGTGGAGACTCCCAAGCAGGAGTTTGATGTGTTTGGCGCTGTCCCTTTCTTTGCAGTGCGTGGGCAACAGCCCCAACAAGGGGAGAATGAAAAGAATTTCCCTCAGCAGACCCATTTTCCTGCTGTGGGACTAGAGCAAGAAGAATTTGATGTATTCACAAAGGCACCCTTTAGCAAGAAGGTGAACATACAAGATGACCATACAGTGGGGCCCGAAGCGCAGACTCTCCCTGGTTGTCCCAAAAGTGTAGATGTATTTGGCTCCACTCCATTTCAGCCCTTCCCCACATCCACAAGTAAAAGTGACAGCCGTGAAGACCTTTTTGGGCTTGTGCCCTTTGAGGAAATAACTGGGAGCCAGCAGCAAAAAGTCAAACAGCGTAGCTTACAGAAATTGTCTTCTCGCCAAAGGCGCACAAAGCAGGATCTGTCCAAAAGTAACGGGAAGCGGCACCATGGCACGCCGACCAGCGCCAAGAAAACTGTGAAGCCAACTTACCGCACTCCAGAGAGGGCCCGTAGACACAAAAAGGTGGGCCGCCGAGACTCTCAAAGCAGCAACGAGTTTTTAACCATCTCAGACTCCAAGGAGAACATTAGCATTGCGCTAACTGACGGGAAAGATAGAGGGAATGTCCTGCCTCCTGAGGAGAGTCTGTTGGACCCCTTTGGGGCCAAGCCCTTCCATCCCCCAGACCTGCCCTGGCACCCTTCACATCAGAGCTTGAGCGACATCCGTGCTGATCACAATCCCGTGCTGCCTGGGCGGCCAAGACCGAATTCACTCCATGGGTCATTCCATAGTGCAGATGCACTGAAAATGGATGATTTTGGCGCCGTGCCCTTTACAGAACTTGTGGTGCAAAGCATCACTTCACGTCAGTCCCAACAGTCCCAGTCAGTCGAATTAGACCCATTTGGTGCTGCTCCATTTCCTTCGAAACAGTAGATACTTCTGAGAGACTCTTGGCATTAACCCGTTTCAAAAAAGTATGAATAGTTTTATGAATTTGAAAGAAAGTTTATTTGTATAGCTCTTTATAGCACTCATTCTTACAGGTCAATCAGAATAGGTGATTTTTAAATAAACCAAATAGGAAAAGGAAGTATCTCCACAGGGTAGTGACTTGGTGTCTCTTCCGTGCAGGAGAAAAGGGAGCTAAATTGGAAGCTCTACCCCAGGGTTTCAGCTACTGACACAACAGCACAGAAATCCAGGGAAAGCACGTGGCAGCTTTCCAGTGGTGTAGCCACTGAAAAGGGACTGGAATGCTGTGTCATTATTTTTGTAACCGAATGTCACTTTGTGTGCATGTCCCGGGCTCATTCCAGAATCCAACGTTTAAAACTAAGGTTATTTGTACATACACAGGTTGCATTTGTGGATTTTAAAGGGTCTCTTCTAATTTCCACACGGTAAAAAAGAATCTAGTTCTTGTAAAGAATTAAAGTTATTGTCTGGAAGAGTGCAGAGATTTTATTCCTTACACCTTTCTGTACAAAGCCGAGCCAGAAGTAACTGACTTTTGTGCCTAAAACTTTCATTTTTTAAAACAAGTGCCATTAACGTGGAATATCTACATAGAAGCCTCGAACAAAAACTAAAGAGTGGTGTCTGACATGTGGAAAATGTAAAAGAAAAAATGATACAGAAGAGGAAAAACAGTACTCCAGGAACATTTTATATACTGCTTTTGAATGGCGTCTTGCTCAAAACTTTTATTGTCATGTCCCTACTAAAGGAGAAGATTAGAAAAACTGGGAGTGAGGACAAGGGTTATATAGACATTTTATTTCGAGACAAAAATATGTAGCTGAAACCCTGAGTTTTTAAGACGTTTACAATGCAAAATCATGTTACATTTAATGATGTACTTTATTAAATTACCACCTTCACCCAATATTCCCCACATCATGAGCAACGATTGTTTAGGTAGGTTTGGGGGTGGCGTAGTTTTAATAAAGTGCATAGAACAGCGAAAGCCACAAAGCCTTATAGGCAGGACTCGCTCATCCTGCGGCAAGTACCTCTGCACTGATACACACGATCTGAAAATGGCTGTGAGGTATTAGATGAGGGACTAGCGTCTTAACTCTGCTAGTTGATTGACGTGTCTTTAGTGAAAAGAACCCAGCTACCAAATTGCCTTTTTTTTACACCACAATTCCTAATTAGAAACTTGAGATTTTATAGAAATTGTTTTAATAAGATACATATTACGTATATGAATTAATGTGAATACAGTATCTGTGCTGCTTGTGTCTCCAAGTATTTTTAAGTTATAATTAACTGTCCTTCCCTATCAAATTAATCTTTAGAAGTTTCTAGAACTGTTAAAGCTATTTACGAAAAGGGGTGGAAACTTATCACCTGGCCCTCCTTGACTGCTATATTTTAAATTAACTCTCTTTGAACCCAATGAAAGTGTATTGTATGAGTAATCTTACTAGAATCTCTTACTTACAGTGTCCCAGTTGGGAGGAGCTGTTTGCCTGTTTTCAGTTCTAAACTTGGAAAGAAGCAAAGTATATGTAACTACACCATATATTCATTTTTTTTATTGCTTCTCTTTTATATTTTAAAATAGAAACCAATTTGTGGGCAAGCCGGGAAGCAGTGCTTGTATGTGAATCACAGTTAGCAGAGGCAGACCAAGCATTAGATTACTGTTAAGAGTCGTACTCGTAGAGCCCAACTGTACCAATTACTTGTCTTGTGCCAAAGGCAAATATTATGTTTGCACCTTTTTTTTCTGATTCTCAGGTTGATTAATACTGCTAATGCAAATGCGTAAATAGATGTTCTTTAAAATTTAACAAAGTAGAATCAAGTGATACTTTCTTTTAAAAGTGAAGAGTTGATGATTACACATAGTAAATTCATGAACTACAGTAGGTTTGTATCAAACAAGACTTTTTTTTTTTTTTGAATCTGTTGGTTGATGTGTACACGGTATGCTTCTTTGACTATTGTAGTCCTTGGTCTTGGTCTCTCCTAGACCTCGTGAGTTTTGTAATTTACAAGGGGTAGTTGATGAATTAGTGGGGTCCCTATGGGATGTAAACATGAAATACCTAGAGTCTCTGATACCAAGGCCTTCCTTACACTTGCTTTTCAATACACTGAATAATTTTAAATGATTTGGACACTGATATAGACCCTTTGGCTTACAGCATTGGATAAATTCTAAGGAAAGAACTTTGACCTTGTTTAAAATATTTATTCTTATGTTTCTTATTTCATCACAGCCCAGTGACTTTCCTCTGACTTTCCTAAGAGCTCAGAGGAAGCTCTTAGGATTCACAGGGGACCCAATGGGATAGAAATGGGGAAATTCCATTTTGTTCAAGTAGAGGTATTTCCCCAAGGAGCACAGGATTAGAGTTGCTTTCCATTTCCCATCATCTCCCACCACTCTTAGGATGGAGGTCACTCCATACAGTTGATGCTCCGGTCAGTTCCTATGAAAATTAGGAGAATGCAGCTTCCAAGGCATGTGAGAAAGCTTAACACGTATTTGGCACATAGCACTCGGTAGAAGTTTGGCTCTATAGTGGGATGGTCCAGTTCTTGTTTAAGGAAGGAATGTTGACAAGAAATGATTTTCCTATTATTAACCACGTGTCCTCTGGGCTTTAGCATGCTAAATAGTCAGAACTCTAAACCTGTAATACTTGAACATCACTAAGGGAAGTAAAATATTATGAAGCTAGCAAATCTGAGGCCAAAGTTACTCTTGTCCTAACAGCTTTAATCATGCTTGTTGATTTTAAATAATCTTTTAAAAAGTGGACCATTTGCTTAATGATTTTAATATTATCACTTCAGCAAGATGTTAGTGTTTAAAAGATTAGTTTTTATGGCGTTGAATGTATCTGCTAAGATAAAAGTTGCTTGGTATATATATTAGCTGGAGGAGGAAAGGTGGTAGGCTGGATGAAAATTGAACTGACTAGACTATTTATTCAGAAGTTTCGATTGGGGTAATAGTATAATTGTTCCACTGACGTGCCCGTGTGTGTGTGTGTGTGTATGTGTGTATGTGTGCAGTTAGAACATTGTTTGGAATAGTAGATAAATGCACCTTTTGACCTTACCCTGTTTATTGTTTAACATTGATAGGTTGTTGTCATCTTGCTGGTGGAAGAAAATATTAAGGTGAGGTTCATCAGGCAGAGCAGTTTTCTCACTATTCAGCTCTTCTGCTTGGTGTATTTTAGGTTTTGATACTTCATATAAGCATTGCTGGAAGGTACATAAGTATCAATATCACTAGTCCTGAGGAATTCATTGTGTACATTCGTTTTAACGTTATGTAGAATGTGCAGTAAACTTTTTATTTTTCTTTTTAGCAAAATTACTCATCATTTTAGGTTCAATATTGAGCTGGCAGATCTACTGTGAGAATGAGATAACATATTTACTGTGAGAATAACATAAATGATAGTTTATTTGAAAACTTATGCACACTGGTGTTTATATATTAAGATAAATATATAAACACATATGCATGCACATGTCACATCTCTTCTGTGGAGTTAATGTGAATTTTTAAATTTCAAATGAAATTGCAACCACAATCATTAGTAAAAGAACATTCACTCCTAGTGAACGTTTATGAAAGCCACTAAAAGACTAAGATAGACATGAAAATGCAAAGCGTCATCATTTGGGGTTATTTTTATTTAAAAATGTATTGTGCTACTTTTGAAAGAATTGTTTTTATTGCTACATTCTTTTTTGTGATTGAAAAGTCATCTAATAGTAAGCAGTATAGTAATAGTAAATTACTTTTTAATTGCTGGCAAACAGCTTTAAGTGCACTTTCTTTGATTACACTTCCATTTTTTGTTAAACTTGAATTTTCTGAAGCCTTTTATGTACCACTAAGCAAATAAGTTTAACTTTTAATAAACCTAATTTACATCTTTATTATATTTCTAATTGTTACAAAACTGACTTTCTAAAGTAATTTCAATCCTCATGTATAGCTGGGAAACTGTTAGGAGATAGAACCAGTGGCTTTTATTTTTCTTCCTATATCTAATTAAGCACTAACTGATTTTACTATTTTACTGTCTTGACATTGCTTATTATTATTGACTGAATTCTGTCCCCTGTTCACTTTGTTTTGTTTGAAATTTAAAGTTATTTTCTTACTGTATTTATCATGCCTGTTTTAATAAACTGCTTTCTTTAAATGCAATAAATTCTAAAAGGAGTGCATATTTTTTTTTAAGATTTTTATTTAAAATATAGCTAACATACAGTATTATATTAGTTTCAGGGGTACACCATAGTTATTCAACATTCATATGCCTAAGGAAGTAATCACCATGGTAAGTCCAGCAACCATCTGACACTGTACTATGCTATCACAATATTGTTGATTATATTCCCTATGCTGTACATTACATCCCCATGACTGATTTGTTTTATACCTGGAAATTTGGACCACTTATTCCCCTTCCCTTTTTTCACCCTTTTAAAATTTATCAGTTACAGTTGACATTCAGTATTATTTTATATTAATTTCAGGTGTACAGTATAGTGGTTAGACATTTATATAATTTAAGAAGTGATCCCCCTGTCTAGTGCTCACCTGACACTATACATAGTTATTGCCATATCATTGACTATATTCCCTAAGCTTTACATCTCCATGACTTTTGTAACTACCAATTTGTATTTTTTAAGCCTATCTTTTCCAACCTGCCCCCCAATCCCCTCTCATCTATCACCCCAACAAATCTAGTACCCATCTGACACCATACATGGTTATTACAATATTATTGACTATATCCCTCATGTTAAACCCTACATCCTGTTAACTTCCTTATAACAACTAATTTGTACTTAATCCCTTCCCCTTCTTTCGCCCACTACCCCAACCCCTATCCCATATGGCAATTATCAAAATGTTCTCTGTAACTATGAGTCTTGTTTCTGTTTTATTTTGTTCCTTAGGTTCCACATATAAGTAAAATCACATTGCATCTGTCTTGCTTTGTCTGACATATTCCACTCAGCACAACACCCTCCATGTCCATCCATGCCACCTCAGATGGCAAGAAACCATTCCCTTCCATGACCAAGTGATATTCCACTGTATATATGTATTACATCCTCTTCTTTATCCATTCTTCCATCGACAGACACCCAGGTTGCCTCCACATCTTGGCCATTGTAAACAACGCTGCAATGAACATATGCACACATCCCCTTGAAGTAGTGTTTTGGGTTTCTTTGGATAAATACCCAGAAATGGGATTACTGGGTCCTTCTTTGTCTTTTGTTATAGCCTTTGTTTTAAAGTCTACTTTGTCTGTGATAAGTATTGCTACCCCAGCTTTTTTTGTTGTTTTTTTCATTTCCATTTTCATGAAATATCTTTTTCCATCTGTTTACTTTCTGTGTGTGTCTTTTAATCTGAAGTGAGTCTCTTATAGGCAGCATATGTAAGAATATTGTTTTCTTATCCATTCAGTCCTCCTAAGTCTTGATTGGAGCATTTAATCCATTTACATTGAAAGTAAATGTTGATAAATATATAGCTATTGCCATTTCTTAATTTTGACTTTTTTTTTTTTTAATTCCTTAAAGAAGTCCCTCTAACATTCCTTGTAATACTGGTTTGGTAGTGATGAACTCCTTTAGCTTTTTCTTGTTTGGGAAGATTTCTATCTGTCCTTCGATTTTAAATGATAGTTTTGCTGGGTAGAGTAGTCTTTGTTGTAGGACCTTGCTTTTCATCACTGAGTATTTCCTGCCAATCTCTACTGGCCTGCAAAATTTCTCTTGAGAGGTTAGCTGACAGTCGTATGGGAGCTCCCTTATAAGTTATTAGTTGCCTTTCTCTTGCTGTTTTTAGGATTCTCTCTGTTTTAACCTTTGCCATTTTAATTATAATGTGTCTAGGTGTAGGCTTGTTTGGGTTCATTCTGTTTGCGACTCTGTGCTACCTGGACTTTCATGTCTATTTCCTTCACCAGATTAGGAAAGTTTTCAGTCATTATTTCTTCAAATAGGTTCTCAATTCCTTGCTTTCTCTCTTCTCCTTCTGGTACCCCTATGATGCGAATGTTGTTATGCTTGATGTTGTCCCAGAGGTCTCTTAAACTATCATTTTTTAAAATTATTTTTTCTTTTTGCATTCCAATTGGTGTTTATGCTACCTTGTCTTTCAAATTGCTTATTTGATCCTCTGCTTCATGTAGTCTGCTGGTGTATTCTTGTGTATTCTTCATTTGTTACTGTATTTTTCACTTCTGACTGGTTCTTTTTTATGTCCTTTTTTCTGCATGCAATCTCTTTGTTGAAATTCTCACTAAGTTCCTTGACCATCCTTATAACCATTGTTTTGAACTCTGTTTCTGGTAGGTTGCTTGCCTCCATTTTGTTTAGTTCTTTTTTTGGATTTTTCTCCTGTTCTTTCATTTAAGATGCATTTCTTTGTTTCTTCATTTTGGCTGCCTGTCTGTGTTTGTTTCTGTGTAATAGGTAGATCTGCTATGTCTCCTAGTTTTTGGCCACGTGTCCTTATGTAGTAGGGGTCCTGTGGGAGATGGCGGCACAGTCTCTTGTCACCTGAGCAAGGTGCTCCAGGAGTGTCCCTTGGATTGTGTGTGCCTTCCTGTTGTAATTGAGCCTTGATTGCCATTGGCACGTCATTAGGTGGGATTGCCCCTCAGGCTGACTGGCTGTGGGGTTTGGCCACATCCACAGCTTATGGGCTGGTGTGCTGGAGGCTTACCCCACTGAGGGATTTGCCCCAGTGGGCTCTGGTGTTGTTGAGACCACCCTTTGTGTGTGCCACTTATGTGGCTAATTGGGCGGTGCTCTGCTATGGTCTGACGCCAATCTCCAGGTATGTTGGTTCTGGGGACTCTTGCAAGGGGTTTTCTGGTGCAGGTCCAGGTCAGCCGCTGCCTGTGACTGACTGGGGACTACCTGGTAGTAGCTACAAAGAGATCCACAGTTGTTTGCTGCCTGTGCTAAAGGTGCATGGGAGAGACCACACTGCAAACTGAGGACAGCTGCCACCAGTACCAAGCCTGGGGGAACTGCAGAAAGCCAGGACACCTGGAGGCCTGCTGCCATCTGCCGGCTCCCTTAAGGTTCAGCCACTGATAAAGCGTTGTGCTTTATGTGAGTTGGGTGAGGCAGGGTCTCAGGGAGTCACTAGAGTGGGAATTATGGTCACCAGGTTAATGTAGACTCTGGTTTGGTGCCAGTGCTGAGCCTGGAGTGACTCAGCAAAAGTCTCAGAGCACACTGAGGCCAGTTGCTGACCCCCCCAGCACCCATGGATGCTGGTAGTTTTCCAGGAAAGAATGCAATGTGGGAGGGGCAGGCTGCTTGTGGTGAAAGTATCTCCAGCAGTATGCAGGTTGGGTGGGGTGGGTTCTCAGCTGAGTCAGCAGGGTGGAGCATCAGAACTCACCAGGCCAATCAGATTTGGCCTGTGGGGGTGGGCTTAACATAGGAAAGATGGTGCCCTCCCTCCTTCCGGCTACACGGGAGGAGAATCTCTCACCGAGGAAATGCCGACTGTCCTCCAGTCCTCCTTCTGCAGCCACACACCTTAATCTGCCTCCTCCCCCCCACACCCCCGTGTGTCTCTGGGCCTCCTGAGTCAACAAATCCTCTGCTGGAGTCCAAGGTGAGTGCCTGTAAGTGAATGAGTGAGTCTGTGTGTGGGCCATTTAAGAGGACGTCTGGATTTCCCTGCAGCCTTCTGTCCCACCTGAATGGTCGGAAGCCCCGCTGTTTTTCACAGCCAGATGTTTTGGGGCTCCTTTTCCCAGCACCAGTACTCTGGGCTGGAGAACCTGGCATGGGGGGCTGGGGCCCTTCACATTTTTTGGGGGAAAGTCCATGACCAAGATATCCCTTCTGATTCTCGATTACCACAGGAAGGTTTGGGTCCATTCCATGTCTCCGCCTTTCCTATCAGTCTCGACATGGCTTCTTTATTTTTAGTTACAGGACTTCTGTTTAGCTAGACGTCAGATGGTTCTCCAGGTTGAGTGTTCTATAATTTAGAAATTGTAATTTTGATGTGTTCACGGAAGGACACAGGCACAGTGTTTTCTATTCCGCCATCTTGGATCACTCCCTGGAGTGCAATATTCTTTATATCAGTGACTTTGGAGTTTCTTTTTGTTTTTGTTTTTTTCCCCCTCCTTCCACTTCCCCCCACCCCACTCTGGTTCAAGCCGTTGTCTCTCAGTCTAGTTGTATAGGACACAGCTCCCTGACCCATGCTGGTATTATGAGCCTTGTGCCCTCCTGGGCTGAGGCAGTCAGTCGGCCGCTCACAGTAGCTCATGGTAGCTCTCGTCGGCTGCCAGCCACTCACACTGGCTGCCGGCCGCTCACACTGGCTGCCAGCCACTCACGCAGGCTGGCTGCTGGCCACCAGCTGCTCACAGCAGCACACAACAGCCCGTGAAAGGCCATGGCAGCTCGCACTGACCCCTGGTTGCTCATAGCAGCCCAGCTCCAGGGAGAGCCGTTGTTCAGTCTTAGCTGTAGAGGGCACAGCTCACTGGCCCATGTGGGAATTGAATCAGTGACCTCTGCGTTAGGAGCACGGAGCTCCAACCACCTGAGCCACTGGGCTGGCCCAGGAGTTTTTTATTTATCTTTTATTAAAATTTTTGGATGTAAACTTCTCAGTTTTTTCATTCATACCACAGACAGTGGGATAGAAAAATGAATAGGATTAGATCTCTGTTCTTAAGGATCTTACAGTTTAGAATTTAAGAAAATTGATTTTGACCTACAGTTTTGCAACAAAAACACTTAATAGCACAAATTGTTCAGGTACTACAATTAGTGATACTTACGATGAAGGTAAAACAAAAACACAAGACTTTGAAGTACCTTTTGAATGTTAGGCATAGTTTTTGCATTATGAATAATTTATTAAACTCTTTAAAAACAGGTAACATATATAACTTAACATTTGCTTAAATAAAATATTATAATCCTTGATTGTGTCAGAAAAGAGGCTTTGGCAAGTTAAAGAGAAAACCTATTTATTGGATTAATGGACTGTTTAGTGTCAAGATCGAAACATGTATTATATATTATTCCACAAACTGGAGTCTTTAGATTTCTGGCTTGTGGAAAGATTCATCTTATTTGTTATGAAAGACTTTTTTTTAAATAGTAGTAACATTTGTCTAAAGTTACGTGGAAAAACAGGGGCTTTGTGTCTTTTTAACAAAGGATCAAAATAACACAAATTAGAAAAGTCATATAAAAACAGATCAAAATGGAATGTACCACTGTTCAAATTCAGATAACTTCTTTAGAGATGAATACATGCTGCAATTAGAGTTCTTTACTTTGAATACCTCATGTCTTTTTAAGGAAGTCTAGTTCCAGCATCCTATGTAACATGTAGCTAATATTCTCAATGTTGAAGTTACAAGTTTTTGAAGTTGTATTTGTTGCACATATAAACAGGTAGTTCACTTTTGCTTCAGAAGTTTGGTACTATTGAAATTACACTATGTTTTCTGTAGTGTTTTTGATTTCAGGTTTATAGAGCAGTTCTGAATTCTTGGTGGCTATCATTCCTGCCCTCTAAAGAATGCTTTTTACAGGAGATCCCTGCTGTTCCTTCTCCCTGCTGAAAATGTTTTCTCAAAAGTAGTTTCAGTTTTGGATCATTATCTCCCTCCCCTACTCAGGATATGGTACAGAATTTCACAGGATGTTGGTACTCAATAGTGTCTGTGCCTCTTTTCAATATAAGGTAGGTACCTGCCAGACAGAGAGTTGTACTGCTTTATGTCAGTCAATCACAGTTTTCAAATCAGTTACTTTGTCCAGGTAGGATGACATAAAATGTGACAGATAGTCCCTGAATCTTTATTCCTGATTCTGAAGTATGATTTTGAAGCTATTATGCATTATAAAGAATAATGAGCAGCACTTAATATATTTAGTAAACCCAGTTTATTTACATAATACATATTTTGCCATGCAGCTTGCAAATTGCTCTCAGTGTAATAAAGACAAGCACTATCTTGCTATTTAAAAATGCCTTTATATAGAAAGATAATTGTCTCTTAAATGAGTTAACTACAACCTTATAAATCACTATAGACAATTTAAAACAGTCATGGATAATTTTAAAATGTAAAGTCCGTTGGTAAAGAGTTTATATAGTTCACATGTTGGTAAAATTAAAACCAGTCTTTTTAGTACTGTAGCCAAATAGTGTACTTTTAATCTTATTTTAACTGTACAAAAACAAAAATAAATATACATTATTACAAGGCTCAGATTTGTAGGCAATTTTTAAATAGTTATTCTTTAATGTTAACGTCTTAAAAATTTTGCCAGTAGTGATGTGCACACAGTAGGTGGTCAATAAATGCTGATATACAGAACTGTTTATAGTTGACAGCAATCCACATTCATTCATTCCCTAGATTATAATAAATACATCATAGTAAAGTTAAGAATGAGAAAGGATAGCTTTTTTACAATATTTAACACTTACATAAAAAGATGAAATGTTTACATAGTATAATTCTTACAGTCAAGACCTTTTAAATTCAGAAAACAGTCTTCAACATATTAACTCTTTTCATCTATTCAGATGCCAAGTATTAAATAATTCATATACTATAACAAAAATCCAGGACTATTTTTAAAAAAATTAAATGAAAATAAAATTTAAGGTTCTATATGTTGTTTGAGAAGATTTTATAACAAAAATTGTACCAGACCTAAAATAACTAGACTTCTTCATTTTTAAATTAATTATAAATATTCAGTGTATTTCGTTTGGCCACAATGACAAAATATCTATTTAAAAGCAATATTATATATGCCAATAAGGATATTTTTAGGGAAAATATATCCTATTATCATTACACCAAAATGGGAGATAAAACAGCCATTTTCAAAGTAGTGTTCCATCATAACAATGGGTACAAAACAGTGTGCCGTTAGCCCACTGGGGAAAATTCTCCTTGCTTAAGTACAGCATGGGGGATTTATATTCCGAAAACAATATACTGAAAAAAATACAAAATTTTGCTGATGCGTAAACCGAGGCATATTAAAGTAATATTCCTAATGTCAGATATACAAATGGCATTTGGGAAATAAGCTTCACCATCAGTTAACACTTCTGGTATTTAGTAATTTCAAGGCTCTGAAGAGATACCAGTATTTAAAGCAGCTCATGTCAACCCAGTAAGAATCTTGGGTAATATTTTATATTCCAATAAACAATATGTTTTTATAAATGACTGTTTTAAGGGAATTAATTTATGCATATGAAAAAGACCAAAGAACAAGTATTAACTGTTGTATGATAGGGCACTGCGATTTATTTCTTAACTATATACAAGAAAAAGCCAATTCAATGTTTCAGGCCCAAATATTAGATAGTATATATCAATACTTTGACTTATCAACACATGCATACACAGAGAAATACTAGAGCACAGGTGAATAATCCGTCATCAAATGGGGCATCTGCATGACTTTGTTCTAAGGCTTAAGGTAACATTTCAGGGTCAAGACTGGGCCATCTGGATTCTATGGCCTTGAAAGTAGCACCCATATAGCTGGGAACCCCCATCATCAGGAAATTTAGGACTGCAAATTCAGAGGTGAAAGCTCTTCTGGCGTAGGAATGTTGGAACCAAAAATCTGCAATACACTGGCAAGAGTTAATTATATGGACTTAAATAATATCTGAAATTAAAAAGCCTAACTGGTTGGTTATTAACTGCTTGGTTATTAGACCACAGAATTTGTCACCTGATCACACAATCAGTTTTTCATGTGATTCTTATCTGATGGGAAATGACAATGCAAGTTCTTTTCCTCTTCTCAATGCTTCTCAACTTAAAGGAGAAGAGGCTTAAAGTTTTTGTTCCAGCGAACTAAAAAAATCCAGTGTTTCTACGGAGAAGAAAACCTACAGCTAAAGGAAATAATATTTTATATGCCAGTTTCTCACAGACCATGTATTTAAATGCTAGTGATGATTCAAAATCACTCTCCTAACTTGTGTTAAGTAAGCATAGGCTATCGCAACCCTTGCCTTGATTAGGCACTTGATCATCTACTGTAAATATTTTCTATCAAAGTAATCACATAGGATGGCTCCATTTTATAATGGAGGTGAGCCCTTCCTAAGGAAATAAAGCTGGTGTTAAGTTAAATGAATACGATTTCTACACCAGTTATTTACATTCATTGTTATTCAGATGTTTCTTCTGAATGCCAACTAATTTTCACTTTGTGTAAAATAGTTAACAATTAAGGTCCCCAAGTATATTTTTCCATTTTTATAAAGTATTACTCATGATATATTAAAGAACAGGAAAAAGGAAAAACTAATGGGAATCTTAGAAATATTGGGGTACACAACTCCCCGTTATATATTGCTTAACAACTGAATACACCAGGTGGCCATACCTGAATTCACAAATGTGAAACATAGTCAGGACAAGGCTTGCTATGTCTGTACTGCATAACATACACTGTTGACTGATGCCACCAATATAACATCACTACTGCAAGGATATGCCATATTTGGTGGCTTGATCCGAGGTAGTTTAGTTGTCCTGGAAAGGAAGGTAGAGAGAAAAGAATATTGATTATTAATATTTTGACATTAAAATAAAAATACATTTCTATCTCTGGCCTTGGAAATATGGCTCAGCAGCAAAAAGATCTTGGTAGTCTCAAAGCACCTGGAGACTGACTCAAGATTAATTCAGACCCAATTGTTTTTTTTTAAAAAGGATTAATTCATATTTGAGTCTAATTTTAAGGTTTGAGTCATAAAGTACACTGGTGAATTTTAGAAATACTGTTTCCAAATGTGTTTTCAAAATTTAACTTAGTTAATTTCAGGAAATTTGACCTTTAGTCACCCATTTCTCTATTTATATATTTGGTGAAGAAAAGACATTCCATGAGAGAAGCAAAGGAAATTAGTGCTACAAATACTAGAGTGAGAGCTAAGAAGCAGATACACGGTTGTGTTTGGATGTAAGTCTGCTTGAAGCACTTTTTATTTTATTTATTTGGATGTAAGTCTGCTTGAAGCACATATAAGCAGGTGTGTAAGGAGAAAGTTCAGACCTGAATCTTGTGCCATCAGACTAAGGAATAACCTGCAAAATGTAATTAGTAATGGGTTAATTAAGGTTAATTAGTTTGTATACAACTTAGGAGAACTATTTAAATTCCAAGGAGATTAAATAATTAACGTGGGGGAAGCCTTTTGAAAAATAAAATAAATGACAAAATACAGAGCTATAGAAATTTAAATGTAAATAATTTACTCATGGTGCTTCTATGGTCATGTTATGTAAATATCTGTCTATTTTCTTACCAAGAATAATACTCAGTATAGTATGTAGATTTTAAAGTGTAAATCAACAGAATTCTTACTGTATGGGTTCTTAGCCCTTTTATTGGGCCCCTCTGATAGTCTAGTGAAGCCCAGACTCATTTTTAAAAACCTGAAATACAGAGGATTACAAAGAAAATTGATTATATTGTAATAGGAGTATCACAGATCCACTTAATTCTGTCCATGGACTAACTTATTTAGCTCAAGGACCCGGGAGGGTCCTTGGACCCATCAAATACCACGGTGATGTTTATGTATTTTTAAACATTTAATGGGAGCTTAAAGTAAGTTCTTAGCTTTAAGTTTTTTTGATTTTACAGTATTCACCACCATTTCACCATGGCTATATATGTTTATCTTTACAGCCAGATCATAAATGAAGACTGGCTAGAGGGTTTATAAGCCACTCGTTCATGAACATCTGAGACTCTCACTTTCATTTGTAAAGACTTTTCACTTTTCATGGTTTCCATGTCTATACTGCTCAAAAGTATAGACATGGATATGTCTATCCATGAGGACCTGTACTCTACCATACATTCAGCTACATGGGGCACATTTTATGTCAAGTTCATCTTGCAGAAGTTATATAACACTTGACCTTTTATAGGTGTTCTACATTAGACAAGTAGGAACTCTGCATTTGAATATTTTAAGGCCTAAAAACAGAGAACTTTCATGGTTTAATTTTCTACACGTCTGCTGACACAGAGGAAACAATTCTTAAAAGAATTATTGATAAAGTGATACAAAAACTTATTTTACCAGAACCTGTTTTCTGAGGAAAATTTTGGACCTGCCTGGAGGATGGGTGATCTTCAATTCAGGGACATGTCCTAGTTAGGTTCCGGAATCCTAATGTTTACACGCAGGTTCTTCTTTGTATTCCATTCTTATTAAAACTCAGTGGAGAAAAACCAAGTGCAAAATGGAATGCCTGAGGTTCTGTGGTCTATTCATTCTCTAGATCAGAGTTTGTCATCCTTTCTGCTTCCCCAACCTATGACGAGTGGCACAATCCTATCTTCCATTCACTGTGGAAGGGATTCTTAATCCAGGAGAAAAGGGGTACAAGTTTAGAGTCTGAATTTAAACTACTCTCCTACTTCTAGCCCCACAAATTGAAAAATCACTGCTTTATGTACTCTGTCATTCTCAGCTCACGCAGAAGCTTACCCGGACGTCACATCCTGTCCCTTACTAACCACATATTTCATCTGTGGGACTGAGGCTGAGGGACACCATTTTAATAATAACTGCTAACATTATTATTGAATGCTTACTACTTGTGGGGAACTGTGAGAAATGTTTCATGGGCATCCTTTCATGTAATCCTCATATGAAGTCCATGAGAGCAAGTACAATCTCCAGGCTGAGGAAACGAGCTGAGAAAGCTTAACTAACTTATTTAGCTCATACAGCTATTAAGTGTCCGGTGTGGGATCTGAATCCAAGCAGCCTGACTCCAGAGCTGAAGTTCCTAAACAAGCAAGTACATGTCCTGGAGAACACTGTTCACTCTACCCAGTGTCCTCTTTGTTATTTTCTATCAGAAATTTTTTCTCTGGACTAAAGAGCCAGGGAAATCTGAGTGACTAGCTCGTGTGTACCTTGTGGACAGGAAAACCCTTTGCTTTCATTATTTTACTCTAGTGCTGGGTGCCAGGAAGCTGAAAACCAGATTGGTGGCCTTCATCTGTTTTGTAGAACCTTATGGTGGATATGATGTGAAATGATCCTAAACCTGGCTTCTTTTTATTATCCTCTTAGTTTCCTTGTTTTGTTATTCTTGTTATTTTATATACGTCTTCATATAAACTAATTTTTCAGAACAAGTTGGTACATAAATAGGTAAATGGTAATTGATAATTAGTGTACCACAAAAAACTGGCTGGGAGTTCAGAAGACTTTGTCACTAGACTTTTTCACAACTGTGAAATGGTGGTAACTCCACCTACTGGACTCAATACCTATTGTGAGGATAAAAGAAAAGTCCGTGAAACTTCTTGAAAGTTAAAGTCTTAGATAACATTTGCGAATAGGTGAGCCATTCTCTAATCAGTAATATTGAAAAATAAATCTAAGTTTTGATGCTCTGAAGCATATACCTCAACCACATATTTAGAATAAAGTTACAGAATCGTTCTAAGAGCAGCACCTACCTGGAAAGTACCGTTCTGGAACTTTGGAAATGTAGAATAGGAAAGCAAGAAGAGCAATCACATACATCACAACTACACGGGGTGCAAAGTCCTGTAAAGCAAAACATATGTATGTATTTTTTACAGATCTTCCTACTGTGACTGGATTCCCAATTTATTATAAATCTAATTCATATGTGAGGTAGAATTTATAGGTGGGATTTAAGTCTCTTAAATCTGAATTGCTCTTAAATATGAATTGCAGACAGTTTCCAATAATAGAAACCTCGCTCTCAATACTGTAGGAAGCAGTCCACAACAGTGGGCATAGACAGTGCCATAAAGGTTAGGGTACTAAAGCTTTAATGGGACTGAAAGTCCTACGATCTACAACCCCATCTACAATATAGGTATATGGGTGGTACGCATATGGGAATGGAGTTAACCAGATGAATAAGCAAAGAGACTAAGGATCAGGGATTTGTGGCTGGAAAGACCAAAGAGGTTTGGCCCAATAATAAAATCTGTTCCACCATCCAAGAAAAATAGTCCTCTGGAATACTACTATATGAAGTAATCCTCTCATAGCTCTACTGAAAAGATTTTCCTTGCCCTAAGAAAAGCAGCGAGCTATAATTTATACATACTATTCCTAATTCTGGTTATAAACCTAATTTACCAAGAAACCATTTAAGAAATAGACAAATTACTTTTCTTCCAACTCTTCAAGTATTTGGGAATTATCATAGCCCGACCTAAATCCTATATTCTCAGATTAATCAACCTCAGATTTCTCAAACATTCTAGAATATAACTCTACCCTACATTGCTTAAGTGCTCTTCTTGCTTTTTCTTTCTTTTTTTTTTTTAAGGAGGGCGCAGCTCACAGTGACCCATTCAGGGATGGAACCGGCAACCTTGGTGTTATCAGAACCACGCTCTAATTGGCCATCCTGTTCTTGCCATCTTTTAAAAAGTAGAGCTTATCGGAGAATTTCTCCAGAAGTCTCCCTTTGTTGTTCCACTGGAATTATCTGTGAGCGTGTTAGATTTCCATCTTTGAGAAACACTGTTTTCCCAAGCCATATTGCTTTAAGATTGCTGAATATGGGAAAGTTCCATTTTTTTTTTTTTTTCAGAATTTCTCTAAAATCTTCTGCCTTAATGGATCTGGTTCCCTTTCTTTGTTATTATAGGGATGTATCAGCTCATCCCAAAATTTCATTTCTGGTTAGAATGAAATCTAGAGTGACAGTTTCCTATTCTATTTTTTTAATGTATTTTTACTGAATCACAACTGTCAGAAAATGATGTTTTCACAGATATCAAGATAATCACTATTGCTCACCTTTCTCCCAATTTCCTAACCTTAGGAAGGAAACATCACCCTTGTCCTCAAGTGGCCAGACAGATCGTATCACTCAATTCACTAGATCACAGAACTTCCTCCTTTCAGTTTTATACCTAAGTGTTTCCCACCACACAAGATATATGTAAACCTAGTATTACTTCCCCTTCTAAAAAAAAAAATCTGATTCTTTTTAATACAATCTGCATTTAAATCCCCATATGCCAGATGGAGTTCCCATTGCAACAAGTGGATGTGATTTCTGCTAGATTTTGGGGCATGTTTACTTACAAGTTCTGACAATTAAGTTCGTGAATTTGTTACAACAATGTTGCTAACCTTTTTTGATGTCAGAGGGATTATTCATTATGAATTTGTTAACCAAGTTTACAATTAACAAACTTGGACAGTTAACCAAGTTTACTATTTGGAAGTGCTGAAAAGGCTGCTTGAAAGAGTTAGACGACCTTAACTTTTTGCCAACAATTCATGACTCTTGCATCACGACAATATACCAGCTCACACAGCACTGTCTGTGAGGGAGTTTTTAGCCAGTAAACAAATCACTGTATTGGAACACCCTCCCTACTCACCTGATCTGGCCCCAATGACTTTCTTTACCCGAAGATAAAGGAAATATTGAAAGGAAGACATTTTGATGACATTCAGGACATCAAGGGTAATCTGAAGACAGCTCTGATGGCCATTCCAGAAAAAGAGTTCCAAAATTGCTTTGAAGGTGGCGTCAGTGCATAGCTTCCCAAGGGGAGTACTTCGAAGGTGACCATAGTGATATTCAGCAATGAGGATGTAACACTTTTTCTAGGATGAGTTCACGAACTTAAATGTCCAACCTTGTACATTAAAAATTCTCAACTTTACTCTCTAGTGCATACTTAAAGCCTTTTATATGAATCTCTAAGAATCTTAAGTCATATTTATAATCCTCTGCTCAAAAATACTAAGGAGTTCTCCCTGATGCACTCCAACTGTTCTCCTGCAATACCTAACTCTAGAGCTCTTATTTCTCAATGTATTTTCCTCCGTGGGTGAAATATGCTTCCATGGCTCTAACTACCAATACAATAATGATTTTCAAATCATCATTAGTCCCAGGCTCTAAGCTAAATTCCATCTCCACTTTTACCTCAAACTCCACAGGTCCAAGGAAAATTCCTTCCCAACCCCTCCTCTACACACACACATAAAACCCAACTGCTCCGACTTCTGTACTTGCATCATCCCTGCCATTATCCCTGCCTCCGCTGACAAAGCTAGAAACGTGTGAGTCCTCCTCAACAGGTAAAAACTAGGGGGTACTTACAAACTAAGGGTAAGAGAAAGAGAATTATGACTATTATTTCACAGAAAGCCATCTCAGAGAAAAATGGTAGTTAGACTTCTATTCCTGCAAAGTATGCTCATTTAAATGGGTGTGAAAATTATGGCATCAATATGCAATCATAAATATGCTCTCAAATGACTAAGACCCACCCACTTGGCCTGATTACACTACTTTACCCAACAGGAATAAAACTGAAAGGACACAGAATATGGGAAAAATATGGACTACACTCAACCTACCTGTACAATAGGAGCACTGATGCCTCCATTGAGCCAAACCCAGTGAAGAGTAGGAATCACTCCATAGCCCGTAACAGAACAAAAGATGACAGAGCGGAGCCGCTGCCACTGCTGAGTGAGGTAATTGGGATGGATTTGCGCAAAGAACACGGCCAGGATCATAGCCAGCACTGTGACCAGGTACACCTGACGCCAATACTAGGGTGAAAGGAAGTCAGATGGTGATTGTTATTAACGACAGGGAAGGGGAAATGTAATCTTGGCTTCTGTATTACACATTCCAAACTCTACTGACTTGGTATTTTCATTTCTAAACATGATTACCTTCCTTTCTTAAAAATAAAATGCATGTTCCATACAACTTTTAGGTTTCTCAGGATGACACACCAAATTCCAAAGTGAGCGGGTAAGAAATCACATTTATAAAAAGCATTTTCTGAGTACAGTTTAAGTCCTGTAGAAATAAAGATGACTATGCCATGGACCTGCCCAGTGGGTGAGTTCACAGGGGGGAGGGGCAGACAGGTAAACAAATGATTATAATCTGATGGTAGGTACTGTAACTGCGTTATCAACAGAATGTTGTAGAACCACAGAAGAGGGAGTAATTAATGTTACCTGAAGTAGCTAACACGTGTTTGGCAGAGGAGATGATATCTAGGCTGGGTCTTCAGGAATATGGAAGATTTTGTGGGAGAGGGAGCTCTCAAGGCAAAACAAACAGCACATGCAACGGGGAAGTTGTGAGAAAGGAGGCTGAAAGCCGGTGTACTGTCAGGCTACGTATGTGGGACTTTACCACGCTGGTCCTGCGGGAACAGCGGAGTTCCTTAAGAATGAGACGACATGGGTATTTCTCAAACAACCTTTTTCAGGAAGATAACTCCAACATCAAAGCAGAAAAGAAGGAAGTGACAGGAAGGCAGCTAGAAAATATTAGAATCATTGATTCAAGAAGGGAATGGGGGCTTGGATTCGTGATGAACTAGGAAGATGTGAACACTAGATTCAGGAGGCATTTTTGAAAGAAACTAAAGTCTTAACAGCTGACTGGATGTGTGAGAGGGCAGCAGAAGATGGCTTGACTGTTTCTAGTGTGTCATAAAAGGCCATGACACACATGGTTCTATTAATGTAACAAATAAGTGAAGATGATCCAAGTGTGTGTGTGTGTGTGTGTGTGTGTGTGTGTGTGTGTTTTGGGGGGAAGATGGAGGGCATAAAGAATGTGCATTTTCAAATACATCAGGTTGGAAGGGTTTACAAAATATTTAGGTATCTAAGTGAGCAGCTGAAAAGCTGGTCTTAAAGCTCAAAAGTGTGCATCACAGAAGACAGAGTTGTTAGCCTGGGCTCTAAGGACTTCTGTGGGGCTATCAGCTTCCTGAAATCACACGTCAAGTTGTTTGGTTAGTTTGTGCCCAAATGTACATTCTCCCGAATGGAGGGTCTATAGTTTGCAACCTCATCTTAAAACAGCCTGTGTTCATTAAAAGGTAAAGAGCTACTATAGCAATTGAATATTTGGAAATGATTAGACACCAGAGGGAGGAAAACAATTTTTCCTTTAAATGATCATGGACTATATTAGTTTCAGCAGTTCTCTTTTCTCTTTGATCTATCCTGGACGTCTAGTTTTTCTGAAGAGATTTACAAAAAGTGTTTGACTCATCTCTTTGATTACCTGATATGTTTAGAAAGAAGTAAACAGAAAACAGGTTTCAGAGAAATACAGAATAAGATAAGCAAAACAATTCAAATATTACATGACTGTACTCATTAAGCTCCTACTTATCAGCACACCCCCCCCTATTTTTTTAAAAAGACATAAACAGTTTCACGCAAAACAAGCAAGTTGTGAAAGCTAGGCAGACATGAATGGATTTCACTACTAAAATCAAATTAATTTATAACAAGTTAATTGCACATATATTTAATTATGTGCTTATGTTCTAAACCAATTAGGCCTAAAAAGCAAATGGCTCATGTGTAAGTGACTAGAAGTAATATATGCTCTTACATTCAAACCAAATTTATGATTTTTCTCTTTGTTAGTTTTACACTGCAGCTATGTTGACAGTTTTCTGTTATTGTGTAGAGATAAAAGTCTACACAAAACTCATCTGTTTCTTCTATAAGTTAATTATGTGCTTATTCAGAAGTTCAAAGGAACCATGGCCAGAAAACACAATACCTATATGAAAGGTAGAATGAAAATGTTTGAAGTTACTTACATTATTACAATAAAATGCGTAAAATACTCCAGAGACATAGCAGCCCAGTATTCCAACAGAAATTCCTGCATAATCTAATGCCATCCATCTTCGACAGGTTTTTTCTGATCGATGGCAGGAAAAAAGATGATAGCCCACAGAGCAGAGCATACAGACCTATGGGAAATAAAACAAAAGTAATAGTGAAACAAAAAGAAATTATTGCGTGATGCTGAGGGAAGTGGTGGGTCAAGCCCAGGCTTTCCAGTCAAACAGACCTGGGCTTGGATTTTAGTTCTGTGCCTTATTGTTAGGCAAGCTATCTCATTTCTCTAAGCCTCCTCATGAGTGATTTCCTTATGGGTAAAATGGGGATAACAACCATAGAAAGAAAGAAAATTAAAATGACAGCTATTTTATAATGTAAAAATTTAAAATGAATAGCACGAGAATAGGAAAATTACACAATACAAATGTTTTAAAAATGTCAACTGAAGCTTATTTTGATCTATGAATGAGTTTCTTTTTAAAAAGTATTTACTATATAAGTAATATGTCTTTTAAAAAAATCAAAGAAAATAGAATTGCATGATGTAAAAAAATAAGCCCCTCTCAACTCAAATCTATTCCCCGAAGACAGCTACTGATAACATTTATGTCCTTTCAGATATTTCCAGTGAGTATCAAATATCAATGATATAGAAGTCTACACACACAACACATACATACTTCTTTAGATTAATCAAATGGAATCACATTATACATTCTGTTCTGCAATATGCTTTTTTCACTTAATTTAAGATTTTTCATGTTTGTATGAGATTTCATTGTCTATTGTTTACTTTGAAGTTATCAGTTAAACATGACTTTGTTGTGTATAAGAAAAAATAATTATGACTTATGCTGACTTTATATGGTTGTCAAATGAGAGCAAAGCTAGTCTGATTCAATCAGTTGCTCTGAAAATTGAGAAGGTTACTATGGCTAAACTCCCTCAGCCATTAAATACCTGCTGTGTGTCATGCACTGGAGATACAAAGATGATGAAACCTCTACTTTCAGAGAGGCTTTTCTGAATCAAGTGAACAAATGGTGATGTAAGAAGTCCTATAGGAAAAGTCAGAGCGAAGCACAGTGAGAAAATAGAGGAGGGAGGGTATTAGCTCTGTAGGTGGGTGTGTATATGTGCATTTGTAGGGTGGGCGTTATGGGAGGAAGAGAGCTTCATAGAAGGGCTGCCACCTAAGCTGGATTTTCAAAGGTTGATTTGGCATTTATCAAGGACATAGACAAAGATATTAGTGGTCCACAGGAAAAACAGCATATTGAGAAACAGAACCTTTAAGGAGTGCCATGTGGCCTTCTTTGTGACCCAATTATAAATCCTATACATCAAGGAGTTTTCACTTCAGTATCATGGCCAAGTGTTAAAGGACTGAAGATTTGAAGTGTGCTTTTCCAGAAAGGCTGAGAAAGGAGGTTACAGGTGGAGCCCTGGGGAGCAATGACAAGAGCCTGTACTAAATCAGTGACAGTGGGGGTGGACAAAACAGGACAAACAATATAAAGTAGGTCAAATTGATAAACATTTTGTAAGCGACTGCTAAGGCAGATAAATGGTCATCGAGTTATTCTGTAGTCTGGTCATTAAACAAACCTAATCAGTCTCCAGAGCCTCAACATCAATATTCAAAACACTGTACCTGGCCACAGTCTCATTTCTTTGCCCACCGTCTAAAATCCTTATTGGTCTATGGCTTTGGTTACTCAGCTACAAGTCAGTTTATTGACCCAATTACACATAATTTTAAGAAGCTTTGTTATTTGTTTTCTCAGATTATCCTTGAGATTCAACATAGTAAATCCAGAAAATATGTAGGTGTTTATTCTCATTGACAGGAAAAGGTCTCAGTGTCACAACGTTGTCACAGAACAGCAAGCAGAGATGATCCGAGCTTGGAAGGAGGCAGACAGGTAGGCAGGTGTGAGGCAGCTGTGCGTACACAAACGTTGGGAGGAATTTTAACCCAAGTGTCAAATGTGGTTACCTTGGAAGTAGAATTTCAAGTTGACTTTTACTTTCTTCCATATACTTTTGTGTTTGCTTGAATTTGTACATAAGGATATCTTTTAGTGATAATAAGCAACAATAATAAAGCTAATTTCTTTGTGAAAAGGAAAATAAAAGAGGAAAGAGAAAAACTATAGTAATCAAAAGGAAAGTACGATATACAGTGTTAATAGAGAGTCCTGAGTTTCAAAAAAGTTAACCTAATCTTAGTATGTCCTATTTTAAAAGGGATGTTTTATTGTTAACGTCCTTAAAAAAACTGACTGAAAATCACCTGGAAAATTGACTGTTTCAGTTTTCTGGAGTTTCCTTTTGTGGGACATGTCACTCCAACAAGGTGAACAGATAATTAGTGTGATATCCTACATCTAAGCTACTTGGCATGATAACCAAATACCTCGGGATCTGGCTCCTGCCTATCTTTCCAGCCTCAGCCTTCTCCATTCTCCTAGGATCTAACCACAAAGACCAACACCGGCAAGTCCAGAAAGTGCTGAGCTGTCTTTTGCTTCTGGGCCTTTATAAAAACTATTTGTTGTTGTTGTTTAAATGTCCTGCCGCACTGTCCCTTCTGCCCTCCTATCTGAGTGACCTGATCTTTATACAGGTTGGTTTTGTTCAGCACTGTGTGCCCTGTGCTTAGCTCAGTGCCTGGATGTAGATAGGAGGCATTTCAAAACTATTTGCTGGACTGAATGGAAATGAACTGAACATAGGGAAAAGGCATTCTCCTCTTCTCTAAGACATAAAGACCTCGCTGGGAAAGTTCAAAGCCCCTGAAATCTCATTCTATTATTCAGAATGTAATCTATTAATCTGGTTGGGAGGAAAGCACTGAGCACATAAAATGGGTATTAGTGAAGTGAGAAAAAAATGTTATGTGCTTTAAAAATTAAATGTAAATCAATTATTAATACATATATTTATTATTTACCATGCTGCCTGCTGATTCTAAGAATTTGGGAAAATTGGGTGAACAAGTTATTGATACAATTTCATAAAAATAACAGAAAGGATATTTTTCAAGTAGGGAAGATGTGCTCATTTGTCTTTAGTTGTACATTGTGTAACAGAAAGACCATTGCACTACCAGTGAGGAGAACAGGATTTTACTGTTCTGCTGAATGACCCAAGGCAGGTCACTGTAACATGCTGAGTGTTTCCTCACTGGCAGTTGCTATAATTATTTTGTCTTTATAGTTTTGCAATGCATTGTTTTTTTAGGCCAGTATGAAAATTAATGCATGTACTCTGAACTAACATCAGCTGTGGTGGGGTGATGAAGGGATAAAGTGCAGGCCTAGGGGGAAAGGAAAACATGGTGGGATTCTGAAAGTAGATAATATCCATATAACTAACAGGACAGTAGAAACCAGTTTTGCTTATTAATGATTATTAAGAGCATCTTAGTCTGATAAGATACAACTGACATTTTAACTATAAAAAATTTGATTCATTTTCATCTTAAAACTAGAGATGGATTCAACAGTATGTTTAGGCTCCAGTCAGGACAAAAATTAAACCTGTGAAAAAGTGATTTTCTAATAATAAAAACACAAAAATAACAGAGTACTCTTTCGCTCAAAGAAATTAAAAATATTCCAGAAACTAGAATTTAAAAAAAAAGCGGGGGTGGGGGAAGTGGGGGGGAAGAGATGTTCCTGGTATATTTCTCGATCATTTAAGTCTGAAGTTTTAACTTGAGTCAAATGATGAAAATCATAATGAAAGCAACATCTGTGCAGCTGGCTTATAGATTCATCTTTCAGGGAGAGTAGCAGCAGGTTAACTACAGGGAGTACTGGTTGTGGTTGGAGGAGGTGAGATGACAGCTTTTGTTTTCATTTTTATGTTTTCCTGTATTTTCTGCATTTTTTTTTTAACTTAAAAAATGTCAACAGGATTTTGGTCATTTGTTTTCTTCTTTAGAAATCTGTTTACAAAAGTATTAAATGTAACTTTTAAAGATACTATACAAATTCTTGAAGAAAAATTAAAGTGCTAAGGAACTAACAAATACAAAAGGTAGAGAGGAGGAGAAACTGAAAGTATTGGAAACTAGGCAAGTGTAAAAAGACCAAAGGAAATGAACAGTAAGGCGGTAGAAAAGGTCAATACCAGCAAAACAAGAGATTAAAATTAAGATGGTATGGAAACAACAAATACAAAACTCAAAGACATATAAGTAAGGAAAAAGATGAGAAGTTTTCCCAAAGTTTTAGCAGACACTAGGATTCTACTTCAACCAGAAAATATAGTACAATCAGATTCCTATCCCTGTATTCATCTTAAAGCAGAGATGTCTAAAAAGGGAAAAAGAAAAGGAAACAAAGAAATGTTCTCAATTTTTAAAACTTATTGGATTTAAAATATAATCTAATAATAACATCCAAATACACTTTCATAAAACATATGTTTGGTGCTTCTACTATGAAAGTGAACAAGCTAACCTTATATGCTATTTTAGGGCTCTTTAAACCAAGTGTTGGGTGTGAAGTAAGGTCACCTACCCAAGCTTTTCTGACTAAAGTTCTCTTTACCAATAACAGTGTTTGTGAAATGACTTACCTGGAAGCAGAAAAGACAAATAGAACAAATTACAAAATCTTCTCTGGACGCACTTGCTGAAGGTAGCACAGATGTCATGTCATATATTCCCAGTGTGAAGAAGAGAAAGAAACCCAGCAAATGACTCCAGATGTTTACTGTCTCATTAGATAAAATAAACAAACTGGAAAACAAAACAAAACAAAACCATGCAGCTCAGAAGCATAGTGACTTGCTCACTATCAGCATTTAAAAGGTTAGGGATAATTTTTCTGTTAAAGTAACACCCGTTATTTTAACCCCTTAACCCCATCTTTGCCTTTCTAAATGTGATATATCATTTAGTGTAATTAATCTTTCTTCAAGTTTTTCAACAACCAATCCTGGGATCTTAGAGCTTTTTTGGTGCTCACCTGTATTATCATATTTACCATTTTCTTCCTTTAAGGGTTAGGGTTATTTATGTATAAATTCCATCTCATTCTCCAGCCTATCAACCCTCTGATCGCTGGCACCATTCATGTTTATGACACTACTGTGCCACGTACAGTGTCTTGCTCAGATTAGATGCCAAATGTCTACAGAACTGAATGTGCAGATTAAAACCGGATGTTAACTACTTTGATGTTCAATAATAGGTATCTGAAAACCGGCTAAGTGTGAGGATAGGCACAAACCTAAGCTACCTTTTTAGTCTTCATTAAGTGCAAATGCGAAGTTCAATGGACTTGAGAGCAGAATAAATACAAACTGATCCTCTGGAAATGTCCTTTAAGATAGGCATGCTGCGGTGGTTTTGAAACCAAACTAGATTCCAGGTGGCACGAGTTTATCCTTTTTAGTACTGATCCTAAAAAGATCAGTACTTTTTGCTCTCTTTCAAGATACTGACTGACTGGTTGTAGTTTAAGTAGTTTTGGCAGCACAAGTTGGTAAAGTGTGTACCACGTCGACCACAACGGAGGCTCACTGTCCCTTCAGCCCACCCTCTGCAACAAACTGGCTCTGTGATCATGAAGAAGTCATTAACCTCTCTGGCTTCAGTTTATCTATAAAACAAGGGAGCTGGGTTAGATGCTGCTGCAAGTCCCCTTCAGCTCCTTCCTTAATTTTGTTAAATGTTTCTCCAACTGTGGATAAGACCTCATCTGATTACTTATCGAAAGGTGACATCGTGACTAAAGATTAAAATATTCTTGCAAAATCTAATCTTTCTAAACTAAGGTCTTTGACCTTCACTGATTCAGAATCCTTATTACCGTGTTTCCCTGAAAGTAAGACCTAATTGGACAACCAGCTCTAATGTGACTTTTGGAGCAAAAATTAATTTAAGACCCGGTCTTATATTATAGTAAAATATTATATATATAGTAAATATATATATATATTTACTATATGTATTTATAAATATATATATTTATATATATTTACTATATATTACTATATTTAATATTTAATATATACATTACTATAGATAGTTATTAGTATATATAGTTATTACTATATATATTACTATATTTAGTTATATAATATATAACTAAATATATATATATTTAATATATATGTAAGTATATATATATTTACATATAACATAGTAAAATATAGTAAAATATTTTACTATAAGACCGGGTCTTATATACGTAATATAATATAAGACCAGGTCTTACATTAATTTTTGCTCCAAGAGACGTATTAGAGCTGATTGTCCGGCTAGGTCTTATTTTCGGGGAAACGCGGCAAAAAGCATTAACATATAATTCTAACCTACTGAATTTGCATTGTCACCACGGTTCTCATTTTCTCAAGTCATAAACACAGCAGGTCTCACACTATCAAACAATCATCAAGAATAAAGTGAATCTTGCATCATGAATTTCAGGCTTTATCCTTTACACACATCAAGTGTACAGACTACTTATATGGGGAGGGGTGATTAGGATATAGGAATGTGAGGGAACATATCTAACTATTGGACTGTTTTGACAACACTACTATGCTCTGCCTATTGCCTCAGAACTTTTCATTGTGTGAAATTCAGTATAAGCTGATGAACTGATCTGAGAGGCACAATCTTGGCATGTTCCAACTAACAAAGTATTTGGCAGAACAGTTATGATATACAAAACCTCTCCTTATCTCCAAAATCTGCCCTTTTTACTCCTGACAGGTAAAAGAATACAGGGCAAAAGCTGACACTGGAAAAGACCAGGCTGGTGGCAAGAATACTTGGAAGGATATCCCCAGTAGAAGATCTATTCTTCCTCTATGAGAAGTTAGACCCATACTCTCTTCAGCTTCCAAATCAATAATCATCTCCATTATCGTCGTCTGCTTAGCTTTGAAATCAATCAATGGTCATGATGACAAGTCACCGTTCATTGTGTGTTTAGGGCCTGTGTAGCGTTTTACATACACAATCTCATTTAAACCTTATTACTTTCTGAAGTGGCTATTGTGATCATTCTGTTTTACAAAATAAGGCTCAGAGAGGTTAACTCTTGTTCAAGGTCGCACAGCTGAAAAGTGAGTGATGTGGATACTGGGTTTTTTTTGACGCAACAGCCCAAGATCGAAAGCACTAGATTTCATTTCTCAATCCATAAGATGTGGGGTAACATCAGAATGCAGAGCACCACTGCTAGGTGGGTATAAAATATTTAAGGTAATTCACTACCTGTTCTATGCTGCGGAACTTCACATCCACAGCAGGACCCAGCTCTGATTTCTGGTGTAATAACTTATGCATAGGAAGCATTAGGGAGGAAAAGAGTACTTAGGATTCAAACTGTGAAGTCCTGTGGGCCATCCATTAAAGCCAAGAAGGGATGGACAGTGATGTCACCTGTGACTGTGAGTCACAGAAACACTGTGACTCAAGGCCAGGGCAAAGGAACTGGGGAAAGACCATGCCGAAAAGATCAAGAATCAGACACGTGGTTGCTGCTTGTGCAATTCAACAGCCCACATTACAGCACTGGGGTTTGTCACCATAGTGACCTGGATGGAGCTAACCAACGTCTGTATCTTAATTCTCTTACAGTGGAGTCCTGTATTTAAGTGTGCACAGTGAGTCTTAACAGAAAGCTGTTCTAAGAATTAGAACATTAATTTTTCAGTTTTGTTTTTTAAAAGCCCGGCTTTCAAGGGACTCTTGGTTTTAAAGGTGTGGATGATGACGGAATCCCCCTCATTAGAGATACTTCTATCGTGCTCTAGTGTAGGGTGGTGCCCGTTATAGGCTCTCTTTGCTATAGTGCTTTTCATACACAGCATTTTTCACAATGGTTATTATGCAATAGTGCAATTATCTCTTTAATGTGTGTCACCCAGGCTTGACCTTAGCAGCGTCATGAGACTGAGGGCCATGTCTGATGTTCTCTGCACGACCTGGTATAGTGCCCGAGGGCTGGGGCTCCACAGGATCTGCTGAATGAATGAACCACAGGTTTCTAAGTACATTTGGCGACGTGAACTTGTTTCCTGCTATACAGACATTTGTCTGGCCCCAAACATCTCAATTTCCATGGGGATACTCTCCAGCTTACATAAACAAAACGGAGGTAACACACAGGGGCAAGTATGGCTCAACGACTGTCAGCGGGATCGATTCCAACCTGTATCCCCATAAGCACCGACGGGAATGAAGGACATAAAAACCTTCGTAAACAGCAAAGCCTCCGTCGGAGAGTTGGTGATTATGATCGTTACTATCGTTACGATGCCGTGGACCAAGTGCCCCGGCGGAGGAGGGCAGGTAAGGAGAGAGGACCGGGGGCAGAAAGGGATGCACAGAACGGGACAGCTCGCCAGGACGGGGACGCGAGAAGCGGGGAGGCAGCAGGGCGAGCCGACACCCAGGCCGCAGGTGGGGACGCGGGGCGGCGGCGTGTCCCCCCGGCGCGCCCCGCGGAGGCCGGCACACTGTACCTTTTGATACACAGCCTGGAGGGCAGGTAGGCCCGGTAGCCGTCGGTGATGTACGGGTTATCCTTCAGGGACACGGGGATCTGCTCGTAGGTGTAGAGGCGGATGCCGCGGGGTACCAGGACGGGCCAGTACTGGTAGCTGCCCAGCTCGATGTAATGCGCGCTCTTCAGCAGCTTCTGATGCATCCTTCCCGGCCGCCGCCGCTCCCGACCGGGAGGCTCGCCCAGGCCCCGCCTCCCCGGGGAGGGGGCTTCGCCGCCGCAGCCCCCGCCCCGGAGCCCGCGGACGCTGTGCGAGGTCCCGCGGCGCCGCCGCTGCCCAGGCCCGGACCCGCACACTCGCTGGCCACGGCCGTCAGCGCCGCGGCGGCCCGGCGGCGACGCAGCCCTCGCTGACGTCAGCACGCCGCGGCGGGCCCCGCCCTGGCGGGGGCGGGGGCGCGGAAGTGTGGCCGGGCGCGGGGCTGGCGTGCGGGGCGCGGGGCTGGCGTGCGGGGCGCGGGGCTGGCGTGCGGGGCGCGGGGCTGGCGTGCGGGGCGCGGGGCTGGCGTGCGGGGCGCGGGGCTGGCGTGCGGGGCGCGGGGGTCGCAGCAGCCGCGCGGCCCCGCGGCGGCGGCCGGCGTCTCCCGGTGTCGGCGACCAGAGCGCAGAACTATACGGGCGCGTACGAGCGGGTTTTCCTTTTTCTGTTTTTCATTAAAAGCAATAATTGTTAAATTTAAAAAAAAATCCAGGGGAAAATTCCCTGGAAGAAAAACAAGAGCTAGAGCTGACTCTTCCCCACGGAATGTCAGAAGGAAACTTCAAGTTTTGTAAGCTGAGGCCAGCCCTTTGCAGTAGTTAGAAATAGAGGAGACCCGAGGCACGAGCACATTGACCAAATCGAGCATCCTCTAAAACCATAAGGCGAGCCTCAACATATTCAATGTATTGAAGCCGTTCAGAGTATGTTCCCTGACCACAACAGAGTGAAACTAGAAATAACAAAACTGAAAATCCTTAAATGTCTGAAATTGAAACAAAACACTGGTAAATACTTCATGGGTTGATGAAGAAATCACAATAAAATGAGAAATTCTGAACTGAATGATAAAGATAGAACCTACAAAACTTAGGGTGCAGCTAATACGGTGCTCAGAGGAAAAGTTGTAGTTTTGTTTCTGGCTATGAATTGTGATGCAAATGCTTATTTATAATGGCAACGGCAAAACGTGAGTTTTTCCACCCGTATATGTAGAACCCTTAGCCCACTGATCACTCATAGTACCTATTATTTATTTGTTGTTTTTATGTTAGTAATAGTGAAGTTTGAGAGGCAGTATGGCTTAGTGATTAAGTACTGAGCTTTGAATCCATATTACTTGGGTTTGAATTTCTCGTTCAACCAATTGCTAGCTATGTGTCCTTGTGCAGCTACTTAATCTCTTTGTGTTTCAGTTTTCTTATTGATAAAATAGCGATAATAACAGTATTTGTTGTTAGGAGGATTAAATGAGTGAGTCAATGTATTAATAATACTCTTAGACAAGTGCTAGGCATATTGTTAGCTCCCAACAAATGTTAGCTATTATTAGATTTCAAGGGAAGGTACATTAATAGATAAAACTGGACAGATAAATTGAGACATATCCTCAATGGACTTAAGTGTCATGTAAAGGAACTGAAACTTTTTTTTTTAAGCCATAGAGCTAAAACTACTATTTGAGCGCTTACTGTGTACCCAGTACATTACCTCTGCTGAAGGTTACTGTGTACAGGAATTCTAATTTCCTAGGGGAGGAAATTCATGTCTGAGAGTGTCTTCTGAGAGGCTCCTTCTGCATATATTTTTGCTGGGACCACATGACATTACTTTGTGGCCACTGCTGATCCCAAGATGGGTCAGTGGCCCATGAGATGTCCTGACACAAATGTCCATTAAAAGCAGTGGTAATTATCTTGACCAATGAATTTCTTTCTTGGGAATTTGACCTGCAGGTATGGGAAGACAGTCTAGCCTAGTATTTGAAACAGAAGTAGAAACGTACTCAGAGATTATCAGACACAGAGCAAGAAGCTGTATTATGGTAATGGTGCAGTATTAGAGTCAAGAACTAAGAATGGCAGCTGCTTTGATTGTCAACAACATACCGATGAAACCTGTTGCAAAATGACTTCTGGACTGACTTGAATAATTTATAACCCATTTCAGTTCTCTCTAGTTCGTTTATGTGGTTTAATTTTTAAATCAAGCACACCTTCACACCGTGTTTTCCCGAAAATAAGACCTAGCTGGATAATCAGCTTTAATGCGTCTTTTGGATCAAAAATTAATATAAGACCTTGTCTTATTTTACTACATATAAGGCTGGGTCTTATATATAAGTTACCAATATATATATAAGTTACTAATATAAGACTGGGTCTTTTATTAATTTTTGCTCCAAAAGACACATTAGAGCTGATGGTCCGGCTAGGTCTTATTTTCGGGAAAACACGGTACTAAGCACTAAAAAACCCCACTTGTGAAATGAATGGATAAATATTAAAAAATAGTTATAGCAATAATCCATGTCTGAATCCTAGACAGACAAAAAGTTCTATGAGTAAAAATTGAAAGAGCTCTTCCACTGAGGTCTGTAAGACAATGGAAGCAGGAACAACACTGCTTGGGGGCATCTCAAACAGATGATAACACAAATGGGAGAGGGTGCAGTTCCCCACAGACAGCCATGGTATTTTGGCACTTTTAGGGCTCTGGCTGTTTAGTCGTGACTCTTGACAGAAGACTTCAATGGTATGTCAGGTAGAAGAATAACACCTGGTAGGATCTCCAGCACGTGCTGATAGGTGGGGGATCAATAGCTGCATCTAGTAGGAGACCTCAGTGCCCTTTCAAGTGACAGGATGGGGGAGCTGAACCACCCAGTAAGAGATAGTGGGAAAATGGCAGTGTTTCATCAGGAGCACCTGTGAGACACATCTTGGGTTTTAGAGACACCTGTGATGAGAGGTGGGGAGAGAGTACTCAAAGAGCTGGAAGTCCTACATTCTCATGTGGGCCCAAGAGCCAGGAAACCTTGAATCTTGAATGTTTCTATAAGTCAGTCTGTATTCCACAGGCATATGCAGTTTGGGAAAACTTGGATTGTGCCTTGTTTTCTAGGATCATTTCCAGTGAGATGGGATGGAGAGACATGGGGGCTGCGTGGAGCATCTGGGTGAGTGAGATATTTTTTCCTTTTCCTTTTCCTTTTCCCTTTCCCTTTTTCTCCCCGCCCTCCCCTTCCCTACCTTTTCCTTCTCCTTCCCTCCCCTCCCCATATATCCTTTTTGCATTTATTACAACTCCAACAATGTTGGAGTGAAACTTGCAGGTATTGGAATGGACACAACATGGAAGTTTATATTTATTGAGTTCCTACTATGTGCCACACATTTTCCTAGACACTAAGAAAACAAAGATGAATACGACTATTTTTTAGACAGTCATCTTTGCATGTCTCAGCAGCATTGACATTCTGACTGTTCCCTCCTTTAAACTCTCTTTACTGGACTTTTGGGACAACACTCACCTGGATTTTTTTTCTCATATCTCTGGCCTGGCCATTTTGGGGGTCTTTGATAACTGCTATTTTTCTACTTAACACTTAAACGAGGGTGTTTTTCTTGATTCTTTCTTCAGTTTTTTTTTTAATACTCTGTTTTTACTCTCTATATATTTAAGGCTTCAGTTACTGTCTTTAACCTGATGACTCACAAATCCGTAGATTCAGGTCAGATCTCCTTTCTATGTATCCGAATTCACATGTAGAGCTGGACATAGAAACTTAAAATATTCAAAACAAACTCATTATCTTTCTTCCTAGATCTGTTTTTTTATCCCTATATCCCTATTCACTCAGTCTCTTAAGCCTTGCAGTTAGGTATCTCCTTCCTTGGCCCCATTTTATTAGCACTCCCCTTTCCTCCTTCCCCGTCACCTCAACCAGTTCCTCACCAATGATTTCAACTCCTCTGTCTAATTAGGCTGATCTGAAAAAACAAAGGAACAACAAACAGCTAATCAATTTAACTATGCTTTCTTTAATTCTATGTACTTTACCCAAAGAGAATGACAAAATGGCATGCATTGGTAGCTCTGCAAATTCAGTTTACAATCTCTACGGAACTTTGAACACCACTTTGGATAATTTAAGCATTCACTGGATACTCTATGCACCCCTATGCCTGCAACCTACATTAGCAGAGCACCTCTTTCCTATTTTTATAGAGAAAATAGAGACCAAAGACTGGGAAGTTCTTCAGCTTTCTGCTGCCAGACCTCCATTTCTAAGCTGACCCCAAATTAAAGCTCCTTCTTTGTTTCCTCTCCTCTGGCTCAGTAGATACGACCTTTTTAAGCCTCCTACTTAAGTACAGTCAGCTACCTATTTTTTAGATCATATTTCCCGTATTCTCCTCGTGGATCTTGCTCTGTTATCTTTCTTTCAGATGTATCTCCTCCAACATTCCCCTCTGTCTTTTTATTTCCCTTTGGCACATAAACATGTTCAAGTCTCATTCATTTTAAAGCCAGCCAGCAAACAGAAAGGAGAAAACCTCTCTCTTTTTGCCCTATGTCGTTTTAAAACTGTAGCTGTCTCTGCTTCCATTCTCAGCCACACTTGTAGAAACTGTAGTGTACATTTATTGTCTCCATTTCTAACTTCCCTCTTGTTCCTTATCTCACTGCAATCTAACTTTTGTTCTGTAGCTCTAGTGAAACTTCTTTTGTCAGTAATGCTACACTCAGTGGATACTTCAAACAAAAATCTCTTCATTGCAAAATAAAAATACAGACACAAAAACACAAATAAATAAACCACAACAAAACAGGGCTTTGCTCTCCACTCCAGCATCTCCTTCATGTTCCATGCCATTGTCCCACCCTTCCTCCAAGAGTAACCAATTATTTCATAACTTTTAATTATAAAAGTCATCTCTTGGGTTTCTTGATGGTTTTGTTATTCAAGTGTTCATCCCTTGACATGGTAGTTTTAGTCTGCCCATTTTTAAAAACTCGATGTATCTTTTAAGTTCTTTTTTCTATGTGCAGATTCTCTATTGCTTTCATTGCTTACAATTTATCTGTGAAAGAACTCATAGAGTTCCATAGTCTGGATTCTGCTGTTTGCAGAATCATGATACAGTCCAATATGTCACTCAGTTCTCTGTGTTTGCTGCAAATTGGCAATGGGATCCAGAGGCTTGATCAGACCCCTGTTTGATCCCTTTGCCAAGACAATAGGTGATAAGGTGTCCTTTCATCTGGAGGCACATAATATCTGGTTTTTGTTCTTTCTTGATGTTACAGCCATTGATGTTCAATGCCTAGATCCATTAATTTATGGTAGTCGCAAAATAGAGATAACACAATTCTGTCATTTTTGTTTCCATATGTTAACTGGAATAATTTTCATAAGAATATACTCTTCATCTATTATTTGGTTACCCAGTGGTATAGTTCATATAGGAAAAGCAAGAGAAATGCTTGATTCTTTCACTTTATTTATCTACGTTTCAACGTAGCCAGTTGGTTCTCTGTTACCTTCAAATAATTAAAAAATATTATTGAGAGCTCATGAATTTAAAGATATTTGACCATTTTCAACTCAGTTCAGTTGTCTTCTTTTATGCTCAAATTGTTTCATCCTTGGTCAGTGGGGCCTCTTCAGGTTTGCTCCTGAGTTCTTATGACATGATCTTAGGAGTCTGATAGCTTTTTTCTACCTGGTGTGTCCTGGCTCATCATGTGCATTTACTGCTCCAGATTTGTAATCACCCATTTCCCCAGAAAGCTTTTGTAGTGGGATAGACTGCCACCTTCTAAAAGATACATATGTCCAAGTCCTAACTCCTGGTACCTCTCAATGTGACTTTATCCTGAAAGAGGGTTTTTGCATATGTAATTAAGTTTAATATTTCCAGATCGTCTTGCATTGAGGGTGGGCTCTAAATGAATGACTGGTGATATCTTTATAAAAGGAAGGAGAGGAAGATTTGAGCTATGCAGGCAGAGAAGAAGGCTCTGTAAGACAGAGGCCGAGATTGGAGTTATGTTACCACAAGCCACAGAACCCATGGAGCCACGATGAGCTGGAAGAGACAGGGAAGGATTCGCCCCAAACCTTCAGCATGAGTGGCCTACCCTACTGACTTGGGACTTCGGACCTTCAGAACTCAGGGAGAATCAATTTCTGTTGTTTTAAGCCACAAAATTTGTGGCAGCCCTAGGCAACTAATACAGATTTCAGTTTTGGAAAGAGGGGTGCTGCTTGACAAAAGCTAAAACTCTGAAGTTGGCTTTGGATTGGGTAGTGGAGAAAGGCTATAAGAATTTTGAGGTGAAAATCATAGCAAAAGCCTAGATTTTTTTCAAAGAGAGGGTTGGTAGAAATATGGATGTTAATGGCAGTTCTGATGGAATTTCAGAAGGAAGTAAAGAGCGCCGTAGTAGAGAAAGTTTCTATCATCTTGGAGATCTATATCTATTTATCTGTATTTATGTATGTATATAGTCATGAACAGAATATTAGTAGAAATGTGAATGTTAAAGATTCTTTTAGTGAGGTCTCAGAAGGAAATGAACACATTAGAAACTGAAGGAAAGGCAATTCTTGTTATAAAGTGTCAGAAAACTTGGCTGAATTGTTCTCTTGTTGAGTGAAAGCGGAGCTTAGAAGTGATGAATTTGGATATTTTGCTGAGATTTCCAAGGCAAGTGTTAAAGAAGCAGCCTGGTTTCTCCTTGTTGCTTGTAGTAAAATGAAGGAAAGGGATAAATGGGAAGGAGCTGTTAAGTAAGAAGAAATAAGCACTTGATGACTTGGGAGTTTCTCAAACTATCCAAATCACAAAAGATGCTAAAATTAGGAAATTTATCTCTGGAAAAGCATGTTCTAGAAAGAGCGTCAAGGATGTAGCTGGGGGACCTTTTGTTTCAGAGATTAGACTTGTGACTTATAGATTTATGAACGATCTCAGCAGAAGCCTAGAATAGAAATAGGGCTATCCAGTAAAGACCTGTGGAGTAGTGTAATGGAGGAGACCCTCCGTACCATACACAGGAGCCCCACGAGGTTGTCGAGAATGCTGTATTAGCAGAAACATGACAACTTGGACGGAAGGGGACAGAGAGGACAAAATGAAGGAAGGCGTTTAGATTTCGCATTCTGCAGGCAGGAAACTGGTTGATATTGCTACTTGATTACAAACATGTGGTACCCTTCCAGAAAAAGGAAGAATGTCTCCTAGGGCAGAGCTCCGGTGGCACAGAGGCTGGCAGGGTCCCATCACAGGCCCACAGGGCAGAGCATCTGGCCACAGAGGATTATTTTCAGGCCTTGAAACCCAAAGGAATTTGTCCTGTTGGATTTGGAACTTGCTTGGGACTGGTGACCCCTTATTCCTTCCAGTATCTCTCTTTTTCAATGGACTGTCTATCCTGTGCCTGCCCCACCGTTGTATTTGGGGAGCAGAGAACTTGTTTTTCTAGTTTCATAGGTCTACAGATAGAGAAGAATTGTGTCACAGGATGGATCATACCCAGAGTCTCACTCATATCCTGATTTAGATGAGATTTGGGATTTTTGAGCTGGTGACAGTTCGATGAAATTTTAGAGTTGATGTTGTGATGTGTTGAGACTTTTAGGAATGCTGGCATGGGGTGAATGCGTTTTGCATGTTAACTAAACATGAATTTTAGGGGGCCAATGGTCAAACTATAGACAATTGAATGGTCTCTCGCCCCCAAATATGTCCTCCTGGAACCTGTGGAAGTGACCTTATTTGGAAAATGGTCTCTGCAGATGCAGTTAAGTTAAAAATTTCACGATGACTTCAGCCTGGATTGGGTTGGTTTCTAAATCCAATGAAGTGTGTCCTTATAAGAGATGGAAGAGAGTAAGACAAACAAAAGGGAAGGAAGGGCATGTGAAGACAGAGGCAGAGATTGGAGGTAAGCGGCTAGAAACCAAAGAGCACGTGAAGGCACCAGAAGCTTGGAAGATGCAAGGAATTCTCCCCTAGAGCTTTCAGAGGAAGCGTGGCCCTGCTGACACTTTGATTTCAGATGTCTAGCCTCCAGAACTTTGAGAGAATACATTTTTGTTATTTTTCAGCCTCCAAATTTATGGTAGTATGTTACAGCTGCCCTTGGAATCTAGTTTGACTAGTTTTCTTTAATGCAAAATAGTATTTCAAAGCCATAATCTGGGTGCGAGGTATATTCATTGAGATACTTGTATTTAAAGATTAGATACCATGTGAGTTCATAGTGATATTTCCAATTAAAATTCAGCACTATGGGTTTTCACTGAGCAATCCTGGTTATGAAGGAGCCATGGGTGATCTAAGTAGAACATCACATAATTACTTTCTTGTTTTATCGCACATTAGACACACAATATCAGATTACAATACCAGTATTACCACCAAAAATTATGATTACTGAAAACAGTTAATTTTTTTGCATATGCTATGCCTATTCTCACCTCTCTCCCATTTTGTTTTTATAGTTGTACTGTATCTACACTATTAGGTCATATAGCCATTATGTGCTCTACTCTTTCTCTTTTAACCCTCATTTAGCTCTACAAGTATTTAATACTCACTAGTAGTCATTATGTTAATGTCTCCAAGTCATTTTATTTTCCTGCCACCTGTTTTGTAGGAAATTCCTTGGAAAAAGGCTTATGGGAACAATACTGAATTCTTATATGTTGATAAAAGTTTGTCTGTCTCCTTCCTACTTAAAGGTTAATATCCTTTGAGTTACATGTTCTGTCTGTATCTTAAATATGTTGATACATTTAAAAGTTTATTTTATTTTTTATTATGGTTGGCATACAGTATTACATTAATTTCAGGTGTACAACATAGTGATTAGACATTTGTAAAATTTACAGAGTGATCGCCCTGGTATGTCCAGTAGCCATCTGGCACCATACATGGTTATTACAATATTATTGACTGTAGTCCCTATGCTGTACTTTACATCCCTGTGTTAATACATTTTCAACAACATAAAGTATTGTTGCTATAGAATCTGATGATAATCTAATTTTCTTTTCCGTATAAATCATCTGGTCTTTTGATTAGATGCAGGGCAGATTTCTTTAAAATTTAAACTTTATTAATTTTATTAGAAAATCTTGCAGTTGATTGTTCTAGATTCGTATTCTCAGGCACCTGGTTGCTCTTTCAATGGGCAGGTAGTGGCTCCTAGGAGAGCTGACTGGAAATATGGAATGTGATTAATGATGTTTTCTCAGGGCTGGTAAGCAGAATCCTAGTTCTACTCATTTGCAATCATGCCCTAGATTTTCCCCTTATCTTCCCTTCTTACATTCAACCAATCCCCATATACAGTCGGATTTTGTCTCTGTTACATCTGTCAAATCCACCCTTTTCTTCATTCCTATTGTCACTACTACAGTTTAAATCCTTATCATATTTCACCAGCTACTTCTGATCCCCAACTTCAACTCACAATCCAGTCTCCACCCTTATGCCCTTTTAAACCTAAATCTTAATTTATTTTATAAACAGACACAGATCCAGACAAGCCTGTAATCTCTGGCTATAACCCTATAGGATATACTACAAGCCCTTTAAAATAATGCACCTTCCAAACCTAGACCCTGCCTTAGGATTGAGATGCTCCTTGTCTGTCTCAGCTCCCTTACCCACTACACACACAAGAAACCAAACTGCTTGGTTTCCTGCACACACCACATTATTTCTCATGTTCTTGCCTTTGATGTGCAAAGGCCCTCCACCTTTTTCTGTCCTCTCTTTGCCAGGATAACTCCTACTAATCTTCAAGTCTCTGAGGCAGCATCACCTTTTCTGAGCAACTTTCTGTATCCCCTTATCTCAGCTCTAGATTCAGCGCTTTTTCCTCTGGGACCCTTTGACAGCTATGCAAACTACAGTTTGCACAGCAGTGGACTTACCTGCTTTCGTGCGGTAGGTGTTTGATGTCCTTTAAGGAGTCTTCATTCTGTTTGTAATTGCAGTGCCTTAGGTGTTAAATATCTTTTTTTAAAATTAAACGTTTTGTTTTGAGGTCATTGTAGACTCACATGCACTTGTAGGAAATAATAGAGATCCCCTGTACCCTTTACCCAGTTTCCCCCAATGATAACATGTTGCAAAACTGTAGTACATTATCTCAGCCACGATGCTGACACTGATACGGTCAGACACAGGATGTTTCCATTACCACAAGGATGGCTCCGGCTGTGCTTTTCTAGACATACCTGCTTCATTCTTACTCCCGCTCTCTCTTTAGCCCCTGGCTCTGTTTCTAGAACTGTGTTATATAAAAAATGCTGTATAAATTGAATCATACACTGTGTAACCTTTTGGAATTGGATTTTTTCCCCCCACTCAGTACAATTCCCTTCAGATTCATCCAAGACGTTGTATATATGGATAGTTCATTCCTTTTTGTTGCTGAATAGTATTCCACAGTATGGATGTACCACCATTTGTTTAACCAGTTACCTGTTGAAGGGTTATTTCGTCTGGGTTATTTCCAGTTCTGGGCTGTCACAAACGTAGCTGCTGTGAACACTAGTGTACAGGTTTTTGTGTGAACATAATTTTTCTTTTCTTTGAGGTAAATGCCCCAAAATGCAACCATTGGTTTATGGTCATACTATAATTGCATGCTTAATTTTGTATAGAATCGTAAACTATTTTACAATAAAATTTTAATGAATAAAGGAATGAACAAATAGTGTTACCTCAAAATATTTAGAATGAATATTAGGATCAAACAAATCTATTTTTACTAATTGCAGCAAATCATATTAACCATAGAATGATATTCTAAATAGACGCTATAGGATAGAAATCAATAAAGGTTAAATGTGATAAGCTTCTTCATTATTCTAGGAGTCGGGGATTTTAGCCTAAACTGTATTTATAGCAGTAGTGAAGTCTCATTCCTCACAAATGATGTACAGACACTGTATTATAATGTCTAATCTCCACATGGCTGCACTTTGAAAATTACACTTAAAAGGCCCCACGAATGATAAGCATAGTTTGTTCATCACTAATGTACATTAAACATATAACCACAAGTCCTTTCTAAACGTGTGTCTATTTTTATGGTACTCTATTTTGGTGTTCCGTTTTAAGGTGCTCCATCAGAGTGCATGCCTTCTTGGTAGCATTGTCACATTTCAATACTAAGCCTATCTTTTCATTTGAAATTCCCACCAGCACTTAGAATAAGGATCTTCAGGTATCATGGAAGGAGCAGGTGCTCTAGACCCTGACGTACATGAGGCCGAATCTCAAGTATCACTTACTGGCAAGTTACAGAATCTCGCTTGGCTTTGATAGTCTTATCTGTTAGATGAGAATCGTTTTACACAACCTAAACGACTTGACAGGGCCATCGAGGGGATCAGATGTACAAAGAGCCTGCCATAGAAAAGGCATCAATAACGTTCAATTCCTTTCTCCGGTAGCATTTTAAATTTCCTGAGCAACGAATTCCCAAAGCTTATTTATATATTTTGTATATATATATATATATTTATATTTATGTTTGGTGGGGGTTGTTACAGATCACTTTTTGCCTGGCGAGACTTGAAAGAGAAAGTGAATAAACAATCAGATCCAAAGAAATATTCAAGGGAAGTTGGTGCAGTCTGCCAATGGGCCTTCTTAAGATTACAGATAGATATTAATATGTATAAATTTATGCCCCATTGAAAATGTTGACATCTTGGGACACAAACCCCATCTTTTTTTTTTTTTCTGACTTCTTATTTCTTAGTAATAATGCAAGTACGTCCACTACCGTTCAGTTCAACTAAATGAAGGAATCATGTGTCTTAATTTGTGTTTCTTAAGAACGCTAACACATTTTAGGTAATTAAATGCTGTCAGAAACTGTATCATTACCAACAAGGCCCAGAATCCTAAACAAACACCAACTTGCAGAATAGCCAAGAGCACAGGTCAATAACTACCTGGAGACAGAGCCTCTTAAAACAAGGGGGAATAGCAGGTTATTAATTGTCTTGTATCTGATTATAACTTAACAAAATTGAGAAAGAGAAGTAGTAACTTTATCTTCTGGCCCTTTGCTGCGCAAAATTTAGGAAAATATGCAGAATAGACGAAAAATGCAAATGGACATACTTTTGCATTGTTCAGTGGAAGTTTTAGATCACTCTAGGGAGCTTAAGGCAAAGAGCAGGAGAGGAGACTTACATTTATCAGGAATTTAAAGGAGCTCCTTAGGATAAAAGGTGATTGGGTGTATATTCTTCAACTCTGTCGAAGCTAGGTCTCAACAGTGGCATAAAACCAAAAAGTCAGGGTTGGCAGTGAGCTCTGGAAGACGAGGTGCCACGTGAGTGAGGTAGAGCTGCACCAGGACCCTGCGTAACTCAGGCATTGTCTCCATTAGTTCAACACAAAGGCCTACATGCGATTGTGTCTTCAGAAAGACCCCGTTAAAGTGTGTTGAAAGTACCTTGGTGATATGATCCATTAATAACTGGCATGAGATAGTTTACCAGATGAGCTGGTTGCTACCTAGATTGTAACTGAGAAAATGAAGGGCAGGCAGTTAGTTTTGTTGGGAGTGAGGAAGATTATGGGAAGTTCCTAGCATAAACTGTTTATAAAGAAAAACGGATGAGAACCTGAAAAGGGAGGCGGGAGACAGTGAAGGAAAAAGAAGCAGGAGGACCCTGGAGTCTTGCAGGATCAGCAGACTATTTACTTTCTAAGGACAGGAAATATATTATGTTCACCATTGAACCCAAGCTAAATGACAGTGCCTGGCACACAGTAGGTGCACAACAAATGTTTATTGAACAGATGAGGAATATATGTTCTAAAATGGGAGATGTGTATTCTGAAAAGAGGTAGGAGAGCTCCTCAAACTAAATTCACATACTTAACTAAGTTTGCCTAAGCCTGGCCCTGCTGTAGGCTGTAGAGCCACGGTGGATGTGGGAGTTTGTGGAATTTCTTTTTATGAGGTCTTTAAAAACAAAATAGATTCTCATCCGTCTGGAAGGGTTCCTATGAAAAACAAAACAATATGAATAATTTGAATAGCCTCTGGCACTTTTCTTCCTTGGGCGTTTTTTGGTTTTGTTTTTTTAATTTCAAGAAATGCAGTATAAAAACATATAACACCACATCACCATCCCACAAGCAGCAATAATCATTTTTTGAGAGTTTATTGTATGCCAGGCAACTTGCTGAGTGTGTAATCTGCGCACTGACAAATGGATTTTCGAGAATTCCTGTGGTTTTTACCATGTAGTCACACAGCACTCCTGCAGATGTCACTCTTCTCCTGCAAAATGTTCCCCCTTGAGACATTAACTGGAGCTTTATACTGAGTCAGGGCTGAGAAACAAGTGATTTTAAAGTTACACTAAGGTGAAAAAAAAATCAATTTATCATCTATATCTGAATTGAAGTTTCTAAATATGAAACAGACTGCCCATTAGAAATTCAATTTTTAAAGTTTTTTCTTTTTTTTAAGAATGAAAAACCTGGTAATTCAGATCACAGAATGGCTTTGCAGTTTTTCCTTCATTTTTAGCATACAAGAATATAGTTTGTCCTATTTCCTCAGAAAAACTGAAACAGAATGTTTTTTGAAAGGTAAGCTTCAGCTCAGAAGATGGATGAAAAGTTCCTTCTCTCTCCTATGCTTCATTCTGAACCATCCTCTACCTCATTTCTGACTTGTTTTTCCTCTCTCAGAGGGGCAGGGTCACTTTAAGCTAGGGAAAGGACTGGCTGGTCAAATCTGACTGGTTCCTGGGTGGAGGCAAAATTCATTGGCCTTAACCTCCACCTGGGCCTCAGCTTTTCTTCCCAGTGTGTGGCTGTAGCCAGCTCTGAGAGCATGGCCCCTCAGAAACTTGCAGATACAGGGTGGAAGAGTTAAAGCAGAATTAACAACACGTCCAGAAATAGCAATTTCCTTATTCCTATCCCATGGTATTTACAAAAAACACTTTTCTAGGCTTCCATCAATTTCTTGATGTTTCTGGGCAAATACGCAAAACATTTTTAGCTCTGCAGCTCTGTATGCGGCTTTGTTGAGTTAGTATGTCACATCCAGTGACAGCATCTAACTTTCTGGTACCTTTTGAAACCTTTAGTGTTTCAGATCTCAGAGCTGTGGAATTTTTCCCTCTTTTATCAGAACACTTGCTGCAACTCTAAAGAGTGTAGTCTGTTGATCATCTGTGTCCGAATTGTGGGGGGTGGGGGGTGGTGTTTGTTATGCAAAAAATAAATAAATAAATAAAGCAAAATTTTATACCTAACTCACCTCACAACTACAGCTTCAGACTCTCAGGAGAATTTACAAGAAACCACATTGATCCTCCCCGCCCCCCCACCCCCACTAATGTTTGAGAACTACTGAAAAACAGTGCTCTCAGGAGCTAGCAGTTCCCTGAGCATAAATTAGGAGTCTGATTTTGGTTCTAGCCTCCTGCTACTGTCCCTTTTCATATGGGGATATCTTCTGTGCTTGCCCACATTTTTTATTCTTAATTAAAGTCTGTCCCCAGGGCCTTTATTCACTGAAGATGATCTGAAAATCCCCAGAATCCAGTGCATTTTAATAAAGTCCCCACTGCTAGCTTCGGGGAACCCTGAATTCTAGCATATGTCTCCTGGATTAAGACTAGCACAGTAAGGACTTCCGCTTACCTTTGTCCTCCCCCCACCCCCAGCACTCCTAAGTGTCTGGAGGTATTCTTGGCCACCCCCTTTATCTTCTATTCTGTACCTAGCAAGAAATGAATGATCTTTTACGATCTGATCCAGTGTCCTTCTCAGAGACGAAATCCTCAGGTCCTCCAGGAAGAGGTGGTTGACCAGTCACAGAACACAGGGCACTTTTTGTCTAGCTCTAATTTGTTTGCTTCCTATCAGATTCTTGCAAGTAGTTTTCATCTTTGTATCCATGGCATCAAGCTTAGTGCCTAGGACATAGTAAACACTCAATAAATGTTGACTTACTAAACGGTTTACAAAAATCCCACCTCCCACTGCTGTGTTTGTAAATACGTATAAACCAAATATTAATAAGTAAGCTCCTTGAGGATAAGGTCCATGGCTTCATCTGTTAACATGAAGGAATGAACCAACGAATGAAAATGCCTATTTTTTACTTCCATTTCCATATACCAATTTTGCGACACTTGTGTGAAACTCTGAGAGGAGGGCCCAGATCTCATTCATGTCCAGCTCTTGGCACAGTACCTAGCATGTAATAGTCCTGGCTAAATGATGGCTGATGTAACTCAGGAAGCTCCTCACGAATGATCCTACATTATTTTTAGCATACAAGAATATAGTTTGTCCTATTTTCTCAGAAAAACTGAAACGGAATGTTTTTTGAAAGGTGAGCTTCAGCTCAGAAGATGAATGAAAAGTTCCTTCTCTCTCCTATGCTTCATTCTGAACCATCCTCTACCTCATTTCTGATTTATTTTTCCTCTCTCAGAGGGGCAGGGTCACTTTAAGCTTGGGAAAGGACTGTCTGGTCAAATCTGACTGGTTCATGACCTCATGAAGCGCAGCAAGAAAAGACAGCCTTCCTTTTGCATGTATGATTGGGATGTTCTCCCAAACAGCGATTAAGGACTTGTCCTGAGTGCTGCGCTATTTAGAGGTGGATGTAAGACTAGAACCCAGGGCTTCTCAGGTCTAGAGTTATTAGCGGCAGACCAGAGCGGTGGGCTGCTGCCTGGGTCTCTCTGGGGAGTCTCCCAGTGAGGGTGCTAGGTAGTCCTCACTACCTATGGTGCAGAGATCCCCATTCGATGAACACATGTCGTCTTCCACCAAGCTGTTTTGCTTGCCCGTCATTTAGCTGTGGTCTAGGGAGAGAATAGAGGTGGTTTTGTAAAGATTAAAGCCCATTACAGGATATTTTTACTATATGCGTTACTCTTATCACTGGTGGAAAAAAGACATGTACTTGAGCAGGTTGTAATGCAACATACAGTGGGTAGGGGGCAATGCTGGAATGCAATATACATGAAAGAGGCAGGATCCCAGAGGAGAGGACCTGGGCAATTTAAGGAGTCCGTTAGAGTCCATTTGTGGAACCTTGTTGCTGTAACAGCACTGACTATCTCACCAGCACCAGCACCAAAATTAATGACCATCTATTTCATGGCTGGTGAGTGGCAGCATTGATTGTTTTTAACCCAAGTCTACTGATTTTTAGTTCAGTGTGTTTTCTATTACACTATAATATGATGTCTTTCAATTGTTTGTTTCTTAAAAATAACATATTTTTCCTGATTATAAGAATAGTATATTATCCTTATAAAAATTCAAACTTAGGAACATGGATGTTTAAGAAGGTAAAAGTTTCCCTTCATCCAATCCCTTCCCATATACAAATAATGTTAACAGTTCAGTATATATTCTTACCATTTTTCCTATGTGTAAACTATATCTGTATTTTTAATACAAATAGCAACATATTATGGATACTTTTCTCCATTTGAAGCTTTATGCAGAGTGGACCTAGACTTGCTCAAGGATTAATATATTATCTAATTTTATGCCCACTTTTTTTGTGCTAACATATGTGGGTTACTTTTCAATATTCGCGCAATAGTCCTGCAACTCCTAACAATTGTTTCTGTCCCATTGTTTTCCAGACTAGCATTGTTGTGATTTTAGCCCTTTTCATTTGTAACACATGGTGTGATTCAAACCACTGAGTCTTAGCATCTGTCAATTATCAGATCATTCTTTTTAGTGAGGGAAAGACGGTTGCCAATAATGTGGCAGATTTGGCTTTTCATTGTTATGTTATTAATGACTGCAAAAAAGACGTTGTGCGTGATATGGTGGTTTTTTTTCCTACTTAAGCTTCAAACAGTTTCCTAAAGTCTCTTTTAAATTCCAGGTAACATTAAAACTAAGGAGGTCTTGGATTTTCCACAGCAAAACTAATTTGCTCTCTTAAACCTCAAAAGTTGCCTGCTGCCTTCATCATGATGGAACAGGGCAGGCCGGGGTAAGCAGTAGATGAGACCACAATGAGGCCGCTGATATGCTTTAGTACAGCTCACATTAGCCAAAGGGCAGTGATCTGTCTTCTTGGATACTGTTCGCGAGGCTGCTGATGGAAGGGTGTGGTTCTTTCTTTTCAACTCTTTCTCTTACTCTATTTAGAGCTATTTATTTTTCATTTCATTTCCCTTCAATGTTTATGGGTATTTTTCTGATACAATTTCTCCTTCTATTTACCTATAGATATATACTGTATGACTATAGTCGTATTGTTATATATACAATTGACCCTTGAACAACATGGGTTTGAAAATGGGTCCACTTACATGCAAACTTTTTTCAATAAATACTGTGCATGTATTTTCTTTTCCTTAAGATCTTCTTAATGACATTTTCTTTTCCAAAGCTTACTTTATTGTCAGAATATAGTATATAATACAGGTAACATTAAAAATTTTTGTTAATCGACTGTTTATGTTATCGGTAAGGCTTCTGGACAACAGTAGGCTATTAGTAGTTAAGTTTTTGGGGAGTCAAAATTTATACTTGGATTTTTGACTATATGAGGGGTTGGTACACCTACCCTCCATATTGTTCAAGGTCAACTGTATTATACTTACATACACTATATTAGTAGAGTAGTACTTGTTTATAATTTATAAGTAAAAAAGTATACATTTGTGGTACTGGGTGTATGTGGTCAAATTTTTTTTCTTGATGGTGGTGTATAATAAAAAATATTTGCCTACAATATTATGAATTTCTTGAGGACATGGATCATTTCTTCTTGATATTCCTAATTGTTTACCACAATATCTGGCCTATAATAGGATGTTAATAAGTATTGTTGGCCAGCTGGCTGGCTTGTGGGATAGATGGATAAATTAATAAATCATGTGATTGATTTTGTTTCTGCTTATGAGAAGGAGGTTATTTTAAGTTCCCATTCGGTGACCACTTCAGTATACTAAGGACACATCTGGGTGACCAAGCAACTAGACTGTGGTTACTGATCTAGATGCTATGTTAGGATGTATTAAAAACTGATTCTGCTTGCCACATTTTCCAACAATCAACCAGATTGATGGATTACCACAAAATAAATGGTGAGTATGATTGAGAAATTTAATGTAACTTTGCCTCCTAGGATTAATTTGTCTTAAATATTATCAGAATCCTATCTAGGGTTTTGCAAATGACAAACGTTTGGATTTCTTTATGATTCTTCCTTTGTTAACAAGGTCATGTGATTAGGTAATACAATGACATGATCAGGGATCAAGTAAGGGGAGAAGAAAAGTCCTAAAAATGTTTGTGGGGCTTACATTCAACTGAAATGTTAACCCCGCTAACACTAGTCTTCTATCCCCAAACTCATTAAGGGAACAGTGATGGGACTGAGGGTCACTGCCAAGCGACAGAGCCCCAACTCGGACTTCATATCACCTTCCCTTTGGCTGTTCTTTCCCATGTCACTGCCATTCTTGATATCCATTTTTACCACTGTGTAAAACAGGGCTTTCCTAGTAGTCAGTGCTCGGAAACTAGTTGTTGACCACCCATATTCCCTCTATATAATTGGGGCTCGTGTGTGTGTATCCACACATGTGTTCGATGGTGCGGGTGGCAGTCATGTGAAGGACAATGTGACCCAAGTGTGGCTTGGTCAGTCGATTCTGCCCAGCACCACCCAGTCTGCTTGCTGGTGGGGGAATGGCGACTTTGTCTTCTTCAGTTTTCTCTTTACGGTTCTCCTCCCCTGTCAAATAGAGAAGTAGATGAAAAGACGGGTTGAATACTATAATACTAAACCGAATGCTCTTTCCATTGGAATTTCTCACGTCAGGGCAGCTTGGTGCATTGCTGGGGTTCTGTTATTTTGCATGATTGTTTTAATGATATGGTTAAAAATGGAATGAAATATGAATTGCTCTAAATGTGGGCATATTTTGGAGTTTACCGATGAGTTATATGAATGTGTAGTATTTTTTGATAAAACCATTTTTTTGCCTCTTGTTCTCCTTTTTTTGCCTTGTTCAAAATCATATATTAAACACGAATGCTCTCAGTGTTTGTACCTCAATATATCTGACCAATTTTGTGAGAAAAGAAAACATTCAGGCAGAACAGTTTCTACTAACAAATGAGGTGAATATTATTCATACTCTCTTCTTTTTATTTTAACTCAAGTTAGTTACTTTTTCAAAAAATGTTTTAAGTACCAATTATATGTGTCAGTGATTTTCCTCTATATTGGATGGTTTAGCACATGTTATAATACAGCTGTCTTATGTTAAAAGAAGAATCTAATTCTTCTTCCTCAGAACCATAGTAGAGAAATGGTTTATTATCCAAGATCTGGAATATACAATTTGTAGCCATTACTAGTACAGTTATACTTTTTTGCGTTATTGCCTAGCATTGATACAAACTGTAAGCCACAAACTCAGGCAGGCAAAATACATTATTTTTCTGAAGCTTGCTTAACTTCTATTTATAACTTGTAACCGGGTTGAATGGTATCCCCCACACTCAAAATCATGTCCACCTGGAATCTGTGAGTGTGACCTTAATTTGAAAATAGGGTCTTTGCAGATATTATCAACTCAAGATGAGGTCATACTGGATTCGGGTGGGCCCTAATAAGAAGAGGGAAATGCTGACACAGACACATAGAAATGTGAAGGCAGAGGCAGAGATGAGAGAGATGTATGTATTTAAAAGTCAAGGAAAGAGAAGGCAACCATCAAAAGTGGGAAGAGGCAAGGGAAGCTTTGTTTCTAGAGACTTCAGTCTTAATTTCAGACTTTTGGCCTCCAGAAACGTAAGAAAATGAATTTCTGTTGTTTAAGCTACCCAGTTTGTGGTAATTTGTTACGGCAGCCCTAGGAAACTAATATATAGCTTCTTTTTAAATTGGAGTACCAGAAAACTAACTTCACATAATTTGTGGAATTCCTCCTCTTTCTCCCGAGTGGCCCTAAGTAGCAGCAAGATGTGATATGAAGGTGGGGGAGGGGGCATCAGATCCTTAACAACAGAAGCCAGGCTGGCATCCCTGGGCTGTCCCCCGTTGGCTCGGTTCACCACCAGTGCTCCTCTCTGGTTTTGCTGCAGAGATGACCTTTGCTCCCATCTATGTGGCCCCTCTGGTCTGCCATTTTCCCACTATTTCCAGGCCACTCTTGAGTGACCAGGAACTACCGGTATTATGCTGCTCCCTTGCCATGCTGTGGTTTATGTAGATATATTCTGCAACTATTTCTTCTCTGGGATTTTGGCTCCTTCTGGGACTTCACTAGGACCATAGATTGCAAGTCTCCTCTCTTCTCAAACTCCACACACCTCTCTGGGCATGTTGCCACCTCTCCAAGACGTGGCTCAAGGAAGGACTAAGAGTTAATTACTGATGCATGTTGTCATTTCTTCTCTGACTTTCCCCATCACTCAGAGTGGGGAATATTTTTCTGGCCTTGTTTTGGGGGTGGGGATGGGAGTGGAGCAAAATCTTGCTCAGTCATACCGCTTTCTCTGAGCTCTTTTGTCTATGTCTTGATTCGTTTTTGTTCTTCTGACAGCCTAAATTAGTAATTCTCAACTGGAGGTAATTTTGCTCCCTAGGGGTCATGTAACAACGTCAACAGACATTTTTAGTTGTCAGACTGGGGAACAAGAGGGATGCTATGGGCATCTAGGGAGGGGAGACCAAGGAAGCTGCTAAATGCACAGGACAACACCCAATCCTTCCCAATTCCTCTGTAACATAAATAAATTATTTATATTAAAATATAAAATAGAGCATTAGCAGTTATTGGGATTTCTGAATTGGCTCTCCAGGGAAACCACCTAATTTAGGAGGGGAAAAAATCTGCTTTGGAGCCCAAACTTTCTTTATTATCTAGAGTGCTTAAATGACTTAGGCAAGTACATATTTTAGTTAATTCATGCCAAGCTGTGAAGACTATTGAACTTAGAATGTGTAAACATGAATTCCAGTCTTGCTTCTCTTCCCACCTGCTTTAGCAGGAAATTTCACTTCTCTGGGCCTCAGTTTTCTTATGTGTTAGAGGTTTAAGCCAGATTGTCTCTGAAATGCCTTCCACTGAATTGTTTTTCTATGATTTAAGACCAGATTGTGAACAGTAGTAATTTTTCATATGTAGACTCTTAATGGTACTAATATAAAATCATCTTGTTTCATCATGCCGTTCTTTGGAAATATGGAGATTGCTAGTTGTCCAACAAAATTTGTTCTCTTATTCTTCCACGTGCCCATAAATTAGAGGAAAAGGATAAGTTGCTGTAATAACGACACCCACCAATACAGCGAATTAAAAAAAAAGTGAGGCTAGACCACATTTCCCATAATCCTTCGCATTTGGGGGTGTGACTAAGTTCTCACTAATAGAATGTGAGAAGTAAGGCGTCTAAACTCTGATCCTTGAAGGCAACAGGCGTGTCTCTTTCATGGTCTCCCGTTGACTCCAGCTGGAGTCCCTGCAGATCCAGCTTCAATCATGCAGGTGACAGTGATGCCCCTGGCGATGGTGGAGCAGCAGAGTGAAAGGAATGTGGAACTTCAGATGAAGGAGTGGAGCAGAACTGCCCCACCAGATTGAATTGTTCCCCTCAGAGCTTTTTGATGATGGACACAAACATTTTTTTTTTTTTAAAGTCACTGTGTTGTTAGGTGTTTTTATTATAGCAGCATAACCTTTTACCATGTTAAGTAGAGGAATTCTCCACATAATGACTAAAACAACAAACTTTGAAAAAATACATTTTGTTATACTTCACATGAGGTGCTAGTGTCGACTCAACACCTCATTACTAAGATATAAGTGAAATATTTTAAAGCAAGAAGAAGATGTGGACAAGATGAGGTCTCCGGTTCATAATCCCTTCTTTTCTCACCTGACTGTACCATTTTGTCTTGTAAGATCTGTACTAAATAGCAATCCTCATAACCCACTTTGAGTTGGCCTTTATGTTTTAGGCATGACCTCTGCCATCAGAGAATTATCAATTTATCTGTAGTTGCTCTAATTTTAGATTTAGTGTATTCTCTTTCGTACTATATGATTCCTCTTACAGCTCTTTTTCTTTCTGGTCTTACCGCATTGCTGGAATGGAGGGCATGTAGCAACTTCCCTTGTGTCTGAGCACAGTTGCCTCCCGCAGCCATTTGAAAAGAACACCTGGGAAGGACTTCTTCCCTTTATGCTGTAGGAAGGTAGAAACAGTAGGAGAGGGTAATGTTGGTTTGGATCGTCTTGGCTTTATTGGAAAAGCAACAACTTCTTGCCAGTGTTCTGCTGAAAAAACAACAACACTATTTTCTAGCAAATGTTCTCTCTGGCTATTTTTATTGCCGCTCATCTGTATGTTACAATCGTAGTAATTATTAATTATTAAGTATTAGTTCAGATAGTAACCTAATTCTAACTCTGAACTGTTTTCATGTTAAATGAAAGTTTCATTTGTTTTAACGGTGCAAATAGAAACTGATTCATTGAGACAGATATTAATTTAATTACAAGATCAGTAAGGAAAAGACTATAAATTGAATATTCAATTTTATTTATGTTCAAATGTGGACAACGAGGTTAAGCTTTCTCTTACTGATTTTTTTCCCCTGTGTTAAAAGGCAGAGTTGATTAGCTGACCTGTGATCTGAATGGATATGGCTTTGATCATTTTATAAACCTCTCCTTTTAGCTTTCTTTAAGAAAGCTTATATACTTGTCAGAGGACAGCCTGCAATATGGTTGTTATTTGAAATTAAAATCCTTCCTAGATACTAAGATTTGGGTTAGAATGTTAGTTCAATGGCATTTTTTTTTTTTTTAAGGAACCTGGGATATATAGCTTCCCCTAATAATTTTGAATTGGTTCTTCAGAAAGAAAACTTGCTTGCATGTTTTAATCTTGATAGTAGTTCATGCAGGCCTACATAGTAGATTTTTATCTTTTAAGTGACAAAATAAGAGGTTAAATCCATACCTGCTTGCTGTGACTTCATTTGGATTTGAGTAGGAGGCCCACATTTCTTCTGATGTTCTGAATAGGCAGCTGTGGATGGTTTCACAGTAAGAAAATCCCCAATAGGGAACTTTTGGGAGTTGTTGCATTTGCTCTGTATGCTCTGTGTTTTGATACACTGAGCAAAGAATGTTGATGAGACATGAGGCAGAACAGCTTGTTCCTCCACAGCTATTTTGACTTTTCAATGCTGGCAGTAGTAAAAAAAAAAAAAAAAAAAAAAAAAAAGAGAGAGAGAGAGAGAGAGAGAGAGAGAAAGAAAAGAAAAAAATGTTTTGTGTATTAACTAAGCAAACACACGGGCACATGAGGCTTGGAAGAAGGCTAGGGAACAGCCAGGCTATTCTTGGTATGAGGAACCCAACTGCTTAGGAACTTTTAATTCCAGTTCATGAATGCATAGTACTTGGAGTTCTCCATTTCTCTGGATGTCCTTTGTCTCTGGGGGTATGAACAGGAACAAGTGCTGTTCATGATATAAAACTCAAGTCGCGACTAACAATCAGATTTCCATACAAGGAAGATGACTTAGGAGAAGAGCTACCGGAAACGATGCGGAATGTGATTATGAAAACCAAATTCGGTAAAATAAATACCCATGCTACTTTAGGTATAAATAAATACAAATTATCCTGAAGAAATGGAAAATATCAACAATGGGGTTGTTGGACTAGGGGCACTGCTGGGGATTTTAGAAGAATTATGTGGATGATAAGCTTGAGTTTTATGATTTATTGCTGCTGTTTTTCACAGAAGTGTCCATGTGCCCTCTTTGAGCCCAAGCTTTAAGAGGCATGACAAGTTTCCGTTGCGCTCTCTCGATGCTCCCCTTGCCATGTGCCATGAGAAGAACATGCCATAGGTAGCCACAGCTCCTTTCGCCTGGGTCCCAGAATCAGACACACGAGGAAACAACCTGAACATGGGCCAAACTGAGCCTAGTTGAACCCAGTCAATTCACTGCCAACCTGCAGACCTGTACGGGAGAAATAAATGTTTTTTGTTTTAAACCACTAAAATTTGTAGCGAAACCTGACTAATACGTCTTTATTAGAGGTTCTAATTTCAGGCTGTTGGTATGTGAGATCCAGAGTACATCTGACACAGATCTCTGTCCTGCCTCAGATTCCCTCAGTGTGCTGATTTTCCAGACCATGCTATCAATGGTTTGACAGTGACACATACTGTCGCTATCTGTGGTTGCTGCAGTGCATTCAGGTTTACTGGCTACAACTAAGAGATTCTGACTCCTCTCATCACTTTTAGACTTGAATGAAATCTCACAGCACTGCCTGTGGTATTTGGCATCTTCAGTGGCCTCCCAAAGAGCTGGATTGGAACAATCCAGAAGTGTGGTGTGCTAATTCCCATGGAGCAAACTTGGACCAATGGGAAACTGAGGACGAGAGAGAAAGTAAATCCCCCTGCTCCCCTCTTCCTCTTTCCCATGGATGACTCCAACCACGCAGCCACAGAGCTCATCTGTAGAAGTCCTGTATGGCCAAACAGATCCTTCTGTTGAAGCACTTGCTGTGTTTTCTTTTTACAACTCATTGTGAAGCAGTGGCCAGTCGGGTAACAAGTCATTTTGCAGGAGTTTCTATCCTTCCCTGCCTCATTTCTTGCTTTTCCTTACTTTCACTGCCTGGTTTTTACATCACAAAGAAAGCACCAGCCTTAATCTTAATTCAGTCTCTGTTTTCTAGAGAACCCAAGCTAAGACCTGGACCTAGATCTCCATGACAAGATGGGTGTGATAAAACCGGTGATTATGCTGATGTCAGCCAATACTTATTGATGCCCACTTACTATGTATCAAACAATATGCTGAACGCTTTGAGTTTATTTCATTTAATATTCACTCTAACTCATAAGCTGGGTAATATTATTTCATTTTACAGAGGAGGAACTCAAAGCTTGAAGAGGTTTGATTGTTTGGGCAAGATTGCATTGCCAGTAAATGGAGCCAGAATATAAACCCAGATATTTCGGATGTTCTCTCTTATGAATTAAACCACTAAGTAACACACATATATCGCAGAATAGTACAGTGGGTAATGGATGCCAAATTGCAATGTCTTATGTGCTCTGCTCTGCTCTGGAACGCCTCATACAGTGTATCGCATCTAGTGCGCGTTCAATATGTAATCTGATAATTTTATAAATAATTTAGTGTTTCTACTTACTAATAATATTCTGGTAAATCTAGAGTTATTATACATAGCATGCATGGACTATCATTTTTAAAAAATTAGACTAAGAGAACCATGTTGAACAATAAAATATTCTAAATCCGAAGGCTTTAGAATTTTATAGGACTAGAAAGACACCATAAAAATTATCTTTGTACATTGTTTGAAAATAGTATTATTTATTTATACCTGATGTAGTTGAGATAAAAGGATATTTATTATGGTAGAAGTACCTTTTAAAAAAATGTTCCTTGTTGCTTCACGGAGGCAGCTCATTTTAGTAGAAAAATAGTGGACTAAAAATAAGTGTACCTGATTCTGCCCTTGAGTTTTTCACTAACAAGCTTATGATTTGGGGAAAGTCAGTGTGGGCTTGGGCATCATTTGTAAAATGCACAATTAGTTAAGGAAACTATCCAACACTGCCTAACATCTGTGATCTTCCTGAAATTGCCTGGGAACCTATATCCAGATGGCACGTGAAGGGAGTTTCAGTCACCCTTTTGGTGGTATGTTATGCTGTTCCCTCTTCTATGTCTCGGTATGGCAGATTGCTTATTCTTTAAGATTCAGTTCGAAATAAAATTTTGTTGGTGAACCTTCCCTGACTTTGTTAGACAATTTTCTTTTTGTTCCTGAGTAATCTTACTGTACTTCTTAATCCATCATTACGTGACTATTTGTATATGTTTCTACCTCTCACTAAACTGTGGGCATTTTCACAACCATGACTTAACATTTATTAAACTTTAAGTAGGGAATCAATTGTGGTATTGCAGAAGCTATATCTTTTATTTTTTTCTTAATGCCTTACGTGCTCATAGACTCTCACTAGCTACAAGCACTTTGAGAGCAGTTTTTGTTTGCATCAAATTCCACTTTTCTCCTCTAAAGATTTGCCAGCTTATGTGCATAAGGAGGCATGTACGAGGCTGTTCATTGTAGTGATGTGTGCAATAATGAAAAACTGGAGTCATTCATATCCGTCCTTTACTAGAGGAATAGAATAGCTAACTTCTCCCCCTTCTTTTGTTTTTCTTCCTCTCCTATCTCCTCCTCTGCTATTACTGTACTCATACTCCTTCCTTCTCTACCACTAGTGCTACAAGCAACACAACTGCCGCCACCGCCACCACCACCACCAACAATAACAGTTACTTATAAAGAGCTTACTATATTGGAGACGGAAGTATTACAGCTGGTGGTAAAGGAAATTTTTATATTTTCTATTTTAAAAGGACAAGATTTTTTTGATGGTTAGTGATTTTGTTCTCTCTGTGAAATCTTTACCAAGTTTAGGGCGTTGAAAATATTGTCCTATGCTTTTTCTTTCTATAAACTTTATGGTGCTAGCATTTATGTGGCGATTTGTGTTACATCTCATGTTAGTTTTTGTGCACGGAGTGAGATAGGAGTTGAGCTTTACTTTTTTCTGCATATCTGAATGATTGAGTATCCAATCATTCCTGTACCATCTATAAAAAGATTTTCTTTCCCCAATAAATTTACATGGTACCTTGGTTGATAATCAATTGACCATATAGGTGTGGGTGTATTTCTGAACTTTGTATTCTATTTTATTTGTCCATGTTATCCTTAAGTCAATACCACACTGTCCGGATAGCATTTAGAGTATGTAAGTCCTCCAGCTTTTTTCTTTCTAAGTACTGTTTTGTATACTATTTAGGTCATTTGCATTTCTATATATGTTTTAGAATCAGTTGATCAATTTTTTCAAAGAAGACTGCTGGAATTTTGATAGGGTTTGTATTGAATGTATAAATCAATTTGGGGAGAATGAATAACAATGACGTTGAAAATTTAAATGTATGCAATGCATGTTATACAAGTATCTCTCTATCAAATCTTTTTTTTTCCAATTAAGTGTATTGGGGTGACAATGTTTAGTAAAATTACATAGGTTTCAAGTGTACAATTCTATTATACATTATCTATATATCACACTGTGTGTTCACCACCCAGAGTCAGTTCTTCCATCACAATACATTTGATCGCCTTTTTCCTCTTCTACCATCCCCCACCCCCTTGCCCTCTGGTAACCACTAAATTGTTTTCTGTGTCTATGAATTTTCACTTGTTTGTTTTGTTCTTTTGTTGTTTTCAGTTTTATATCCCACATATGTGTGAAGTCGTATGATTCTCAACTTTTTCTGCTATCAATTCTTTAACTTGCGTCCGAAGTGTTTTGTAGTTTTCAGTGTAGACGTCTTGTATAACTTTTATTAACATTGCTCTTAGGTGCTATGTGATGCTGTTGTATGTAATACTGCTTTCTACATTTTGCTTAATATAGAAATTTATTGTCCCGCAAAGTTTTCCGTCACCCTTTCCTTTAATCCTTTCATACCTTTCTCATCCCTATGTAATTGTTGATCTTAAATGTTGGGAAAAGGAGGCATTACCAGGCCTGGGTGAGTGCCGGGCATTCTTACATCAGGGTGATTCTTTCCTTGGCCTTGGGTAGTTTCCTCACATGTCTGCACTGATCAGCACTTTGGTGAATACACAAGCGAACCCAATGTAGACCTGTTGGGTTTTCTCTTTGTGCAGTTTTCTCTTCTCTGGTATTCTGCAACAAGCCCTTGCTGCCTTAATATTACTGGCTTCTCAGCACTGTCTCCCAAACTCAGGGTATCTCTTGGTCTCTGCCTTGGTCCTTCTCTTTGGAAACTCTGAGTCTTAAGATAGACAGTCCAGCCCAAGGGCTTTGCTCAACCTTCCCCACCCCCAACCCACCCCCCACATGTCTAGGAATCCCTATGCTTTATAGCCTGATATCCAATGACTTTCAAACCTTTGTTATATATATTTTTTGTATTTGTTTGTTTCAAGCAGGAAATTAAATCCAGTCCCTGTTACTCCATTATGGTTAGAAGTAGATGTGCATTAATTTATTTTTTGAATATCAAACTAAGCTTGAATTACTTGGATACCCCCTACTTGACCATGATTTTGTTATTTTAATATTGCTGGTTTGTGTTTTTTCTTATTTTTTTTATTTTTACTTTATGAAGAATATTGACCTTTGGTGTTTTTTATTCCTTTTACTATCTTCATCACATTTTTGTTCCAGGGCTATGCAGGCCTCATAAAATAAGCTGGGAAATGTTACCTCTATTTTCTGAAAGAATTTGTCTATTATTTGTATTTTTTTCCTTATATATTTAGTAGAATTCACCTGTGAAGCAAACTTCAGAGTCTTTGTGGAAAGGGTTTTGATTGCATATTTAATTCCTTTAATAGGTATAGGGCTGTTTAGATATTCAGTTTCTTCCAGTGTAAATTTTGAAATTTGTATTTTTAAAGAAACGTGTCCATTTCATCTAAGATGTGTTTATTGACATAATTTTTTTTTCATACTTTCCAGTATCATTCTTTTAAAATCTGGAGGATCTGTTCAGATATTTCTTCTGTTATTGTTAATAGTAATAATTTGTGTTTACTCCTTTTTACTTAACCAGACTTGCTACAGGTAGATCAATTGAATTAATCTCTTTAAAGAACCAACTTTTGACTTTATTATTTTATCTTCTCTTTAATTCACTGATTTATGCTATAACATTTATTCTCTTTCTTTTACCTACTTTAGAAATAATTTGCTGTTGTTTGTCTAGCTTCTTAAAGCATAAATAATTAACTTTAGATTGATATTTTTAAATAAAACACAGATGTTCAATTTATAGATTTATTTTTAAACACTATTTTAGCTGCAAAGCACACATTTTGATATGCTATGTTTAATTATTATTTAGTTAAACATATTTCTAATTTCCCATGTATTGTTTCTTTAACCTGGTTGTTTAGAAATGTGATATTTTCCAAATATTACATCTTATTTTTATTGATTCTAACATTATTTCATCATGGTCAGATAAAATACTATAAATTATTTGGCCCTTTAAAAATTGTTCAAACTTATTTTAAAGAACAGCATATTGTCTTTTTTGGTATATGTTCTGTGTGCACTTGAAAATAATGTGTATTCTACTGTTGTTGAGTGTAGTGTTTTATAAATTTCAATTAAGTCAAGCTGGTAGATAGCATTGTTCAAATATTCTATATACTTCCTGAGCTTTTCATTTTATGGTCTACATATACAATTGATTTCTGAGAGAGGAATGTAGAAATCTCCAAGTATAATGTAAATTTGTCTATTTCTCTCTTTAGTTCTATCAATTTTTGCTTCACATATTTAAAAATTCATGAATATATGTTTAGGATTCTTATATGTTCCTAATAAATGCATCCTTTTATGATTTTGAAATTTCCTCATTCCATATTTTTTCTGGCCTTCATTGTTTCTGATGAGATAGCAGATATAATTCTTGTATTTTTTCTTTGTATGTAATGTTTCTTTTTTCTCAGGCTGTTTTTCAGATTGTCTTGCCATCTTTGGGTATGAGCAGTGTGACTGTGGTGTGCCTAGGTGTGGCTATTTTTGTGTTCATCCTCTTTTCAGGTAACTATGATTCTTGATTCTGAGGTTTGATATTTTTCATCAATTAAAATAAAATTCTTGTCGTCATGTTCTCAGATATTTCTTCTGACTCATTTTGTATCCCTCACAGATGCAATTAAGTGTTTAATATTGTTTCACAGATCATGGATTCTCTGTTCCAGAACTCCAAAAGAGTTTTTCCAAAAGAGTTTTTCTACTCTTTTTTCTCTTTTAGTTTCATTTTGGATAATGATTTTTCTTCAAGTCTACTGCTTTTTCATGCCATGAATAGTCTACTGTTAAGCTCATAAATGTATTCTTTATTGTTGATATTATAGTTTAATTTCTGGTATTTCAGTTAGATTCCTTTTTATAATTTCCACTTCTCTGCTGAAATTCTCCATCAAGTCATGCATGTTGCCCACCCTTTCCACTAAATTTTTTAACATAGTTATCATAACTATGCTAAAATTATTTCCTGCAAGTTTTAACATCTGGACTTTCTAGAGTCTGATTCTATAATCTATTTTCTCATTTGATTACTGCTCACATTTTCTTGCTTCTTTGTGTGTCTCATATATTTTTTTTTATTGTATGTTGACTATTGTAAGTAAAAAAAAGTAGAGATTGAAGTAATTAATATAAATCTGATAAAAGGGCACACCTTTTCTTCTGTTAGTCTTAGTTTTGGAAGGTTGAGTAAATCTGATATATTAATATTATATATTTGCGGTGTGTGAGTATTGTTTTTGTTTTAGTTAGATTTAGTTTACCACTGATTTCAAATATTTTGAGGATAGAATCAGGACTTTCCCATCATTAGAGCTTGTAATCTGAGTACTGGTAAGATTTAAGAGCTCTCTTAGGCTTCCAGCCTGTTTTGGTAGCTAGGGAATTCTCTGTTTTCCTGATCTTAACTTTATTCACCTTAGTAAGTCTTTCTTCTTCTTGCTGCTGTGCTTCCCGCCTTTGGCATCCAGTTCCTTGCACTTAATGAAAGTCCACAGTGCTTTGAGGAATTCCTCTCAGCTCTCCTGCCTATTTGTGGCTTCAGTTGCAATTGTCTTAACCTAGGTGAAAGCGCAGACTTTCTCAGGCACATTTCTTTCAGTTCTCTGCCTTGACCCCAGCCTTCACTGGGACGCTGCCTTGTACTTACTGAAGTCCTCGTATGCCACAGGGATCTCTCGCTCGGATTTCCCAACTTTTCCCCAATCTTTTTTTTTTAGTTTCAGGTATACAAAGCAACCTAATAGTTATAGTTAGACATTTACACACCTCACAAAGTAATGACCCCCACAGTCTACTACCCCCTGACATCTTATATAGCTGTTACAATACCATTGACTATCGCCCTTATGCTGTACTCCTCATTTCATGACTACATATGAGTCTATTAAGAGGGTGCCAAAAACATGTACACACATTTTAAGGAAGGAAAAACTATTAAAATTGTAATACTCAATATATACCAATAGCAAAAGATGAATACAAGTCACGTTTGACTTCTGCAATTGCAAGAGGTGCTCAAAGTGGTTACCATCAGAGTCCAGACACTTCTGATTACACAAACTACTGCTTGAGCAACATTGACCAAAGTGTCCACTTATATGCATTTTTGGGTCATCCCCAGTATATATGTATTTAATTATAGTTGACATACAATATTATTCTACTTTAGCTTCAGGTGTATAGCACAGTGCTCAGGCATCTACACAGTCAATGAAGTGATCCCCCGATGAGTCCAGTGCCTTACATAATTTTTACAACATTGTTGATTATGTTCCCCATACTGTATTTCATATTCCTGTGACAATTTTATGTCTACTAATTTGCACTTTCTAATCCCTTCACCTTCTCCCTCAATCTTCAGTATAGTACTTCTTTGTACTTGATGAAGGCTTACAGTAAAGTATTGGCAAATAAATGCAGCCTCACGCTGTGGATGAGGTTCCCTGGGATTCCAACATGTCACGGGTGTTAATAGGTCCTTAAGATACATATAGTCTCTCCATTTTTCCCCTCTGTGGTGCATTCTGTCTCCTGCTAGTTTACTAAGGATGAACGCATTCATTATTCTCCTCTCCTAGAATGGGATTATAACTTTTAGATTTTAATTAATTTAGCTTTATCTGTGTCCTTAGCTCTCTTGATGTAAGGTTAAAAAAGCTATGATTTTATGGATTATTTTGCTTTTCCCTTAGTCAGGTGTGAGCAATCATCTCCAAGATTTCTAAATTCCAAATTTCTTGAATAATGTTTTTTTAGGCAGAGTCATAGTTTTTGCGGACTGTATAGCCTTGGTCAAACTACTTCTCTGAACCTGCTTTGCCCACTTCACAAGGTAGACATTTAGCTCCATGTGGGCAAAAGTCAGGGCTATATTTGATCAGGGCTATATGATATTATCCATAGTGCTTAGGAAAATATCTAGTGTGTACAAGGCACTAAATGGATAGTTGCCGAACCAATGAAAGAGATTTGAAAGAGAAAATTAGATCTGATTTTATAGATTTTGAGAGGTTCTAATTTTTAAAATTGTTTTCAGAAGTTTGAAGATTGGAATATGTCTCTTAAATAGGAGTCCATAGAATTCTATAGATCTACAGATGTATTCAATTCTGAAAAACATTGGATTAGAAGATGGGTAAAAGATTGGTGATTATGTGTTTATTAGAAAATTTGAATGGGAATCTCCTATTCTCACAGGAAAGCTGCAATTGGGAAGAAAAACTGAGGCTACATGTCCACATTCTTCATTGCAAAGATGGTAGTGATGCCGGGCTTGATACAAGACGTGTGCCTCAGCATTGAGGGACAGAGCAACAGGCAGAACCCTTGGATTTGTACCGGAGCCCCAGGAAAGGGACTGAGAGTGTGTGCCCACTGTATCAAAGTACAGTGATAATGTGACATAAGGGGAAAGGAGATCATTGTATACGTGTGTCCACAACATATGTACTCTCTTCACTGGTCCTTTGAGATAATGATTATAAAAACTCTTTTGAGAGGTTAGCTAAGCTACTCCATTGTATAGCTGCCCCAGCATCCATTTCATTTGGCCAATGGCCTGTGGGGACCTTAAACTGACACTGGTGCCCTTATTGTAAATAAGCATTGCTCATTGCTCATAAGCAAATGCAAGTTCCTGGTATGATTTCCCCAATAGCCCTGTGATCAACAGTTTCCTCCATCTCCTGGGATCTTCACTTGTACACCCCTTAGGTAACTCCCATGAAACTTACCAAAACCTGACTCTTTTTGGTTTGAACTGACCAATCTGGCTCTAGCCTAAACCCCAAAGACCTTCACCCACAGACCCTAATAAAAGCATGTGCCCCGATCCTAACGTTCTTTCTCTGCCTACACCCTGCCTTGACCTCCCTGTGTGTCCCCTCAAGGCCTGTGTGTCCCCTCAAGGCCTGTCAGTGTTCCTTTAGGAACACTGACTAATAAACTTCTCTACTTTAATTTCTGTTGTGGTCCTTTATTAAACCATGGCTCACCATCCATCTCCCAGGTGCTCTACTTAACAAATGTTAATGTAACAAAGTCATAACACTCTCTGAATTAACAAAAATAACCAACATTTATGAAATGCTTTTTATGTGCCACTCACTGTTCCAAGTTCTTCACAAAAAGTAATTAATTTTTTCTACCTTCTTCTAAAAACATTCCCTTCCTCAAACCTTTTAGTCTTATATACCATGCCAATCAGTTTTAGAGTCCCAAATAAATAAGATAGGTGCATTTCATTACAAGGCATGTTGAAGTAAAAAAGTAATTTACTTCTTATGGTAACACTAGGAGACTGGTACTATTTTTGTCCTATTTTTTCAAGTAAGGAAGCTAAACAATAAATGTTCAGAAACTTGCTTGGCATTTCATAGCTATGAAATCATAGCGCTGGGCTTGGAACCCAGATTGTCAGAATCTGGACCTTGTGCTCATGACATCTTGGCTTTGTTGCCTCCCCAGAAAGCATCTCAGTATTTTCACTGTTGTTTCTGTTATTTTGTTCTTACTGTTTTGTACCACATTGTTGGATGCAGTCTGTGATTTTATACTAGTTGAGTTTCTGTAACTTTTGTTCCTTACCAAGTTTAAACTCCTGCCTTCTTTATTGTCACCTAAGCTTAGCTGGGACTTTTTATTACCTTTGAAATAAAAGCTGAATCAACCAAATATCTGTTATATTGCTGCTGCTAGAATGAGTATATTTTAGAACTAGCACTATTTTTTTTTCCTGAATAATAGCCACAGCCAGTGGCACTAAAAATATTGGATTATATCAGTCAATGTGCTGGGGCACCTTTGGTATTAGCAGTGGTTAGAGCAGCCCCAGTAATGATGACAACAAGGGAGGTGGCTGAGTCCATGAACGAGATAGATTAAGTGATGGCAGAACAAACTCTGGGATTTCACATCTTTGTTCATTCTGAAATTTTTATTGAACCCAGATACTAGGTACTGGACATATAGTGGGAAACACTAAGAAAACTTGTGCCCCTTACAGCATTGTGAGGGAAGAACAACAGCTCATGAATACTAACAGCAAACACTGGAAAGGATTTTCTATGTGCCAGACAGTTTTCCTAATGTTTTACTTTCCCTATCTCACATATTCCATCCCCAAATCCTAGGAGGTGGACCTCTAGATTGCAGATGAGGAAACCAGGACACAGAATGTTAAGAAGCTTGTCGAAGATCCCACAGCTGGTAAGTGATGGAGCTGCTCTTAGAACTCAGGAAGACTGACTCCAGAATCTGGCACCTGAGTGTCCTAGTCTCCTAGGGTCCTAGGGACACCTAGTCTCCTGAGTGTCCTAGTGTCCGAGTCTCCTAACATGGTGAGTCAGCTGACAGCTGTGGTAAGAGCTTCAGAGATAATGAGAGGATGAGGGGGGACCTAGTCTGGAAGATCTGGGAAGATTTGCCTGATGACGTGATGAGGAGGAGCGAAAAGAGCCAGCTAGGTGAAAGGGTGTGTGTGTGTGTGTGTGTGTGTGTGTGTGTGTGTGCATACATGCGTTCACGCATATGTAATGGGATGGGTGGGTGGCAGAGGAGCCAGGGAGCATTCCAGGCAAGGGGAGAAGCTTATTTATGGGACATGGTGAGGAACACATGTCTGTAAATATCTTCAAAGTAGAAGGCAACTTGTGATTCCTTTAATGCAAGCTTACTTCATACACTACTTACAGGTACTGTTTAGTCTCATAACTCAAAATGATGCTGGGTTTGCGTAGGGCTTTAAGCCAACTGTTGTGCAGAGCTGCAGAGTTGTCTGCTTTATAGGCCATGAGTGGTAAGCAGCAGAGGCTTGGGAGTCCCAGAAAGCTAAGTTCATATCCTAGCTTCTTAGTCATGGTCATTTCTTGATTATTTAGGGTTGCGTTCTGTTTTTTGGGTGAATAGGAAGTATATACATAAAATATAAATGTTCCTTCAAATCAGGGCAAATACCCACATACCTGAAGGCTTTCATTGCTTGTGGCAGTCTGGTGATCACCACACCCCTCCAGCCCTGAGTCTCAGTGGCCCTAAGAAGGAACTGTAGTTTACCAGAGGCAAAGCAAAGGGGATTTGGAGGGCTGTGGGCTCAAGCAGTGCAGAGACACAGTCAGGAAATGAGGTGAGAAAACGAAGGAAGAGGAAGATAGAAGCACGGAGACTGCTTACTTCTTTTCCCAACTTAGTGCTGTTATAACATTAAAAAAAGAGATTAACTAGGAAGCAAATAGAAATTAGATTTTTAGCAAGCTTTTAGCAATTTCTCAAGTGACACATGTGTTTGGTGTTCCTTATGAGTTGCGTTAGGATTATTTTTACACTTTTGGACATCTGTGGAGTGGTAAATGTGTTTCTAAATATTAGATATAATTACAAGAAAATATGTTTATATAAATTTATTTGGTATCAGGTTCTGACTGGTTTTGTTTTAATCAGGGTTTTGGATGATACATAGCTTTCATTTTTCTTCCCCTTTATCCGCATTAATTGAGAGTTGACTCTATTAGGTGTCTGTACTCAAATGGACATACCAGATCTCTGTGAACCTTGGTTTCCTGACCTATAAAAATGAGGCCAACCTATCAGGGATTTGTAAGGATGACATAAGATAACTTGCAGCAAAGTGACTCGTCATGTCTGGTGCAGGATGGATGCCCAAATCATTTTAATTTTGTTCTTCTTTGCTTCATTTCTTTCTTGCTTACTTGCCTGTCCTTTTCTCTGCCTTCCTCCCTCATTCCCTCCTGGCAGTGGAGCAGAAGGTAAGGAGACCAAGTCTCAGGTTTGCTACTCAGAGGCTGGTGAGAGTGACTGAATCTTTCTGCTCCTTAGTTTTCTCACTGGTAAAATGAGAGGATTCATTAAATAGGTCACCTAGGAGCCCTGCAGATTATCAAATTCTATAATTCCATTTCTTTGATTCTTGAATTATGCATCAAAGCATTTGACAATACTTTCAGACACAAAGTTGTTTCCGTTTTTGCCTGTTCAAAAGAAGATTGTGATGCTAGTTCTCTGCCCCTGTAAACCTGGAAAAGATTTCCACAAATACAGCTAGACAAAATTTGTAGGTTTCCAGCTGAATTAGCAGAATCCAGGCTGCTGAATGGATGAGCTTCTATTAGCACAGTGATATTTGATTATGTAGCTGTAGCACTGGGGAAAAGAGACTGAACTAATATTTATGAGATGGGACTGTGACTTGGACTTTAAAACTAATTCTCCTGGCTATTTAGATTATTTTTTTTCTGTTTTGTTGGAAAAATGAATAGCTATGTATGATAGGCTGAGTAATACCCCCCCACGACCCCCCCCCAAAAAAAAGATGTCCATGTTCTAAAGCCTGGAACCTGTGGACATGTTAATTTACATGGCAAAAGGGACTTCCTAGATGTAATTCAGTTAAGGATTTTGAGATGAGGAGCTTATTCTGGATATTCCAGTGAGCCTAATAATATCATAAGCGTCTTTGTAAGAAGGAGGCAGGAGAGTCAAAGTAAGAAAATCATACAGTGATGACAGAAGCAGAGAGAGAGAGAGAGGTTTGAAATGCTACACTGCCAGCTTTGAAGAGGGAGGATGGGTCCACAAACCAAAGAATGTAGGCAGCTTTTAGAAGCTAGAAAAGGTAAGGAAATGGACTCTCTCCTAGTGTCTCCAGAAGGAATGCAGCCCTGCTAATGCCTTGATTTTGGCCTGTAAGACCCAATTTAGACTTCTGAACTACAGACTGGTACAATAATAAGTTTGTATTGTATTAAGCCATTATGTCGGTAGTAATTTGGTATAGCAACCATAGGAAACTAATATACCATGGCTACCAATGTAAAAACTCTAAATTTTGAGATATTTATTCTTCCTCCAAATCAGTCTGGAAGAACAACGCTAAGGATGGGCGAATAATTTTACTTATAACAACTTGGTAGTTGGAGAAAGGGCTTGGTGAGTAGAGGTGACCTGGACCTTTCAGTATTTGGGGTGAGGGTCACTGTGGGGTCCTAGGTGGGCTACAGTAGAAAGCTTCATTCAAGGGATTACTGATTTACTGAGGTGGAAATTGGTTAAAACTGGTCTATTTCCTACTTGGTAACTTCATTAGTTTTTCAATTTCAGCTCTATTTCCTCTTCCTGCTTCAGGAGTATAACCAAGATTACCCCCCAGGAAGGCGAAAGAGTATTGAATAAAATTGTATTGAGACATTTGATATTCTGCTGAATTATTCCATGTCTCCGTTCCCCCATCCCAGTTTTCTGCCAAGCTCATTATTTCTCTCCCTCAGTAAACATAGATGGCTGTTAGCAACACAGTGCCTCTTAGATGGAGCAGTAGGGAGGGGTCATGTACAAAAATGTGGCAATGAATGGACAATGAGTGGTTCTCAATGAATATTTCTCTCTCAGTTTCATCCCAATTTTGCTATAAGTTAAGAGGGACCCTTTTGTTAAGTAAAGTCTGGGAAGCCCAGTTGACTCTGAGCCAGAGATCTCTTGTGTGCAGGGAATTTATTGGAAAGTCTTTTAGCAACAACACTCGTTTGGGATGCAGGAGTGGGCAGGAGAGTTGAACTGTGATACAGTTACAGCAGAGGCCTAAGCTGATCCTATCTGAAGCTCTGAAGCTTGCAAAGCCCTTCAAAGATGCCTGAATTGAGGTGAAGAGACTGGGCCTTTGTATCTTCACATTTGGGGTAAGGCAGCTCCCTTTTCCTGAGTGCAGTACCCTAGGAGAGACTCAGCTGTGACCCCTGAGCAGTCAGTACACACAGACAGCTAAGAATGAGTGCCCCAGTCCTGAAGCAGGGACCTGGGCGGTGCCCCAGAGCTATTCTGTAGACCAGGGTGAGTGTGGAGAAAGGGAAAACAGAGAAGCGCGGCCAGCACCAAATAGAGCACTTGACTGGATTCCAGAAAGATAGACTTACAGGTTCTATGCCATTAGCTTAGCCAATGTTACTTGCCTAGTTACTTAGATGCACTTTCCAATAATGACCCTTTTCATTACTTCTACATTCCGAACCCTGAGGGTGACGAATAGAGAATTAAGATAGTTGAAAGTCAAAGATAAGCCTTATATTAAATCTCAAATTTCAGCCTTGATGAAAAACATGGCCACATGCCTTGTCAAATTCACCCTCTTTGAACATTTTTATCTCTGCCTTTCTTTGTCTACCCTGATGGAAATAGTATTAAGCAAAATAATTTTGCAAAGTTGGGTAGCAGAAAGGAAAATTAATGCAATTAAAGGACTTAAAATTCAGTGTGACACGTGTACGGAACTTCTACTGGGTTCAGACCAAATATATATTTTCATCAAGTATTTATTTTATGTGATAGAAAATACATACATTCAGTAATCTTTTTAAACAAAAGTAGGCAGCAGGGTTGGACTGATGGCACATTAAAAAAGGCTGGAGTCTCTCTTTGGAAGTTTTTTATCCCGATACTCATAAGTCATTCTTAGTTTCTTGTTGTGAAGTTGAGGAAAAATCCATTTTCTTCTATAACTAAAATAACATTTGAGAGCGACTGAAGATAGGTTCTAGCTTAATTATGTAAAGTTACCAGTCTTCCTACACATTTATTCAGGTCTGGTCACCTCACTTGTTAGTCTTTCCTTTTTCCTCCATCTCACTTCTATATTTTACAAATACCAGCCTCACCCACTGTATCTTTATTATTAATTCATTTAAATTATGTTACAAAGAATTTATTCCTTTTTGAATGTTCACTTCCCTACCAGCTTAGAAGTACTTGACTGACAGCAACAGCTATCCCCACGGAGCCTGTGTAAACATGAGTTTATGGGCTGCTGTGCAGGCACCTTTGGTGATTTACTTTCTGGTGATTGAGATTTATTTATTTTTTGATGGACTAGTAAATTATGAGGCTGTAGACTTTCCAGGTTTTCAGGTATCAATTCAAAAAGCCTTGCTGGAAAAACTGTCGTTGGCACTGCAACACAGAGAATGACCAATGATGCGTCATCTATTTTTAATAGATATAATGTTTTAATAAACATTCTCCTCCTAAAGCAATGGATTTTAAAATAGGCTTTTGCCTTGAGCCATGTAGCTACCCAGCTGTGAGTTTTATAAGGCAACAATCTCCACATCATTAGATGTTATGACTAATATTCCAGCAACTGAAATAATAGCTATTTACATGCACATAAAAAGTTAAAATGACATTTAAGGTACACTTACACTCAGAAAAGTGTGCTTGTAAACGTGATGCCACAAGTTCCTCATTTATTTTTCCCTATTGACTTATCTTGTAAAGATCCCTTGCAAACTGAAGGCAGTTTAGAAATCTTGTCCCAGACTGACACCTGGGACCTCTCCAACCTTGAGATCAGGTAGGATTGCCTCCCACGTCCAATCCCATTGCCCCTTGGTGTTCAGGCTTCATGGAGATTTCTGCTGATTTCATTGGCTCATAGGTTTACAGTCTTGCAGGTGCCTTTGATATTTTCACTTCAAGTGACTGTTTTGCTTTTTTACTGGTTTCTGTATGAAATTCACTCACATCAAGCTTTTGGTGAGCTTTATTGTGAGCTTTACTGAAAATCTGGAAGACCCTGACAAATCCCTTTGTGCCCCTTATAGCCTTCTGCCATTTTTCTGGCTCTACCTGCTTCCCTTGTTGCTCCCCATCTGCCTCTGTCTTTGGAAAAGCAAACACATTTCTCTCCTTGTCTTATTCGGAGCACAGCCTGACCCACTGGGATCTCATCTTCCAAGTATTCATCAAGGTGTTTTTTCCCCCAAACAGTTTATGCCAATTATAAGTATAAAAGTATTTTTCCCATCTTATTACATGACTGAAGACTTTTATTTTCTATTTCTACTAAGTATTTTGCTCAGAGACATGCACCAGTTTTATGGCCATAGCAAGAGAGCTTTTTCTGTCCCCTGATGTCCTGTTTTCTGGATAGGTGAAGGAAGGAGGAAGGAAAGGATGACACTAGCAAGTTTAGTGTGGACAACTTTTGGAGGGTAAATGCTGGGTTCTGGTTTCCTCTCAAGTGCTGCATGAGAATGTTCAATCATGAGAAGAGATTTGTGTCTTCAGTCTAACTGGCTCAGCTCCAGGAACATGCAATTCAGCCTCCTCTTTAATCTATAAATTTCCATCATCCAAATGATGACTAGGAAACTTTGTCCTTTCCCACTTGCTATTTTGGCCCATCACATAGAAACTTTGGCCTTTCAGAAATACAGACTAGAGCAGTTTTTCCTTTTCTCTCCAGTTTCTTCTCATGTATTGTTATGATCTAAATGTTTGTGTCCCTGTCAAATTCATATGTTCAAATCCTATTGCCCAATGTGATGGCGTTTGGAGATAAGGCCTTTGGGAGGTAATTATGTCAGGAGGGCAGATCCCTTATGAATGAGATGATTGCCCTTATAAAAGAGCGTTCCCTTCTCCCTTTCCCATGGGAGAATATAGCAGGAAATCTGCAACTTGGAGGAGGGCCCTCACCTGATCGTGCTGCATCTTCATCTCAAATTTCCAGCCTCCAGAACTGTGAGCAATACATTTCTGTTGTTTATAAGCCATCTAATCTGTGGTATTTTGTTATACTAGCCCAACTAAGACACACCTCCTAAGTGATCTATACTATTAGGAAAATAAACTGAGCATATTTGGCTTAGCCTCTGCTGTTTCCTCTAAATAAAATACTCAAGTATAGCATGTGTTTATTGGAATAGGATGATGTCAAGGGTAATTTATTTCCTAAAGTTAATCTAGTTTTTGTTATATAATCTAGAAGACTATACTTGATATAAAGGAACTGCATTTTATTTAAAAACCAAGTTTATAAAACAAAAATCTTCGGTGGATTTTTCTATATCATTTCCTTTCTTTTTCATAGCATGTAAAAGATGCAGCTATTTTCCCCATCCCTGGATAATATGGACTAAGTTTCAGTGGCTATCTCAAGCTTCTTCAAAGCTTTTATTTACCTTAAACTATAATTTTGGGTGATGGCAGGATGTTTTAGGGTCCTTGTAAATGGAGTGAATCTGACTGGATCGTCTTCCAGCCTGTTCTACATTCTAAGTTTAATCTCAATTTAAAAGTCCTTTACGTGATTCCCACCCCGCCTCTCCCAACTATATGTGTAAATTTCTTGAGGGACTGAGACTGAATCTCCCTTACCCCTTTTGTAATCTTGCCTATAATATTGGGTCGGTGCAAAAGTAATTGCAGTTTAACCGGTTAAAAATAATTGCAAAAACCACAATTACTTTTGCACCAACGTAATAGATGATCAGTACTCTGTAGAATGAACTCTTCCTCTCTAAATTTGATAAGAGATCATTAGCCTTTGAAACTGTTTCACACGGTTGTCTATTAATACAGAAGAAAATATGGACTGATCTCCAAATCTCCATCCATACCCTTATACTGAAGCCATCTTATATCGGGCATCCAAGAATTTTTGACTTCCTTTACTTAATTATAACAGTGAGTACCACTGCACCCATCCCTTGCTCTTCAGTCATTTAAAACTGCTAGGGCATTTTACAAAGAATGAGGGGAAGAATCAGAGACCTTTTACTTAATTCTTTATAATTTCATTACTATTAATGAAACAGCATGAAAAAGTGTTTGCATAAAAACAAAACAAGAAAGTGGGCCACTGGTACCAAGAAAATAAGAGTTGCCTTCTTGTCAGCATGTGCTCTCTGATGAGGAGAATTGCTTCAAAAACAAGGAGAGGTATCTCTTATGAATTACTTTTCTCTCCCTTCTCATCTGTAGGAGTCCCAGGATTCACAATAGACTCCTAGACTCATCCAATCATCCTGACATATGCTTTCTCCTTCACTGTTTTGATACTGAAAGGGAATACCACACTGCCTAGCACAATGTTTGCACAGCGTGCCTGCGGCTTCAGCTATGTCTTGAAAGACTTTGCAGGTTATGACATTCCCCTAAATATGCTGAGCTTTCTTTAACCTTTCATAAAACATTGTGATCTTTATGGACTGTATCATATTGTGCAGTAATGTGCTTTATTGTCCACAGAATAAGCTTTTCTTAAAGATAATTGGAAAGCTGGAAATGGCTGCTATCGGCTGATTTTTAAAAAATACATTATTTCTGAAATGGGGCTGGTGTAATAATGACCCTATCTGTTCAAGATTTAAGATTTGTCTTGGCAGAGAAAATTGATCCATTTCACCTTTGTCTAATGGAAATTTTTATCTAGGATTATCTGTTTATGTAAATGAATGTTCCTCTGAAAAGGGAACTTGAGGGGCTGTAAATCTTGGTGACACTTCAGTTTCATAGGGGAGAAATTGGAAAGGATTCTAGTATTTATCTGCCTGAAATTGGTTATAAAAACAAAATTATCTTCATGTACCTGCAGCATCTGATGTTTCCTGGAATTTCATTATGTTTTTGAATAATTCAGTGCAATAGTAAGAATGGTGTTTCTATATTACCTCATTCAGGAGTTGTTTTTTACTTTTTCTATTTGCTGGTTGCTTTCTAATGCTGACATTAAAAAGGAAGTGAAACCTTTTGCTTACCTACTCTTTTAGCGATGAGATTTTTTTCCCCCTGCATAATCTTAACAGTCTTCAGTTATTGTAGGCTCGTTATCTGCAGTTATATGGAAAGTATTAGCAGAATAGCCATAATTTCTCTCCTTTTTTAAAAAAACTATTACTTATATAAATTCTGTTGCCCCAAATACTGAGTTTATCAGAATTGCTCTCCATTAAACAAAATACTTTGGTGCTTCAAAGTAATTTTTGGACCAAGCTTAATCTATTGTATTTAGAAGTTGTAACTTTAAAAAATCATCTGTTTTATGACAAATTCTTTCTCCTCAAGTTGAACAAAAACTGGAGAGTAAGATCAACTAATTTCAATATTGGGTAATTAGAGAAAAAAGGAAGGGAGGTTGATAATTTAATTGCATTAATTTTTTTGAAGAAATGAGTTATTTTTTTATAAAGACTTCTAATTTTATTATTACCTGGTAGTTGTCAGAATTTCACTGTTTTTATGTTTCTCTTATAGTTACTTGCTTGGAAATTTTTCTCCTTTAGATGATATTTTAGTTATTTCACCATAATATGAGAAAGAAATAGCAACATACTGCATTCCAAAGATGATATGAATGTAATTATTTAGCTGTGTGACATAAAGACTAAAAATAGGTAAGGAATTGTATTTTTTCAGTGTAAGTCCATTCATAACAAAGGCTAGAAAGGCAGCAACCTGGAGTACTATGTACAGCCTGGAATTTTCTTATAAAAATCATATTTGGACACCCATATTCAGATTCACTGTTGAAACAGCTTTTCAGTATTAAATGTTCATGAACAACAGGTAAGGTCAGAAATCACTTGTATTTTCCAGGAAAGTCAAGGGATAAGATAACAGTGTAGGATGAAAGGCAGGCCCTGGGCTTGGTATGAGGAGAACTGGGTCTGGTTGGCTGGAGAATTGTGTGACTGCGGACGGCTCACTGCAGCTTTCTAAACCCTACTTTTTTTATCTTTAAGATGAAAGTTGAAAACCTATGACAAACCCAAACTGTGTTGTAAGGAGTTGGAATAGTGGTTACTTTGGTGACGGGAAGTGATGGGAGGGCGTCTGAATGTGGGACTTCTGGGATGCTGCCAACGGTCCCTTCCTTGAGCTGAGCATGCTTTACACAGTGGTGTTCACTTTGGGAAAATTCCTCAGGGTCCATGTTCCCAGCAATCTGGGCACTTTTCTGGTTGTATCTATATGTCAATTAAAAAGTTCCCTCAAATGCCTGCTATTTCACAAGATCATGGGGGAACTGTACTTGAAAACATTTTTTAAAAAACGGTGATGTACATTTCGATTTTAGATATAAGCCTCTGCAAAAGTATGTAGCTTTTTTGGTGTAGGTAACATGCATGTTGCTTTCCACATACCTCTAACCTTCCTCCTCCTCGTCTTCCTCCTTCTTCATATGTTTCAGTACAATTATGAAAGTCCAAGTTTATTATATATATTCATATAATTAATATATGTGTATATATGTATGTATACATATATGCATACATATATACAGAGGGTGCCAAAAAATGTATACACATTTTAAGAAAGGAAAAAACTGTATTAAATGGTAATACTCAATATATACCGGTAACAAAAGATGAATACAATTCACGTTTGACTTCTGCAGTTGTAAGAGTTGCTCAAAGTGGTTATTATCAGTTGTAATTTTAATATGGTTTTTTCTTTCTTAAAATGTATATACATTTTTTGGATATATATATATATATCTATATATATATATACACACACACACACACACACACACACACACATATATGTATATATACACATAAAGTAAACTCTCCCTCAGTTAGAGCATTGGTTAAGAGAAAGGCCCTTGAATACAATCATATGCAGAACTGGTGCCACTTCCACAATCTGAACCTCTTTAAATATTTCCTTTTACCTAGAAGATGCCCTGAACCCCCAATCATTCATCCCAGCATCCACTCAGTGGCTTTTAAGGACATAGAAAATAAACTTTAATTGCTTCTGTACTGACTCCCAAACTACTCACTGTATTTATTAATCAGAGCACTGGATATTCTCAAATGCTTCTTTCTTTCTCCTGGCACACCGCAAGTGTCTTTGGCTCTTCACTCCCTCTCTCTGTATGGAATGGCTTGGAACTGCATTTGTGTGTGTGTGTGTGTGTGTGTGTGTGTGTGTGAGACTTAAAGGACACATTTATTAATTCACAGTTTTCATGGTTCAGAAGTCGGGGAATGGCTTAGCTGGGTCTTCTGCTCAGGGTCTCTTTCAACAGGGATGTAATTGGCATGTGGGCCAAGGCTTCCATCTCATCTGAGGTTTGGGGTCTCTTTCTAAGATCATTCAAGTGGTTGGGAGAATTCAGTTTCTTGTGTCTATAGACGGCAGTCTTCAGCTCCTAGAGGCTAGTTATTTCCGTAGGTGCTTCACAACATAACTGGTTGCTTCTTCAAGCGTCTCTTACCTCTAGACCTGCTCTTAAAGGGCTCACCTGATTAGGTCAGGTTCACCAATGGATGTGCCTCTACTGGGAAGAAAAGCTCAGGGTTTCCCTTAACACCAGCATGGGGCAAGACATTTAGTAATTAGTAGGTGGGAAATGGATGTTTGATGGATAAATGGATTTGTATTTATCCCTAATAAAACTTTGTTTTGCTAGCTAAGGACTATCATTTCAGGCAGTACAGAGCAATTTAGATTCTGGTTTTTCATCTGTGGTAAAAATCATCCTGTTTTCACATTCATGTTAGATTAGCATAATTAATACACTATCAGTGTCCTGATTTGGGGGCATCAGAGGCTAATCATTTTATAATACAGGGCTGCAGGGGCAGGGTATTACTTAATCACTTGGAGTCAACCTGCCTTTCAAGGTACCATCCCTTCAGTACTTGTCATTGTTATTCAACCAGTTAGTTGTCTCAGCTGCACTAGCTTTCCAATACATAGATCTCTATTGTGGCCACAAGTGTATCATGAGATATTTGGTCAGATGCTTTGCTGAAATCCAGATAAGCTATAAACGAGAGCTAGTTTGGTTTATTTGTAATTTTTCTGTTTGTAACACTGTTTTTATTTGTAATAGAAAAATACATAAATGAACTTAATAGAAAAATACATAAATGAACTTCCAGCTCTATCATTACTTATTTAAATTTTAAAAACGAACATAGGTAACAAACTCTCTACTTCTCATGATAACTAACAGTGTATTTTTATCTCAAAAGAAACCTGTAAAAACCTTACAAAATTTCAGTCTTCTTTTTCATTGTCAGCAGAGCCTTGTTGGCAAATGTAATTATAACCATATATGTGTCTATTCTCTAGGCATGGAGAAAGCAAAGACCCAGACAATTTTCTCGATAGATCAGAATTCAGAAGTAATAGCAGGAATGCTATAGGTTAGCCTGGGTGGGAGAGACACACTCTATGTGAACTCTTAATTTTGGTCAGCTATGCTGAGAACAGAAGTCACTGCCAACTTGTTAGATCTAAAATAAATAAATATGATGTGCTTGGCAGAATATGCGATTACAGTAATAAACATGCATTACAGTAATAAACCTCAACATGTTTGTCACCCCAAATCAAAAGGGCACAGTCTAAAACTTGATGTTTTCTGGGTTGGAGGGAGCAGAGAAATTTTAGTTTGTCAGTGTTCCCTTAAGGCAACTTTACATGGCCCTGCTGGATTTGGGCACATGAAGTTATTCAATATCCCCTGAGCCAAGTTCTCCTTGGAATGTGCTAAGTATAAAGGAGAGCTCACGGCACCAAGTAAAAGGACAGGGGCCACAAAGTGTCTGTTGATTTTTCTCTTCTTTTCACCTCCCATGTCAGGGTAGACCTTCATCATCTGAGGTCTCGGTTATTTCAAATCAAAACATTTCCTCTCTCTGAGGCATTTGGCTGACTGCTGTCTCCCTGAATCTTCCTACATCATGATGTAAAGTGACTCCCTGCCACCTACTCATCAAGTGTAATATCTCTGGATTTCCAATCACTCATAGTCTGGCCTCCCCATCTTAAACTAAATGAATGGTGCAATGTTTAATTTACGTATATCAAAATAATGATTTCAAGCATATGTTTGTACCCATTATCCTCTTTAAGAAAGAAAATAACCCAAATACCTGAGTACTTCTCTTCCATTATATTTTTCTCTTAATCTTGAAGGTAGCTAGTGTCCTCAATGTATTCCAATGCAGTTCGTCGTATGTTTCCTACAAGTGTATGTATCCATATGGTATTATGTGTATTATTTAAAACCTGATATAAATAGTATCATTATTGTATGTATTCTTAAAAAAGTTTTATTTGTCATTATTATTTTTGTGAGATCTATCCATGTAAATATGAATAGCTCTAGTTTACTTACTTTCACAGGTGAGTAATATTCATGTATTACAAACCTGTTTATCCATTCCACTATCGGTGAACATTTATATTTTCCATTTTCACTGTTAAAAACAATGGTGCTACTGTGTTTTCCTGAAAATAAGACCGAGTCTTTTACCATATTTCCCCCAAAATAAGACTGGTTCTTATATTAATTTTTGCTCCAAAAGATGCATTAGGGTGTATTTTCAGGGGATGTCTTATTTTTTTCATGTACAACAATCTACATTTATTCAAATATAGTCATGTCATCTTCTTCTGGAACATCGTCATAACGTACTAAATGCGTCCATCTGGCTGACTATCTTAACTGGGGCTTATTTTTGGGGGTAGGTCTTATTTTTGGGGAAACACGGTATGTATATTCTTGTACATAGCGTAAAAGAATTGTGTTGTTTGTTTAGGGTAACTATCTAGAAGTATGATTTTTGGTTGTAACTTATGTTCATACCAACCTCACTTAAAATGGTCAAATTACTCTCTGACATGTTTACATCAAGATATACTTCTGCCCTCAGTGTGTAGCAGTTCCTGTTGTTCTGTATCTGTGCCAACATATGTATTTCCTGACATTGACTTTTTTTGTCTTTCTGATGGGTGTAAATGGTATTCTATGGGTATCTCACTGTGGTTTTAATTTTTTTTACTGGGGAATATTGGGGAACAGTGTGTTTCTCCAGGGCCCATCAGCTCCAAGTCACTGTCCTTCAGTCTAGTTGTGGAGGGTGCAGTTCACTGGACCATGTGGGAATTGAACCAGCAACGTTGGTATTATGAGCACTGCGCTCTAACCAACTGAGCCAACCAGCTGCCCCTGGTTTTAATTTTAAGACAGAACATGTTTCATGTTTCCTGGCCTATCTGGTTTCTTTTTCTGTGAATTATCTGTGTGTATCTAAGATTTTAGTACCATTTATTTACATATTGATTCATTCTACAGTTTATAGACATTTGATTTATTTCCTATATATGGCTATTATGAATAATGTTGCTTTAAATATTCTTTGACATGTCTTTTCATGTACGTATTTATTCTTTCTAAAAGATTTTTATTAAAATATAGCTAACATGCAATATTGTAATAGTTTCAGGTATACACCATAGTTGTTCAACATTTATATACCTAGAGAAGTGATCACCATGATAAATCCAGCAACCATCTGACACCATTCTGACACCATGCCACACTATTACAATATTATTGACTATATTCCCCATGCTGTACATTACATCCCCATGACTTATTTGTTTTATACCTGAAAATTTAAACCTTGTATTCCTCTTCACCTTCTCCCTCCCCTTTTAGTTTTTCAATTGCAGTTGACACTCAGTTTTATTTTATATTAATTTCAGGTGTACAGCATAGTGGCTAGACATTTATATAATTTAAGAAGTGATCCCCCTGACTAGTCTAGCACCCACCTGGTGCTATACACAGTTATTACTATATTATGGACTATATTCCCTATGCTGTATTTTATATTCCCATGATTATTTTGTAACTACCAATTTGTACTTCTTAATCCCTTCACCTTTTTCACCCTGCTTCCCAACCCCACTCTCATCTATCACCCCAACAAATCTAGTGCCAATCTGACACCATACATAGTTATTACAATATTATTGACTATATTCCTTATCCCATAACGTAAATCTCCATGACTACTGTGTGACAACCAATTTGTACTTCTTAATCCATTCCACTTTTTCACCCATCCCCAACCTCCTCCCATCCGGCAACCATCAAAATGTTTTCTGTATCTATGAGTTTGTTTCTGTTTTGTTTGTTTATTTTGTTCTTTAGATTTCACAAATAAGCGAACTCACATTGCATCTGTCTTTCAATGTCTGACACTCCACTTAGCACAATACCTTCCAGGTCCATTCATGCCATCACAGATGGCAGGAGCCCATTCCTTTCCCTGGCTGAGCAATATTCCATTGTATATATGTACCACCTCCTCATTATCCATTAATCCATTGATGGACACCCAGGCTGCCTCCACATCTTGGCCATTGTAAATAATGCTGCAATGAACATCTGGATGCACATGACCCCTTGAAGTAGCATTTAGGTTTTTTTCGATAAATACCCAGAAGTGGTATTACTCGGTCTTCTTTGTCTTGTTATACCTTTGTTTTGAATTCTATTTTGTTTGGTATAAGTATTGCTGTCCCAGCGTTTTTTTGTTTGTTTGTTTTTTTCTTTTCTTTTTTCCCATTTTCATAAAATATCTTTTCCCATCCTTTTATATTCAGTCTCTTTGTGTCATTGGATTTGAAGTGAGTCTTTTGTAGGCAGCATACGAGGTTGGACAATTAAATTCACAAACTTGTTGCAACGATGTTGCTAACCTTTTTTGATATCAGAGGGATTATTCATTATGAATTTGTACCATCTGGACAAACAATTAACCAAGTTTACTATTTGGAAGTGCTGAAAAGACTGAGTGAAAAAGTTAGACAACGTGAACTTTTCACCAACAGTTTATTGCTCTTGCATCATGACAATACACGGCACTGTCTGTGAGAGAGTTTTTAGCCAGTAAACAAATAACTGTATTGGAACACCCTCCCTATTCACCTGATCTGGCCCCCACTGACTTCTTTCTTTACCTGAATATAAAGGAAATATTGAAAGGAAGACATTTTGATGACATTCAGGATATCAAGGGTAATACAACGACAGCTCTGATGGCTATTCCAGAAAAAGAGTTCCAAAATTACTTTGATGGGTGGACTAGGCACTGGTGTCAGTGCGTAACTTCCCAAGGGGAGTACATTGAAGGTGATCATAGTGATATTCAGCAATGAGGTTTGTAGCAGTTTTTCTAGGATGAGTTTGCGAACTTAATTAATTGTCCAACCTCATATGTAAGAGTCTTATTTTCTTACCTTTTCAGCCATGCTATCTTTTCATTGGAGCATTTAATCCATTTACATTTAAAGTAATCATTGGTATATTATTATTGCCGTTTTAGTATTCATATTTTTGACTTTTTTCCCCCCGTCTTACAGAAGTCACTCTAACATTTCTTGTAATATTGGTTTTGTGATAATGAACTCCTTTAGCTTTTTTTTTTTTTTTTTTTTGTCTGGGTAGCTCTTTATCTGTCTTTTGATTCTAAATGATAGCTTTTCTGGGTAAAGTAATCTTGATTGCAGGTCCTTGCTTTTCATCATTTTTAATATTTCTTACCAATTCCTTCTGGCCTGTAAAGTTTCTGTTGAGAAATCAGTTGACTGTCTTATACGAGCTCCCTTGTAGGTAATTAACTGCTTTTCTCTTACTGCTTTTAAGATTCTCTTTTTGTCTTTAACTTTTGGTATTTTAATTATGATGGTATTATTATGATGGTATTATTATGATGGATTATGATGGTATTTGGTATTATATTTATTTTAATTTGGTATTTTAATTATGTGTCTTGGTGTGGGCCTTTTTGGGTTCATCTTATTTGGGACTCTCTGTGTTTCCTGGGCCTGTATGTTTATTGTTTTCACCAGGCTAGTGAAGTTTTCCGTCATTATTTCTTTAAATAGGTTTTTAATTCCTTGCTCTCTCTCTTCTCCTTCTGGTACCCATCCCTATGTATGTTGGTACACGAGATATTGTCCCAGAGGCCCCTTAAAATGTCCTTATTTTCTTTTTTGGATTCTTTTTTCTTTTTCCTGTTCTGTTTGGGTGTGTTCTGCTACCTTATCTTCTAAATTGCTGATTTGATCCTCTGCTTCATCTAATCTACTGTTGATTCCCTCTAATGTGTTCTTCATTTTAGTTATTGTATTCTTTGTTTCTGACTAGTTCTTTTTTAATGTTTTCTATCTCCATTTTTATGTTTCCCATTTGTTGAAGTTCTTCCTGAGATCATTGAGCATCCTTCAAACCAGTGTTTTGAACTCTGCGTCTGGTAGATTGCTTGTCTCCATTTTGTGTAGTTCTTTTTCTGGAGCTTTGTTCCATTCCTTTATTCTGGACATGTTTTTTGTTTCTCCATTTAGTCTGCCTCCTGTGTTTGTTTATATGTATTAGGTAGAGCTTCTATGTTGCCCGGTCTTAGTAGAATGGCCTTATATAGTGGCTCTGTGGGGCACAGTGGCACAGTCTTCCTGTTCACATTAGCTAGGTGCTCCAGGTGTGGCCCTTGTGTGGGTTGTGTGTGCCCTCCTGTTATAGTTGATCCTTGGTTGTTGTTTGCACATCAGTGGGAGGCACTGACCCTCAGGCTGATTGGTTGTTAGGACTGGTTGTAACTACAATTGAGGAGCTGTTGTTCAGGTGCTGACCCTACAGAGCAGGATTCTCTTTAGCAGAGCTCTGGTGCCTTCCCAGCCTGGCCTTTGGATATGTCATCTGTGGGGGTAGCTCGATGGTCTCTGGCTCAGTCCAAAGCCAGCCACCAGGTATGTCAGCCCTGGCGCCTCCTGGGAGGGGTCCTGACACAGGCCAAGTTCATCTGCAGTCTGTGCCCTGCCCAGGGCCATCTGGTATGCACCACAAAGTAAACCTCAGATGGCAGCCTCTTGCACTGGGCTTGGAGGTGCCCTCAGAGACCAAGCCACGAAACGAGGCTGGCTACTGCTAGTGCCAAGCTTGGGGCTGCTCAGCAAGAGGTACAGGGCATGACATGCTGCTTGTTTGAGGTTTGTCAACCTTTGAGAGATTTTAGGAACGTCTGCAGCATGAGCTAAGACAGGCCATTTGGATGGAAAAACCAATAGAAGCGGCTTGGGTGGGTCTGCACGTTGGGTGGGGCAGGGTCTACGGGAATCGCCGAGGTGGGTCGAGCATTGTTAGTTATGTTGATGGAGACTCAGATATCGCAGTCACTTGAATCTTCATTCTAGGACATAGGAGGCCTCAACAAAAGCACAGGGGCTTTTGCCAGCACTTCTGTCTGGAAGAAAGCTGACCCTCCAGCTCTCGTCTTGCAGCTAGACAGCTAATTTCCTCCCCACATGTACCTGGCACCTTTCAAACCCCTGCCCTAGTACAGAGCTCAGAGTGAGTGAGTCCATCAGCAAGTAAATCCATGTATGGATTCTCTAAGAGGAATGCCTGGGTCTCCAGCCTCCCTGTCTCACTCAGCCTCAATCTCTGCTGGTTTTCCCAGCCAGATGTTGTGGGGATTTCTCTTCTCTGCACTGGAATCCTGGGCTGAGGAGCATGGTGTGGGGCTATGACCCCTCGCTCCTTTGGGGGACCTTTGCAGATGAGATATTCCTCCCGATTTTTAATGGTTACATGCAGGTGTGGGACCAGTCCATTCTGTATCTCCTCCCCTCCTACCATTCTTGAGGTGGCTTCTTCTGTATGTCCTTAGCTGTAGGACTTCTGTTCAGCTAGACTTTAGGTGATTTTCGATGATGGCTGTTCTGTTGTAATTTTGATGTTGTGAGAAGAGGCAAACACAGTGTTTACATACTCCACCATCTTGATTGGAAATTCCTAATTCCTTTTTTTTTATCTTTTGTGTCTATTACAGGTTTTTTGTTTGTGATTATAATGAAAATAACTTATAACAGTCTATTTTAAGCTAATAACTTTGGTTGTATACCCAAACTTTACACTTTTACTTCTCCCTTCCTAGATTTTATGTCACTGATGTCATAATTTACATCTTTTATTATCATGTATCCATTAAAAATTATTGTGACTATAGTTATTTTTAATACTTTTCTTTTTTAGCTTTTATATTGGAGTGGAAAAGGATTTATGCACCACTATTGCAGTATTAGAGTATTCTGAATTTGACTATATACTTATCTTTACCAGTGAATTTTATACTTTCATATGTTTTTATGTTCCTAATTAGCATCTTTTCAGTTCAACTGAAGAACACACTTAAGCATTTCTTGTTAGGCAGTTCTAGTGGTGATGAACTCTCTCAATGTTTTTGTTTGTTTGTTTGTTTGTTTGTTTTTGTTTTTTTGTCTGGGAATGTCTATCTTGCTTTCATTTCTGAAAGACAACTTTGCTGGACATATTGTTCTTGGTTGGCAGTTTTCTTTTTCTTTTTTCAGCACTCTGAATATATTATCTGACTCCCTCCTGGCTTGCAAGATTTCTGCTGAGAAAGCTGCTGATAGTCTTATGTGGGTGATAGTGTGTAGATTGAGGTTTCCTTGTATATAATGAGTTGCTTTTCTTTTTCTGCTTTCAAAATTCTGTGTTTGTCACTGATTTTTGACAACTTGATTATAATGTGTCTCAATGAAGACCTCTTCATGTTCAAGGTACTTGGAGGGTTTTGGATTTCACAGATCTAGATGTTCACTTCCCTCCCCATGTTGGAAAGCTTTCTGTCATTATTTTTCTAAATAGGCTTTCTCCTCTTTTTTCTTACTTGGATCCTTTTGAGTCTCCCATAATGTGTATATTGATTCTATTAATGGTGTCACGTAAGTTCCATATGCTTTCTTCATTCTTTTTCATTGTTTTTTATTTTTGTTTCTCTGATTGGATAATTTCAAATTATCTGGCTTTGAGTTCACTCATTCTTTCTTCTGCTTGATCGAATTTGCCATGCAAAGTATCTGTTGAATATTTCAGTTCAGTCACTGCATTCTTCAGCTCCAGAATTTCTGTTTAGTTCTTTTTTTTATGGTTTCTGTCTTTTTTGAACTTCTCATTTTGTTCATGTATTGTTTTCCTGACTTTGTTTATTTGTTTATCTGTGTTCTCTTAAAGCTCAGTGACCTCCTTTGAGAAAATTATTTTGAATTCTTTGCCAAGCTATTTGTAGATCTGCATTTCTATGAGGTCAGTCACTGGAGTTTTATTTTGTTCCTTTAATGATGTCATATTTCCTTGATATTTCATGTTCCCCAAAGCCTTTCATTGCTTATTTCACATTTGAAAAACCAGTTACCTCTTCCAGTCTTTACTGACTAGCTTCAGGGGAGAAAGATCTTTACCATTCAGCCCATCTGGAAATTCTGGAGGTCTCTCAGACCATTTCTACAGATGTGCCCATTATATTCCTCTTTTTCCCTTTTTGGGGGAACTCTTAGGATTGTGTGCCTCCTGAGCCCCACAAATCTAGTCTGGGTGCTTATAGACTCCCGTTTATTTTCCCTAGGGCAATGTCCTGAAATATTCAAGGCTGTGTGCCTTCTCCCAGTCTAGCAGAGTTAAGTTGGATGGTAATATCTGTGTTTGGAAATTTGCATGTTCCATCTGCATGGGAGTTAGGGTGCTAGGGGCATGTAAAAACTAGTTGTGAGGGGTTCACAGGTGAAGTTTCCTGTGAACCCCTCACAACTAGTTCATCCACAGGGCTCTTGATGGTGACTGTGAATTGGTTAACACAATCTATAGGTGAGATCCACAGGCTGGTTGCTGTGAGCCCCTGCTTTTTTTCCCTGCTTCTAGCTATCCCCAGACTCTTCATCTATATTGATATCTTGCATGTTCTGGGTGGAATGTGACAGAAATGTGGTTCTTCAGCTGTGTCCCACAAAACTTGGGAAATCAAATGCTTCCTTTGCTCTTATTTTCCCCTGTGGGAGAAATTGCAGGCTGAAGGGATCTTTCTTGGCACTGAGTTGTGATGTTAGGGGAGTGGTAATGGGAGTACAGTGAAACTATTCTTCTTACCCTTTTCAATGTGTTTATTCTCAGATTTTTTGCAACACTGGGTTGCTGGAACCTCTCATTGCACTCCTGGTCTTCCAAAAATGTGTTCTCATCCGTGGGTGGTTGTTAAAATTGGTGTTTCTGTGGGGATTTGAGGACTGGAACCCCATGCCATATCTTGCTGACTTTACTCAATATTCATTGTTGAATGAATAAAGTTTATATTTAATTTTTTTATAGTTTCTCTCATCCTTATTGATGTAATTACATATTTGAATATATAAAATACTAATGTGGTTCAATATATTAAGACTATACAAAAAGAAATATTCAGAAAAGGGTCACTTCCTCTTTATCTCTTTTATCTTGTGCCCACTTCTCCCACCTACTAGTAACCAATTTTAATAATTTTTGGTTTTCCTTCCTTTTGCTTCTTTTTGAAAAATAAGTATATATATATTTTCTCTATCTTTCTTACACAAAACGCATGAAGTTTTACATACTTTCTACACTTTTATATACCATATATTCTTTTCGGCTACTTAACTTTATAGATATCAAATTCTTTCTTATAAGTTCATGGAGAACTTTATTATTCTTTTCTGTATTGTGTCAATTTACCATAGTCTATTCAGCAGTTTCCTGTATATGAACATTTAAGATTTTTCCATATTTTATAATTACTTTATCTCATAAGAGTGTGTGTGTATAATTTTTTTTTGGTAATGTTAGAAGTATGTATTTAGGGAAAATTCCTAGAAGTTTGATTACCATATTAAAGGGTAAATGCATATGTAGTTTTCCTGGATATTGTTAAACTCCCCTTCCCACATTGCACCATCTCTGGTCCCAGAAATAATGTATTAGAATGTTCATTTCTCCACAGCCTCACCAACAGAATATGTTGTTAAGCTTTTGATTTTTTTCATTCTGACAAATGAATATTCAATGTAGTTTTAATTTACACACACACACACACACACACACACACACACACGAGGTTGAGCATGCTTTCATGTCTCTGAGTCATTTTTTAATAATCTGTCAATTGTCTACTTGTGTATTTTGCCCATGTTTCTATCAGGTTTCTGGGTTTTCCCTCTCTTGATTTTAAGAGTTCTCTATTTATTAGGGACATTAGCTCTTTTCCCATTTTGTGTATTGTACATATTTCCTGCTGATTTTCATTTGTTTTTTTATTTTGCTTATTGTATTTTCTTAAACTTGTATGTAATAAAATTCATCAATATTTTCTTGTATTGAATCTGGATTTTAGGCCATAGTTAGAAAGCTTTATCCCCACATGCTTTCTTCTAGTATATGTATAGTTTTATTTTTTACATTAGACCTCTGATCCATTGGAATTTATTTTTGTATATGATATGAGATAAAGATTCTATCTTATCTTTTTCCATGCAGATATTCTACAGTATCAAAACAATTTATTAAAACATATATCTATACCTATGATATGATATGTTACCTAATTTATATAGTAAATCACCATATGTATTAGAGTCTTTTTCTGGGCTTCCTATTCTTGTTTTACTATTCATGTACGAGGCTCTTCCTGTTTCATTTATTGTATTTTAATATCTCATATCTCCTCCCAGATAACACTTTTCCCCATTGTTTTATAGTTATTCTGGCATGTTTATTTTAAACTATTTATTTAAAATATACACTTTTGTATAAACCTGTCTCGTTTCACCAAAATATCTTGTTGGTATTTTTGTTAGTATTGTTTTACATTTGTGAATTAACTTCTGGCCACCTTGAATTTTAATTATTGTTAAATGCCCGGTACATAGCATGTTGCCAGGCTCATATCAGAACAAATTAATGAAAAAATGGACACACAGTTTGCAGTTTTTATAACTTTACTCAAATAGGCATGAAATATGTTTTATTTTAATAAAAAGTTAAGTATCATTTTGTGATAAAAGAATCAATCACAATGTTAACAAGTGTATTTTTCTATCTTAATAAAAGGTCTTCATATAGAATTATTAAAAAAACAACCAAGTAGCGCCTATAGCAGCTTGGAATATGTTTAAAATGTCACCTTTTCCTCATTTGATGGCAAATTATTATAATATTTTAATATTTTAAAGGATAAATTACTTTAGTATTTAAATAAATATGCAAATCCATGATCTCAGTCATATGACTAGTTCCCCTTAAAGTTGTGCAGTGTTACAGGGTTGTCCAGTGTAATAGCGTTTAAAACAGATTTGAAGTAGGGTAATGACATAAGGAATAATATGTGTCATTTTCACCTGAAGATGACAAACCTAAACACTTGAAGTAGGTAAATTATTCTGAGGTTTTCTCTTTAAGGATTTCCATTCCCTAATCTGTATTCTCTCTTATGACACATCCCGATATCTTTGCAAGAGAAGGTCAATTTACATACTCTTCAATGCATACAAATAAGCACATGATGCCTTTCGTTTTAAGAAATCCAAGTAGGTTTTTCAATTTTTTCTGTGTCTCTTTCTCTGCTGAAATGCAGCTGCCCCAGCTATGGAAGACAGCAGCCAACTGGCACAAAACAAGAAGTACAACAGTTGGCAGAAGGGAAATTTTGGTAATGACACCAACAATGTGAGTCAATTTTCTTGTGAAAAACTGCATGATTTAATCTTTGATGGAGAAATGACAAACTTTCCTTTCATTCATCTCTTAATATACATGTTAGTTTTTCTAATACATAATTTTTTAATATCAATATTTTTTTGAACAGAAGGAAGTAGGAGAAACTGTCCACCAATAAAAGGTAAAAGCTATAAACATTGTTTACCTAACCTTTTTGTTTGTGTTTATGAATGTCAACTTTTGTCATTTGCAGTGCCAGGTGAGCAATTAAGGATTTCCCTGGATTTATGGGAAGTCCCCTCACTCACTCATGATTCTGGGTAAAATTAAAAGTATCAGGTTTGACAGCCAATGATTGGTGTAGCTACCAGAGTATGTGTCTCTCTTGCATCATAAACTCCATGGAAAGAGTTACGGAATCATGATACAGGTGTTCTCACTAATGCATTGTTTGAATAAGCTCCCACGAGCTTTTATTAAGCGTCTAACTTAGGAGGACACAATTTTGCACAGTGGTTAGAGGCAAAGAGTTTGTTATCAGACAGATGTGTTTCACATCTTGGCTCTGATGAATTATTTTAACAAATTAATAATAAACTAACCCCTCTAGATATTAATTTTCTCATGAACAAAATTGGGATATGGATATTATAAGCACAATATACCTGTGCTGTGAGGGTTAGAAAAGGGAATGCTTTGCGTTCTGGTAGCTAGCTGTTATGTTTGTTAAGTAAGGTAGACCAGAAAGTCCTTCCCTTTTTGTTTGGGAACTGGCCAAACAAAGTAGAGGAAGTAGAGGAAGTAAATGCAGCAACGCATTTGTCTAAGTCATCTCAGTTCTACCGGGGAAACAAAAGTGTAAAATCTAGTATTCATGTACTTAATTGTCTGGAGACAGTGGGTCACCATAGGTTTTCAAGATATCTTAGGAGAGTCATTCTGGTGACTTCCAAAAAGGAGCCACTTATCCTGTTGAAAAAAAAAAAAGCCTTCTGTGATGTTTGTGGGACAGGAAAAAAAGCACTGAGAAGAGTCAGTAAAAATTATGGCAAAAATATCTACTGTTGATAAAGAAATTTTCCTTAGAGACAGCACTAATAGAAATTTCTGTGGTAACAGAAGTATTCTATTTCTGTATGGCCCAATATAATAGCCACTAACCACATGTGGTTATTGACTACTTTGTTTATGTCTAGTGATGGAGAAACTGAATTTTTAGTATTTTTTAATATTAGTTACTTAAGTAGCCAAATGTGGCTAGTGGTTACTGTATCGGAGAGCAGAGTTTTATGACATCCAGGCTGTAATTAGAAGTATAAATTATTCTAAAAGGAGAGCATCCCCTCATTCAACAATTTTTAAAGATCAATGGTATGCAAGTTACCAAAAGTGTTTTCTACTAGGTAATTTTTGTGTATATCTGCAGTGTAATTCTTGAGACATGGTTTGCCATCACTGAGTAAGTTACAGCTCTATAAATTTGTTGTCTGGATGCATTGTATGTAGTTCAAGAGGACTGAACACTCACCTGACTAGGGCAGCTTGGCTGTGAAGCCTTTATTCTCCCCACCCCACCTCCAAGAGCTGTTATAAACACTGGGAAAAAAATTGTGGACCATCTGTAGCTGCAGATGGGGATTTGTGGATGGCGTACAAGTTGCCGTCATGGAATCAGTAGGAATGCCCAAAATATGTCATCCAAATTGACCAGTCAGAATGGTGAGGGGAACATTATCTTGTTCGGATATTTGGTCTCACAAACCTACCATGGTGAATGGGCCCCTCATGGGATCACAGGCTCATTCTCCTTCCTCATTCTCTGATAATACTAATGCTTTAACTTTCAGCAGGCTGGACTCAGAGACTCAGGGACAGTTTCATAGCACAGCCATATCTGAAATACCACAAAATGTATCACTTGTCATTTTCTACCATTTGATTTTTGCTGCCAAAATAGGTTGTGAGCAAGTAATCTTTTGACTTGTTTGAAGCGATAAGCACTATGGACAATGAATATGTTGGTTGGATTATGTTGAAGTAAGTTTATTTTTTTAGTCATCATTCTTGAGTTTTTCTTGTGTGCAGCTTCTAACATATGTCATTTTACCATGTTATGCTTAAAATTCCATGGAAGCTAATAGATTAAACTGTTTGAGCGTGCTGTGAAGGCCACGGTTAAATAGGCAGAACCTGAGGGCCATTTAAGGAATCTCAAGTTTATTGTGAAGCCAACAGCCCCTTTCTCTCAGCCCTAGAAATTTATGCTTCTCTAAGATGCCTAATTTTGATAGATTCATGTATCTCATTTGTTTAAGATGCGTTGCAATGACATTGCAACATGGGCTAGTCTGAGCCCATCAGTCTGGTAGAATGATCCAGCAGAGAATCCCAGTGTGGAAGAAAATAAACCAGAGCGCCCTTAGCGTCGGTCTTTTTCAAGAATGCTGGGCTTGAGAAGATTCTGAAGGAGCATTTTAACTTGGAGAAAGATGTGGAATGTTTTGTAGGCTTTAGCAGGAGAATGCTGGCAGAAGTTCAGCCAGTTTCTGGAATAGTTGGTTAAGGACAGTTCTCCAAGGACATAGAATTTCTTCTGTGGTTGAGCAGCAATTGTTGGGCAATTTGGAGGTTATCAGGAGGGCAGAGAGGAACAGTTAGGGGCCAACCCATGTGCAAGAGGGCGGGGAGGGACAGCTGCAGGGGACAAGGATATACGAGGGACACTGTGGAAAATGTACCGTCCTTTAGCATCTCTCACAACAAGTTATGCAATTAAATGGTTTAATAATGTTTTCTGTCAAGAAAACAAAGACAGGCTAACAGAGCCATAGTTCTAAGGGATTTTTCAGGCTGATGGAATATATATTTTGAAGTGGGATCTAAACCACACATTTTGGGGGCACAGTGGCTGTGGCCATGGTAAGTGGCCCCCCGTCTCTGGGGGGTGGAGGTTGATCAGAGATCCCCGGATTCCTACTGGCTCCTGGAGAAGGAGAACCTGGTCTGAAAGGTGAATTAGGAGGAAAAGCAAACAACATGGCGCAGGGCCTCCCACGCTGTCACAGAGGGTGCAGTCTGGTCAGCTCACTCTGCTCGGCAGTGAACTTGGCAGCGCAAGTCTGCACCGTGCTGGTCCAGTGCCTGTGCCCAGGTGTGTGAGTCTGATTCAGGGCAGTATCAACCAGCTCTGTGGGTGCAGACGTGCAAAGCTCACCCACGTTCTCCAGCCCAAGTAATGCAATTGACAGTTTGATCTTCACCTGTCTGAATTACACATCTATTTCTCTGTTAGTTCCAAACTCAGGAGGGGGAACAGGGCAGTTTAATTATTGACCTACCAAATCTCTACAGGCCTAGGAATTCTTGGAATAGATTTCAATACTGTTGTTACATGGAGAAAAATGTATGGGTGTGATTGGGCCACTATCTGAATTAATTTGAAACGAAATAAGAATAGTAATGTTACTCACTGTTATTAATTAAACACTTAATATGTGCCAGGTTATGACCTAAACCCTTTATGTATGTTATCTCAGTTCTTGAACAACACATCTCTTAGGTATGCACGAGCAATCCCAGTTTTTTAGGTGAAGAGACTGAGGTTTAGAGAAGTTGAGTCGCTTGCTCAGGGTCACAGTGCTCTAAGTGGTCATTAGTACCACACAGTTTCTCACGTGCTTGAGCTCTGCATCTGGTCTCCTTGGGCTGGGCTGACCTGCACGCAGTGTTCCCTGGTGACTTATACAAATGGCCTTCAAACTGACTTCACCTTCCTCCTGATGCACTTGCACTTGCTTTTGTCTTTTCTGGTTCCATATCTAGCCTCGGACAGGTGGTTCTGACTCCGCTCTGTTTGGGTGAGCTTCTGAACTCTGCTTGTCTCTTTTTATACCTCTCCTTTCCCATGCAGTGTTTCCCTTTGCTCATACCCTTGGCTTCTTGGTCTAAGCTCCTTGGTTATAAGTATCAGCTATGATTTTAGCTCCTCAGAACTTCGTCTTTTTCTCTTTCTTCCTGTGAGAGGACTATGACTCAGACGGGTTGAAGGAGAGGAATTCGATAGTCAACTCTTACATATGCAGTGTTCAAAATAGCTGTGTGATCCAATAGTCAGAAAAGAATTACCTTTCTAAAATAGCCTTTTGATATTTGCTTTACTATAAACAATGTCTTTTCACTTTTTGGAGAAAAATGCCCAGTAGATGATCACAAGTTGCTGTGGGTGTACAGCCACGGGAAGCCAAAGTGAGGCTAAGACATCTGGGCTCAGAGTCTGGTGCTGGAAGAGTGTGCAGCACACCACATCCCCATTCAGGGTACAAGCACGTTAGTCACTGTGTTTAGGGTTTCCAGATGGGAATTCCCGCCCGTTCTCAGGAATTTTTTTTGCTTTCCCGTTCCCGAATCCCAAGATATAAACTGTTTTCTGTTCTCCACGATGAATTTTTTCCACAAAGTGACGACCGATACTACCAAACACCTGGGTTCAAGGAGCCGATTTTCCCGATTTCCCGACCAAATTTTCTCGGGATTCGGGAATGGGAAAGTGTAAAAAAGTCCTGAGAACAGACATGAATTCCCACCTGGAAACTCTAACTGTGTTGGCTAGTTCCCTAGAGAAACCAGTTTCATATGGTAAATGTGAGGGAAATGTGCTCAGGGAAATGTGAAGTAGCCAGGAGGAATACATGAAGAGGAAGATTTTGGAAGTGAGAGAAGGTCCAGGGACCCTTTTGAAATCCAAGGCTCCCTTTGTCTTGAAGGCGCAGCCCTCTCACTATGGAGTCTGGCAGCCATCTTTTGCATATGAGAACTCACTGTTAATTTTAATCCATTTTGCTCATCTGGTCAATCAGTGAATCTTTATTGAATCTTACTGTGGCACAACACTTGCAGAGAGTAGACGATATACTAGTGAACAAACTTGACATACTAGTGAGGGAAACAGTTGGGGAGATTAGTAGTCAGAATATAACGTGGGAAGTGCTTTTATAAGGTCCTGCAAGAATATCAAGGAGGGAGGGACATCCAGCCAGCTGTCCTTGAGATGTCAAGGAAAGCTTCCTGTAGGAGTCCAGTCTTCCTGTAGTGCTGTCTAGTCTTGGATTCATAGGATAAATAGGAGTCAGCTAAGTTTGGGGAAAGGAGTAAAAATAGTCCAGGTATCATGCTTGAGAGCTCAAGGGCAAGTGAGCACAGCACATTGAAATTACCCAAGAACGTTCAGCATTGCCCCAGTGTAGGGTGTGATTTGGGGATTATGGGGTATTGACTCTGGAGAGGACAGTAGGAGTCAGGTCAGCCAGGGCTTGAAGCTCATGTGAAGGGCCCTGAAAGCTACTGAAGGATTTTGAACAGGACAGCGACATGGTCAGTTGTTTGCTTTAGGGATTGCTGTGGTTGCTCAGAGAGCAGAGTGGAGGATCATAAGTTCGGGCACCGGGAAACCAGTGTGCAGGTTGTGGAATAATCAAGGTAAGATGCGGCAGTGCTTCAAATTGGAGTAGTAAATGCATGACTAGAGAAGTAGGTGAACTGCAGGAACGTTAGAAGGTAGGAGCTGCAGGATTCCATTGTTCATTGGTGCAGGTGCTGAAGGCGAGGGCTAAAGAGGCATTAAGGATGACTTCTAGGGTGGTACGTGGGCACCTGGGTGGATGGTGTGGCCACTATCTGAGACAGTGGACATGGAAGGAGAGCCATGTTTCTAGGGGCTTCTCATGACTGAGATTTCTAAACTCATTATTACTTTATGCAGTTTTAAGCAGATCAGTGCGTTGATCGGTTTCCTTTATTGCTAAGGGATAGCTGGGCTTATGTTTTCATTTGATTACTTTGGAAATTCATATTCCAATAAGAAATGCTCCTTTCAAATATGAGACGAACAAAAATGCTGCGAATAAATTTTATGTTTTATCATGATATGACAATGATTAAGTATATTTATTGGTTCCACCATGGGTGCTTATGTAATAGCACTTAAGAGGAAGTATGCTTCTTGCCCTTTTGGCTATCTATCTTAAATAGGCACATCTGTAACAGAACCTCACAATGAAGATTTATCAGCAATAAGATAGAGAAGCATGCAGCGGGGCCGTATTTCTTTCTGCCCACCCTCTCTGACCTCCCAGAGGCTGGCCTTGCCCCAGCATTCAAATATGCTTCTAAGCAACAGACAGCATTACACACAGTGGTGTGCTGGTAAATGTTAAACAACTGGCTCTCCGGGAAAACAAAAACCAAAAAACAAAACAAGTCTTGATGTGCAGCATTTGCTGATTTCTGTGGTGTCAACATTCTCACGTTGACCAATTTCAAGTTTCCAGCCTGACTCACTGACCACAGAGCTGGGAAGAGATGTGCACAACCAGCTCTTGCCAATTGGTGGAGGCCAGCGCCAGCCCACCCGCACCCTCTTCATATTTCTGCAAACATTTTAGTCAGTTTCAACCAGGCTGAAGATACAGATAGTTTCTTGTAGAGGTGTGATATTTTGTTATAGCTTGGATAAAAAAAACAAAACAAAACAAAAAAATCCTTTGTCTTATTTACTACCAGATAGGGTGGGAATGGACCTGGACTGGTGGAAGGTACTTCTAAGAAAGTGTGTGTGAAATCAAGGAGGACAGGGGTTGTGAATAGGATGGACTAAAAGAGGAGAAATTAATTATAAATATTGAGAGGAAGGGGGTGCTATCATTTTTTTCCTTGAGTTTGTTTGTTTTCCTTGCATTTCACTGGTGGGAGAGTGCTGGGAGGTTCTTGTTCCTCTCACTGTTGCGTTAACTGCTGTCGGCTGTGGAGGGGGGTGGGCAGGGCTGCTCTGCTGAGGACCCTGTGGCTACTTTTTGAGCCCCATTCTCAGCATGTTACTTGTAGTGCCTGGAACAGGGGACATTTGTCCAAATGCTACTTAGTGACAAGTGTTGATCCCTCAAAAAATCAGTCAATGTTTTCTTTTAATTTGATTGTATTTTTATGATGTGGAATTGACATGCAACTGTCAGTGTTTTATTGTCTTCAGGTTTTCAAAATTCCAAATTGTGTAGAATTCTCAATCAGACTTTTCCACTATGGATGTTAAGATTTTGAATCATGTGAACAATTACAAACCAACCCAAGTCAATCTACACACCCCCTGACAGAAAACAACAACAACAACGAATTCTTTTCAACCTGAAGGGGATTCAGGAAATAATTTTTTAATTCTTATATTTAAATTAAAAATCTAAAAAAGCTATGATTTAACATCTGCTGAATAAACAGTTTGAGGAACTGAATGGCTCTTTAAAATGAGCTTCAGTTTAAGATAATATTTAGAACTTTACACTCATGTTCTTCAAGCAGCAATCCACATAAGGCTCTACTAAAGCAATACAGCCACAGGCTATAAAATCATTTTGTAAACAAATTCCAAAAGACTTTTTCTGTCAGTACAAGTTAAAATACACAAAAGATAAAATAGTTATTTGCTTTGTTTAATAAGAGATTTTTTTGTGCCTGAATAGTCTATGGATTTTTTTTTTTAAATGTCAGATTCTCTTTTATATCCTAAATTCCCTAAATAAGAGTGCTTGCCTGTTCAAGGTTTATGTGTTGATCCATGAGTGTCTGTTTATATATATGAATCTCTGTGTGTTTAAATATAATACATAAATGGATGTAAAACATAAATATGCTCAGGAGCGATAGTTAAGAATTGATGAAACAACACACTGAGAAGAGGAATGTATGATGTGTTCCCTCTGCTTCCTCTCTTCTTGGCCCAGCCATCTCTCTGTCTTCTTCCTGCTCTTCCCCCCACACCTCTCACCCTTACCACTTGGCCTGCCCTGCCCAATAAAGCCTCTGCACCTTCCTGCTTGTAATTTGTCGCTAATCAGCTGTCACTGTCATAGCCATGATGAGAGGTTCATCTCTGGCTGAGGGTAATGGCCTTAAAAGTCACAGAGTCAATGTCAATGGGATCGCTCCAATCCAATCACTGAGCTGAATGAGGGATGGCACCTGCTGACATTAGCACTCATTTTGAGCTCGAGCATCTGGGCCCCAGTAAATAACCATCAGTGGGTGGGTCTGGGGGACAGGTCATTAGCCCCACGAAAAATAAATATCGCTTCCCTTGATGGCTGCGAGTAATTTAGCTCAGACGAGGAAATTTCACCCTAGATTAAGTATGATGAGCCAATATCAGTCAGAGGAGGCCAAACAGTGAGAGCTTGATGAGATGGAGGGAAATTTATATTCAGCTGGCTGCATGTGAGATGAGCTCAAAGAAACGACTTACCCTTCCGGCCCATCTTCATGTGCACACCAGTGGTGGGCTTATCTCATTACTTGCCTTTTCTTCTTCTTCTTTTCTTTTCTTTTTTTTTTTTTGAGGGCATTTGAGATAGAGATTGGAGGCCAGCCTAGGGTAAAGAAGGAGGGCAGGGCTCAACATTTTCCCCTTTGCTTTTGTGATTTTGTCCTCTAGCATGTAATGTCACAGCTTAGCCCTTGTGCCAGCACTTGGCTAGTGAAAGAGCTTTCCATGCCTGACGGCTTTCACAGGCAGACCTCCCCTCCTGAGAGAGCAGACCGAGTTTTAATTGTTTTGGAGGCCCTGGAGGCTCCTTTCCAACATGAGTAAATGGGTTGGAGAAGGAGGTAAGGTAGGGCCGGGTCCCTCCTTTTTGATTCTTGGGAAGGAAGAGCCACCACCCGCGATTCACAAGAACATCTTTTTATTTGTTCCACTGATGTGATCCATCAAATCCAGAAGGGTTATTAATAGAAGGTCTTTATTCGAAGCAGCTCAGCTCACTTTAGAATCATATTTTATATCTGTAGGGACCTGCCCTCGGTCCACCCTCTCCCTCATTGAACTACATATATCTCAAAGCTGGGTGGATCAGGTTCCCAAGCAGTCTCTTACAATAGAAACTGGAGACAGTATTATTTCTTTTTCTGTCCCCTTTGATAACAGACCTTGAAAGGGGTTTCAGTAGGCATGTTATCAGCCACTAAAACGTTTTCTAAGTCATATGCACACCTGATAATTAGTCAAAAATTCTAAAGCATTTTTAAAAAGCAAGATTTTTTTTTTTATACCTGACTTGTATATCTGAATTTTGCTCTTGTAATTCTGGAAACAGTTTCATTACAGAGAACTGGGTCTAGTGGAGGCTTGGAGGATGGTAAAACATGCTGGCATGTATAGTAAAAGGGGGCTCTTGGGCAGAGGCATGCAATGCACAGAGAGCTCTTGGCTGGGACACAGGGCTATTGACGAGCTCTGTGAAACCTCTCACTTCTCTAAGAGCTCAATACATATTTCTTGTTTGAATTCATAAGGACCTGCTGTGATAACCACATGCATCTCATGTATAAACTTACTGGTGCCTTGTTTTTTAGAACATTGATCACAATTGTGAATATAAAGCTATTTGGGTAATTATTTGTTTTTGACCTGGAGTGAGTCTTCAGTGACTATTTGGTGAATGAGAGATAAGCAAGTATTTAAGTCTCCTCTTCTAATCTGTAAATCCTATAGAGGCAGAGACTGTCTGCAATTTTGACTGCTCTATTCCTATGCTTTAGCTTAGGGAATGCCATGCAATAGGTGCTCAATAAACATATGACAAATGAGTAAGTAAAAGTTTTTGTTGAGCACTTCTTATATTTCAGGCGATGTGTGAGGAGCTAAAACAAATGTTTAATTAAAGGGAAAAGATATCCATATATAAGAAAGTTAAAAAAAAGAAGAAAGTATATGCTATGATATAATCTTGCTTTTGTGTTTCCCACAGTCTACAACGAATTAGAAAACGGAATACCGTTTCCAAACTACGGCTCTTTAAGAGCTCCTTAGGAGAGAAAACGTATTTCTTTTTTTATCTTTTTTTTTTTATTGGGGTGACAATTGTTAGTAAATTTACATAGATTTCAGGTGTACAATTCTGTATTACATCGTCTATAAATCCTATTGTGTGTTCACCACCCAGAGTCAGTTCTCCTTCCATCACCATATATTTGATCCCCTTTACCCTCATCACCCACCCCCCACCCCCTTACCCTCTGGTAACCACTAAATTATTGTCTGTGTCTATGAGTTTTTCTTGATCTATGGAAATTCGAGTACAATGATTTTACGTTTGGCCTTTAATAGGTAAATGCCCCCACAATAAGTCTTGTTGAACACGGACGACGATTTGAGCTCTTTGCCCCTATGACTGGTAAATTTTTTTCAAAGTGAATTAAGATTCATAACTTTGTGATATATGTAGAAAAGGTATTTTATCAATTGTACCGATGACAGGAGGAGTTAAAAACACTTGCTTAACATCACAGATAAAGCTGAAAATAGAGCCCAACCCAAGTCTTTATCACTAAACGGCTAAGGGAATAAAGAGGATGGGTTAAACCAAGTCTTTAATTTATCCACACAGTACAGTAATAGTGTTGTCACTAAAAGTACCTAGTGACTGAAATGCAAAATCAAATTTATAAATAATTATGTTATTATGAATTTTATTGTAGATACTTTTGTATGCCTCATCAAGAAAAAAATTGCTGATTGGCCAATACTTTCTGAACCACAGTGAATGTTTTCTGAGTCACGTTATTTTAATGCACTAACTGTGCTTCTGCAGGCTAAATGAAGAGGTGGTTAAAACAGTTACTGTTCCCGGATTCCCTATTTTCATGATATGAAATATTTTTCACTAAAAGTTTTGGTATGAAGAGACTATATTTATCAGATTACTTATATTTTTGATTTTGAGAAAAAATTAGGTGACTCAGTTTCTATACTTTCAATTGTTTCTATAATTCAATTGTTTTGTTTTGTATCTAAGACCTTTAGTCTTAGATAATAAGGACCTTCTGTTCTCCTACTTTTTGAGGAAATGCACATTCTGTTTCGAAAGCCAATAAAATTAAAGGATGAGAATGCAATAGAGCTGTGCTTCTTAGAGCTTAGTGAAATGTCACCAACACTAGGCTATTTAGGATTTTTGGATTATCTGTGCTCCTTGAGCTTCTCCTTTACACTTGGGCTGTGGGATTTAGGCTTTGTCACTTTTATTTCTGATTAGTCACCATAGAAGGAGGAGAAACACTGGGCTCTGCTAGTAGTTAGCAGGTGCTAATAACAGATAAAGGTCACATTGTTTGGTTTAAATGAAGTTAAGGGATACTTTGTGTATTAAAACATGCCATGTTTTTCTCTTCCCTCTTAGCATACAAACTCTTTGTAAGTTTGAACATAAGCAGTAAATGTCAAGTCAACACTTGTGTTGACTTGACAAGTCAGCACTGTCAAACACACACACACACACTCACCCAATAACAACAGCCTTTGGTTCTTCAGACTCACTTTACAGAACAGGTCTCATTACATTTCTCAGAGCTTGTGTGATTTTCCTTAATCAGAAGGGCATTGTTGCTAGGAGGTGGTGATAATATGGTGGACAGGACCTAGGTCAGAGCAATGACCTAAGGAAACCTGCAGATAATTGGACTAAATTAGGAATGTTAGTATTGTAAGTTTTAGTAGTACATATGTTTCCTAAAGTTATATTTTAAATGTTTTTCAAGTTAAACCCTATACTAAATCCATTGACAGGGTTTTCTATGAAAAATACACCTCCCCCCGCAAAACCAGTTTATAAATATTATAATTTTAAAGGATATTCTCTAAATACATTCATTTTAGAAGCACCATTTCCATTTATTTTTTCTTTCACTGAAGCATTCTATACATGTGATTATGGTGGTGAAGAAGCTAAAGATTAACAGCATTAATACAGGTTTCACCATCAGGATAGTATTAGTAATAATAAATTACTGCAATAAATTTTGTTATAAGTTTTTGAAATGAGGTTTTGGGGTTGTAGAATCTAAAAGACTATCAAAGGAAAAGATTTACATTTTTATATTTTTACCTTCCTTTTATTTGGAGTCTTATTTGCATTGTCCCTCCTATTCTGTAATAGCTGACATTTATTATGATTTGATATCTGTCTGTAGTGTTTGTGCATGAGAAACTAATGAACAAACAGTTGACAAAGTCATCATGATAAAGAGGTTGATGAAGAATTGATTGCCATTATACAGTATTGTGTGCATTCTACCAGTTGACATATTGAACTTCTCCCCTAATGCAGGTTGCTTTCTCTCATCTAGGAAACAGACCAAAGGCAGGCATTCCCAATTAAGCCTGGTGAGGTCCTATACCTCCTAATTACAGGCTAACTTACTGTGTCTAACTGTAACAGACATTTTGTTAGCAAATTGCTTTGAACACCCAAGTATGCCCAATAAAGCAAATAGGAAAATATTAGAATTACTAGTAAGAGGGTTCACTGTGTTGAATTTTACTACTGAATGGTTTATGGTAATATCTTAGGGTCACCTACTTTTTCTCTTTTACTTTTCTTTTTAAAGGATGTTGTAGTTTTGGCAGTAATAGCAAGACTAGGAATTAAAAGTGATAAGGAACAAAAACAATCACTACTCTCAATTAAAGAACTCAGAAGAATTTGCAAGAATATTGGAGGGAATTCAAGTTTGTAGTGATTAAAATATTGTGGTAGGAGATTGATAACATAAATAAAAGCTCAGGTAAATTTCACCAAATTGTGTAATCAGAGATTGTTGCAAAGAGTGCATTGGAAACTGAGTTTGTGTAAATTGAAAAAAGTTTAATTTTACTTTTTGAAACTCTTTATTGTGTTGTAATGTTTTTTTTTTCTGTTTGAATTTTATGTCGACAGTAAGCCAAACATTTCAGATTTACATCATTGCAATATTAATACAAAGGCAAAATGTGAGATTATGGAATGTAGCAGTAATAAATGAATTTATTCCAATTGTTTTATTTGTAGACACTTTACAGAGTCACAGGTGAAGCAATTGATGAACTGGAGAAAGGCTGTTATTCAGTCATCTATTGTACAATGTGTCTTTTTTCTTAAATTTTTCTGTTTTCATTAACATTTCTATTTTACAGAGTTCTCTTTACAGTTCTTATTAAGATCAGGGGTCCCAGATTATGATTCACTCTAGACATCTTTGGCAAGTTAATGTTCATGGGATTCTGACTCTAGAGATGGAGTTAAATTCTTCTTTTTGTTTTTGATTCCAACTTGTCCAGCAAACTCTTGGCAATAATCCTGAGAGGGGTTCTTCAGTCGACTCATTGTTACACATATGATGCCTTTGTTCTGCACAACTTTTTGAACATAAAGCCTTTATTTCAAGTAATTTAAATGTAACAAACATTCACTGAGCACTATTTCTTTTCTTTCTGTTCTTTAGGTTTACAAGACAGTTTGTATAGCCCTTTACAGTTTATAAGGAATATGGAGTCTTCACAGTTTTCAAGGAATTTTTATCCATATTTTCTCACATGACATTGATTCTATGTACACATAGATGGATAACATGATTCCTATTCTGACAATGCTTATACTCAAGTTGCATAAACATAAATTACTTAGCACTCCATTGTGGAACTTCAAAATAACCCTAAGCAGAGATTGGAAAAAATATATAATAAAGTATAAATACATATCAAATTTGATATTTGCCTAAATAGAAATAGATGGCCTCACTTTTAGGTATTTGGAAAATTTCAACCAATGTGCTTTTGATTTTAGAATTTTTATATCAGATACTTTGTATTAATAATGGAGAAAAGAATGCCTGACACTTCTAAAACATGTAGTAGTTTATAAGGAGCTTTTAAATCTTGGATTTCATTTTATCCTCATTAATTTGATAATCTGCTGAGATTCTTTTCTGTTCGATGATTTGATTACAATTGCTATACAGCAAAAAGAGAAATGGAATCATACTATATTAGATCTTGAAGGAAATATAAAGATAATCTAATCTAATGTCTTTATTTTAAAAATGAAACTGCGGCCAAGGTTAAGTGACTCATCTTAGGTCATATTGCTAGTTAGAGCCAAATCTTCTGGCATTAAATCAATCACATTTTCTACCAAATGACACTACTCTTGTCCAATATGGGCTTTTCAATCCTTGTGCTATGGAAGACCCATGGATTTCGCCATAAATTATCCACTTTGACTCCCTGTTCCACTCAAATGCACTGCTTACTGCTTGCTCTCTTTCCTTCTTGCCTCTGTCCGTCTCTCTGTCTTTCTGCCTCTCTCTGTTCTTTTTCTCTTATGTCTATTCAGATATTATAATTCATTTGTATTAGACAACCTTCTATTCAATCTGTTTCGTCTTTGCTTGCTAGTATACATGGCAGCTGAGATTATTTGATCCTGATATTATGGCATCAGAATAACAGTTCTGGGTATTTGGATATTACAATTAGTCCATTTATGGAACAGAGAAAGTAGACTTATGAAATGGAGATAGAATTTGTAACACTTCAATGAGGTCCTCAAGAAGTTTTGTTGCTGGAAGGGCATAATAAAATGTCTACCCAAGAGCATAAATACTAAAGTATTTTTAATCCATGGTTAATCTAATGTGGTATTCTTTGTTAGGGTCACAACAAAGTTTGTTTTAGAGTCTCGTCGTAACCTTCAGAAGGTAAATCTAAGCCAAACTGTATCACAGTGGTGGAGTGAGGGCACTCAGGGCTCAGATCTCAGATGCATAAAAGTCCTGTTTCGACATTTTAAGACGAGTTGTATACAGTCTCAGAGATGTGCTGACAGAATTGAAGAGTGTTCTTTTATTGCATTACCAGACCTCCATACCTGTACTGCCCTATGTGTTTGTAAATCCTGTAATTATCTTGAAACTAGCCCAGTCATACTACATTGTAATGTTTTTCTGCTACATGTGTTAATTTGTCAAATGTGTACATTTTATATATATACTACAATTATTCTGACTCTGTTTTGGATTTTTTTTTTCATTTTTAAAAGTACTTAGAGTCCTCATAAGACATGGCACCAATGCATTTAAACTTTGAGAATCCATTTATTTTGTATTTAAGTCCTCTTATATATATCCTGTTACAGATGTATATGTAAGTTGATCTGAACTGTTTTTTATGTTTAGATTGAGTTCTCATATGTTCTCCCTAAACATATCCTCAGTAATACAGGTTATATATAGCTGCTAGTTATGTTAAGAAGTACCTTATTTAATTAAAAATCTCCCTCCTTTTGCCTTTCCGACATTAGATTCAGTCCTCGTTTCCAAAGGTATGGTGACTGAATCAGTAGTCATCTATTTATATACCCTTTGTGATTTTATAGATTTGAGTGATATGTTCTCTGTGCTTCTTAGTTACAGAATAGAACATGGCAATGCTCCTGGCCCCTCATGTGACTGTCCCTGAAACTTTAAAACAATTATTAGGTTTACGCTGATTGTTTTTGTTCCATAGCCGCAAACATTGTCCCAGAAATTAGTACACTATGGCTGTGAAGGAGAGTATTTTTTGTTAATTGTTCTTTTTTATTGTGTGAATGTAAATCAGCCCAGTTTTTGAAATTATCAAAAACAATTTAAAAAGTTTAAAAACAGTGAAAATCTTCTCTAGTCTAGTGTTTTGAGTTTCAAAGTTCAAAGTGTTTTGAGTTTCAAAGTTTGAGTTTTAAAGTTGAAAAATTTCAAACCATGCAAAATATGCAGGGTAAAACATCAAAGTTGTTTTCATTCCCCAATATAATTTTTGTCATCAGTAACTTCGTAGAGATCTTTCCACATTTTTCTGTGCTGTCGTATAAAGACTTGTCAGGTTTTAACATTAAATTATACTTATTTGAAAATGGGCAAAATGAAATGTTGCTTAAGGTGAGATTTCATTGCACAGTCTTAGTCTAAATGATTTGTATTCTGTAATTGCTTCCTTCTAAACATCTCTTGAACTCACTGACTACAATACCAATGATGGAAGCAGTGGTTGTGTAGTAGAAATAGCCCCAAATTCTGCAACAAAAATCCTGGATTCTGGCACTTACTAGCTTCACTCGTGGCATGACTGAGTAAATCATTTAACTTCCTTTTGTTTATTTCTGAGATTTTTAAAAAAATTTTTGTAGTTCAGTTATTCTCTTACCAAATAAAACCCATTTTTACATATAGATTTTGTTTTAGAAAGAAAATAAGGCACTTTATAAATAACAAAGTATGCAAAATTCAGAACATTTTTACCTGAAGGAATCACGTGGCAAAAATAAATCTTAGTAATTTCTAATGGGAAGAAGAGTTAATTCAGTATTGACTGTATTTTGGGATAAAGTAGATAGCTTTATATTATGATACAATGTTACATCTAGAATCATTATACTATAATCATAGCTGTTAATGTAGTTTAGCTGTCAAAAAAAGGGAAATGTTGCAAGAGATAAATTCAAACATAAGTGGAGAAATTTTGTTATGAAATAATTTATTTTGCATATATTCTTGTTTGTATTGTGACTCTCTTTGTAAAGCCATTACATAAACTCTAGAGGACTGTAGATTATAAATTCAGCTTATATTTAGAATTTGTCTGTGATACGAATATAAAGTCTAAGTCTGTTATATATTGCTAGTGTTAGAAAATGAAATAAGAAGCAGAAAATGTCTACAAATCTGAGGTTGAGTGGATGTGTCCAAAGAATTCCAGGTTATGAAAAAAATATTTTTTATCTAGTAAACAGACATCCCTATCAGTATTTTATGAAATGTAAAGATGGAAACTACATTATTTATTCCCAAATTTCTTCAGGGACAGTGTTACAGTCTTCTTCTTTAGAGGCAAGTATCAAACTTGATATCTTTCAGGGTCATAATAGAACATTGCCAGTGTATTTTTTTCTTTTCTTTTTTTTTAAATATTAAAACTGGGTCTGGGCTGATAAAAACATAAATGATTCCATAATGTGTGACAAGGCATATTCTGTGTTTATGGGTAGAAGAATAGACTTGGAGAGTTGGGTTTTATTCTCCCTCTGTTGTGCTCCAGTTATGCAACTATGACAGTTGATACACTGTCCTTGGATTCTTGGATTTTCCTTAACCAATTTAAGGTTAAAAAAAAAAATTAAGTAGGCATTTAGATACTTGCTGGGGACATTCTCTTTTTCAGTGGTGGTACACTGCAATAGAGTTTTGATGCTAACCATCCAGTTAGCATCAGACACCACAAGATTAAGGACATGGTCCCCAATAAGATTGCCCTCACTTCAAATGCCAGCTGAGTAAATCATTTAAATTTGGGAGTCCCTAGGCCACCTGCATGTCTTGCCAACTGCCTACGATTCCAAGGAGTTCCCACAACCCCCTGCCCCTCCCCAGATTCCATAATTTGTTAGAATAAAATAATAGAACTCAGGAAAAAGCTATACTTACGATTACAGTTTTATGAAAGATACTAATTAAGACAATCCAAGTGAACACACATGTAGGGCTGACTTTGGGAGGGTGTGGGGGAGAGAGATCCTGAATGCACAACTTCTAGGCTCTCTCCCCATGGGGTCAGGGTGCATCAGACTCCTGGCACATCAATGCGTTCCCCAACCAGGAAGGTGTCTCAAGCTTTGGTGCTCAGAGTTTTTATTGAGTTTCATTATGTAGGTATGGCTGATTGAATTGGTATCCACATAATTGAACTCAATCTTCAGGCCCCAGAGATTGGGAGGTCAGGCTGACACAGTATCACAGATTAAAGCGCAATCCTCTCATAACATGGTCACCCTCCATCCTGAACTATCTAGGGTCCTAGCCCGAGTCACTTAATTAGCATAAACTCAGGTATGAGACAAAGCTCATAAATAACAAAGACTCCTTTTTCTTAAGAAATTCCAGGGATTTAGAGTCTCCCTTTTAGGAAAAAGGACAACAGCCAAATTCTTGATTATATGACAAATGGTATGCTCCAGAGCCCTTTCTTTTAAAAGTTAGTTTTTCTCAGTTTGTATGCAGCGTAGATTAACCGTAAACCATTAACCATAAAGTCAGACATTCTGGTTGTTTTCTTCCAGGATACCTGGAAGTATGTATGTAATTCCCTTCTCTAGCAATCTGTTCTTTACCTCTCATAGTTGGGGTGGAATATGAAATAATGTTCTAATGTTGTTGTGTGTTTTTTTTTTTCTGAGAAAAATGTGTGAATCAATATATATTCTTATTACTAAGCAAGGTCCGAAAGGATTGAGGCCGAAAACAACTTATAATTTTAATAAATATTAAAAATGTATCTTTTCTTGCTGGTGCTAATCTTTAGTAGTCATTCAATTTATATATATAATATATATATAAATTAATTTATATATATATTATATATATATGTATATATATGATTGTTGTTGTAAGTCATAGTAAAACGGTCTGTCGTCAAAGTTGATCTGATTTGGTTTTTCCTGTCGCTTGTTCTTAGAATGAGAGAGGTATGGAAATAACAGGCCATTACTTTCATTTTTAAAGTACATCAGAGCAACAGTCTGATAAAATCAAACAGTTAGTTGTAGTTTGGTCCCAGCTGCACCAATGTGGGCTGCGGTATAGAATAACATAAAAAAAGATTACTGATAAATTTGTTTGGCTGTTGAGTTAGGTCTTGCTGGTTCCATGATCTGATTCATTTCACTAAATTTTGTTGCCTCAGCATTAGAGTTATTATTGTTCCTTTTTTGGGGAAACTCAAAAGAAGGAGCACTATAGGAATACCTAAACGTCTTAATTTTCATGGAATTTTTAAAATCTTAATGGAACCAAATTAAGATTCTTAAATATGCAAAAGGCATTTTCTGTTTTTGCAAACCATTTTTTAACTCTCATCGTGTGTTTCTTCTTGGTGGTGGTTGGATGGCAATAACATACCTTTATGGGTTGTGGAGTTCTTAGAACCCTGAAATATGCCGTATGCTGAATGTTATACTAGATGAAAACACATCAGCCTTGATGTTAGTCACAGGCTGTATTAAACGCACTGGTCATGAAAAGCCTTTTTAGATCAGGCAATAAGTGGTAGGTACCTATACTCCATGCGGGGCTTGTTAGAGTATGTGAGAGAAAAAAAATGTATGTTGAAATAATTTATTTGTTGCTCATAAGCAGCATCGTATCTGTTGTTTAAAATCATCATTTATTTTGGCCAAGAATTTCCAATGAATCTCAAGGAAAAAGGAGCATAGCGAAAATGTATAATTATTTCAAAGTTTGAGAACTGATTCTTAATATTTACTTTGTTATGGGCCAGAAATTAATATTTAGGTTGAAAAATGAGACTAAATATAGCAATTTGGAGGGAAGTACAGAAGTGCATTCATTTTGTATTTGGTGGCTATATTACTCAGTACTGTATGGGTTTTTGTTTTTGTTTGTTTTTTTGTATGAAATGAATGTTTCTTTTGTGGGAGGGTACCATTTTATGTGGTGTTGAAATTATTCCCCTGTACTGTATTTTATCTTGGGAAGTGATTGGTGTCAAAAGTATTGCTTGTATCAAGATATATGTACAGAGTGGAGGTTGCTTGGTAATATACAGTGCCCTGATGTTTTATGTTGATGCTGGACTGGCACAATTTACGTCAGCCATTCTTTTTTACCTTGAACTGTAAGGTGCAAGAGCTTCTGGATTTATATTTGTAAGACTTTTAACCATTTAAGGAGTTATTTTTAAACAATTCACTCATATTTATGATGTTCTAGTTCTGAGTTGAAAATAAATATAAAACAGCCTTGCCTGTGAGAATATGAAATGGTATGGAGCTCTTTGACAAACAGCACTTGTGATGCAAGTCAGAAGAAAAACAACAACAATGACTATTACTATTAATGTTTCTAACAGCTTTTACTTAAAGGGCGCCCTTTTGAAGTAGGCCGATGCAATGATTTAGCACCTAGTCTGGAGTAAGACTGCTCAGGTTGCATCCCAGATTTTCAGCTAAGCACGTGACTTTGGTCAAGTTGTTTAACCTCTGTGCCTCAGCTTCCTAATTTTTAAAATGGGCAATAGGATAGAAGGATTGTTTTGAGGATTATACGAGATGATATGCAGAAACCACATAGAATATTCAACTATTACTTTAATGATGATACTTTGCAATATCTCTAGTCCTTACAGCAACTCTGACAAGTTATTTTTCTCTCCAAATTATAGATATGGAGCTGAGTCTAAGAGACATTAAATGACTTGCCATGAACACATACTGGGGACTGAAAGTTAGGTTGGCTGGCTTCCATTCTCTAATTCATTTCACTTAGTTTTATTGCCTCAGGATTTGAGCTATCATTCTTCCTTAGTTAGAGAACCGTTAAAAAGGGAACACTATAGGAGTATCTAAGTCCTAATTTTTCATGGAATATTTTTTTAACCTTCATGCAACCAAATGTCATACGGTATACAAAAAGAAACCATTAGTGAGCCTACAAATATGTTTTTTGGGGAAAAAGGATTAATATTGTCACTGAGTCATAGTGTAAAATGTGTGTAGTTGGGCTAAATTGGAATATATTTATAATTTAGAGAAATTTGGAGGGATTTTTTTAGCATGTATGTTGTACGGAAACTGTCACACACTTTCTACAGCCAATTTTAATTGCCTGCACATTGATTATCCAATCTGAGTACTAATCCTGATAAATCTTACTTTAAGTTCTTATTAATATAAATAACTACTTTGCTTAATTAAATAATTTATGGAGATTATGAAAAAGTATATTTCTTTTTCAAGCTAGTCTGCATACTCTCAAGATCTTTAGTGGCAAAAGCCATTGACATATGAGCGCAGTTCCTCACGTAGTTGTACCCTCTTGCCATCTGGCGGAGCGCTATGTGTATTGTAGAGGGTTAGTAGTTGGTTGAATGTTTTTGTCAAGATTATCTTTTGTATACTCTTCACTATTCTTAAATGTTTTAGAACCACCCCACTTAAACTTTCAACACAGTAATAATTTGGGTATCTCCCAACCATCTAATCTCCACATAGCTGTTGCAGTTTGACACTTTTGAACATAATTTCACTGCTAGTAGACTGTGCAAGGACTGTGATGTCAGAAAGAGGCAAGATATAGTGAGATTTTCCCAATACCTAAAATACTCCTGTTTTGGTTGTAGGGGCTGAAACCCAATAATATTAAAAGAATTGGGTATAAAGCAGAATGCTTATGTTTCTATTTGAGAGAGCCGGGTCAATGACATGACCTTATGTGCATTACTTAGTTTGGCAATGAACTCTCCCACTGACCCCAACACCTGAACTAGTGTTTTGGGAATAATCCCAGACTCGTCCCTATTTCTACACACCCTTTCAGTGATTGGGTAATATCCTATTACTCTACTTAAATTGTTTTCCTGTTTATCCCTTTTTCCTCATTCCCCTTGCTATTTCCGTTTTTACACATTTGGAACCACATTGGTTTTTCTCTTTTCATGAATGAGCGTTTCTCCATAGTATTAAATATCCTTCAAAACATGATTTTTGTCTCTCTGTGCTACTTTATTATATAGTTGTATACAATTAAAATTTTTCTTTATTTTTGTTTAGATTATTTCCCATTTTTTCATTCTTACAAATGATGTTTCTGTACAAATTCTTACTTAGAAATACATCTGGTCATTTCCTTGGGTTAGATTTTTAGAAATATAATTTCTGGGCCACAAGTTCTCAATATATTTTAAAGGTTCTTAAAACATAATGGCATTATTTCTTTTCAGAAAGTTTACTGATTTATTCTCCCATCAGTAGTATGATAGTATTTGTCTCACTATCAAGATTATTATTATCTAAAACACTTTTGTCAATTTGATGGATAAAAGTGTTATCACAATGTTATGCTATTTTAACTGGTGTTTTTGAATGCTAGTGAGGTTGACTTCTTTTTTTTCAAACGTGTGTATGACTTGCATCTCTAATTTTTGTGGTTTGGGATGTTTGAATAATCACTTTAGATTTTATTTATTTATTTATTTTTTATTTATTTTTATGTTTTTTGTTGAGAGCCCACTGGCCCATGTGGGAATCGAACCCGCAGCCTTCGGAGTTAGGAGCACGGAGCTCTAACCGCCTGCGCCACCGGGCCGGCCCCCACTTTAGATTTTAATGTAGTAAAATCTGTTGCTCTATCATGATTTTTCACTGGTTTTATACTGATAAAATACCTTCAAAGTTAAATACTTTATTTCTTAATACTTTTTATATTTTTTCCTGTTTTATAGCATTTAAAAATCATTTAACTCTTTAACCCATCTGAAATACATTTTGACGTATTTTGTAAAATGAATATCCAATTTAACTTTTCCAAATATAATAATTTCCCCACATTTATTTATTTATTTACTATATGTGCTACAGTCTGTTTCATGGTCATCTAATTAGTTCCATTTACCCATCTGTTGATTTTTGCACAGATTCTCAATTTGTTTAAAATACTAAAGTTTTCCACTGAATTTTGATGTTTGATGGAGTGAGTGCCCTTTTATTGTTTTTATTTTTCAAAATACCTTTTGTGTTTGTGTTGTCTGTTCATCCAGAGAATTTTTAGAATAACTTTATCATGCTTTTCCATAGAATATCACTAGAAAGAATAGACACATTTAAAGTATATTGTCTCTTCATTTAGTTATTTAGAGCTTATTTTCCATTTTCACTAAAGTTGTCTAGTTTTAGTCATATAAATTCCACACATTTTTTTGGTCATAGTTATTCATAGGCTCTTTATATATTCTTGACTGCTACTCTGAATTGGTTAGTTTTTCTATGATATTTTTCAGCTCGATTTATTTGTATACATACATCTTTTAAAATAGTTTTTTCAGTTGCTTTTAGTAGTTCCCACTGTCAGTTTTGGCACCAGAGGGCGCTGTGGCGCAGTGGAAAAAGACCTTCTCCTGGAAAAGACCTGAGTCTGAGTCCTGGCTCCCAAAGTTATTTCCTGTGTAGCCTTGACCACATCTTCTATAAAATGGGAGAATTCCTCCTCCCTCTTACAGGATGTTGGGAAAATTCATTCAGAAGCGTTAATGTACATGAGCCCCTTGGCCGGTGATCTGGAAGGACTGAGATGGGGCACCCTTGTGGGGCAAGTAGGCGCTCACATTATGTAATGTGGGCAGCTACTTCTATTACCGAGATATAAGGCAGCACTTGTGGTAAATAGGGTCATACTTTGAGATGCAGAAAAGGATTCATTAGCAGCATTTCTAGGGTTTGATATTAAAGTTAGAATGAGCTTCTGATTTTTATGCATTATAAATATCACTGCAGTTGATAGATTATTAGTATGGCAGCACGGGGTTGTGGAACAGATAGTAATACAGAAAGTCAGGCAGCGTGGGCCCCAACCCCCACTATGGCACGAGGTTGGGTGGTACTGAGTGGTTCAGTCTTTCTGGATTTCAGTTTGCTAACATGTAAAACAGAGGTTCAAGTGTGAGTCAAGACAATATAGACCAATTAAAGATTGTTTCTGCAAAAAAAAATTGGGGAGCTAAGTGGAACGACTGATTTATTCTGCATGTGCTTGATGGTTCTCTAGATTGGTTTTCAGTGGCTTGGTGTGGATATATGATGCCTGATTCGGGTGGGTTTCCTGCGCTCTCTAAGGTTATCTATAATCAGTGATGGGTCAAAAACTGTGGATATTCCAGGAAAGCTTTTCAAGATTTTTTTTTTTGTAATAAATAAAGCTATGGTGAAAATGCTACAGTTTATAAAATTTAAATATATATTTTTTAAATCCTCAAACTATTCATGTCGTTTAGACTATTCAAGTGTCGACAGACTCTTAACTAGAGCCTTGGGAGGAGCAACACTGTAATCCCTTGAATAATATCCATGAATCCAGGATCATGTTGGATATTATCACTCATTACCATTGTGAGAAAAGGATGATTAAACTAATAGTTACTGGGAGACATTTCTGGTGACAGGAGGCAATGATGAAAATAAACTGACTTCAATATACATTTAGAATCGGGAGTAATGGGACATGGCAGGAAGCCAATAAGTGAACATGGCCCCACGCTCTGATCAATGAATTACTTTCCCCTCTCACTCCCTCCTCTTGAGAGCAGCACAGGAACCTTAATGAAAAATCAATAGCCCTCTGTAATTCAAAACTGAAATCAATCCTGACCTTTCTTTTTTTTCCTTCCTAAGAGAATGTCTCAGCTCAAGACAGAGTTCAATTGTAAAGTACAGTTCTTCAAAAAGCCTGCAGAAGTCAATGGTACTGTAACAGCTACTGTGTTTCCCCGAAAATAAGCCCTAACATGATTTTTCAGGATGACATTCCCTGAACATAAGCCCTAATGCGTCATTTGGAGCGAAAATTAATATAAGACCTGGTCTTATTTTTGCGGAAACATGGTATATAAGATGTCAGAGGGGTAGTAGCTTGGGGGAGAGGGTTATCGCTTTGTGAGGGATGTAAATGTCTATGTTGCTTTGTACATCTGGAGCTAAACAAACAAACAAAAAAAGCCTGCAGAAGAAACCTGACATCAATCACAGAGTTTATACTTGCTACGGATATACTTGCTACGGGCTTTGCTTCCTTGGAATCTCAAGGAGTGTCGGAACTTTAGATTTCTTTTCTTGCATAGCTCTTCCTTCTAATTCCTATCTTAAAAATCATTAGCAACCATCATTTGTTTTGTTTTCTTAATGGTCCTGATGGTAGTTACTGCTCTTAGGGCTGCAGGTGTTTTAAAACATAGGGTTATAGCTCTGGATGCTATCTTTAGATGCCCCTAGGATTGAGTGGGAACTCATTTTTGTTGCAGCCCTCTGTTAATACCTTCTCTAGCATCTGTTAGCTGTTAAGTCTGTGCTTCAAACAAGTCAGGGCCCACGTGCCCTTGACCTAAAAGCAATTAGGACAGGCTGAAAGGAAACTGGGATGTAGGTTTTAAAATGTGTTTTCTGCTTTTTTTATTTCAAATCTAATGCAATATAGGACAGAGGTCCTCAGGGTCTCTACTAGCCCATATGCGATGATAACCCTGATGAGTCTTGAACAACTGGCTCCCTTTTTGGGGACTGGCCTTCTTTGTAGGGTTTGCTAATTTCCTTGGTGTAAATACTCCTACCATGGCTGATTTCAAGGTGCCAGTGTGACTGTCACTCAACATGGAGCTGGGAGGTGTCATGCAGGGTGGCTGCGGGGCCTCCGGTCCTGCTCCCCACATAAGAACGCAGGATATGGTAAGGCCAAAAAGAACACCCATGGAGCCATAGATAGGGGAGTCACACCACTATAGTCTCACTGGAGGCTGGATCCACACTGTCTGCAACCCTTACTGTTCTGCTTGCCAGCTCAGCCACCACCTTCTTGCTGGCCCCCATTTGCTGCTAGCGTAGCCACAGCAGTTATATTAGTGGCCAATGGCTCACTGGTTACAGCTGACGGCCAACTAGCCACAGCTGCTGGCCATCCAATCACAGTTGATGGCCATTTACTACTCGAGCCAGCACTTTTCTATGTGAAGCCGAGAGCCTGGAAACTGCTCTCTGGGGCTCTGTCCCCACACTCCACCCCTACAGGGTTTTGCCTCACAATCTACGCAACAAGCGTCTTCCTCGAGGGGCCCTGTGCGAGGAGCCTGGAGGTGAATGCAATATCCTGGACACAGCCAGGCTCTCTGGGCACAGCCAGGGTTTTTCAGGGAACCACCAGTACTTCTGGGCACAGCCAGACTTCCTGGGCATTTTAGGGTACCACCAGTCTCCCCGGGCACAGCCAGGGCCTCTCAGGGCACTGCCACTCTCTCTCTGGGCCTCTCAGGGTACCGTGCTGGAACAACAGTGGCTCATAGTCAAGGTGCTTACATATTCTCAATGGCGGCTGGTCAAGACACAAAAGCAAACATCCGCCAGTTCCACTACATGATGGTATGTTCCCAAACAGTCAAATGGTCCGTTAAATTAGGGATGGAAGGCAATTCCTCCTAGTCCATAGTCATTCGCCAGGGCTATCCTGGGGGTGAGGGACGACCTTGACCTCACCCTCATCTCCCACGGAGGACTCAGCAAGCGTTTCCTCCTGGGACTATAAGTCCTGCATCCGGGCTGCCTCAGCAAGCACTTCCCAGCCCACAGGGCTGCAACGACCTTCGCTTTCTCCGGCCTTTGCTGGTTGGGGAACCGTCCACGTCTTCCCACCCCTCCACGGCAATCCAGCTCTCCGGCAGCTGCTCCTCCTGGTCTTCCTGAGACTGAGTGTTCATATGCACAAACTGCTCCACTGCCCTTCGGAGAGCTTTGGCCAGCACCATATCCTGCCAACTACGCCATGTGTCGAGCGGGGCGGCCTGCGGGGTCTCTTCTGGGATCTCTAGTCCCACTTCCCACATAAGAATGCAGGGTATGGTGAAGCCAAACAGGAACACCCATGGAGCCATAGGCAGGGGAGTCACATCACTATAGTCTCACTGGAGGCTGGATCCACACTGTCTGCAACCCTCACTGTTCCGCTTGCTGGCTCAGCCACCACCTTCTTGCTAGCCCCCATGTTCTGCTAGCGTAGCTGCAACAGTTATACTAGTGGCCAATGGCTCACTGGTTACAGCTGATGGCCATCCAATCACAGTTGATGGCCATTTACTACCTGAGCTAGCACCTTTCCACGTGAGGCCGAGAGCCTGGAAACTGCTCTCTGGGGCTCTGTCCCCACAGGAGGAAACGCACAAAATGGACTCAGCTTGATAGATGGTATGACCTGGTCCTAGAACACCACTGTGACCACAAGATTGCTTTGCACAAATTAGAAACAGCATCCTCTCTGGGTGGACTCAGCATGGCTTAGTGGATTGGTGTAGGGGATGTAGTTCAGTCCCCTTTCACCCTTTTACCAAGCGTGATAGTGCAGTGTAGTGACCTGCACAACAATATGTGAGCCCTGGGAGTTCTTATGTTGGGGTCTGTAAACCCTGAAGGGCCAGTGGATGGACTTCAGAGAATCTGTGACCCCTGGACAGTCGGGTGTGTGTGTGTGTGTGTGTGTGTGTGTGAGACCTTTATCTGGAGAGAGGATCCATGGCTTTTATCAGATTTTCAAGAGTACCAAATTCAAAAAGTTAAATCCCTGAAAATTCTAATTACATCTGGGGATTCTGGAACGACTTTGAAATGCTATTTCAAAGGCTATGCAGCCATAAGACTTAGTAGGAGTACTGACTTTGTAACTTTCTAGGAAGAGAGAAAGCATAATTTTGAATCTGGAGGCAAACATGGAATTTGGATAGACCTAGGCATTTTTGAATACCTCATAGATGTAGGCAGTATTCACATGCTGTATAATGATACAGTCAGAAGCCGACAGGGTTTAGTTTTCCTGCATTCACCACGTGACAGTCAGAGCAAGGCATAAAAAAATAGGGAAATATCTCTTTCTGTCCTTTGAGGTGACATAGAGTACTTTAAGAATCACTCATTTCTTTTTTGTCTTCGCCCTGGGGCGGAGCTGACTCCCAGTTTATGGTCATTTTGCTGAGGCTCATCCTGCACAATTTCTAACATTTGGAGAATGTTTCTCATGGCAGCATCTAGTATGTGGCTGCTCTCTGAGGGCAAGCGGTGATAAAAGGAAGACACTCATCTCCATTTCAGTGGTTGCGGCTCTGTAATCCAAAATTACAATCTAAGAGTATCACATATAGAGAGGTTTTCTAGAGTAGTTCATAGTTTCATTTAATCATCCGATTATGAGGCTGATAGGACAGGTCTCTTTAGGATCATTTTGTAGATTCAGGAACTGAGATTCAGAGCACTTAGAACATGCCCAAGGGAACTGAGAATTGCAAGCAGCGTCAGGCCCCAAGCCCAGCTCCTGTCAAATTTTGTCTACTATCCTTCGTACTACTCCTACTGTCACACTGTCGTCATGCTCCTGATTGCTCTAAGGGTTGAAGGTTGAAGCAGTCAGGTGTGCCAGTGCAGTGTGCTGAGGGCAAACCTTGAGACTGCTGGCTGTAGTTATTTCCGTATTCCTGATGGCATTTCTTAAGGCAGTATCTTTTATGAGCAAGGGCTTTGGAGCCACACGAACCTGGGTTGGAATCCTGGCTCTGCTTCTTCCTGGTTCTATAACATCTCTAAGTCTCTGTTTTCTCTTCTGTAACGTGGGGGCAACCGCACTTCTCTCAGAATTGTTGTGATGATTAGTGTACACCAAACACTTAGATCGTGCCTGATCGTTTATTTATGAAAAAACAACGTGACTCTAGAATTTCAAGCTTATAATTTATTGGAAAGCTTATTTTACAAGCTTTATTTGAAAACAGCTGCACTAAGGTATGTGTAAAAGATCCCAAATAGGGCTACACAGCCTGACAAGTCTGGTTCTACTCCCTAAACACCGGAGGAGGCTACCAAAGGAGACTAATGTAACAAAGGAAAACAATAAATAAAGGAAAGAAGAAAACAGAGAACAAACCCTCAGCTCCTTCAATCCACAAACTGTTGGACATTTATATTGAAGTTCCTGAGGCCTTCATTTCTAGCTCTGCCTAAATCCAAACAAAAAGGGCTGTGTCTCTGCTTACGTTTGTGGGCTCCTCCTCTGAGCCTTCACTGAGTGACGTATCATTACGTGGTATTTCTGTTCCCAGATAATAAGGTCCAGGTCACCCCTGAGTGACAAGGACTTCCTTTCATCATAAACATCCACTGTTGCTGTCAGTGATCCTCTATTCTTGTCTTCTGCATTTTCCCCAGGAATGTGTGGAAGGTTTCTCCTCTGTTGGACAGATCCCTTCTGTTTCTGTGCCCCTGCTTCTGCCATGTCGTCTTTTTGCTGACTGTCTGGGTTGCTGGCAAGGAGGCAGGCTCTACTGCTTGGCATGGAGCTGAGCACACCCACCCCTGCCAAGTGACCATGTATCACTATGCTTGTGTTTTAGGTTTCTTGGTGTCTTATCCCTTGACATCATCTTAAGTCCGAGTACGGAGGAGCAGTGTGTGAAATGTGTGGGATGCTGGGACAGAGAGATGCATTCCTGCAAGGGCGGCCTGAGAGCTGGCGCGCCCGAACTGAATCTGCAGTCATTGCTCCTCCACCAAGGTCCTAGTGGGGTTCAATTGGCATTAAACCCCCTCTTTCCTCCTTCCTTCAAAACCCAAAAACTGTTCCTGTGTGAAAAAGACTTAGTTCCTAAGAGCATTTATTCAGATTTCCCCATTGCATCATATAGGCAAACTTAGCCCTCTTTTTTTTTTTGACTCAATTTTTTAAAACTTTTATTCCCTTCCTTTCTCCTTTCCCCCCTTTTTCCTTCCCTCCTTCCTTCTCTCTCTCTCTCTCTTTCTCTCGCTCTCTCGCTCTCGCTCTCACTCTCGCTCTCTCTTTTACTCTCTCTCTTTTTGTAGAGTTATCTTTATTTGTAAATTTTAGTATAAGAACATGGACTTTGGAGCCAGACAGCCTGGTTTTGAATTCCAGCTCTGCTACATAAGAGCTGTGTACTGTAGGGCAGCTTATTTAACCTCTCTGTGATTCAGTTTATTTACTTGTAAAATTTGAATAATAATAGAACTTAATATATCAAGTACTCTGATGATTAAATGAGTTAATACATGGGTGACTATCACATAGTGGGTTGTAAGTGTTGGTATTTATGTATGTATGTATGTATGTATTTAGCAATCCAGATTTGCATATATCACATTGACTAGAGACATTTTAAGATGCACTGATGGCTTTTAAATTTGGAAATGAGAACTATAAATACAACACATTGTAAAAATTTCTGTGAACACTCACACTATAAAGAAAACTATAGAAAAAATAAAGAAAACATTTTTAAAGAAAAAGGCATTTTCCAAAACATACTTTGGTATTGACATCTTTAGGAGAGAGAAAGCACAATTATCCAACCCTGAATACTGTTGGCTTTGGCTGCATGCACCAAATTAAAATATGTAGGTAGCTAAATACAACCAGAGGTTTTCATTGCAATCTGCTATATGTATTTTTTGGATCTTTGTCCCAGCTGTTCCATGTACATTTAGCTAAATAATGTAGCTATATAAGAACAAGTGGGATGCCTATTTTTAAACACACGTTGTTTTAAGTGACTGCACGTGGATGTTTTATTTTATTCTGGGTAGAAAGTACTCAGAGTGAAAGCCCGCTCTGCATGGCTACGTCAGAACACGAGTGCCGTTGGATGCTAGAAAGTTGGTTGTCGCTCAGGCTTTCTCTAAGGCAAGGCCTTAGACTCAGTTTTTCTAATAACACTGGATCTGTTTTGCCCCCCCCCCTTTTTTTTTCTTTTGGATACCATGAGGTAGGTCTTCTTGGAGTTTAAACCCATACCTTTTTTGCATTCCAGAGGCTGGCTCTCCACATAGGAGCTTTATAAATGTTGTTTGATGATATTTCTCTGTGTTTAGCCTTCATCAGTGTCCTGTCTGTGAAACGCAGATAGCATACCTATATTTCCTGCTTCAGTAAAATTTGTTTCAGCATAACAAACATCTGTCATGCTTTTAAAATTTTTAAGGATTATTATAATATTTTTTTAGAGGATACTTTCAATGCTGTTTTGTCAACAGAAGTAGATTTCTAGGTAAGGTCTGTTTTTGTTGATCTGCTGGAAGAAAGGCATATTTAGATTCAAAATCAATTTATTAAGTGGAATATAAACAGAGAAAACATCAAAGTATATTTTTAATACCTTGGCATTTTCACATGGCTTCTTGGCAATCAGTGTCTTTTTTATGGTTATAATCTGATTTTCTTCCCCTGTTAAGAACAAATGCCCTTTATTTCAATCAGTTTCCACTTGCTCACAGCTTTCTTTTTATATGAATTTCAAGTGCACTTTATTATGTGGAGTTCCTATTTGCCAAACTGTGCCCACATAAAATCATATTGGTCCTGTCAACTGATAGACATAACTTGCAAAAAGAAACTCTGGTTTGGAAAGCTCAAAAGCTGAAAGTTGGCTATTAGTAAGATTTCATTTGCTTCCAAATCTGACTTCTCTTTTTGATGAAAGGATTAAGGATGTGATTTCTGTTAAAAAAAAAATTATGGGTACGAAAACATACACTGTGTACTTCATTAACATTCTGCTCCAAAGAGTAAAATTCATAGTGCCATTTGGGAACTGGGAATGGAGAAGGGGAGAAGACGAGATGGCCCTGGGCATGGATATCAAGTGGGACAATTAAACCACCTGGAGAACTATAGACATGGAAATGGGACAGGGGGTCTTTCATTGCCAGTTTGCTGATTAAAAGCTGGGCTGAGTCAGAAGTGATCTAAGCCATTAGCATCCTACCCTCGGCCAAGGGCCTACTGAGAATAAAGTAAGTATGAAATGGGCTTGCTCAGCTTCCCAGGACGGTATCCCATTCAGATATTTTTGAATGCTGTCCCCTTAACAATGTCTTTGGAGGTAGAAACTTAAGCAAACCGAGTTCAGTTCATCCCCTTTAATTCTGAATGGACCAAGTTGGCAGGGTGAGCCTTATCTCCTGCTTCTATTGATAGTCACATAAATGGAGGGTCCCAATGTCTGGGCTTGTCAATCCATCACCCATGGTGAGCAGTATAACAGTGATGTACTAGCAAGGCTATTGACCTTTGTGAACTAGAATGATAATGTGCTTACAATTGGAGGGTGAGGTCTGAGGACAAGGAGTAATAAAAGTCTCATTAATATACTGGATTTGGGTAACAATTACACAAAGTGTTACAGAGACAAAGGAAAGGGAACCAGCCTACGTTGGAATCCCAGAGGGCTGGGGCGCTCTGTAAAGTGGTTGTTAAGAGCAAGGCCCATTTTGCATGCATGCATGCGTGGGTTACTTGTGTGTGATGTCCATGTATACACATATCGTTCTATATAAAGTAAAATACTGTCTTTTATGACATGGATATAGTTACAAAAGCGTGACTATTCTGAGGCTAATTCCACAAGCTGTGAACAAAGTTCTCATCCTTTTACGATCTTATCTTCTATAAAGCTGTGGAAGCTGCCCTATGAGTTAAAGTCATCCTTGAGTTGAGGTTTTGGTATTTGGAGAGCTAGTTGGTAGAATGGAAGGGACTCTGAACTGGTTAGCAGAGGACTTTTTTCTTTGTTTGAGTCTCAGCTGTCTCACCCAAAAAGCTGTGTGATAGGAGGAAGCTTCTTAACCTCTCTGGGCTTCCTTTGTTTGTAGACAAATCAGGAAATTAGACGCTCTCTGATTTTCCTTTCTAAAATTCTGTGCTTCCCAAATAATTGTTATGGTGGTGATGATGTTGGGAAACTTTACCTTTGTTTTTACTGGGTTGGTGTAATTTCTGATAACTTATTTTCGTCTTCCCCATCCCAGGAAATCCTCTCACTTTTTTGGTCCTTTTTAGTATTATGAAGAAAGGAAAAGGTGAAGAAAGTGATAAGAAGAAGAGAGTGAGTGAGAAGCAGAGCACTGACGTGTCAGCCAGGGTGCCACCGTGGCCTACCCAGCCCGTGTTCTGCCTTGCTGGGCCCGCCTGGCAGCCTGACAGGAGCCCCTCTCAACCTGGCTGAGTGCTGTGTGTCACAGGCAGGGAACAGTTCAGCGTTATAGCTTCGCTTTATTTGTTAAACAAAAGGAGATAATTAAAGGAGCTATACAAAATTCCCTCCAGAGCCTGTACTCGATGTGCACACTGGCTTGGTTTATTCATTGATACAGATTTCCGGTTCAGTTCACCCTCTGATCGTCGTTGAACATGACCTGTGTGGTCGGGTCTGTGCCTGCAGTGGTCTGGGGGGCTCAGAGTGGAGCACCACGTGAGATGGGGCTCCTCTTCCCTGAGAAAGTCAGTCACCGTGGCCGAAGACACGAAACCAGCTATTCAGGGCAATGTCAGGAAGCCAACATCGCGGATCCCGCCTCATGTCCCTCCTTTGCCCTCCTCCTTCTTCATGTTCGTGTTTTCCTGGTACATTTTATTCCCCAGTTTTCTTCTCCCCCATTCCCTTAAGTAGAGGTGACACAGATCAATACCTTTGATGGAAAGTAATAATCAGGCCTATTAAGTGACAAAGGTTTACTCTGTAACAGCTGTGCTGGCGGGAGAGGAGAGCTTGTCTGACTAATGAATCATGAAACAATCAGGCAGTAGCCATTTGTGTTTAGATCTGTAAATATGGTGTGGTTCAAGTGCCAGACCATTGCCGGCGCTCCAGCTGGGGGCACAGATGGTCTGCATTCAGAGCAGCACGAGTGTGAAGAAAGGGTTTTCTCCCTTTCTCTGTCCCACACTGCACCTCTCTGAGCCTCCCCTCAGCTAACAGCAAGAGGAACTTGAGAGAAAGAAAGGAGAGTGCTTTTGGGGAAGGAAGCACCTCCAGTGTGCATTTCAATGTAGGTCACCAAATACTTGAGGCTCTGAAGTGCTCCACCTGGGAGGACAAAATGCTAATGGAAAACATCGCTGTCTTGTATTCCCAGAAGAAGATTCGATATGTGTGTGATTCTAAATGTCTGATTTGGCACTGCAAAATATGTTCCTTTATACTTTTCTTACCCATCTATACTCCATCTTCTGTTTTGTCCTCAGCTATAAACTGCATAAGCTGAGACAAATATCTGTATATAATCCAAGATGAGAAACTCACATTTATATACAAAGCTAAAACGGTTCTTTATAAAAATATGCTAATAATGTCTATTTGGATTCTGTTTCTCTTCGTTCTCGAAGATCTTCATCTTTAAAACATGAAAAGCTAGTCATCCTGACCTTAATCAAATATACTTTTGCAGGTTTTTTTGTTTGTTTGTTACTATTGTTCACCTTAGCTTTATTTTATTTATTTATTTATTTATTTATTTATTTATTTATTTATTTATTTTTATTTTATTTTATTGTTTCACTAGAGATGGGTACTGTGCCATTTAAAAAAATCAACATTTAAATTCGTTGTTGAATCATTTATGTATTTTATGTATTAACTTATTCGATTGATCCATTTTAAATTATTTTCTTCTGTAATTTCTTGTGGTGCTCTAGAAGTTTTGTTATTTAGCAGTTTCTGGTGAGTTACCTGTAAAACTCGCTCTGTGGCCCCCTTTCAACTATGGGAAACACATTCCTTACAATTTATTCTCTCCTTTAAAACGTGATAAAAAATGGTCTGTAGAGGGATAATTTATAAATGTTTAGGAATACAGAGGGTGCCAAAAATATATATGCACTTTTTAAGAAAGGAAAACCGTATTAAAACTGTATCATAATGCTCACTATATACTGATGACAAAGGATGAACACAAGTCACGTTTGACTTCTGTAATTACAAGAGGTGCTCAAAGTGGTTACCATCAGCATCCAGACACTTCTGATTATGGCGAATTACTGCTTGAGTAACGTTGACCAAAATGTCCACTTATATTCATTTTTTTGGCACCACCGGTGTTTAGGAAAGACAGATATTTGAAAATATATTCTGTAATTCACATTTTCCCCTTGAATTTAGCCTCTTTTTGGGAGGCCCATTTTCCTTTGCTTCTCTCTGGAGAAATTAACAAAGAAGATATTTTTCAGGATGCACTACAACTATTTTGGAATAGTTGTTTATTTTGAAATAAACCCTATCAGCGTTTCAACTGAGGTGCTAATTATAAGTTTGCTGTTGAAATTACAGATATTTATGAAATATTTACAAGAGTATTGAGTTGTGATGAAATGTATTGAATGCAAACTCCAAATAGCTCTGCCTTGCTGCCTGGGACTGGCTGGCTCTTGTTTCCTAAGGATGATCTGGTATGAAGATTACTTAGATTTGGTCTAAGGTTGCTGGTAATTTCAGTTTGTTAGAAAGTAATGAAAAGGAGACAATGAGATAAGGGGTTTGAGTGTGCACATGGTGCTCCTTGGGTTCCTTAAGGTTTGGAGGTCATGGTCTCCTTGTAGAGGCCGGAACTCAGAAGGGCATACTTATTGTCATCTCTAATGTTTAGAATGTCGTCACTCAACGATCAGTCTCATTACCATCTAATAAAAATCCTGCCATGCCACAACTACATGTTCTCCCATACGGATTGTTTCTTCATCCGTCAGGTCTCCCGCAGGTCTAGCCATGGCCTACCACAGATCCATTCTGGAAAAAAATGGTGATGGGACCAAACCTGCCCATTACAGCTTCAGGTTAGCATTTGCCTCCTCTACCCCAGACACTTTAAGTATAACACCATTTCAACACTTGGCAAACTTGGGATAGTGTTTGTATGGAGATATACCTGTCAGATATTTTCAGTTGACTAATTGATCTGGCTCAGTCAGCAGTACTTAAACATCTGCGGTCATAAATCTGTGAAAGTCTGATGGGAGACATGGACTTTCTTCTCAGAAAAATGTTTGCTCTGATATTTGCATACATAACATTTTACCACAGTTTTAGAAGTTTCCAGGATCTCTCAGAGCCCACCCATAGTTCCCCAGGTCACGAAACTCTGCTTTTCTTCTATGATTAGCAAGCTGATCTTGGGACCAGATCCTTCAGCACCATCTAAAAATCATGTCACCATCTTGTTCTCTATAGCACCTGACTCCAAATTTTATTCCATACCTGTAATTTCTTCTGATCAACTCTTTATTTTCTAATTCCAGTTTTTGCTTTAATTCATTGTCTTTAACGACCACCTCACTCCCTTTTCTGCTAATCTTGTAATATAATTGTTCCCCTAGAATTGTTTTGCATATATATACATATATATATATTGACTTTTCTATTGCTTTTCTATGTTTTCATTAATAATTTTTATTATACTTGGCACATTTTAGGCACTTAAAATATTAATAGTAATAATATTAGTTACTTATTATTGAGAACCTACTAAACATTGCATTGGATGTTCTCTGACCGTTATTGCTAGTCATCACAGCAACCCTGAAAGGCAGGTTATATCCCATCATATTATAAGGAACCTGAGGATTCTGGAGATTAAGAACTTGGTATATATATATTTTTTTCCCTTTGAGTGATTTGTTTTTTTTCTTAAATAAATTTTTTTAAATGTGAAATTTTATCTCACTCCTGGAAATTCAAAACAAAAATATCTGATTTAATTGTCAAAATATTAGGTTGGTACAAAAGTTATTGTAGTTTTTGCAATCATTTTTAACCTGTTAAACTGCAATAACTTTTGCACCAACCTAATATAACTGTAAAATAAATGCATAATATATAACTATTTTTAAGCATCTATATACCACCAAATATTACCTACTGTACATCCTGTGACATAACATTGCCCTTATACCATACTCTTTTCTTAAATTAGTGCTGGTTTTCTTTATTGTCCTTCTCTTCTCCTCCCCTCTCTTGTTTCTTTACTTCCCCATCCATCATCTTGTCTCTCTAAGGCCTTGGAGTTCCTCTTGCTCAAATGCAACGTGTGGTCTAGCTCCTCACCCTGAATCACCAACTCCCCTAGGTCAAGAAACCCAACATGAATTCCCTGTCCATGGTGTCTCTTTAGTGCAAATACTTGCATTGGAAAAGCATTACTCCATTCTTGCTCCAGCTCCAGGCAGGTGCGGGGGGGGGGGGGGGGGTCTCTAATTCACAGGCAATATCCAGGTACAGAGGCTCCTGCTACCTGAGATATTAGGCTCATTGGCTTGAGAGCCAGGGTGTCAGACAAATCTCCACTGCTTCCTTCAAACATTGTGGGTTCTGTGCTCGGCCCTCTGTCTACTTAATGGGCCCTTTCTGTTGAGGTGGTCTCAGGCAGTCCCATGATTTTAAATAAAAATTTAAGCATGCTATCTCTCAAATTATATTTTCAGCCTGGACCTCTCCCTCTCTCTGCTCTTGTACAATTTTTCTCATGCTGCAGAATGATTTTTTCGAAAATGGAAGTAAGATCACATCATTTACTGATTAAAGGCATCCAGTGAGTTCGGTTATTAGAAAAAAAATTCAAGCTCATTAACACATAGGGCACATTGGGACCCATGTGCTCTAGTCCTGCCTACCTCCCTGATGTCATCTCCCTCTATGAAACTGGAGCTACCCCGACTTTCTTCCTGTGCTCAGGATATGCCCAGTTCATTTCCACCTCAGGGACTTCGCACTTGCTGTACCTTTTCCTTGGGAAGCTCTCTTCCCAGATATCCTCATGGCTGCTTTTTTTTAATCATTCAGATCTCAACTCAAATGTCACCTCTTCTACCCCATAGCAGTCCACCCAGCCTAATCATTAATTTTTTGTCTTCATTACACTTACCAATACTCAAAATTGTTTCTTTATTAATGTAAATATTTATTGTTGCTTCTACTTAGAATATAAACTCCTTGAGGACAGAATCTGTTTGCCTTGCTCCCTGAAGAAGTCGTGGGGCCCAGAACAATGCCTAGTAATAAGAGACCCTCAATAAGTATTATTTGACAGGCTGATTCTTCCCCAAATCCTTTAGTTTATTTGTCTTAGAGCTTACTGTGAAGTGTTTAATAAAATACTGCATTTCAGTAATTTACCAATGGCCTTAAAATTCCAAGATGCTTCCAGTTGACACCTGGTAGGCACATAGCAGGGAACAAGTCTGGTCCACTCAGTAAGAAATCAGACATTGGCCTCATAAAACCTGAATCTACTCCTGCTTGACGGTAAGAATTTTTAAAAGTGTCAGAAACTGCTCAGGTGGGTTAAAGGATAAAAATGTGAATAACTTGGAGTTGGGAGTTGGTGGGAGAGAAAGGTGTTACGTGAGCTGAATTCTCTTTTATTCTTTCTATTTTGGGCTACATTGAGGATTTTTCTAAGACTTATTGTGGAATATTGAGTCCAATTCCATAATATTTTAAAATTTTACTTTGTGTATTAATCTTGACTGTCTGGTCCCCGTTTTTAGCTTGTATTTAGTAAAATCTTTCAGTTAGTGGTATTCCCCTCTTTCATTTTTGTCTGCTCTTCTCACTTTTATTTTCTAGTTATTTACATATTTCATTAAGAAAACATCACTTAGAATAGTAAAAAGAACCAGTGTTAACTTCCAGACTTTAGGTTTACTATTCTTTTGCCTCAGGTCAAACTGAGTCTCAGTCTCTCATCTGGAAAATGTGGCAATCTTGGAAGATTATTACTTCCTCTCCAAATTGAGTGATATTTGGGTGGCTGTGGATATTTGGCAGATGGCTTAGGAAAGCTAAGTTGGAGATACATTTCACTTGGGCTTGGGGGGGATACAGGTGTGTGGTTTGCAGTGACTTCTGAGGATAGTTACATGATCACTTGATGTCTTGGTGTAGAAACTTCTGGAACTGAGTTGATTTAGCCCTCGTTATGACACAAAGAAACATGGCCAGAGGTTGGTTTCTATGGTGCTCATCACTGGCATATGCGGGTAGTGGAGGAGAAACAGATATGAAATGTACAGAGCCAGAGCTAGTCTCGATTATTCTTCTAGATGCTGTGATGTTTGTGGTATTTGTCAGCTTTGTGAATTATATAATTGGCTTTGATTTCTTTTCTGATTTAAATAAATATTCACTTTTAGAGCTAATTTTTATTTATAATTTAATATTCTGTTTCTTAACGAGGGCCTTCCCTGATTGTATAAACTTCACGCTCCATGAAACCCAGATCTGCTCCTGCTTGATGGTAAGAATTTTTAAGGCACTCACACCTTTGTTGAATTAGAACTTGCTTCACTAAAACCAATCTTAAATATGGAGCAAACAGAATCATACAGAGCCCCCAATGCACTATAATTCCATGAATTTGTGCTCTTGGTAGAAGAGGTTCTACATTTTTCTCAAAGTGCTATTATTTCGTGATTGAAAAAGAAGTGTTTGGCAGTGCAGGTCTTTTGCTGTGTGGCTTCAGGGCAAAAGCAAGAGGATACTGGGATTCCTGCCATTGGAATCAGTTGGAAATCTTGTATATATGTATTTGGCATCTGTATAACTCTAGTCTCTAATCTCACCTCCTCCTACTCCTACTGGGACTGCAATAGGCCTTAATAGCAGCCCTTTCTGAAGGTAAGATGATGAGACCTGGAATTCACAGAGCTGTTTATTGCAACCATCTTTACTGCACACTGCAGTCCCAATTTCCCTTTCTCTATTATTTTCCAAGGTACTTATTACCCTATGACTTATTAGATATTTTATTTTTTTTGTGTCTATTTACCCCAACTGGAATGTAATGCAGTGATGATAGTGATATTGTACTTGTTTTATTCACTGCTATATCCTCAGTGTCTAGAAAAATGCCTGGCATATAGTAGATGTTCAAAAAAATGTGTCGCATGAATGCTAATATTAGTAGATGGAGTTTGGCAAGATGACATTCCATTTCATTTTAGGAGGTATCATTTCTGGTCTCCATTTGCATAGGTTAAGTCAAGGTCCAGATTAAAAGTTATATTCCTCCTCATTTCTAACTTTGAAGCAAGATCTATAACTTTTTTATCTCCATCTGTGCACCTCATTTGTGCTATTGATTAATAAAGTGATAGTGTATTTTGAATTCTATCATTCAAGGTGAGGACTAGTGTGCCTCTTCAGATCTTCTTTCATTTTTCTTTAAAAATTACTTTATTTTACTCTGATTTTATTGTAAAAGAATACATACTCATCATTAAAACACCAAGCAGTTCAGAATTATGTAGCATATTTCCCTTCCTCTGACTACATTTTTGCAAAAATAGCCACTGTTAAGAAGTTGTTCTATAGCGTTTTTAGATCTCTTTTCTTCTTTGTAAACTGTCAACTAGTTTGCTAAATAGTCATATTGAACAGAAAGAGGCTTGCTTTGGGGAAATGCAAAAAGTCAATAGAAGACCTGATCCTGGATGTTGGGAAATCTAGAATTTAAATATGGAGATAGGGCAAATGTGTGAAAAAGATAACACTTCTGAAGATATATATATATATATATATATATATATATATATATATATATATATATATATATATAGACAATTACTAATTAATTCTGTGAAAATGAGAAACATAAGTACTAGAGGACAAAGAGCAATAGATCAAATGTGGCCAAATGAGGTGAATTGAGGAAGAGTACGTTCTGCTCCCATATGGTGTCAAACTGGAAATATGCAATTCTTTATCTTTCTGAAGTGCTTTTCTTCCCAAATGGTTATAAAAAGTATACTTACAGGACATTTTTCTCGTGTGTGTGTGTGTGTGTGTGTGTGTGTGTGTGTGTGTGCATAATTTAAAAAATAGGTGATTCCTCTTTAAGGAATGGCCGTCCTTGCTTTGAGCTGTAAAGTCCCAGAAATAGCTATGCATTTCTGTGTCACTGATAGATACACTGCTATGAGTCTGTGTGTAAAGGGTGAATAAAATTCTGCCCATTCTTATGTAACCAGGAAAGAAAAGAGAAATCCTTTTGGGTGGCATGGATAAAGGTTTACTTGCATGTAGATTATAATTTAAAATTGACTTCTGACTTTGTCAAGCCTTTTGACCTGTATTCACAACACGTTGAGAGGGCTCATGCCAGCAAGTTACAATACTGTATTTATCAGCAGCCACCTGCAGAACTTTCGTCTCCACCTGCTGCTTTTTTTTTCAATCCATTGAACTTTTTATTGAAAATGGTTGTAGACCAAATAGCGTTGACTAAGAAAGGAAAGCAAAAGGGTAGCATTTCCCTAAAACCATTATTTTACTGGGACAAAAGAGCAAGGTTTTCTGAATCAACCTTAAGAGGTACAGATATTGAACATGTTAACAATACTAGTGTTCTCCCAAAAAACCACATTATACCCCACCTCACTGGGTCTATTGAGTGGAATGTCATGTAACATGAAAGGAAATAAAGGAACCCAAACGGCTTATTCTAACAAGGTGCCATCAATAATTCCCACATGGTTGATCGTTTCCTGATTTAAGACCTTGTCTCCTTCATGCATCCACTTAAAGCTCTTTGGATGGGGGAACACCCCCCACAAACAGAATGTTAGATTCAGAAAGATTTGTCCCATTCTGCTGCCCGATTCCTTATCCAGCCAATTTCCTTGGGCTCTCTCTCTCTCATATAGCATTTATTCTCTCCATCATTTATAGTATTGAATTGCTCATGTAAATCTATGCTCCTATTTTAGATCCTGTGCATGTGTAAACACATACATATACAGAGGGTGCCAAAAAATGTATACTCATTTTAAGAAAAGAAAAAGCTGTATTTACGCTGATGGTAACCATTCTGAGCACCTCTGGTAATTGCAGAAGTCAAATGTGACTTGTATTCATCTTTTGTTACTGGTATATATTGAGTATTACAATTTTAATACAGTTTTTTCCTTTCTTAAAATATGAATACATTTGTGGCACCCACCATGTGTGTGTGTCTGAGTGTGTGTGTGTGTGTGTGTGTGTGCATGCGCATGTATACTACACACACACACACACACACACACACACACACACACACACAGAGGGTGCCAAAAAAGTATACACATTTTAAGAAAGGAAAACTTTTATTAAAATTGTAATACTCTATATATACTGATAACAAAAGACAAACACAAGTGACATTTGACTTCTGCAATTACAAGAGATGCTCAGAGTGGTTACCATCAGCATCCAGACACTTCTGATTATGGCAAACTACTGCTTGAGCAATGTTGGCCAAAGTGTCCACTTGTATACATTTTTTGGCACCCCCGATTATATATATGTATGTGTGTGTGTGTGTGTGTGTGTGTGTATGTATATGTATGTATATAGCTTTGTTCTAATTTTTAAATATGAAATAGTCTGCTTTTTGAAGGCATTTTCTTAAGTAAAGCAAAATCAGGGGAGAACACAGCTGGCTTTTGAAAATTGAGTTTGTACTGAAAGTTTCCTGCTATTATCATGACAGTCTTATTGTTATCAAAGCATTTGAACATTAGGTCTGACAATGAATAGTCACTGCAGGGACTAGAGGAGCAAGGCCATAAGTGGGAGGGGGCCACTACCATTGCGCCCCCTGTTGTAGCCGTTATCATTTAATATTCTCATACTGGGAGGCTCCATTTTGCTTAGCTTGTATTGAGTTACTTGATGTGTTGCTTTCCTTTGGCCAAACTATCAGAGTCCTCCCTGGAACAGCATTTAAGACTTCAAATAAAGGATCATGCTGGTAATAGCCTAAGGGTAGGATTTTTGTTGTGCCTGGAAGTCAGTGATTTAACTATTACACTGAGGGAGGCTTCTGGGTTTTGAACAGAATTTATTTCAAGGTTGTATTAAACTTGTTAATAGATCAATAATTTTTGGGTATTTTTTCTTATTGACTACTTGTCTCTTCGTGAAAAATGGGGATGACACATTCTCTAAAAAATGATAGAGACTAGATATATTGGAGTTGCCTCATACTGGTGCCCATTCTGTTTGTTTTGTACTGTGTTGCTAGATACATCCCCACCCAGTGTATTTAACTCCTTTATCTAAATTTCTGCTCAATATCAGGTAGGATTTGATGCTGTCATGTTAAAGATTCTAAATGAAAGAGATAGATTATTCTTTCATCCAATTCCTACTCATGTATTTTTTTTCTGGTATCAATACAGAGAATAACGGTCCTGAAATCTTTAAGGCACTATCATTTGAAAATAGATTGATGAGCCCAGCTATCTTGGCATAGTATGATACAGAATATACTATAAGGAGGATTTGTCTTAGTCTGTATCATATGAAAGGTTGTGCTATATTTTTACATCATAACGTTGTACTACAACAAACATTTGGAGGATAGTTGTTGCAATGAGATCCAGGGTATTTCTGAGAGAGAAATAGAAAAAAAAAGATTAATACACTTTCCTCTTTGTAAAACTGATTTAGACTGAGAAATGGGGGCTTTTCCAAAGTTATGGATGTATCAGAGTGTAGGGTTAAATTAGGATGACCTGACCACCATGTAGTTTTTGATTATCATGGGTTGTCTCCAAGACATACTTTTAAAAAGAACAAGAAATATTGGTGGAGCTGTTAAGCATTTGGTCCTTTGTTTTTATTCTTTTCGATCCAAACAGTGGGAAGCTCTCACAGAAAATGCCTAGCTTAAAATACTGCATCACCATGGGAAAGTGGATATTTCAGTTATTTATTTTTTTCAACAGCTGAATTTATTTTAGGAATTTGAAGACTTTACCTGTTGATAAAAGGATGGTTTTCTTTTGACCATCTATCAGATCAGACTTGAAGCAATAAGGAGCTCATTAAGAAATGCCAGGTTATGGTTTGAAATGTCCCTTTGAGATTCCCATGACCACAGGGGTCTTGTCTCTTGTTTTGGAGTCCGGTGACCTCGGGCATAAAGGTCAGAGGGCATTGTGGTATTCTGTGCACTTCTGTTGTTTTCATTTGTACTCAGGATGGTGAAAAGAGTCATCAATACCAACCTTCATCTCCAAGTCAGGTTGGTAGAACATTTGAACACGAATGATTATTAGTTATATAAGCTAAGTCTCCATGGAGAACAAAGGCTCTTTAGGAAATGGGTCCTGACCAATAATATGACCATTATCATGATAGTAAAGAATGTAGTTTAGGTTAAGGAGAAGACCGTCAAGGTTAATACCCTACTCTCCCTTTGTCCGTGTATATGTGTATGTGTAAGGTCCTGGACAAGCAAACAGCTGAAGGAGAGCAGGAGGGAAATTCGCCCTTTTTTTTTTTTTTTTTGAAATTCGCCCTTTTTGATAAGAAATATAAATGCTGAGGTAGACATGTGTCTAGATGTGTGTATCGCTCTATGACCACCCAAATATATCTAATTATCAGTTTTAAAAATGAGATGTGAAATAGACACATTGACCATTCCATGTGGTGTTTGCATTTTGAATTTCTAAAGGCACAACGTTCCAAACTCTAGTCTAAAGAAAGTAAGAGAGAAGAAAAAAACAAAACAAAACAAAAAACAGATGCAGAGAGACAATAGTTGAATTAATTCAGGCTCAAGATAATTTAAAAGTTCTAGTAGAGAATTTTATTGAGGAAAGTGTAAGATAAAATTTCTGTAGGTTACATTTGCTATGTCCTTGGTGGTGAGTATATTAAAATTGTCATCTAATGATTGATGCTGAATAGGTATAGCAGAGGCACTGGTTCCTCCTGAGCAGCTCCCATTTTCCTGAAAGTCTGCCATTTTCCATTGTCCTGTTTCACAGTGCTAACTTAGCACAGACGTTACAGCTAAAGGAGCCAGAGTGGCATGGATTTTGGAGCTGATTGGCCTGGACTCAATCCCAGCTCTTCCAATTAGCAGTTTCATGACCAAGAGCAAATTATACCTCGCTGGGCCTCAGTTTCCTTATTTGTAAAATAAGGTTGTTATGAAGATTAAATAAGTTTATAATGTATAGGGTGTTGCACTGCATGGCTCATAATAAGTTATTTTAGCTCTCTATGCCCCATTTCCTGTTTTAGAAATTGTAATCATGCTTCTCCCAGATGGTTATGATTATGGTTAGGATTTAATGAATTAATATTGTATATGTAAAGTGCTTAGGAAAGTATCTGGTACTGTGTACATTCTAGCAATTTCTATTATTCTGCAGAATGAAGATCAGATTTTCTGAACTCCAGTTCAGTTCTTTTAGAAAACATACACAACTAACTTCATAAAGGTTGTTCTCTTCACATACAATTCTTTAAAAAAAAATCAAAACTGCTAGTTAAAAATTCTGGCATATGATCACACTAGTAACTAAAGATTTTGTAGTCCTTTGTTGGAAACCACATAAGAGTAGACGAAAGTATTTCCATGAAAACAGCAATGAATCTCTTCAGGTACCTACTCTCAATTTATCTTATTTATTTTTTAATCAGACAAAAAAATATTTGGGTTCCGGAAAAATCTGTAACTTCTAAAAGTAAAATTTTAAGAACTCTCCCTTTACCTCTAGGAAATGGCTTTCCTGAGAAAACTTTGTCCAATTTGAGAAGTGACTAACGTTGGTTTCCTGTTAAAATTCTGAGTACATTCTGGTACAACTGATGACAAATAGTGATCTGAAGATCATGCAGCTATTAGCATTTATTTTGTCATAGAAGTGCCCAATTTGAAGTCTTCAGACTTTGGCACTTATAAATAACTTTTAATTATATTCATTCATTTATTCATTCTTCCTCCCTCTCTCCCCCTCATTCATTCATTCATTCAACAAACAATAGTAGGATGCCTATGTGCCTGGAGCTGCGCAAGGTCTTGGGTACCTTAAAAAAGGATTTTTTTTTTAATAAAAAAAAAACTAGTCTACATGCCCCTGCCTCAGTGTTTCCCATACTGTGGGGTGTTAATAAGTTGGAATATAAATTTAATAGACTGTGACCAGAATTTTTTTTTTAAATGGAGTAGAATTGAAAATGGAGTGTACTGCTCATAATAGTGTTTCCTGGAAGTTTTAAAAATATCTTTATTTCAGTATCTATGTCTAAGACATATTTGTTTGTCACTGTGTAAAATGTATTATTTTAGATCATTATCCAAACATTGGAAAAACTTTGCACTCAGTAGTAATCTGCATCTCTCTGTATTCTACCCCACCTTCCCTACCTTCTCCCTGTTCACTCTGCGCTAAATTGGCCCCTTTGCTTTCCTTTCAGCTTGCCAAACTCACTTCCCTCTCAGGATATTTGCATTTGTGAGAAGCTCTGCCTTGAAAGCAATTATTTCAAATATGTTTCCTTCTGGTCTCTGTTCATGTCTTACCTCCTCAGAGATTCCTTTTCCTGACCACTCTGTGTGAAATAGCTCACGGGGCTCCCCATTCCCTCACCTCACATTCTTATCTTCTTTGTTTAGCCTTAACTTACTTCTAGAGACTAGAGCTTAGTCTCTGACATGTTATTGTCACCTGACATGATTTGTTGTTGTTCTGGTTGTTTATTTCTTGTCTTTCTGTCCCCATTACAATGAATGCACCATGAGCTCATGACTTGGTTTTGTTCACCGCTGTACCACTGGCACCTAGAACAGTGCCTGACATGTAGTAAAAAAAAAAATGTTGAATACCTAAAAGAAAGAACAAATAGATAATGGAACTAAAGTGTCATATTGATTTTTCCTTTGTTGTATATAAATGTTGTAAAGACTACTAATTTAAGTTCCTTACTCAGCCCTCAAAGATTTGGACTTTCCCTAGCTTTCCAGTCTCATCAGTTGCCTTTTCCTTCCCTTTCTTGTCCCCATGTTTATGATTGCTGTGCTCTGACAACTTGGAGATCCCAGAGGTTTAGTGAATACACAAAACTGTGATACGCATCTGTGCTTTTGCTCATGCTGTTCTCTCTGCCTGGAATGCCCTTCCCCCAACTCTTGCTTCTTCACCTGAGTAACTGTGGTGACCCTTCAAGATTTGGTTTAGACCTCATCTTTCCTTACAAATCCTCCATGTTCTCCCTGGCTGGGGAAGATGCTTCTTCTCTGTGTTTTCATGTCACTTTGTGAATTTTAAATATCTATCTTTGTGACTTTTTGCTTCTGAGCTACTTGAAAGCAGAAATGAGTCATTCATAGTTTTATATTTCTAGACTCCCCCACAGTGCCTGGCATGTAATAGGAACTCAATAAATATTTAACTGAAAAGAAAACACGTTTGAAATTTCAGAGTTTATTTCTTAATTTATCTGAACTGTAGTTCCTTGAAATTGATAACTAACCTCTGGCTAGTTGTATAAGATCTTTAATCCATGAACAAAGGCAAATCTTTTCATGGCTATTGTGTTGTTTTTCATTTCTCAATAGCACACATTTCTTAATAATTGCTCTGAGTTAGAAGAGAGGTAAGTGGCATGGATGAAGAAAAGATGAAAGGCACAGATGTAACCTCCACTCTGCATCCTGTTTCTCTGTTGCACTTCTCAGTTGTCTGGGATGTTTATTCAATGCCTGGGTTCTTCTTCTTCTTCTTTTTTTTTTTTGTTTTTTTCCTGTCTCTGCTTCCTAAGAACTGATCCTTGGAGATGAGAAAGAGATTTGAGTAAAATGTAACATTGTCTTTCTAGATCCTGAGAATATGCTGGTAAAAGATTCAGCCCAAATGAAGATTTTGGGATTGTATGTAGTTTTCATTTATATTTGATGCTTTGGGTCTTTTTTTTTTTACTGTGGATAATTGAGAATTGACTGAACATGTCAACTAACCAACTAAACAGAATCCTCTGAGGAAAATTTATTCTTTGCACTCCTTTGCTTTTTTTATTGTGATGAAAAGAGAGAGAAAAAACCCAGAGACTCAACGGGCTGTAACTTTAATAGGTCATTCCAGCCAGTGCTTACCTTCACAAAATTCTGATAATACAGGGACGACAATACAGTGATCAAAAGCAGTGATGAGATTTTTTAGCAGCATTAACCGTCATGACCTAGTAAAATGAAAGAAAATGGTTTAACAGAACTGTCAGCTTCAATATAGCTAATAAAGGCATGGATAAATGTTTATTACATACCGGAGACAGATCATTTCTGTACAGAAATTGAGGATGACCTTTGCTGATAACTCTTATCTGCCTGATATCCTGAGAGAGAGGGAGAGGGAGAGGGGAGAGAAGCATATTTGCTGATATTTATGAAAGGAGAAATTACCATGTGCAAATAAAACATTTTAGCAATGATTATCGCAAGACACCCTCTTGCCCTCACTTCTACCCCCACAGACATACCTCATGGAGGTATAATACAGATTCTTCTCTAGCGACTCAGATATGCCTCAGAGTAGAGTTGGTAAACTCAAGGAAAATTCTACCGAATAAGAGCAAATGGATAAGAATACTTATAGCAGTAACACTGATTTTAATTTCTTCTAAAATATTAAAAGATACTACAATTATAAGACACTCTTTTAATAAAATGATCTCAATTGTAACTAGAAATTTCAGAGAAATTAGTAATAACCAATCCATGTTCATTCTGCCATGGTAAGTTAATTAGCTGATATCCATAATATGTTTAAAACTTCTAAAAGACATTTCTATTTAAGTACCATTACTTATTGATACTAGTACTTTGGTTTTTACTATGAAACTGTTGAAGGGGATGATGGTGTAAGTAATGGTACAGGATTTTTTGTTGTTGCTTTTTTTTCTTTTTCATTCCAAGAGGAGATTTCTTAGTGCCTTAGTTAAAAGTGTTTATAATTTTAATAGTCATTAGAAATATAAGTGAACATATGATGTGATAATTTGAGTAATTTAGGGGGAAAAGTATAAGATTTACCTAGAATATTTAAATCCTAAGCTTGTTTTTTGTTTGGAGACACATGTCAAATCCTATATTGTTCCTGGAATATTTCTATTCGTCTGGTGGCTGTTCGGTACATTTTAATTAATGACAGTGCTTATGATAAAAAGGAAATCCTAGACACTTGAGGATTTTCCTACATATTATACATATATATGTGTAATACATATATATGCAGAATACATATGTATGTATATATGTATATACATATATACATATATACTTATATATGGCTAGTTTCACTCTAAACTTACATTTTTCTCCAGAATGCATGAAACCCAAGAAGCCTAGCAGATTAGAAATGGGAAGAACAGGCATGGTAATGAATAGAACTCATTTGACATTGAAACTGACAATTCTTGTTTTTAAATTAAATTTGATTTAGTAATAGAGATAGCACTGGAAACCTCTTATCCCCTTAGCTTTATGCCTTAATTAAATGTTTTTCTTTTCCTTTCTCTTCAGAGGTTCACTTATTTATTTTCTTTCTATTTTTTTTTTTAAAGAAGCTTATAGGCAACTGTTTTGCACACCTAATATGCAGAACTCTGCCAAAAGGACTGGTGATACTTAGGAGCCATCATTAACATCGTGTGCTTAGAAAAAGGAAGTACTCCTTTCCTTTCTTCTCTCTCTCTCTCTCTCTGTCTCTCTCTGTCTCTCTCTCTCTCTCTCTCTCTCTCTCTCTCTCTCTCTCTCTCTCTCTCTCTCTCTCTCTCTCTCCTCTGCAGCTGTCACTCCCTTGGCCCATTGGAGCTGCTCTGAGCCACTGACTCTGCCATTATTAAGATAGGATGAGTTTTCCAGAATGTAATAGGGGGCTTGTTTGGCATTTAACATTGAATACAGACTCCACTGAGGCTGTAAAATACAAAACAAACAAAACCTTCCAGCTGAGGTAAAACAAGTTTGTATCTTGTCATAAGCGTGGCATTTTGTGCCTCTGACCCAGTCCCCACACCAAGTTTTCTCTAAGTACTATTTCTTAACATCCATACAGACACTTGGTGACACACACACACTAACTGAACTTGAACACAAACACAAACCCACAGAGATAGAGGGAGAGTGATTGGAAGAATCAGACGTGGAAATCTGTTGCCTCTCTTTGATCTTGATAGCTGAATTAATTTAGAAATTATAAGTTTGCAAATACCTGATAGAAGAAAGGAACTAGAAAGGTCTTTTAACTACTTTTGTCTACAATCTTAAATTATCATTTGTTGGAACTAAAGAGAACAGTAAAAATGAAGTTGTAATTTGATGAAGTTATACTTTGATGAAGAATAATTAGATATTACTGTAAATGGTTCTTACTAGAATAACTTGTCTTTTAGATGTATAGCTTTCTGTGGTGCTCAGCACCAGAGCTTTCTGTGGTGCTCTGAGCACCACAGAAAGCTATACATCTAAAGAAATACAACAGGAATGAGGTTGACTATTTTTAATGCTTGCGTGAACACTGAAAGCGTTGGAAGTCTGTTTAGATTAGTTGCTTTTTAAACATTTTTTTCCCAATGAATAGTTACGAATACTTTGTGAGGATAGGTCAAGCATTGCAGATGTCTGACAAAAGGATGCGTGACTCACAGATTCCGGCTCCGTGTTTGTGATAAATATTAATCAAAAAGCATGTCTGCTACCTACATGTCCTAGATAATATAGTCTTCATGTTTTTGCTTTACCAGCTTTTTATGTGACCCTTATTACGGGCTGTTTTAAGCTACATGTATTAATATTAACTAATTTAATCTTAATAATATCCTTAAACATGGTAAAACTATGGCACAGAGACCTTAGTCATTCTTTCGAGGTTATACAGCCAGCAAGTAGTAGAACCAGGCTTTGATCCAGGGAGTCTGACTTCAAAGAGCTTCTTCTTTATTATTGTAATTTGCTGCCTCTCACTTACCAAGGGATTGGAATTGGTGTAGTTAAATAACAGAGTCCATGTAGTTTTGAGAAGTGTCCTCTGAGTACCAATTTTGGAAGTAATAGTAGGAAATGATTGGGAAACATTAACTAGCTCTTATTCCCATAAAGCTTGAGGGAGAAAGAGAAGGCAAGCCTAAATTATATTTATATTTACCTGTACTCGTGAATTTGGGGTGGGGTAAAAATGTGTTTCTCTTACCCCATCCCTCTTCCAGTACCTCTCCATGTTTCCTGAGTGGACTTTTATTGGTCTTTTCTGCCAGTTTATTTCTACCTCTCAGCACTTGTGTGGTGCTTCCGGGCACAGAACGGCATCTTTTCCCTCACAGTGACCCTAGCCTAGATGGGGAGACCGGTCTTTGTCCTGCCCAGGGTGCTGCGAAAGCAAATGAAGGCGGCATCACACACTGATCGGTGAAATCTTTTGACAGAAAGGAAAAGAAAAATTACTTTATTTCTGATTATAGAATAATTCTTTAGTATAGAAAATTTAAGAAGTGTTGGAAAACTGAGAAGAAAAGAACAGTTCCCTGTAAGCTTAGCACACAGAAAGAAACACATAAAATCTTGGTGTATGTTGAAGCTTTTTTTTGTTTTTTTTGCCCAAGGTATACATCTTTAAAAATTTGGAATTACAATATTGAATATAATATTTGAATATTTTCAAGAACATATGCTATTCTTCTACACATGGCTTTTTTTGTCTGCAAGTATTTATTGTACTACTGTGCTATAATCTTTTGTTGTATTATATATCTAGATTGTTTCCATTTATTCACTTCTCTAAATACAGTGATAAGGAACATCCTTAAACAAAAATGTTGTGCAAGTCTGGTTGAGCTAGAAGAATATGAAATTATTTATACTTTCTCATTCATATTGCTCAACTGCCGTCTTGAAAGAATTTGCTAATATATATTCCCACCAACTGAGTACAAAAATGTGTATTTTAGTATACTCTTACCAATACTAGTGTTATTAAAAATTATTTTTTGCTGTTGTGATAGGACACACATATCCAATTGGGAGGCACAAATATTGTCAATTTGATGTTTTAATTACTTTACTCATCAATAGTAATAAGTTTGAACATATTTATATTTTTGACTACTTGGATTTCTTTTTGTACTAATGGAATCTTCTCCTTTTTCATTCACTCATTGTGAATGTTTTTGTTAATTTGTAAGAGCTAAGTAATATATTAACCCTTTATTCATCATATGTGATAGCGTATATCTTAAATTAACTTGTTTCTTTCCTTTAAATTTCATTTAGATCACTTAGTCATGTACAAGTTTTAAATTTTCACTTGGTCAAAACTATCCCTTTTCCCAATAGAGATCAGATAAATGTCTACCTATATGTTTTTTCCAGTTATATTATGTTTGCATTTACTTCTTTCATGCATCTAGAATTAACTGCTCTAACTTTATTTTATCCAAACAGCAAAGAGAACCAGAAATATTTCTTGACTTATCCAGGTGGTACTCATCCTTCCATCCCAGCAACTTAAATTTCTACCTTTTTATTTATTAAGTACTTATATATTTCATCTGCTTCTGAACTTTTTATTCTGTTCCATGAATTTGTCTATTATCACTCCAAAACTATCGAATTTAAATTATTGTTTCTGTCACTGCAAGTATCCATTATTACTTTTAAAAAGCATTTAGCTATTTTTGAAAGTTTATTGCTTTTCTATGATCTTTAGTACAGTTTTATTTCAAGTTCTAAAAAAAACACAACAAAGCACAATTTAGAAAATATGACACTGCATGGAGATTTTCTTTAAATTATATATATAATTGAATATGGAAAATCTTTTTTTTTTTTTAAGATTGCAATGACATTTTATTTTTTTACATCCCTCACACCGAGAACCCCCCTCCCCCCATCCACGACCACCCCGACCTCACACCGAGCCATCACATTATACACATAAAATTATAGTTGGCATTCATTAATGTCCAGCCTCTGGTGTACAATGCCATGACCAGGCATCCACAGCATCCCTGAGGTGGTCTCCCAAACAGGACACATGTCCATCGGACACCCAACAAAATCCCCAAACACTATTGAACAAGTTCCCCAAAGTAATTCTCAAAAACCCTGAGGCCATCCTGTGGTCACCAGCCTCCCCCCAATCCCTTCACCCTTCCCCCCATTCCCAACCCCCTCCCCCCCGCCCATCTAACAACTCTCGGTTTTTTGTGTCCCCAAAACTGTTTCTGATTAGTTCATACACATATTCTTTTCTTTAGATTCCGCATATAAGTGAGATCATATGGTACTTGTCTTTCTCTTTCTGACTTATTTCACTTAACATAATGTTCTCTAGATCCATCCATGTTGTTGCAAATGATAAGATTTCTTTTTTCTTTATGGCTGCGTAATACTCCATTGTATAAATGTACCACAGCTTCTTAATCCAGTCATCGACCGATGGGCATTTCGGTTGTTTCCATATCTTGGCTATTGTGTAAAGTGCTGCAATAAACATAGGAGTGCATACAGATTTTTGAATTGGAGTTTTGGATTTCTCCGGGTAGATGCCTAGGAGTGGAATTACTGGATCATAGGGTAGTTCTATCTTCAGATTCCTGAGATACCTCCATACTGTTTTCCATAGTGGCTGCACTAATCTGCAATCCCACCAACAGTGCACTAGCGTTCCCTTTTCTCCACATCCGCGCCAGCATTTGTTGTTTGTTGATTTATTGATGATAGCCATTTTGACCGGGGTGAGGTGGTATCTCATTGTGGTTTTTATTTGCATTTCTCTGATGGTTAGTGAGGTTGAGCATTTCTTCATATGTCTTCTTGCCTTCTGTATGTCCTTTTTAGAAAAATGTCTCCTCAAGTCCTCTGCCCATTTTTTAATTGGGTTGTTTGTTTTTTTGGAGTTGAGTTGAGTAAGTTTTTTATAGATTTGTGATATTAATCCCTTATCAGATATATCATTGGCAAATATCTTTTCCCATTCAGTAGGATCCCTTTTTGTTTTATTGATGGTTTCCTTTGCTGTGAAAAAACTTTTTAGTTTGATGTAATCCCACATGTTTATTTTTTCTCTTACTTTCCTCGCGCGAGGGGATATATCAGTGAAAATCTTACTCCGGGTAATGTCCATGAAGTTTCTTCCTATATTTTCTTCAAGATATTTTATGGTTTCAGATCTTACATTTAAGTCTTTAAGCTATTTTGAATTTATTTTTGTATATGGTGTGAGGAGGTGGTCCAGCTTCATTTTCTTGCATGTGTCTCTCCAGGTTTCCCAACAGCACTTTTGAACAGACTGTCTTTACCCCATCGTACATTCTTGCTTCCATTGTCGTAGATTAGATGGGCATATAGGCATGGATTTACTTCTGGACTCTCTATTCTGTTCCATTGATCTATGTGTCTATTTTTATGCCAGTACCATGCTGTTTCGATTACTGTAGCCTTGTAGTATAGTTTGAAATCAGGTATCGTTATACCTCCCACTTTGTTCTTATTTCTCAAGATTGCTGAGGCTATCCGGGGTCTTTTATGGTCCCATATAAATTTCAGGATTATATGTTCTATTTCTGTGAAAAACGTCGTTGGTAGTTTGATAGGAATTGCATTGAATATGTATATTGCCTTAGGCAGTATGGACATTTTAACTATATTAATTCTTCCTATCCATGAACATGGAATGTGTTTCCATCTATTTATGTCTTCTTTCATTTCTTTCTTCAGTGTTGTATAATTTTCTGAGTACAGATCTTTTACTTCTTTGGTTAGATTTATTCCCAGATATTTTATAGTCTTTGGAGCAATTGTAAATGGAATTGTTTTTTAAATTTCTCCTTCTGATATTTTATCATTGGTATATACAAATGCAACTGATTTCCGAATATTAATTTTATATCTTGCTGCTTTGCTAAATTCATCTATCAGTTCTAATAGTTTCTTGGTGGAGTCTTTAGGGTTCTCTCTATATAGTATCATATCATCTGCATATAGTGATAATTTTACTTCCTCCTTACCAATTTGGATGCCTTTTATTTCTTTCTCTTGTCTGATTGCTGTGGCTAGAACTTCCAGCACTATGTTGAATAGAAGTGGAGAAAGTGGACAACCTTGTCTTGTTCCTGATCTTAGGGGGAATGGTTTTAGCTTTTCCCCATTGAGTACGATGTTAGATGTGGGTTTGTCATATATGGCCTTTATTATGTTAAGATCTGATCCCTCTATTCCCACTTTCTTAAGGGTTTTTATCATAAAAGGTTGCTGTATTTTATCAAATGCTTTTTCTGCATCTATTGATATGATCATGTGATTTTTAGTTTTCATTTTGTTAATGTGGTGTATCACATTAATTGATTTGCGGATGTTGAACCACCCCTGCATACCAGGGATGAATCCCACGTGATCATGGTGTATGATCTTTTTAATGTATTGCTGAATTCTGTTCGCTAATATTTTGTTGAGAATTTTTGCATCTATGTTCATTAGAGATATCGCCCTGTAGTTTTCTTTTTTTGTGGTGTCTTTGTCTGCTTTTGGGATCAGGGTGATAGTGGCTTCGTAAAAAGTGTTTGGGAGTCTTCCCTCCTTCTGGATTTTTTGGAAGAGCTTGAGGAGAATAGGTGATAATTCTTTTTTGAATGTTTTGAAAAATTCACCTGTAAAGCCATCTGGTCCAGGGCTTTTGTTTGTTGGGAGATTATTAATTACTGATTCAATTTCCCTGGTGGTAATCAGACTGTTCAGGCTTTCTGTTTCTTCTTGAGTTAGCCTTGGAAGTTTGTGCGCCTCTAGGAAATTGTCCATTTCTTCCAGATTGTCAAATTTGTTGGCATATAGTTGCTCATAGTAATTTCTTAAAATTTTTTGTATTTCTGTAGTGTCTGTTGTCACTTCTCCTCTTTCATTTCTGATTGTATTAATTTGGATCCTCTCTCTCCTTTTTTTAATGAGTCTGGCTAAAGGTTTGTCAATTTTGTTTATCTTCTCTAAGAACCAGCTTTTGGATTTATTGATCTTTTGTATTGTTTTTCTGGTTTCTATTTCATTTATTTCTGCTCTGATCCTTATTATCTCCTTCCTTGTGCTCCCTTTGGGCTTATTTTGCTGTTCTTTTTCCAGATCCCTTAAGTGTGAAGATAAACTGTCAATTAGAGATGTTTCTTGTTTCTTTAGGTAGGCCTGCAGTGCTATGAACTTCCCTCTTAGGACTGCTTTCGCAGCATCCCATAGATTTTGGGTCGTCATGTTCTCATTCTCATTTGTCTCGAGATATCTTTTGATTTTTTCTTTGATCTGCTTCTTGACCCATTCACTATTTAGTAACATGTTGTTCAGCTTCCATGAATTGGTGTGTCTTCCTGGTTTTTTTTCCCTGTAGTTCATTTCTAATTTCATAGCACTGTGGTCAGAGAAGACAATTGGTATGATTTCAATTTTCTTAAATTTATCAAGGCTTGTTTTGTGTCCTAACATATGATCTATCTTGGAAAATGTTCCATGTGCACTTGAGAAGAACGTGTATTCTGCAGCATTGGGATGAAATGCTCTGAAAATATCAATTAAATCCAACTGCTCCAAAGTATCATTTAAGGCTGTTGTTTCCATATTGATTTTCTGTCTGGAGGACCTGTCCCTTGTTGTCAGAGGTGTGTTGAAGTCCCCTACTATGATAGTGTTGCTGTTGATCTCTGTCTTTATGTCCATCAGTACCTGTTTTATATATTTAGGTGCGCCTATGTTAGGTGCATAGATGTTTACTAGGGTTATGTCCTCTTGTCGGATTGATCCCTTTATTATTATATAGTGCCCATCTTTGTCTTTTAATACGTTCTTCATTTTAAATTCTATTTTGTCAGATATAAGTATTGCCACTCCAGCTTTTTTCTCACTTCCATTTGCATGAAATATCTTACTCCAACCTTTCACTTTCAGCCTGTGTGTGTCTTTTGATCTGAGATGAGTCTCTTGTAACAGCATATACAAGGGTCTTGCTTCCTTATCCACTCAGCCACCCTATGTCTCTTGATTGGAGCATTTAATCCGTTTACATTTAAAGTGATTATTGATAGGTGCATAGTTATTGCCGTTTTTAAATTTGTAGTAAATTGTTTTCATCTTTCTTCTATTTACAGAAGTCCTTTTAGTATTTCTTACAATGCTGGCTTGGTTGTAATAAATTCTTTCAGTTTGTTCTTTTCTGGGAAGCTCTTTATCTCTCCATCAACTTTAAATGATAGCCTTGCTGGATAAAGCAATCTAGGTTGTAGGCCTTTGTGTTCCATCACTTTGAGTATCTCCTGCCACTCCCTCCTTGCCTTCAATGTTTCTGTAGAAAAGTCATTTGATAGCCTTATGGGAGTTCCCTTGTACGTAACCTTCTGCCTTTCTCTTGCTGCTTTTAAGATTCTCTCTTTGTCTTTAAGCTTTGCCATTTTAACTATAATGTGTCTTGGTGTGGGCCTGTTTGGGTTTATCCTGGTTGGAACTCTTTGCACTTCCTGGGCTTGTATGTTGGTTTCCTTCATCAGGTTAGGGAAGTTTTCAGGTATTATTACCTCAAATATGTTCTCAATCCCTTGCTTCCTCTCTTCGCCTTCTGGTATTCCTATGATGCGCATGTTGTTGCACTTGATGTTATCCCAGAAGTCTCTTACCCCATCTTCATTGTTTTTTATTCTTTTTTCTTTCTGTTGTTCAGTTTGAGTGATCTCTGCTAACTTGTCTTCTAAGTCGCTGATTCAGTCCTCTGCTTCATCTAACCTGCTAGTCATTCCTTCAAGTGAGTTCTTAATTTCGGTAATTGTGTTCTTTAGTTCTAGCTGGTTGTTCGTTAAGATTTCTACATCCTTTTTTAGTTCTAACTGGTTGTTCTTTATGATTTCTATATCCTTCTTTATGTCTTCTCTAAGCTCCTTAAACATTCTTATCACCAGTGTTCTGAACTCTGTCTCTGACAGGTTGGTTACCGCTGCTTCATTTGGTTCCAGTTGTGGAGGTTTCTTCTGTTCTTTTATTTGGGACATGTTTCTTTGTCTCCCCATTCTGACTGACTCTCTGTGTTTGCTTTGATGTATTAGGAAGATCCCCTAGAGCTCTTAGTTCTTGCTGGGTTATCTTATGTGGTATGTGTCCTTAATATTTGACTTGGACTACTTCGTTCTTCTCCTCTGCATGTGCTCCACAGGTGGTTCGTGTGTTTAGTATATTGTCCTGTTCAAGAAGAACTTTAATTGTTTTTTTGCTTGTGAGTAGGTGGGTTTAACTCCTAGGCCATCTAGTTGTGAAACTTGGCTCTGCCCACCGCAGGGTGTTCTGCTGTGTGAGGGTTGGCCACTTAAATGTGGTTTGGCCTCTATGGGCTCTTGTGCCTTCAGAGGATTCCCTCTGGGTGTGTGACTTGTTGGTCAAACCCGGTAGTACTCTGGTTTGGTCCAGAGTTGGCTTCTGGATATGTTGAATCTTGTGCCTCTTAAGCTGGGCCTCGTTATGGCAGTTTCAGCACAAATCAAGTTACCAAGTACAACAACAACAACAACAACAAAGAAAACAAATCAAGTACATTCACATGTAAAATACAACCGACAATCCCCACTCAACATAGGCAAACATATCAAAGAAAAAAAGGCAGAACAAAGCAAATCACAACAAGCAGAAAAAAAAAAAAAACCACCAAGCAAAGCAAAACAGAAAGCAGCACCAGTCTTGGCTTAAGCCCACCAAGTAATCTCCAGGTTGTCCTCCGCTGTGCCAAAGAGTTCCCTGCCTATTGCGCAGGAAGCGCTGGTCACCTGGTGCCCAGAGTGAATTTGGGAGTATAGATTTAAGTGCGAGGGGCTGAGGGGTCTGGATGACAGTTTTCAGAGAGACCGTGCAGTTTCTGTCCTTTCCTGCACAAATGCACGCTGAGAGTAGCTCCTGAATCTTAGGGCCCTCCTTCCGTGGGTGTGTGGGAGGGGGCAGGCGGGAGATCTCTAAGCTGCTGAAAGCTGGGATCTGCGTCTACTGCTTACTGCTGAACTCAGGGAGTGCTTCGGCGGTTGCCCTTGCCCCGCCCCAGGCCAGCCAGAGAGGGTGGGGGCTAGGGATGAAGAGGTCTCTGTCCCGGGCCAGCCACGTCACACTCCTCCCGCAGGCCCGAAAAGGTGATGGCTGGGGGTGTGGGAGTCTCCTCTCTCCTTGTCCAGCGAAAATCCCCTCCTCCCAGCCTCTTCCGAAGGTCAGAGCTGGCTGCCAATCTTCCCAGCGCCTGAGCACAGACGCCCCTCTGTAATCTGACACTACTCCTCAGTTCAGGGGTCAGTTTAAGTCTCTGGAAGGGCGGGGGGAGGATTCGAAAAGCACGGTGAGAGGCCCAGGTGTGGCGTCTGAGTTCTTTGTCTGCCCTAGGGCCCACGAGCTGCCCGCCCCGGTGGGAGCGATCAGCTGTGGGACTCAGGGAAAGAGCCCACCTCCTGGACCCTGCGCTCTCCGCTGCACCGTGGGCTCCCGTGGGACTCTAGAGCCCTGGGTGCTGCCTGCCGCTGCTGCTGTGGGCACGCTACAGGGCCACTGCTCTACCGTGGGGCGCATTTCCTCTTGCCCTCCTCGCTCCTCCCCCGCTTGCCCAACTAGCGTACCCCAAAGAAAACCTTCCACGAGTCTCTGCTCCATCCTGAGATTCGCGCAGAGGTCGCCGTCAGGCCTGAGCTCTTCCACGAGTCTGCGCTCTGTCCTGGGCACCCTGGGCGGCGGTCGCCAGCGGGCCGTGGGGGGGGGGAGCGTGCTTCCACTTTGCTGTCCTGCCTCCTCCCCTGCTCGCAATCAGCGCTCACCTTCAGGTAATTCCTCCACGAGTCTCCCTGCTGTTCTGCGTGATGAGCAAAGGACTCCTCGATGTTTTATATCTCCCTGTGTCTTTAGAGTTGCGGTTTACCGCCACTGCCGCAGCCGCCGCCGGCCTGATTCCACCACGAGACCTCGCGCGTTTCCACTCCGCTCCTTTCCTTCTTCCTCTGCTCACCCAATTTGCGCACCTTCAAGTAATCCTTCCACGAGTCTCTTAGGAGTCTCTTAGCTGTTCTGCGTGATGAGCAAAGAGTTGTTTGATGGGTTATATGTCCCGTTTGTAATAAGATCCGGAGGAGAACTCAGAAAATGTGCCCGGCTGCCGCCATTCCTATGACGTCACTCGGAAAATCTTAAACATTGCAGAAATTCAGCCTTGTTACCCAATATTTAATTAATTATTTTTATATTTTCTTCAGTAAAGTTTTAAATTTTTGTGAGATCACACATATCTTATTAGGGTTATTTGTAGATATTAGGTATTTTTGGTTGTCATTGAAAAATAGGATATTTTAAAGTGGTTATTTTTGATATGTTGGAAAGCCCTTGAGTGTTTTGTTAAGTGACCATCTTACTGAACTCCTTTTTTACTTTTATATATTTTTCTAGTGAATCTCTTTGGGTTTCCTTCAACATATATTATCTTCCAAAAAAGATGGTTTGTTTCTGCCTTTTCAGTCATACCTCTTATTTATTTTTCTTGTTTCATTGCATTCATTAGAATTTCCATAACAGTATTCATTAACAATTGCAATTCCTTGTTTGTTTTTGATTTGAATGGGGCTATTTCTATTATTTTTCCATTATGTGAAGTGTCCTCTTTAATTTGAGATTTATTTCTTCAACATATTAAGAAGTAGCTGTTTATTCTTAGTTTAAAATATTTAGGTCAGAACTGTATCTTTTTATTGAATGCTTTTTTGCCCATTAATTTAGGAGAATATATAGTTATTCTGTTTTGCTTATTTGTGTATGAAATAATATTAAGATACTGAGCTATTTTTAAAATTCTTTTAAGACATCTTACTTCGTCAGAGTAGAATTTTGTTTTGTAGTTAAATATGGAGTTGATATATTATAGAATGGAATCATTCAGCATGCATTCTTTTTGGTTAGATTTCCTTAATGTAGCACAATTAAAAAAAATTCTTCCATGCTATTGTGCATATCAGTGTAATTTTATTGCTGAGTAATATTGTTACAGAACTCTGGTTCCTGTGCCTGATGCCTTGTAAAGCCACAACTCGAATTGTCAGAGCTTAGAGTAAGACAAAGTTTATCGATCAAAAAGCCTCCAACAAAGAAGATGGGGGATTTAGCAGTGCCTCAAATCCATCTTGGTTGCTGGACTAAGTTAGGGGCTTTTAAGTTAGAGAAGGGGAATGGGAGGGGTTAGAGTAAATTCCTGTGGTCTTCAGCTTCGTGATAAGATCTCAAGGAGTAGACTCTGATATGCCATGAGAGGGTCACACGTGTCACGGGTGGTCTTAAGTCACTATTACTTTCTGCAAAGCAAGCTTGTAAATTATTATCCTGTGTCTACTTTCTATGAGAAGACTGAAACATTACATTAAGATGTTATCTGTATCGAAATGGCGGTATGAGGTTCTCCTCTGGAATTTACAACTAATCGAACAACTATAACTCCACAAAGGACTCCCTGCACAGCAGACAGGCAAGACAAAGAGGCTTAATACTAAATTCACCTAAAGGTGGGCGAATTGTGTGAGCGAGGGAGGAGGGAAGGGAGAAGTGCAGAGACTGAGCCGTGGGTGCAGGACGTAGACCTAGCTCAGTGCTCCAAGCTTGCTGCATCCTGGAACTACCGCAGCTGCGGGAGAAGGAAGAACTCGGACTGCTAGGGCTCCGCTTATGGACCACAGGGCTGAGGAGGCAGCATATAACATGGCTGAACCCAATGCTCATGGCAGAGACCTCAGAGAAAACACTGAGGGAAGAAGGCTGAAAACGGTGGTTTAAGCCCTCACTGTCGAGCAGAAAACGAAAGCCTTAAGCACTGAGACTAGCTGCCCCTTCCCTACCCTCCCAGAGCTCACCACACCATCACCTTCCCGGTGCTAGAAGTGGAACAGTAGCAGTGTCAGATAAAAAGAACAGAATATTTGCTGTTCTGAGAACTGTGGACACAGACAGATTCGCAGCACAACTAGTTCCGGCAAAGGGGAGGGAGCTGTGGAAGCAGGACCGGCTGTGGTGTAGGTCCCCGCCATTGCTCTGGGCCACCTCTCACAACTCACCTGCCCCTGGCCCCACCTATCTGGGCGGATTCCTGCAGGAGTAAACAGAACTGCTGAAAGACACTGGCTCTGAATCTGGTGCAGGAAGAGCTTTGGAACTTCAAAAGCTCTCCACATACCTACACGGACACTGCACCCTGTGACCCAGGTGAACTATTAACAGAGGAGAAGCCTGTCTCCCCGGGGAATCCCCCCATTGTGTGCGAAGCTGGAATAGTGCAAAGAATACATAGCACTACTGTGTGTGAGAGAAAAAAAGGCTGCAGTTGGAGAGAAAATAAAACATTCTACCAACAAGTACTGGAAAACAAAAGAAAGATCTCTTCCTATCATCCCGTTGCAGAAGCCACTCCTGTAGATGTCTAGGAAGAGAAATAATAAATCAGTAATTGCCGTGAATAATCAAGGCAACAAGACAGCTCAGAAAGAAAGGGAAAAGTCTACAGAAAAGGAACTTAAAGATATGGAAATATGTGACTTAAATGACAGAGAATTCAAGATTGCAGTTCTGAAAAACTCAACGAGATATAAAAAAACACAGAAAGGCAGTTTAATGAACTCAGAAACACAATCAAAGAACAACATGAGCATTTTACAAAAGAGATTGAAATTTTATAAAAGAACCAAATGGAATTTCTGGAGATTAAGAACTCAATAGAAGAAATTAAGAATGAAATAGCCAGCTTAGGTAGTAGAGTTGATCAGATGGAGGAAAGAATCAGTGACATCGAAGATAGAAACCTGGAAATTACACGGATGGAAGAAGAAAGAGACTTGAGACTTAAAAGAAATGAAAGAACTCTACAAGAACTTTCTGACTCCATCAGAAAGAGCAATATAGGAATAATGGGCATACCAGAAGGAGAAGAAAGAGGGAAGGGAACAGAGAATATATTCAAACAAATCATCGATGAGAACTTCCCAGACTTGTGGACAGTACTGGATCCTTGAATCCAAGAAGCAAATAGAACACCTAATTACCTCAATCCCAACAGGCCTTCTTTAAGGTACATTGTATTGAAGCTTTCCAAAATCAATGACAAAGAAAAGCAGCCAGGAAAAAGAAGACAGTAACCTACAAAGGAAAGCCCATTAGATTATCATCAGATTTTTCAGCAGGAACTCTACAAGCCAGGAGGGAATGGAACCAAATATTCAAACTATTGAAAGAGAGAAATTATGAGCCAAGAATAATATATCCAGCAAAGATATCCTTTAGATATGAAAGAGGAATAAAGACCTTTCCAAACATACAGAAGCTGAGGGAATTTTCTAATACACTACCTGCATTACAAGAAATACTAAAGGAGGCTATTCGCCCACCATCAACAGGGACAACTTGTGGCAACCAAAACATAAAAAGGGGGAGACTAAAGGCCTGAACTGGAATATGGGAATGGAGAAAGTATGTGTGCTGAAGAAAATGGAATACTCTAAATATCAAACTTTCTTTTACATAATCTTAAGGGTAACCACTCAATTAGAAAAAATCCAGAACTGAAATATATACTGCAATAAAAGAAGAAACAGAGGGAAACATCATAGAATACCACCACACAGAAATAATAGACAACAACAAAAAGGCAAAGAAACAATGGAGACACAGCCTTACCAGAAAACCAAAGATAGAATGACAGGTAATCTTCACAAATCAATAATCACCCTAAATGCAAATGGACTGAACTCACCAATAAAAAGGCACAGAGTAGCAGATTGGATCAGAACATTAAACCCAATCATATGCTGTAGCCAAGAGACACATGTCAGCTACAAGGTCAAACATAGATTCATAGTGAAAGGGTGGAAAATTCACACTCCAAGCAAATGATATCCAGAGAAAATGAGATGTAGCCATACTGATATCATATGAAACAGACTTCAAGGTGAAAAAGGTAACAAGAGACAAAGATGGACATTTCATAATGGTAATGGGGACTATATAACAAGAAGACAAAGCAGCCATCAATATTTATGCCCCCATTCAGGGCTCACCGAAATATACCAAGCAGCTACTAACAGAACTAAAGGGAGAGATTGACCAAAACACAATCATACTAGGGGACTTAAATACATCATTGACAGCTATGGATAGATCATCCAAACAGAACATAAATAACGAAATAGCAGCCCTAAATGACACATTAGATGAAATGGAAATAATTGACATATATAGAGCACCTCATCCTAAAACATCAGACTATACAGTTTTTTCTAGTGTACATGGAACATTCTCAAGGATAGACCATATATTGGGACATAAAATCAATCTCAGCAAATGTAAGAAGATTGAAATCATACCAAGCATATTCTCTGATCACAAGGCTTTGAAATTGGATATCAACTGCAAAAAGAAAGCAGGAAAAAACACAAATACATGGTCATTAAACAACATACTTTTAAAGAACGACCGGGTCAGAGAAGAAATTAGAGGAGAGATCAAAAGATACATAGAAACAAATGACAATGAAAATGCATCCTACCAAAATTTTTGGGATGCCACCAAAGCAGTTTTAAGAGGGGAATTTATATCATTACAGGACTATCTCAAGAAACAAGAAAAATCCCTAATAAATAACCTCACGTTACACCTTAAAGAACCAGAAAAAGAAGAACAAATGAAACCCAAGGTCAGCAGAAGAAAGGAAATAGCAAAATCAGAGCAGAACTAAATGAAATGGAGAACAAAAAGACAATAGAAAAAAATTAATGTGACAAAGAGCTGGTTCTTTGAAAAGATTAACAAAATTGACAAACCCTTCACTAGACTCACTAAGATAAAAAGAAAGAAGACACTAATTAACAAAATCAGAAATGAAAAAGGGGAAGTTATCACGGATACCAGAGAAATACAAAGAATCATCCAAGAATACTATGAAGGACTATATGCCACCAAATTCAATAACCTAGAAGAAATGGACAAGTTCTTAGAAACATGTAGCCTTCCAAGGCTGAACCATGAAGAACTGGAAAATCTAAACAGACTGATCACCAGTAATGAAATTTAATCAGTCATCCAAAACCTTCCCAAAAGAAAAAGTCCTGGACCAGATGGCTTCACTAGTGAATTCTACCGAACCTTCAAAGAGAATCTAATACCAATCCTTCTCAAACTCTTCCAAAAAGTTGAAGAAGAGACAGTACTCCCTAACTCGTTTTATGAGGCCAACATTACCCTGATACCAAAACCTGGTAAGGACAACACAAAAAAAGAAAACTACAGACCAATATCTCTTATGAATGCAGATGCAAAAATCCTAAACAAAATTCTAGCAAATCAAATACAATAATGCATTAAAAAGATTATTCATCACCACCAAGTGGGATTCATCCCGGGGCACAAGGATGGTTCAACATCTGCAAATCCATCAATGTGATACATCACATAAACAAAATAAAGGACAAAAACTATATGATTATATCAATTGATGCAGAAAAATTATTTGACAAGATACAACGTCCATTTATGGTTAAAAACACTTAAAATAGGTATAGAAGGAAAATACCTTAACATAATAAAGGCCATATATGACAAGCCCTCAGCTAGTCTCATAATTAATGGTGAAAAACTGAAGGCCTTTGCTCTACTTTCAGGAACACGACAGGGTGTCCCCATCACCTCTGCTTTTCAACCTAGTATTGGAAGTCTTTACCAGAGTAATCAGTCAAGAGAAAGAAATAAAGGCATCCAAAATGGGAATGAAGAAGTTAAATTGTCACTCTTTGCAGATGACATGATACTACATAAGGAAATCCCTAAAGACTCCACCAAAAAGCTATTAGAAACAATCAACAAATAAAATAAAGTGGCTGGCTACAAAATCAATGTACAAAAGTCCATCACATTTCTATATACTAACAATGAAATCTCAGAAAAAGAAATACAAAAAAAAATTCCTTTTGCAATTGCAGCAAAAAGAATAAAAAACCTAGCAATAAACTTAACCAAGGATGTGAAAGACCTATATGCTGAAAACTATAAGACATTTTTAAAATAAATTGAAGAAGACACAAAGAAATGGAAAGACATTCCGTGCTCATGCATTGGAAGAATCAACATAGTTAAAATGGCCATATTACCCAAAGCAATATACAGATTTAATGACATCCCCGTCAAAATCCTAATGGCAGTTTTTAAAGAAATAGAACAAAAAATCATCAGATTTGTTTGGAACCACAAAAGATGCCGAATAGCCAAAGCAATCTTAAGAAAAAGAACAATACTGAAGGGATCACACTCCCTGACTTTAGCTTGTACTACAAGGCTACAATAATCAAAACAGCGTGGTATCGGCAGAAAAACAGACACATAGACCAAAGGAATAGAATTGAGAAAGCAGAAATAAAAACCACATGAATATGGACAGATAATTTTTGAAAAAGAAGCTAAAAATGGAGGAAAGACAGCCTCTTCAACAAATGGTGCTGGGAGAATTGGATAGCCACGTGCAAAAGAATGAAACTGAACTGCTATCTATCTCCATGTATCAAAATTAATTCAAAATAGATCAAAGACTTAAGCATGAGACCTGACACAATAAACTGCATAGAAGAAAACATAGGTACTAAACTTATGGACCTTGGTTTCAAAGAGCATTTTATGAATTTGACTCCAAAGGCAAGGGAAGTAAAAGCTAAAATAAACGATTGGGACTATATGAAACTTCAGAGCTTTAGCACAGTAAAAGAAACCATCTACAAAATAAAGAGGCAACCAACTGAATGGAAGAAGATTTTTTCAAACAGTGTGTCGTGCAGAGTGACAGGTGGGGTGTCAACTCCACAAACTGCTCCACTGGCCTTCTGAAAGCTTTGGCCAGCACCGTATCCTGCCGACTACGCCATGTGTCGTGCAGGGTGGCAGGTGGGGTCTCCGGTCCTGTTCCCCACATAAGAACGCAGGACATGGTGAGGCCAAACAGGAAAACCCTTGGAGCCATAAGTAGGGGAGTCATATCACTATATTCTCCCCAGCGGCATCCGCCTCTCTGCAATCCGCTCTTGCTAGCCTCCATTTCTTCTGCTAGCGTAGCCACAGCAGTTATATTAGTGGCCAATGGCTTACGGGTTACAGCTGACAGCCAACTAGCCACACTGATGGCCATCTGATCACAGTTGATGGCCATTTACTACCCGAGCCAGCACCTTTCTATGTGAGGCTGAGAGCCTGGAAACTGCTTTTTGGGGCTTTTTCCCCACATAGTGCCTCCGATAAGGGGCTAAATATACAAAAGAACTACAAAATATACAAGGAACTCATGAAACTCAACAACAAAAAAAAACAAACAACCCAACCGACAAATGGACAGAGGACCTGAAGAGACATTTCTCCAAAGAGGACATACAAATGGCAAATAGACATGAAAAAATGCTCAATATCACTAATCATCAGAGAAATGCAAATAAAAACCACAATGAGATATCACCTCACCCCAGTCAGAATGACTATCATGAACAAGACAAATCGTAACAAGTGTTAAAGAGGCTGTGGAGAAAAAGGAACCCTCATACACTGTTGGTGGCAATGCAGACTGGTGCAGCCGTTATGGAAGGCAGTGTGGATGGAGGTTCCTCAAAAAATTACGAGTAGGGCCGGCCCAGTGGCTCAGGTCATTAGAGTTTCATGCTCCTAACTCCGAAGGCTGCGGTTCGATTCCCACATGGGCCAGTAGCCTCTCACCCACAAGGTTGCCAGTTCAATTCCTCGACTCCCTCAAGGGATGATGGGCTGCACCCCCTGCAACTAGCAACGGCAACTGGACCTGGAACTGAGCTGCGCCCTCCACAACTAAGATTGAAAGGACAACAACTTGACTTGGAAAAAAAGTCCTGGAAGTACGCACTGTTCCCCAATAAAGTCCTATTCACCTTTCCCCCCCAAAAAAAATTACGAGTAGAATTACCATATGACCCAGAAATCCCTCTCCTGGGTATCTACCCCCAAAAATCTGAAAACATTTATACATGAAGACACGTGTGCTCCAATGTTCATTGCAGCTTTGTTTACAGTGGCCAAGACATGGTAACAACCAAAATGTCCTTCGATAGATGAATGGATAAAGAAGTTGTGGTGTGTATATACAATGGAATACTATTCGGCAGTAAGAAAAGATGCTATAGGAACATTTGTGACAATATGGATCGATCTTGAGAATGTAATGCTAAGCGAAATAAGTAAGACAGAAAAAGCAGAGAACCATATGATTTCACTGATATGTGGTATATAAACCAAAAACAAATAAAAAGACAAACAAATGAGAAAAAACAACTCATTGACACAGACAATAGTTTAGTAGTTACCAGAGGGTAAAGGGGGTGGGGGGGGCGTGGGAGATGAGGGTAAGGGGGATCAAATATATGGTGATGGAAGGAGAACTGACTCTGGGTGGTGAACACACAATGGGATTTATAGATGATGTAATACAGAATTGTACAGCTGAAATCTATGTAATTTTACTAACAATTGTCACCCCAATAAATTAAAAAAAATAAAATACCACATTAAAAATATGCATTAATAAAAAAAAAGATGTTATCTGTAGTTTTTTCTAAACTGTTGTTTGGCCATTAGGTTACAAATTACTGACTCAGGAACTGGTCACAATCATGCTGAGTCCCACAGTTTAAACATTAAGCGACCCATGGTTACAAGGGAGTGCGTGGATTAGTATAGCTAAAGTCCCACTAGCCTTTGTCAAGGGAAAAGTACAGGGTCTATCTTGCAGGGATGAGCAGAGGGCCTGGCTTGTGGGGTATGGTTACAATATTACACTATATGATATACCACAATTTCTTCATCCATTCCTTTGTTAATGTGCACTTGGGTTGTTTCCAGTTTTTGGCTATTTCAAATATAGTTGTTAAAATCAAATTTGACTAAATCTTTGTGTAAACACAAGCTTCCTTGTATGAGTGTATCTTCTAGGTCATATGGTAGGTATATATTTACCTTCTTAAAGAAATTGTCAAAATGATTTTTAAGGTGATTATAACATTTTAGGTTCTCAAAGCAATATATGATGGTTCTAGTTGTTATGTATCATCACCAACGCTTGGTATTGTCATACTTATTCAGCCATTTAAGGTGAGAGTGTATGTAGTATATTGCCTTTTGGTTTTAATTTATAGTTCTCTCATGTTTAAGGAGGTTGAATATTTATTTTTAAATCAACTGTTGTGAGGCATGATTGGTATAATAAACTATACACACTATACATATTGCAAGTGTATAATTTGATAGGTTTTAACATCTGTATACATTTGTGAAACTACCACATAATCAAGATAATACACATATCCATACCTTAAAAGTTTCCTTGTGCCTCTTTGAAATTCCTCTCTCTTCTCCTCCCAACCCTCATTCCCAGGCAAGAACTAACCTATTAGGTTGGTGCAAAAGTAATTGTGGTTTAAAAGATTTTAATTGAAAAAAAGCCACAATTACTTTTGCACCAACCTAATACTATCTGTTACTATAAATAGTTTGAATTTTCTAGAATTTTTGCATAAATAGAATCATATAAGGTCAGAAAATTAAGTTCGTGAACTCACCCTAGAAAAAGTGCTACATAGCTCATTGCTGAATATCACTAAAGTCACCTTTGAAGTACTCCCCTTGGGAAGCTATGCACTGATGCCAATGCCTAGTCCATCCTTGAAAACAATTTTGGAACTCTTTCTGGAATGGTCATCAGAGCTGTCGTCGTATTCCCCTTAATGTCCTGAATGTCATTAAAATGTCTTTCTTTCAATATTTCCTTTATCTTTGGGTAAAGAAGATGTCATTGGGGGCCAGATCAGGTGAGTAGGGAGGGTGTTCCAATACAGTTATTTGTTTCCTGGCTAAAAACTCCTGCACAGACAGTGCTGTGTGAGCTGGTGCATTGTCATGATGCAAGAGCCATGATTTGTTGGTGAAATGTTCAGTTCGTCTAACTTTTTCATGCAGCCTTTTCAGCACTTCAAAATAGTAAACTTGGTTAACTGTTTGTCCAGTTGGTACAAATTCATAATGAATAATCACTCTGATATCAAAAAATGTTAGCAATGTTGTTGCAACAAGTTCACGAACTTAATTTTCAGACCTTGTATATTTTTCCCACCTTTTAACTTTTAAGCTAATTTATCTTTGTACATATATTTATACATGTATATACATGTATGTATACACAGTTGACATTCAATATTATTCAGCTTCAACTTCAGGTGTACAGTGCAGTGGTCAGACATCTACAACATCCATGAAGTGGTCTCCCTAATACAAGTGCCCATCTGAACCCCTATAAAATCTTTACAACGTTATTGATTATATACCCCAAAGTGTATTTCATATCCCTGTGACTATATTGTAACTACTAATTTGTACTTTTTAATCCCTTTACCATCTCTCCTATCCTCACCCCCTTCCCATCTAGCAACCAGTTTTTTTCTCCCCTATATCTCTGAGTCTATTTCTGTTTTGTTTGTTCTTTAGATTTCACATATAAGTGAGATCATATGGTATTTGTCTTTTTCCGTCTGACTTATTTCACTTAGCATAATATTCTTTAACAGTAGGTCCATCCGTGTCTTTGCAAATGGTAACATTTCATTCTCCTTTATGGCCATGTAATACTTCATTGTATAAATATACCTCAGTTTCTTTATTCAATCATCTATTGATGGGCATTTCAGTTGTTTCCATATCTTGGCTATTGTAAATATCTCTGCAATAAACATAGGGGTGCATATATTTTTTTGAATTAGTGGTTTGGATTTCTTTGGATATATACAAAGAAATCAGGAAATATATACTCCTCAGAAATACAGGAGTAGAATTGCTAGGTCATAAGGTAGTCCCATTTCAGTTTTTTTAGATACCTCCACACAGTTTTCCATAGTGGCTGCACCAATCTACAATCCCACCAACAGTGCACAAGGGTTCCCTTTTCTCCACATCATTGCATCCTTGCCAGCACTTATTGTTTGTTGACTTATTGATGATAGCCATTCTGACCAGGGTGAGGTGGTAAGTCATTGTGGTTTTTATTTGCATTTCTCTAATGATTAGTGACAATGAACATTTATTCATATGTCTGTGGGCCATCTGTATGTTCTCTTTAGAGAAATGTATCTTCATGTCCTCTGGTTTGTTTGTTTTTTTGGTGTTGAGTTGTATGAATTTTTTATAAATTTTGGGTATTAATCCCTTATCAGATGTATTATTGGCAAATATCTTCTCTTATTCAGCAGAATAATGTCTTTTTGTTTTATTCACAGTTTCCTTTGCTGTGAAAAAACTTTTTAGTTTGATGTAACCCCACATGTTTATTTTTTCTTTAGCTTTCCTTGCCCCTGGGGATATATCAGTAAAATATTACTAAGGCTAATGTGTGCAAATTTACTTCCTATATTTTCTTCTAGGAGTTTTATGGTCTCAGGTCTTACATTTAAGTCTTTAATCCATTTTGAATTTATTCTTGTATATGTCATAAGAGGGTGGTCCAGCTTCATTTTTTTCCATGTGTCTGTCCAATTTTTCTCACACCATTTATTGAATAGACTGTCTTTGTCCCAACATAAATTCTTGCTTCCATAATCGTAGATTAAATGACTTTATAGGCATGGATTTTTTTCTAGGCTCTCTATTCTGTTCTATTGATCTATGTCACTGTTTTTATGCCAATACCTTGCTGTTTTGATTACTATAACCTTGTAGAATGATTTGATGTCAGGTAGCATAATACCTCTCACTTCGTTCTTATTTCTCAAAAAAACTATTAGAGCCGATAAATTGAGTAAAGTAGCAGAATATACAATTAATATTCAGAAATCAGTTGCACTTGTATACACCAATAATAAACTATCAGAAGGAGAAATTAAGAAAACAATCCCATTTACAATTGCTTCAAAAACACTAAAATACTTAGGAATAAATTTAACTAAGGAAGTAAAAGACCTGTACTCAGAAAATTATAAGACATTGAAGAGAGAAATTGAAGATACAAATAAATGGAAACATATACCATGCTCATGGATGGGAAGAATTAATATACTTAAAATGTGCATACTACCTAAGGCAATATACAGATTCAGTGCAATCCCTATTAAATCACCAATGACATTTTTCACGGAACTAGATCATATAATCCTAAAATTAATTGGAACCATAAAAGACGCCGAATAGTCACACAATCCTGTGTTTTTTATAGCATACACATTTATTATTGCTCTGTCTTCTTAACTAATTGATACTTTCATCATTTTGAAATGCCCATTTTATAATCTGTCATATCCCTTTTTCTGAAGTGTTCTTTTTCTGATATTCAACATGGCTACTTCAGTTTTAATTAGTGTGTGCATGTTTTTTGTTTTGTATTCTTTTACTTTTAATCTGTCTTCATATTTTACTTCATGTTTTCATATTTTTAATTGAAATGTAATTTACATGTAACGTTATATTAGTTTCATGTGTACAATGTAATGATTCCATATTTGTATACACTGTGAAATGATTGCCACAGTAAGTCTAGTTAACATTTGTCACCATACACACTTAAAAAATTTTTTTCATATAACAAGTTTTAAGATCTATTCTCTTAGCAACTTTCAAATATGCAATATATTATTTTTAACTATAGTCACCATGTTCTACATTATATCCCCATGACTTATTTGTTTTATAACTGGACATTTATAACTACCCATTTAACCCACCACCTACTCCCCACCTCACCCGGCAACTACTAAATCACTACCAATCTGTTCTCTGTATCTGTGAGTTTGTGTTTTTTTCTTTGTTTGTTTGTTTTTAGATTCTACATATAAGTTAGATCATACAGTGTTGTTGTTTTTTCTGTCTGACTTATTTCATTTAGTATAATGCCATCAAGTTCCATCCATATTATGGCAAATGACAACATGTCATTCTTTTTTGATGAAATAATATTCCAATATATATATTGGAATATTATATATATATATATATTGCATTTATTATTTATTATATATATATATATATTGCATTTTCTTTATCTGTTCATCCATCGATGGATACTCAGGTTGTTTCCATATCTTGGCTATCGTAAAACAAATGTTGCAGTAAACATGGTGCTGCATATATCTTTTTGAGTTAGTAGTTTTGTTTTCATCAGATAAATGTCCAGAAGTGGGATTGCTGGGTCATATGGTAGGTGTATTTTTAATTTTTTTTGAAGAAACTCCATATTGTTTTCTACAGTTGCTGTACCAGTGAACATTTCCAAAAACAGTGAACAGTTGCTCCATTTTGTCTACTTCCTCCCGACATTTATTTCTTGTCTTTTTGATAATAGTCATTCTAATAGGAGTGATACCTCATTGGGGTTCTGATTTGCATTTTCCTAATAATTAGTGATTTTGAGCATCTTTTCCTGTGCCTGTTACCATTTGTATGTCTTCTTTGGAAAGATGTGTATTCGATCTTCTGCCATTTTTAAATTATATTGTTTGTTTTTTCTATTAAGTTATATGAGTTCTTTATATATTTTGGATAATAACCTCTTATCAAATATGTGATTTGCAAATATTTTCTACAATTCAGTAGATTGCCTTTTCATTTTGTTGATGGTTTCCCTTGCTGTGCAGAAACTTTTTAGTTTGATGTAGTTCGCTTGTTTGTTTTGTGTCTATATTTTAAGTTCACTTATTGAATATAGTGCAACATAGTTTAGTTGTGATTTTTCATTCAGTTTGAATATCTTTCTTTTTTACTGGAAGATTTAGACAACTTATATTTAATATAATCACTAATATGTTTCAGGTTTTACCATAATTCTGTTTATTTTTTTTTTGATATGTTCTCTTTTCCTCTTTCTTCTTCTTTCTACTTCCATTTGAATTAGTTTACTTGAGTATTCTTTAGCTATATTTTTGTGTAATTAACAATATATGTTTTATTTTACTTAGTTTTTGCATTATTTCCCTTATTGTAATGTAGTTTGAAATAATATTAGGCCATTTTATGCATATTATAATAATCTTAGAGCTGCACCCTTCCATTTTCTTCTTCAATCTGTTTTTCTACTGTTGTATACATTTTTCACATGTCATAAACCTCAAAATATTACCTATGTTACTATTTTGTAAACATTCACTTACTTCTTAAAGAAACTAAAAATGACTCAAATATTTACCATATTGGCATTCTTAGATTTCTTTGTGTATACTGAACTTTCTATAAGGTTTTATATTCCTTTAGCCTGAGTAATTACTTTTAACATTTTTTAATGGAAGTCTGATGCAAGAAATTCTCTGTGGTTTGGTATTTTTCCTAACATATACTTCTTTTCCATTCATTTTGGAAGACAATTATCCCAGATACAGAATTTTAGTGTTACTATTCTTTATGTCAGCACTTTAAAAATGTCATTACATTGTCTTTTGGACTGCATTACTTTTTATGTTTGAAGTTATTTTTATCTTTGTTCCCTGTTTTATTCAACATTTCCTTTTTCAGTGTCTGCATTTATAAGTTTCTCTTTATTATTGGTTTTCAGCAACTTAATTATGATGTACCTTGATATGTGGTTTTATTTGTGTTTATTCTGCTGTGTTTAATTAAATCTCTTAGCACTGAAGGTTTATAATTGTCATCAAATTTTGAAAAATTTCGACCATTACTTCTTCAAATATTTTATCCACCCTGTCCTGATAGTTGCTGAATTAGTCACAAAGAAATAGCTGTGATATGTTGTGATAGATTGCTTGCTGTGAAAAATAATAGTAAAACAACTACAATTTTAATAGCGGTTTATGATTTTGCAAATTGTTATTACCTACATTTAATATATCATTCAAACAATTACTAAAACTAGTTCATGTACTCAATTACCTCATAGTATAAATGAGGGTGATAGACACAAAGAAAATATCTATGATATATTTGATAAGTGCTCGCAAGGGAGGTTTGTATTCTGCACTATGTAAAAGCAAAAAATAAAGAACTAGCTGTCCCTATTGTGATGGCTGGTCGGACAAAGGGGGTGACATTTCAGCTAGTTACAGTGTACCAGCTAGAGGACAAGGGAAGAGAGAGATGTCATATGCAGACAAGAACATTTGAAAAAACTTGGAGGTTTAAATGGGACTCTTTCTTTGGGGAATGATGAGCCATTTGTTGCAGCAGAAGCTGGAGTGCTAGGGCTTGTAAAGAAAGAAGAGTGTTAAACAAGTAGGTTGTCTCCAGATTGTGAAGGTCTTTGAGTGCTGTGTTAACAAATTTGGAGTTTAAAATAGAAGTATTGTGTTTTCTTTTTACGGTAATTTATTTTGTAAAGATATCAAGGGAAGGGTGATTTAACCAAAACAGCAAGTCATAGTGGCATTTTTAGCAACTTGGATACTGAAGTAGTCACAGGGGTTCTCTTTTGTTCCCAATTTTCCCAATCAATCTCAATTAGATACAAACCAATAACTATACAGTAGGCTTTTGCTTGCATATTACAGTCCCCTAAGTGACAAACTGTGACAGATAAGCTAGAAAACTGCCCTTAATCTTACTCATTTGGGACAGAACTCTGACCTCGCCTTTTGAGTTTGGGATGTTGGTGACTTCTTTTTTTTTGTAATTTAATGATTTAGTTGACTAAGCTACTGTGTTTCCCCGAAAATAAGACCTAGCCAGACCATCAGCTCTAATGCATCTTTTGGAGCAAAAATTAATATAAGACCCGATATTATATTATATTATATTATATTACTGGTCTTATATTAAAATAAGACCCAGTATTATATTATATTATATTATACCAGATCTTATATTAAAATAAGACCGGGTCTTATATTAATTTTTGCTCTAATAGATGCATTAGAGCTGATGGTCTGGCTAGGTCTTATTTTTGGGGAAACACGGTAGGAAGGAAACATCTGAGACTGACATGGACTTTTGCCCAAAGATTAGCTAGGGAAATATTATATGTTCCAAATCCAGTCTCTATCCCTTTAAAACAGATAATATAGAGGAGAATAAAATATCTTGAAAATTAATGACAATTTTGAAATAGAATATTTTGTCAAAATCAAATTCATTTCATTAAATGCTTGAGAAGAATGCAACGAGTAAATGAGGTATGAATAACTGTAAGATGGGACAATTACCACCTCAGAAACAATATATTTGTAAAGTTAATTCTTCTTGAACATGAACAATCCCCTTACACTTGACCCCTTTCTATTGCCTCTTCCATGCTTGAACTCTCCTTGAACTTTGAAGATCCATCTTGAGAGTATGATACGGCCATCTCTTTTGCATCTGGTTATTTTAGCTCCAATTTGCAGCCCTAAAATGGCAATTATGGTGATATATTGCTGAAGTCACCCGACATGGATTAGTATTGGGATCAGCACATTTATGCACAGGAGTAGTGAATGGAGACCGCAGCTATGATTTTAAATGACTTGATTAATTCTGAAACAACATTTCAGAGTCCATTAGCCAGCAGGTGTTGGGGTGCAGACTGTGCTTTTTCCCTAAGCAGCATATTCGATTAAAATGCCAAAGTATTTTGGATTCACATATTATCTTTTCCAGAATAGTTTCCTTTCACTCTGTTAAATCCCCTTAACACTCACTGGTCTTCCTAAAAGGGCTCCTCTCCACTCAAGTTCCCTTTTGTCAGTTACTGATGGCCAGCTCTGTCTGAGCAACTTGAGCAATGTGTTCTGTCCCATGTTCATTAGGGTATTTACATGACAAAACTCCTGCTAAAAGCTCTTGCTGACTCAGGTCAAAATAAGGCCAATTGTGCTGTTTATCCTAAGGGCCATTTCATCAGCAACTCATGTCAAGGTTAGAAATGTGTCTGGTTAATGCCTTGGTTCGGTGCTTTCTTTTACTACTAAATATACATGTACATGACATTATGTGTCTCCCCTCTGCCCTCCACTCCATCTGGATGTCCCTGCTCTAATAAAAAACATGTAGAGCTGAGTTTTTCATTTCAGTTCTTTGGGGTTTCAAATTCCTAGGTTCTATGTTGATTTTTCTGGATTGTAAGGCATCTTTCTTTAAAAATTCCTGACAATGGACCTTTCATGCTTCAATACTTTCAATTCTTTTCTTTACAACATAAAGAAAATTTCAATGATTCAGTGGCACAACATTTGTAGAATAATCTCAAAATGTGGTATCGTAAATTGTTCTGTCATCTGTTCTCCTAACACAATGGGCCTATTATAGCACATATCAACATGTATTCTAGCTATTTTTGTGTTATTACTTTTGTCCTCCTCAGAAGTCACATTTTAGTCTTCTGTCTTTATGACTTTTGCACATTTATTTATCTATCCATCTTTCCTTCCATCCATCCATTCATTCATTCATCTATCTTAACACATTTCGAACTTTACATTATTATTACTACTGTTTGCTAAATGATGTGCTAAATACTCAATAAATATTTCTAATTATGTTGAATTAATATGTTCTTGGAAGCCAAACAAAGAACACATGTACAATTTTAGTCACCTGAAATTAATGCTTCCCTTATAAGTATGTAATATAATAAAAATATAATAAATATATAAAATTTGTGTAGAAATAGAAGGCAGACACTGGGGAAGTAAGTGGTATCAACTTTTTTACTATTGGCTGAGTTACTTGAAGAAGTCACAGAATCTCCCTTTGTGAACTTTTTCATTGTTAAAATATAGATAAAGCTGTTTGCCTACCCGACTTACAATGCTATTGAAACAGTTAAATAAAAGAATGTAAGTGAAAATATTTTGAAAAGCATCCAAAAATATTATTTGATATGATGATGAAGATTACAGTTGAAAGAATATGATTATGTTTCAGATGTGATCTACCTGGGAATAATGTCTTCCATAGCCAGCGAATTAATGGTCATGATGAGGCTAGCGTAAATAAAACCTGATAAAACTATTCTGCTCTCCAAAGCCCCAAATTATAAACTGGCCAATACATATTTCCTTCACAAGAAAATTTAGCAACGACAGTTCATTTTTTTTCTATTTTATTCAAAGGAACATAGTATATTAAAATAGAATACAGATTATTTTAATGTTGAAAACTTGGAAGCTGAGTTACCTAATCATTTTCTATATCAGTTTTGAATTATTATAATTTCAAAGGATAGTTCATAGGTATAGTTCTTTAATACATGAGCTTAAAATTTGAGACTTTATTCTGTTCATCTCTTCTCACAGATTTTGAAAGAACTGAGAGATAGGACATAAGAGTCAGACAAATAGAAATCCTTATTACTCATAACAGCTGAATTAGTGAATGTTACTCGAGATTTATGATCACAGAGGTCTTGCAGATATATCTCCTGATGAACCTTCCCTCTCTCCTTAGAACTACAGGCCCTTCTTACAGAAGGAGGACTTGATTTGCGAAGCTACCACGTGGGAGAAGAGGCCCAAAAGCTTGCATCCTGCATTCAAGCTGGCTCTGAAAGAGAGGGACCCAGACAATGATGAGCCAAACCTAGTCAGTTACTTCTCCCCGATTCATCAGTTAGATCAGTTCCTCTTTGTATTAGAGGAGTGAGTTGGGAGATGCTGCGTACCTCTTCCATACTTTGCTCCCTGGGAATAGAGTGGAGATTTCCTCCTCCAACTGGAAACAGGAGGAGTAGTAAGTATCCTCTACACAGCTGTTTCCCACTGAGCAAACCACACCGCAGAAGCTCGGGCTGAGGAAGGGCCTTGCCCTTCTTACCTCTTGCGCACCACTGCTCCCTCACTCCATCTTCACTTTTTAAAAGTCTAGCCAAGAGTTTGGTCGTCTTGCTTAAAAACAAAACCGAACAATTTCCTTCACAGAGAATCGTCTATCTTTGTGTTTTAGGAAGTTGAATTTGTTAGTCACTAAGATCTCTTTCTGTTGAAAATATTTAGTGATTCAGTGACATAGTGTCCATGTAGGGAAATCATGAACTCGCTCAAAAATCAATTCTAATATAAAAGATAAACGTCTAAGTAAAAAAAAAAAAAAAATTCTATTCTTTTAAGTCAAGCTTTTTTCATCTTCTTTCATTCCAGAAAATTAAGGTTGTTGGTTTTTTTTTTTTTTTTTTTCCCAAGTAAGAATATCATTTTTACTAAAAGGCATTATTTTAATTCTTTATAGATCACTTATATTTTTTTTTTAATTAATTTATTTATTAGTTTCAGGTGTACAAAACAAGGTAATACTTAGACGTTCATCATTTATATCCCTCATACTGTGAACCCCCCTCCCCCCATCCACTATCCCTCCGACCTCACACTGAACCATCACATTATATATATAAAATTATAGTTGGCATTCATTAATGTTTAGCTTCTGATGTACAATGCCATGATCAGGTATCCACAGTATCCCTGAGGTGGTCTCCCAAATAGGACGCATGTCCATCGGATGCCCAACAAAATCTTTACAACATTATAGAATACCTTCCCCAAATTAATTTTCAAAAGAAAAACCCTGAGGCCATCTTGTGGTTACCAGCTGCTTCCAAATCCCTTCACCTTAAGGTTGTTGGTTTTAAATGGTAGATGACCAGGTGCTTCAAATCTCTTAATAGACGTCAATAAATTGGTCAATCACTGGGGAAAAGAATAACAGAATCCAAATATTATTTCAGTGCATGATATTTTGTAAATGTCATCATTTCAGCATTGTTTTACTGTTTTAGGCAACACTTTCTTGGATGGGAAAAAAAGACTAATTGAATTTCACACACCTTGGTGGAACATCTGTCGTGGGCAAGGCAATTATGCTTGCTGTGGAAGATACACAAAGATGAAAACATGAATAGTTGCTACCCACCATATACGAACAGTTTCATCCACAAGCATTTACAGTCCAGTAGAAATATGCTTACATAAATCACAGTACTGGAGGCCAAGGACATAATACAGGGTCCCAAACAAAACAGAACAAACCCTGAACTGCCTGGATTAAAAATGATGGAAAAGATACTCTAATGCTGAAGACGTGTATCCCAGCTGGTGGGAGGCGTATTAGAACCACTGACCCCCTGAATCCACCAGAGGATTACATAGCTGGACAATAGCACAAAGCCCTAACTGCCTGAGAGGGAGCTTTGAATAGCTCAGTTAGTCTTTTCAGTTTGAATAGATAGTATTGGGCAGAAGCTTCTTAGGCCTTGGAAGAATGGGGGAGGGAACAGGAGGATATATTATGAATATCTTATCCCTGTGCTTTAAATTGAGAACAATGGGCCTCTTATCCATACTGAATTGAGACAACCAACCTATTTCAAATAGCCAAGAAACTACATACCTGAAACCTGGATATCTTAATGCCACAAAGAGTTTCTATGGATGGAATCACTTTATAAAATAGTACACTGTCATTGCTTGATTTTTAAAAATGGTTTTTTAAACAAAATTAATTGAAGTTCATGAAGTTAAAGTTCTCGTCAACTTCCTGGTTTAAAGAGACATGTGTCCTGGTGAAAATGCCAAATAGGACTCAAGTCTGCCTTCACTATGACATTAGAAGAGTAAATAAATGCTAGTTAACCTTATTTGTTTGCTAACTTCACAAACGTTCTTCGCTCTCAACTCATCACAGAGTTATAGAATTCTTAAAGTTTGAAGTGTTTTTTATTTTATTTTATTTTTTCAATAAAGTTTATTGGGTGACAATTGTTAGTAAAGTTACATAGGTTGCAAGTATACAATTCTGTATTACATCATCTATATATCATGTTGTGTGTTTACCACCCAGAGTCAGCTCTCCTTCCATCACTATATATTTGATCCCGTTTATGCTTATCTACCACTCCCTTCCCCCCTTACCCTCTAGTATTTTTAAAAAACCATCTAAGAATAATCTCTCACCTGTTTCAGATGCCTTCTCCTAAAGCATCTCTAATAGGCGGTCATCACCTTCTGAGCAAGTGTGGTAGTTTCAGTGATTCAAAAGTTGTTTTTGTTTGTTTGTTTGTTTGTTTTTAGTTTTTTTTTTAGGTTGAGACAAATTCCAGTACCTTACAACTTCCACCCTTTAATCCCATTTCTGACCTTTAGACAAACAGAGAAAATCTTCATTCCCCAGCTGTAGATCACCATTACATGTTTGAATGTAACTGTCTTCCCTTCATTTTCCTTTGAGCCCGTCATATTTAGGTCCTACAGCAATTCTTCGTGTGGCATCTTTTCTAGGCAGGACATCTTAGGAATAATCTTTCTCCGTATTTTTTTTTTTATTTCATTACCACCAAAATTACCACACTCCCCGCTCCCTCCACTTCTTTTGGACTTCTTCCACGTTTCCCTTTCCCTAAACTGTTGCAGGGGGAGTTAGGAAGGTGGGGCATAAAAAGGCATTGGGCTTTGGATGAGCGGATAGACTCATAGAATTTTAAGAGTTTGACAGGAACTCAGAAGGGAAAACTGTTTACTAGCATAGAGCGTTGCTCTGCAGACCACTACTGTGTGCTTACTAGTCAATTTTTGAATGGACAAGAAAATGCAGTAGTCCATTTTCTTAGCATTTAGTAGTGAATTGGCACAAAACAAGTGGTGCGTCATGTTCTATGTGGCCATTTATGTGTCTCGTGGACTTTATGTCTAAACTTTATGTATCAAAGCAAGAAAAAATATTTCCAAATGATTGAGCCGAAAATTTCTCTTAGAAAGATACTTTATTTTGGGCCTCATTTATCTAAAAATTTTGTATTGTATTTATTCATTTCATAGGGCAATTTATCATTTGTCCATTGTTTTCATTTTTCTTGAATTTTCATTGCATAAGATTTGACGTGCTAATGCCAATTATTATCCAGAAATGGCCATTTAGTTGATTTTGAAGGAACCTCAACTTTGACTTGGATTATTTTATCATTCAAAACCACATTTCTCTGTGAGTTTCAAATCATAGCAGGGTTATTTAGGGGAGGGAAAAAAAGATGTCCTGAAAGTCTACTGTTAAGAGAGAGGACTTTATAAAGAACTGAATGGGTGTGCTAAGCAGCTAGGGAAACTCACCTATGTATGAGGGTGATGAGGGAGTGATGCCACAGGTAGAGTGGAGTATGAGTTCACGGCAGGAGCATGAGTCCGGAGGGGAATGCACGAGGGACCGTGTCTTAGGTGACCATTCCTGACTTGAACTTCCGAAATTGACACTATGTTTTGCCTGAGAAAATGGGTAAGCAAAGTGTCACCCCCTTTCAGAGACTGGAGAGTATGCAGACTTCATGCCTCGATGCACCCCAGACGGACCTGAACTCCTTGGGAGCCTCCGCCACCATTCTTCCTCAACCTCCAAACCTCTGAGACCCAAGCCTAACACTGGTTGTGTTTGTGATGAATGAGGAGGAGTGGCAATATGTATTCTATTTAATGTCACAGACCTGAAAATTCTACTGAAATATTCCCTCTGCAGCAGAGTCTGATCTCAGGCTCACAAGCATCCTTTGTTCACATGTCTCACTCTGCTCCCCACTAACGTGGGCGTTTTTAGGACTAGAAGCTCAAGAAAGATGTGCAAAATAGGGCATAGGGATATACAAATCCTTATTTTATTAACACTGTAAATTCTGTTTCCTCGGAAGGGCCAATTTTTCCCTGCTTAGCAGCAAAAAGATAGTTAAAGGGACTTTTGGTGACATTCCCTTTGTTTAATGAAGCTTGGAGTTATGGGCAAGTACCTTGAACTGCCGTTATTATCTGCATGAGTGACTAAGGGCTGAGGGTCCAGATCTGTGCAGAGTTTTATTGCAAATAGGCACATTGATCATTTATAATCAGACCGACCAGGTCAGCAGTGCTGCAGCGCCAGCAGGCCCTGAAAAAGCTGACCAAGGAGCACTACTGCTCACAGGTTAATGTAATATTCAAGCAGAATGAGCTCGCTCTGTTTTTATACCCTTGTCTCTTGGCTTTCTTCTGACAGAGTGGGAATGAGAACCGAAACGCATTTGAACTATATCCCACATAACCAATCACAGAGTTCTCCTCTGTTCATCTGAAGCTGCTACATGTTTCCAGAGCCCTGCTTCCTTTAGAGGGGCCTTCCTTTTCTGTAGACGCTTGTGCTTTCGATTTCCCATCATCATTCTCTTTAGGGAATGATGGAGATGCTTCACTGTAAATATGTTGCCATCTGAGTCTCAATGTTTTCTCACATTAGACTCAACATTCAGAAGAGATCATCCCTATTTGAAGCTTCAGAGTGAATGTCAAACCACATGTTTGTTTCTTCATCATTTCTTTGCCAAGTAAGTTTTTAAAATACGCTTTTGAATACACGGATATCCTATTTAAAAATTCAGCTTTATTATATTATTGCACTTGTGAAATTGTGACGATCAGTCAGAGAGGTATTTATTTCACAGCAGCATCGTTGTATATTGGATTTTTGACACGGTAACACAGGGGCAATTGAAAAGGCGAGTGCCTGCTCTTAGGTGACACATTTGAAAGCACTAGAGATACATGCATTAAAAATAAATAAATAAATGCATTTTAGATTTTAGACCCCCCCAATTCTGCTCAAAAGAGTCGCAAATCTAAGGAGGTATTAATCACTAAAGGGCACGGTGGTAATGGCAGAGATGTAAAATTTGAGCAGTCTGAAATCAAAGAGGAGGATTTTGAGATTGATAGCAGAAGGTGAAAGCATGAAAAACTTAATTTGATGTCCTGTATTCATACAGAAAAACGATACCGCTAGCCTATTTTGAATTGGATGTGCTTAGTGAATTATTTTACTTTTGGTGATGAATTTGCAGCGCTACCTCCACACCTGATCACTCATTTGACCTGTGACCAATGGCAAGCATATGTCTTACAGCTGGTGAGGGTGAAGGGTTTACTGATTCTTCTGAATGATGAAACCATGCGCTTGTTAGTGGGATTTCCTAATCAGCTGTGCTAAGTGAACGCAGGGTGCACTAAAGGGTTAAGGAGGAAAAGGTGACTAATTTGACAATCACTTCTTCAGAGACTTGATACAGGCAGTTATTGGAATCCAACGCTGGCCATGATTCTTCCATCATATGCTGAGAAATGAGGAAGTATTTAAAAACTAAAACAACCAAATATATACATTTACCTATGAAGTATTTTTAGATTTTTTCCATATTGTCAGATAAACTCAAAATCATACCCAAATAGTAATCCAACAAATTGTATCATTGATTTGTGCCTAGTGAACTACTTTCTTAATACTTAGGTACTGGTAATTTGATTTAAACCATCAATTGGAGGAAGTTGAACCACAGAATTTTGGAAATAAAAGGGACTTTATGGTTTAATCACTCACTTTATAACTAAGTAATCTTGAGGCTCAGGAAAGTAAATGACTATCCTGAGACCACTAGGCTGGAGATTATCAGAGATTTAATGGGCTCCTAATTTCTAGCTCAATGTTTTTTACCTTACGCTCCATAATTTGTGGGTTTTTTTTTCAGTTTTTCACATATGAGTATTCATTTCTGGTGCCCCCATCCCAAACAAAAACGAAAACAAAAACACGAAGAACACAACTGTTCCGGTAACTGGTAATTTTGCATGAGACTCCTAGTCTCTTTTATATATTGTGTCATTTATTTGGCTAGTAAACTTTTCCAATATATTTTTCAACACACTCAATACATACTGTGTCCTTTGAAAAATATTTTGTTTTGAAATTACTTCATACATATGGAAAAGCTGCAAGAACAGTACAACAAACTTCCACATATCCTTTACCCAGCTTCCACAAGTATTAATATTTTATTATATGTACCTCATTCTCTATAATATATCCTTATTATTATTTACTTCTGAACCATTTGAAATTGCTGCAGATATTGCCCCTTAGTACTTCAATATATGATTTGCTAAAAACAAGGGCACTTGGCTACATAACCACAGTATATCCATCAAAAATCAGGAAATTAACATTATATAGTTCCACCATTTAAACCACAGACCCCATTCAAATTTTACATTTTGTTCCAATGACATGCTTTAGAGGTTCAGGCTCCAAATGAGAGTCATTTGTTGCCTTTAGTTTTTGTGTCTCTTAAATCTCCTCCAGTCTTTCCCCAGTCTTGCCTTGTCTCTCATGACCTTGGCAGTTTTGAAGAGTATGGGTCATTAGTTTGTAGACTGTCTCTCAATTGGGGTTTGTCTGACATTTCCTCCTAATTAAGGTTAGGTTATGAGTATTTGGTAGACGTGCAAACGAAATGGTACTGTATTATTTTCAGAGTATAATACCAAGAGGTACACTCTGCGAAGTTTTCCTGTTACTGGTGATGTACACTGTGATCACTTTGCTAAGGGATTATATACCAGGCTTCTTCACTGTGGAAGTGTTTTGTACTTATTAAACAATAAACAATTAATATGTATTTGTGGGGAGGTGTTTTGAAACCTTGTAAGTATCCTATTCCTCATCAAACTTTCATCCATTAATATTAACATCTATTAATGATGTTTTTCTAAAACAATTTTTGTCGTTGCCAAATAACTCTTTTCCAATTCCAAGATTCTTTCTCCATTGTTAGTTGACATTGGACTCTAAGCAAGACTTTTCCCATGGCCTGCATTTATTTATGTAATCATCACGTGTTGATCTCAGTATGAACTCAAGAATATGACTTTTATTCACGGGGTTATAATTTTTAAAGTCATTTTTATTTTAATATTCTGTCACATATTTGACCAGTGGGAGTTCCTTTAAACAGAATCCCATGTTTTCTTGAGATGTACCCTTTTTTTTTTTTTTTTTTTTTTTTTTTAGCAATTCATTAATGCTTTCTGGTAAGCCAAGATGTTCCAGGATTATCATAGACTTTTTCTACCCTGGCCCTGAAATCAGCCAATTCTCTTTTTAGTGGAGAGTGGTTATTTAGAAACCAAGATTTGTGCACTAAGTGTAATTGCCATGGAGCATTATTGTGTATTGGTCCTCTCAGCAAAAAATCCTAGGAAATGTGTGTGTGTGTAATTATTCATATATATATATGTATATATATATGAATATATATACATATATATATGTATATATATGAATATATATATATATATACATATACACACACAAAATATATTATCATCTCTATCATTTATTTCTCATACTTTCAGGGATTCTTTCCTCAGCAATGTTTAGTTTACAGATAAAGGCTTTCTTCATTAATATTACAGTGTTTCTGATCGCTAGCATTTTTTTTTTTTGGCTCCTACTTAGAATTCCCATCTCTCTGCTTACACTACCATTATTCCAGTCTAAAGCAACAGAGTTTATTCTAGCAATTTTCCTTTCAATACTTGTAAGTCCCATTTTCAATAGCAAGAAAATCTGGCTTTCATCAACCACGATATATTTACTTAGTTCTTTAATCCCCTGATGTCTATCAGTCTCAGAGACACATAGCCATCTCCTTGGCCCTGACACCATGGGCCCCAACCAAAGGGGATTTCTCCTTAGGTCTGGCCCCAGATAATGTACTAGTCAAGTCCCTGCACATGCCAAAAAAATCACCAGCTGGAATGTCTTCCCCCCCCACACTCCCTGTCGGCCTTTACAAAATTCTGGAGTCCATGGCCAAGCCCTCTCTCGCTCTGACTCTGGCTCAATGCAATACATATGCCAGGTGAATTCCTGTCCAAAAATCTTACTCTGGAAATATACATTTATAACAAACACAAGTTCACTTTCAAATACTACTATATCACTTCATAGGTAGTTAAGTACCTTATAATAACAAAATAATTCTAATTTCTCACTCACCCCTGTATTATTCATTAATTTTATTTATACATAAGCATATATATGTAATATATATACAAAACATATAAGCATAGATAATAGAATACATTGTTGCTTATTATTTTGAACAAACTATTGTCTGTTAGATAAATTAAGAATAAGAAAAATAAATGTTTTTATATTACCTTCACTTATTCTTTGATGCTCTTTTGTTCTTTATGTAGATTCAAGTTTCTGATTTATATCATTTTCCTTCTCTCTAAAGAACTTTTTAAAATATTTCTTGCAAGGTAGGTCTACTGGCAAGTTTTTCTCAACTTTTTTTTTGTCTGAGGAAGTCTTTTTTTCTTTTTCACTTTCGAAGGATAATTTTAAAGGATACAGATCTCTAGGTTAGTGATCTTTTTTCTCTCAACACTTTGAATATTTTATTCAGCTCTCTTCTTGCTTGCATGGTTTCTGAGACATTGGATATAATTCTTACATTTCCTTTTCTATGGGTGAGGTGTTTTCCCCTCTGCTTTCTTTCACGAATTTGTTCTTTATCTTTGATTTTGTGTTGTTTGAAAATGAGATGTCTAGGTGTAATTTTGGGAGCTTTTATCCTGCTTGGTGTTCTCTGAGCTTCATAAATCTGTGGTTTGGTGTCTGATGTTAATTTGGGGAAATTTTCAGTCATTATTGTTTCAAATATTTCTTCTATTACTTTCTTCTTTTTGTATTTTCATTATGTGTATGTTATACTTTTTTGTAGGTGTGCCACTGTTCTTGGATATTTTGGTCTGTTTTTTTTTGTTGTTGTTGTTGTTGTTGTTTGTTTTTCTTTTCTGCTTTTCAGTCTTGGAATTTCTGTTGAGATATCTTCAACCTCAAGGATTCTTTCCTCAGCCATGTCTACTTTGCTAATAAAGGATTTCTTTATTTTTGTTACAGTGTTTTTTATCTCTGCATTTTTTAAATTGGTTCCTATTTAGAATTCCCATCTCTCTGCTACACTACCCATCAGTTCTTCCATGCTGTCTTTTTTATCCATTAGAGCCCTTAGCGTATTACTCATAGTTGTTTTGAATTCACAGTCTGATAATTCCAACACCCCTATCTGTGATTGGTTCTGATGTTTGCTCTGTCTCTTCAAATTGTGGTTTTTTTTTTTTTTTTTGCCTTTTAGTATGTCTTATAATTTTTTCTAAGAAAAAAATCATTGTATTTCCATATAATAGCAACAAACTATTATAAAATAAAATTATAAAAAATACCCATCAATAAATGTGAACTTCCTTGGAATAAATTTAACAAAATGTGTTCAAGACCTGTACACTTAAAACAAGACATTGCTGAGAGAAATTTGAAAAGGCCTAAGGGATGTAGTGGTAAGGTGTGAGGGAGGGGCAGCGTTCTATATAGTCCTATGATTAGGTCCCAGTCTTTTAGTGATCCTGTACCTCTAGAATGTAAACTTCCCAAGTGCTTCCCAGTCCCTCTACCCATACCTTAGGTGAGAGAGGGTGACTAGAGGGGTCTGGGCTGGGTATTTTCCTTCCTCCAGGTCAATTAGGCTCTGATAGGCTTTGGTTAACTAGTTCCTCCTGATGGCCTGTTAAGAACAGAGTGCTCTGATGTATTTCAAAATGGCTCCTTTTCCTCTCCTGCTGCTGGAAGCTCAGGGGCGATTTTTCTCCAGTACTTCCTATGAGGACCTGGTAGGGCTCCTGGAGGTAAAACTCCCAAAAGTGTGGGGGTCTCCCCCAGTGAATGCGTCCCCTTGGAGTTTTTCTCTCTCAGACTTGTCCACATTGAACCTTAAGCAATTCACCAACTACAGTTCAGATTTTCCTACTCCGGCACTCATTCCTATGTTCCTGTGGAGGTTTCAGCTTGTGGGTTTCTGCTCTGGTAAGTTACATATTCTTTGTATTTGCCTATGGGTTCATCCAGTTTTGGGAGCAGTGATTTGCCCTGTGATTTGACTTCTCGTACAGATCTAAGAAGAGTTGTTGACTTTCAGTTTGTTCAGGTTTTTACTAGTTATTTGGATGGAGTGGCAACTCCTAAGCTTCTTACATACCAGACCAGAACCTGGAAGTTTTACTTAGGCCTTTTCAAATTTCTCTTAGCAATGTCTTGTAGTTTTAGGTGTACAGGTCTTACACACATTTTGTTAAATTTATCCCAAGATATTTCACATTTATTGATGGGTATTTTTCACTTTATTTTATAATAGTTTGTTACTACTATATGGAAATACAATGATTTTCTATATATTGAACTTGTATCCTGCAACCTTGCTAGTAAAGTAGCTTTTTGTACATTCCTTAAGATTTTCTACATTAATGATCATGTTGTCTGAACAGAGACAAATTTTATTTTTTTCTTTTACAATTTTTTTGTCTTTTCTTTCTTTATTCTAAGAGCTAGCACCTCCAAAACAAATTGAATAGAATTGATGAGAGCAAGTTCTTTGCCTTGTTCCTGATATTAGGGGAAGTAGTCAGCTGTGGAGTTTTTGTAGATGTTCCTTGTATCAGTGGAGTTAACTTCTTTTCCCAGTTTGCTGAGAGTTCCTAATAATTCATTAGGTATTTAATTTTATAAGATTATTTTTCTTTATTCCTTTTTAAGGATTATATAGTAATATATGGAATATATTGAATTACATTAATAGATTTTCATATGCTAACCAACCTTGATTTCTTGGGATAAACCCCACTTAGTCATGATGTAGTATCCATTTTATACATTCCTGAATTTAATTTGTTAATTTTAAAAAATAATTTTTACATCTATTTTCATGAAGAATATTTGTCTATAATTTCCTTTTTTTATAATGTCTTCATCTGGTTTTGTTACCTGGACAATGCTGGCTTCATAAAATGAATTGGGAAATATCCCGTCTTATTCTAAATATTTTCTAAAAGAGTTTGTGAATATTTGGTTTATACGAGTATATACTTAACCTTAAGTGTTATGTAGACTTTACCCAGTAAGCTATGTGGACCTGTTGTTTTCACTGTGGAAAGGTTATTCAATTTTTTCATAGATCCAGGTGTCTTAGGTTATCTATTTATTCTTGAGTAAACTTTGATTATTGGTGTCTGTCAAGCTCTGTATCGATTTTATCAAAGTTGTTGAATTTATTAAGATAAAGTTGACTTTAAAATTCCCTTATTATCCTTTCAATGTTTATAAGGTATTCAGTAATGACCCATCTTGTGTTTTTGGTATGTGATTTGAATGTATTTTTTTCCTGATAAATCTGGATAGAATTACTTGATTTTATTGATCTTTTCCAAGATCAGCTTTTAGCTTCATTGATTTTCTCTATTTTGTTTTATGTTTAATTGATTTCTGCTCTTAATTACTATCTTAACTTGTTAAGGGAATATAAATATTAATTATTTCTTATAAATCAATCACGAGGTTTAATTTTCTTTTTCTAGTTTCTTAGTGTGGTAGTGGAGATTTTTTATTTGATCAAGGTTTGATCTAAACTGTTTTCTTTTTACTTAAGCATGTTAGCTATAAATTTCTGCCTAAACACTGCCTTAGCATTTCTGAAATTTTGATGTGTCGCAAATTCAGTATCATCCAGTTCAAGATGTCCTTTGCGGTTCCTTCCTTAATTTGAGGGTTGCTTAGAAGTAGGTTTTTACTGAGGTAGTTTAGTAGGCTTTCTAGATGTTTTAGTTTTGTTGATTTCTAATTTAAGTTTTGACCAGAGAAAATACTATTTTAAGATTTTTCATCTTTTAAATTATATTAAGACTAATTCTGTGGTCCAGTATATGATCAATCTTGGTTACTGTTTCTTGTGTACCTGAAAAGACATTGTAATCTGAAGTTGTGGCATTATAGTGTCCTTTAAACGTCAAGTAAATTAAGGTGGTTGACAGTGTTGTTTAGATCTGTATTGCAGATAGTTTTGTCTGGTTGTTCTTTTAATTGCCAAGAAAGGTGTGTGTTCCAACTAAGACTGTAAACGTCTTTTTTTCCAGTTTTTGTTTCATACATTTTGAAGCTCTTTTATTGAGTCAACTTTACAGTAGAGTCCCTTTATCCATGAGGTATTGTGTTCCAAGACAAACACTGGTTGCATGAAACCATGGATTTTACTGAATCCTGTATATACTATACATTTTTTCTATACATACATACCTATGATGAAGTTTACTTTATATATTAAGCACAGTAAGATATCAGTAATAATAACTGATAATAAAATAGAACAATTATAACAATATACTGTAATAAATGTTACGTGAGTGTGGCCTCTCTCTCTCTTCCTCAAAATATCTTATTGTACTGTACTCACCCTTCTTCTTGTGATGATGTGAGATAATAAAATGCTTACATGATGAGATGAAGTATGCCGAATGATGTTGGCATTGTGACGTAGCATTGGGCTACTCCTGACCTTCTCACTACATTTGTTTCTGGTGATCTTGGATCACTGAGCCAAGACAATGTGAATGGTTAGATGTCAGGAACAGGTGATGTCAATGATTGGGGAAATTTAATATTTTCAGACTGCAGTTGACCATGGGTCACTGAAACCTCAGAAAGTGAAACAGCAGAAAAGATAATTGTTTTATCTTCTTGATGCATGGACTTTTATAATAATCAAATATCCCTCTCTATTTCTAAAAATACCACTTGTCTTCAAGTTTACTTATATTAATATTCAATTGTTCTTATTATTTACAAATAAAATTTTGATTTTATTCCATTACATTACATTTTACATTAGTTTCAGGTGTACAGCGTAGTAGTTATTTATATAACTTAAAAAGTGATCCTCCTGATTAGTCTAGTACTCACCTGGCACTACACATAGTTATTACCATATCATTGACTATATTCCCTAAGCTTTACTTTACATCTCCAGGACTATTTTGTAACCACCAATTTGTACTTCTTAACCCCTTTACTTTTTTCACCCTGTCCCCAAGCCTCCTCCCACCTATCACCCTGATAAATCTACTACCCATCTGACACATTACATCGTTTTTACAATATTGTTGACGATATACCTTATGCTATACCCTACATCCGCATAACTACTGTGTAACAACCAATTTGTGCTTCTTAATCCCTTCCCCTTTTTCACCCACACCCCCAACCCACTCCCATCTGGCAACCACCAAAATGTTTTCTGTATCTATGAGCTTGTTTTGCTTGTGTTTGTTTATTTTGTTCTTTTATCTTGTTTATTTTGTTTATTTTGTTCTTAGATTCCACATATAAGCGAAATCACATTGCACCTGTCTCTCTGTCAACACTCCACTCAGCACAATACCTTCCAGGTCCATTTATGCCCTTGCAGATGGCAAGAAACCATTTCCTTCCATGGCTGACCAATATTCCATTGTGTGTATGTATCACCTCCTATTTATACATTCAATCATCGACAGACACCCAGGCTGCCTCCACATCTTGGCCATTGTAAACAATGCTGCAATTAACACATACTCATAGATGTACACCTCCCCTCAAAGTAGCTTTTTGGGTTTCTTCAGATAATAACCCTGAAGTGGGATTATTGGGTCTTTTCTTTGTCTCTTGTTATTGACATGATTGCATTTGGATCTGCTTCTCTTACTTTTTGTTTTACATTTTATCATCCAGTTTTTTTCTTCTCTGTCTTCTTTTTGCCTTATTTTTATTAATAATATAAATTTTATAATGTTATTTTTATATTTTTATTTGTTGTCTGTTTATAATTTTGCATTTCTTAGTGGTTACTGCAGAGGTTAAAATGTATAGTTTATACTTATTCAGTCTATTTTAAAGATGATTTTTAATTATGTCTTGTAAATATAGGAAGCTTGTAAAAGTACATATTTCCATTTTCTCCCCCTTCTTAAAACTATTATGTATATTACATCTATTTGCCCTATAAAGCAACAAATCAAGGGAAAACAAAAAAGTTTTATATTTAAAGATACTTTTATTCTTTCTGATACTCTTCATTCTTTCCTATAGATCTGAGTTGTTATTTAGTGCCATTTACTTTCAGATCAAGTAACTCCTGTAGCATTTCTTATAGTGTATATTTCTTGTAGTGTAATTTTTTATTTATCGGAAAGTGTTCTGAATTTCCCTTCATTTTTGAAGTATAGATTTGCTGTAATTTTTTTATCCTTTAATGCTTTGAACATCCTATTCCAACATCTTTTTACTTCCATGATTTCAAATGAGAAGTCAGCCATTCAGTTCTGTGGTATCCTCACTTTTCTAAACTTCCTGAAATGGTTTTCTCTGGCTTCTTTCAAGATCTTCTCTTTATCTTTGGATCATAGCTGTTTGTCTATGGTGTGTCCAGGTATAAATTTATTTTTATTTATCTTGATTGGCATTTGTTGACCTTTTTAGAGCCGTAAGTTAATGTAGTCTACCAAATTTGTAAAATTTTAGTTAATATATTTTCAAATATTTTTCTGCCTCTTTGTCTTTCTCTTTTCTTTCTGGAATTCCAATTGCATGCATGTTAGGCCATTTTAGAGGTTCTCTTCTTTTTCACTCTCTGTTCTTTGAATTGGAGAATTTCTATTGATATAAGTTCACTGATTCTTTTTTCTTAGCCTTGTCAATATCTGCTATGGAACTTATCTAGCTAATCATGGATTCCTTTTTGTTTTCCAACTGTTCTGCCATCTTTGTGTTCTGTACTATGACATTTTAAGCTTTTTGTGACCAAACTGTGTACAGTGGGGAAATGTACTTGGCTGGGAAAAGCATTAGACTCAGATTATGTTACCTATCAAGGGGATGTTTCTCTCTAGTCTGTTTCATTTTATGATTCTCTTTCTGTCAGGATTTCCTGTTTATAGTTCTAGTTGTTTCGTCTGCTCTGAAGTTTGGTATCTGGCATTTTTACCCTGTCTGCTTATGGCATCATTTTCTATAGCTGTGGGAATTGGTAGTGCTTTTGTACCAAAAGGTCACAAAGTCAAAATTCATTCCTTTCAAGCAATTGCTACCTTGTACAGTATTTTATTTATGAAAACACTGAAGAATATGCCTATATATTTGTAATTAAGTTACTGATTGAATGTTGTGTAAATAGTAATATATTATCTGGAGGAATTCTAAATTACAAGTATTTGAAAGAATTATGTAGAAACAATCCACCTCATCTTTGTTCAGCAAATAATTTGATATATGTTATTCTTCCATATCACTGGCTATCATTATGTTTTAGACAGGGATATAGGAGTATATTAATAATTTTTTTAAAAATTGACATTTTCTGTTTATTGTTGTGAATTTGTGATTTGATCTGACAATTCAATTTAATAATTTGAGTATCTTACACTGGATATATATGCCTTTTATATGCAGTTTTTAAAAGGTTAAACTCTTTTTTGTCTCTGGATGGTTTTAAATACTGCATAGTATATTTAAATAATTGTTATTTTAGTTGTCTAATTTTTATAAAAATTACTTGTGGTATATTTGCATGACCACATTATTCTTCAACAATTTACCTTCTCCAGTATTTCAAATGGCGGTGTTTCATGATGGGTGTTATTTCTCTATTAATCCAGGGTTTTATGCTTTCCATCTTCTAAAATATTTAACATTTCTATCTTTTATGGCATCATTTATTGCTTTCCAGAATTTATTTATTTATTTAGTCTGTTATTTCAGGAAATTTGTAATGGGAGCAAAGGTAGATACAAATACTAAGTATCCCGCATCCATCTAATCTTCTCAAAATTGTTTATTTGAATATTCTGTGTCTCTTTAAAATTTTACATTCGTAAATCCGTTAATTAGTCTATGCAATCAAGAATATTTTGAACTATATTTCTTTCAAAAATATAGAGTAAAAAAATAGTAATTGAAATGAAAGGTTATTTGAATTTAGTTATTCATGTTAGAGTTCAGCTTAATTAGCAAATTCCTCATTTTGTTTTTTCAGATACATATAGTCTATTATCTTTAGACTTCCTCTAAAATTTTTTTCTATAATATTTGTTTTTGCTACTCTTTATTTCAAATATATTTGTTTTTATACTTGGTTGCATTTTCTGGTCTCATTTACTCATCTAGATATAAACTCTTTGTGGGTAGAGACTTTGCTCGCCCAAAAAACCAACTCCGGGGCCGTGGCAATGTTGACTAAAATGTCTGCATTTATGTTACCTTTCTCCAAGACACTCTCAATACAGTAGAGAAAGAGAGCTCAGTTCCCTTAAGATTCCTAAACCTGAGCACTTCATTTGATGGAAATTTTATAAGGAGACTGTTTAAAAAAACTACAGGTATTTTGTTTCTTTCCACCAGCTGGCTAGATATATAATATTTTATCCTTTTTGTTTTGGAAGAAAGTTAAGCATTGTCACTTGAAATTTTTCCCTTTCTTACAATGTTTTTCTGATTATATAAAAGCTTTTCAATTTAAGATATAGCAGTCGTGCTCTTTAATTGTAATTTTTTAGAATTTTAAGATATTTTTTTCAAGTGAGACTTTAAGCTATGGTAATGTAAAAAATTTTAAAGAATTTTCAGTATTTGTTTACCACATTTAGCCATGGTATTCTTCATTATTTTGAAATCCAATAGTTCTGATAAGTGAATAATTCATTGCCATTGACATCTATTGAAAAATGACACAATGAGGAGCCCTCAAAAATTTGTGATTAGTTAGTTGCAGACTTTGCTTTGTGTGTGAATTATTATCTTCACAGAAATAGATAAAAGATATATACAAGCAATTGCTGCCTTGTACGGTATTTTATTTATGAAAACACTGAAGAATATGCCTATATATTTGTAATTAAGTTACTGATTGAATGTTGTGTAAATAGTAATATATTATCTGGAGGAATTCTAAATTACAAGTATTTGAAAGAATTATGTAGAAACAATCCACCTCATCTTTGTTCAGCAAATAATTTGATATATGTTATTCTTCCATGTCTCTGACTATCATTATGTTTTGGACAGGGATGTAGGAGTATATTAATAATTTTTAAAAAATTGACATTTTCTGTTTATTGTTGTGAATTTGTGATTTGATCTGACAATTCAATGTAATAATTTGAGTATCTTACACTGGATATATATGCCTTTTGAGTTATTCAGTATTGTTTTCGCCATTTCACCTCTGTTATAGACACATCATTTATAAGTATTGCACTAGCAAAATTATAATAATAATCAAAAGAAACAAAGAGTTATACAATACTATCCCCTCCCAAATGCATGTGGAAATTATTATTCTCAATCACCAAATATTTTTAGCTCTCTTCTTTCTGCATGCTTGGTGGGCTAGCATTTACCTGTCCGTCCCCTTTGCTATTAGGCTTTATCATATAACTTGCTCTAGGCCAGTGATGTGTATGGCTTCCTTGTGAAAACTTTAAGAACCTGTGCATGGTTTGCCATGTTACTTTCTCCCTGCTATGGAAATCTTAAAAGTATATGTCAAGTTTAAACCTCTTATTATTTTGGGTCCTTGAGGGGCTGTGGTAAACAGGGCCATTGCTCACCCACTTTGAATATGAAATAGATTTTTATGTGCTAAGCCATGAGATTTTGTTGTTACTGAAGTGTCTACCATATTTTAACACATGTTCTAGCATATTATAACACATACTAAAAGTTTTACCCAAGGGAGATGTCGTAAGTCCAAAATATGTGACTTAGGCTTAGCCTTCTGGTAGAAGACAATGAAGAATGCTGGATGTCTATCTGATGTTGTAGCAAAACATTTGGTAAATTATTTGTGAAGATGTGAAAACAAGATAATGTACCTAATAAAATTGTAGCTCTAGGACAAGAGGTTAAAAAACAGTTTTAGTAGTGTGTGTTGGTGATGGGGGTTGCACTTGAGTAGGAGGTATATGAAACAAGATCAGAAAATAATTAGACATGAATGAAAATTGAGTACATGAATTCAGGATCTTGTAGAATTGGAGAGGCAACCGTTTCTGAACTCCAACTACTGGTAAAACAAAAGTGACAAATGTTTTGAGTCATGGGGCTGATTAAAACTCAGCCTAGTGACAATAATCAAATTAAGGTATGTGGTATTTGTCTTTCTCAGTCTGACCTCACTTATATGTGGAACCTGAAGAACAGAATCAATGAGCAAACAAAACAGAAATAGACTCAGAGATATAGAGAAAAACCTGATCGTTACTAGATGGGAGGGTGGGGAAAGGGGAGAAGATGAGGGGATTAGAAAGTACAAATCAGTAGTCACTATATAGTCACAGGGATATGAAATAGTATGGGGAATATAATCAATAATGTTGTAAAGACTATGTAAGGTGCCAGATGGGTACTGGTCTTATCAGGGGTATCACTGCATAGACTGTGTAGATAGCTGCCTGAGCACTGTGCTGTACACTTAAGCTGAAGTTGAATAGTATTGAATGTCAACTATAATTAAATACACATATATGTATATGTATGCATATACATATGTATATATTCATAGTCACGGGATGTGGAATATAGCATAGGGAATACAATCAATGGTACTATAACAGCTATATACAATATCAGAAGGATAGTAGGGGGGAAGGTTATCATTTTGTGAGGGGTGTAAATGTCTAACTATTGCGTTGCTTTGTACAACTGAAACTAATAAAAAAATGAGGTATATGGCTGTTTAAATTGTTTAGAACCTCTGAATGGATTAAGATGTCTCAGAGTAAACTTCTAACTGAGAGTGTGGTACCATTTAATCATTACAAATGGACAAAATGATTGAGGGATGTGGCTTTTCCCCCAAAGCTTGATAGACTCAAGATACCGATAACCAAGTTGGAAGAATATGGGAAAACAAAGAAATATAGCAATATTAAGAAATAGGACTAAAAAATCTGTGAGTATGACCTTTGGCACACTAGGCTGACTGAAATACAATAGATAAAAATCTTTACTAAGTTTTTTTTTCTATGAGTTTTATTAAAAATAGAAAGCCATGGCTTGCCGCTGTCAAAGAAGACTTGTGGATTCAGATAACCTAGTGGGAAAATCTTATTTATCAGGAATTCAAACACTTCAGCATTATTTATCTTGAATTTGCAAAAGGATTCATGATAAAATCCTTTATTCTTAAGGATTTTCTACTGACAGTATATCTATCTGTGTTATATTTGTAAGTATTTTATAACAGAGCCAAAGTAATGACATAAGTCCTTTCTTCCCACTGTATTAAACATTTTATAAATAATTTACTAAGTGAATCAAAGACTATTTTTAAAAACCATGTAAAATCTATATAATGGATAGTTTCTCTGTATATGTCAATAATAATTGCAACACTTTCAAAGCATACAATGAATATGCTCTAGCCATAATGACTAATATAATTTTAAACAATATGATTATAGTCAGTATGAAGACTTGATTTTTAGGTATTATTTACGTTTCCTTGCCTGTTTTAATATTAAGAGAAGAAACTCTTAAAACTGCATGTAACCCAGATTTATTCTTATTTCAAGAACTCTGACTAGCCGATCTAGTCCTAGAAATGATGTTCTCTGTGACTGTTGTGAAAATGAAATATCACTTTTCATTCTTCTGAAATGAAGGTTGTACAACCAAAAGTCAAGGTTTTATGCACTAAGAAATAAAAGGTGTCTCTAACAAAATGTGCTTCTGTAGTCTTTTAAATAACATATTATCAGTAATCTAAAAGTGGTCTCTCTTTGGGAGTTTCCATTATAAAAGTTTTTCAGAATCATAGTGAACCAAATAAAAGGCAATGGATATATTTGCTCTTATTCATTTTCTCCCTCCCTTCTTCCCTCTCTATCTTTTCTTCTCTTGATCTTCCTCTTCCACCTCCTTCTTCTTTTTGATTAAAAAAAATTCAGACAGCATTTGCAAATAGAATAATGGTACTAATCATATAATTGCTGAAAACGAGTCTATAACCTTTTTTTAAAAATATATAATCAGAGCTCTTAAGACAAAGAAATTCATAACAATTGTATAATAAAAAAAATTCTTCCATGAAGAATAAAAGGCTTACGTGTAAAATGATGCTAGGTGTCTAGTTACATAAGTCCAAGAAAATGTAGACAATGATTGAACTCTGTCTGACATATTTTTTATGAACGCACAGTCTGATGGTAAGCATTAGAACTTAGATTAGCGATTCCCCACTGGTTTGTACTGCCATGTTTCCCACATGCACAGAATACTTCTCATTGTTTTATTGCATTGATTTATTGTCCACTCCTCTGTCAATATCACACTAACTTACTTGTTATTATGACTTATACCATGTTTTAACTCTTGATAAGCTTATTAATTAATCACACGTCCTTTGCAATAGTTTTTTAATTTGGTCTTTAACGTAATTTTGTCATCTTCTGAAAAAAATACATAAACTCCATTGGCATTTTACCAAGAGTACATTAATTACATAGATTGCTTTGGGTAGAATTAATAACTTGGTAGTCTGAGTTTCCCCATTTAGGAAAATATTAGTTATCTTCATTTTTCTGTGATATCCTCTATACTTCTCTTTCTTCATGTAAGTTCTACATGTTTCCTGATGAAACATTCCAATGTATTTTATGATTTTCCCCTACCATTCCATGTTGCATCTTTGCTAATGCAAATATCATCATATATTTTTAAAATTTTTACCAATGTTGATGAATATCAATGATCAATATTTGAATAACTATTAAAATATTTATAATAGAATTTATTTTGAATAGTATTTTTAACTATTGTCAGTCATTATTTTATATAAAATTTAATTCATCCTAAAACTCTTTTTCAGCCAAAAAGCGATTGGCATGTTGTTCTGGATTCTGCGTATTGAGCCCTCACACCTGTTTGGTGCCTCACCTTTCTCAGAAGCTTCTGTTAAATGAAATAGTGCCATTTACAGCAACATGGATGGATTTTGAGATTATTATGCTAAACAAAATAAGTCAGAAAAAGTTGAGAACCATAGGATTTCACTGATACGTGGTATATAAAACTGAACACAGCAAAGGAACAAGACAAACAAATGAAACAAAAACTCATAGACACAGACAACAGTTTAGTGATTACCAGAGGGTAATGCGGGAGGGGTGTAGTAGATGAGGGTAAAAGACCAAATATATGGTGACGGAAGAACTGATTCTGGGTGGTGAACACACAATGTGATATATACATGATGTATTACAGAATTGTATACCTGAAACCTATGTAACTTTACTAACAGTTGACACCCCAATAAACTTTAATGAGAGAGAGAGAGAGAGAGACAGGCAGACAGACAGACAGACAGAAAGAGAAAGAGAGAGATATGGAATCTGAAAAAAAAAAAGAAGCTTCTGTTAGGCCCTTTGTCTTTCTCTAATAGAATAGATTTCTCAAAATTCTTCTCATGGAAAAGGCTTCAACTTTTTTAAAGGTGAGGAAATAGCAAGACAAACAGCTTTACCCTAGTAATAGGGATATTCTGGGGAAGACACAGATCAGAACTCTTTCCGTTTTAGTTTATTGGTTAAAGAATGAGTCAAGACACAATTGTTTTCTTTAAAAACACCTTGTTAAACATGAAACTAACCTATTGAAACATGAATGCATTTTATCTTCTTGCATGATGTTGATGAATCTTGCATCTTAAATATTATTTTTAATGTAAGTAATTCTTGTTGACACAGACACATACATGGTTAGGAGAATAGCCATGTGAGACATTGTAAGACCTATGTGCTTCTCCCTCAGTGAAAGCTATAGACCATTTTTATGTGTGTGTTTTTTAAATGGACAAGAATGGGTACCCAGAATTCTAATTCAAGTATCTGTGTTATCTCTGAGGAGACCAGGCCTGAAGAAGCCATCTGTCCTAATGTAATGCCCAACAAGTCTGTAAGTATAAAGTAATTTCCATGTGTTGCTTGTGGAATCACTTAGTTTATTTTCGATCATGTATTATTTAAGTTGGCTGCCATTTTATAAAAATACAGACCTCCACTGGGGAGAGAGGACATAATAGGTTAGAGAAGGAACATGAAAAAAATCAAAATGTTTTAACAATTTAAGGGTATATATTAATCTAGGGAAAAGTTTAAAATAAGAACTGAGGGTGTAATTTTTAATATTTTCCTTTAAGGCTACTCTACACAATTTATCTGGGTATATATTTCATGCTGAAGGCTTAAATTATATAGGCATTTGGTGTATTCAAAGAATAAGGATTTTATAAATTAATATAAAGTATTGCCAGTAAAATGAGTTAACACTTCTTTTTTATTGATTAAGTGGTTTATGGGTCCTGGGTTAAAATGGAACACTGAACAATTGCAATTTTCCATCCCTACTCAAATCCCTAAAAATAACAGAAAAGTTATAAACATAAATAAACCAAAGAATATAGTATTTGATTTTGACTGAATGTTCCGCTGCTTTAATTATTCTGCTCTCTTACTTATGTTACAACAATTTCATTAAAGAAACACATATTAAATGTTTCCTTTAGAGCTCATTTTATCTGACTTCTGCATTTTGGAATTTTTTCCCCTGTTTACTTGGAACTGAAAAATATACTTTATTGAAAGTTAAAGTTTCATTGAACAAGATTTTCTTGTGACTATTAACAGCCATACGTAGAATTGTCAATAATATATTTTTTCAGGCACTTTGATTTATTTCTAATACCTCAGTAGTCATATATAAACATTAGTGATGACCAGTCACTAATGCAGTCACAACCCTTAGACCTTTCTCCATCTCTCACTCGTTCTCCCTGTTACCCTCATACTGTTTTCCTTAGCATAATCACTACTTCCCAAGTGCAAATGGCAAATTTAACACTAGAAACTTTTCAAAGTTTGCTTCAATTCTAATTACAGATATTCACACAAAATGGATCTCCGTTGACTATTCAATTAGGCTGGCTTTTACCTTTTTTTGGCCATTTAATTTTGGAGTAGTATTATTTTTCCCTAGATATTTTAAAATTAACGTAGTCTGGTAATTTAATGAGACTATTTAAGGGGAATTCAACCTCGTGGACTTGTATATGTGCTGCCAAAGCGAGCACACCACCCTGTGGATTTGGAGTAGAGATAATTAAGAGTAAATGTGAAGAATATTGATCAAAGAGTAGATTGTAAATAAGAGGGGAATTCAAGCAGTGGTACATTGTATTTTCATGATAATTACGTGTGTATCTGCAAGTTAAACAATAACAAAATTCAAGTCATTGATACGTTTCAGCGATGTTTTATGTTTTCTTCTTTAGACTGAAATGAGTTTTGAACAACCCGCCATGGGAATAGAGTACTGTCATAATCTTCAGTAGAGGATTAAGAGGTGCTTGTTGCAGAGAAAGATTCTGTCAGACAGGAAGCATTTCTTTGGCCATTTTCCACCTGAGTTCCTGTCTCTGTATGGTAATACAACCTCTCCCCTATTTCCTCCCTCACTTACGACTTCCCATTTTTACATCAGTGCTGAAAGGCCAAGCCTTCTGCCTGCCAGGGAGGCAGACTGGCCAGGCAGCCCTGCTGCCAGCGGGAGCAAGCATTCACTCAGGCCCAGAGAGCCTGGCCAGCTGTGCCACCTCTGACCCCCCTCATCTGCTTGTCTGGAAACTTCCTTCCCCGTGAACTTTGGACAGGGGATCTTTCTGCTGCATTGCGCTGGGTTCTGTGTCATCACCTAAAAGCATCCACTGAGGAAAGAAAGCCGAGAAAGGCATTTATTACATAGCACAAATTTAATGTACCACCTCTCTGCTCTTGGCAATGTGCTTTAAGTGACAGATGGTCTCTACCAAAGTATAATCGTCAGATTACTGAGAAAACCTTTTATTAACATGAAGTCAATACATTTAAGATTTAAATAGTTTTATCATTTATGTACCTCCATAGGGGCCAAAAAAATCAAATGATCGACGAACTCTCTGAGAGTTTTGTCCTAATCCCATGTATTTGATTAAGAGAAAGAAGTGCAACTTTTTTAAAAAACAGATGAAATTATGGTTTCTAAAACATTATATTAATCTGAATTATGTGATGTCTATAAAATTAAAAGCAGGAGGTATACTAGTTTAAAATTACAATTTCTCAGCCCATTTTCTGTTCCTCAGCACCTTCCCATATTGCCATAAAGTCCTGAAACATGGGAACAATCTTTTTCCTCAGAAGATGTTAAACTCATAGTATTGCTGGGGGGACAAGAAGGAATGTGGACCTGAAAGCAAAGTAGCTGACAGCAGGAGAGGAGAAAAAAGGGACTGAAAATAAGTAAATCTATAGCTTAACTAACGTATTTGGTGACAATTACTTGGTGAGGGTAGTATGATTGTATTTTCTATGTTGATTAAAATTGTGTCCTTGGTTACTATTGCACAACATCTAGGACAGTGAATATGTTTCACAATTTTCCATCTGATTTTGGGTACTATGAGAATGATAAGTTTTGGGCTTTCTGATAGTCCCAAGGCTACAGGCCTCCTGCCCACCAGAAGTACTTGTGATGAGGAATGACTGGCTCTCTCCCTCCCATCATGTATGTAGTGCTGTGAAAGTGTCCAAGTCAGAGTGTAATAGAGGTGGAGAGACAGCTCCATCTGGCAAATACCCTCAATTTTAGACAACTTGAAACTATTGCATTAGAGGACAAATTCATAATTTTTTACAGGTGTAAGTTAAAAAAGCACAGTCCTTATAGTTATCCTGGGGAAATGAGATTGTTAATCATAAACCATTTAAAATCTTTTAACGTTTTAGTATAGCCAAGCACTGTGAGCTTGTACTTTATAACGTAAATACTACTGGAAAAAGCTGCATAGGATAAATTTGAAGATTAAAGGAACGGTCACAGGGATTTATATATTTGTTAAAGTAACATTATGAGGTATACGACCGGAGTTCACTGCATCCTAAGGACTCTTTGTTGCTCTTGCCCTGTTTTTAGTTACATTCAGAGAACTAAACTGAGCTGCGCTCTTCTAGGCATTTTACTCTCTCTAAGGAAAGACATAAAGCACACTGATGTGTTTTATACTCACGGGTGATTTTAGGCATAGAATTTTATTCTCTGCATATATTTTCTTATTTGTGTAATTAGATAGTTTTCAATGATCTGCTCCAGATCTATATTCTGCTATTTTATATAATCGCTGGGTGTTAACAATTACATAACGTGTACTAGTGCTGATAGTGACATTAACTCTGACATGTTCCTGAAGATTCTTTTTCCATCAAGTGGGGAACCATATTTTCTGCTCATTATGACAGTATGAATGGCCAAATAGCAAAGATGACTCTCCTACATTTACCCATAGTGTAAAGTCATAATTTAGTTTGGTTAGAAATTTGTAGATGGCATTATACATTTGAAAATCCATTTACTTTTAATTTAAGTTTTGGATGTAGACTGGGGGCATTTCAAGACAAAATCCCTAGGACTTTCTATAATTTACTTTTAAGGTGTTCCATGTTTCTGGATGACACCCCTCCCACACCTCCCCAAAACTCTTTATCTTTCTGATATAAATACTGAACAACGAAACTATCTTCTAGAAATAGATCATGGGGTCTTGACATTTTGTATATGTTAGTGAAGACATTGTAAAAATACTAAAACTTTACAAATAATTTGTTTACATGGAGAAGCAATTTCCTTTATAAAATGTTTATTTTAAATAATGAAATATCTAAAGATAAAGTTCTCCCAAATAATGTAAGAGACATCTCTAAGCCTATAATCTTGATGAAACAGATATTAAGATTTTGCTATAACTGCTATAGATTTCTATTTTTAAAACCATACAATGTTACAGATAGAATTAAGACCCCACCTCAATCCATTTCTCTTGTTTTACTCTCCAGATACAACATCAGTAACATGATGTTGGTGTAAATCATTGCCAAAAATTTTACATTTTTACTACACATGCAAGTATCTCCAAACAGTACATACTATTTTCTTTAGCTACTTTGAAAATTTACATGAATGACATTATTGATTTGGTTTTAGTAGCATTAAATGCAGTTCTAGTGTTTAAATTGCATAGACTTTATAATACAGCTATCCATGGTCATTTGATTTGAAAATTAAATCCTGTGAGAATTTTAATTCAGATCATGTTAAATTTATAGATTAATTTAGGGAGCTCTGACCCTTTATGATTTGGAAATGATAGTAACTACAACCATAACCACAAAACAATGCGTGGGTACTATATGTCAGACGCTATTCTAAATGTTTATTCTTATATTAGCCATATAGGTTAATATTTTTATTATCCCCATTTTATTGAGGAAACTGAGAAGTAGAGAGCTTTAATAATTTGCTCACCCTCATATAGAACGTAAGTACCAGAGCCAGGATTTGAAACCAGAGACATATTCTCCACCCCACACGATGCTTCCTCTCCTTGTTTAAATCTTCTGCTGTGTCTTCCAGGAGCGCTTTATATAAATCTGGTACATTTCTTGAAAATTTATTCCTAGCTGTTGCAGTTACTATGCTTTGGTAACACATTACCCCCAAATTTAATGGCTTAAAATAATCATTTTATTAAGCTCATGAATTACGTGGGTCAGGAATTCAGCCAAATAGAACAGGAATGATTTATCTCTGTTCCACCACAGCTGAGACTTGACTTGGGAAGTGGTTACTTGATGGCCAGAAGCTGGGATCTTCTGGAGGCATCTTTATTCAAATGTCTGACAGCTGATGCCAGCTGTTGTCTGAGACCTCAACTCGGGCTGTTGACCAGAGAGCATGACTGTCTTTATGTGACTTGGGCTTCCTCACAACCTGGCTGCTTCAGGGTTGTTGGCCTTCATGTATCATGACTAGGGCTCCAAAAGTGTGTGTCTAGACAGAATCTAGTGAAAGTTAAATTACCTTTTATGTCCTAGCTTCAGAGTCGCACAGCTTCATTCTCTTGGTTACAAGTGAGTCACAAGCCTTTCCAATGTCAAGAGACCACATCTTTCTATAAGTGACCATTGTTCCTTCTGGCCAAAGATTAATTATACTCTTCTCACATGCAAAATACACTCACCTCCTCTCCCAAGACTCTGGAAAACTGACCTCTCATTAGAGCATTAGGTTTACATTTGAGGTCCAGGATTACCTCACCTAAATCAAGTTCAGGTATGGATAAGGTTCTTCAGGTGTCATTCCTTAGGTACAACCCTTTTACCAAATTTCCTCTTGATCTAGTCTTGTGAACTAAACAGACAAGATTATCTGTCATTCATCCATCCAACATACAGTGGTGTCGTAGGTATAAGATTATAGCAACAGAAACCCCTGTTCAGACAGAGTGAGTAGTAGGATACACATGCAATCTCGATCCATAGCAATTGTGAAATTTTCATGGGCACATTTTTTGTTTTTTTCATTTTCTTGATTAGGACTCAGTTCTATTCTCCATGAGTTTTTGTCTATAGTTACTAGCTCCATGCTCTAAAGTGCCTTTTTCCCATAATAAGTGCCCCTTGACTGCAACTAGGATATCCTTCTTAGCCTGCTTTCTGCAGAAGAAAAAAATAAATAAAATCTGGGAGTCCAAAGCTTTCTTAGCATTTTGTACTGCTTCTGTTCCTTTTAGTTTAATTTGATGTTTATGCCTGTCACGCAGGGGACCCTGCTCGCTGCGCCATTTGTCGTGCAGGGTCTCAGCTCCCGCTCTCCACCCAAGAACGCAGGACACGGTAAGGCCAAAAAGGAACACCCATGGAGCCATAAGTAGGGGAATCAAACCAATATATTCTCGCTGTTGGCTGGGCTGGAGACACAGGAAGCAGGATCTACATAATCTGCCTAACAGCAGTCCGCGCTTGCCAGCCACCATCTTCTCGCTAGCCCCCATTCCCTCTCTGCTAGCGTAGCCACAGCCGTTATATTAGTGGCCAATGGCCTACGGGTTACAGCTGACGGCCAACTAGCCACAGCTGCTGGCATCTGATCACAGTTGATGGCCATTTACTACCCGAGCCAGCACCTTTCTATGTGAGGCCGAGAGCCTGGAAACTGTTTTTTTGGGGTTTTGTCCCCACAATGCCAGTGCAATATTTGTGAAATTTTGTGACTCTTATTCGGTACTCAATTTTTTTTCCCTCCTGAGGACTAGCACTGGAATTCATTATGGGATACATTATCCACTCTACTGTTTCTGCCTTCTGATTCATTTCTTTATGCTTTTGTCTTCATTAATCCTTTTATTTGGTCTCCTTATGTTTATTTTGTAGTCATGTTTTCTTTTTAAACATAATTTAGAGTATATATTTTCCTTAATCAGTGGTTTATCTGTATTCTGTATATTGTGTATTCATATATATTCTGCAATTTTGGTTGGAATTTTCTCATTGACTTATGATTTGACTTATGATTTGTATTGCATACACTTATTTTTTAAATTTTCTTTTTGAAATTTCCAGAAATAGGAGTTTTTATCATTTTATAACTCAGCTGTCAACTCCCCAAAAGTCTACCAGAAAATACAATGATTAAGCAAGGCTAAGTTATATGACTTACTGTAGTAAGGCAAAACATCATGATGCTATAACCTTTGTATTGTATTAGGAGAAGGAGATCACATGGTTTGTATAAGGTTTTCAGGGCTGGCCTCAAGCAGAATAAGATAGTCTTTCAAAGTAGGGAAATGATTGGAATTGGGCAAAGTTCACAACATATTGGTGGATACAATAAGGTGAGACTCAAGAAGAGAGTCTTGATAAGTAAATTATTATTTGACAGGTAAGTTATTTGCCAAGATAAATATTCTATTATAATGCTACAATAGATATTTGCCCAGATGAACTACCCGGGCAAATTGATATGCTGGGATTTCTTGAAGGAAATAGTAGTTATATTTTAGTTTACAGCTTTTTCCTCCTGGTCAAGGATTTCCTGGAACAAATAGTGCAATCATGTGGACACAGGTGGCCTCTGCTCTCAGACCTGATAATTAAGATGTGCGGAAATAGGTTGTCTCAGTTTTTATCATTGACATCTAATTTTATAACATTGTTTTCAGAAAATACCATTTATGTTATTTCCATATTATTGTCATTTCATTTACCAGTCTCCTTTTTTTCCCTACATGCCATTTTTTAGAGACCTCATCTATTTTCTTATTTCTTACATAAAACTCTTACATAAAATTTTCTTTGTATTTAGAAAACTCTATAATCTTTATCTCCAAAAATATCTTCTGATTTCACTTATTTACTCATGCATTGACAATTACTTACTATGCTTTTTATGACTTGAATATTTTGTTACAATCTCTTCTGGCCTGCAAAATTTCTGTTGAGAAATCAGCTTACAGTCTTACGGGAGCTCCCTTGGAGGTAACTAACTGCTTTTCTCTTGCTGCTTTTAAGATTCTTTATCTTTAACCTTTGGCATTTTGATTATAATGTGTCTTGCTGTGGGCTTCTTTGAGTTCATCTTGTTTGGATCTCACTGCACTTCCTGGGCTTATATGTCTATTTCCTTCAACAGGTTAGGGACGTTTTCTGTCATTATTTCTTTAAATAGTTTTTCAATTCCTTGCTCTCTCTCTTCTCCTCCTGGTACCCCTATAATTTGAATGTTGGTACTCTTGATGTTGTCCCAGAGGCCCTTAAACTATCCTCATTTTTGGGGGATTCTTTTTTCCTTTTGCTTCTCTGTTTGGATGTTTTCTGCTACGTTATCTTCTAAATTGCTGATTCAATCCTCTGCACCATTTAATCTACTGTTGATTCCCTCTAATGTATTCTTTATTTCAGTTATTGTATCCTTTATTTCTGACTGGTTTTTTTTAATGTTTTCTATCTCCATTTTTATGTTTCCGATCTCTTTGCTGAAGTTCTCCCTGAGACCACTGAGCATCCTTATAACCACTGTTTTTGAACTCTGCATCTGGTAGATTGCTTGTCTCCACTTTTTTCAGTTCTTTTTCTGGAGCTTTGTTCTGTATTTTCATTTGGGACATGTTTCTTTGTCTCCACATATTGGCTGCTTCCTTGTGTTTGTGTATGTATTATGTAGACCTTCTATGTTTCCTGGTCTTAGTAGAGTGGCTTTATGTTGTAGGTGTCCTGTGATACCCAGTGGGTCAGTCTCCTTTGTCTCCTGAACCAGGTACTCCAGGTGTGTCCCTTGTGTGTTTTTTGTGTGCCCTCCTGTTGTAGTTGAGCCTTGGTTGCTGTTTGCACATCAGTGGGAAGGATTGATCCTCGAGCCAATTGGTTGTGAGGACTGGATGTGAATATAGTGGAGGAACTGTTCTGCAGGAGCTGACCCTACAGAGCAGAACTTGCTTTAGCAGGGCTCTAGTGCCTGACCAGTCTGCCCTTTTGGTGTGCCTTTTGTGGAAGTGGTTGGGTGATATTCTGGTGTGATCTGAAGCTGGCCACTGGCTATGTTGGTTCTTGGGGGGGGCTCTGTTGTAGGCCCAGGTCAGCCACTGCCTGTGACATGTATGGGCTCACTTGGTATGAGGTACAAAGTGATTTGCAGATGGTTGCCACTTGCGCTGGGCTTGGAGGTACCCAAGAGAGGCCAAGCTGTGAACTGAGGCCAGCTGCCATTAGTGCTGGGCTTGGGGCTGCTCGGCAAGTAGCAGTGGGCACACCGAGACCAGATGCTGCTTGCTTGGGGCTTGTGAACACTTGAGAGATTTTAGAAAAGTCCACAGCATAAGCCAAGACTAGCTGTACGGAAAAGCCACTGGAAGTGGCTTGGCTGTGCCCACAAGTTGGGTGGGTCAGGGTTCTCAGGGAACAACCAGGGGCTGGGCATTAGCCAGGTTGATGGCTTCTCAGGTATGGCACCCACCTGGAAGTACACGATGGGAGGAGAGAGGACTCAAGAAAGAAACAAAGGATTCTGCCAACACCTCTGTCTGAGAGAAAGCTGGCCCTCCAGCTCTCGTCTTGAAGCCAAACAATTCAGTTCCTCCCCATATGTCCCTGGCATTTTCCAAGCTGCTGCCCTAGCACTGGAGCTTAGAGCTAGCGAATCCATCAGCAAGTAAGTCTGTGCATGGGCCTTTTAATAGGAATGCCTGGGATTCCAGCTGCCCTGTGTTTTACTCAGCCACAATTTGTACTGGTTTTCACAGCCAGAAGTTGTAGACACTTCTCTCCCCTGCACTGAAACCCTGAGCTGGGGAGCGTGATGTAGGTCTGGGACCCCTTGCTCCTCTGGGGAGTACTGAGATATCCCTCCTGATTTTTAATTACCACACATGGATGTGAGACCAGCCTTCCATGTCTCTGCCCCTTCTACCAGTCTCGATGTGGCTTTTTCTGTATGTCCTTACCATGTTTCCCCGAAAATAAGACCTAACCGGAAAATAAGCCCTACCATGATTTTCAGGATGACATCCCCTGAACATAAGCCCTAATGCATCTTTTGGAGCAAAAATTAATATAAGACCTGGTCTTATTTGTGGGGAAACATGGTAGTTGTAGAACTTCATTTCAGGAAGATTTCAGGTGATTCTCAGTAATGGTTGTTCTGTAGTTTAATTGTAGTTTTGATGTGGTCATGAGAGGAGGGAAGCACAGCATTTACCTACTGTGCTATCTTGGCCAGATGTTCCTTTCACCTATGGCTCTGCAGGCTCTTATGCTTGAGGTCACTCCTGTAGTTGATGAGCTCTTCCTGGCTGTACTTGCACAGCTGCGCATTGCCTGAGAACTTGTGCAGCACTTTATCTATCTCACACTTTACTGTAACACCCTGATCCGTATTGGAGGCCACAGTGGCCAAGTATCCATAGCTGTTGTGGCTCTGTAGAGGACATGTCCTGCTCCTTGGCCCCCAGGCTGGCTGTATAGGCTACTGACATGATGGGTATACTAGTGCAGGCACTGGAGCAGCCACTGCCTATGTCCCCCACCTATCCCATGGTGCTCGGCCCCTCGCCCTCAGGGTTCTGGGTCCCTGTTTGCATACCACTGATTGCTTTTGTTTGCACAGGAATGGTGATAACCTAGTTCTCCAGGGTGGTACCAAGAGCCAAGGATAGGAGAGAATAGGACCTACCCCAGGGAGGGAAGTAGACAGTGTGGGTCATACCAAGCATACACAAGAGGGGAAGCAACCCAGTGAATGCTGGCAGAGTAATGTCCTAACTGGATTTTAAAAATGAATTATTTTCCTGAATTAGGCTTTTTAAAGTTAATGACACTACCAAATCATTCAAATTCAAAACTTAATTTATCCTTGATTCATCTTTATTCCTCTTTACTATTCAATCTATTAATTATTTATTCCAAATATCATTTTACCTTCCCCAGTCCTAATGCCACAGTCCTTGATCATCTTTATTATCTTGCTCTTGGGCTCTAGTCGCTTTCTGATTGATCTGCTTGACTATATAAACTCTTCGTATTCCTAATTTTATGATTAATGCTGAGGTCCATATTCACTGGCTTTCACATTGCCTACTAGATGAAAGCACAAGAGAGTTTGGACTTGGATCCCTTTCTTTTTTTTTTTTAAATTTTAATTTATTAGTTTCAGGTGTACAAGACAAGGTAATACTTAGACGTTTATCATTTATATCCCTCACACTGTGAACTCCCCTCCCCCCTTCCACTATCCCTCCAACCTCGCACCGAGCCATTACATTATATATATAAAATTATAGTTGGCATTCATTATTGTTTAGCTTCTGGTTTACAATGCCATGGTCAGGCATCCACAGTATCCCTGAGGTGGTCTCCCAAATGGGACACGTGTCCATCGAATACACAACAAAATCTTTACAACATTATTGATTACATTCCCCAAGTTAATTTTCAAAAACCCTGAGGACATCTTGGATCCCTTTCTAATACCTCTTACATAAAGCCACAATTTCAGCTTAAGAGTTCTGTTCACCAGCTCCCGAACAAGTTTAGATTTTCCAATCTTCTTTGCCTGGTCCTTAAGAGTAGCCAGTAAAAGCCTGCTACTAATGGTAACTTGAAAATCATCTTCTCATACTCTTGTTTGAGTTACATTTATATTTTGGGTTATAATCCCACACCATTTTATTTTGTTGCTCAAATTGTTATAGCTTTGGCTATTGGGAGCTCATGTTTTTCTTTGACATATCCCTGTCAATTTGTGTGTGTTTGTGTGTGTGTGCACTCACACATGCATTGACTTTCTCACTTTCTAGCACTAAAAGATGCTCCATCTTTTATTGTATAGTCTCTGCCTAAGTCTTAGAATTAGCCGTTTCTCCAAGGAGCTGTGGTATTAGAAGCCAAGATTTGGATGCAGGGTGTGCTTATTGTTACTGAGATGCCTTTTCTGTTAGGACCTTCAGGTGACAGACCAAAGAAATATATATTTATAAATATTTATGTATGTAAACATCTGTGTCTATGTTAAACTAAACGTGCATTCTTACTTTTGTCTCCAATAGTAATCCCTCACCACATGGATCATTCTAGGCTCCTCCACTTGCTTATCTGTAAATTTCTTTTCCAGCAGTTAGAAAACTAGCTCCCACCATTTGCCGTCTATTTAATTACTTATGAAATTCTAGTATACAAGTATAGCAGTTTCAGAATTGTTGACCCCATACTTATGTGAAACAACTTTATCACTAGAGTACAGTGATTATATGGGATTCCTTTTGCTTTTGTCTTACCAACTCCATTAATTTCCAGAGCAATTTAGGTCAGTATAATTTCCACCATCCCCTTCAATGAGGCTGTTTCATACAATTGTAATACGACTGGATTTTCCTGTTATTCCTTCCTGGAATCCCTTGAGCTCCTAAATGATTTTTAAAGAATTTGTATATACTAAAGTTCTGTGCTGTCAAGTCTGATGAACTTTGCAAATGGTGATGTGTCCACCATTTACAGTATCTTACAGAATAGTTCCACTGCCCTAAAATATCCCCTATGCTTCATCTCTTCTGTCCACCCTCCACTGAATCCTGATTTTTCTAATTGTCTCTATAGTTTTTCCTTTCCCAGAAGGTCATATAATTAGGATTAGAATCACAACCACTGATATTTTTATTATCTCTATAGTTGTTCCTTTTCCAGAATATCATACAATTACAATTGGAATCTATAGTACATAGACTTTTCAGATTAACTTTTTTCACTTGGCAATAAACATTTAAAATTTATTATTATTTTTTGTTACTTGATAACTCATTTCTTTTTATTGCTAAATAATATTCAGTTGTAAGGATGCACCACAATTTGTTTATCCATTCACTTATTGAAGGATATCGTGTTTTATTTTCTAGTTTTTGGCCATAATCATTAAAGTTATGTACATTCATGTGCAAGGATGAAATATCTAGCAGTGATTACTGGATTGTATAGTAAAACTACGTTTACTTTTTGTAAGAAAGTGCCAAATTGTCTTCTAAAGTGGTTGTATCTACTTAACATTTTTGGAGAATAAATCTTTTCGACGGTTTTCCCCAATTACCTTTGTGATAGAATAAGTCAGAATTGTTATGGTGTAGAGTTAATTGCACAGGCTATGGAACTATAATTCTTGGGTTCAAATCTTGATTCTACCATTTAAGTGTGTGACTTGAAGCATATGGGATAATCTCTCTGTGCCTCAGTTTTCTACCCTGTGAACTGAGAATTATATCTCTTAGGTGTTGTAAGGATTGAATTAGATAACATGAATTTGACACAGAGTAATATGTTAATTTTTGCTGTTGTTGTCCCTTTTTTGCTCAATGCTTTGCTTTAGATTTATTTGGTAGGACTTTCCTGCTCAACCTTATTTCCCTCCTCCTCCAGCCTTTCAGAATGGCAACCAGGTCTTCATTTCTAAAGTTTAGGTCTTCCTTATAGAGATGAGGGAAGGGTTGTGTCAGGAAAGGCTTAATAACTCTTTGCTTCAGAGCCACTAAGGAAATTAAATGGATTATTCAAGAGTAGAATTAACCCTAGAGAGGTTGAGGGGAGAGTGCCCAAATGCAGAATGGTGTTAGAACTGGGTGTGGGCCCATCACTGACTGACCTACACAAGGTTTCCTTGTAAATTAGAAAAAGGCGTACTCTCTGGGAAGGCAGCCAAGGACCAAGACACAATGCTTAGCCAAGGGAGCAGGGCTACATTCCAGCTCCCTTCCCTACCACCACGCCTGTTTCTATTGTGCAGTGAGCATACTATACAACTTAAGTGTTGGCGCTGGCTGGGGGATGGGGAGAGAGGACTGTAGGTTCCATGTGGGATAAGTACATGAACCAAGTCCATTGGAAGGTAACATCTCAGAAGTGGTTGGACATTCATCCAGGGGATGGCTGTGGGATGACAGGAAAGGAATAAGTCACCAAGCTCTGGGCTTTGGGAAAGAATGATGTTACCATCCAAAGCCATCAGCCAACATGAGGGCCATGTTGTCCCAGCAAACAAGCTAAACAAATGAGAAAAATTGCAGACAGAAGCACAAAGTGGACGGGAAAATCAGTGTCTGAGCAAGCACTGAGTCACCACGTGAAGGGGAGATCAAGTTGGTTATAGACTGGGAGACTTCTGTGATATGTCTAAGATTTAACACTCTCCTATGACCCTAGAAAAACAAAAGGTGCCCCAAAGCATGATTCATTGACATTCCTGTAGACTTTAGAGGGTGAAAGTGTATGATTTGGAAAACAAAGACAAATGGGAAGTTTATTTCACCTCAGCATTACATCTTGCTGTAAGTAAACTTGGACATACATAATTTAGACAAACAATAAGAATCAAATTGTGTAGCAAATGCCTGCACAGATAAGTTGAGTTCTACTTGAACTCTCAGTTGGCTTTCTCCAAAGTATTGTTATTTCTAAGTCACTGGAATCTTTCCTTAAGCTTCTTGCTCAGTGGGAAGTGTAATGCAAATATTTTCAGATGAGTCACCTCTCTTTATAAATGAATTCTTAATATTTTGACTTTCTGATTGGGAGCCTGCCAAAATATGAAGTGTCTCATGGATTATCAGAGGATGGAGCGGGTACATATAGGGCACATAGGCTATCTTTTCTGTAAGATAACAGACTCCCAACTCTAGCTGAAAGGGTCAGGAATCCCATTACTTCCATAATCTTTTTAAAATTTTTAATGGGAAAGTTTTATTTCATTTTAGTCAAAGATTCTTTAAAATTTTTTATTTAGGGACATTTTTTCCCCATTACACTGTTAGGCCTGGTATTCATTATTATAGATACAGCCTGTTGCTCTTTTTGACAGTGGAGGTGCAAGAGTCTAGCTTGTTATTGGTGCCATGTAGCCTTTTGCACAAATCTTTAAATATACCCCTTGGGGAAGACATATGTCTAGACCATCTATGAGCTCTGACATCGCATGGGTAACTATTCAGCAGGGACAGACAAGCTTGTGAAAACTGCAATTCTCTCCGGTTGTTTGATTTACTCTTTGGTGCAAGAATGTAACAGTCTTATATCCACAAGCTATACATACAATTTAATGACACTTGAGCCAGTAAATTAATTAAAAAATTAGTTCAGTTGTGATGCATTCTCTCCTCACTATGAAAAATCGTGTCCTGTTATATGGAGGTTTTGATATCCAATGTGATTCATCACCACATAAGCAGATTCAACTCTCTGAGTGAAAATGCTGTTTCCCACATACCAGCCTTTACATCTGCATTGTGCTCTAAATGTATCTTGTTATTGATCAAACATCTAATGCGGCATATGAGATATGTAGAAATATTCAGATAATCCTGTCATCTAAAAGTAAGGAGGTAATATTCATTGAGCAGGGACTTATTTCCAAATAGTACTGTTTTGGGGACATTCCAGAGAAAACCCTTTTCTCACAATTTCAAAACTTATTTAGCATTAACCAAATCAAACTGGAGATTGATTATATTTGTTTGAAAACCCATCTGTTCTTACCAGATAACATTGTACCTTAAAGGATGTGGTTTGAAATAGACTGAGAAGAATGTTTGAAAATGTCACTATCTTTTATCTGCTCACAACTTCACTTTCATTTGCCCTTATGAAACTGAGTCACCCACACAGAACAGGTCTATTTTCCCGAATATAAATAATTAATGCAAATAGATGTCTGTGAACCTTTAGAAGAAGTAGGAATTAGATAGACTAGCAGGACTCAGAAGAGTGTTTATGCTGTGAAAATAACATTTATGAAGGCACAGATATGAGAGAGAAGAACGCATGTATTTAAGAAGCACAAATTCTGTCCTTCTTCAGACTCATTTAAAAAATCTGTTATAAAGGAAACTGAGAGTCAATTCAATACAGTGATAAAGAGTCCTGAATTAGAAGAAACAATGTTCAGTTCTAATATCACGTACAATTCATTCAGTCAATAATTTTGTAATGAACATACAGTGTGTGTCAGGCAGTGTGCCAAACCCTAGGGACCCCATAGTGAACAAGGCCAAGTCCTTGCTCTCAAGAAAACTCAATCTAGTAGCGAATGTAGAAGGAATCCTTCAAAAATCTCCAGACTTCTTAGATACAAATGAAGTTCCATTAACCTTAATGCTTGAATTTGGCAGGATGCTTGTTGTCTCAAATCTGCATAACCTGTGGTCCTCAGTTCTTTTTCTAAAACTTCTGAGTTACCTGAGAATTCCAAGGGTGTCTCAGAGGTGCTCACGGAATCCTTTAGTGTTCTTCGGACTCCTGCAAAGGCACTTCTGGCTGGTGCCTGAAATCCTTATTCTTCCCTTCTTCAAAGTACCAGTTTGGAAATCTTTCATAAGCCTTCTTCTCTCACTTCCCATTCATCATATTTATACCTCCCTCTTTGCATCCACTCTTCTATTATAATTATTTATAAGCCTATCCATCTCCCATTATAAGAAGATAAGTTCATTGTGGGTTCTGCTAAATTATTTTTTACATCCTCCACATTAATAACCACAATTATTTGCATATAACAGGTGCTTAATTAAAAGCAATATGTCGAAGTGGCTAAGGGTGCTTGGGATGAACATACATTTTCCATGAACTGATGGTGGCATCAAATGATTCAAACAAATAGATGCGATAGCAAGCACACTGGTTCTAGATAAAAAGGAAAGGATAGAAAAGATCTTTCTTGTCTGTTAGAATAATTTCTTAGCAGTAGGTCTTACTAGAGCATTTATGAAACAGTGATCAAGAGAATAATTGTTAGTTCTGTACACTCTACTTCTTAATCTACTGATACTAAATACCTACATGTGTCAGGTACTCTTTTTTATTTAAAAAAACTAATGGAATAAATGACTCATGCAAAATAATATATGAAATATTCCTAAAGCTTAAAGGTTAATAATAAAACAAACACTTATGTGCCTGCCACATAGCTTAAGAAATAGAATATAACTAAATATTATAATATAGTTTCATTTCCTAACAAAATGGCAAACAAACGTGGGCTGCTGGATTCCTCTCTCAGCTTTGGGGAAATTTTAGAACTTAGAACTAAAATTATAGATAAAATTAACATAATGGGCTAGAGGAGACCAAAGGAAGATGCCAGCATGCTGTAACACTTGTTTCATTAGGGAGAAAATTTAAATGAGTCCTAAATTAAATCCATCTATCAGAAGAGCACATATAGAAAATATAACATAAACAGAATAAGAATATCTATCTAATGAAAAGCAGGAATGACAGGGGGTAAAGCAAGGAAAGTACAGAAAATGGAAATTAAAAAAAATTATAGCAGTAATAGGTCCTAAAATGATAGAATTTACAGTAATATACATGGGTTAACTTGGTCAGTTTAAGATTTGATTTAAAATTTCCAATAACATAGTCTCTACAAGAGTCCCAATTTTAAACAATGTCAAGGGAATGTTGAAAATAAAAGCATGGGAAAGGATATACATATATATATAAAGGATATATATATATATATATATATATATATATATATATATATGTATATATGTATATAAATATATATGTATATAAATATATTTACACATATGTATATAAATATATACCTTTATGCTCTAATGCATCTTTTGGAGCAAAAATTATTATAAGACCTAATACAGTATAATATAATACTGGGTCTTATATTAATTTTTGCTCCAAAAGATGCATTAGAGTTGTTTGTCTAACTAGGTCTTATTTTGGGGGATGTTTTCGGGGATATATATATATATATATATATATCACTGTGAGCCATGGGAAAGCTGGGGTAATGATCTTAAGTTTTGACAAAATGCAATTTAAGGCAAAAATAGAAGCATAGTATATACTTAAGAAAGAAAGCCTAGACTCAGAAGAACAAGTCTATACCTATCTGTAAAGCCTGGTGGGGGGAGGTTATTGGATATAAAAGGAAGAAAGAGCATGTTGACTATAGCTTTGACGTCCACACTGTGGCCTTCATTGAATACATCCTTCTTCCTACCTCCCCCAGAGGTAACCATGACTCCAAATTTTGTTTATCATTTCTGTATTCATTTGCTATTACTCCGTAACAAATTACCAAACCTAGTGGCTTAAACAACACGCACCTCTTATCTTACAGTTTGTATGGGTCAGGGGTGCAGACATGGCTTAGCTGGGTCCTTTGGCTGGCTCAGTGTCACAAGGCTGCCATCGAGGTGTCAGTTGGACTGCATTCTCATCAGAGGCTCAAGTCGGGAAGGATCCACTTCTAGCTCTTTCAGGTTGTTGGCAGAATTCCCCTTCTGGTGGTTATAGGACTGAGGTTCCTGTTTCCTTGATGACTGTTGGCTTGAGACCTCTTTCAGCTGAGAGTTCCTTGCCACATAGGCTTTGTCATGGGCCTTAGCACAGCATGTCGGTTTACCTCAGGGCCAGAGGAAGAATGTCTCACTTCAGTCTGCTAATCTGGAGTCTCATATAATGCAGTGTACTCATGGCAGTAACATCCCTTCATCTTGGCCCTAGTCACAGGTTCCATTCCTGCGGCAGGGGAAGAGATTATACAGTGCCGTGACTGACTCATCAGGGGTTACCTTAGGATGTATCCAGTTTGTGTTGACTTTATTTTTTTACCAAGCATGTGTATGTCCTAAAATAGATATTGTTTAATTTGTATATGCTTTTGAATTTTGTATAGATGTAATCATTCTGTATATATTATTCTGCAATTTGCTTTTCCACTTATAATTATTTTTTGGTTCATCCATGTTGATATGTCTCACTGTAGTTCAGTCATTTTCATTACTATATAATAGTAATTATATAGAATTGGTAAGACTGTCACATAATTGATTTATCATTCTACTGCTAAAGAAAATTTGGCCATTTTCAGATTGGGCTATGATAAACGATATTCCTATGAACTTTCTTGTTCCATTTTCTTGGTGCAAATGTGTAAGAATTTCTTGAGGAATGTAATCCATTCTTTATACAGTGACCAGAGTGAGTAGTTTTTTAAAAACACAAACCAGTTGGAATCCCTCTAGTGACATCTCATTCTTTGAAATCCAAGCTCCTTGCCATGGTTTACAAAGCCCTACATGGGCTGACCTCTGGCCATGTCTGTGACCTCATCCTGGACTAGGTTTACCTTTGCCCACTATGTCCCACACTGGCCTATGTTTCCTCTCAAACATGCAAACATTTTCATTCATTCTTTCCTCAGGCCTTTGTGCCCTCTTCCTAGAATGCTCTTCCTTGTGGCCTTTGCATGTTGACTCCAGTTCATCATGCGGGACTCAGCTCGGATAGCATCAGACTGGCCTTTCCAAGCCCATCCACAGGAGCTTCCGTTTCACTCTCAATCCCATGATTCTATTTTCTTTTCCTAGAATCTGTCACTATGATAGTTTTCTTTCATTTATGGATTATCTGTTAATCTGTTTTATCTCCCCATTTTGAATGGGTGGCTCTCTTTCAGCACAGAGCAGGAATCACTTTCTACTCCTCATCTGTATACCCCAATACCCAGCCAAGTAGCTGGCACATATAAAGTTCTCAAAACTGTTATAGTAAATGAGTAAAATAATAACTTCAGTGTCAGAATTTGCGAAATCCAGTGGCATAGAGGTAGAGGTAAAGGTAGTATGAAACAGCTTTTCTACAGACTGCTGGTAGACTCAGGAGGTCTGTCTGTCCATTGTTGCCAGAAACCAAAATAAAGAGCTGTCTTTTAGACCATTTGAATTCTGAACTAGGAAGAAATGACATAATGATGCTGGATGATTGAGTCTGGGGAAGAGTTCAGAAATACTGTCTTTGCAGGCCAATCACTGGGCATTTAGTTGTTGACAGACTTACTGCTTCACTAATTAGAACTGTAAAATTTCTTCAGGTGAGTGACAGTAGCTTATACGCTAATTCTGCATTTAGCAGCTGCAATTGCTGGACAGCTAATCCTATAATTGATGGACACTGCCAGTTGCTGAGATGGATGGAAATTAATACATAAATTACCATTGTTAGAGGTCATAGTCACATTTTCAGTTACATCCCCTAAGCAGTGTATTTATATTGCCTCTCTCAATAAAACTATAATGTAATTTTGGGGAACAAACATGCCATGTATAGCTTGGGTGTTGAATATTATAAATATAGATATAAATACATGCATTGACATTTACATTTCAATCTGTTATGTGTTCAAGTTCCATACCACCCTGGAACTAACAGCTCTTTAAGAAAAACACAAAGAAAAATAAAATACCTAAACAGATAAATCCTCAAGAAGAAAATTATTTGTTTCATAAAGAACTTTGATTTTATCTTGGAGCTCTTATAATTATTGAATATATCTGATTAATTAAAATTATATATGCTTCACCATATTTTAAAGGAAATGAAACTTTAGGAAACACATTTTTTTTCCTAATCAATTCAAATAATTGATTCTGTGTTGGTAAACTAGAACTTGAACTCATGAAGTGGGATGCTATTACGGATTTCTGAAATGATAGTTATCACAGTATTTAGTTTTAAAACAATGATTATGTCATAGTCGTTCTGTTCTAATAAATAAAATTATGAGTATTAAAGTAGTGGCAGACTATCTTCTGGTTCTCTTCATATGCTTCTATTTCTTTTTGTGTGTTTTTTAAATATGCTCAACTGATTTTTTTTTAATTGGGGAATATTGGGGAACAGTGTGTTTCTCCAGGGCCCATCAGCTCCAAGTCATTGTCCTTCAATCTAGTTGTGGAGGGCGCAGCTCAGCTCCAAGTCCAGTTGCCTTTTTCAATCTAGTTGCAGTGGGTACAGCCCACCATCCCATGTGGGAATTGAATCAGCAACCTTGCTCGCACTCCAAACAACTGAGCCATCTGGCCGCCCCTCCAGAAGTTCAGCGGCAGCTTGTTGTCTTCAATCTAGTTGTGGAGGATGCAGCTCACTGGCCCATGTGGGAATTAAACTGGCAACCTTGTTGTTGAGAGCTGGTGCTCTAACCAACTGAGCCGTCCAGCCACCCCTAACTATTTCTTTTTGGTTTTCTTCATCAGCTTACACTGTTGGGTTCATCTTTATTTACACTTACACAGTAATTCCAGACCAAGGCTACACATCTATAAATTCTGATTTAAGTAGTCTGAGGCGAGGCTTGGGTAGAAGTATCTTTTCATTTGATTCTAATATGAATCCAGAACTAGTGTTTTATGCTGTTTCCTTGGATAGTTTGTTTGCTCTCATGAGTTGAACTGCTATACTGATGATTCCCATATGTATTTATTCATCTCTAACCTGAATTTCACTTGAGTATGAACATGCATGCCTGTCCTCTGTCCTTGGATGGTCTCAACATGACAGTACTGAACTCATCAACTACCAAGTCTCCTCCATTTGCTCCTTGTTTTGTTTCCTTTCTGGCATCCTAGAAATGATTCTAGTTTTTTCTTTCCTTTGCCTCTCCTACTACATTCAACTATTTTACAATCCTGACAATTTGTCTTGTAAATGTTTCTCAGGTATCCCTTCTCCTCACCCAAACTTTCTTTGTTTAACTAAGATCTTCCTATTTTAGCTATGTTAATAGTTTCAACAGATTTCCCTTGTTTAGATCATCTTCCCCACTATTCAAACGCACCCAAACTATCAATCTGGAATGATCGTTTTATTTATTTATTTATTTATTTATTTATTTATTTATTTATTTATTTATTTATTTATTTATTTAGCTCTACTAAATCACCACATATCTTTTAGGTATTACAACTCAATGAATGTGTTTCTCCACTGTGCAATGCGTTGAACTACTGTTATATATTTTTTGAAGTAAATTCTCTTATGACCTGAGGAAACATTTGATAACATTAACAAGAAAATGTCATCTTATTTCACTGTTTCTCCTCTTTACTTGATTTTACTTATTTTTATTGCAGTAACATTAATTAATAAAATTATATGAGTTTCAAATACAAAAATAATTGCCTTTTAATGGGTTAAAAACAATGGCAAAAACCGCAATTCCTGTTGCACCAACCTAATAGTATAATGCCTCATTTGTATATTGGATTGTGTGCTCCTCCCAAAGTTCAGTTTCTTTCATCACCATATACTTGACCCTCTTTATCTTCAACCTCCCTCAACACCTTTTCCCCTCTGGTAACCACCATGCTGTTGTCTGTGTCAATTAGTGTTTTTGTTTTGTTTTTGTTTCTTTGTTTGTTTTGTTCATTCATTTGCTGCTTTTTGTTAAAACACCAATGTAACCACACCACGCACAGTTAAAATTTGTCAGTCTTATCATTTACTGAGCCAAGCTGAAGCTCAAACTTCTTAGCCAAGGTAATTAAGGTAATTCCATGACTGGCTTATGTCTCCTTTCTCATTGCTACATGATTCACACTTTGCCATCCAGGGTATGGAACTGCTTGTGATTGTTCTTAAACATCAAGTTCTCCTAATTCTTCATGTTTTTGTTCATGTTCTTATTTCTGCCTAAAATCACCTTTCACTTTTCTTGGACTGCCTAACTTCTAATCACTCCTTACTACTTAACTCAGGTATCACCTCCTACAAAATGACTTCTCTGTGTTGCTAGACCTGGATAAATGTTCCTCTCCTAGCACCTTTGGAATTCCCTCATCGTTGAATTAGCCAAGTTAAATTGAAATAATTTACTTACTTAACTGCTTCTCCACTAAAATGTAAACAGGAGCTGTGCTTACGATCTTTATATCCTCAGTGCCTACCTGGAATTATATTTGGAACTTAACGGGCTTTAGTTACACACTTTTTGAATGGAATGATTCTTGACAGCTCTACTAAATCACCACATATCTTTTAGGTATTGCAACTCAATGAATGTGTTTCTCCACTGTGCAATGGATTGAACTACTGTTATATATTTTTTGAAGTAATTTCTCTTATGACCTGAGGAAACATTTGATAACATTAACAAGAAAATGTCATCTTATTTCACTGTTTCTCCTCTTTACTTGATACTTCCTTTACGGCATTCCTAGTGAGTTTATGTGTGAAGCTTTCCTTACCTAATGCCTAATTGCACAGTCTTTGCACAGTCAGTTCTTGATTATCCATGGTCATGGTAGAAAAGGAGAGCGTGGAAAATCTAAAATTCTCATTTGCATCAACTGCCTCTCCCACCAAATCTTTTGCCAGGGATAGTAATCAGTGTAGCAAAGCTGGTGGAAGGGCAAATGAGCTGTGAAATGGCTAACACTCATCTTGCTAGATAAAGAGAAAACAAAAAGCTGAATAATATACATCTAGATAGTCACAGAATAATGTGGAATTGACTATATTTTATAAATGAGAACTTACTGTCTATGACTGATGATGAAGACTGTTGCCTTCAGCTTCTGTGTGGTATCTGGCCTTGTTTTACTCATGGGCACAGCAAATTGTTGCTTATATACTATTGTGTCAGGTGTTCGGGATCAATCTTATTTCCCCAAATGTGATCTTCACTCTCTTGCTTCAGTGCCTGAATTCCCACCCTTAAAATATGCAAAGCATGCTTATAATAGGGGGACCAGGTATACCAAAAATAAAAGTAAACTCCACCTACAACCGATTTTCTTAAGTCGGGCTATCTTTAAGCTGTATGAACATCTGCTTTTGTATTCTAATAACAGACTTTTAGGGACCATTATGTTCCATACTCAACTTTAGAGAACAGTTATAAGGCTGGTGAGTCAATGCAAATATTATTTCTGTAGACACTTTCCAAATGACTATCTTTTCCTACTGGAATTGATAAACTCAATTGGAAATTCCAAAATGCTCTGGAAGCACCTGCAGTTTTCAATACCCATATAGGTTTGAATGCTGATATTGCTGGAGGTGAAAGAGACCTTAGAGCTTTCTAAGGCATATTCTTCATATTAATCAGGATCCTCCAGAGAAACAGAACCAATAGTGTGTGCGTGTGTGTGTGTGTGTGTGTGTGTGTGTGTGTGTGTGTAAAGAAATTTATTTTAAGAAATTGGCTCACATAATTATGGAGATTGGCAAGTTCAAAATCTGCAGAGTGGGCTGGCAGGCTGGAGACCTAGGAAGAGCCAATGCTGCAGTTCAAGTCCAAAGGGCATCTGCAGAATTCCCTTTTGCTTGGGGGAGGTAAGTCTTCTGTTCTATTCAGGCATTCAAATGATTGAATGAGGTCTACCCACATTATGGTGGGCAATCTGCTGTATTCAAAGCTCACCTATTTAAATGTTAATTTTATCCAAAAACACCCTCACAGAAATATCCAGAATAATGTTAGAGCACATAACTGGGTACTGTGGCTCAGCCAAGTTGACAGGTAAAATTCACCATCATACTCTTCATCTATTAGATGATAAAATGGGCTCAGGGAAGTGAAATAATTTGAGCTGCTGGTAGTTGAGCTCAGACTAGTATCCAAATCTTTGTTTTCTATTTTTCAAATTAAATTTATTGGGGTAACAATGGTTAGTAAAATTACATAGGTTTCAAGTGTACAATTTTATAATACATCATCTATATATCACATTATCACATTGTGTGCTCACCACCCAGTCAGTTCCCCTTCCACCACCATGTATTGGACCTTCTTTACACTCTTCTACCATCCCCCCTTGTCTGCAGCCATAACAAGATCATCTACTGCCCAATCTTGTCTTTTGATTTCTTTATTGGTACCTTGTCTACCATAGAATACTGATTTTTCACAACTGTGATAATGAGAGAAGAAACAGCAGAATTTAGCTCAGAAATAAATGACAATAGTGTTTCATTAAAAAATGTCTGTTGAACAGGACTCCCATGATATTTCAGAATGTCTAGCATACCTGGTCCCTGCCTAAATTGCCAGTAGTAGGTTTATACCATTTAAAAAAAAATAACTCTATTGACATATAATTCACATACCATAAACATCACCCTTTTAATTGTATTTTAGTATATTCACAAAATTGTGCAACCATCACCACTATTTCCAGAACATTTCCTCACTCCCATTATCCCACTCTCCATTCCCTGGAAACCACTAATCAACTTTTTGTCTCTATAGATTTGTCTTTTCTGGACATTTCAAATAAATGGAAACATATAATGTGCAGTCTTTTATAACTGGCTTTTTTCACTTTGCATGATGTTTTCAAGATTCATCCATGTTACAGCAGGTATAAGTACTTCATTCCTTTTGATAGCCAAATATTAGTTTATTGTATGGATAGACCACAGTTTGTTTATCCATTTTTCAATTGAGGGATATATGGCTAGTTTCTACTTTGTGGCTGTTAGGAATAATACTGATGTAAACATAGTGTACAGAGTTTTTGAATGGACATATGGATGTAATTCTCTACTGTATATAGTAGAGGTAGGATTGCTGGGTCAAATGTTCACTCTATGTGTAACTTTTTGAGATGATGATTTCCATAGCAGCTGCACCATTTTATACCATTAACAATGCACAGAGTTTCAATTTCTCCACATCCTCACCAACACTTGTTATTACCTGTCTTTTCGGTGACAGGTAATGACTCTTCAAGTCATCCAAGTGGATACAAAGTGGTATCTAATTATGAATTTGACTTGTAGTTTCTTAATGACTAACGATTTTAAACAGCTTTTCATGTACTGATTGACTGTATGTCATCTTTGGAGAAATATCTGTTCAAATCTTTTACTTTTACCTTAATCAGGTTAATTTTTTTTTTTTTTTTTGCTGTTGAGCTATAAAAGCTCTTTATATGTTGTGACTTCAAGACCATTTATCAGATACATAATTTGCAGATATTTCTTCTCATCCTATGGGGTTCATCAAGGATACTTTCTTCATGATGTCCATGAAGTATAAAAATTTTTAATTTTGATGAAGTCTGATTTATATATTTCTTTTTTTGCTTGTGTATTTGGTATCATATCTAAGAAATTGTTTAATCCAAGGTTACAAAGATTTGCTATTATGTTTTCTTTTAAGAGTTTTATACTTTTAGCTCTTACATTTAGTTCTATGATCCAGTTGAGTTTTTTTGTTTGTTTGTTTTGTTTTATTTACATGTTGTGAGAGAGGCACCTAACTTTATTCTTTTGCATGTAAATATCTAGTTGTCCCCGTTTCATTTGTTAAAAAGATATTTTTCCCCTTCAGTGGTTCTGACACTCTTGTCAGAAAACTATTAACCTTAAATTTAGGGTATTATTCCTGGATCTAATTCCTATTCCATTGATCTATATAACTATTTTTATGTCAGTAACACACTGTCTTGATTACTGTGGCTTTGTATTATAGTAAATTTTGAAATCAAGAAGTGTGAGTCCTCCAAATTTCTTTCTTTTTTAAATGTTGTTTTGGCTATTCTGGATTCCTTGCATTTACATATGAATTTTAGGATCAGCATATCATGTCTGCAAAGCAGGAGGTTGGGATGTTGATAGGCATTGCACTGAATCTTTTGATCAGGTTGAGGAGTATTTCCATTTTAACAATATTGAACCTTTAAATCCATGAAAATAGAATATTTTCCCTCCTTCTTAGTTCTTTATTTCCCTACAATGGTGTTTTGTAGTTTTTAGTATGCATGCCTTATACTTCTTTTGCTAAATTTATTTCTAAATATTTTACTCTTTTTGATGTTATCATGAATGGTATTGTTTTCTTTATTTCATTTCAGAATATTTATTGCTAGTATGTAGAAATACAACTGATTTTTGTATATTGATCTAGTATCCTGCTATCTTGCTGAACTTAGCCCCTGTCATTTTGATAGCTAAAAATTACTCCCATATATTTCCAAAAGCTAGTGGGTGAGGGAAGGTCGTATTCTGACCAAATGAGAATCCAAAATGAAAGAGCCTGAGCATTGTCTGAAAGGTGAGAATTGAATTTCAGAGAATAAAATGATTCTGCCTGATAAAAACTGGGTTTCCTACGAAACAGAATTGACAACTGCTAATATTGGAAATTGGGATTGATAAGCTTTTTAACATGGAAGAGGAAAAATAAATGAGAAGAATACACTTGAGAGAGTAGATCTACAGAACTCATGGTAACAAGTGAGTACTAAAGGGAAGTCAGAGAGATTTCTTATGGTAGGGATGGCAGAAGAATTGTAACATGTCTTATATTACATTTTTCTTTTATACCGTACACAAATATCCCTTGATAATAACTAATCAAATGCCATAGTCAAATACTCTAATACCTTTTTGTATTTTTTAAGATGGATAAATGCAGAAGATGTTGTTTCTTGATTGGGACAACTTGGAATTATAAGAATATTCATTTGACATGGCATAGGAATGTAATACTCCAGTTATTCTTATTCTATTTAAAAGGAGAGTCACCATTATATTATATAGGTTACTGATTTACAAAGAGCTAGAATATTGCAAAATATATTTACATTAAAATTTTTCTGGGCTAAAGAGGCAGCATACTAAAGATTTTATAACATAGAAGAGGAGGGGAAAGATAGAGAAGAACATCCTCTAGAAAGTGTTTTTCTTAGATTGTCATATATTAACATAACATCTCTGCTGTAGGGATTTTTTCTTTTGTCATCATCCCGTTTCCAAAATGAGAAAGCTAAAATTCATAGAAATTTAAAAACTATCTGGGGTAATACAGCTGGTAAGTAGCAAAATCAAGTCCCCTATTCCAAAGCCATTTCCACTGTTTCCACTATATCGTGCTGTTTTTTTTTATTATTAAATTTATTGGGGTGACAATTGTTAGTAAATTTACATAGATTTCAGGTGTGCAATTCTGTATTACATCGTCTATCAATCCCATTGTGTGTTCAACACCCAGAGTCAGTTCTCCTTCCATCACCATATATTTGATCCCCTTTACCCTCATCACCCACCCCCCACCCCCTTACCCTCTGGTAACCACTAAATTATTGTCTGTGTCTATGAGTTTTTCTTTCTCATTTGTTTGTCTTGTTCTTTTTGGTTTATATACCACATGTCAGTGAAATCATAGGGTTCTCTGCTTTGTCTGTCTGACTTATTTCACTTAGCATTATACTCTCAAGATCCATCCATGTTGTCAGAAATGCTCCTATATCATCTTTCCTTAACATGGAATAGTATTCCATTGTGTATATATACCACAACTTCTTTATCCATCTTTATCCATTCATCTATTGAAGGACATTTTGGTTGTTTCCATGTCTTGGCCACCGTAAACAAAGCTGCAATGAACATTGGAGTACACGTGTCTCTAAGTCTGATAATTTTTTTTTTGTTGAGAGCCCACTGGCCCATGTGGGAATCGAACCGGCAGCCTTCGGAGTTAGGAGCACGGAGCTCTAACCGCCTGCGCCACCGGGCCGGCCCGGAGTACACGTGTCTCTATAGAGGAATGCTTTCAGATTTTTTGGGTAGATACCCAGGAGAGCGATTGTATATCGTGCTGTTTTTTAGGGCAGCTGTGTTATCCAACTGCAGGGATACTGGTCACATAGAATACAATATGAGTGGTGCCTGCAGGAGTTGGCAAAACAGCAGTCCTGAGAAGGAAAGAAGACTCCAATGTCAGTTATGTGACCTGAGAAAGTCCCTTGCCCTCTCTGAGTTTTAGTTTCCATAGCTGCACAGCAGGGATCCTAGTATCTTAATGCGGGGCATCATCTTTTGCTGACTGTACTGGACATCATTGTGAACCTGAAGAGAAAATGTGAAAGGCTCTGTAAAAATATACAGGCCGATAGAAATAAGGAATTGTGAAGTGGAGGCAGAATTCGAGTCTGTCTCTTAACCTGTCTTTGGGTCATCATGACAAGTCTTATTTATCATTCTGCTAGAGGTGTGTTGCTGGTGCTAGCGCCCGGAAAGTTTCAGTTAATAGAATGCTGACTGACAGCGGGTTTGCCCCCAGCTATTTCTGTGGAATGAAAGCCTCCATGAGTGCAAGGCCGTCTAACTCTATCCAGATTCTGTATTTAAAGGTGGATGCTTGGAAGACAGCTGGAGAGGCTGTGCTTGACTGGGAGTCTGGCAAGCTGCTTAGTATCCTCCTGAAGAGGAAATGAAAAGATCCTGCAGCATGTTCTGTCAGGGATCTGCAGGAAATGGGAAGGATTGCGCTCTTTGTTATATTTATTGGAGATATTATTATTTGTTTTATGCTGTGTGGAAGGAGGGTCAGAGCTATAATCTATTGATCATTTAGTTTTATGAAGTTCTCAAATGGGTGATCTGGTGTTTTTCTGACAGAGAGGCTATGGTTCTTGAACACCAGTAATAAGATTGTCATGCCATTTTTTTCTCGTTGGTCTTTTTATTGCTTTTTATCTCTTTGCTGATATTACCTCTCCCCAACCTCACCTCCCCCTTTGCAACTCCCCCCACCCCCGCCCCCTCAGGACCATCTTTAGGACCGGCTTGATTCATTTCATAGACTCTGCCCTATGCTTTTAAGAGATTACTCATCTTTGCTTTTCATGTTTCATCCTGTGAAACAGTCTGCCCACTGCAGGCACTGTTGTAAAATCTTCATAGTAAACACTGGAATGTAACTTGGGAAGAAATAGGTCAGGGAAGCAGAGACCAAATGTTCATTTTGCAGCCACAGTCTGAGCAGATGGATAACAGAATGAGGTGGCTCTCTTTGTGGACCTTCATTTTCTGTAAACTCTTTCAGGATCTCATGCTCTTCAGGGATTCATGCTCCTCCAAGATCCCTGAGTTTTGAGCAGATAAACATACAGGATGATGTTTTTCTAAGATGAGACACCAAGGTTATTATTCTCCTTTTTGCTCTATTATCATACAAAGAATAGATTTGATGAGATACATCCTTTTTCCCTGTTATCATCTCGGAATGCACTAAAGAACACAAAATCTCCTTGGGAAACACCGCTAAACAGCTTGGCTCTCAACTAATGACAAATGAGGGGCATTGCCCCTGCATGGTCACCAGTGGCCTCAACACAGATGAAATTCCATTCTGCCCTCATGCCAGGCAGTCAGCTAGATGAGGCAGTTCCAAATCGTTCATGGGCTGGCTCTACCTTTGTTCCCAAGGAATGCAGTGTTAAGAAAGAAAGGATGTTTAAAACAAAACCAGCCAAAACAAAACCCAAGAGTATACCTTTAAGGAATAGATTGGAATGCAGGCAAAGGCAGCAGAGAGATTAGCAATGGCAGGCAGCCGGTGCCCAGGCTAGTGAAGAGTTAAGCTCTGAATGATTGTGGGAGGCTGGTGTTATGGCTGGGGAACAACTGCCTAATGTCTTTCAACAGGACTGTTTAGCAAAGCTTCATTATGAGCGTAATTGTGTGCATGCGCAGGCACACCGCACGGAGGGAACGCTCACAGTAAAGGTATGATTGTATTGCCCGCTGCCATGCCAATTACTGGATATTAATGGCAGGATGGCATGCATATGCCGGAGCTGGGAAGCAGAAGGTTAATAGACGAACAGCACCAGAAGAGCCCATTTATCAGTTTCTATTTATCTCTCCTTGGGAGGTGGCAGGTTTACAGTAAATACCTTCTGTCCTCCTAATTTCCTAATGATGGGGATAATGATGGAGAATGGTGAAGTCATTAACTGGGACAGGCTCTGTGCATCACTCTGTCAACCACATCTCCCCAAGACCTGCAATGAGAAGTGATGGGCCCCAGCTGTTCACCAGAATTCAAGCCCCTCCTTCCGCCATAAACTGCAGGCTCAGGAAATGGTTCCCCAAATGAAGAAGATGGAGGTCCTGGGTGGGTGGAAAAGCATGAGGGAAGGCAAGCAAGGCTCTTCAGATGGGAATATAGCATTTACTGCTACACTTCCTTTGTACAGAACCTGGAGGAAGCACTGTTGACTCAAGCTCCTCCAGTGATGCCAAAACTACTATGGAATTGTATGTAGAATTGTATGTAGAATTGGATAATGAATCAGTAATTGAAGTGGGTATGTTGGGGGAGGGCAGAGAAGCAGATTTCACCAAATGTTTTTGTTTCAAAAACCTAGGAGAAATTTAATATATGTATAATTCATTTTCTCACCTCATCTGTAAATGGGCTAGAGATACTAGAGGAAAAATCCCTCTTGCAGAAGTAAAGTTTTTGTTTGTTTGTTTTGTTTTAATTCTGGAGGCAGACTGAAACAGCTTATATTGAATGGCTTGGCTGTGCTTTTTTTTAAAATTATTCCATAGTAGTGATGTCAAGGTGTCTATTCCATTTAATTGTTATACATAGAATCTTTCAACTTTTAATTATTGCCTAAAAGTAACTTGTATTTGCCTCTATAGTTTATACAGCCCTTGAAAAACTATGAATTTGTTTTTTATCTTTTATTTGGAGGCCCACTGGCTACATCTAGAAATTGCTCTCTGTCAGTTGAGGCAAGCTGTTATTTTACCTGTATGTGTTAGGATTAGGAAAACTACTTAGGCCAACAATAGCAAAGCATGAACATATATCCTAACAATGTAGTTATCTCAGGATCAGGGGTATAGCTGGGCCTCAAGAATGACTGAAAAAATTGATATGAATAAAATATTATTTGTACTCTGTTTCTCTTGCATGTCTTGCCGCTCTCTGCCCAATTATTTCTTCTCTTTATAAATCTATTCTATTCTCCTTAGAACACAGGAAAATAGAGCTACATATAGTGCCCAGATTTGTCTATGTCAGGTTTGGACCCTGAAGATAGACTAAATCAACTGATCTTTATCTCTCTCTATCTCTTTCTTCCTTCCTTCCATTCCAGGGGTGAAACTCTGTCCCATATTTTCTCATATAGCCAGGGAATTGAAACAAGTCATATGAACATATGTACTGCGAGGACAGAGGGATGCGGGAGAATACTAGAGAAAGGGAAATTATGAGCTATGGATTCAACCTATTAGGTGCCTACTGTAGCTAACCCTTATCAAATCACCTGGTGTTCGGAAACAGGAAAAGCGCAGTCCTTTTGGGATTTGTCTCTTGAGAACTTCACTTCAACAATACTGAACAGTGAAAAGCACTCTTAACATCAGACCTGGATCAGTTTCCTGTTCTCTCTACCTCTCTGCGATATCAGTTCTGTAACAGGGAAGATAGCACTGTACCTGCTAAATGCGGAGTCATGAGGATTAAATGAGATGATGTCTCTGGAGTGCTCAGTCAGCATCCCACCTGGAGGAAGTTCCCTGTGTATGTGGTGGCTATTATAGTTGTCAGGATGAGTTTTCCAAATTTGAGACGTTTCTGTTCCCAAAAGGTGACCAGTCATTTATAGCAAATATGCAGTAGACTTTATTTTCAGAAATGGCCACAGTGATATTTCCAACCCTACATGCTCTTCCAGATTATGGTCACTCCCAACAAGATGTGGAGTTATTTCTTTTTCTTGAAACTGGGTGGGCCTTTATGACTGCCTCAATGAGCAGAATGCAGCAAAAGTGATGCTGACTGACGCTGGATCATAAAATACAATATGGCTTCCACCCAAAGCCGGTATAAAGGGCATGTGACCTGTGTAGTTGCACAGGGTCCCCTGCACAGAAGGGGACACAGAAACCAAAGACACGGTCCCCATCTTTGGTTTAATGCTCTGTTGCTGCCATCTTGAAATTCTTGATAATTTTTGAAAAAGAAGTCCTACATTTTCAATTAGCAATATGGTTCACAAATTATGTTGCCAGTTCTGCGTCCACATGGCTCTCTATCTCTTGGGACACATTCCTTGGTATCCCTAAACCAAAGTGTCAGAAGACCAGCTATGCTGAAGACGTCATGCTGGAGAGGCCACATGGAAATTACACTGGGTTAGAGAGAGATGTGTGAGGAGCTCTAGTTCCTCCAGCCTGACCTATTTGAGTCTTCTCTGCCTGGGTGGCAGACATGTGAATGAACAAGTTTTTAGATGATTCCAGACTCAACTGACAGTTGACACTGAGCAGACCAGAAAAGAGCTGTTCAGATTGTAGTTTGTGAGCAAAATAAATGTCTTAAGCTGCTAGGGTTTGAGGTGATTTGTTATCTAGCCATAGGTAACAGGAACAAAACTATTTCTGAGAATAGCATTGAGAATAGGGTCTTAATCACTAGAAAGGTATAGATGTGAATGATCAGTTTTTCTAACGTAGAGCACATTACCACATACTAACGTCATTATTACATAAAACATCATTTTCATTTTCATCTTAAAAAGTATTCAGGATCTTTTGTATTACAATATAATCATTACTGGCATTAATTTATATTATGCCATGAATATGAAGATATCATCTAGCAAGGGCAATATAGTATATTAAAAACTAAAATCACAAATGCTTAGAATCACACAGAAATAAATGTAATACAGATAATACTAAATGTAGCTATCATTTTTTAATTTAATTCAATTTTTTGAGTGTTTTTATGTAATGGGTATTACTCGGTGCTATCCAAAGATAAATAAGACAGATGTGGACCCTGTCATCATGGAAGTTTCAATCGGGTGTGGATGAGGAACAGATAGTAAACAAATACACACATTAGTACATTTTAACTATAAATAATATATGCTGTAAAGAAAAGAAAATCCACAGGGAACCGACTGAGAGAGACCATTCAGAAAAGGCCTCATTGAAGAGACACATGTAAGTTGAGACATGAAGAATGAAGAGGAGCCAATTATGTGAATGCTGGGAGAGGAGTGTCCTGAGCAGAGAATAGAGTTCAAAGACCCTGAGATCAGAAAGGACTTGGCATTTTGGCTCAATGCCAGGGACTGTATTAAGGGAGTCTTTGTAATTGGTGGGAAGTTTGGATATGACAGCCTAGAAAAATGTCAAGAAAACTTGAGAAAATTTATTTATCTTTTCAAGAAAATAAGGCATAAAACTTTTGTTTTATGATGACCAGTCTCTCCTTTTCCTCTCAATAATTTTATAGCTGTGATCTATGAGACTTATGGAAGGTTTTTTTTCTTTATTCTGGATTTTTTTAAAAGATAATCCTGAATACTTGAATACGAGAGAGAGAAAAAAAGACCAGTATTGTTTTGGGTAAATACAACAAAAGCATGTCATTGACTAATTGAGATTATTCTATAAAGTAATATTTAAATAGTATAGCATTCACTGAAACCCAAGCTATGAAATATTCTTTTAGAGTTGGTTGATTCATTCAGTCAATAAATAGCTGTTATATTTCTATTATGTGATTGGTATAATGCTTGGCACTGGAAATAGTCTCTGCACTTTTGATAGCTAAATATCTAGATATTTACAAACTGGAATCTATACTGTAGATAAAATATGAGCAAATAATTATACACTTACCATATAGTACAGACTATGAAGGGGGCGATATACGTGCTGAAGCATCTAATATGCATTTGGGATGAAATCGGGGATTATTTTAATGTGAACATAGCACTATTATTGGATAAGGTAACATACATCTTATAATTTTAGTGAAAATGTTACTATCCATTCATGGATTATGTACTTTGTGGTTTATCCATGATCACTGTTTAATCTTAGACTGCCTCTCTCCTGGTTCTGTGATGTGTATTTAGGAATACCTAGCAAATGATGATTAAAAGGACAAATCTACTATAAAACACGATTAGCCAAAATGAATTATGAAAAGCAATACAGATAACATTCGGTTGATCTGCTATTTGGAGAATCTATGTGGGAAGGTGCCTAAAGTCTAGTAAGTACGCATTAACTATTAGTTTCCTTATTTATTTCTGTTGATTTTACTCTATGGGAGTAGAAAGTTGATCAGGTTCAAAAATAGGACACTGAGAAGAACACCATCACTAAGAAAGGTAGAAAGTAATAAAATTGACAGAAAATGGTATGAAATCAGGAGTTTGGCAGTTTTTCCTTGAGTTTAAGTTCCTTCATTCTGAGTCATAATCTGTAGTTTTAACCTTTAATCATTAGGAAACTAGTGTTTTCAATGATTTTATAACTGTTCTATAGAATATAAAGTGAAATAAAGTAGTGGGAAAATGCTATATCTTAGTAACACAAATGTCCTCACAAGATCCAATTTCTGAGTTTGGAACAATTTCCTTGAATCACTCTTGACACTTTTTTAAAAATTAATAAGACCCCTAGTTGTTGTATAAAATACATATTAACCTATTTAAGGGGAGAAAGGCAGTTTTATTTTAGAATACATTTGGCAGTTTAATTACATGCTTTAAAGCACTTCTCTACAGAAGCCAAGCAGCTATTTATATTGTGGGCTTTTTTAAAATCTCTGGTTGCCACACAGATGAGCTTTAAACACATGACAAAAATCAACAACACTCAAAGCTCACTTCATAAATGTTTCCTTGACAGCTTTTCCTTCATCTACTGCACAAGGGATTCTTAACTCTTGTGGGGGACAAAAGTTATTAGAATTACCTGTGGTAGCTCTTCCCAGCTATATATGTAAATCTAGCTCTATACTAGATTTAGAAGTACTGATATACATAAATAAAGAGTTATCCTTTACTCTTCTAGCCTCTCCCAAAGACCCTTTATTTAACTTCAGGATTAAAGGTGAGAAACTGTCTCCATGTGGCTACTTCTCAGATATTCCTAAATAGTGGTAAGGGACATGAGTATTGAATCAGACTGCCAGCCTGGGCTCCAAACTCAGGTTATCATTTATGTTGGGGAAGAAACAAATTTTATTCCACTCTTCTAGGTTCTCTGGCTGTTTAGGAATTAAATTGACATGAGACAGATTAATAGGAGAAAATCAAGTTTAATTTTGTACATATGGAGACCTCATATGATATGGGACCTAAAGAAAGGACTAAAGCAGGCTGCTTTTATACTTGTAGAAAAAAAATATGAAGAAAAAAACTTGTGAGGAAGAACTGGCTTAGGCTTGAGAACTAATTAGTGAAGAAACTACACTTTTTCAGTCCTGAATTTCATATCTTTGGTAACAAGGATGTCTCTTTACTTCCTGGTGCGAAGAGAGTACCTTTCACATGGGCGATTTACCTCCTGCTTTCAGGGAGACAGAGAGAAGGGTCAGTGTCCTTCTTGTACTGACTGCTTTTTGAGTAACTTTTATTCAAAATAATCAACATGCCAAAGTGGCAGATTTTGGAGTGGCAAATTTTGTTCCCATACATTTTTTAGCATTATAAACTCAGTTAAGTAATAATTGGTTGTTGTGATGGACCATACAGATCCTCCCTTAGAAATGAAGGACTGCTTCCCCCAGAAGGGCTCCTGGCAGGCAGCTCTAGAAGTACAAAACTCAGAGAAGTGTGCATGCTAGAGTAGATATAGTATAGAAAACCAACCAGAAGGCTATGTCCCGTGGGAGAGACTGATAATATTCTGATGAGAAGGGTATGAGCATCACGCAGAAGTCGAGGGTGGCTGCTCTTTGTAGTACAGGGCTGAAAGTAGGCAATATTGTAGTGAACTGAGCCCGCTGACAGCAGTAGGGATAATAGGGTTCTAGAACATCTGGGGCCAAGTAGTAGCGAGCGCATAATCATCCAAAATTGAATGAATATAATTGTAATGAATGGCAAAGTTAAAGGACACCTAAAGGCTGCCCACTGACTTAACCCAGAAGCTGGGGCAACAAGTTCTTCTTTGAAGAAGATCGAAGAGCTATCTCCATTTTCACCATAGTGTCCATAACAGCAGAATAAGTGGGCAGTTAACAAGGGTTATACTTAATTTATATATTCAAAAGATATGAGGAACGCGTGACCAAGCAGCTGAGGGCAGATGCCCCAAGAAACAGGTACAATCCCTTGCCCCGTCTCTAGACCTGAGCCTGTTTATAGACTTAGAATGCATTGACTGAAGGAGATGCCATCGCTCCAGAGGGAAGCATGGTAATGATTCCCGCAGTCCTTCCCGAAAATGACCCATGGCAATTTACTTGAGTATACACTCAAGTAAACTATATACTGGGTAAATGGGAATACTGAGACATCTTAAGAACTGTTGCTCATGAGCTTTGAGTTGACATTGATACCTAGAAATCTGAAGCATCAGTGTAAGGTAGGTATTAGACTGAGAGCAACTTCTGTGGGCCCAAAACAAAATGAGCAGATGAGTGACATGATGTGATTTATATTTTTAAAAGATCATTGCTGCACTGTTTTAGACCAGGCCCTAGAGATGTAAGACTAGAAGTAAGGTTGGGAGGGTCTTATCATAATCCAGGGGAGAGATTACTGTGGTTTGGGTCTTGAGGGCAACTGTGGAGGTGATGAGATTCTACATGTGGAGTGTAGAGGTAGAAGCGTTAGAATTTGCGGATGGATTGGGTATGGGAGAGAGAAAGAGGAATCAGACATGACTCCCAGGTTTTCCTCATTTGGCCTTCACTCATGACAGTTTGTTCAATACTGATTTAGATGGTTTCAGTACAATTTGTTAAACATATGCAGGTACTCCGGTGAAGTGGTGATAGAAGACTTTCTGGTGTATACTTTTTGTTTGTTTCAGGTGTACAAAACAATGTAATAGTTAGACATTTATACAGCTCACGAAAATCAGTGTAATAGTTAGACATTTACACCCCTCACAAAGTGATAACCCTCCTCCCCCAGTCTACCACCCCTCTGATATCGTATATAGCTGTTACAGTTTCACTGACTCTATTCCTTATGCTGTGCTCCATACCCTGTTTTGAAGAGTTTTAGAAATGGAGGGTTGAAAGTCTCATAGTTTCACTCCTTGTAGAAAGAATATTATTAAGATAAGTGACCCTTACCCCAAATGCTACGGTTGGGACATTGCTTTATATCACTGTTCAGATGAAATAAATCTCTTAAGTATCAAGGAATCCAAGTATATAAGCCAATAATTGTGATGGTTAATTTTAGGTGTCAACTTGAGTTGACTAAAGGATGCCCAGATAGCTGGTAAAACATTATTTTCAGGTGTGTCTGTGAGGGTGTTTCTAGAAGAGATTAGCATTTTAATTGGTAGACTGAGCAGAGATCAACCTCGCCAATGTGGATGGGCATGATCCAGTCCATTGAAGGCCTGAATAGAACAAAAAGGCAGAGGAAGGAACTAATTTGCTCTCTCTGCTTGAGCTGAGACATCCATTCTCTCCTGCCCTCAGACATCATGCCCCTGGTTCTTGGGCTTTTGGACTGAATCATACGACTGGCTTTCCTGTTTTTCCATCTTACAGGCAGCAGATTGTGAGATTTCTCAGCCTCTATAATCCTATAATCTCTACCTTATTTTTATCTATCTATCTATCTATCTATCTATCTATCTATCTATCTATCTATCTATTCTATTGCTTCTGTTTTTCTGGAGAACCCTAACACAGCCATCATCTTCATTATCAGTTGATATTTATATTTATTAAGTTTTTATTGGGAAGTGGTATTCAAGTAATTATTTAGGAAGGATATTTAAAGGTTTATGCAAAACCAAACTGAACCAAACCAAAAAAATACCCTATCTCACTCTTAATTCCTGAGATCAAAAAACATAAATCAGAATGAGTTGGGCAGCTTCACAGTAATCCTAGAGAAATAGGGTCATAATCACAGAGTAATTATAGCATTAATAGGTTTGGAAGGGGCATTATAGGTGGTCTTGTTCAACCCTTATTTTATAGTTGAGCTGAGGCACAGAGAGCTTAAATAACACAAATTTGGCAGGATATCAACCAGAACTACTGTCTCCTGACTCCACATTCCATTGCTCTCCATCCACAAAACCACATTTCCTGCTCTCTCAGCTCACATTAGATAGTGAAAAGTATACCAATATGGAAACTTTGGCAAGCCAAGGTGGATATACTTCCATGGGTAAAAAGAATAGGAGATTTTGAAGATTTTTTTTCCCTAAAAAGAGACAGAACAATGTATTTTATTTTTGGTTGCTGTAATTATATGAGCCTGAGGGTTAGATGAAAAGGCAAGGTGAGAGAATTGTTTAAAAGAATGGGAGAGGAAGTGTAAGGAGTTCAGGGGATATTGATCTGCTGTGCTTCCAGTCTCTAACCATTTAGTCAACTATGTATTGAACTAGTTTCTATAAAGGCTCATCAAAGGGTCATGTGATACTCTTGGGCTGGTATCACATTTTATAATCTCACTGGGAGATGGATAAACACATCAGATACAGTCATCCCTACTTTTCAAAAGTTTGCTTTATGCAATTTTGCTTCTGTGAAAGACCCATATTAGTACCTGCTTTTGCTAACTGAAAGAAATCCAAAGAGGAATTTTGCTTTTACTGAAAACGGTGAAAAGAGAAAATAGCTTTCAGCATTTGTTTTGCAGTGAAACCTTATAGAGGCAGCGCACATCCCGAGCAGTGAGAGTGGCCCCGCCAAGCTCCGTTCCCCGAAACTCCTCCCAGCATCTCAGCATCAAGCTCCAGAGCTTTGAAGTGCATCTGTGAGCATCTGTGCTTTCTCTTGATTTATGTTGTGCATCGGTTAGCAAGATGTGTCACCATTTTGGTTTAGGAAAGGTTTCACAGGAAGGCTCTCCTTTCGGATGGTGTGGGAAACCTGTATACTGAAACTGTATAAGCTTGTCTGTCCTGGTCACTCTTTCATCTTTAAAACATAGAACAATGCCTGATACATAGCAGATGTTTAACATAAATATTTACCTAATAAGCTACTGCACATACGATTAAGGACCCAGATAAGTAGAACAGAAAATAAAGTCTCTAGGAATTTGGAAAGGGAGCAATCATTATGGGATGCAATCTTTTGGGGGAAGAAATCACAGAAAATGACAGCTTGAAGTAGCCAAGAGGAATTAGATGGCTGAGGAAACAGGAAAAAGGGCCACGGCACTTAGAGGAGCTAGGAGGGCACAGGAGGGCTACGACGAGCAGGAGGAGGGGCCTCCCCACCCACGGCCTCGTCTGGCTGGTCCTGAGTGCTTGTGTTGTCCACCTCTTGCCTTTTCTGATCTACTCTTGGTGTTGAATCAGGTGCCAAAAGCTTCTGTGAAGAACAAATTCTTTAGAAATGAGGGAACCTCAAATGATCACTGTAGATTAGATGGACTATTATTTTGAGATAAAATTATCAGCTTGTAAAGAAAAGTTAGTTGAAATCCTTTCAAAGAAGGCGAAGAATTGGGACAATTTCTCTGAGAATTAGGCATCCTGAAGTTATGTGTTAATATCGGCTTAAATGTAACACACTCCCAGTGCTGTTTGTGAGAGAGGTGAAGTGAGAAAGGGTAGGAAAAGAATTTCCTAATGTTATTCGCATACTCCCGGGGTCTTCATATCTTGAGACCATGTAAGGATCCTGTCCTGTGGATCACCGGGAATAATTTAAAGTATCAGGTGGGCAGTGTGAAGGCTGTTCCCTTCTGTGGTTCCTTTTCTTTACAATTTACCAGCCAATGCTACATAGAGACCAGAGGAAGGAATACAAATGTTTGCATTTAAAAATTTCAGGCTGCTTTCGGAGCAAAATTACCTTGCCTCCTTAGCTTTGAAACATCAAATACAACATAAATCAAGATGTACATTAATAAAGATGGTGTAAAACATCTGTGGAGTCTAAACAAGGTAAAAAAAAATCATATTAGTCATCATGCAAAATAATGTGTGTGATCATTTTCATAAAAGTGGTAGGTATCCAGGAGCTCAAATAGACACAAGAACAGAAAGAGATCTTTTATCCCATGCAACTAATGTTCAAAGGGAACAATCTATTGTCTTTTTTTCTCTTCCCCCAAGCCTGGCCCCAAACATGGAAGGACTATGTAAACAAATAGAATGATTCCATTTCTTTGAATTAAGATAGATTCTTCTTGAAAGAAGGTACAATTAGTTTCTTCCTGAAGGACATCATTGCCGGTAAATGATCCTCTGGGGGGGGGGGGGGTCTAAGAAATCACACACTGCCCTTTAGGATTTGCTGGAAGAATCTGCTGCTTAATCCTGGATACCAATTCTGCCTCTAAAATTCTGGACTATGGTCAGTTTTGAAGAAAAGTGAGTCTTGAATATCCTATTCAAAAATACATGGATATTCTTATCTCAGGCATCAAGTAATGTATGCACCCAACATTGTATAATGTTCTCAGCTGATATATTTTTACTAGCAGCAAAAAAAGAACCGAAGATGGTTGGTTGTGTGCATCATGAAGCATTAAGACAAATTCCCAAATTATCATGTCCTTTCCTTTTCCCTAGATAATGACACCTGACATTAATTAAGTAGCCTTAGAAATCACAGATGTAGAGAGTTGTGGGGATAAGAGGCAGATTGCCTTTTTCCTTTGTCCTCAAAATTGCAAAACTTATTTCAACAACCACTGAAACTGCTAACCTGAAGTTAGCAGTTTGTTTCATCGGTAACCTGTGCTGTGTAACAATGAGAATGATGTTTTCATTATTCGTGGTATATCAGTCTGTTCCCTTCCATGGCCCCATTAACAATAAAAACCCATGCAGTTTTCAGCCATTATCATTTTTCTCCTGATAAACCATGTGTGACGTGGAGACCTTGAAGCTGGGAGTTCCAGCCACAATGCTCAATAGACTGTGCACAGAGCTTTTTCAGAGGTAACGGCTGTGAAAAAGCAGCTCCACTGTTACATCTCTCTGTTAGGATTTTTCTCTCACCCCTTTTTATATATCTAAGGTAATGTAAGTTCACATGAATTCAGCAAACAGCGTTTTGCCTGGCAATGGAAACTATACCTAAAGCTTTTATTGGGTGCTAGAGCTGTCCTTTCCCTGCATTCCAGCTGTTCTTGCTGCTATATTTAATCCAGGAGCTAGAAGGAAATGGTTTCATTACAGAGCTACTTTGTCTCTCTTTTATAGTGTCTTTCCTTGCAGTGTTCATGAGCCCTAATCTACGTGGATAGATTAGGTCCACACGAACTGATCTTGCTGCAAATAAAATGAAAAGGAATCTGATGACAAATAAAGTATTGTTCCCACCAACTGGTTTCATAAATTAACAAGCACACACATTTCTCCAGAGCCTCCAGTTTTGACTTTAAGTGTTTCTGAAGCTGAAGTGATATTATTACATGGTAATTTGGAGACAATGTCTAAAAATCAGTTAGAAAAGTAGATCTAAAGTAGATGTTAGTGTATCATTTTCTTTTTATGTTTGTGCATGCATTTGTAAGGGTTCTTTAGAGAAACAGAACCAAAAGGTTGTGTATATGTGTATGGAGAGATTTATTTTAAGGAATTGGCACTTGTCATTGAGGAGGCTTGGCGAGTCCATAATTTGGTGGAAGAAGCTAGCAGGCTGGAGACTTAGTTGCAGTTTGAATTTGAAAACAGTCTGCTGGCAGAATTCCTTCTTTCCAAGGAGAGGTCAGTCTTTGTTCTATTTAGGCCTTCAACTGATTGGATGAGGCTCACCAACATCATAGAGAGCAATCTGCTTCACTCAAAATCCACTGATTTAAATGTTTATGTCACCCAGAAAGCACTTCACAGAAACATCCAGAATAACGTTTGACCAAATATCTGGGTCCCTTCGCCCAGCCAAACTGACACATACAATTAACCATCACAATTCATATGTACCTCTTAATGTTATATAAGCAATACCCATAATTAGATACTATCATTTGGAAAATTTACAAACACTGACAAAGCCATCTGGGCAGGACAGTTTTCCATTAACATCCCAGGACAAGAGCTTACTTTTAAATTTTAGTTATAAACTGTTACTGCACATACGATCAAGAAGTTCTCTGTTGAGTCTAACTTAGGTTGTGGTACCTGGTATTATATTGTTCTTTGAAGGAGCCTTCCTGTATTAATGGACATTTGTAAGGTTCAATATATACTCAAATAGTTTTAATCTCTGTCTTCAAGTAAGAAATTAAGTTGTTGCATCAAAGATACAATTTATTTTAATTTTGTGGGGAATTACAAAATAAGGACACTGTATGTATGTGTGCATATACTGTTTTTCCCTGAAAATAAGACCTAGCTGACCATCAGCTCGAATGCATCTTTTGGAGCAAAAATTAATATAAGACCAGGTATATATTATATTATATTACATTATATTATATTATATTACATTACATTACATTATGACCTGATATATATTATATATATATTATATTATATTATATCCAGTCTTATATTAATTGTTGCTCCAAAAGATGCATTAGAGCTGATGGTTGGCTAGGTCTTATTTTCGGGGAAACACGGTATTCATATATATATATATATATATAAATTTTTATTTCTTACCAAGGCATTGAGTGTTTATAATTGGAAGAAACTCTGTCTTCAATTCATAAGGCTTTGAAGGTGAACCACATTTTACCTTTGTGGTTGAATTTTATTTTTCCTTTGGGAGTATCTGAACTAGTGATAGAACTGTGTCCAAAAGAGGGTGTCTCACATGTCACCTCATGGACTCCTACTTTGTTATTTTTTTTCTTTCTTAACTGAGATGCAGGACCCCCTCTTTTTTCTACTTTAAAAGAAGAATGACAAACATGAAAAGCAATATTAAGCTGAAAAAGGAAATGTGAATTTTGGAGGAAGAAAATGTCCTTTCATACATAAGTTGAAAACGGAAGCCCATGCTCTACTGTTTATAGAGAGTGGGCTGTCATCAGCTCATTTGAAGAGTACAATTAATATTAATAGTGTAAAAAGGAAGTTAACGTAATTTTTTCTTTTCAGTGTGTTTGTACCAAACCTAATTTTGTTTTGTATCCCATGAAACTTTAATATTTTAGTAATAATAGTAGCAGGGCAGATTATACTGTAGAAAGCTGAGAGTTTAGGATATATCTTCTTGGCAGTAAATTGTTCCTTTGAAGTAAATTATCTCTTATAGGCAGTTTAGCTTCCTGGAAAAAATAATTTCTCTCAAATGAGATAAGAGGAAAATTTTATTACTTACCTTATGCTACTTGGGACCAGGTTTCATAATAACTATGCTAATAGACAGATAAAAACCCTACAGAAATGTAGATGTTAATATCATGTGGGGAGGATTAATAACTTTGGAGACATTTCTCATCTAGTCTGATCTGATTGTTCTTATAGATGAGAGATGTTATCAGCATCTGAGTTGAACATAGAAGGTAAAATTGAGCAAAACTAGAGACAAATGAATTCATACATCTTTTGAACAATAAAATTTAGAAATATTTCACTTTAAAGTTTACACTGAGTTTTAAACTTTTTTTGCTAGCTGCCATGGCCCATAAATTTGCCTATTGTCAAAGTCTGTTTTGTTTTTAGTTTTGTTTCTATTTAAAGATAAGGCATATCTTTTAATTACTGAATGTTTTATTTGCAAAATGGATGATATGAATCTGACATATTTATTAGGGAGCTGACAAATAATATGTATCAGTTGTGTGGTTTGGGAAAACATATCATGAGCAGATATTAAGTTTAGGATATTTAACTTCTTCACATAATATGAGTATTATTACTGAATCAGTTATTGAATATTTTCAAATGTCCATTTTGCTGATTTTTATACAAGTCCCAGAGAATAATAGTCCAAGTGATGACCTATCTCAAATACTCTGGAGAAGTATGTTAGGAAAGATAATCAGGACTTGAAGAGCTTGTATTCATTCACTGAATATTTATTGAGTGCTTACCTTTTGCTTTGTGTATTGGGGTAGATACTGGGCATATTGTTTTATACAGCAGAAGCATGGCCCAGGCTTTCATGGGACTTCATATCTCATGGAAAAGATGCATAATCCACAATACACAAAAACACATACATGTATATACTTTATCATGAATGCTATGAAACAAAAGAATTGCATACTGAGAGAGAGAGAGAATAACTTTGATAGTGGTTGTGGTGATAGAAGTCTACTTTAGATTGCACGGTCAGGAAAGATCTCTGAGATGACATTTGTGCTAGAATGTGAATGATAAGGAGAATGCTATGCAAAGAATGAAATGAAGCATTCTAGGAAGAAAGAAGAACGTGTGAAGACCCTAATTCAGGAAAGACCTTAGGGAATTCCTGAAATTGAAAGAAGGCCAACAAAACTGGAGTACAGAGAGCACCAGGGATGGTAGGGATTTGGAAGGAAAGGGGACGAGTTTTGGCTGGCAGTGTTCAAATCATCATGGTCATGATGACTGCAGGCGTTAGGGTCTTACTCGAAATTCAGGTGGAAACCACTGAAAGGTTTTAGACAAAGGTAAATACGATATTACCATTCACAGAAAGTTAAAAGCTCAGGATGCTTGTTTTATGTGTTTAAAAGTATAGGATTAATGTGATATACCACATTAACAAAATGAAGGATAAAAATCATATGCTCATCTCAATAGATGTAGAAAAAGCATTTGACAAAATTCAACATCTATTTATGATAAAAACTCCCCCCAAAAAGTGGGTATAGAGGGAACATACCTCAGCAAAATAAAGGCCATATATGGCAAGCCCATAGCTAACATCATACTCAGTGGTTTTGAGAAAAGCTGAACTTTTTTTCCTTTAAGATCACGAAAAAGATAAGGATGCCCACTCTTGCCACTCTTATTCAACTTAGTATTAGGAGTCCTTCCCTCAAAAAATTGTTAGAACTAATAAATTCAGTAAAGTTGCAGGATTAATACACAAAAATCTGTTGCATTTCTATACAATAATAATGACCTATCAGAAAGAGAAATAAAGAAAACAATCCCATTTACAACTGTATGGAAAAGAATAAAATATCTAGAAATAAATTTCACCAAGGAGGTGAAAGACCTATATATTGAAAACTATAAGACAGTAATAAAAGAAATTAAAGAAAATACACACAAATGGAAAGATATTCCCTGCTCATGTATTGGAAGAATTAATATTGTTAAAATGTCCATACTACCCAAAGCAATCTACAGATTCAATGTAATCCATATCAAAATACTAATGACATTTTTTCTTTCTTTTTTAAATTAAACTTATTAGGGTGACATTGGTTAGTAAAATTATATAAGTTTCAAGTGTACAATTCTATAATATATCATCTACATACTGCATTGTGTGATTACCACCCAAAATCAATTCTCCTTCCATCACCTTATGTTTGACTCCCTTTACCCACTTCTACCACCCCCATCTCCCTTACCCTCTGGTAACCACTAACCTGTTGTCTGTGACTATGAGTTTTTGTTTGTTTATCCTGTTCGTTTGTTATTTTCAGTTTTATATTCCACATATGAGTGAAATCATAGGGTTCTCAACTTTTTCTATCTGATTTATTTCGCTTAACATGATAATCTCAGGGTCTATCCATGTTGTCACAAATGGCAGTATTTCATCATTTCTTATGGCCGAGTAATATTCCATTATATATATGCACCACATCTTATTTATCCAATCATCTTTTGAAGGACACTGAAATAGAACCAATAAATTTAAAATTTGTATGGAAGCACAAAAAACTCCAAATAGCCAAAAAGACCTTGGAAAAGAAGAACAAAGCTGGAGACATCAAATTCCCTGATTTCTAACTATATTATAAAGCTATAATCCATGCACTAGAATAGACCAGAAATAAAACCATGCATACACTGTCAGTTAATGTATAAATAAGGAGCTAAGAATATATAATGTGGAAAGGACAGTCTCTTCAAAGAATTGTGTTGGGAAAACTGGACAGTTGCATGCAAAAGAATGAAACTTGAACACTATAGACAAAAATTGCACCATACACAATAATTACCTCAAAATAGATTACAGACTTTGAATGTAAGACCTGAAACCATAAAATTTCTAGAACAAAACAGACTGTAAACTCCTTGTCATAGGCCTTGGTAGCAACTTTTTTTAATATGACACCAAAAGCAAAAGTAACAAAAGCAATAGTATAGTAGTGGTTGTACATCATACGAAAATGCTCCTACACAACAAAGGAAATGATTAACAAAACGAAAAGGCAACCCCTGCTGAATGGGAAAAAACACTTGCAAATCGCACATCTGATAAGTGGCTAATATCCAAAATATATGAAGTACTGATACAACTCAATAGCAAAAAATCAAATGATGCGATTAAAATAGGCGGAAGATCTAAATAGATATTTTTCCAAATAAGACATACAGATAGCCAACAGGTATATGAAAAGATGATCAACATCATTAATCATCAGGGAAATGCAAATCAAAACCACAATGATATATCACTTCATATCTATTGGAATGGCTGTTATCAATAAAAAACAAGAAATAACAAGTGTTGGCAAGGATATGGAGGAAAGGGAACGCTTGTACGCTGTTGTTATGAATGTAGATTGGTGCAGCTGCTGTGGAAAACAGTATGGAGTTTCCTCAAAAACTAAAAAATAGAACTACCTTATGATCCAGCAATCCCACTTCTGGGTATTTATCCAAAGAAAATGAAAACACTAGCTTGAAAAGATATATGCAGCCCCATATTCATTGCTGCATTATTTACAATAGCCAAGATAGAGAAACAACTTAAGTGTCCATCAATGGATGAATAGATAAAGAAAAGGTGATATACATACATATATATAGATAGATACATATATACGCACATACATGTATATACATACATGTATCTATATATACATACATGTATCATACATTTATCTATATACATACATGTATCTATATATATGTATGTATATCACACACACACATTGAATGAAGGGGGCTCAAAAGGTAAAAAGAAAAAAATGCAGTTGATGTAAAACAGAAAATAAAAGTATAGGAATTTGATATTTTTTTCACATATCATGTTCTAAATTCTTAGGGTTTTGTTTTGTTTTGGTTTTTTGCTTAAAGCAGTTGTGTATAATAATTACTAAGGAGAGAGGAAAAAATCTGCAGCTTGACTTTGGGAAGTTGTTTAGCCGTTCTTCCATGCCAGAACTCTGAATGTAAAAAATAAAATATGGTAAAGTAAATTTTAAGGCAATGATCCAAGAATATTCTCTTTGAAGTTTATTTACATTTTGTCATATTATTGACTACCTTCTTTCCAAAACCTCTAGTAAGGAGTGTTATTCTTCAAAGGTAGTTCAGGAATACTGTACACATGATGGTTTCAGATACCATTTTAGTAAAGCTATTGTTTACTATTCTCGCTTGACTTCAATGGCCTAAATCCTTTAGAGCTTCGTGGGTAAAGCAGGACAATGAGAGAGAATACTGAAGTTTTCATGATAAAATAATTACTCAGGAAATGGAAGGGAGCATTTTTTTGTTTCTGTAAGAAGCAGAAACCAAGGGTAAATGTAAATAACAATCATACTATTTCCCCATAAAGAATGATGAGAGTATTTCAAGGTGATGAGTGTGTACAAGTTCTTTAAGTTAGTTTATTGAAAATGAAAGAATGGAATTTGTTGCTTCAGGTGAAAGAATATAAATACAAAACTTGAACCTTAGTTATACTAATAAGAGGAATGATAACATATGATGAGGGAATATATATGGAACACATATATTTTTCTCTAAAAGTACAAAACATTTATGACTTCATAAATTTATAGTTTATATAATCTGTTTTCCCCATATATAGGTAAATGAACTAAGAATTATTTTTTTGCTTCCCTGGAATGCATTCCTTCTTGCTATGGAGGACGTGCCTTTGAGTCCAGGTTCTGTCGGTAACAACACGTGCCCACTTCTCTGGTCTTCCATTTTCTCCTCTGTACAGGCAAAGACGAGGTGGCCAGAGAGGCACCTGCTATGGCTCACATCCAGGGCTTTCTTGCTGTCTGTGCACTTGTCTTGAGTGGGCTGGGTGGGGGCACAGCCCAGGCACTACTGTCCAGCTGCTGGGACATCGTGCCCTCACCGCGAAGGAGTAGAAGTCTGGTTCTGAGAGATTTCCCTTTACTCCTTAGAAAGTTCAAGGAAGAAATTATACACTCTGTGGTCACGATTGACTACAGTGAACAGGAAGGAGACTCAAAGACCGTAAGGTGGTTTTCATTAAGGAGGAATATTACCCCAGGGGCACATTATAGTTAAGTTTTTTGGTTAACAGTCCCGTGGTTTATTAGTCTCTGATCTTGTACTGCTGATTTGAACCTGTGTAATCTGCTCCTGATTCTCTGTTCTGTTTTCCCTGCTTTGGGAAAAAGAAAAAGGATCAAACACTTAATTCAAGATGATACTAATTTTGCACTAAAATGTGAAGTTCGAGATGGTGTGTGAGTAGTTTGGCCATTTCAGTCTGTGGCTACTGTATGACTCATGTTTTAAAATTCAGTCATTTTGTTAAGGCTCATTGCTGATACTCAATTTTGCCACACCAGATAAAGTATCAGAATGGAAATACTCAGACATCTTCAGTGATGTCATTTCATATACTTTCAGAATTAATCCTTAAAGAAATTCCATGAGTCGGATAAGATTCCAATTTTATTCACAAATCCATGGCTGAGAGAAATTAAATGACATATCCAGAGCCACAAGTAATACCTGCTGGGACAGATATTGTCCTGAGGGAAAAGGAGATTGGCAATCACAGACCTATTGGTTTTTCCCTTGATTCACCAGCATGTTAAACTCATCATTTCTGCAATGTTAAGTATAAGAATAACGAGCGTACAACATAATCAGAATAGTAGCATAAATGTTTATTTTTGAGATATTAAAATATCCCCATTGAGTATTCATGGCAACAATTAAGCTTCTGTAAGGCCAAAGGGTGAGAATGTTTAAATGAGTTTTTTTTTCTGCTATCCATTATCAGCTTGGAAAATCAATACTAATAGGGAAAGCAAAGGACCGATGACTGAGTTCATTACACGTGATCAGAAAATGAAACACATCTACCATGTTAATGTCGCTTTCAATTTATGGTGACATTTGCTGAAAATAATCTGCAATATTTGGTAAAGTTAAAAGAGAGATTGGTCCCCAATTAACCAGAGGATCAAAGAAGAAAGATTAGGGAGGGAAGTATTGTCTTTTTTTTTTTTTTTTTTTTTAAGAAGCGAAATGTTTGGAAGGGTCAGGCTTTGAGTTAGCTAACCTCCACCACTTTTAGTATTCAGGTTGACTAATGAGCACTTCACACATCATTCTAATGGATGCATTTATTATGAGAAAGAATAATAAAGTGCTTTTCAATAACTGATGCCTATTGCAACTGTACATACAGAAGTTAAATAATTTCTCTATTGTCTACTTAATGGCCTAAAATATCTTACAGCCAAATATAAACTATCATTTTATAATAATATAAACATAATAATATTTTTATTGAATATTTTTGATTAATTCATTTAATCAAACACTCAATCAATATTTATTGAGCTTCTACTGTATGCCAAGCCGTGTTCTGGGCTCTTTAGAAATTGTAGTGTACAAAGTCCCTGACTTTATGGAGCTTTTATTCTAGAATGTCTTTACAGGAATTATCTAGATGTAGTTAAGAACAGTAATTTTCCGGCATCCTATTCTTGTTTTTGTGGTGGTAACATTTCCCCTCTCTGAACATAGATTTGGAGTATATTAAAGGAGTTGAATAGATTCTAGCATCATCTCAAGTAATGTGTGAGTCCTCTCTATGTGAAGAAAACTAATAGCTGTAGAACTTTAAATCTCAAGGTAGTTGCTAAGATGCATAATATAACTTCTAATCTCCTACTATTTCCTTAAACATGTCACCTGGGGACAAAAGTTCCTGTTTTGGCCTTACATGTACAGTGGTACCTCAGTTTTCGAACATCTCCGTTGACGAACATTTCAGTTATGAACGCCATAAATTTTATGGATCTATGTTATCATTAGATAGTAAAATTCATGCTAAATTTGCAGTTTTAGGGGTTGATTTTAAAGATCTGGAATGGATCAATCCATTTCACATTACTTTCTATGGGGAAACCGTGCCTCGGTTTTCGAACGTTGCAGAAACTCAAACGGTCTTCTGGAACAGATTATATTTGAAAACCAAGGTACCACTGTATTAATAACTACAAAGATCTGAAATGGAAGAAACCAATTCTTTGTGGAAGGAAGCTTTCTGTAACTTTAATGTTTTTAAGAGCTTGCTATTAAGGTAGTAAAGTTTAATTAGATATAATAGGGCCTAAAAAGACAGTAGTAATAACTGTCATTTTTCCAGTAACCTTCTGTGGAAAATTGTCCCACATAGGTTAAAAGGGTTTCACGGTCAAATAAATTGGGAAATGCAAACTTAGAAGCCTTCTGCTGGGAGATTTATTTTGCATATTAATATATATTAATGTTTTAAAAGAGTCCTTTAAATTGAGAAACCTCTTTAACCCAGTGATTCTCAAACATTTTTGGCCACTGAACTATTTTCATATATCAATAATTAACATTTGGGGAGAGTCTCAATGATGTCATAAAAGTGGCATAGTGAGGTGAGCCTCTTGAAATCACCCCTGGAATTTACAACAAATTGAACAACTATGATTCCACAAAGGACTCCCTGTGCAGCAGACAGGCAAGACTAAGAGGTGCACTACTGAAATCACCTAAAGGGGTAAACAGCTGCTGAAACACATGGGCTCTGAATCTGGAGCAGGAAGAGCTTTGGAACTTCAAAAGCTCTCCGCATACCTACACAGACACTGCGCCCTGTGTAGTTTGCCTGTGATCCAGGCAAACTATTAACAGAAAAGAAGCCCACTTCCAGGGAATCCCCCCATTGTGTGAGAAGCTGGAATAGTGCAGACAAAATATAACACAACAGTGTGAGAGAGAAAAAAAGGCTGCTGTTAGAGAGAAAATAAAACATTCTACAAACACCTACTGAAAAACAAAAGAAAGACCTCTTCCTATCAACCTGTTGCAGAACCTACTCCTGTAGATGTTTAGGAAGAGAAATAATAAATCACTAATTGCCATGAATAACCAAGGTAACAAGACAGCTCAGGAAAAAAATGAAAAGTCTCCAGAAAATGAACTTGAAAATATGGAAACATGTGACTTAAACAACAGAGAATTCAAAATTGCAGTTCTTAAAACACTCCACGAGGTGAAAGGAAACACAGAAAGGCAGTTTAATGAACTCAGAAACACATTCAAACAACAAAATGAACATTTTACCAAAGAGATTGAAATTTTAAAAAAGAACCAAATAGAATTTCTGGAGATTAAGAACTCAATAGAAGAAATTAAGAATGAAATAGCCAGTTTAGGTAGTAGAGTTGACCAGATGGAGGAAAGAATCAGTGACATTGAAGACAGAAACCTGGAAATGACACGGATGGAAGAAGAAAGAGACTTGAAACTTAAAAGAAATGAAAGAATTCTACAAGAACTTTCTGACTCCATCAGAAAGAGCAATATAAGAATATATTATGGTCATACCAGTAGGAGAAGAAAGAGAGAAGAGAACAGAGAGTATAATCAAACAAATAGTCAACGAAAATTTCCCAAACTTGTGGAAAGAACTGGATCCTCGATTCCAAGAAGCAAATAGAACACCTTATCACCTCTCCCGAACAGGCCTTCTCCAAGTCACATTGGATGAAAGCTGTCAAAAATTAATGACAAAGAAAGAATCCTCAAGGCAGCCAAGGAAAGAAGACGGTAACCTACAAAGGAAAGCCCATTAGATTATCATCAGATTTCTCAGCAGAAACTCTACAAGCCAGTAGGGAGTGGAACCAAATATTCAAACTATTGAAAGAGAGAAATTATGAGCCAAGAATAATATATCCACCAAAGATATCCTTTAGATATGAAGGAGGAATAAAGACCTTTTCAGACATATAGAAGCTGAGGGAATTTTCTAACACACGACCTGCACTACAAGAAATACTGAAGGAGACTATTCTACCACCACCAAAGGGATAAATTGTGGCAACATAAAAAGGGGGAGAGTAAAGGCCTGAACTGGAATATGGGAAAGGAGAAAGTAAGCGTGCTGAAGAAAATGGAATACTCTAAATATCAAACTTTCTTTTACATAAACTTAATGGTAACCACTCACAAAGAATCCAGAACTGAAATATGTATTGTAATAAAAGAAGGATCAGAGGGAAAAATCATAGAATACCACCTCACAGAAATAATACACAACAACAAAAAGGCAAAGAAGCAGTAGAGACACTGTCTTAGCAGAAAACCAAACTTATAATGATACGAAATCCTCACATATCAATAATCATTCTAAATGTAAATGGACTGAACTCATCAACAAACAGGCACAGAGTAGCAGATTGGATCAAAAAACTAAACCCAACCATATGCTGTCTCCAAGAGACACATCTCAGCTACAAGGTCAAGCATAGACTCACATCTTAAATAGGTCTTACAGGGCTAAAATCAAAAAATTGTTCCTTACAGAGGCTCTGGGGAGAAACTGCTCCTGGTTTATCCAGCTTCCTGAAGCTGTCTGTGTTCTTTGGGTCATGGCCACAGCAATCAGACCATGACTTCTCTTGTCACATCACGTTGACCTGATGCTTCTTTAACAGTCAGAACTATTCCACAGTCGGCCTCTCCTGGCACATGAATGTCTGCAGAACACTCACCAAATAGCGAAGCATTGCAACTTGTTTTGAAGTCCCTATTGTGGTAAAATAAATGCAATTTTAAGGTAATCCTGTAGTGATTTACCTACCTTAAATAGTAGATACAGATTGAAAAAATAGCTCACTCCCCCTATTTTTAATGGCAAGGAAGTTTTTAAACTATGATGAACAGCCATAAAGATGCTGCCTGAGATTCTTATGGAAAGTAGACTAGAGGAAACAAATGAAGTCAGTAAAAGGAATTCCTAAAATAGAAGATAATAAGATGTAAAACAGGAAATGTCAAATTACAAGGCCAGTTTTCTCCTCAAAGAAATTGAAATCACCGGTGAACCATTCAGTGAGTAATATAGAACTGATTCGGTTTGTTCCATTCCCTCAGATCTCTGTGAGTATGAAGCACTATAAATCTTCTGACATGCCGGATGCAATTAGAGGAGAAAAGAGAGCCATTATTTCCTTTAGATCTTAATTTATATATTGGTTAGAGCTTACTCAGGCTCCCTGAATCTTGGGGAGCAGAGCAGTATTCTGGAAGAAGACCAGCTGTTTCCTAGCAAATGTATATCTCTTTTTGCTAAGAACTCCCCTCCCCCCACTGTTGGCAGTGAAAAATGTCTTCTGTGGAAGTAAGTACATATGTTTCTAGAAGAGAAATAGAAGCTGATATGAAAGTTTACTTCCTCTATATAGCATAGACACACACTTAGATTTACACGAAACTAGCAAGTTAATTTATTAAGTTAAATCAGTTAAATGACAAAAAATGAAAACAATTTTTTTCTGTTTTGTAGACCAAAACAATTAATACATCTTTTTTTAAAATTTATTTACTTTTGGACTTCTGAGTGGGTGTTTACTACATTGAAAAAGCTGTAGATAAAACCTCTTTGTCAAGTTTAGTTTTTGTATTACATGGCTAAGTGTGTTTATGCTTCAATTGGAAGATTGTATAACACAATCTATTTGATATGGCTAATATAAGAGCATTTCCCTTCATTTTAGGTTCTCTCCTTTAATTTTTTTCTTTTCCCAATAAACAGTATTGTATACATTTCATGCTTTTATGGGCCACGATGTTTGACAAAGCATCAGGCCTATTTTATTTCCTCATTAAAGAAACAGCTAAATATTCTAATAAAGCCGCAAATCTTTCACAGAATGAACAATGCCAAGGCAGCTGTTCTCCTTTTCATTCCCTCTCAGACAGCACCTTTCTTCCCATAATTCACATTGCAAGAGTCTTTATTTTTTATTTTGAAACTTAATGGCTAGTGAAATCATGATGGGAAAATTGTGTATCTTTAAAAGGCAGCTGAAGTGGCAAATTGTGATATTTTTCAAAGCACTGTTTCAAAGGATGCTAAAGTTGTTTAAGGGTTGGGTTTAGAACCAGGAATTTCCTAGATGATCCTCAAGCTCTTTGAGGGAAGTTGCTATTTTAATGGATAAATAATTCGACTCATTTAAAAAACAGACGTTATTTCTTTAAAAAGCTATTTCTATGTCTCTCCTCCCCAATTAAAAATCTCTCATTTTGTAGATATGGTTTTAATTTGAAGCAATATGGTATTCTCTTTTTTCCCCCATTCTAACTAAACAAACTCTGTAAGAATTAGCTTTGAGTTATTCCATCTGTGGACTTTTAATTTTGTCATAAAAACACAGAAGCCTGGCAGGGAACTCTTTCCAACTGGCTACATGTATCATCTTGTCTGAAAGCTGGTTAAGTAAGTATGGCATTTAAAATGAAATAAAAAACTTCATTTATGGAACTAGTTCACACGGAGTGTTTGCCCACTTCTTTGACCATCTGTTTATGTTGACAACCACCGCCCCACATTGTGCCAGAGTACCCTTGGCTATTAAAAACAGTGTTTTGTGTGTGAGTGGTGTGTGTGTCCTCACACATGTATGTGTTTCTGGGGTGCCATTTTCTTGAGAAATGTCTCATTAAAGGTTTCATACGATCCATGTGGAGATATTTCAGGTCAGTTTCTATTCAGGAAACATTGCACTGAAAATGCTCCAAGCCCACTCATTTTTAAAGAAGCTCTCTTTCCTCCTCACCCAACCTCCCCACATACTGAAATTTCTTTTAAACGACTATGACTCTATTTTCAAAATACCTGTTGAGTTTGGCTAGCATGGTAATGATATTATGTGTTGAAGGTAAATTCAAATAGAAATCTAAATATTTCTGGGTACAGAAATACTTTGGAATGACTCAGGAATTCTAAGCTGTTGGCAAGATGCTTTCTGCTAACAGGAGTATCTGAGTTGATATGTAATTCAGCAGATGACAGGGTAAACCCTTCTTTTGCATTTAACAGTGTAAATAAAGTCTTTGGGGGCAAGATGGCCTCCTTGTAAATGAAGGACTATGGACACAGGGATTGCCAGTCTGGCATCATCATTAGTTTTTATGCTTTGAACAGCTATTTATCAAAGGTCTCATACAACTACTTACTAAAAGCCAATCAGTGCACAACACTATTTTTTTAAAGTGCAAAGATGGAGAAATAAAGAGGTATGTTCTCAGTTGTATCAAAGTTGTAATTCTAGTGGGGATGAGGAGACACATATGATAAGAAAAATAAGATAGCTAAGAGATAGATTTTGTCAAGTGGAGATAAAAATTTTGTAGGAGATCCCGGGATGGAAAGATCTTAGTGAGCTGCTGAGTACCAGCACAAGTCAGTTTCTATTCTGTAAGGCTTCTCCTTCTCTTTCCTCAAAGCCCCTAAATTATCTGGAATGTACAATGGGAGCAGTTGAGAGTCTCCTGACTTCCCCTGAGCATTGCAATACATACATATAATAACACCAGAGGAGTATATTGAAAGCAGTGATATTTATATCATTGTGTAACTCACCAGGGGTAGGTACAGTGCAGGCTAAGAAACAAATGTATGGTTTGGGGACTGGGATAATAAGCTGTCACAGAACTCTTTTAGGTGAGGTTGTGTGGGTATCCTTTGTCTGGCTCTAATCTGCAATTATTGTTTTCATTATTACATTTTATCCTCGAAGATGCGGCAATTTTCTTTTGCCATTTGGTGTGTTAGCTTTTCAAATAGGTTTGCTTTCTCTCAAATAATTTTCCATGTTTTACCATCAGTTGCCATAAAATTCTTTCTCAGAGCCTGGGTCAGGCTGAATAACAGATATTGTTTGTGACAGCTGTAAAGTGAGGCTAACGAACGCCCCAATGAGGGTGTGCCGTGCCAGGTTCATCCATCCAGCTGAATTTGCATTGTGAGTGCAAATAGCTGCATGTCATGGCCCACTGCTGCCCAGGGCTGGAGTCATTTATTTAATAACTCAGTTCACAGGCATTACAGGGTAACTGCAGCGTTTCCTATTATTCAAGACAAATAAGAAATAAAGAAATGCTGCATGGAGAAAAGTTAACATTTTCATTCTTCTCATTGACTGCGGCTGTTTAAATATTGAGCATGACAGTTACTCCAGAGGTGTAAAACGTTAACAATTTCTATTAAGTATGGAAATTCTCTATTTCCAACCATGTCCTTTGATGGCATGCAGTTTTTCTTTGTGTTTATTGGGAGAGATTTTTAAGATTTTTTTTCCTCTAACCTCTAGTATTTAAAGTGCAGACTACTTATGCATTTTAGCAAATTGAACCTGCTTCTCATAGTTGATACTTAGAAATACTTGTGAGGAAATGCGTGAACAACAATAACAAACCCAGTGTTAAATATAGATTGTTTGTATTTTACTTGTAATGAAGTTTCTCCCCTTTCTTTGGATCTGCCTCCCCCACCCACTTTATTCATCTACAATTGGTCTAGGTGTTCAGCCCTGTTTTGAATACTACATAGTTGTCATTGAAACAGGAAGGTGTAAGTAAAACAAAGAAAATGAATTACTTTTATGGGGAGGCAAACAGTGTTATATAGCGATATAAGGTCACAAGCTTCTATTTAAAATATATAATCATAACTGTTAATGGTGAAAATTTTTACCCTTTGGAGATGTAAATGTGATTAAATCTTTATGCACTATCATTCTATGATTCATCTGTTGGCACCTTTTCTTTTGCATAGTAGATTTTTAAGTCATCGAAAGAATGAATGACTGAATGAATGAATGGTATGTCTGTTTGGTGAAGTCACACTGATGGAAATAAACAAAGAAAAAATCTGGATTTGCAAAGTGAGCCTTAGAGAATAATCATAAACATCATAGTCAAGATAACCAAGTCCTTTAATTTTTTTTCCTAAGTAAAGGTATTTTCTTCCAAAGATGGGATTTCGAGTACTTAAGAAGAGGAAGTCAAAAATTAGAAAAGTCCAATGTAAGCTATAGTTGGAGAAAATAAAAACTTCTGGCCACCAGCTTTCTCTCCCTTCCGGGAACTTCTACAACTAGCCTTACCTGATATGTAAAATTGTAGTTTCTTGAGGCAGGTCTGTGTCTTTTTCATCCCGGAGTTTTGTGCTTGTAGTAGCTCAGTAATTGTTAGATAAATGAAAGCTTGTTTTCATGTGATCTTTCACAGTATTGAAGTTGGGAGCTGCAAAAAGCCAAAAAAACAAACCGAAAAACCACTCCGAAAGGCATTCCTTGATCTATCAGGTAAAGCAGGGAAGGTAGGCCTGCAAACAATGAGAATGCCATGGTCTTGGGTTTGGATGTGAAAGTGTGGTGGGATGTGGTCATAAGTCTGCCTGAACAAGTTTAGGAGGCTACACAGGAGAAATAAAAGACTGACGTGAGCTTGAAATTTTATATAGTGGAGGCCAGCAGTAGCAGCTGGGAGGACACAAGTGCACATACAAACAAAGAGTGATATGAGAATGCGTGGCTTATCTAGGATTCTTCCATATAGGAAACACACCTGGAAAGACAGGCAGAGGCAGGTTGGGAAGGATCTTTCAGATCGGCTTGGCTTATACTTGGTACATGATAGGAAACAGGAGGATTTTAGCCAGGAGCTGATTAAACACTTTAGAAAGACAATTCTGGTGCCGTGTTTACTGGAAAATAAGACCTAGCTGGACAATCAGCTCTAATGCGTCTTTTGGAGCAAAAATTAATGTAAAACCCAGTATTATATTATTATATTATATTACATTATATTATATTATACTATATTATATTACATTATATTATATTTTATAAGACCTGGTCTTATATTATAGTAAAACAAGACTGGGTCTTATATAACTTTTTGCTCCAGAAGATGTATCAGAGCTGATTGTCCGGCTAGGTCTTATTTTCAGGGCACACGGTAGTATGAGAACAATGGATGGGACAGCGTCAAGACTAGAAGCAGGAAGACCAATTGTTGTCTGTGTTATGAAAAGGGTCGCATTGCCATTCCTCTCCCTGTTTCCTGGGATTTGCTCCCAAATAAAATACTTGCACTCAACTCCTTGTCTAATGGTTCTGCTTCTAAGGATCCCAAACTAAAACAGACTTTGTTTAGAGGCAGGAGTTGATGGACTGGGGAAGTTTGAGGATACAAAAAAGAGAGGACATAATGGATGGAGCAAGGACTTCATGAGTTGTGAGAGGAGTAGTGGTGATATAAGATGAGAGCAGTAGCGGTAGCTGTCATTGGGAAGAGGAAAATGTGAAAGACTTGCAGAGAATTATGAAAGTTTTCTGGTGAGCTGTATGCTGTCATTGATATTGGATGGCAAAAGACACAGTTAAATTATGCATGAAGCAAATCAGAAAAGTATTTAGTAAACACTTAAACATAAAGTAAAACAAAGTGTGATTTGTCCTGTTCATATTTCATAATTTTGGGGAAAACCTAGTTTCAAACAGAGTAGAAACTTGAACATTATTCCTCTGTGAATTGCAAAACTAAAGAACAAAATTGAATGTGTTTGTAAGGAAAAAGTTCTTAGTTTTTATGGATTGATTTTGCAAAGATGAGTTTTTGTAAAAAAAAAAAAAAGTATTTTAACATATATTTCTTATCTCTATTTGGCCTAATATGTGAAATCATTAAAAAAACAAAAAAGCCCATATTTGAAGAAACTGAAGTACAAGAGAAAAATTTCAGATAACAAATGAGGTATTGCAGTTTAAAATATTCATCACTGTGTTTCTTCACCATTTCTACTTTAAAAGCACAGATTAAACTGTTAGAATTTACCTTAATGGCCTGATGGCAAGAATCAGAATAGTGATTCCTTCATTCATTGAACATTTACTGGTAACTTATTCATGCTGCTGCAGTTGCTGTGTCAGACATTGAAGATAAACCAAAAAAGACCCAGTTCTTCCCCTGGAGAAGCTGGCACTTTACTAAAAAGAGCAGACATGTGAAGAAATAATTGCAACATAGTGTGTTGAATAGGACTTAAGAAAGCCTTTCTGTATGATGTGACTTTGAAGGTTCAGTGTGGGTCTTTAAGTATGAATGGAAGATTTAATAGTGTGACTCTGGAAGCCTACGACACATGCCAAGAGGGGCAAAGTTGGGCAGAGGGGGTGGAGAGAAGGATGAGGAAGGATGTTAGAAACTAAGTGAAGGGCCAAGGTTTGAAAACCCATAGTGACACATGTATCAATTAAGACTAGGGTTTCTGGGCGGGAATTCCCACCTGTTCTCAGGAAATTTTTTTGCTTTCCCGTTCCTGAGATACAAACTATTTTCCATTCTCCACGATGAATCGTTTCCACAAAGTGACTGCCGATACTACCAACCACCTGGGTTCAAGGAGCCGATTTTCCCGATTTCCCCACCAACTTTTCTTGGGATTCGGGAATGGAAAAGTGAAAAAAATTCCAGAGAATGGGTGGGAATTTCCACCCGGAAAAATTCCTGCCCAGAAACCCTAGCGATAAATAGGAAACATGTCTAAGAGATACATTGTGAGTAGTACGTTTATTTCCCATTGTGGGTATTACTGGGTTAAAGGAGTTGATTTTCCCGATTTCCCGATCAACTTTTCTCCAGATTTGGAAATGGGAAACTGAACAAAATTCCCCAAAACGGGTGGGAATTCCAGCCTGGAAACCCTAATTAAGACTATGTTCTGCAAAAACAGAATTATCGTACTGTAGGGGCCTAAGCAAATATAGAGTTGACCATTCTTACATACCTGGCAATCGGGGTGTTTATTTGATAAACACTTCATGTAGCATTTTGGAAAACTGCAAGGAAGCTTAGACAAAGTCAGGAAGTTAGGAAGAAGAGTCCTAAGTTATCTAAACACTTCTATGGTAGATAAAACTGAGAGATTCAATTGGCATAACACATCCTGACATTCAAGATCTTTGTGAGTCTGATAGATAAGATAATGTTAACTGGAATTAAACTACCCTAGAGCATTGGACTCTGCTAATAGCAGGGAATAAACATCAACCTATAGAATTGGACTCTCAAGAAGGATTTATCAAGAGGTGGATAAATATGGCAAGTGGTCATTTGCAGTGGGGATCGAATGTAATTTGGGGTTGCAAGTTTATTTAACTCTCTAACTTTTTTGATGTGGGTGATTTACTCAGTTTGTGTCATTTTATTTTTAAAAGGTGAGTTTGGAATACATTTTTATTCTGAATAAATAGATATTTATAAATATGAAAAAAATAGTATGCTTAGATACAAAAATGCCTTATTCATGTTTTTGGCTTTTTGGATCTTTAAGAAAATCTAATCTGTGGTATCAGATAAGCTATTTTAAATGAAACAGTACTGACTAGAATGTTAAATACAATAAAGCAGATAAAAAAAACAAACCTCTTTCATTATTTCTGCATTATCTTTATAAAACATACAATATCTATCACGTCATTCCTTTGCTTAATTAAAAACAAAAACAGATGTCATCAAAATGGCGGCATGAGGTGAGCCTCTGGAAATCTCCCCTGGAATTTACAACAAATTGAAAAACTATAACACCACTCCCTGAACAGCAAACAGGCAAGACGAAGAGTCTCACTACTGAACTCACCTAAAAATGGGCAAATCGAATGAGCAGGGGAGTAGGGAAGGGAGAAGTGTGGAGACGGAGCCGCCCGGGCACAAGACGCACACTTAGCTCAGGGCTCCGAGCTCGCTGCGCCCGGAACTACCGCAGCTGCGAGAGAGGGAAGAACTCGGACTGCTAGGGCTCCGCTTATGGCCCACAGGGCTGAGGGGGCAGCATATAACACGGCTGAACACAACGCTCACAGCAGAGACCTCGGAGAAAAGACTGAGGGAAGAAGGCTGAAAACGGTGGTTTAAGCCCTCACTGCCGAGCAGAGAACGGAAGCCTCAGGCACTGAAACTAGCCACTCCCTCTCAACCCTCCCAGAGCTCGCCCCGCCCCCACCTGCCCGGTGCTAGAAGCAGAACAGTAGCAGTGTCAGATCAAAAGAACAGAATATTTGCAGTTCTGAGAACTGTGGTCCGCAGACACAGATTCGCAGCCCAACTAGTTCCAACCAAGGGGAGGGAGCTGTAGAAGCAGGACCAGCTGTGGTGGTGGTTGCTGCCATTGCTCTGGGCCAATTCTCACAACTCACCCCACCCCTGTTCCCACCTATCTGGGTGGATCCCCGCAGGAGTAAACAGAATTGCTGAAACACACAGGCTCGGAATCTGGTGCAGGAAGAGCTTTGGAACTTCAAAAGCTCTCCACATCCCCACAGGGACTCGGTGCCCTATGATCCAGGTGAACTGTTCACAGAGAAGAAGCCCATTTCCCAGGGTATCCACCCATTGTGTGAGAAGCTGAGATAGTGCAGAGAAAACATAACACTACAGTGTGAGAGAGAAAAAAAGGCTGCTGTTAGAGAGAAAATAAAACATTCTACAAACACCTACTGGAAAACAAAAGAAAGACCTCTTCCTATCAACCTGTTGCAGAACCCATTCCTGTAGATATTTAGGAAGAGAAATAATAAATTACTAATTGCCCTGAATAACCAAGGTAACAAGACAGCTCAGGAAAAAAATGAAAAGTCTCCAGAAAATGAACTTGAAGATATGGAAACATATGACTTAAATGACAGAGAATTCAAGATTGTAGTTCTAAAAACACTCCACGAGGTGCAAGGAAACACAGAAAGGCAGTTTAATGAACTCAGAAACACATTCAAACAACAAAGTGAACATTTTACCAAAGAGATTGAAATTTTAAAAAAGAATCGAATAGAATTCCTGGAGATTAACAACTCAATAGAAGAAATTAAGAATGAAATAGCCAATTTAGGTAGTAGAGTTGACCAGATGGAGGAAAGAATCAGTGACATTGAAGACAGAAACCTGGAAATGACACGGATGGAAGAAGAAAGAGACTTGAAACTTAAAAGAAACGAAAGAATTCTACAAGAACTTTCTGACTCCATCAGAAAGAGCAATATAAGAATATATTCTGGGCATACCAGAAGGAGAAGAGAGAGAGAAGAGAACAGAGAGTATATTCAAACAGTCAATGAGAATTTCCCAAACTTGTGGAAAGAACTGGATCCTCGATTCCAAGAAGCAAATAGAACACCTAATCACCTCTCCCGAACAGGCCTTCTCCAAGGCACATTGGATGGAAGCTGTCAAAAATCAATGACAAAGAAAGAATCCTCAAGGTAGCCAGGGAAAAGAAGACAGTAACCCACAAAGGAAACCCTGTTAGATTATCATCAGATTTCTCAACAGAAACTCTAAAGCCAGTAGGGAGTGGAACCAAATATAAAAACTATTGAAAGACAGAAATTATGAGCCAAAAATAATATATCCAGCAAAGATATCCTTTAGATATGAATGAGGATTATGACCTTTGCAGACATACAGAACCTGAGGGAATTTTCTAACACACTACCTGCATTACAAGAAATACTAAATGAGGCCTATTCGACCACCATCAACAAGGACAATTTGTGGCAATGAAAACATAAAAAGGGGGAGAGTAAAGGCCTGAACTGGAATATGGGAATGGAGAAAGTAGGCATGCTGAAGAAAATGGAGTACACTAAATATCAAACTTTCTTTTACATAAACTTAAGGTTAACCACTCCGAAAAAATCCAGAACTGAAATATATACTGTAATAAAAGAAGAACCAAAAAGAAACATCACAGAATACCACCACACAGAAATAATAGACAACAACTAATAGTAAAGGGGTAAAGGGGACTATACAACAAGAAGACATAACAGCCATCAATATTTATGCCCCCAATCAGGGAGCACTGAAATATACCAAGCAACTACTAACAGAACTAAAGGGAGAAATTGACCAAACACAATTATACTAGGGGACCTAAATACATCATTGACAGCTATAGATAGATCATCCAAACAGAAAATAAATAAAGAAAAAGCAGCCCTAAATGACACATTAGATGAAATGGACTAATTTCATCTATAATCGAAATTTATAGAGCACTTCATCCTAAAACAGCAGACTACACATTTTTTTCTAGTGCACATGGAACATTCTCAAGGATAGACCATATATTGGGACATAAAACTAACTTCAGCAAATTTAAGAAGATTGAAATCATACCAAGCATATTTTCTGATACAAGGCTTTGAAATTGGATATTCACTGCAAAAAGAAAACAGGAAAAAATACAAATACCTGGAGATTAAGCAACATACTTTTAAAGAAAGACCAGGTCAAAGAAGAAATTAGAGGAGAGATCAAAGATACATAGAAACAAATGACAATGAAAATACATCCTACCAAAATTTTTAGAAGGGGAAAAAAATGGCGGCGTGAGGTGAGCCTCTGTAAAGCTCCTCGGGAATTTACAACGAATCGGACAACAATAACTTCACAAAGGACTCCCTGCACAGCAGACAGGCAAGACGAAGAGGCCCACTACTGAATTCACCTCCAGGTGGCTGAATCGCACGAGCGGGGAAGAGGAGAAGTGCGGAGACTGAGCCGCGCGGGCGCAGGACACAGACCTAGCTCAGTGCTCGGAGCCCGCTGCTCATGGATCTTCCGCAGCTGCGGGAGAGGGAAGGACTCGGACTGCTAGGGCTCAGCTTACGGCCCACAGGACTGAGGGAGCAGCATACAAAACTGCTGAACCAAACGCTCCCGGCAGCAAAGACTGAAGGAAGAGGGCTGAAATCGGTGGTTTAAGCCCTCACTGCTGAGTGGAGAACGGAAGCCTTAGGCACAGAGACTAGCCGCCTCCTCCCTACCCTCCCAGAGCTCGCCCCGCCCCCACCTGCCCGGTGCTAGAAGAGATAAAGTAGCAGTGTCGGATCAAAGGACAGAATATTTGCTGCTCTGAGAACTGTGGACCGCAGACACAGATTCGCAGCTCAACTAGTTCCGTCAAAGGGGAGGGAGCTGTGGAAGCAGGACTGGCTGTGGTGGTGGTCGCCACCATTGCTCTGGACCACCTCTCGCAACTCACCCCGCCCCTGGCCCCACCTATCTGGGCGGATCCCTGCAGGAGTAAACAGAACTGTTGAAACATACGGGCTTTGAATCTGGTGCAGAAAGAGCTTTGGAACTCCAAAAGCTCTTCGCATACCTATCAACCTGTTGCAGAAGCCACTCCTGTAGATGTCTAGGAAGAGAAATAGTAAATCAGTGATTGCCATGAATAACCAAGGCAACAAGATAGCTCAGAAAGAAAGTGAAAAGTCTCCAGAAAAGGAATTTAGAGATATGGACATTTGTGATTTAAATGACAGAGAATTCAAGATTGCAATTCTGAAAAAACTGAACGAGATGCAAGAAAACACAGAAAGGCAGTTTAATGAACTCAGAAACACAATCAAAGAACACCATGAGCATTTTACAAAAGAGATTGAAATTTTGAAAAAGAACCAAATAGAATTTCTGGAGATTAAGAACTCAATAGAAGAAATTAACAATAAAATATCCAGCTTAGGTAGTAGAGTTGACCAGATGGAGGAAAGAATCAGTGACATCGAAGATAGGAACCTGGAATTTACACAGAGGGAAGAAGAAAGAGACTTGAGACTTAAAAGAAATGAAAGAACTCTACAAGAACTTTCTGACTCCATCAGAAAGAGCAATATAAGAATAATGGGCATACCAGAAGGAGAAGAAAGAGGGAAGGGAACAGAGAATATATTCAAACAAATCGTCGATGAGAACTTCCCAAACTTGTGGAAAGAACTGGATCCTCGAATCCAAGAAGCAAATAGAACACCTAATTACCTCAATCCCAACAGGCTGTCACCAAGGCACATTGTATTGAAGCTGTCTAAAATCAATGACAAAGAAAGAATCCTCAAGGCAGCCAGGGAAAAGAAGACAGTAACCTACAAAGGAAAGCCCATTAGATTATCATCAGATTTTTCAGCAGAAACTCTACAAGCTAGGAGGGAATGGAACCAAATATTCAAACTATTGAAAGAGAGAAATCACGAGCCAAGAATAATGTATCCAGCAAAGATCTCCTTTAGATATGAAGGAGGAATAAAGACCTTTCCAGACATCCAGAAGCTGAGGGAATTTTCTACTACACGACCTGCACTACAAGAAATACTAAAGGAGGCTATTAGACCACCATCAACAGGGACAACTTGTGGCAACCGAAACATAAAAAGGGGGAGCGTAAAGGCTTGAACTGGAATATGGGAATAGAGAAAGTAAGCGTACTGAAGAAACTGGAATACTCTAAATATCAAACTTTCTTTTACATAAACTCAAGGGTAACCACTCAAAAAACATCCAAATCTGAAATATATACTGTAATAAAAGAAGAAACAGAGGGAAACATCATAGAATACCACCACACAGAAATAATAGACAACAACTAATAGGTGGAGAAACAATGGAGACACAGTCTTAACAGAAAACTAAAGATAGAACGATAGGAAATCCTATCAATAATCAATAATCACTCTAAATGTAAATGGACTGAACTCACCAATAAAAAGGCACAGAGTAGCAGATGGGATCAAAAAACTAAACCCAACCATATGCTGTCTTCAAGAGACGCATCTCAGCTACAAAGACAAGCACAGACTCAAAGTGAAAGGGTGGAAATTGGCACTCCAAGCAAATGGTACCCAGAGAAAATCAGGTGTAGCCATAATGATATCAGATGAAACAGACTTAAGGGTGAAAAAGATAACAAGAGACAAAGATGGACATTTCATAATGGTAAAGGGGACTATACAACAAGAAGACATAACAGTCATCAATATTTATGCCCCCAATCAGGGAGCACTGAAATATACCGAGCAACTACTAACGGAACTAAAGGGAGAAATTGACCAAAACACAATTATACTAGGGGACATAAATACATCATTGACAGCTATGGATAGATCATCCAAACAGAAGATAAATAACAAAATCGCAGCCCTAAATGACACATTAGATGAATTGGACATAATTGACATATATAGAGCACATCATCCTAAAACATCAGACTATACATTCTTTTCTAGTGTACATGGAACATTCTCAAGGATAGACCATATATTGGGACACAAAATCAGCCTCAGCAAATTTAAGAAGATTGAAATCATACCAAGCATATTCTCTGATCACAAGGCTTTGAAATTGAATATCTACTGCGAAAAGAAAGCAGGAAAAAACACAAATACATGGAGATTAAACAACATACTTTTAAAGAACGACTGGGTCAAAGAAGAAATTAGAGGAGAGCTCAAAAGATACATAGAAACAAATGACAATGAAAATACATCCTACCAAAATTTTTGGGATGCTGCGAAAGCAGTTTTAAGAGGGAAATTTATATCATTACAGGCCTATCTCAAGAAACAAGAAAAATCCCAAATAAATAAACTCATGTTACACCTTAAAAAACTAGAAAAAGAAGAACAAGCGAAACCCAAGGTCAGCAGAAGAAAGGAAATAACAAAAATCAGAGCAGAACTAAATGAAATAGAGAACAAAAAGACAATAGAAAAAATTAATGTGACAAAAAGCTGGTTCTTTGAAAAGATTAACAAAATCTACAAACCCTTGGCTAGACTCACTAAGATGAAAAGAGAGAAGACACTAATTAACAAAATCAGAAATGAAAAAGGGGAAGTTATCACGGACACCACAGAAATACAAAGGATTATCCAAGAATACTATGAAGGACTATATGCCACCAAATTTAATAACTTAGAAGAAATGGACAAGTTCTTAGAAACATATAGCCTTCCAAGGCTGAATCATGAAGAACTGGAAAATCTTAACAGGCCGATCACTAGTAACGAAATTGAATCAGTCATCAAAAACCTTCCCAAAATCAAAAGTCCTGGACCAGATGGCTTCACCAGTGAATTCTACCAAACCTTCAAAGAGGATCTAATACCAATCCTGCTCAAACTCTTCCAAAAAATTGAAGAAGAGTCAGTACTCCCTAACTCATTTTATGAGGCCAACATTACCCTGATACCAAAACCTGGTAAGGACAACACAAAAAAAGAAAACTACAGACCTATATCTCTGATGAATACAGATGCTAAAATCCTAAACAAAATTCTAGCAAGTCGAATGCCACAATGCATTAAAAAGATTATTCATCACGACCAAGTGGGGTTCATCCCCGGGGCACAAGGATGGTTCAACATTCGCAAATCCATCAATGTGATACATCACATAAACAAAATAAAGGACAAAAATCATATGATTCTATCAATTGATGCAGAAAAAGCATTTGATAAGATACAACATCCATTTATGATTAAAACACTTACTAAAATTGGTATAGAAGGAAAATACCTCAACATAATAAAGGCCATATACGACAAGCCCTCAGCTAATCTCATAATTAATGGTGAAAAGCTGAAGCCCTTTGCTCTACGTTCAGGAACACGACAAGGTTGTCCCCTATCACCTCTGCTTTTCAACATAGTGTTGGAAGTCCTCGCCAGAGCTATCAGGCAAGAGAAAGAAATAAAAGGCATCTAAATTGGGAATGAAGAAGTTAAACTGTCACTCTTTGCAGATGACATGATGCTATATATAGAAAACCCTAAATACTCCACCAAAAAGCTATTAGAAACAATCAATGAATACAGTAAAGTTGCTGGCTACAAAATCAACGTACAAAAGTCCATTGCTTTCCTATATACCAATAATGAAATCTCAGAAAAAGAGATAGAAAAAACAATTCCTTTTGCAAGTGCAGCAAAAAGAATAAAATACCTAGGAATAAACTTAACCAAGGATGTGAAGGATTTATATGCTGAAAACTATAAGACATTTTTGAAAGAAATTGAAGAAGACACAAAGAAATGGAAAGACATTCTGTGCTCATGGATTGGAAGAATCAACATAGTTAAAATGGCCATATTACCCAAAGCCATATACAGATTTAATGCAATCCCCATTAAAATCCCAATGGCATTTTTAAAGAAATAGAACAAAAAATCATCAGATTTGTTTGGAACCACAAAAGACCCCGAATAGCGAAAGCAATATTAAAAAAAAAAAAGAACAATACTGGAGGTATCACACTCCCTGATTTTTCCTTGTACTACAGGGCTACAATAATCAAAACAGCATGGTATTGGCAGGAAAACAGACATGTAGACCAACGGAATAGAATTGAGAACTCAGAAATAAAACCACATATATATGGACAGATAATTTTTGAAAAAGAAGCAAAAAACATAAAATGGAGGAAAGACAGCCTCTTCAATAAATGCTGCTGAGAGAATTGGAAAGTCACGTGCAAAAGAATGAAACTGGACTGCTATCTGTCACCATTTACCAAAAGTAATTCAAAGTGGATCAAAGACTTAAGCATAACACCTGAAACAATAAACTGCATAGAAGAAAGCATAGGTACTAAACATATGGACCTTGGTTTCAAAGAGCGTTTTATGAATTTGACAACAAAGGCAAGGGTAGTAAAAACTAAAATAAATGAATGGGTCTATATAAAACTTAAAAGCTTCTGCACAGCAACAGAAACTATCGACAAAATAAAGAGGCAATTGAATGGGAGAAGGTTTTTGCAAACAGTGCCTCCGATAAGGCGCTAATATCCAAAATATAGCAGGAACTCATGCAACTCAACAATAAAACAACAAACAACCCAATTGAAAAATGGGCAGAAGACCTGAAGAGGCATTTCTCCCAAGAGGACATACAAATGGCAAAAAGACATATGAAAAAAAGCTCAACATCACTAATCATCAGAGAAATGCAAATAAAAACCACAATGAGATATCACCTCACCCCAGTTAGAATGGCTATCATCAACAAGACAAATCGTAACAAGTGTTGAAGAGGCTGTGGAGAAAAAGGAACTCTCATACATTGTTGGTGGGAATGCAGACTGGTGCAGCTGCTGTGGAAGGCAGTGTGGAATTTCCTCAAAAAATTAAGAGTAGAATTACTGTATGACCTAGCAATCCCTCTCCTGGGTATCTACCCCAAAAATCTGAAAACATTTATCGATAAAGACACGTGTGTTCCAATGTTCATTGCGGCTTTATTTACAGTGCCCAAGACGTGGAAACAACCAAAATGTCCTTCGATAGATGAATGGATAAAGAAGTTGTGGTATACATACACAATGGAATACTATTTGGTGCTAAGAAAAGACCATAGGACCATTTGTGACAACATGGATGGATCTTGAGATTATAATGCTCAGCGAAATAAGTCAGACAGAAAAAGCAGAGAACCATATGATATCACTGATATGTGGTATATAAACCAAAAACAACAAAAGAACAAGACAAACAAATGAGAAACAAAAACTCATAGACACAGACAATAGGTTGGTGGTTACCAGAGGGCAAGGGTGTAGGGTGGTAGTAGATGAGGATAAAGGGAATAAAATACATGGTGATGGAAGGAGAACTGACTCTGGGTGGTGAACACACAATGGGATTTATAGATGATGTAATACAGAATTGTACACCTGAAATCTATGTAACTTTACTAACAATTTTCACCCCAATAATCTTTAATTAATAAAAAAAGAGACAACAAAAAACAAAAACAAAAAGAGTGTCTCTCCTTTGCCTACAGAAGGCACCATAGTTTGGTCAAACTCTGCACTTCCAGGCTCTTCTCCTGCATGTTTATGCTTTGTCCACATGGAATTTGTTGCCATTGTCTACATGGTCTGTGCCCTAAATCGCCCATGCCCCTGAATCCCCATGCCCGTTGCATTGGTTCCCATTGGTTCTCTTGCTTTCCAGGAGCATGTAAGCTCAGGTCTTATCTCCTCCATGAAGTTCCCTATAGCCACCCAGAGAGGATCATTAATGATCCTTCTGTGTGTGTGTGTGTGTGTGTGTGTGTGTGTGTGTGTCTGTCTGTGTGTGTATTTTATGATGATGAATTAGGCTTTGATCGCTTCTAACTTTAAGGTATAATTATATGCACTTTATTCATACAATCATGGGCATTTGAGTTGGAAGGAACCTTAGAGATCAGCTAGGACAACCTTTTCATTTCACCAGAAAGAATTGAAATTTGAAGGGACTTGTCCAATTTACTATTTCTGGTCAATCCTAGGACTCAGACTAAAACTGCTTCTGGATGTGTGATTTTCCCATTATAATGTGTTGTAGCCATGTGGTAGACAGAATACTTGTTCTCAGCCCCCTGCTCCGCTCCACTTTAAGATGTCCACATGCTACTCAGTGGAACTTGTGAATATGTGAGGTTATATATAGCAAAGGGAATTAAGGTTGTAGATGGAATTAAAGTTGCTAAATAGCTGAATTTAAAATAGGAGATTATCCTGGATTATCTGGGTAGGCCAAATGTAATCACAAGGGTCTTTTAAATGTGGAAGAGGAAGGCAGAATAGCATCAGAGTGATGTGATATACTAAAGAGTTGACTCTCGCGTCCAGTGCAACACAGGCAGTGAGCTAAAGAGAAGAGGCGGCGAAGGGTTAAGAAAGTAAGATGCAGAAATCAAGAAAGCTATGAAACAGAAGCCAAGGGTCTCACAGCCTCAAAGGACTGAGAGCCCTAAATGGAGCAGTCCTGTGGCTTTCATTGATGCACACATATGAAAGCAACGTTGTTTTCTCCAAGGTCTGTGCATTCCACACATTATACTAAGAAACTGATTTGAACTAATTACCCCTGCCTGCAAGAAGCTGAACCTTTATGCTTAAACCTACTGAAATGGATAGATGGAGAACTAATGTTATTATACCATTGAATCTCTTCCCAAGCAGGTTGTGGGAAGGAATGCAGCCACAAAGGCATAAGCTCTCCTTAATGGGGGAAAGATGGGGGGCTATGCCCACCTCTGTCAACCTCGTGGGTTCTCCTGCTTGTCCCCACTTCACTGTGCCTGGCTTGGGTTGTCAAGCCACGTGGGGGTAGTCCCACGTGGGGGACTCTTATTTGTAATTGGCTAACCAGCCATCTTCCGGGGCCAAATGGAGACGTAGGTGTAAGCACAAAGGTGAAGCAACGTCCCTGAAAGGATTAGTCTCACAGACTCTCCTTTCTTTAGGGTCAGGTACAAGGGGACAGACGGGTAGGCTGCTGCGTGACAAGTGTCATTCACTGGCTTTGAAGATAGAAGGGAATCATGAGCCAAAGAATGTGGGGAACTGTTAGAAACTGACAAAGGCGAAAAAAAGGATTATCCTTAGAGTCTCCAAAAGGAATACAGTCTTGTCAGCACTTGGTTTGTAGCTCAGTGAGGTCCATTTCAGACTTTGACTTCCATAACTGAAGGTAATAAATTTGTGTTGTTTTAAGCCACTGAGTTTATGGTAATTTGTTATAGCAGCAATAGAAAACTTATACAGGCACTTAAGTCCAAGTAAAGTTAAATGGAGAACTCAAACCTTAATAAAGAGTATTTAGACACTAGGATATATTCTTTTTAATAATATTATTCTTTGTAACTTTATATTTTATTTTTTAACTTTTGATTTATTCTAAACATTTTTGGTTGTATTCATTCATTCATTCATCTAAGAAGTCACTATTGAATATGTGACATTTTCTGTACTAGCATTGTGGTAGATTGAATTATTGGCTGTAGTAGTTTTGCTCCTTACCCTGGCCTTATTATGAATGAAATGCACTTTTGTATCTGTTTACTTTGTTTTTGGCCATGTGACTTGATTTGGCCAGTGATATATGGACAGAAGTGACAGTGTGCCAGTTTTGAGCCAAGGCATAAGAGGTCTCACATAATTCTGCTTGCTCTCATATGCCTTTGCCTTCCATTGTCTGAAGAAGAGCTTCGCTTCCCCTTGTCTTTTGCTACCTAGCCTGGACAACACATGAAATACTTGGGACAGAGTAACCAGCTGACCCACAGATCTGTGAGTAAAATAAAAGCTTATTTTTCTATTCCACTGGCACTATTGAGCTTGCAATACAACCTTGTTAGTGGTTGCAGTTGACTGGTACAATCATGTAAACAAATGATCTAAACACACTTTTATAAGAACCTTATTAGAGATACATGCAGTATAATAGAGGTAATTCAGAGAACAAAGGAGAGTTGAATCAAATTACCTAACTCTAGGAAAGTTAAGGAAGTGACAGTTGAACTTGAGACAAAGGATACGTGTAATTTCTGTAGGCTGATAAAGGATGTGGGTAAATAGGAAAGATTATGCAGAGTAAGCATAATACCTTTCCGCAAATTTAAAGGAAATTTACAGTTTCAACTGAAGGAGCCAGTTTACTTTGGGTTTGCTTTTTAAATAATTTTTCCATAGAATCTGCAAAGTAGTATGTCTTGGGTAGTTAAACAGATATCATATCTGCTTTCTGTGATGATAGTTACAAGATTATGGCATACCCTTTTAAGAGAGTGAGAGAGAAGAAGGAGTAAGAGATGAAGGTGGACTTCTTTTAAGAGGCTCCTCGTGGACCAGGTAGATTCTATGCCTCCTTCATAGGGTTGGTCAATTCCATCTCTTCCCAGATATCAGAGAACACTACCAAAATCATTCCTTCTTTTTCTGGAATTATTTGTAATGCAGAATTATTCTTTCCTGCTGAATTGCTCCTGGCTCAATTGCATTGTCAAGTGGTCTTAATTAACCATGGATGTCAATAACCAGTAAGAAAAATCAACAGATTATAGGAAGACCAGGACTATTACTTGCAAACTGTGTCATGAGTGGTGCTCATAAAATCAAAACCATTGTTTTATTTCCTCGGTGATTTTGTCTCTACTAAGCTTTGGGACATCCTGCTATACTCTAACCCTAGTTAGCCATTTCCCAAATGCACACTTTATGCCACAAGGGGAAGAGAAGAAAGTGTAGAGTCCTCTTTTTCTAGGGACAACAGTGTGATTTTCCAAATGATCCTGGGTCAGTAGTAGTTTTGTAAGATACATGTACGTCATGATCACCATTTCAACAGTTTTGAGTTCATTCGACAAGAGCAGGCTTGGAATACTTAAAAGCAGATTGAAATGTCTGTTGAACCTCCCTATATCATATCTGAAATTTCCAATTTTAATTCATATGTATTTTTGTTACTTAAGAATTTTTATGCTCACATGCCCAAGTTCTATGCAACCTGCAGGAAAACCTGCATACTCTTTCTCTGTGGGGAATGGCATGCAATTCTTGCATAAGCAGGTTTGAAGATGTTAATGAAGAGTGTTAATACAAGTGTAACTAGTATGATCTTATATTTAAACAATTCACAAATAAATACCATGGTTGGATTTACATACCAGATGTCAAACCACATAGTAATGCAGATACAGTTGCTTGCCTTCCCATCACTAGTCGCCAGAATGAAACAGATGGTTAAAAAGATATGTAGCTGAGGCAAGGCATGGAAATAGGAAACCACAGAGCAGAAATTCTGCCATTTAAGCAACAGTAATTTTCTAGTCTGGAAAACCTGGCTGTTTTATACCTCCACTTATGCACTTAAGCAGTTTAAATGTGAAACATAGCAAAAATAGTCCAAGCAAGGCTGGCAACTTGCAAATTTTGCAATGCATAATTACATCTCAAAAATCTCGGAGGCAGACGCACAGCAGTAAAAAGTAAACACTTGTATGCAGTTGAGCACAATTATGTGGTGGTTATTACCTAAGCTCATTACAGCTTCAGAAGGGGCTCTGTGAACTTGTGCTCTAACTAGCAGGTCAGGCAAAATGCAAATAAGAACCAAATTTAAAAGCAAGTGACAAAAAAAAAAAAGATACAATTTAAACAGGGAGTCTATAATTTGGCTTTTAAAAATAATCCTCAGCAAGAATCATCCTCATTACAATAATGGCTTGTTTATTCTGCACAACTTGTTTGCAATTACAGACCCTCTTTCAAAGATGATTTCAACAGGAAATAAGAGCATGCAAAAAAGGGAGAGCTTTGTGGTTGGTCAGTTGTTATAATTAGAGTGGATGCATATATGTATTATAAAACCATTTATGCCTTTACTCCAAATCTTTTAATTTCAGATTTCTGTCACTGAAATTGAAAGCCTCAAATAGTCTATTATTCTAAAGAAATCATTATAATTGTATTTCTAATGAGGTATCTATGGAGCTTTGTTCTTTGTATTTCCATTATAGGACCAGAATCCTGTGTATCTATTATGATCAGGTGACCATGAAATGATGAGCTACAGCTGTTACAGGACATGTCTCTACTGTTGCTCAATTCGTAGCAAATACACATTTTATCGCTAATGTATTTTCTCATTCATTTCTCAAAATAGTCAAATATTCATGGGGTACTTGAAGCAAGGAGGCATAGATCATGGTTAAGAATGGTAGGCTGCCTGAGTTTGAATACCGGCCCTGTCAATTACTGGTGCCTCAGTTTCCTCCTCTTTAAAATGAGGATGAGTTTAGTCTCTCCCTCATAGGATTGTTGTGAAGATTAACTGAATTAATACACCTAACGTGCTTAGGAGAGTTCCTGGCATATAGCAATATGCTACCTATTATTATTTGCTAGACCTTGGGGGCAGAGTGGTGAACAAGATAAATTTTGTCCCTTCTCTCCTAGAACTTATATTCTGGGGAAGAAGGAAGAAGGCATTAAGCAACTAATCATCCCCTTAATTATTTAATTACATTTGTGATAAGTACAATAAGGAAGTACAAAGGTGAGAAGACTTTGTATAAACTTGAGACTTGACCTGTTCTGGGCAGGTTTGTAGCTTCCAAAAGGACATGACATTAAAGACCTGAAGGATCACTAGGAGTTATTTAGGAGAATAGATATTAGGAGAATATTTAGGGAAATTGCTCTGCATATAGAAGCCATAGGAAAAATGAAAGGTTTTATGTGAGAGAGGGCATAAAACTCATAATTAGAGACTGTGTGGGTGGAAGCAATTTAGTCAGCTACGAAAATGACTTGCCCATGAGCTGAGTTTTCTTATCACCGATTCCTCTTGTTCTTTCAGTTATACTTTTTGATCCTTTGTAAACCTTTTTATCATGAAACTCTCTGTAAGACCCTTGGTTTTTCATTGGTGCAAATGCTTGCAAACTCTGGTAGCTCATGACCAAGTTGTTTTCCACTATACTTTGTTGGTTTCAATGTCCTAATTCAAAAATACATGAAATAGATGTGTACTATGCTATGCTATATCTAATAATTATACGTACATTTGTATGTGTATATAATCATATTAAATTTATAACATGTTTTTCTTACAAATTGACTTTAGACTGTATGTAAAATTTCATATTCTGACTTTTTAAAAAAGTGTTCAAGAGCTTTTTAAGTTTCGTGGTATTCCTTTAAAATATGGTTTTTAACAGTTATAAAATACACTACACAGCTGTTCTTTAATTCACTTACCCTTTAGTCAATGAGATTGTTCCCAAATTTTCAGCAGAATAGGGAAGGATATAAAAATATTTTTCTAGAATTCTTTGGGCAAATCTTAGAGTAGATTCTTAGGAATAGTATTACGACATCAAGGACTATAGATTTCTTTTTAAGGTTCTTTGTATGTGAAGAAAATTGTTTTACAGAAATAACATCATATTCACCAGCAGTGAATGAAGTTGCTGATTTCAGTCAGTGCTTTTCAACAGTATTGAGTATTGATAACTAAAACATGGAAACTTGTTTTAATTTACAATGACTTTGATTGCCATTGTTTGATCTGTTCATATTTATTTACTTTCTCCATTATGTTTTGTCTTTTGCCAATTTTTCTACTAGGATACCTATCTTTTCACACTGATTCGTGAGAGTTCTTTTTATATAAAGGTAATAACCCTTTGACTGGTATATATGTAGAAGATTTTTTTCAGTTTCTCACTATTATTTGGATGTTGTTTATATTTTTAGTGTTTATGACTTTTTAACTTTTTTGTGATTGAAATGATTCTGTTTATTTTATTTTATTTTTCTTTCATTTGCTATTGTGGTTAAAATCCTCCTCATCTGCCCTTTTCAAGTATTCCATATTAATTTTCCATGTGAGCCTTTTAGTTCTCTAAAATATCACTCCTAAGTTCAAGGTTAGATTTAGAGCTATAGGATAAAGGATGAATATTTAAACCACATTTAATAGTTATTGAGTTCTTTAGAGATATTTCTCACTGAGCAATATTGTGAGACTATCAAACATCTTCAGCCTGTGGTGTCCTTTCTACGCCCATTGTTCTCATTACATTGTGAGGGGAGTGTCATGTGGGGGACCCTGCTCGCTGCACCATTTGTTGTGCAGGGCGGCCTGCGGGGTCTCTGGTCCTGTTCCCCACCTAAAAACGCAGGATATGGTGAGGCCAAAAAGGAACACCCACGGAGCCATAGATGGGGGGTTCATACCACAATATTCTCACTGGCAGCTGGGTTGGAGAAACAGGAAACAGGAGCCACACGATCTGCAATCCTCACTCTGCCGCTTGCTGGCTCAGGCACTATCTTCTTGCTAGCCCCCATTTTTCTGGTAGCGTAGCCACAGCAGTTATATTAGTGACCAATGGCTCACTGGTTACAGCTGATGGTCAACTAGACACAGCTGATGGCCATCCAATCACAGTTGATGGCCATTTACTACCTGAGCCAGCACCTTTCTATGTGAGGCCGAGAGCCTGGAAACTGCACTCATGGCTCTGTCCCCACAGGGAAGCAGAGTTTGTCACCCCAAACTATGCCTTTTGGGATATTGATTATTTTAAGCTTGTTTTTTTAAGACAAGAAAGATTCAGGAAAAAAAACCTTTGACTTTCCTTCAAGGAATTTAAGTTGAGGACCTGCTCCAAAAAGGGAGCTGTCATCACAGATAACTATAGTTTAACATAAAAGAGTGTATGATAGAGAGGAACCTGGCAAGACCCATTTGATCAAAACCCTCTCTGTGTCCACTGTTAAAGATGGCCCAGCAAACATTTATTTATCAAACATTTCTTTCCATCTCCATGTGAATTTCTTTCCTGCCCTTTGAAGTCCCAAAGCACAAAACCCCTTCTCCTTAGTCCAGAATGATACATATAAGCCTTAGTTACCCAGTGTGTCCTCGGGTGTCCTATTCTTATGCCACCCCCCGCATGGACATCCATAATAAACTTTGGCTATTTTATCCTGTTCATCTGTCCCATGTTAATTTGATTATTAGCCCAGTTAGAAGAACTTAGAAAAGTAGGAGGAAAGGTTTTTTTTTGTACCCCACAATTTTCAAACAAATGAGTCCTGTGATGTGTAGGCAGTGTTTACTCTTCCCCGAGTTTTGTAATGTTTCCTTCAATTGGACTTCAGGCTTGTGGTTTTATGTGAACATGAAATGGAATTCTTCCTCTGAAAGTTTTTATTGGCCATTATGTTAACATACATAGAACCAGAACCACCCAAGATTAAGATGTAAGGTGGTAAATAACTGGACCTACTTATTAATATGTAGGAAAGTCTTTAATAGATTTAGAATTGTAGAAATATGTAATTCTATGTATTTTCACATATTGAATATGTATATTTATGTATCTTCACTGCTATGTTGCACATAAAATAACTAAGAGCTAAAACTGGTTTCTATGGCTGTGTAAGTGTTTCTTAGAGCCACACAATCATCTGTGTGCTCTTTAATGTAAATTTTTTATTAGTTAAATCAACAGAGAATTTCTCTATTTAACTTCAGTGGAATTTATGCACATAGAAAATAGATATGTTAAAAACATTGCATCTGTGTATTGCAAGACAGTTTATTTGTTGATCTATAATGGTTTTAAATAAATATTTTAGAAATTTTATAATTTTTGTGCTATTTTTTTCTGGCATTTCTTACTATTTATTTCAAAGATGTTGGCATTGGAAAATTTAGAGCTGTGCTTTTGGAATTATCATCAAACCAGTTTATAAAATAACTAGGTCCCAAAAAAGAAAAAGGTTCACAATTGAAGCTGATTTCCCCTTTTATTTATTAGATTTGATCAAATGATGAAAATTTGACTCAATTAATGGTAGTCAAACAAATGTAACTATCAACTTGGAAATCATTTAAAGCATCTCACAACACATACATACACACACACTACAAAATATAAATAGTTGAGGAAACTTTGATGAATGGAAATAAATATAAGAAAACAGTAAGGGGCTGTATTATTCTAGGAAGTGCCCAAACTTCCATAGTTGTTAGAAGTAGGTTATGAATTTGTTTCTACTGTGTTTCCCAGAAAAGAAGACCTAGTTGGACCTTCAGCTCTAATGCATCTTTAGGAGCAAAAATTAATGTAAGACCCAGTCTTATTTTAATATAAGACAAGGTATAATAATAATATAATATAACATAACCTAATACTGGGTCTTATATAATATAATATAAGACCCGTCTTATATTAATGTTTGCTCCAAAAGATGCATTAGAGCTGATGGTCTGGCTAGGTCTTATTTTCGGGGAAACACGGTAAGCTTACTTATAGTCAAAGGGAAGAGAAAAACAAAATTACATAATGCACAGTCTCCATAAGATGAAAACACCATTGTCTGGGAGAAGCACACTTCTGATACTGAGACCTAAATATTTAAATATGATAAAACATTACACATAAAATAAAAAATAAACTGGGAAATATTTGAAATAGATGTGACACTCAGAGGGTTAACAGCCCTCATGTATTTTGATGACAAAAAGATGAATCATCTAATAGAAAACTGTAAGGGACATGAGCAGGCAGTCCTCAAAAAGATATACAAATAACTAAAACACATTTTAAAAAAACCTGTTTTCATTAGAAATAATAGCAATGCAAATTAAAACATCATAGAAGTCAGTTTTTTTGCATATAGAATTGACATAAAATAATATTAATTATTTTGTGGCAGAAAACTGGCAGTTCCAAGCACTGCTGCTGAATATGTAAATTGACATAATTTTTCTGAAAGGCATTGTGTAATACATATAAAAAGTCTTAGTCCACTTACCGTTTGACTCAGCAATTCTATTAGCAATGTATCATTGAAAATAACCTCAGGTATAGGCATATTTGGTAGCTGCAAAAATGCCCATAACAATATTGTTTATAATAAGGAAAATTCAAATATTCTCAAGACTCAACAATGAAGTTTTTATTGTAATAAACTATGGGACATCTCATGTATCAGAATAACAGTGGCACTATAGATTAAAATTTCTTGGCATGCCAAGATGTTCACAATATACTTATTAGAGAAAAATCAGGTCATAAAACAATATATAAAGTATTATTCTGTACCTAATGTTAATGACTGAATTATGTTACCCCAAATTTATATGTTGAAGCCTTAATTTCCAATGCATATTTGAAGATAGGGCCTGTAAAAGGTAATGAAGGTTAAATGAGGTCATAAAGGGTCCTAATCCCATAGGACATGTTATGTCAGCCTGACCAGAATAATATACCAAATATGGTCCTTTATATATTAACATAGAAAACTGGCCAAGAAAATCACTCGAAGGAATTATTATGTGTGTAAGTGACCATTGGGTAGTGGGTATTATGAATGTTTTCAACAGCTTTCTTCATTTTTCATACTGTCTTCTAATATTTGAAAATGGCTGATATTGTTTTATAAAGAAATAAATTGCTTTCCATTTAAAAAACAAACAAAAAGGATTCTCTTGGTGGGGCTGATGATGTCTTCAGCAACTTCTGTATAATACCATTATGAATTTTATTTTCTAATGATTCTCGTTATACTTAACATCAAACATTGAAGTGTACTTCCTTTCAAACAAATTGTACAAAGGTAAAATTATGGCTTTAATCATGGCATACTGATCAAGGTTGAATTTCAAATATTTAAAGAAATACAAGAACTCATGACCTTCAGGCAATCTTCACTAAATAAATTTCATAAAACTTGGCTTTTAGTAAGAATTAGACAGGAGTGGCAGAACATCAAGGTGATCAAGGGCTCCACTTTTGGATCCAGGCATCCTGGATTTATTCCCTTTGGCCCCTTATTGAGCTATTTCCAGAAAGGCATTTAAACTATCTAAATCTCAGTTTCCTCATCTGAAAAATAGTATGATAATATTAGCTCTCTTATAAGATTCTTGTAAGAATTAAATGTGATAACACTTAAAGAGAACCTACCATAGAACTTAGTTCCTAGGGTGGAGTGTAGTAAATACTCAATAAATGTTAGTTATAAAATAGTATAATTAGTTGAGAGTTCAAGGTCATATTTTCTCTGAAGGAAATATTCTGTGAAGGACTTCAAATGTAGCTGTTCTGCATTTCTGACAGGAGCAGATCTGTTTGCTTTTCATGTCTATTGTTATTAGTTCACACATAAAATTAAAGCCTCTCAACCAAACTTGTTCTTGAATAAATAGTTACCCTGACTTCATTAAAGAGAGAGAGAGAGAGAGAGAGAGAGAGAGAGAGAGAGAGAGAGAGAGAGAGAGAGAGATAGCCCAGGAAGTAGTTCTAGGCTATTAAAAAACAACAAAAAAAACAAATCCCACAGTTTTGTTCCTAAATTAATATCCAGTTTTATAACTTAATATTTTATAACTAAAGTAATGGACATCTGTATAGGGTATTCATATTTCACATATTAGAATATTTTGGCTGTATAGGATTATACCTCTTTATAGAAATGTATAACAATTATTTGTAGGGTATGAGTTTAAAAAAATGAAGAAATCATATATAAAACTAATTATTTGGGTTTTATTTTAAACAGTAAAAAGCCCCCCAAATCTAGAGGTCAGTAAATTGTCAGTGACCTTAACAAATTATCCATATAATAATATCCGCTGCAAATCTGTCCTTTGCTTCTGGAACATAATTCAACCGTGCATACCTTTTCCCCGGTACTTTAGAATTACAGGGACTATACACTAAACAGCTATATGCCTTACTGCCTACAATTTGTAAATGGACAGGCTGGTGAGAAGTTTCTGGGGTGAACAATGTTTTGAAAATGTTGCCTAGATGGCACCTTTTTGTGAAATATATTTTAAAGACTTAACAGCACCAAGTGGCCTAAATGAATTAGAATCCCTCCCCAAACCCTTAAATTAATATCAGGAAGCAATTTAGACACCAAAGAGAATTGAGCTCAATGTGTTACTCAGATGAATAATTGAAGCTTTTGAAGTGGGTGATGGATCTTACTAAGTGATTGCTTCCTTATAAATTTCTAAACAAGAAGTCTTCATTGAGAAATGGTTGGGTAGCTGCCATTTGTCACTTGGCCTATGCATGTTTAATCACCTGCATTTTCAGGCCACTGAAGATGCGTTCAGTATATTGTGGTGGCTTAAAATAGTTGATACATCTATTGAATACCCAACCCAACTTCCCCAGGGAGTGCCACAAGCACTGGGAAGGAATTTGGCTTATTGTTATCTTTCTGAGCCAATAAACCATTATTGTTGTGAAAAATTTCAATGACAGGTAATGGATCACTGAGGAAAAGAAATAGGAATCTTTATCATTTTAATAGCCATTTAAGTTTTCACATTTATTTTTTAAATTATGTTAAAATTTTACATCAGACTTTTTACATCAGACTTTTTACATTAGTTATAAAATAGTATTAGTTGAAAGTTCAAGGTCATATTTTCTCTTGAAGGAAACAACTGGATCTGCAATAACCTAGTTCAGATTATTATGCAAACTGTGCATCATGAAATTTATCAACTACATATAGTAAAGAAATGACGTAAAAGAATCTAAAAGGAGAGTTTAATTTCCACCACCCAGACTAGTATCATAAACTTCTATTCCTGTTTACATAACATAAGCTTTTATATATGTGAGATGTTTTAATTTACCCTGGGCCAAAGGCAGTCTAAAGTTAAGAAGACAAGCTCTAGAAGCAGAAGCACTGTGGTCAGTTATTTAACTGACCCTTCAGTTCAGTTATTTAATTTCTCTAAGCCCCGCTTTGCTTACCTGTAAAATGGTGAGAGATGGTACCAAGCACACAGGGGCTTGCTGAGGGTGAAATGACACAGAAGGTGCCCGGGCTTCTGTGCAGTGATTTGCACATGGTGCCAGTACATTCATTTGTCTATCACTGAATCCTCTCACCTGTTTACCTTCTCACATTACACTGCGCTTTTTAACAGCTACATGGTCATCTTATAAAGAATTAGGTATTGATTATTCTTCTTTAGATCTTTGGCTATGTCAGTTGTCAGTCCAGAGCCAGCTCAGTGACATTGGCTGAGCAATGTAAAACATGAGATTTAGGAAGAGGTCTTTTTATGCTCATGCAATATGAAATGCTAGATATTTTCTAAGCTGTATAAGCTTGTTTTAACAAAGGCAGGCAGCAGGTGAGAATTTATAATAGCTAAATTCCATATATTCTTGTTCCTGCTTGATAATTTGTCTCTGGTAAGTATATAATTTTTTTCACATAGTCTCAGCTTCATATGTGTGCTGCAGAAAGAAAGAGCATATGGAATATATACTGTGTATGTATACATATAGCGATGTTTGGCACTGGCCGTGTGTATTCACATGCATATACATGCTCACACTCAGACTCTCAGTCTATGGATGTCTATATGTAGAGAGAGACAAATATATGTATAGATATGTATTCCTTCTGCTCTTTTCATTGTGTTACGCATGTCGGAGGCAGGAAGAATTCTGTTCTCCTCCCTATTCCCTACCCCCCACAAGCTGGAGGGCCAGAAGGTGGGGCGGTACCTCAGGATAATGGCAGCAGAAGGCAAAGGGAGCAGACAGCTGGCAAGCTCTGCCCCAATATGCTTCCCTGAAAGAGGCGAGGAAATTTCAGAAGATGCGATGCCTGAATGGCTCACTTTGCAGGAAAAAGAAGAAACAAGATAAAATTCCTAGAATGCCGTCCATTTTAATAGGTCTAGAATTGACCATCTTATGACCATCGCTGGTAAACTTCCTCAAAGGTGTGAGTTTATATACATATTTCGTCTTGGAAAATATTTGAGAAAGAAATGTCAACTTTTATGACTCATGAGAGCTGTTCTCATAAGCATAAAAAGACTCTGCTAATGCTAGGTGTCTCCCTGGAATTTTCTAGAACAAAAATGTACATTGAAACCTCTGCTGTCTTAAATATTGGAGCATGAGAAATTCTGGATAGCAGGTCTCTTGTCATAAGCACTGCAACTAAACTGTTTTGAGTAAAACATTTTCAAAGGTAATTTATAAGATGGCCTCTTTGCCATCTTAAGCAGATCATTCTAATTTCACACTTTCTTGATGATTCAGGCTCATCATTACAAGCAATAATTTTTATTACTAAAACAAAGTGCTCTTTGGGACCGTGGGAATGTATAGGACTATTCCCCTATTATTAAAATTTTTATTTTTATTTTTGTGCTATGGGCTATTATTTCTCCCAAGGTCTATTTTGTTACTTTTAAATAAGTTGTCTGCTTGAATTATGTAGCCTACTTTTTTAGGATATTATAAAAATAGGAAATAATCTCCAAGTGAGGGCTCAAGATTCCCTTTTCTGGAAAGGCTTTGTACAATGTGATGAAAGCTTCCTTCTTGGGCTGTGAGAGGTGAGGTTGATTAAAAGCTGAATTCTGAGTAGCCTAGGAATTTTTGTCTTTCTTGAATATTAAAATTTTTATAGTATGTTACAATGTTTGATTTTGCCCATAAATTTTAATGTTATTTTCACAATTAAATTATGAACTCCTTGGGGCAGAGTCCACATTGTAGGCTGTTTTCTTCATTCTTTACATTACCATATATAGTACTCTACACATAAACAAGACAATCACTTATACACTGATTCCAGGCTATGAAAAGTACACTGGTTAATTATTAATTATTTTTGTAGTACAGAGGTATTGGATGGGGCTATCAAGCTAACAAGTTAACTTCAGCAACTCCCAAAAGTGCAGGGAGACAACTCTATTCGTGGGACAAATAGGAGTGTTAACAAACGAAGAGTTTTAGGGTTCAGTTTATTCAGCTACATGCTGCAAATATTCACAGATGGGTAAGTATGTATGGGTCAGAAATGTAGATGGTAGAAGTGATCAGTAGATGTGATGTGTGGCAGATTTAGTTTTCTTTAGGATACTAATGATCAGTACCATGATTTGGGAGTGCAACGTGGTCTGACTGCCATTTTGAAATTATTTGCAAGTTCAAATTTGCAAAAGCCCGTTTTCCTAAAATTAATATTTTGAAGTTTCAGCAGCGGAAGCTATCCTCTTCTATGCACACTATGGAGAGGAAAACAAGCTCTAATCTTAGATTTTATATGGCTTTATTTTATATGCCCGAACTCATAAGATTAAAGCATAGTTAAACTCATTTATTTGTATGTTTTTGATATACTTGAATATTTTATAGCTTATAAGGTAAGATATTATGTGGGAGAGGAGGTCATTGATATGCCAGTCTTTCTCAACAAGATCCAGCTGTTTTCTATGTCATGTTGGTTTTAAATTAGGTAAGAGTCAGTGCATAGAACTCTTTGTATTCCTCACTTCTCCACTAGTTATTTTTGATATGCTTTCAATTAACTAACTTTACCTAGTTTTGATTGCTCACCTTCTCAGGCAGCATTTCTTTATGCGAGAATTAACTCCACATTATCCCTTACCATTGTTTTCCTCTTTTAGGGGTATTTTCCCTTTCACTCTCCTCTATGTGACTCCTTGAATGAGTGTAAGGATAATAATGCTGTGTTTCATGCACCTCTTCCTCACTTAATGCTCTCCTTACAACACCCTTTAGCACCAGAACCACAAAATGTAAATTTTGTAAATGTAAATATAAATGTAGCAAGCTTTTAGGATCTATATAGAGATAGTTAACTCAAGCTTGAGCTCATGAAATAGTTGCATTGTACATTTCATTGTGTAGTTTTCTAAGTGTAAGCCTGTATTAATTGAGATGCTTTTTGCTCCAAGTACAAGAAAACTCCAACTGCTTAGATAGTGATGGCATGAAAAATATATAAATGGAGCCATTTCAAAATGGAATCAGAGCTGCCATCCCAAAGGAAGTGCCTTGCGTGTCTTATTTTTTGAATCTTTGGAATGTTTGAGCTGGGCAAAATAACCTTTGGACTGGGCCAATCCGGCATTGTCTTACAAACAACTATTTGTAAAGCTAACAAGAAAGCAGACATCCTGGCCACAAGAAATGATAGATAATTATGGAAATTCTTTAGACTCAGTAAACAGCCTTGCCTAGCTAGAGAATAACTTTATTAGCACCAATAGAAATTCATTTCTATTCATGTAATTATTTTCCTTTATTTTCTCATAAAAACCCCTTGCATTCACCCCATATGTGGAACACTCTGGGTTTCTTGCCTGAAAGAATGCTTTTCAGGATTGCAATGCTTTGATCTCAAATAAGTGCTTGTTGCCTCTCACTTTAGCTTTTCATTTCTAAGGTTAACAATGGCATTGATAATCTCCTGTGGGATTCAGTAAGGATGAATGGCTCAAAGATGTTATCAAGGACTCGTAATGTCTACTTTTTCTTTGCTTCCCTCAACCTCAACTTCATTCTAAATCTGTTTCCACTGCTGGTTTCAAGATGACTTTCCTCTAGCCATCAGACAAATCATTATATGCTTCTTTGTTCACAAACAATAGGAGCATTAAAAATATGCTTCTCAAAGTATAGAATACTAGGTGTGACAGTTAAGTTTTCGAACTTGTTGCACCAATGTCGCTAACTTTTTGTTTTTTCTTTTTTTAAATTTATTTATTGGGGTGACAATTGTTAATGAAATTACATAATTTCAGGTGTACAATTCTGTATTACGTCATCTATAAATCCCATTGTGTGTTCACCACCCAGAGTCAGTTCTCCTTCCATCACCATATATTTGATACCCCTTACCCTCATCTCCCACCCTCCACCCCCCTTACCCTCTGGTAACCACTAAACTATTGTCTGTGTCTATGAATTTTTGTTTCTCATTTGTTTGTCTTGTTCTTTTGTTGTTTTTGGTTTATACACCACATATCAGTGAAATCATAGGGTTCTCTGCTTTTTCTGTCTGACTTATTTCGCTTAGCATTATACTCTCAAGATCCATCCATGTTGTGCTAACCTTTTTTGATCTCAGAGGGATTATTCATTATGAATTTGTAGCAACTGGACAAACAGTTAACCAAGTTTACTATTTGGAAGTGCTGAAAAGGCTGCATGAAAAAGTTACACTAAAATAACTTGAACTTTTTGCCAACAATTCATGGCTCTTACATCACAACAACACACCAGCTCACACGTCCCTGCCTGTGAGGGAGTTTTTAGCCAGTAAACAAATAGCTGTACTGGAGCACCCTCTCTACTCACCTGACCTAGTCCCCAATGACTTCTTTCTTTACCTGAAGATAAAGCAAATACTGAAAGGAAGACATTTTGATGCCATTCAGGACATCAAGGGTAATACGATGACAGCTCTGATGGCCATTCCAGAAAAAGAGTTCCAAAATTGCTTTGAAGCGTGGACTAGTCGCTGGCGTTGGTGCCTAGCTTCCCAAGGGGAGTACTTTGAAGGTGACCAAAGTGATATTCAGCAATGAGGTATGTAGCACATTTTCGAGGATGAGTTCATGAACTTAATTGTCCAACCTCATGTATATTCTTCTCTTCAATCTGTTTATGACAACTTAAGTCATATGTCCATTTTTTTTTTTTGACTCAAAACAGCGTTAGGTGAAGGCTGCACTCTCCTTGGCTTAGATACATAAGATTGCCCCTTCTGGGGTGGAAAAAGGAGTGAACAATGTGCAAATCAAGTTCTTTTAGGAAAAAGAATTGAGAGAAGACAGAGGGTGTATCTTGGGAGACAATCAGTGGTGTCCATTACAATATTCATATTGCTGACATCATTTTAGAAACAGAGCTGTTGATGTTTCTGCTTATTTCTGAACTGCCCAGCTCTGCTGCATATCACATCCAGGTAGGCCTTTAATAAACAGTGATGTGCTGGAGCTGGCTTATATTGGTTTTCGTCCACTGATTGTTGTTTCAAGTTCAAGAATTTTGCAATTTGTTCATAGTTTTAAATTAACCATAGTGGGATTATTTATAATAAAAGACCCAACTCCATAGGATTATTGAGTGAGGATTAAATGAATAAATATGTACAAGTTAAAACAGTGTCTTGCAAAGAGGAAGTCATATATGTGAGCTGTTATTGTCATTTAAAAATACATTTTTAAGACGAAAATACCACTGACTTTGATAAATAATAAGTATTATCTATTGATAGTCATCAAAGGGAAATCAATGTGCTCATATTATATGTTCTTAACCACACTGCTGTACTTCTTTATCTTCATTTATACATACAAAAAAACTATTATTAACTCAGTTATTTTTACTTTTTAAGCTATCTCCAATCCTTTGGGGAGCAAGGTAAGAGATAAATTAACAAATAATTGTATATTACAGAAAAGTTGGGAAATATGAGTAGGAATAATGAAGGAAAAAATAATTTTTTAAAAAAGGAGTAGCTTTATTATAGTATAATTACACTTGAGCTAAAACTAATTAAACTTAGTGCAATAATGCCATTGGTTGACCTATGTTGATAATAAGAGATGTAGGAAATTAATATGGGAAATATGACCTGAAAGTTTCATTATCTAGAATACTCATTACTACTATTTTAATTGGTTTATTTCAAATATTTTTCCCGAGTTTGTTTTTTAAAATATATTTTTGATCATAGTGGATCTCCTTTATTCATTTAATATTACATTGTAAGCATGTGACCTAAAACATTTCCTACATTATTTTAAGAATTCAGTAAATTTTGGAAGTTTCCTTTTTTGGGAGGGGGGTAGATATAGTTTATTTTTTAATTAATACTGTCAATTTAGTAAAACTCTTCTATTTAGTAAATTCATCGAATGACTGAAATGTTATAAATTTCAGTGACTCTCGATTCTTCAGGCTGAAATTCTTCAAATGTATCTTACTTAGATAATATATTTTCGAGATTTATCCTTTTAGGTAACATTACCAGTCACTGAAAGCATACTATTATTACATTGGAAGCAAAACAGGATAAAATCTATGTCCATTATCCTTGTTTTTGATAACTTCTTGCATTTCTTACTGACTTTAACTTCATGCGTTTTTCTATTCACCTAAGGCCTGCCTGGTGGGTGGTTGGTGAAATTGAGTATATGCCTATGCCAGTATTTGTGGAACAAAAACGGCTTGAAAACAAAGCTCATATTAACATGTATCCTGTTTTCTATGCAAATCTGTGGGTGTTTTTTTCTCCAAGCATATGCATATCTGAAATTCAAATTGAGTGTTCCTTACCTCATGCTCTCCTCTGTACCTCTAATGAGGTGGAAAAATGTACATTAATGATGGAAAGTTATTTAGTGCTGAATAGAGTTAATTGCTTCTAATCACTGCTTACATCCATCTGGTTTTATGGTAGACAACAAACCTCTTCATTGGGCTTGCACATTAGACATATTGTAAATCACAGGGATGAACTGGCATCTTGCATATTGTGCTTCTATTAGTGAAGCTGCATTTTTACATAGCCTCAATGGCAGGTACTGGGATGGAGCTCAACTTGTCCATGTTCTGTTAGAACTGCAGGGAGCGCTAGCGAACTGGCTTCCCCAGGTCCACTTGGAAGGCGATAGAAAGCTACTGCCTATCAAAGACTGGATGAAAAGCTGTGGAAAAGCACCAGAGACTGAGATAGCATGGTGCCTTTGCTGTAAAATTGGCATTGAAGTGATAATATTGGCAACTGAGTATTTCTTTTTCTGAAAAGCTTGAGGTTAAAGCTTTCATCTACTACTGTGTTTTCCCAAAAATAAGACCTAGCCGGACAATCAGCTCTAATGCATCTTTTGGAGCAAAAATTAATATAAGACCCGGTCTTATATAATACCAGGTCTTATTTATAAGACTATAATATAAGACCAGGTCTTTAAGTATAATATAATATAATATAGCATAGCATGATATGATATGATATGATATGATATGATATGATATGATATGATATAATATATATAATATCAGGTGTTATATTAATTTTTGCTCCAAATTATCATTTGGCAGAGTAAACAGGGAAAGTATTGTATGAACAAAGAATCGAGGTTTAAAACCAAGCTAGATACAATCTATTATGTCTATCTCTAATAGATTCTTAAGGTTGAAAGATTTAAGTAATATTTTATCAGAACTTTAGGATGATTAAAAGAAACCCATAAACACATGAATTATGGAAAGAAATAGCTTTATTATAGCATATTTACATTTGAGCTAGAACTAATTAGGATGTTAGTGGAATGATGCCATTGATTGATATCTATTGGTAATAAGAGATTTAGGAAATTAATGTGGAAAATATGACCTACAAATTTTGTTACAATCTAAAATATTTGATAGGCTGTTATAATTACCATAATATCCTACATTGTAGGTGATTTTTATCAGTTAAACAAGGAACGGTGCCTAAATCTTAAAAAAGAAAGGAAGGAAGGAGAGGAAGAAAGAAAGAAGGGACGTGTGTAGGAATCTGTGTCACTTTTGCTTTCTTTGATGCCTGCCTTCCTGTTAAGAGTGAATGACTTTAGAGAGAGGTAACTAAGTCAAAAAAGGTAAAAAAATTAAAGTTGAATAGTAGTTTAGGTATTATCTGGTAACACATACTGTCCTCATTTCACAAATGACTAAATTGGTGCCAGAAAAATTAAGTGATTTGTGCAACACACGTCAAAGAGCTACCTTTGTGATAGCACCAGAGAATAGATGAATGCCATGTATCTTCAATGAGACATCTATTAAGTTGTAACCCAGATTACCAATGAAACTGAATCATGCATAATATGCTCCCTACCTCCACATTCCCCATTTTATACTCTATTTTTTATGAAAGAAATGGCAAACAAGATTTTATCTGCTTTTTCTTTGAAAAAACAACTTAGGCAATATAGTGTATGGTAACTATATTTTCAGTTCAATCTCTATGTGTAAAACTCTGATAAGTCCTAAAAAGTTTTCTGAATCATCAAAAGATTATGTAGTTTGGAGTAATAATTAAGTCGAATTTAAATATTAATAAAACTAAGATTTATTAAAAGTGGGTAATCTGTGTATGTCATACATGATAACTATTGGTCTATATACTTTATACCTATCAGGGGTGTATAAATGAAATATCACCATAGTTCAGTTTCTTGGAATAATTATTCCAACCTTACTCCTGCTATTTTCTAATATTTTAATGGTTAGTGGATTTCTGTATTTTCCTTGCTTCCTCTGTTCCATTTATAATACAATTGAGACACAATTGAACAAAATCAATGTAATTTAAAGTTATTTTGGAAAGATTTTCAACCACAGTTTTGGTCTCAAGATTTTGCTTAGATTCTTCATGGCTCAAGAGAACTATGTGCTCAATTCAATTCATGTCTGCACACAATGCTCTTCCTTTAATTCTAGACTACCTTTGCAAAACTTTTCACTCTAGTAAAATATTTACAAACTCATCTTCATTTCTCCCCCTTTTTTTGGTTGGGAATTGTTCACTGTATATATATTCATACACATATACAGAAGGTGACAAAAATGTATACATTTTAAGAAAGGAAAACTGTATTAAAATTGTAATACTCAATATATACTGATAACAAAAGGTGAATACAAGTCACATTTGACTTCTGAAATTACAAAAGATGCTCAAAGTGATTACCATCAGCATCCAGACACTTCTGATTATGGCGGACTACTGCTTGAGCAACGTTGACCAAAGTGTCCCCTTGTATACATTTTCTTGGCACCCCTGGTGTATATGTATGTGTATATATTTATATACACACATGCAAACACACATGATATATAACATACATAATATATATATACACCTTGCATAACATATATACATGATGTATAACATATACACACATAAGTATAGAATTAAATCATGAAGGAACGTTTGTAAATGAATTATGTCTCCTTTTTAGTGTCCACAACAATATTTCAGTATATTTTATTTGTAACTCATCACCTCACTAATGATTTAATTGGATTTGATGATTGAAATAAAATTTTTTAAAACTCTATTTTGGCAGTATCTTTTCCCTCCTTCCACATCTTTAACATTCAACATGAGTGGAAGGCCAATATGGGCTTGGTCGATTGGTTGAGGGTTAAATAAAGAGTAGCCATTATTCCCATTGCTTTAATTACGCCATCCTCACGCCAGGATGGACCTTGCTCCATTTCCCTCCGGTAGACCTGACAGACTATAACTGACCTAATTGATACCAGATGACAGCTCAAATAAGGCCTAATAAAAAAGTAATCACACTAATCTAATGAGCAAGCTGTTATGATATTGGCTTATAGGAAGCTGTTTTTTAATCCCTCCATTTTTCTTTTATTCTCTATAACCAGTACTCCCAACCTCTTTTTCTGTTATTCTAGAATCAGAGAACTAAAATGGACTTCAGGGAGAATATCAGCTCTGTTTCGTATTCTTTGCTCTATTAGATATGCAGTGATATAATCTTTTCTATCTTTTAAATGTAGAAATCCCAGACATACTGAAAAGTTGGAAGACTAGTATAATAATCATATACAAACCCACCATTTACCTTTAATCATTGTAAACATTATTTTTGTCATGTTTTCTTTGCATTTATATGTGTATATATTACATATTATAGTATATGTTATATATTATTTCTGAATAATTTGAAAATAAGTCCATTATAATAGTCCATCCCAGAATATTTTAGCATATAGTTCTTAAAAATAAGGGATTCTCCTACATTATACACAGTATCATTAACAATTTAACAATAATATCCAGCCTGTATTCAAATTTCTCTAGTTGTCCCCAAATATCTTTTTTAAAAAAATAACAAAATGTGGTTTTGTTTTCAAACCACATTCAATTGAAGTCCCATTAGTTTTTGAACAAATAAAATGTCTTAGGCTTACCTTGTACTTTCCTTCTCCTAGATCTGAAACCAACAATTGTCCCAAGGAGCCCATGATCAAGATCAGGGTTACTTTATACATTGCTACAGCAATGTTGTTACTTCTATTACTTTTCAATGGAATAGCTGTGTGTGTGTGTGTGTGTGTGTGTGTGTGTGTGTGTGTGTGTGTGTGTGCGTTGAATTCCAATTAATATTTTTCTTTAAATTTTAATGCTATAGTGTTTCTTAACTTTTGGGATTATTATATATGTGGGTATATATATATATATATATACCCACATATATAATATTTATGTTAAAGTCTTATTATCTAATAGCATTAGCATATTTATTTAATTGCTTTTTCCTATAATACTTATAAAATGGTTTCTAAATTATAAAACCATATTGCATCTAAATAAAGTTAAATATTTCTCTGCCAGTTGTTGTTTTTTTAAACTGTATAATAAAGCAGGTATATCCACAGTATTGTGCTCAAAAGTGACTTGGAATAATATTTATCTGCATGATTAGGCTATTCATTTGAAACATGCATAGTTAAACTTACTTGCTTGCAATTTGGGGGTTCACTTTTTAATTTAAATTTGTTTTGATTATGTAAAAAGATTTACATGGTTCAAAAGTCTATATACAAGGTAGTATTCATAGCATTCTCATTTCTTTTGTTATATGCTTCACTATGTTTCTCATAACTCCACCCCATATAAATAATTTTAGTTTCTGTTCTATCCTTCCAGTGTTTTCTTTTCTTATTTTTTAAAGACACATTTATTCAGTGTCATGATCAGACTATTACATTTAGCAATCGATAGCATGGGTGCAAAAAAAAAAAAACTACATTAAAACCCTTTGTTGGAATGCTTTACACTTTCCACAGAACAGAAACTAAAATAATCTGTTATACAATTAGTCATAAGTACAATCCTTGAGTTTTTTGCCCATACACATGAATATTGTCTAAATATTTCGTAGGGGCTAGACCCTGCCACCACTGTGCTCGGCTGAGTTCACAAATGTGTTGTAACCTATAACGTCCCTGTCACTTCTCTGGCTCTCCTCTCCTGCTAAGATATGGTGGCAGTGGGGATGGCTGTCATGGATTTGGTAATGATGGAAGCAGTTTTGGAAGTGGCGGAAGCTACAACGATTTTGTCAATTACAACAATCAATCTTCAAATTTTGGACCCATGAAAGGAGGAAACTGTGGAAGCAGAAGCTCTGGCCTCTATGGTGTTGGAGGCCAATACTTTACCAAACCACGAAACCAAGGTGGCTATGGTGGTTCCAGAAAAAGTAGTAGCTATGGCAGTGGCAGAAGGTTTTATTTACTGACAAGATCTAGTGTTTTCTTTTGTAACATTAAGCAAAAAAGACTGATCATGAGGTGTCAGTTCTTTTGCTCTTGGAGGTTGCACATGCAAGTATGAGAGGCAGGGTTCTTGTATCTGGAAGTCTAGAAAACCACAGGGCAGTAATCCAGAAGTGCCAGGTTCAAGTGTGAAATGAGAGGCAAAGCCTGTCCAGGAGGCAAAACTCTGAAACCATGTGGTCTGAGGTAGCCTAAGGCCTGGGTAGCATAAGCCACTGTTGCAGAAGCCACCTATTGCTAGTGCTACTCTGGTCAAAAGTCACAAAAATCAATCCATTACCAATCTCAAAATCTTCAGCAGACAGCATAAGCTCTCTTTTTTTTTCTGTTCATTTGTTTGTTTCTTCAATCAGATTCCTTTATTTTTATTCATATGGTGGATATGCTGAACATGTGGGCCTCATGCACATTAACTCTTCCTAGATTTGAAGATCTCTTACATTTCCTAATAAGTACAATTTTTCGAGTTTAATTATTGTTATTATTTGAATCTTTTCCCTATTGCTTTTCACTTAAGAAGCTAAATTGATATACCTTTAGTAAGTACCTAACCTCAACACTCATTATTTATATTTCTCTACTCTTTTAAAGAAAGAATACTTGTGGCTGTTTCATGTTCAATATATGTTGAATATCTCCTAGATCCTTTTTATTTCTATTCTTAGAAATCAGATATTTGTGCAACTTTTATTTATTCTGTAAATTACTACCTTTATGCTTCTTCTTCTTCCCCTCCTCCTCCTCTTCCTCCTCCTTTTTTTAAAAATTTTTATTGGGGAATATTAGGGAACAGTGTGTTTTACCAGGATCCATCAGCTCCAAGTCAAGTAGTTTTTTTTCTTTTTTTTTTTCAGTCTAATTGTAGAGGGTGCAACTTAGTTCCAAGTTATTGTCTTCAATCTAGTTGTGGAGTCATTGTTTTCAATCTAGTTGTGGAGGGTGCAGCTCACTGGCCCATGTGGGAATTGAACCGGTGACCTGCGCTCTAACCAACTGAGCCAATCAGCCACCCCTCTTTATGCTTCTTAATTTTCTTGGTTCTTTAATTTCATCTCCACTTTAAAAAAAATTTCTTTAAATTCTTTATTACACAAATATTACATATCAATTGTGTAAATTAAAAAAAAATAGATGTGAAAATGAGGGAAATTCTCCCCCTTGCCACCCTGTCCTTCTGAGATATCTGATGTAAACTCTTTGATATTTATGCTCTCATATTTTTATCTGCTTATAGAAATATACTGGGGATGCCGAAAAATGTATACAAGTGGACACTTTGGTCTATGTTGTTCAAGCAGTCAGTCGTTCGCCATAATCAGAAGTGTCTGAATGTTGATGGTAACCACTTTGAGCACCTCTTGTAATGGCAGAAGTCAAACATGACTTGTATTCATCTTTTCTTATTGGTATATATTGAGTATTAAAATTTCAATACAGTTTGCCTTTCTCAAAATGTGTATATTTTTGGCACCCTCTGTATATATAAATATGTATATATTTATATAAGCAGTTAAATATATACATATAAGGCCTGACAATTAAATTTGCAAACTCGTTGCAATGATGTTGCTAACATTTTTTTATATCAGAGGGATTATTCATTATGAATTTGTAGCAACTGGACAGTTAACCAAGTTTACTATTTGGAAGTGCTGAAAAGGCTGCATGAAAAAGTTAGATGAAAAGGACCTGAACTTTTTACCGACAATACATGGCTCTTGCATCACGACAATGCACCAGCTCACACAGCACTGTCTGTGAGGGAGTTTTCAGCCAGTAAACAAATAATTGTATTGGAACACCCTCCTTACTCACCTGATCTGACCCCCAATGACTTCGTTCTTTACCCAAAGATAAAGGAAATATTGAAAGGAAGATATTTTGATGCCATTCAGGACATCAAAGGTAATATGACAACAGCTCTGATGGCCATTCCAGAAAAAGAGTTCCAAAATTGCTTTGAAGGGTGGACTAGGCGCTGGCATTGGTCCATAGCTTCCCAAGGGAAGTACTTTGAAGGTGACCATAGTGATATTCAGCAATGAGGTATGTGGCACTTTTTCTAGGATGAGTTCATAAACTCAATTGTCCGACCTCGTATGCCACATTTTCTTTACACATTCATCCATAAAAGGACACTTAGGTTGTTTCCATGTCTTGGCTATTGTGAATAATGCTGCAATGGCCAAGGGAGTGCAGATATGTTTGAAAATTTTTATAATAAAATTTTTAAAAAATCACTAAAATAATGATCATGCATTTCACAATTTTTCTTTTGCTCCAAAGCACCTGTTCAATTTTCCACAACTCTCCTTAGCTCTCTTTTCTATTTCTAAAATTGTACTCTGATGCATTGAAACACAATGCTTTCCATAAGTACCCAGATTCTTTTCTATGTTAATGTTTATAGCATTCTTCAGAAGCTTATAAAATTTCATCCACGTGTCAAAAATAATAGTTACTTGGCTTTCACAATTGTGTAGCACATGCCTCGCAAAGTCAGGGAGAGAATCCAATTCTCCAACCCCTCCGTTGAGTTTTCTATCCACTGATTTAGACTACTACTAAATAATGAGCCAGGTAACTCACATAAACACCCAAATCCTTCAAACATGTCATATGAAATGAGAATTTGTTCTTAAGGATAATATCTGTTAGGGAGACTTTTCTATAATATCTGACAGCCCCAAGATTTTTGGGGTGTTTGACACTACCATGGGGATGTAACTGAGCATAGCAGTAGAATAATCAACACTGGATTGATTCATGCTTTGTTCGCCTCATCATGGATTATTTTCTCATTTTGTCACAGGGAAGACAGTGTAACATGTGTCACTGAGAGGGAGCATGGATTCAAGATCTAGTTCGGCCACTGTAACTTTTATGGCTGAGGCAAGTGCCTTGTCCTCTTTGAGCTTTATCTGTAAAATGGTGATAATAATACTTACCTCACAGAAGTGATGGTGAGGATTCAATGAGATAAGAATATATAAAGTACCTAGGACAGTATCTGCCATGTGTCGAAACCATCATTACCTGATCTTAGCCATTATCAGCTAAGAAGCTTCTTTCCTTGTTTTTTAACTTGTGTGTCTTAATACTACTTTGGATGAACTGAATTCATGTATTTTCTTTCTCTACAGCCTCCACTGAAAATAGAAAATTAAGCATCCTTCCATGTCTGTATGATATGATTGTACTGTCACTAATTGAAGTGACTTTAGAAAACAATTTTTGAAAATCAAATACTAGTTTTTAATATGTCTTTCAAAATCTAATTTATCAATTCAACCAATTTAGATATGTGGGACTATCATTTGAAACCAGTGTATGTTGGAGGAGTAGTATTGATTTTGCCTGTCCAGCATTTATTATATCTTTATTATTATTTTTTAAAATAGCAATCCCTGTTTTTCTTTTGAGAACCACTCTCTCCCGGTTTTGGTCTATATGAGGAGTCAGCAAACTTTTTCTTAAAGGGTCGTATAGTAAATAGTTTAGGTTTTGCAGTCTGTATGGTCTCTGTTGCAACTACTCACCTCTGCAATTGTAGCATGAAATCAGACATAGACAATACATGAATAGGCATAACTGTGTTCCAATAAAACTTTATTCACAAAAGCAGGTAGCTGACTTGTGGGCCATGGTTTGCTAACCCCTAGTGTATGACATTCACATGAAAATACTTTCTCCCTCACTTTCTATTTTAGGTATAGGTACATGTGCCAGAATTGGCTAATAAGTATATTTTATCCATCTGGCCACCGTGATAAGCTCATGATGGACATTTGATTTAAATAGGGCCAATTACAATTAGGCCTAAGACTTTTGTATTCTCTTTTAACTGGAGTTGCTGAATTGGTGGAATATATTCCTAAGATTACTGGTGGGTATCTTGTCACCAGAATGGAGAAGTCCACTTGGTAGTATAACCACCACAGAAGAACACAGAGCTGAGAAACAGAAAATGAGAACTGAGACTTTTTGTGTCAACAAGAGTTAGTTGGTTGTTTCAGGAAAACGTTTCCAGAAAAGAAAAGGCTACAGAACCAAAAAATTACTGTTTATGTCAGGTGATGCTTTTAAAAGAAATCTTCCTAGGATAAAATGATTTTGGGTTTATCTTTTGCTATAGAAAGTTGAGACTTTGATTAGACCCAGAATAGTTAATTATTTTAGAAAAGTTTCTGTCCTGTAAGTTGTCATTTCCTTGCGCCATTGCCCATTACCAAGAAATTCAGTGGCTTTCTATTTAAGCACACTTCCAGTTAGACTGCACAATTCAAAAAATAATGTCAACCCTAATTACCCCCAGGATGGACAATTATCAAGGTAAATGGGCCTATATTTAATTGGCCAAGGAAAAGAAATAGTCTAGATACTTTCCAGACAGTATAAATTCAAACTCACAGACACTTATTTTTGGGTTAATGTAGACAACAGGAAGCTGTGAATTTAGGTCACATTGTTTTGCTTTTGTTGAACTGTACCTCGAAGCTTTGCTATTAGTTTACTTGTTGCAGTTAGTGGGTGGATATAATTAAGGATTTATTCTCTACATATTTTAAAAGTGTCCTTTTTATTGAGAATCCAGGAGAAAAATTCTTTCAAATCTCAGCCTAGGAATAAGTCTGAGTTTTTTCAAATCAATTGAGTAGTTTTTTTTTAATCTTATGAATACCATAAATCGTGAATTTCTCTTTGAGCAAACTACTAAGTTATTCAGTGCTCAGTTTATGACTCACCCCTATTGAAATGATAGGATCTTATGGCATATATTTTTGAGAAGTATTATTCAGTCATCATTTTTCTCAGTCATTATTTTTATCCCAATTTCCTAATTAATTTTCATTTATCTACATTACGCTTCCTTGTTGATAGTGAACAGTGAAATGTAAGCCATGACAGGAGAAAGGAACCAGGAAAAGAAAGTGGGAGGGCATCACAGGCTGACTTTTTTTTACAGCTTAACTCAGTGTTTTGCCTGGACTGACATTAGGTTTCTTTTCTGGTACAGAAGCTAGGCACATGTTTGGTTTGTATTGCTTCTAAAATTTGGCGACTTTCAAAAAAGAGACCTCATCTCTTTGGGGACATAAGCCCTAGAGTTGAGAGCACCCACAGGATTCATGCTTCTCTGGCACTGGGGTTCTCTTTAGGGCTTCACCAGATGGAAAACTAGTACCTCAGAGCCACTGAAGTGGTGAGCTAACACGCTGTATCGACAGATGGAGGACCCCAAATGTGAATGAAAACAGCTTCAACTTGAAAAGAAAAAAATTCTGAATTCAATCTATGTAAGCAAATACCCTTATCAAACCAATTATCTAAAGGAATTGGTCGAATGGCTATCTTAGTGACTCCAAGAAAGAGATATGTACCTGTCCAATATTTTGTTAATACCTTTGAATAGATTACACTATGTTGAGAAAGAATAATGTTTTTCTCTTTTAAATGTGAACTTTATGTAGGGTGGAGTTCTCTCTCTTTTTTTTTCTTCTTTTTTGTTGTTGGTGACAACAAAATAGTCAACAGTTTTGGGCAAAGAGAACTCTAGGGTAACAATTTCACTATATATGTTTGGAAAACCTTAGGTACATCCGTACACTTATGGTTTATCTGAATGTAAAGAAATAAGTATGTGTTAATTCGGTCAGATAAATAGATCATACTTTCATTATTCAGGAATAGAAGTTATGACTGAAGTTATGACATGTTTGTCTCAAGTAAAAAGTCTCTAGGTTGATCCCTATACAATACTTCTAACCATTAAATTCTTTCCTATTTCCAGAAATACTAACATTTATGCAAGGAGGATACTTCTAGTGCTTAGTTTAGTTCTTGTTATTAAATAATTTTTATAGATTAATTTTACCACTTAGTTATCATAACTCTACAGATCTTATAAAAATCCATTTTTCTTTTGTTAATATTTTATATCCGTTCTACCCAATGCAAAGAGAAAGTTTTGACAAAATTATCATAGCTATTTTAACCTTTTCTTACAAAGCTTCTATTTGTTTCTCAGCTTTAAAAGAAGTCCAGATGATACCCATATTGCATTCCACTGAACACCATTTCACATGTTCTTGGGTTTTTAAGTGTCATAAAAGTTGAAAAGCATTTATTTTATGAACTGTAATCTATGAATGTAAATGTGCTTCAGATAAAAATCATGAATCTCCACCTAAATTTAAAAGGATCTCTAATATCAATTTATAAAATTCATTTTATGGGAGTCAATTAGATTTTTTTCCCCTCAGGTTCTGACAATCTAAATTCCATTTAAAACTGTTTTTTTAAATTCTGAGGAAATTATACAGCGATTTGAGGGGTAATATTTATTTTAGGAATTTAAATTTGAAGAACATTTTATCATTTAATTAAAATCTTAACTGTATCATTGCTGACAGTAACACTAGTAGGCCTTTGATAAGTCAGAGTTCTTCAGTTAAAACTGAATGAAAGGATTCAAAGTTGATTTTCCTATTGCAGTTCTCCGATGATGTTTCATTCCTGCCATTATGAACATAGAATTCATGCAGCAAAAGTTGTAAAGGGCCACACAAACAGAGCCACGTCTGAGGTGGAGGGGAACTTAACAGTCATGGGACCCTTCTGCACGAGTGACAACACAGTATTGGTCATGATGGTGCATGGTCCGCCATCTGTCTGATAAAAGAGCTCAGCATGCTAAGTGTTATTGACAGGAAGATGGGAAAACTGCCTCCTTTGGGGTGGGGGGCTCTGGCTGACCCTTCCTCAAAGCCTGGCAAACTTTCAAAGGTCTGTTTCTTCAGGGTAAAATACCATCAATCTGCCTGCCTCAGTATTTCCCTTTTCTTAGGGTACACACAACATTCTCTATGAAAGGAAAAAATTATTAACATATTCCACTGATCTAAAATTATGTGATTTAGGTGCCTAAATTCGGTAGGTGCCTTTTATCTATAGCTAAAATTTACCAGGTACTAGAGGGACTTCTGATCAGCAATGGAGGTGAATGGCATGATGGTTCTAGTGATTTCTGCCAAGTTAAAAGGATGGTAGGCTGAATGTAGTCACATCTAGCTGCTCACCCACACAGTAATATGCAAGTGTGGTTAGATTTCTCAAGACAGTTAGTTTTAAGTGGTTAGGGAGCATATGTGGAACTTTAGGCCTTCAGAGGAGGGCTGGTTTCTTTTCTTGACAATAGCCTGTAATTTTTTTCTTCTTTCTTTTTTAAAAACAGCTTTATTACAGAACTGTACACCTGAAACCTGTGCAATTTTACTAATCATTGACACCCCAATAAACTTTAATTTTAAAAGAAACAGCTTTATTGAGGTATAGTGTACATACTACAAAATTCACCCATTTTAATTAAGAATAGAATTCAATGATTAAAACACTGTCACCGATCACCTTTTACTTAAGTAGGCAATCCTCTTCATCTTGACAGTGCTTTATAATATTTTGTGGTTAGGATTATGTTACTCTGATTTCTATTTGCTTGTTAAACTATGGGCAATTACTGAGGGCAGTTTTATAATCACCGATGATTAGTGAAAAGAGAAACTTAGGTCTAAGCATTGCAGAAAAGCTGGTTCAAGAATGTGATCCTCAAATCTTTACTTCTAAATTTTAAACGTAGGCCTCATTTTTCTTATCATGACAAAATATGTGCAGTTTATTTGGTGCTATAATTTGGATTATTTATTATATGCCCTATTACTACAAATCAACAAATGAATTTATCATATATATGTCGGATAAAATCTAAATTGCTGACTTAATGTCTATATGGGTTTGCACTTAAAACAACATCTTTTTAAAGGCTTTGCAGGATCCCAATTTATGAAGTCTGTATCCTAGGCAACTTCAAAGTTTTCTAAGGAATATGCCAAATAGACAGCTGCCGTAGCTACTACCAAAGAACAAATCTTTTTCACCTTGGCATCTGGTTTTTCCTTTTGTTGGCCAAAAGAAGCAAATTTCAGTATTGTCTTTAGCTATCCAATAAATACCAGTGGGAAAGGCCATTGGGAATACTGGTGAAGAGTAGTTGTTTGTTAAATGCCATAGGGCCTACTTTTTGGCTATTAAAATCAGTTTTCTGAGGGGAAAAAAAAACAAAAGCTATGGTAATCCACGTGGTTTAACTGAGATTTTTCTGCGAATTCCTTCTTCTTATAGAACACTATATGTATGATGGAATGGTATGCTATAATTTAAAAATGATTGTAACTTAAAACTTGAAATAAATGGTGTAACGAGATTCTAAAGTACAACATGGATGGCCATACTTAAATAAGATTAATTTACAGAAATCCAATATAACAGAGAAAATGGGGAAGATATATTAAGAACATTGCAAAAGACTCATCACAATTTTCTTTTTAAAAAATCCTCTAGAGTGTTATTGTATTATTATGTATATTGCCCAGGTTATCTAGGAAGCAGCTTGACACAAAGCTGATATGCTCATGCTTTATTGGGGAGAGCAACCTCAGGTAATAAGAGTGAAAGAAAGGAGAAATTAGATCAGAAAGAAGGAAAGCAAATAAAACCATTTGTTAACTAGTTGACTACAGATTCATGGAAAACATGGTGAGCTGCTCAGTCACAAGCGATGTCTCCCGAGACGATGTCTGGAATCCCTGTGCCTTAGAATGATCATCAGCAGGAAGAAAGCAGTGAGTTTATTTGCCATCTCCTGTTTGATCCTGTGTCTCTTTTGGCCAAAGTTCATGCCATAGACACTAATGTCATTGTACTTCTGAATTGTGTTATCTGGCTATTTGGGCATCTGCTAGGGAAATTCAGGTGTGATCTGGTTGAGCTGGATGGGAGCAGGTGAATTTTCTGTGCTTTCTTCCATGACAGGAGCCATATAGATGTGCCTACGTCCAGATATCACTCTGGAAGATTGAGAGAGCAGTAGTAAGTGAAAGGTGACAGTGGCAGCTGCCAGGATTCCATTGATTAAATACACAAGACCTGGGAATCAAGTAGTACTAAATGAATCTAAGGAGTCTTATAGCTGGATATAGTATGGAATGTTATTTACTTTATAGAAATTCCATTTGCATGTTAAATTAACATTTCATGAACCTAACTATTTTGGGTGTCTACTGTATCTTGAGTAAGAGATAGCCAGAAGTTCAGATATGAGTATATTAATTTATGTGCAGTTGTTAATGTTTTGGCTAGATGATCAGGGATTTATAAGGAATAGGAAAGGAAAATTGGTGATAAGGAAGTCTGATGGACTACTTAGAATGGGCACAAACGATGAAGATACTTATTTCCAACATTAATATTCACCAAGGGCATCAATGTTAATAGTCAGGTGGACAAGATGACATGTTCTCTGGTGATCAGTCAGCCTCTTGCCTTAGTTACTCCACTGCATGTTTCATGGGCTCATGAACAAATAAGCTGTGATATCAGAGAAGGAAGCAATGCATAGCTCAGCATCATGGTGTGTCCTTACAAGGCTGAGCTGATTAATACTACTGTTGAGGGCCTACTCTACTGACAGTACAGACCAATATTGAACCCTTGACATGATATTGTTTCTCATGGGTACCATTTAGACCTTTGGTGGCAGATTAATTACATTGGATGTCTTCCATCATGAAGAGGCAGAGATTTGTCTCTTACAATAGACATATTTTGAATATAGATTTTCCTTTCCGGTCTTTAATGCTTCTGCCAGCATTGGACGGACATAATGACTTGTCCTCTTCATGGCATTGCACCCAGGATTGTGTCTGACCAAGGGACTCATCTGAAACAAAAGGAATTCAGCAATGGCTCATGCTGATGGAATGAACTGACCTTACCATATTCCCCATCACTCCAAAGTGGCTGGCCTAATTGAAAGGTGAAACTAGACCAGTCAGTTAAGGTATGAGTTGGGAGATAGTATGCTGAAAGGATGGGGTTCTGTTTTTCAGGATGCATTGTATGTGTTGAATCAGAGATCATTCTATAGTCAGAATACATGGGTGTGGGTCTCAAGGGATAGATTTGCAGTGCTCTTCTCAAAATAACACATAATAACCTACAAACAGGAGTTTTGCTTCCTGTCCCTGAAACTTTGAGCTGTGCCTGTTTCTAGCTCTTAGTCACCAAGGGGTGGGGTGAGAGGTGGGGAATGTTTCTTTTTTTTTTTTTGTAAGGTTGTTTAGTTTATTTTAAATTGTTTTATTATAACAAAGCTGCTGCAAAATTTTTATGTATATCTATGTTTACCTGTCAGAGAGATTCTCTAGAATATACATCTATGAGTAGATTACTGGAATAATATGTCCATATTTCCTACTTTCCCAGATCATAACAATGCTCTCTAGTTTGTGTTAGTCTTTTGCCTTAGAAATAGATTGCCCAAGTATCTGGCTTTCTCTGCTTTATAATTTTGTTCTTTACTATTTATGCTTTTCATATCTCAAGATATCTAGTCATTCCTTAGGACATAAAAATATTCCTTCTATACTTCTAAAATTTTTTTTTATTAGTTTCAGGTGCACAAGACAAGGTAATACTTAGACGTTCATCATTTGTATCCCTCACACTGTGGACCCCCCCCATCTACTATCCCTCCGACATCGCACGAGCCATCACATTATATATATAAAATTATAGTTGGCATTCATTATTGTTTAGCTTCCGGTGTACAGTACATTGATCAAGCATCTACATCTTCCCTGAGGTGGTCTCCCAAATGGGACACGTGTCCATCGGATACCCTACAAAATCTTTACAACATTGTTGATTACGTTCCCCAAATTAATTTTCAAAAACCCTGAGGCCCTCTTGAATGTTTCCATTTGGGGACATCATTCCAATTCCACTGAACTACAAGATAAGACTGCCACCTAGTCCTTTTGGGCTTCTTATTCCACTGAAAAAATAGGTCAAAAGAAAAAGGGGGGTTACTTTTCTGATTGGAGTAATTGATTCCAATTATCAAGGGAAAATCAGTCTACTGGTACACAATGGGGATAAGGAGAACATGGTCTGAAATTCAGTGCATTCTTTGGGGTACCATGTAGTCAATAGGTCTGCCACATCCCTGACATATGTTTCATATTCCAGAGGAAGAACTGAACCCCAAGGTGGATAACATCCACTAAAACATTTGGAATAAAATCTATGTAAACAAAATTTCTTCCAAATCTCATTCATAGGTAGTATATCAGTTAGGACAGATTGAGACAGAAACACACACACATTAACTTGAACGGGGAAAGTTTAATATTAAATCTTTAAAACAGACTTATTTAACACACTTTAAAAATGTAATTAAATTCATCAATTGAACCTGCTTACTTCTGTTCCCAAGGCAATTTGTGATAGTGCACTAATAATCACAGCATGTGCTAAATAGTAAGCTAAGCAGTCAACATGTATTATTTTATTTAATTCATCAGTATACTTGTGTTAAGAATGCAAAAACGTCTCGAATGTGACTAAATCCACTAATTGCTGGTTTATAAACTCATTGCAGATATTCACTTAGAATTCTAATTTCTTTGATCTAGAAACTATATATATATATATATATATATATATATATATTTTTTTTTTTTTTTTCCTAATCTGTCAAAATCACCCTCTCTTGACAATCAGGGCTGGTACAGAGTGCTCGCTGAGTGACAGGGGCTCAGTTTTAGTTTCTTGAGTCAGAGAGTAAGGCAAGAAGACTCCCACAGAAGGTCATGGGCTCCAGAGATGTGGAGTCATAAATCAAGTGACTGGTAAGAGGGAATTCAAACACCAGCTGTGGTGCTGCAGAGGTGAGATTTGAGGCTCCAGTTCTAAAGCCAGGAATTTGTAGGTGGGCATAGTTTAGGAAGCAATGAAAACCAGACTGTGAAAAAGGTCAGGGCTGAGGGGGTTTGGACTGATTATTGCAACTATCCATAGGTTTTTGACAGCTCATCTTCTTAGGTCCAGGAGAGAGTGTTATATTTGTCTGGTTTAGGAAGCCATATACAGAGAAGATGATTACTAGATCCCTCATAAATATTTGATTATTCAGTTGGAAGCCTATTATTTTTTTCCAGATATTTTTTGTCACCACTGAATTTCAGAGAATTTCATATCCCCTCCGCATGCATTCTAGTTTTCCCTGGAGTGGCCTATCACAATCTATTCCAATCCCTTCTTCATTTACCCATATTCTTCCAACATCTACTTCATAGGAAATTGAGACCAAAGAGTAGTTCTTATAGGAGACACACTTAATGACTTGGAATCAGAGGATTTGAGAATAAGAAAGGACCTTATTAGTTTATTTATACCAATGGTTTATTTTTAAATATCCACTTATTCAATATTACTTATTGTGCACCTAAAATACACCAGGCACTCTTTTAGAACTTTGGAAATAAAGGTGAACAAAAGAGATTGATTACTTGGCTGTAGTCTCCAGCAGACTCTGCCCAGCCGATCCTCCTCTTACTTTAATAAATCTTCCTTCTGTAAAAGAGAGAGAGAGAGATTGATTATTTGTCTTTATGGAACATACATTTTCTTGAGGAGATATAAAATAAAGAATTAAATAAATATAGGAATGTATCTTAAATTTTTGATAAATTCCGTAATGAAAAATATAGCATGATAACAGCAGAGAGAAGGATGAAAGGAAAATGATTGGCAAAGGCCTCTCTAAAAAGTGAAATTTGATCAGATAATTGAAGTGAGAGGAAGAGATTCACATTACAGCTTGAGGGAAGTATGTCTAAAGAAAAGACAAGTACAACATTCTAGGGCAGAAAAAAATTTCAGGATCAGGAAAGAGGCCATTAAGGCTGAAAAGGAGTGAGAAGTGGAAAGAGGTTATGTTAAAAGAGATAGACAGGGGCCTGATTGCACAAAGCTTCAAAGGCCATGGCGTAGAATTTGGAATTGATTTTAATGCAATAGGGAACCATTAAAATGCATTAAGCAAGGGGATGATATCATGTATACTTAAAAAAAATACTTATGAATGAAGAATATACTGAAGGGCAGGAGAATGCAAGGAGATGAGTTATGACACTCTCGAAGTAGTCAACATGAGCAATGATGCTAGATAGGGTGAAGGCTGTAGTATTTGAAGTGATGAGAAGTAGTCAGTCGTGAGGTATATTTTGAAGTTAAAGTCAACAGGACTTTGGTTGATTGTATAGGGAGTGTAGTGAGAATAAGAGAGGGCCCAACATAACTGCAAGGTTTTGGACAAGAGTGGCAGGGTATATAGTATTTACTGAGATGGGAAAGACTAGGCGATAAACATGTTTTTTGGGGAAAAACCAATAGTTGTAGTTTGGGTGTATGGCTTTGGATGGGGAAAAAACAATACATGTAGTTTGGATGCAGTTTGGATTTGATGGCTTTACTTGGATGCCTCTTGGACATTCAAGTAAAGCCATCAAATAGGCAGTGAGTATAAAAATGTGGAGTTTGGGAGATCCAAGGTAGAGTTATCAAATTGTGGAACATATTATATATTAATGGTATTTATAGCCATTAGACAGGCTCAGATTACCTACGGAGTAAGTATAGAGAAGAGAAGGGGCTGAATACTGAGTTGTAGAGCACAACAGCTAGCGTTAAAAAGAGAAACCAGCAAAGGAGATTTAGGAGAGGTCAATGACGTAGGAAAACAAGTTGCTCTTCTTGAAGTAAAGTGTATAAAGTGTTAGAGAGAGGAAGGAGAACTAAAGTTTGGTCATTGGGCATGGCAAGTAGTATGTTGTTGGTGACGTTGACATAAGTAATTTCAATGAAGTAATGAAAGCCTAACCAAAGAATAGTTAAGAAGAAATGAAAAGTGAAGAAATGATTTTTTTTTTAAATAGGGGTCAGAGGAATGGAACAAAAACTGTGCGGGATGTCAGCTCTAAGAAGGGTTTTATTATTTTTTTAAATGAGAGATATTAGAAAATGTGCATATGCTGACAAGAATGATTTGTCATGTCTGTACTTTTGAGTTTGAGAGGAGGACACGTTGTCAGACTTTTATTTGTCAAAATAGATGAGCTTTGTGTCAGTAGAGGAAGTAGTTTTCTGTTGACATCTTCATTAAAATCAATAGCATTGAATATGAATAGCTTCAAATTCCCTCTTTTAAGACAAACATAAATAACCTCCCAGGACTTGCTCTGCCGTACACAGATTCCCACACATCTAGCATGTGGCAGCAGTGGCAGACATGCCAAGTCATGTGTCTGGACCTGTGTGATGGATTGGTGGGCTTTGATGAATGGCTGATGCCAGCCAGCACCATTAGAGCTGACTGACTCCGCAAGATGAATTGTTTTAGATTGTACAGGCATCTTTCAAGAGGGAAGTATTTCTGTTTATCTATCTTCTGTCCATCACAAAGGGGTCCCTTGCAGTTTGTAATAATCCATAAAGAGAAACAACATTTTCATAAATATCAGGGATGCTTTCAACTCTTTTCTCAGTTCCTTTTGCATCCTCAGGGCCAACAAAAATATATTGGTTTTCTTTTGTACTTGTTGAACTCTCATTGTAAGTTGTTGTTGGCACCGTCTAAGAGTGAAAATTAAAATTTAAAAAGTCTAAAGAGCAAGGTACTCCATGGATCAATGCAATTTGTAGAGCATAGCAATTATCATTTTTAAATACTTGTCTCTATGTCTTAGCTCCCTTGAGAGATACTATAGAGCCTGGAATATATTAAGTCTTCAATAAATGTTTGTTAAATGAATTAATTTGTGAATGAGATACATAATACTATTTTAGGATTTATGGGACTTTAAAAAAATATTTAAAAAACTGACCTTTTTCTTAGAAGAAAAAAATGGATAAAATATATTTCCAAATGGCATGCATACTGTTTATTTGTTTGTCAAACATTGAAATAGAGCTTATTATATGATAAGCACTGTACTTACTACTTTTCATAAGTTGGCATTATTATGAAGAAATTAAGAAAAGTTTCACAGCTAACACAGAGAAGAGCTGAGATACAAACCCAGACAGTCTCACTTCAGAATTCTAACTTTAACCATATGGTTTTCTCAAACCATAGTGGTTGGTATTTAATTTAATGTAAATATTTTTCAGAATCGGTTACTGTTGACCAGGAGTAAACTATAATCAGAATGCTGCACTTGGAACCGCTTCAGAATTGAGCGGTTCATGGTTCGGTGTCAACAAGTCTGTCATTGTTTATTGTACACTTACAATGTACCATGTATCATATTTGGTTCTTTATATATATTACCTCAAATTCTTAAATGATAAAAATGAGCAATAGGAATTATTACCCCATTTTGCAGATAAGGAAACTAGGGTGGGAGTAAAGGAAATGGAAATCAAACTCAGATATGTCTTACTTCAAAACCAGGGTTATAGTGACTCAACCGGGAAAATAAAAGAACCTACTTGAATAATCCAACTTCATAGAGAACGTAGAGCTAACGAGATTAAAATGTAGTGTTTTTTTGAAGTTAGGATTGAATTTAAGATTGTTTTGTGTAAAAACACCATTCATTTCATACAATCTGAAAATAAAAATTTCCAGAAATTTTAGTTTTATGTTTTGGTTACTAATTTTGTTTTAATACAAGTGGAAAACCGTGGATCATACAAAGAAAAGTGCTCAGTATCAATAATATAAATAATTTTTATTCTGGGCACAAAAAGAATACATTGTTTATCTCAAAGAAATTTACTATTCCTGGGAATCAAGAATTTTGAGCTCCATCTTCTCTTATTCACCTACAGTTCTATCATAGGTTTAAGAAGATAATAACTGACCTTTAACTTATCTGAGCCATCTGCCATGTTAAGCACCTTATAAGTGTTACCTAATTCAATTTTTACAATAAGCCCTGTCAGTTAGATACTATTATTATTTTATTGATTAGGAAACTGAAGACTAAAGAAGAATTCATTTACCTAAATTCACTCAGGTAAGTTGCAGAGGTGAGATGTTAATTATGGTCTATGTAACTCTGAAGTTCATTAGCATATTCATTATAAATTATGGTAATTAATATTACTATAACTGCTTAACTGTTTATAAAGCACTTCTATATCTTTTATCACATTTTATTTTGACAATGCTGTGAGGTAGGCAAATCAGGTAAAAGAAAGATAAGAAAGATCTTCAATTAAAAACAGCTTTTTAAAAAAATGCATAAAAGACTGTATTAAAGGTAGGTATTACTGTTCATCAAAACATGCTTTTATAAGAGTGAAAATATAAGCCACAGGATGCATTAAAATAATCTCAAAACCTATATCGAACAAAGGAAAGACTCTTCCAGATTAGAAAAAAACAGATGACCTGTAAGAAAAATGAGAAAGGCTTTGACGTTCACTTCATTAAGGAGGATATCCGCATGGCAGTAAACATATGAAAAGACTCAATTTGATTTTCATCAAGAATGCAAATTAAATCCACCATGCAATACCATTTTGGCTAAAATAAAAAGGTGTTGGTGAATATATGGAGTAAACAGAACCCTCATACACTGCTGGTGGGAGGATAAATTTCAGATATTTTGGAAAGTTATCTGGTAATGGTTTACTAAAGCTGAATACCCCATGACCCAGCAATACAACTCTTAAGGGTATACTCAAAAGAAATGCACATGTATGGGCACCTAAACACATACAATTATGTTTCATAGAAAGTATTATTTTTAATACCATCCAAATACTCATCACCTGTAGAATGGATAAATATATGTGGTGTAGTCACATAATGAAATGCTGTACAAAAATAATAATGAACTGCAATTACACACAATAACATGGAAGAATCTCCCAAACAAAATCTGCAGTGAAAAAAGATAGATACAAAATTATCCATGCTGTATGGTTCTGTTTATATTAATTTCAAAAACAGTAAAAACGAATCTACATTGTTAGAAGTCAGGATAGTGATCACACTTAGGGGTGGTAGTGATTGTAATAGGTCCTAGGATCAATTTATTCTGTTGTTGATGGTGTTTGTGTTGTTTTCAGTTTTGGCCTGTTATGAATGGAGCTTCTCTGAACATTTTTAGGCATGTTTTTTGAAGGATATATATATATAATATATACATACATACATACGTACATATGTATATATATATATATATATGTATGTATGTATATTATAATATTATATATACATACAGAGGGTGCCAAAAAGTATATACACATTTTAAGAAAGGAAAAAGCTATTAAAATTGTAATACTCAATATATAGTGATAACAAAAGATGAATACAAGTCATGTCTGACTTCTGTAATTACAAGAAGTGCTCAAAGTGGTTACCATCAGCGTCCAGACACTTCTGATTATGGCGAACTACTGCTTGAGCAACATTGACCAAAATGTCCACTTGTATACAATTTTTGGTACCCCCAGTATATATACATACGTATACATACACACACATCAATGCACGTGTGTGTATTTTAGAAAAGTCTTGAAATTTGCTTTTAGTTCAGTGTTTTGTTTAATGTTTAGTTCCCTTGCTTTGGTTTTCTTCTTTAGGTCTCCTAATATCTTTAAGTTGGATCTTCTTTGCCTATCTTCAATATGTACCACTTTTAAGACCTTTTTGTCTCATTCTTCATTTTTTTTTATTCAAACTTTCTGTCTTTTAATTTTACATTACTTTTAAGACTTTCTCTTATGTTTATTCACTTTTGTTTTACTTCTGGTTTGATCATTCCTGAAGATATCTTCTTTTATTTCTAATTCTTTGAGGTCTGTTCCTTCCTTTCTGAGATTTTCTAATTCTGACTTATGCTGTTATTTCATGTCTACATATTTTTTTTAATGCATTTTAGCTGATTTGGGAAAGTTTGCTGGCTTTTTTTATTTATATTTGAGCATATTTTATGGAATGCTTTCATTGTATACAGGAATGTTATCTGCTCAACATTCTTTTATAGTTATTTTCTATGAGTTGAGACCTTAATGCTTTCCTATTAATCGTATTTCTGTGAATTTGGTTTCCCTGAAATCATAGAAATGGCTTGCTTCAGATAGTTTTATGAGATTTCTGGCTTAGTTTCTCTCCTTGCCTTTTATCCAAGCCGTTACATTTCTTCATTTTGGGTGTCCCTGTCCTGCTCATTTTTCATTCCATTCTCAGAAGTTTCTTTCAGTTTGGGAGCTTATCTTGGAAGGAATCCCTAATGGTCATTTTTGAGAGTTCATAGGGCCCAGAGTGCAATAGATACTTTAAGTCTTACTGCAGGCTTGTTAGATTCACCCTCTACTGGGTTGGGAAAAACTCTTTACAATTTTAAATACTGTGTCAATTTGGCTTATTGCACTTTCCAGTGAATACCTGTTTGGTATTTTGAGATTGTCTTAATCTGATATACATTGGATGTTCTATTATTTCCTTCTACCTCCTTTTGCACAGATGCCAATAACACTGAAATCTTGTGACTCTTGGTGGTTTGCTACTTTTATTTTGAGGTTAATTGGGATATTTTGTCATTTAGTTTTATTGTAAATGTCCTTTGGTTTTTGTATGTTGCCACCATAGTTGCCATCTTTTCAGAATTCAATGCTGTTTTAAATCAGCTTCCTGAATAGCCAAATTCCAACAATGTACACTTGATTGACATCTGACTAGGCCATACTTATACCCTCTGTAGGGTAGGGTAGGATAAATGTGGACATTAGATATAGTGTACATAGAATTTCTGCTTTGGCTATGTGAACACCTCTGTGCTAGGAAGGCATATACAGGATTATAGCCAGCTGATTTCCATTTCTGCTGAACATTGATTGAGATTAAAGGAGAGAAGCCATTTGAACATAGAAGTCCTGGAAATAAACTCTGATAAGATGGAAAGGAAAATTCAACTCTATCCAGAAAACTTGAGCTAAAATTCTAATGTTTTACCTACTGTCTATTTGACTTTGGAGAAATTATTTACATGCACTGAAACTTAGTGGGGTGGGGGTTGTTGTCGTTTGTTTGTTTCTTAATTTCTAAAACTCTTTACTTGGTTAGGAATATTGGGAGAAAAAACAAAAGATGCAGTGTTTTAGAGAGGTCCATTAAGATTAGCAATCACTCATTGAAATTACTTTTTGTAAGTCTTTTCTAATATTACTTCTGTGGTCTTATAAAAACCAATGGTGGATCTTTTTGGCCTTCAGGCTATATGCTACTTTTTATAACTATATCAGCAGACCCTGAAGTGAAAATGAAAAGGAGAAGTTAAGAATTGCATTAGTAAGCACATTGACATATGATTTAAGTAAATATCTTTTAAAAGAGCTAAAATAAAATGATACTATTGACACATTTGAATGTTCTAACAAAGATTTTATTTTGTATTCTTCTGTCTATTTGTTACTCAAAAAAAAAAATAAGTAAAGTCCTTTGTTGATGACACTGGTGAATTTTGGCTTCCACATTCAGTCTGGCTGGACACCCTTGGGCCAGGCAGCCATCTGCCTTGGATGCTTGAGGTGTTGTTTTGGCTGAGTGTGAGACCAAATGACCTCTGAAACACATTCTGTGGTTCTACTATTTCATTAGGAAACTGTGTATCTTTAGAAAGTTGGATTATATTATAGTCACTCTAATCTCTAAATTACCTATGTACATAATGGAGTCTAAGAATCATTAAAATGGAAAAGCTCAGATGGTCATGACTTTCACATTTTTTGTATCACTGATATGGGAGAAGAGGTAGGAATAGGATAGGGACACCGTATGTCTATATCCTTGACTCTGTGTATGGGTCAACTGGGGAATAATTACTCAGTTCAACGTTGAAGCATACTGGAATTCTGGGAAAAATATGGGACCATGGGGTTGAACCTAGGTAGTGTAAATGTGTTCTGTGCTATTTTAAGTCACTTAAAGTCCTGAGTCCTCAGGTCGATAACAGAAATAGGCATCCAAGTATGTCTAGAGTAGCATCCTGAAAGGTTTTTCCTTCAAACATTGGTTCTACAAAATGCTCTCTGAAGAAATAAAGCATTCTAAATTTAATAATAACATAAATAAATCATGTTAAATATATTGAAAAACACCTCATGTTATATACCCTTTTGGAGAGTTAACAGGCTGTTCGCATAGTAGAAGCAATGAAAAAAATACCGAAGCTTAGAAACCTACTTATCCATCTATGATTTGTCTGGTGTTTCCAGATGGCACCCCCTTTTTATTTTCAATAAGTTGTTAATATGTTGGAGACAAGTAGATATCTGAGGAGAACCTAAAATCTTTGAATCTAATGGCATGGACTGAAAGTTGGTGGGGATAGAGGTGTCATAGATTCCTAAAGATTTTAAAGCCTTAAAGATTTTCAGGCTTTAAGCAATCCTAATACTATTTGAGCACCCAAAACTGGATAATCAAGTGACCAGAAGTAAAATTTACAATTATGTTCATGGATACAAAGAAGAGCTAAAATCCCTGTTGAAAGTTATGGAAGGACAAACTTGTTAAACGTGAGGAGAAAGGAGTTCCACATAAGAAGTAGCATGTTGTGGTATTTTAGAGTTGGAAACCTGTGCAAAGAATGAATGCATTTGCTTGGAAGAAATAAGCTAGTCAAATGGTATAAGCAAACAAATGTTTGGTTAAATATAATTATTATTTATTCCCTCTGCCTTTGCCACCTCTTACAATGGATGTTAAACAAATCTAAACAGTCACTTTTCTAATCTCACTTGTAGCTCTGGGTGGCAGTGTGACCAAGTAATGGCTAATACAATGTAGGGGGACATTGGGAAATTTGTGAGAAACATCTTGCTTGTCAACAAAAGGGAGAAATCTCTGTCTCTTGCAAATGCTCTTCAGTTCTACATCCTTTCTTTAAATGAAACTTGCTGCCATGCAGTGAGAAGCCCTAGGACAGAATGATGATGGAGTCTGTCCAGTTATAGGTACTGCCTAATTATGGACTTTTTTTTATTAGTTTCAGGCGTACAAAAACAATGTACTAGTTAGATATTTACACCCCTCACAAAGTGATAGCCCCCCTCCCCCAATGTACCACCGCTGTAACATCGTACATAGCTGTTACAATTCCATTGACTCTATTCCCCACGCTGTACTCCACATCCTGTGACTATATATATACATATACATACATACATACATATATATATATATATATACATACATACATATATGTATATATATATATAATTATAGTTGACATTTTGGGGAATATAATCAATAATGTTGTTAAGATTTTGTAGGGTATCCAACGGACACATGTCTTATTAGGGAGACCACTTCATGGACGGTGTAGATGCCTGACCACTGCAGTGTACACCTGATGCTGAAGCTGAATAGTTATGGATTTTTATAAGAAAAAAAACTTACTCTCTTTGTTTAAGTCATTGTTACTTGAGTTTCTGTTAATTTAAGCCAAACACACTGTAACTGGTAAAGTAAATGTATTCTGAAGGGCATAAATATTAAACATTCTGTGAGCTCTACTATTTCAGACATGCAATTCCCAAGTCCTACGAAGGTTATGAAGTCACCACGTATTTATTAAATGAGTACTCTAAATCTATACCATGAGAAGGCTATAAAAGAAATATAAAACTGTCTCTACCCTTGTGAAACTTACACAGTGACAAGGATGACAAGACAAATAAATAAAATAGCTGAAAGAATACCTAAGGCACAAATAATCAAAATGCATGTGTGCAAGGTTATAAACTACAAATACTCTGAAAATTCAGAAAAGGGACTAAACAATGGTGTCTGGATCAAAAAGAGCAAGGAAAACCATGATATTTTAATCCCTTTTATGTAGAACAGTGACTGGTACATAGTTGCTATTCAACACATGTTTATTGAATTGAAATATAATTTCAACAGTCTTAAAGGAAGTGCAGAATGTGGATGACATGCAGAACATGAAAGCCATTCCTCTGGGGTGTGTGTGTGTGTGTGTGTGTGTATGTGTGTGTACAAATATACATGAGAGGAAAAAATTAACAATGAATAATGACTGGATAAATTGAGCCCGTGTGTGCTTAAGAAGATAAACATATGAGCTCTGGGAGGTCTGAAGTGGTAGATAGTTTGTATCCAGAGCAAAAAGGAAGCACCATGAGCTCTAGGACTAACTGAATAAGATCATGAATGTGGAGTTTTAGAAAGATTAATGTGGTTATAAATGCAGGGTACATTAGCAAAGGAAAATCATTCATGGGATTATTACAGCAAATAAGACATTTAACAATGAGTGCTTTTACAAGAGTGGTGGCAGCAGGATTGTAGGAAAATGAATTTATCTGAGAGATGTTACCAGAAAAACACTTTCTCCTCCCTTGCCTTCTCTTCCTCTGTCAAACCCTCTCTTGGGACACATTTTTTTTTTCTTTCAATCTGTATCATTCCCATAAAAATAAGCTGTACTAGTGCCCATTTTAAATTTCCCTTAACCTATTATTCCCTTTCAGCTCCTGCTCTATTTCTCTGTTCCTTTTACGGCAAAACTAATTGAAAAAGTTGCCTGTTGTCATTGTCTCCCACATCCTTTCTTCCTATTGTCTTTGTACCATTCCAATAAGACTTATATGCAGCCCCAAATACCTGACTTTGTTCAAGCTCACCAGTAATCTTCACATAGCCAGTTCTAATGTTTAATTTCTGTTCCCTGTATTTGTGAATCTCTCATCAGCATTGGCACAGTTATTCATCCCTACTCCTTGAAACATTTTCTGTTTAGCTAGAGCAGCATTCTTCATGTTTTTTTTCTGTTTTCACTGGCCACTTCTTCCTAGTCTCCTTTAATGGACCATTCTCACCTTTCTCTAAATGGTAGGTTGCTTCAGAAGTCAGTCTTGAACTTTTTCTAATTTATGTATGACAATTAGGTTCACAAACTCATCCTAGAAAAAGTGCTACCTACCTCATTGCTGAATGTCACTGCAGTCCTTTTCAAAGTACTCCCCTTGGGAAACTATTCAGCCACGCCAGTGCCTAGTCCACCCTTCAAAGCGATTTTGGAACTCTTTTTCTGGAATGGCCATCAGAGTTGTCGTTGTATTACCCTTGATGTCCTGAATGTTATTAAAATGTCTTCCTTTCAATATTTCCTTTATCTTCGGGTACAGAAAGAAGTCATTGGGGGCCAGATCAGGTGAGTAGGGAGGGAGTTCCAATACAGTTATTTGTTTACTGGCTCAAAACTCCCTCACAGACAGTGCCATGTGAGCTGGTGCATTGTCGTGATGCAAGAGCCATGAATTATTGGAGAAAAGTTCAGGTCATCTAACTTTTTCATGCAACCTTTTCAGTACTTCCAAATAGTATACTTGGTTAACTGTTTGTCCAGTTGGTACAAATTTGTAATGAATAATCCCTCTGATGTCAAAAAAGATTAGCAACATCGTTTTAACTCTTGATTTGGACTGACGGAAGTTTTTTGGTCATGGAGAATTGGCTGACTTCCATTGTGTACTTTGATGCTTTGTTTCAGGCTCATATCGGTACACCCATGTTTCATCACCAGTGATAACACAGCCCCAAACACCATCTTGCCTCTCCAAAAGGTCTTGGCAAACTTCGACTCTCCTTTACTTTTGTTCGTCGGTGAGCTCCTTCGGGACGATTTTTGCACACACCTTTCTCATGCCAACATTTTCCTTTAAGATTCTCTTAACTGTTTTTCTATCGATGTTTACTTGGTCTGCTATGCTTCTCACCATCAGCTGATGATTTTGACAAACAAGTCGATGACTTTTTGTAATGTTTTCATCAGTTCTGCTCATTATTGGCCGCACTGACCTCTCTTCATCAGTGACACATTCTCTTCCCTCAGCAAAATGTTTAAATCATTTGAACACTGCCGTTTTCTTCGTGGCATTATCCCCATAAATTTGGACTGACATGTCCCTGATTTCACTTCAACTCTTGCCAAGTTTAACAAGAAATTTAGTATTTGTTCATTGCTCTAATTCAATCTCAGACATGCTGGCGAAGGCACACCAAAACACCCAACAACAATAATAAATGCCACTCAGCAAGACACTGCCACACGTCAACACAAACACAGCTGTGAGACACTGATATACCAAGGTTATGAAACCTTACCGAACTGTTTGTACTGTGCTGCCACTGTAAGTGCATGGTGGTGAGTTCGCAAACTTAATTGTCAGACCTTGTATGCTCACTTCCCAGATCTTTTCCAGTGCCATGGCTCTGATACCCATCTCTAGGCTGATGAGACTCCAGCCCCAACTTCCTTCTCATTACTAGATCCCAGTGATAGTGCCTCTCTGTATTCTGTGTTCCATATTCATTGATCCAATTGCCTATTCAGCTTCTCTGTTTGAATATCTCGTTGGTGTTCAAATTTAAAATGTCTAAAACAGACTTCTTAATTTTCTCCCAAACATTTTCCTTTCCCAATCTTCCACATCCCAATAAATGGCAATCCCATTCTTCCACGTGCTCAGATTAAAATCTCTGGAATCATCTTTACTCCTCTCCTTTTCTTAAAACCTGTATCCATTTTATCAGCAATCCCTGTTGGCTTTACCTTCAAATTATATTTCCTCTGACCAATTTTCTCCACTTCTGCCAGTACAACCCTAGTTCCAATCCACTATCATTTATCTTCTGGATTTCTTTAATAACTTTAAAACTAGTTTTCCTGCTCCTGTTTTTGCTCCTCTGCAATCTGTTGACCACACAGCAGTAGAGTGAGTTCTTTTAAAACCTAAGTCAGATCAAGTCAGTCCTCTGCCCCAAACCCTCCTTTGCTACCCTTCTCATTGAGAAAAAAAACTTCAAACTGTTATGCTGGACCAGTGGCTCCCCAGATCTGGCACCCAAGCTCGTCTCCCTCTCGCTTACATCTTTTCACCCACAGGGTGTCTTGCTGTTCTTTGTACGCAAGGAGCTCTTTGCTGCCTGACAACCATTGTGTTCGTACCTCAGGGCCTTTGCATTATTGTTCCTTCTGCTTGAAATGTGTCCTCCAGTATAAGCACAGCTTGCTTCCTCGCCTCATCAGATCTCAGCTCATTTCAACTTATCAGAGTGGCATTTCTTGACAATATTTAAAAATAAGACACTAATCCCCTCTGTACCACTCTCTGTCCCCTAACCCTGCTTTATTTTGCTTTAAGGCACTTTTCACCCACCTATGAAAACATTATATGTGTTTGTTAATTGTTTGTTTTCCCCCTCTAGAATTATTATGATTGAAATCCTTGTAAAACTGAACTTCATTCATTTTAATTAGTTGGGACCCTGCTTGGTACATTTGCCTGTTGAGCAAACTTGGTTGTAGGTTCACCTTTCCCTGCTCCCCTCTCCAGTGCTGTCGTCTATGCCTTTCAGACGAGACTCTCTCCCACCCACCTGCCGTCGTATCCACACTTCTCCTGAACATCCATTACATGGGCATGCAGTTTTATAACAATGTGTGGGACTTGCAGGGTCTCTGCCAAAGCCTTGCTCATCCAAAGTCATTTAGTGAAGAAGTCCATTATGGTCGGCACTTGCAGAGACAAATCCCCTGCACTGGAGGCAGCTCGCTCGCAGCAGCCGCAGTTCTCCACATAATGGCATTCTGCTCTGCCTGGCACACATCCTGATGGGGACTCTGCCCCACCCTGGAAAAGCACCAGATCACATAGAAACATCCAATAATGACAGCAGCCACAGCAATAAAAAGCGCAGATTCACAGGATTGCCTAAAGAGAGAGAAAAGAAACCAAGCTTCTCAGTCGCAGTGGTTCAGGCTTTTGTCCCTCAGCATGGTGGCTTTGCTAAGTCCGGCACCTGAGGTCCTGTACTCTCTTGCAGCTTAACATGCTGGTTCCTCCAGAAGCCAAGTTCTTACAGAAGCTGACAGTTTTACACTCCCAACACTCAAAAATCCTTTCATGCCTGGAATGGAGAATTAAAAAAAAAAAAAATGTCTTCTTTCAGAAGTCACCCGGGGAGAAATTCTTCTCACAACGCATGCAAGGAGCTTTCTTTCTTTCCCTCTCTCTTTCTTTCTTTCTTTCTTTCTTTCTTTCTTTCTTTCTTTCTTTCTTTCTTTCTTTCTTTCTTTCTTTCTTTCTTTCTTTCTTTCTTTCTTTCTTTCTTTCTTTCTTTCTAATTAAAGTTTATTGGGGTGACAATTGTTAGTAAAGTTACATAGATTTCAGGTGTACAATTCTGTATTGCCTCATCTATAAATCCCAGTGTGTGCTCACCACCCAGAGGCAGTTCCCCTTCCATCGCCATGTGGTTGATCCCCTAGGATGCCATCAGCCCCCAGAGGCTCCTTCCCTTCCTGGTCTCTAGTAGCTTTATTAAAGTCACCGCTTTATTTGGGAGCAGAAAGCGGGGACCAAGAGGAGGGAAAGTGTACATTTATTAAGATTGAAATGAGGACTTCGCTCATTCAATAATTATTCTATTAAATCAGTAAAGCCTTTAAGAATAACACATTCCTCCAAATGGTGAATTTAAAACTGTTCGTTTAAATAAACAAACACATTGAGAGAAAACAAAGCATGTTTTGTTTAAATTATCTTTATATGGTAGAATTTCTAGAATGGGAATAATTCAGTCACATATTATCCAGCTTATATATTTAAGCAAATAAGAATGCTTTGAATAAATATAAATGATCAAAAGCATAGACCAATGCCCCAACCTGAAGCAACTTCATTTATATATTTTGACTAAGGGTAAGCTGAGAGAAATTTAAGAATGGTCTTCAAAACGATGCAAGTTTATTACATACTAAATGTGCTTTATTGCCAAGAAGAACAGAATGAAGAAAATGAATTTCAGTGGTGGAGATTTAGGTAAAAGTTGGATGAATTGTCATAGAGTACAAGTTATGATACTTGGAGAGAGACTAATGAAGGATAATGAAGGATGTCCTGCTTTAGCATGGAATCCTAGAAATGCTAAAAGCCGTAAAGATTCATCAGGAGTCTGAACAAGTCATAGAATGTTTCTGTTTTATCAACTATGAAGTGATGTAGTAGATCCTTACAGACCTTTCTGTCTGTAAGCACACACTTGATTGGAGGCAACGTGCTAAACTATTTGAATGGTTGAGGTCTTCCCATGTAGAAGTTTCTTTATAATGAAATCTCACACCTGCAAACAGGAAACCTGAGACTGTACTCTGACACAACAGTTTCAGGGAGAACTTTCGGTTCTGTGTCCTCCTCTTCTGGGGAAAACAAACTTCCAGTTCCTATGGTTGCTGGCATGACACCACATGAAGAGTTCATCTCCCCATCCTGATGACTGGGAAATGGCATCTACACTCAGCCCTCAGCAGCACTGAGGAGTTTTGGGGTGTGTGTCTTCAATACTGTGGGAGTTGATGTTTCCGTTGCTGTTTCTTAGGAGGAAACCGCAGCTTCTGCTTGCCATATGTTCACATAAAACTGCATGCCAACTTGCATGCCATATCATGCCAGCCTGGAAACAAGTATGTTCACCAGTACTATATTAGCATCATTCTACTTGCAATCTAATTAATAATTAGCTGCCTGCCTGCAGCCCTTGAAGACAAATGTGAGAGCAACTTTGTCATGTTTATTAAGAACACACGTATCTTCTGGTGTTTTAAAATGGACAGTGGAGAAGGGAAATTTCAATGTGGAGCATCTGTGAATCTGATGAAAACGTCAAGGGACTCTTTGTACTGTTTTTGAAACTTTCAATCAGTCTATAATCATTTCAAAATAAAAAAAATGTTTAAATAATCTGTGATACAAAATCAAGGTTGGCCTCATATATCAATAGAGTAAGAAATAACTTATATAGTATTTCAGTAATTTACAAAATCCACATTTATAAAGTCCATGTCAGAAATTGAAACTGATCCATTAGATCTTATACAGAGCATGTTAGTGTGAATGAAAGACTGAGGGGAAGTTATGTGATGGTGAATGAAGAAGATTAAGGAGGCTGACCTTTCCCTGCTTTATAACCCGGACCAAAATTATCCTTGAGAAGACAATACTTCACTGTTTCTTAAGATTGGGCTATTGGTGAACGAAGGCTCTATATTTACTGGAGTGTAAGCAATTGGGATCATTCTGCAATTTCAAAAGAAAAACTAAAATGGCTGTATGTTGTGGACCTCTTTATTGGAAAATCTCTCAATGTAGTGTCAAATAATTGCATACAGAATCTTTTATTCCTCTAAATTGAGCTATAGTCATGTGTAATTACGGATGCTATGTATTTTTCTCTTTGTAAAGAGGAATGTAAAAAGGTTGTTTCTTTCTGCACTTTAAATGGTGTCATTTCTTGATAGTTTAGGAAAACTTATGCCATTGATAAATAACTGAATTCAACTGGGAAAATATTTCCTTTCAACTTAGTGAGTTAGTTATTGGTACTCTGGCATTGTAATGTTATTATTCAGAGGGAGGTTGCTAACTATTCCCTAATTTTGCTACAAAATTAGACTACAATAAGAAAACAGTTTTTATTTAAGTAATGTGAAAATGTTAAATGTCTTACTAAAAATGTTCTGAAATAAGCATTAGGCTATATTAATCAATTTGGTTAATGTGTAAGCAATAAGTAAGGTAAGAAAATACAGTCAGACTATATTAGAATAATAAATTTTAGAAATGAAAGGGAACTCATGATGTCATGTCGGTCTACTAAGAATTAGGTATAGGGTGTGGTCGGGAGGCTGGAATGCTTGAGCTAAAATGCAGAGTACCTTGTTCTTAATGCAGTGCCTTTTCCTGTCCATTAAGTAGCTATAAATAATGCCATATATTTGTTAATGTATATTACAACTATTCCTCATTAACATATATGTCTATATATGTGTATATATGTATAATATGTATATGTGTATATATATATATATATATATTTGGTGTACTCATGTGTATAATATACGTTATGTATACATAAAAGTGTATTATAAGAACGACATCTTTGTAAGTGGTACAAGTACTTCTTAAGTTTTCAAAATTAGTACTGTAGTATCTACAGATTTATAATTGAGTTGTAAAAAGAGAATTTTGTACAGTTTCCCAGATTTGTTGGAGGTTTATTAAAATAACCAAATTTCCTAGAAGGAAGTGATGCATTTATTCTAATTCAAACCAAACTGTTAGATTTATATTTAGATCATAAAAACTAAGTACAGTGATTTGATTTGATATCCTGTGCAATAACCGAACTCTAAAATACATAATCAGTTATTTTGTGGGCAAAGTGGTAGAGTAACCCCCTCACTGACAATGGAATGAGACATGGGCCCGAGAAAAAGAAAAGGAATAAGATGCATTTTGAGCATTTACCTTTCTTCTCTCTCTTTTTTTAAAAAATTAGAAACTACAATGATATTTATTGTATGAACTATGATTTTAGAGGGAGAAATTTATCTTATGGGTTGTGTCATCATTGTGGAATGATGCTAAGAAAAGTAACAAATAGAGATTCATGGAAAGTGGAATAGGGGCTGTGTTCCAGTTACCAATTGCTGAATAATGTTCAAATTTTTTTCATTATGTTCAAAATTATGTAGGCCAATAACTCAAGGAGGGTCTAGCTCCACTCCATTATATATAAAGCCTCAGCTAGGACGACCTGAACAGCTAGAGATGGTTGGGATGTCTGGGATCCTGGAATGTCCAAGATAGTTCATTCTCTCACATGAGCCACAGGCACCTGGGCTGGGATGGCTAGAACAGCTGGGGGAAGGCTCTTAGCCTTTTTCTCTGTACTGTCCCTCCACATGGCTACCTTGGAACTTCTTACAGCATGAAAGTCTCAAAGTAGTCAGGGTTCATGCATGGTACTTGGTTTCCCTCAGAGCAAGAATTTCTCAAGATAAGGGAACAAAAACTGCTGATCCTTTTCAGAGTTAGGCCCAGAAATGGCACAGTGGCACTTTTGGCATATTCTATTGGTCAGAGCAGTCAGAAGCCCACCACATTCAGAGGACTCCACACGTTCCCCCTTTTGATTGGGGCATGACACACAAGTACAAGGAAGGGAGGAATCGGTAGTGGGCGCTTTGGTGACAAGCTATCACAAGCCTTAAGAAAAATTATTCAATTAAAGTTTTATAGATCCTCATGTAGTTTTAAGTAAATGATACTCTATTATTTTTACAGGTTAAAAAATCCATAGTTTTAAAAATATGTAGGACTATGTGGAAAGTCAATCTCAGATAGAAATTCAGAGGAAGCTGGAACACGGAAAGTTGTGTTAGACTCTAGAATCATCTCCATAGGGAGAAAAAATAGTACAGATCAGTTGCCTGAGTCACCTCAAATTAGTCTGAAAAAAATACATATGCAGTAGGGATCAGTGTTGTATCAGCAAGGGGGTACTATTGGTCTTAACTCCAAATATCTATGATGTGTTGCAATATTTGTATTCTTTTGTGCCCCATAAAACTCTGCCATAAAGTTCACTGAACTGTTAACATTGTCTGTCCATTTTGGGGATATAGTCAAGCATGTGACCAGGTCCCTCGGATGCTATTGAGCTGTGGAATCCATCACCCAGTGCAATTTGTTGGTACGTTAAAGGAAGTTAAGTACATTGCAGCTGCAAAACTCCTCTAAGCAGAACACTTCTTTCTCTTCTGTGGAAAAAAAAAAGTGCAGGATTTCTTTCATCAGGCTATTTGCAAGTCCCTTGCTCCTCCATGTCAGCTGCCCTTGGCTGCAAGATAACCATAAAACATTTACTGCAAAGCCATGAAGAATCCATATGTCCATTTGATGTGTCAGGCCACCAAGAAGCCAGAGCTTGTGGGGTAGCATAAGGATATCTGAAGGTGACACATGCTGTCAGTTGATGAACAGAGATGCAGAATGGGGATTCTGGCAGCCTCTATCTTGGCCTTGACAACGTGTGATGGTGACCAGGTGGGGTGTGTTATCTTAATAGTCTGGAGCTCTTGTGAATTATTTGCTGATAGATGTAAACAGCTGTTATTCTTGGTAATGGAAAGCAATTAGAAACATCTGTACTCTTGGCTATGAGTAATGCCTCCTATCCTCACTGCTCCCAAGTGCCAATTGGAAATAACTACATCATCGGGATGGTGTTGGCAATTCTACACTGCATTATGGGCTGATGATTAGTACTGAGCTGTGAAGAACAAGAGGTGAAGTGCAGGAGAAAGAGCCTTTTCCTGGGATTTACGAAGCAAGAGGGGAAACTTAACTGCTTTATCTGTGCAACAGAAGGCAAGCACAGTGGCTGTGGAAAAGGTACATTTGCATCAATCTCAGAGCTATTTCAATACAAAAAGTCACCTGTTCATAAAAGAAACTATGTAGATTTGTTCCAACTCTAACATAATGATTAAGCTAGGGGACAGAAGTTAGACTGCCCAGGTTTATATGCCTGCCCTGCTACATGTGACGTTGGGCCAGTTGCTCTTTTAGCTTCAGTTTCATCGTATAAAATAGATATGATATGTACCCTATAGCATGGCTATGAGAATCAAATGGTTTAGTGTATGAAAAGTGCTTGGGACAGTACACAGGAATAAGTCCCCAGCCAATCGTAGCTATGTTTGTTATTGAACATCCACTATGTGTTTGGCACTGCTAGGCTCTGGATACAGCCTTGAGGAGCACATTCAAGATGGCTACTCTTGTGGGGATAGCAGTTTAGTGTAATAGTCATAAAAGTATCTGTCTACACCCAAGCACACAATAGAAACTTAACATAGTTAATTTCCCTTTTGCTTCCCAGGGAAAGTGCTATGTGCTAGTTTTCCAAATCTAGGACCTATGGTGGGTCCTTGAGCCTATTGTGGATCCTAGTTGTTGATAGCTTGAAAGAAATATGAATCCTTAAGTAGCTACCTTCAGGGTATTTAAAAGTTACTTAGAAGAACTTTGTTGCTAGATCTGTTAAGTAATTAATTGTTTTCTAATACTCCTCACAGAGATTCCCATAGATTTGTTCTTTCTGACTGTCTTTAAGTTACACAGTACAGATACATTGCTAAGTTGAAATATAATACTATCTATGTGCCTTATCTTTTGGGAAAAATACTGACCAAGTTCTGTGCCTGAATACAATTATCATAGTATGTAGCACTTTTTCTAGGATGAGTTCGCTAACTTAATTGTCAGACCTTGTATGTAACTGGAGTTAGGTCACACAGTTGGTGAGTGGTGGAGCCAGGGTTATAATGCAAGTCTAAACAACTCTCTTAAGTGTTCTTCTGAACTAAACTAAGTTTGCCCAAATCCTGGGTTCTTGATTTAGCCCTGCAATTTGCTTACTATGTAATGTAGGGAGTATGAGTCCTCCAATTCTATTTCGTCATCTAAAAAGGAGAACAAATAATGTCTTTTCTATGTATACAAAACAGTTCCTATTGTCACAAAATGGTAGCTCCATGTCCCTAATCCTTTCCCACCCATGAACAAAGTCAGAGGGGCTCTTTGCCTCAGTTTCAAGATCTCACAAAACTTCTCCTGGCTCCACCTTTGCATTACCTACTCCATTAAGACTTGATGCTACAGGCTGGGTAGTGGCTGAGCCTTCTGCATCTTAGGATGCTGGTTTGTATTTCTCATCCATTCACTCAGCAAACGTGTAGCGAGGACCTGGTGGGTGCCAGATCCTTCTAGAGGCTTGGCATACATCAGGGAACAAAAGGTAAAAGTATCAGATTTTGAGGAGTGTGTATGCTAGCAGGAGTGACAGAGAACAAAAAACAAACATAATAACTGAAGTTAATTATATAGTAGGTTAGAAGGTAATGCTGTGGGTGTCTCAGCTTTAGCTCATCACTTTGCTGTGATGGCCAGTCTTGGCTCTGAGAACCGACTGCGGGCCAGAGCTTCTGAGCCTCTCTGTGTGCCTAACAGTCTTTTGGATAAGTGATATGATCCAATGAGCTAATAAATAGGAAATGTGTTGTAAACCTGTTTTCTATCTGATTATCTCAGAATCATATCGCCTCCTAAGGATGAGGAGAAAATGGGAGGTGATGTAATAGAGGCAGAGACTATAGACAACTTTTTCAAGACATTTTCCCGTGAAGCAGGTAATATAATGGAATAGTACAGAGTAGAATGTTAAGGGCCTTTTAAATTTTTTTTCTCAAAACTAAAAGTTCTTTGCCAATGAGAATGAACCAATGGACAGGGGAAAATTGATAACGCAGCATAAAGACACTCCTCTTTTCAGGAGGCAATTTTTTTAGGATTCAGGAGCTGATATGGAGACTTGACTTTTAGTAAGAGGGTTTTATCTTCCACTAAAACAGGCAGGAAGGCAGAAAGTACAGTTAAGAGTTTTAGGTAAACTAAAACTGTGTTGGGGAGATTTCTGTCTCATTGTTTCTATTTTAACCAGAAAAGCTGAGGCAAGATTTCAAGTCTGGGCAATGGGGGAGATAATGGAATAAATCACAAAGAAATAAAAAGGGTGTATGGAGATTTCACAGGATATATAGAGACGAGCAGAGGGCTTGGAACAGCCTCGATAGTCACTTCATCTGTCAGTGATAAAAAGTGAAATGACGAACTATGCATATCTTTCAAATGGTGGAAGTTGGGGAAGGGGATACATAATTTCGCCAATGCCTAAAAGATATTTTAAATATTGTACTAGAAAACCGGTTATAATGGTATGTTTAATTTCTTTATGGAACTGGGGAGCACATAAATATCTATTTAATCCTCAATTTGTTAATTGGAATTGTAGTTTTTACTTACCTGGGCATCCCCATTAGTTGCCACAGAGACTAGGGCCCTTAACAAATATTTGTTGAATGGATGGAATGATTTGAGGAACTTGGAAATGAAGGAATTACATTTTTCCAGGCTAGCATACGTGTAATGCTTCGTCTCTGAATTTAAAAACAAAAGGGAGACTAGAGCTCAGATACATGCTCTTAGGAAATTTAACTTTAGCCAGCTCTGGAAATGACTAATCAGTAATTTAAAAGGTTCTGGAGAAGGTTGTGACCCTAAGTTACAATTCCCTGTCTCTTTCCTGGCAGTAGTAGTCCACCAAAGTCCATACTAAGCCATGGCTCTTGAGTAATGGGAGGCAATATAAATTAGTACAAAGGGACCTTGTTAACAGAGTTCTTTCTCTTTAGTTCTTAAATAAAATCCTGATTATCATAGAATATCTTCTGTGGCAGGGCATAAATTTTGATATCCTTGTCTATCAATCAAGTCTGATTCAAGACTATCAGGTTTATTATGTGGAAAAAAAAAAAAGGTCTTCAGTTAATCATCACATGTAGCAGCATCTAACCACAGATTCTAGTCACTGTATTTTCTTGAATAATGCTGAATGTGTTTAAGAATGTGCAAATTGAACATTAAAGTGTAGATTAGGAAGCAGGTGACCAGTTTAGTAAATTATTCGAAAGAGTGTAGATAGTGCTTATAGGGCGCATTTAGAATCAGTTGGATGTTACACTGATAGCTTTTGCAACATTGGGCAGAGCCAGTAGATGGTGGTCTTAAGTTGCAAGTTGCTTTTACAGTAACACCTGTCAGCATGTGAAATTCTCCACAAAATGTCAAAATTCACTTTCCCATACATTGGATGCTGTAAACTGGAAGAAGATGGCACAAGAGAGTAATCTGAGATGACATGTTAACTGTTGTTTGTTTTTCAAAAGCGTACTTCTCTTTAAAAAAAAATAGAAAATTCATAGGCTGTGCTTTAACATTATGCCGTGCTTTTAACAGAATATGATATAAATGTTTTTACCCATTGTTTTCTTTTCTTAAAAAAAGAAAGAGATTTTTAATTTCTTAATTATAATGCTGTTCGTTGGAGTTCTGTAAAACAAATACCAATACCTAAATAAGATACTTAAGCTGCAATACCTAAATAAGATATCCACTTAACATTCTCTATTGCTAAATGTACTTTAGAGATTCGATTGCAAGAATATTAGAATACCTTGTAATTATGCAGCTTGACTGGAAATGAAGACTTTGAAAATTAATTTTGAGTTGTAATATTAAATTAAGTAGAATGTTTTATCATAATGGCATAATTTAAAACTAACTAAAAATAGCATTAATAATAATCATGATCACTCTGCTTTCATTAAAAGAAGAGATTTAGCACTAAATTATTAAATGATCAAATTTATGGTGCCCAAGTTAGTAAAGATTTTGTACTAGTGTAAATCATGCTGCATGATTCCTGTCCAGTGACTATACCAAATTACTCACTATAGTAAATTTTTAGAGGGTGTTAATAATACAAATACTTCAGTGTTGGAAGTATTCATAGAGTGATGCTCCATGTCCCCTTGGGCATTCAGATATTCCATTCTTTTTTCTCCCAGCAGTGTACTATACATAACTGCCATGGGCAATAGCCGGGGCGGGCAATTACACCTGCAACAAAAGAAAAGGGTAAGTTTTTTATTTTTATAAGCCAACAGTTTATGAGTAGTGATTTCTGCTTTCCAACATTAACCTCTGGCCTCTGATTTTACTCTGAAATTGTACTGTATTCCAAACAGAATGTATGTTGCTCATTTTGTTTAATAATTCTCAGATCAACTCAATTTAACTCTACAAACCAAAAACGGCAAGAAATGATTTGCTTTTAAACTTATTTAAAATCACACTTTTATGTATATATACCGGGGGTGCCACAAAAATGTATACACATTTTAGGAGATATTAACACTGGTCAGCATTATTCAAGCAGTAGTTCTCCATAATCAGAAGGGTCTGGATGCTAAGGGTAACCACTTTGAGCACCTCTTGTAATTGCAGAAGTCAAATGTGATCTTGTATTCATCTTTTGTTATTGGTATATATTGAGCAATACAATTTTAATACAATCTTTCCTTTCTTAAAATGTGTACATTTTTTGGCACCCTCTGTATATATAAGTTTTCCGTAATTGAATTAGCTGTACCACTATATGAATTGTGAAATGGATAAGTAAAAATAGAAACCAAATACACACAAACCTCTTGAGCGATGAGGATGGGGTTGGTGATCAGGTGAAGAGGCATTTGCTTTGTTTATTTTATGTTTGTTAAGGAAAGTTTTTCTAGATGTTTTAAAGTATACATATGCTATGGATTGCTATAGATTTGTCTGTGTTTAATATCTTTGATTGTTCCCTTCCTCATTAGCTGTGGATATGGTTTTTAGTCTCTGATACATATTTTAGAAAGTTATCAGATCTGAAAATCTCAAAAGTCACTTGATATTGCAACTTATTGGTACATGTGTAAAAATGTTGTGACTCACCCAAATCACTCTTTAGAACTTTATTTCTTTTCTAGTCTAGATATCAATATATTTTGTACTACAGAGACTATGTATTACATGCTTGTTAATACATAATGAAAGTTTTAGAAAATTGTGGAGAAAATAAGTCACCTCACCAAATTTATCATAATGGATTAATCTCTGAGAATGTTAGAATTATTTTGGACCAAGAATGCTAATTTATGGTAAACTGGCCATTTATTACTTTTCTTTCACACAGTAACATTTTACCATGAGTTTATCCCATGTCTTTAGCATTCCCCAATTTATTTTAGGAAAAGGTAATACATGTTGCAGCCGAAGATTCTCATTGAAAACATGGATTGAAGATGGTTAGTGCATTCTCTTTCACAGAGCTGTGAGTGGCATTAATAAGCTATTTATTAATGATCACACATTCTTGGTCTTTTATTCAGCATGTTCATTGCACTTTATAAAATGATATGTGAGTGAAATCAACACAATTTTGATGTCTATAGTATCAAAGTTGCTATAGTTTAAGATTATTTTATACACACACACACACACACACACACACACACACACACACACACAGAGGGTACCAAAAATGTATACACAGTTTAAGAAAGGAAAAAGTTGTATTAAAATTGTAATAATATATACCGATAACAAAAGATGAATACAAGTCATGTGCATACATTCTTTTGGCACCCCCAGTATTTTCTGAATTTATTAATTCAGCAGCTGGGATATTCAATAGAGAACTAGACACATCATATTGAGACAGTTAACTAGACTCAGGAGTCGAACAGACATCTGAAAACATCTATCGACTCATTAGTATTGTTTCAGTACTGCTTTGGCTTTATATAACTCAGGAAATAGGAAATCATAACGTCGTAAATAGTGTTAAACTGAACCTATCGATGTAGCCAAAGCAATTTTAAGCCAATCATTTCTCATTAGGCTAATGCTAGTAAAGTTTCTTATTCAGATAAGATTTTTTTTTTCTTTTTTCTTCTTTTGGCTATTCAGTGGCCAATGAGGTGTAATAAGTTTTAGCAAATTGGGGTTGAGGTCTCTTAGGTTAGCTTTATTCTTTGCTGTAAATTACAGCAGCTTTATCACTGCTTAACATAGCTCTTGAATCAAGAATGTCACACCTGAATTTTTTTGTTCAAGCTGAATGACTGGCATTAAAGAGAAAGAGAGAGAAAGAGAGAGAGAGAGCACAAGCTTCTAGAATTCAGGATTAAAACTGCTGCTTTCAGATTGTCAAACTGATTTATATTTTAACTATTGAGCTGCTGAAATGGCAACTACAGTAACTAGAATTTTAATATACCAGCATCTTCCCACATAGTTTGTTTGGAGATTATAATTTGGCAAGTTGTTAAATATTTGAATTATACTCTGTATACCTTCTTTTGTTCACATTGAGTTGGACTTTGTATTTTATTTTGGATTTCAGACTCAAAACAATGGGGTGTGACTTAGATTACTTACTTCTCAGACCATATCTGCTATTTTAAGCACAAGAAAACCAGTCACTGCAATGAGAAGGACCCTCACTTATTAAGCAGCAGGTTTACATGAAAACATTCTGAGACAATAAAAAGAGTACTGGTTTAGAAGTATCTCTTCTCTTAGCAGCTTTCCATAAGTCAGCAAATGTGACTTGTTTGATTTTCCTCATTGACAGTTCATTACAAAATAAGGTAGGTTATTTCTTTTTTTCTGACTGGTTTAGCAAAAACAGAAAAGTAATTAATACATAAAGTACAAAATATGAAATATTACTCTGCACAGAGGCATTTCACACTTCATTGATTTCATGAGCAGCCCAGAGGTGCCAGAACAATAATTAATATGTTGTAAGGGAAAAATTATTATGCAAGGTCAGCAGCATTTGAAGACTTTACAAAGAAGAGGCGTTAAAAGATATTCTGAAACTATTTCTAAGTAGGGCTAAAACTGGGCTTTAAATGAGTATTTGAAGAAATACACAGTTTTTCTATGAGAAATTAGTAGGAATTTTTCATCTATCACTGAAAGCATGCCTCATTATAGAAGCATAATGTATGTCAATATACTGACATTGGGGGAAAATATGAATAAATATGTGTGGGTAAGTTTGTGTGGACTTGTGATTGAGTGTATGGATATCATTACTTCTGATTTTGCAATGAAATGGTAAAATTTAAAGCTCAAACAAATTCATTTATATTAGTTTTAAAGTACCAACCAGTGTTTTGCCAAAAACAATTTAAATCTCAGAAAATGAGCAAAATCAAATCAAGCAAAATCCTTCTGTGTTGATATAAAGATGTTAATATTCTGGTGTCTATCCTTCAAATAGATATATATTCTGCTAGGAAATATATTTTTAATGGAATACTGTAATGTTTTTCAGTGTGCTTTTTCATTTACTTTGTAATTATTTCTTTAGGTCATTTAATATTTTTCTACAATATTTTTAATGGCTACGTAACACTTCACTGGATATATCATAATGTATTTAAGCAACCTTCTGTGGTTGGGCATACAGATGGTTTCAACTTTTTAACAAGTTGCAGTCAATATCATTAGAGCTATATCTTGATCATGTCTTTTGGACACATCTCTAGAAATGGAATTCTGACTGCTTTGACAGGTATTGCCAAATTGTCCTTCAGAAAGTTCATCTCAGTTTACTCGCAACACAGCATCTGTTTCAAATTCACATTCAATTGTGATTATAAAGCTCTTCTCTACTCTGATGTCATGTAGTAAGTAACGGATTTTCCAGGATTAATTGAAGATGATTGAGAGAAAATCTCTTGAAAGACTTTCAAAAGCAAAATATTTCCAGCGATTATTTTAAGACCAAAATAAGCAAGATCACTTAATGGCATGTTTTTATCCCAAACTGAAAACTAATAACTATTATTTGCTGAGTATTTACCATGTATCAGTGATAACTTCACAACAGTTCTATGTGCTTTGCATCAATTATCTCATATTTTATCTTCATAATTACCCAGTGGAATAAAATTTTTATGCTCCTTTTAAAAATGAGGAAACTGAAACTGACAATTTATAAAGTGCCTAAGATCACACATCTAATTTGTGGTGAGCTGGGGATTTGAATCCAGAACAGTCTGATTTAAAAGATCGTATTTTAGCTACCGTAGAAAAGAGAAAACATCTTAAATGTGATTCTGAAAATATTGTATCTCAAAATAGTACACACTGTAGCTTATTTGTATATTTATAACCACTTTTACCTCAACTTATTGTGATTTTGGTATTATGATTGAAGGTGTCTGCTTGGGTAAACTATGGATTTTTACCACCTGGACCTGTGGTAAGAAACAGTGGGTCTGATTTCTCAAACATGAGGTGCTAAGAAGGCTGGTGCCAGGTTGGCAGAGCAGTACTCATCCTTTCTCGGTACATATGGCTCCTTTGTGCAGGAAGCTACCACTCGCCCTCGCGTTTCCTCTCCTTTCCTCACAAACTAGAGTCCATATGAGAGTTTGACTTTCTCATTAACCTCCATTTTGTGAATAAATTTGAGGTAATATAAAGAAGGAAAAAGCCAGAAAACTCAGAGCAGGGGCAATGTTGAGTCTTCCTGGGAAGGTTTCCTTGGCACCAAGAGTTTGTTCTGAAATTGGACCAACGGGGAGTGAACTGTTACTATGTCTCTCTGGTGGCACAGTTCTGGGAAGTCTAGAATAGGGTGGTAGGAAGATGATATGTTCCAGACAATATTCAATCCAACATGTAATGGGAGTTGGTAAGAGAAAGGAAGAGGGTTTTCTCCATTCTGGATATGGAGCTCAACCAAGTCACATAATTAGGGCCAGAAATTGTCCTGCTGTGGCATTCCAAATGCATACTGAGCCTCTGTCCTACTCATTATGAATCTTTATCCTTTCGTCTCCCTCTGCTCCCTCTCTCATCAGCAGGCTAAAGAGAGGATACATCTCTAGCTTAAGCTTGGGGCTTTTTGGCACAAAGCTTGATTGTCTCGGTTTCCTCTTGGCAGATTTAAATTGTTAGAGAAATGAAACTCGTTTGAAAACAGTAGGCCCTGGCAGGCGTTCTCCCAGGCATTGCCCAGGACTCCAGGAACAGTTGTCGACTTGCGGCATGGCATTTGTCTAGGTTGGGTTTGATCTTATTCTCAGATCCCATATGGTAAGAAATAATTCAGTTTTAAAGTTTCGCATGTTTTATGGTTGTGGGGATTGAGGTCAGAAGAGGGAGAGAGGTTGCTACATATGGACTTTGCAGATTTTTTTATAATGAAACTAAGATTTAAGGAAGATAGGACATGAAGAAAAAAAAAGATCTTAATTGCCTGAACATGAGACAAAACTGAACAGGATATTTTAAAATTTTCTCTGAATCTAAATCATTATTTGTCTATGGTGCCCTTAATTTAAAGATGTTTTTACCATTATGGATGTGTAATATTACTGACAACTAATATGTGTATATGGTTAGAGATTAAAAGCACAGTCATATGCATTACTAAGTTTGAGAGAAAACAATTTTACTATATAAATGAAGAGAAAGTACCATTTCTAGTAGTGCTAGTCAGTTATACAAATGTTTGGTTTATTTTATGAGAGCATACACAACACTATATAAAGAATCTATACCAGAGGATAAGGAGGGTGGGGGGAGGGAGATGAGGGTAAGGGGGATCAAATATATGGTGATGGAAGGAGAACTGACTCTGGGTGGTGAACACACAATGGGATTTATAGATGATGTAATACAGAATTGTACACCTGAAATCTATGTAATTTCACTAACAATTGTCACCCCAATAAATTAAAAACAAAAAAAAAAAGAATCTAGTAGTAGGAAATAATATGCTTAGTGGTACTAATGAGACATTTTCCAGCATATTTACAAATTTTTCTTTAGACTTGTCATAGGACAGCAGTTTGGAATTTGGAGTAAATAGTTGGAGTAAATAAAAAACAACCCCCCAAAAAATCTTGGGAGAAATGTACAGATATGTGTAATTTTTATAACCAATTTCTAGTGAAACCAACACTGCTTTGATTATGTAATTACAAATGTCATAGTCTTTCCTCTGTCTTTCTACAACTGTGTGGGAAAAGAAATGACTACTGAACAGCTAGAGCTGTGAACACACAAGGGATTTCAGAGAAACCTAGTGTGTGTGCTGCTCCAAGGAACGTTTTAGGCATCATGCATAGGCAGTGTCCTAAACCACTACATGTCATATCTACCAACTCTGCTTAGAATCTCCAAGAGGCAAACCCGAGGTCCAGTTCATAGACTCACTTTAATAAGGACTAATATGCACGATGGTACACCCAAAACTGTTAATAAAAAACTTTATGTATTTGGTGGTTCATGGAGTTCAAGTAAGTTATTCCCTGACACCTCAAATCATTTACTTCAGTTAGCTCAGGTTAAGTAAAAGCTAAAACAGAGCAGACGAAACCAATCTGATGAAATCTAACAATTGGTACATCTCTGTCTGACTTTCATCACTTCTTATGATTGCATACAAAGTACCTGCTGTTGAATGAGGGATTAAACCCACTCCAATAGTTGATGCTTTTTAACTTTACAGATGTCAAAGGCATTCCTTCAAACCTGTTCACTTCCAGAGCAAGGCTTTCCAGATGGGAATTAGAAAGCAAGATTTGAGAAAATCTGTTTCTCCATTACTCAATACAAAGCAATATTACAGTAATGCTCCCATTTCTGCTAATCCATTCATTTCAGGTTTGATTTACCTTTTTTGCCTTGATCTAAAATCTCTGTGGCTTCATAGGATTATATATTGCTATGTTCAGGTTCTGAATGAATCATAGTGTATGTATTTTAATATGATTTCTCTGATTCCAAAGCCAGGATTAACCTGTTGTTTTTGATTAAAAGGATTTTATATTTAGATTTTAGAGGAAGAGTGCTATGTTTCTCTAGTTATTTACTGATTCCTTTCTTTATATAAATAGCCAAAAGAAATTGTACCTGTTGGCTATATAGATGGCAGAAAGGGAATCAAAAGCATCATTTTATAAAGAATTTAAAATGTTAATAACTGAGTATAAACTTACATATATGAGGGCAAGTTTCCTTGACACAGAGTTTTTTTGTATTCTCTATGTTGACATTTTGCATGTTGTGGCTTCTGAAGTAAACCTCATGTGAACCATAGTAAAGATCACTACTGGTGACTGGTTAGGTCATAGAAATTGGATATGAAAACATTGCTAAACAGTCCAAGAAAGAGACGCTGTTCTTCCGTCTTGTGCTGCTGACTTTTTTCCTCTCTCCTAAAGTGGTTATGGGAAGTAGGAAGACGCAGTACGGATGCAGTAATAGCAAAATCTCAGAGATGCCTAAAATGTGACAGGCACTGTTCTAAGTCCTTCACATACACCCCCTCAAGTCCGTCCTCACACCTTATGAGGTTGATACCATTATATCCAATAGATAAATAAGGAAACTAATACACTGAGATGAAGAAAATTGTTTAAGCTTTGCAAACTGGCGAGTGACAGGTCCACGGCCGTACCTGGGAAATCTGGCTCTAGTCATTGCTCTTAAACCGCTATACTAGTTATGTTCACATGGTCAAACCACTAGCTCCTGGTCCATCCAAAAACTGTGTAAAATACATTAAACTCAATCTAATGAGACGATGGTAAATACCAAATGAGAAATTGAGTTAACAGCTGGTGCATTTTTCTCTCCTCCACAAACTCCCTTTTTTAATGTAGACAGTCCAGATTTGGATTCTGCATTTCTAGATTTTAAACACAGTTCATGTTCCAAGCAATAAGGTTTTAGCCTGTGACCCACAAGCCTTTTGTACTCATTATCATGTGCTCTCCCTTTGGAGACACCCTACACTTAGGGAACAAAAATATAGGGTAAAGAAGAATTTAGTTGTGAAAACTAGATTCAGGTAATTGATCGATGTTTGTGGAGGGCAGATAATGATTTTCCTGAAGAGGTGATTGGGGAAGGATTGAAGTTTCTATATATATTGCTAAATGAGGGTAGAGAATATACACACCCAAATTGAATTTTGGCAAGTTGAAAAAGGGAATGTTTACAAACATCTCTAAATGCAAACTAGCAAGTCACCATTGTTTATTAAAATATGTTTCATTTTAATCTTTGAAACTTCTGATGTTTACTAGGCAAGATCCTTTTCTTTTGTTTATGTCTGGTGGTTTCATTCAAAACACTCTCTATGGTCCTTTTACCCAATTTCTTATAAAGAAATCATATATTACTCTCTATCCTTAATGATGGCAGATTTTAAATTCTAGTATAAGCATTTCAGTGTATCTGAAAAATAAAAAATGAAGTTGAAGTGAAAAATTGCAATCCATGGTTTTCTAGGGATGCACACAGCTCCTGTACTCTTGTTTGTATTTCAACTAGATTCCGCATTCTTCAAAGAAAAAGTTTCACATTGGCTATTTTGTGTATTAATATAATCTACACCTCTGTCGCCCTTGCCCACACCTTACCCCACACAACAGCTATTTCAGTGCTGTGCACATAGAGTCAGTACTTAATAAGTAAGGTCTGTATGACCAAATTGCTTTCCAGCTCTGAAGCTATTTCAGGGATTATTTTTTTAAAAAACAATAAAGGGGCTTCTAAAGAAGATAGCAGACAAGGTTTGAGACAGGATTTGAATGTAAACCAAGCATTTGTCTCCAGGTTTTTGATTTGACTTACTCCAAGCAGTGCTGTCTGTAAAGCAGACAGGCACATCAGTGCCTCTTTTCCTGTAGAAAGGACTCAAAAAGTGTAACGAAAAAGGAGAGGTGAGGTTGGAACTTACTCTCTGGCTGCATGGTTTGCCTTTCAAGCACTAACTGAGCCGCAGCAAAAGGTATGAAATTAGGACAAATGTTCCAAGTCCCAGAAAACAAGTATTTTTATTTAACTCCATCCCGCTTAGAAAATCTGTTTCGGGATTATAAACTTCCAGGAGAGATTGGTGACGGAAGAGTATTCAGGTACAACTGATAATCTTTGACAATGAAATCTAAACTAAATGCTGACACAAAGAAGCAGCTTTGATAACTACACTGACAACAGTATTTCAGAGTGTAGTATTAGAAACACAAGAAAGGATAATTAGAGTAAGTGTAAACTCTCAGGAGGTAGTTTATTGTCTAAAATCATGATGTCCCTAGTGTTAATCACTGGAAATCTGTATTATTCCAATTTTCCAGGTTCCCTGGATAAATTCAAAGTTTTCAAGGATTGAGAAAGAGACAGCCTGGTTAGATAGTGGAGAGGGAGGAGCAAGAGAGAAAATGTTTGAAATGTTAGATACTCTATGAAAAGTATGTATAATTTTCAGTTGTAAAATATCTTGTTCAATCAAAAAAGAAAGCTTAGGAAAACTAGATAGTCAAGGGTAAAGTATTAAAGTATGCTTCTCAATATTTTCTACCTCCATCATTGATAAAGTAAGGCAGAACAGATTGAATTATTGCAGCTTTGAACTTTTCATATTGATTTAATATAAAATACATAATTTGTTCTTCTGCCCTGAGTGTTCTCTTCCTCTGAGAGAGAACATGTCTTTCAATTATTGGATTAGACGAAGCCTCTATTGCTTATATGCGGTCTTGAGCTGAGCTAATGTTTATTAATGGGTTCTTAAAAGCCACTTTAAAAAAAGATCAATCTCTCCCCTTTTTTTTCGCTATCTGAAAAATTTTTTCCTTCACTTTACCAAAATTCTTTCTTATGGAATTAATTCATTTTGTGGAAGCAGAAATATCTAAATATTGGACCCTTTTTTATATGGCAGGCATTGTTTTGAGTAACTCACTCAGTCTTTACAACGTGCCCTGAGGAGTGTTACTCTCTCCCCATTTTACAGATGAGGAAACTAAGGCACAGAGAAGTTAAGCAACTTGCTCAGGGCTGTACAGTTTATAAGCTGTGAAGACAGGCTTCAACTTCTGGAGGCCCTCCTTTTAACCACTAAGCTACACTCTATCATTCCTCGAGAGACAGGACAATGGCTTGTTCATCTCTGCATTCCTCACTTCGGAGCTCCTCGCCTATTACTTAGCAGGCACTTACAAAACATTTGTAAAACTGAACACTTTTGAGCTCTAGGATGTCCCTCCCTTCATTTCATTTCAGTTCGCATCTCTGCAGCCATATCCACATCTTGTCCCTTCTTATCTGGGTTACAGCTCCTCATTAATTTCCCCCATTCAGCCTTCAATTGATACCAATTTAAAGTACAATTTTGAAATTTTCATTTTATTCCCTTGCTCAAAAATCTACTGTGGGTCCTCATTTTGAACTCTTGTGTCTGGCATTAAAGGCTTTCTATTTTTTGTCCTAACCTAATTTAATTCATATTTCCCACAGCTACACACTCACTCAGTAAACCAAATTATACTGCACAATGTTGTCACAGAATGCCCTACAATTTGCCATTTCTCCCTATCCATAGACTGTTGAATGTTGTTCCTTTGCCATTGTGTGCTCCTGAGATTTTTCACTCCATCTAATCTCCATCTATAGTTAAGTCTGTTGATTCTTCAAGGCTCAAATCATATGTTAACACTTTGTCATCTTATTCACCTTTGTTAAGAACTGACAATGAAACAAACAAGAAAATCCATGGGTGTCACTGTCCGACTGTCACCAAATATTCGTGATTTTTCCTTTCTTGAGGCCTATTTTGAGAAATTTGCTGTGACAAAATCATTAAACTTTATAGTAGAAAGAGACTCTGGCAGTGATTCCATTACCTGCCTTATTTTACCAGAAAACTGAGATGTGGAGAAGTTGAGACATCCTGAAGGCTAAAGTCTAATCCTCATGATGGCTTAAACTCAACCCTGAGACCTCTTCTCTATATAACATTGCCTCACTACATTTTGAAAAAAAAAAAAAATATATATATATATATATATGTATGTGTATATATATGTATATGTGTGTGAGTATATATATATATATATATACACATATATATGATAAATATATAAAACAACAGAATAAAAGTCTTTGGAAGTTTCCAGATGGCACCGAGCTATCTTTCATAGATCCTTCAATAATTTGTCCAATAGGAAAAGACTAAAAAGAATATCCTGATGTTGTAACTATGGTTTAAATTCTTAGTCAGCTTTCACTAATGGTTTTTTAGACATTGGTTATCAAAAAAATCACTTCCTTATGTTGAATCTTGGTTTATACATTATCTTTTTTTGATATCCATTATATCAGTTGACAGTCTTTCTCTTCATAAAAACAAAACGAAACAAAAACTGTCAGAAATCTTGGATAAGTATTGTTTCCCACTTTATGGGTAAAGAATCTCAAAAGAAGCATCTCTATCAATATTAGGATTGTGCCTTTAGCCAGGACATTAGCCGGTAGGGATCCTGCTCTCAGATCGTGGATACCAGGGTAACCTGCTTCCTCAAGAGAAGGTAACTCTAACCTCTCGATGTGACTCAGTGATATTATCTCAGATATAATTGTATTAGCAATGGAGACTGCAAGTAACAAGTGCTAATAAGTCTGAAGTCAGTGTGGCAGAACCAGCCACCATTGCCAAGCCATGGCTTGGTTTAGCTTGGTTTCCCCATGCATTTTCAGGTGGTGGAGATGTCTTGCTTTAATATGTCCAGTTATGTTACAAATGGCAACCTGTTGGAGCTTGTTAAATGAGGCATTGACTCCCACAGGAGCAAGCACTCCTGGGCACTGAAAGAGTAGAACTATTTTGGGAAGTTATGATAATGGCATGGAATGACATTGAGTATTGCTTCTCCTAAAGATGCAGGCAGATGATTTTCTTAAGGTGTTGTGCAAAATACTTGCCTGTGTTTGTATATGGAAAGAAAGAATGGCTACAGAGGGAGCAATACAGTGAAATTTGATTTTATACCTTCCTGTATATTTCAAAACATGTTTCAGCATAAAGAGCATTTCAAGTTAAAATCTAAACTTCCCAGACTGATATTCAAAGTGCTCTCACAATCTGAACTACCTACCTTGTCACTTTTGTCACTTGTTCTCTTCACATCCCACCTACTCCTGTCAACATAAGCTGTTTACTGTGCTTCTAACATGCTGAGTCTGCAAAATTCATGTAAACAAACATGTGTTCAATGTCCACCATGTGCTTGGCATTTTACTAGAAACTATGGAAGAAAGGAGGAGAAGTCATTGCTTCTGTCCTTAACTAATTGGAAACCTAGTGGAAAAGACAAGTACATGAATGAATCTAATAGGAAGTAGGATTAGCAGTAGGGGCGGAGCAAAATGTGTAAAGGTAAATTGGTGCTGAGACCACTAAAGAGAGTGCACGTGTGTATAATGCAGTAGGCACCCCCAAAAGGTTTTGAGCAGGGAGTGAATGATCAGAACATGGCGTGGGAATTATGAAGGATAAAATGGAGAGAGAGATATTCAATTTAGGGAAGTCATACTTTAAGTAAGTTGTAGTAGTGGTTCATGTGGGATATAAGGGCCTAAAACGTAGTCACTGGCAGTAGAAGTGAGATGGAAGTGGTAGAGTCCAACAACCTTGCTATTATATTGCAGAGGTTAAGCATGTCAATACAAGAGTCAGACAGGGTTGGCATCTTTTCTCTGTTATTTTTTACCTTTGTCACCTTCCATGAATGAATAAACTGATCTATGCATCAGAATCCTCATCAATAAAGGAAAATTATCTTGACCCTCAAATCAGAAGTGTTTTGAGTTCAAATGAAATAATCTCTGTAAAATGCTTGACACAGAGTAAGCACTCAATAAATGTTAACTGATATGGTGAATGAGTTTTAAGGAAGATGGCTGAAGAATTTGATCAGAATATCCTCCCCTCAACTTTTTTTTTTTTTTAAGGACTTTCTTTTCACTTTCCTCTTTGCCCTGTTGGAATCTGCCCAGCTCTGTTGCATTTCCACTATGTGGAGTTCATTGAATAGTCCTGTGCAGCGATCTTTTCTGACTTTTTAAAATTTTGATTATCTATACTAATCAGTAGACACTATCATATGCCCTATTACGCTGTTCAATATTCTCTTCCCTTCCTTATTTCACTGTATCAGGGTTGGATGCTATTATATTACTTTGTATCCTCCATTGCACCTGCATCAGGTTGCACATTTGATCATGACAAAAATTTGTTGATTGACTCATATTGATAGATAGGTCAATTCCTGTTTATCAGAATTTAAGTAGATTGTAATGCAGATCAACCAGAGACAGCAATCTCACTTCAGGTTGATTTCTTGGTTGAAGAGCCCACTTCCAGATCCTCTGCTCGAGGACATTTCAGAGGACAATAAAGTAAGTTAAAAATATTCCTGCACAGAGTGGTGATAAAGGCTGGGCACCAGTGGAAAAAGCAGAAGAGCTCCACCGGGGGCCTAGCAGACACCAGGGCACCAGCTAGCTGAGCTACAAAGCAGGAAGTGGTTGTTCTAGGGACCATCCTATAATAACCCACAGTGAAACTTGAATTTGATTCAACTTTGTAGGGCAAAGTTAATCCTTTCAACAGTACCTAATTTTCATTCTACAACGTACTGTATCCTAAAAGAGACTTAAAATTATTTTTTTCTGGAAGGGGAGGCAGTCTCACTTCAAGGAATCTCTAATTTCTTTGAGAAATGTCAGCTGCTAAGATGCTTCTCTAGCAGAACTAGACAAAAATTAAAGATTGACTGAACTAATTTCCTCTCAATCCATTGAGTTGGTTTGTTTGGCCTTATATTAGTAGAACTACATATGTAATTTTATAAAACAACATATGGAATATTTTGAGAGTATGAATGTGTATGTGGGCTACAAGGGCATCAGAGGAATTTTGCTTTGAAATATGTACTTTAATATAGATTGATACTGCAGAATATAATGTCTTGAAATTGTATTGTAGATGGCTGCTTCTAATAACTTTATTAATTTTTCACAAAAGATCTAAGCAGCATGCTTAACAAATTAGGTAGTTTTATTTGTTCAGTGTAGTAACTTTCTTCAAATTCATTTAGTATATGTATTTTAAAACTCATCTGTAATTGCAAAAAGAAAAATATCACATAAAAGGAATTCCATGTAAAATTGAACTGGCTCCTGAAATCATATTGAAATATCTATCTTTCCATCTCTCTATCCACTCTTGTATCAGCTTCCTCAAATGTACTGATTCCTATTCTGTGAGAAGTTCTGTTAGTACTGCTGTGCAACAAGATAATTATACAAAGAAAAAATGACTGACTTATTCCTGTTCAGTTTGGGTCGCAAATGCTAAAAATCTACAAAACAATCAAAATGGTGATAGACCAAAGTGAGAAGGGATAAGTGGTCGCTGACTCATGTTAATACATGAGTAAAATATACAAATTTTAAGTATATTTTCTATGAAAACATGCAAATGTGTCATAAGTCTTATTTTAGTTGTCTGTGATTAAATATATGTGTATAGAATGTATATATCTTTATCGTATATTTAATGTATTTATGTATATTGCATAAATGTATGTGTATATGTATGTGAGTATATATAGATACACATATATACTTCATACACCATATATTTCATATGCCATATCTATGGCATCGAGTATAATAAAAATGTTATGTACAACTTCCAAGTAACATAATTTAAAGAAGAAATTGCCTACCTGCCACTTCATCTCTTTCTTCCTTCTTAAAAGATGAAACTTAGACTAGATCCAACTTTACCAATACAGAGAAGAACACCCTAGGAAGTAGAAGAGTAACAAGGAATCTGTAGGAAAAGAGCTTCCCCACCAGCCTAGATATGCTCGCCCTTTGACCTTTCACTAAGAAAGAAATACAGTTCTATTTTGTTTGAAGCCATTGAAATTTAGGGTTTTTAGTTATAGCTACTTAAAATATACCCAAAGTATGATATTTGCCATCTTTAGTTTTTTATTTGTATACAATCTTCTCTTTTCACTTCTGTTTTCTTGAAGTTTTTTGCAAATGTATCTCCCAACATAAATGTTTTTTTAAAAGCATGCAAAATCATCCCTAATTGGAAAGAAAACAAGAGAGGAAAATTTACAGGTTGGTTTTTACTGCTGACATAGATCATCAAAAATAACATTGCAAAGTCCTTACTTTTCTCTGATAATTTCTTCTTGACCTTTATTAATTACAGTGTTGATGCCAAAGATAACTTAGTGGGCGGAGACTTGGTGAGATAGGACTTAAGAGGAGAGGGAAAAGGAGAAGATTGCCATTTAAAAGTTCCTAGCTGTTCTATCTCTACTAGTGAATTCAGGAAGGCTTCTTGTAACAGAGAGACTTTAGACAGGAAAAAAACCACTTGGGTGACCTTTAATTATGCTAAGAATGAGCCCCTCACCTTAACATAATGAGTGTTTTATACATACTTGGGTACAAAATAAGAGCGCTCTGCTAACAAAAAGTTGTGATATTGAGATCCCAGGCCTCCTGTGGCAAGAAACAGACATTGTTGAGTAGGAACCTAAGAATAAAGAGCCTGCTTTTGCCTCCTTCAGTCTATAATGCTTTCCTAGTTGTTTAGGGGGAGAATGTAATTGATATTCTTTTGACTTGGATAATACTTGGTACCTCTTTTTCATACTCCATGGTAGGTTTGAAAGTTGCTGAGGATAAGTTGGAAGATTTGCGTGGAGATCAAGTTGCCTTCTAGGAGTAAGAGAATGATAACATAGACTTTTATCACTTTAAGAATCAAAATGATGAGAATGTCTCAAATGAACCTAGATGGCCCAGACTGAGAAAGAAATCTCGAGATCTTCCCTGAGCTCTTTATCTCTACATTATACTTTTGTTTTTAAGATATGATCCTTCTATTAACTTTTTAAAACTCATGTTGACATAGTTGGTCATAATTTTTTTCTGATCCATGGTATCTTTTTCTTAGTGAGAGTTCTTCACATTTCATTTTTTTTTCTTCTTGTATCATTTTTTACTTTTAACTGTTAAAATATTCAGGCTGAAATGCTTACATATCTCAATACAATTAGAATTGAGAATATCCTCTATTTAGCAGAAATGTCTCTGAGATTATCAAGAGCCTCAGTAACTGTAGATAGTATTTTCTCAACTGAAAATATTATAGTCTACAGAGGAGAGTCAATTGAGTGCTGGCAATTTTAATTTTGTCATTTAAAAAAAAAAATTGCCAGCAACTTTATTTAAAAATGAAAACTAATATATTTCTCGGAAACGTGTCCAGTGACATAGTATTAGAGACAGGTGCAGCTAAGAAATTAGATAAAGAATGTGAATATGAACAAAAAATAATAATTATTATTTTTTTTGATCAGCTTCACTCATTTCCCACCTCTGGCAACCACCAATATATTCTCTGTTTCTATTAGTTCAGTTTTTTTAGATTCCACACATAAGTGAGATCATAACACAGTATTTGTCTTTCTCAGCCTGACTTATTTCACTTAGCATAATGCTGTCAAGGTCCATCCATGTTGTTGCAAATGTCAGGATAACCTGTTTATTTTTGAATGTTCAAATGATTAATAGAAAGACATTTTTCTTTTACTTTAATGTACACAGATATATTACTTTCATATTTTTAAAGAATTTCCTTTTTCAAAAAAGCTGTTGAATAGAAATATTTTATTTGGACAGTCAACATAAAAAAACAACTGTAAGTCAATATACATATTTTGAAAAAATATTTTAACTATTATTTTAAATTATTACTTTAATTATTTTAAAAATATTTTAAAACATTATTTTAAATTATTAAAAAAATAATTTAAACTACTTTTAGTGCCCTATGTCATTGTCAAAAATATTGTGGTGATAGAATTCTTATGTTGTCATGCTCTCTAGAAGGTACGTGTCTGAGGGACTTGGAGTCAACACAATACCTGAAAGTAGGGAGTGACAGAGGAGGGCTGGTTTCTGGAAAACTGCAAGACTGATTTGGGAACCCCTTCTGAGTCCCTCACCCTAACGTAATGAGTGTGCTCTACATGCTTGGGTACAAATTAAGAGCACTCTGTCAACAACAAGGTGTAACATTGAGAGTCCAAGTCTCCTGTGGCAAGAAACAGCCATTGTTGAGTAGGAATCTAGGAATAAAGAGCCTACTTTTTACTTCCTCCATTACCCTACCCCATCCTCCACTTACTGCTCTAAGAAACTCACCAGATTGTCAGTGGTACCTCATCTCTCTGTCAGTAGCCTCCCCTCATGGGTTGAATTGTTTCTCAGGATGTTCTTTGCTTCTTCATGTAGAGAATGCTGCTGAGACTGCCGTGTGTATTTTCTGGATCACATTTGACTCATGACCAGATATATCAGCACCAACTGGGTGGAGTTTATCTTCAAATAGAGACCCCACCCCCATCATGCATGAAATGAAGTGATGAAATAAAGTGCTCAATACTAAGATAAAGCACTTTTCAGAGATCTTAAAGGTTTGTCCAAGAAGTATTGGAAAACAAGGCCATTATTATCATACTGCTTTTAAAAAAAAATTGTTTATATTCCATGTATTTCCCAAAGTAAAACATTACCACTGCTACAGTCACGTGGTCATCAGTTCATCTGGAGTATTCTGGGGTCTAGATTTAGTAGAGTTCGATGGGCCTAAAGTTTCCAAAATCATTTCACAGACTGTTCACATGCTCCTGAAAAGCCAGCATAGACCAAGTAACAGGTCCTTCTTCCTAGTATGCCAACACGTTTGTTTCATGTGAGTGATGCCCTGGTTTCCAAAGGCTTCATTTCACTTCCTGTTCTCCTTTGATAGGAAGCAGTGAAATGGGAAGCTTTTCATAAAAAAAGGAGATGTGAGCCTATCCTTTACTTATTTGTTATAAGGACACTTAAAGGGATAGAATATTTGGAGAAGAAAAAACAGTTATTTTTACTAAGAGGATCTCAAACCAGGCCTCTTTTTCTTATTTTGTAGATACTATAAAAGAATCTGAAATGGCAGAACCAGTAAAATCCTTGAAAAGCTATTTTCCATCATTTTTTTCTAGTAATTTACGCACATCTCTTTTTTACACCCACTTTAAAATCAATTAACCAATAGATGCTACTTAACATGTTTACTTCTTCAGAGTTAACTTATTTGCAAAAACAGGTGTTTCTATGCTTTCTTGCTTTCTTTATGCAGCTCTGGAAAGCCCCTTTCCAACTAGTTTTGTGACATTTCACTCTCCTTAATAGAGAGGATGTGATGGGAGAATATGATGGGAGAATATTCAGAGCCAAAGTTTAAGCAATTAAGGGAGCATGATTTCCATATGTAATCACTTAAAAACTGGATATTTAAGTCAAATGTCAGAATTTTGTCTGAGAAAAATAAAGATGACTTAACTTTGGACCATTCTATCTGCATTTTAGGGCTGTCATAACAAAGTACCACAGGCTGGGTAGCATAAACCTCAGAAATTTATTTTCTCATAATTCTGGAGACTAGACTAGAAGACTGAGATCAAGGTGTTGGCAGGGTTGGTTTCTCCTAAGGTCTCTCTTCTTGACTTGTAGATGGCTGTCTTCTCCCTGTATTTTCACAGGGTCCTCCCTCTGTGTTCTAATTGCCTCCTCTTATAATGGCTCAGTCATATTGATTAGGGCCAACTCTAATGACCTCATTCTAACTTAATTACCTCTTTAAAGACCCTCACACACTGAGGTACCTTAAGTTAGAACTTCAACATATAAATGGGGAGGGCATAATTCATCCCATATCAAGAAGCATGCCTATTACTTTTTTTTTCAATAACATTACTTTAAAACATGACATTGTTTCTCCTTCTTATACTTTAAAAGTAATGAAACATGTTTAAGACCGCAGGACATCTACATAGGTTAGTATAAATCTTGTTGGCATTTTAATTTTCTCACTGGAAATGTTGTTCCCATGTGCAAGTACTGCAGGTTCTGGGAGAATTTTTTCATTATTGCTCTCCTTATGAAAGCAGCTGTTCAATGAACGTGGCATATTTTGTTACCTCATCAAGAAGCAGAGGGAGATTCTGTTATGATCAGGTTTTGTATGGCTATAGTCAATGCTTTCCTGATTGTCTGAGCCCAGTGATTGATTTAATAGGTCTATTCTAGGGCAGTTACTCATCCCTGATATTTGTCCAACTCAAAGCCCCATGTTATTTATGTAAATGATGCTTTATATGCCTTCCATGAGGATAAATCCAAGTTGACAGAACTGTTTAAGAGACGAGTATGCCTCCCAATTGGGATTACAGTCACAGAATTTATCTATATCAACTTTCATGTTACTTCACTGGCAAATTGGGAGCTTTGGAGGATAACAGGATAAGATATGATTGGGAGAATCTATTTTCTGCTCTGAAGGTAGTATTTTGACATTTCAGAGGATTGTGCATCTAGGAAGATTTCAGAACACAAACAAAGGAAAACAGGCTTCGGAACAGATGATTTGTCTTTCAAAAATGAAAATACCTCTAAATCATGGGGGAAATCTTAAACCAGAGTCATTTAGACATATTCAGCACTTGGGAAATGTTCTTATATGTAATGAGTTGTGCATTTTCAGTTTTGGCCAGGCATTTTTTTCTTTTATATGGTAGCACGTGAGCCTTATGTGTTCTTTGCACATGTGGTCGTTGGAAGATCAAGTGGCTATATGTGGTTTCTGATTTGAAAATGATGGAATAAGGTCTTTGCATTTTCCCCTTCTTTTCTAAGAAATCATCCAAAAGCTTTAAAAGAATGAGGAGAAAAAAGGAATGTAAACTTGATCTCTGATAGAACTGGGAGATGCACAAAACCTTAAAACAATAATAGCAAAGTAGGCAAAAAAGAAATGCCAAAAGCAGTAAAGGCCAACTGGAACAGATGGACATGTGAAGAGGGGACTTGCATAGTGACAGAGCTAATAAGTATGCTGTACTGAAATCTACAATAATACATATTTTATGTGTAATAATGGGAATAGGGAATGTCTCTTGATGCTTGGAGGTCAGGGTTCATTGAGGAATCACATGGATGATCCATATTTGCAGAAAGTAACCTCTGGTTATGGAGGAAAGAGCAATACAATACTTTCTATTGTTAACAGTGTTGCTATCTGTTAGCATTGAAAATGTAAAAGCTAAAATAACTCACGCACACGGATGACTCTGTCAGAAGCAGAATTGCTCAGAGCCTGCAATACAGCCTTATCTACCCTATCACCAAAACCTTCCTCAAATGGCTGATGGGGAGGGTGCTTATTTGAAAGGTGAGTGATAATTATAACAGGAACCAGTGTAGGCTCTAAGCAAAGCTATTACAAGGGAAATACAGAGAGATGAAGAAACAGGAAAAACAAATAACCCTTGTTATTTGTTTTGGATGAACTAAAAATTATAACCACATATATCATCAAGAATTAGTACAAAATCTTAATAAGACAATTGTTACTGAATACAAAAAGGACATAGTACAGATATAAGAGTGCATGAAAGATGCCCCTCTGGGTACACTCACTACCCTTCTTTACCCCGATCTGCGCCCCAGGAAGCTGACCTCTGGACTATTTTAAAAGGTTCCCTTTTGTAGCTTCAGGTTGGGCTTGGCCAGCTGAGAGTACTAGCAGGAGAACAGAGGAAAAGAGGGAGGTACATAAAGGTATTCATTCCCTTGGCCCCACTATGGGGTCATACTGGGCTGGAGAGTCCATTGACGAAGTAAGGCGCTCCTTTAAGATGGCTCTCTTCTTTGGGTTCCAGTTACCACTCCTTCCCCTGACCCCTTCAAACCTACAGGTGGTAACAATTTCCAAGGGGTACTGCACGAACCCTTGTGTGTTCCCTTCAGTGCACCTTCACCTTTGTAAGCAATCCCTTTATTAATTTTCTTCAGTTTGAGTGTGCCATCTCTTTTCTGCAAAAATTGTAACTGATAAGATGATAAAACTGGCAAAGCTCGGCAATGAAGTAGAAGGAAAAAGAAATTAAATACAATTGAAATGAGCCAGATTGGAAGCAGCTCAAAGGAAAATAGATTCCTCTGAAAACAGAGGCACAATTAAAAGTAGGAGTTAGAAAAGAGGTAAAATGAAATTAAAATAAATATAGTTTAAAAAGGCAAGAGAGAAAATAATAGATATGGAAGACAGGCAAATAACTGTCATTGACAAAGAGAACCAAAATAATATAACCAAATATTTAAAAACATAATTCAAGATAACCTACCAAAAATAAAATCTTAAATCTACAGATGGGATGCATAGGCCACGTCCAAGGGGGAAAAATAACACAGAATGATCAACACCAAAATACATCTTAGTAAATTTTTGTTATATATATATATATATATATATATATATTCCACATCCAGATAGAAAAATCAAGAGACTTAAAGAGGAAAAGCAGGATAACCACAGACCTTTTTGTATCAATACTCAAAACTAACTGTGGAACAATCAATGCCAATTAAGCCCTTGAAAAAAAAAGTGATTCAAGAATCTTTGTACCTAGACAAACTGAAATTCAATATATAGGCAACAACTTTGAGCATATAGGAACTCAGAGAATTATAGTTTTCAAGTTCTTTTTAACTTTGACCTTCCTTTGATAAATAGAGAAACTACAGCAAGAGGATTAACTGTGAGAACTGAATGTATTTTTCCTGCAGCTAAGATTAACACAAGTGTGGGAATTATGATAAAATTAGAATGAAAATATTAAAAACTTTGACAATATAGAAACATACATTCAACACAATTGAGGAGATGGGGGAAAGTGGTAAGAGGTGGTATAAATATGCAGATTTTTTTGGTAACATGAACAGAAGTATTGTTTAAATAATATATACTAAACATATTTCCTATAATAAATAATAAATAGATAAAATGATAGACATGAGGATATCTAGAGATATAAAGGTGTATTGATTTTGGTGCTGTCACAAAACAGATGGCATATTCAAAACGGTGATAGAAGAGAGTTTAATGAAGGTCTGTTTATAAAAGCATAAGAACAAAAGACACCAACAGGGGGTGATGTAGCAACATCAGGAAGTCATTATTCTTTCTGGGCCCAAAAGAGAAAGGGGAGAAAACTATAACCAGAAAATGAAGAAAAAAGCACCCTTGGGAGAATGTCTGCTGGACAAGATTTGTAGCCATAGGTAGAGGAAATCTATCAAACCTCCAAATTGTGACTGGGGAAAGGGAACTGGTAAGAGATATCCTGTTCTCCTTTTCTCTTTCTACTTGGTCTCATTGACCCATCTCAACTAGAACCTAAAAGGCAAGGGGACCAGTTAAGTTATTCCACAGAGGTCAGCCTTCCGTGGTATAGAGCAGGGTATCTTCGCCACACTAAGACACACCCCTATTCTGTGCTCTCCATCCCTCTGCTGATCCTTAGCTGGATTAATGGTTTTAGCCTGTAAAATGACCCAAACTTTTAACCCTGTAGGATCGGTTATTAAGTTACTGCGGTTTTGGGCCAGTACTGTTATGCAAGAGAGTGTGAAGATGTGTGTCAGTGAAAGCACTAGGTTCTACACATAGTCGTCTTTGCCCAGGTGTGTAGCAACAGCCCAGTTTTCCTTCATGGCATCAAATCATCCTGGTCAAAATGGTTTGCTGGTTTAGAGGCACGAAGAACCCAAAATGGCCAGGGGCAATCACAGGTTCCAGTTTAATATACCTGATATAAGTATTCCTCTCCACTAGGACCACTAAACCCACTGAGCCAGGACTGCAGGGTTGAGAGCAAAAATTACTTAAGTGGGTTGTTAGCTATAGTAAGAGAAGGAACACTACCACCTCCACCCCCTGGCTCCCAAACCAGCATATTCTGACTCCTGGAGACACAGCGCTATCCTTTGGCTCCTGGTTTAAGGCTTATACTCTCATAGAGAGTACCCCACACTCTCAAGGTCAAATACCCCTGAGATACCAGTTCAATTATTGTTGTTTCATACTGGCCATTTCTGGGGCATAGGGGAAGACCCATGATCCCATGGGCGTGAGCCCATTGCTACATTTCCTTTGCTGTAAAATGGGTTCCTTGTTCAGGAATGATTTTGTGTAGCATTACATGGCATTGAATAGGTATTCCTGAGGTCCACAGATAATGGTATTGGCAAAAGTATAGCAGACTGGGAGGGAAATCCAGAATAAGTTTCTCTTTCTATAAAGGCAAATTGCTATCCTCTCCATGAGAAGAAGGGATCCAACATGATCCTGTTGCTACCACGTTGGGTACTGAGCAGAGGCGGTAGTCAGTTCAGCCTTGATGAGAGTAGAATCACGCTGAGCCCATACATAACCTCTATACATAATCCCGTTGAGCAAGCATTTAGGTTACTGGAAAAATAGGCTGAAGGACATATAGTTAGATATGTTTTCCTAGCAGCATATGGCCAAGTTTTATTTTTTGCGTGTGAACTCAGTTTGATCATCCAATTACGTTTATTGTGCTATTTTATATATTTGTATATTTTTCTGGAGGGAATTTGTGTTCTGTTTGTTACTTTTGTTGTCTGTTTGTATGAACATTTTTTCACTCTTGCCTTCTTGTCAAAATGATTTGATGGTAGTGAAGCTGCCTCCCACCTGCGGTTCCCAAGCCTGCAAGCAGGCCTTACTCCTTTCTGCTACTAGACGCAGTCTGCAGCATGTTGACAGGCACGGCTTAGTTTCTGGCCATTAGATTATACCCTTCCCCACCACCTGCCTCCCTATAAATCTGCTCTCTGAGCCATCAAGTTAGCAACACTTTATTTCAGCTTTCTATCAAGAGATACTGACTCCACTTGTGTGATTCCCCTGGAAGCTTTTATTTCCTATCATCTCATAGGACGCTTGTCTGCCACTACCTGCTTCCAGACCTGTGGCTCGTGATGTACATATCTTCTGAGTTTCTGTTTTATTTTGGTTTGCAAAGATGTTTATTTTGATATTGAGACTGGCTAAGTTGTTTTGGTCCTCTTTGAATTTTATCCATGTTATAGAGAGAGAGCAGATGGAGTATGCCAATGGATGAACCCATTTTTAATCCTCAATGGATATACTCACAGTCCACTACTTAGTGATTAGAGAATAAAGAGAAATATCTGAATATTTAAATATTTGTACTTCATGGACTTAAAAGCTACTTTACTCACATTATTGATATCCATTGGGTATTTTATGTCCTCGGTCCTTTGTGTTTAATTATCATTAAAATAAAAATTATTGTTCACAATAACATTGCATTCCCCTAATCTGGCAAATTTTACATTGTATCATATGTTAGGTGTCTTGGTACTTGTTATATGGGGAAGTGATGAATTAAAGTAATGAGCTTAAATAGGGATAAAAGTAATGTTCTGGATTTGGGTTCAAAGATCCAGCTGCAGTAATAGAGGACAACAGAGATGTGGCTAAATGGCAGCATCCATGGCAAGGGCTTAGCATGTTAGGTGAATAGAAGTTCTGTATGAATTAACAATATATCTGCAAAAAATCTAATTCACATTAGGCACAACAATAGAAATATAATGATGAGAAAAAGGTTGTTGGATATGCCCTCTCTGTTCTCTACAGGTCATGCTAAGCAGCTCCAAATGTCACACTTTAAAAGGAAAAAATCTGGAGCTTACCTGAAGAGAAATCAAAATGTTAAAATTTTTGAGAAGTATTATGAATCAGGAACATTTTAAGCAACTGACCTTTGAAGGACTTCGTAAGTGTCTTCAAATATTTCAAGGATAGTAATAGGAAAGGGAGATTAATCATAGCATGTGTGGTTTAAAAAGACAGAACTAGAATGAATAGCTATATGTTACATACTTTCTCATTCTATAAAATGAGAAAATTTTAGTAATTTCCTAAATATTAGTTTTGAAAATAAATTCAGCTGTCTTTTATTATAATATTTCCAATCATTGGAGTCGTTCAAGTGAATGCTGATGGATGTTACATTAGAGATTCATACCTTTAGTTGAAGATTGTATCAATATCTTTTCCTTTAAGGTTCTACCATTTACCAAGTTTTACCTCACTAGTCTCATTCATTTTTGTAAACCCTTGTCAATTCCACTCCCGCAGTATGTGCCAAATACCCTTTCATTCGCTCTGCCTTCACAAATGTTGTTCCAGCCCATTTTTATCCTCATCACTATCTTTGCTTAGCTAATCTCTTCTTGTCTTTAAATCTCAGCTCCAATGTCACTTTTTCCTGGAAGCCTTCTTGAGGTTTTTGGTTAAAAGTCTATCTCCCCACTAAGCATAAGCGCCCTAAAGTAAAATACTGTATATCCTCGCACTGTATACGGTGCTTCTCACGGTAATAGATGGGTGAGTGGATTAATTAGTGATTAATATTTACAGTATCATTCTAACCTAAACAGAGACAAAATGTTAGAATTTCTGCAAAAGAGGCATATAGAAAGGATGTGGTCAATGTCAAGGTATATTATTTTTGGACCAGGAAGTAAAACAACTGGAAAAACAACTAAAGGACAATGGAAAAGAAATTAAAGTGAAAAGAAAAGCTGTAGAAGCATTATTTGAAAGGGAGAGAGAAAATACGTGCTTGTGAACAAAACATTTCACCTTTGTATATTGTTTCCTGTGGTTGATTCAACTCAAATACTCTTTGATTAGAATAATTTTGCATGATGATTCAATTTTACTTATGATGTTAGAGGCTACCACAATCTATGGTAGAGACAAAGTTCTATTGATATATTTCTAAATTATTCCATTTAATAGCATGTTACTTCTTTTACAGTGTGAGGGACATCTGCATTCTATACCGGAAATAAATGGGTCAAGTTTCTTTATAACCAAATAAATCACTCCTGTGTTCTCGTTGACAACTTTGCCCCTATGCAGTCCTATGGATACGAAAATGTATATGGGAAACACTAACACAATTGTTTTATGAAGGGAAACTGGTGTTCTCTCTTGGCCTGTAGCCTTTTAAAAAGATAAAAGAAGAAAAGAATCTTCCAGTGCATGTTTGCAAAACAATTGCAGTCATCTCCCTGGCTGAAGACTAAATTATTGTACATTATAGTCTGCACATCTATGATAAGTAGATCACTATAGATCATTCCAAGAGGAGGTGGAGGGAAGATTGCACTAACATTAGCTTCCCTGGTATTTGCAGGCTGTAAATTTCTTTAAATGATAGATGTAAAGATGGAAGACAGATGGATAGAGAAAAAGACAGAATCAGATCCTAGATGAGTTAGTGCTGCAGTCCGTGATGCCTTGCTGTCTTATTACCACAAGGCCAGCAAGCATCAAAGCCCCCCACTACCCCCACTCCCTCCCCCTGAAATGTACCGATTTATATGAAAATTAAGATTACAAATTAAAGCCTGGCTATCCTGGAGTTTTCCAGTTCATCAGCCATTCAATAAAAATGATGTCAAGCCTGTGTGCATAATTCCCAGAAGATTACTTTGTCCTTACAGCTAAGCTTTGTCCCTGATAGGAAAGATCTCTATCCACTTTCATTGAAATAAAGAACTAACATCGTAATCCCAATTTTGAGGTATAATCTTCATTATCTCCTGACCCTCTTGAGGTTCCCCCAATCTATATTACTTTACATTTGTTTATTTATAATCCTTATGTACTTACCTTTATTGAGATAGGATTAAAAACTGAAAAGAAAAAGCTCCAAAAAATCCTTATGATCTCATGATTGAGTTTCAATTCACCAACAATCAACTAATGTGTTAGACTGAATTGTTGTGGTTTTTTTTTTAAGTGGTTCTTATAGTTGTATAGTCTAAGCTTGAAAAGGCATTAATTGGTCCCGTGTGTGTCCCCATTTCATTAAATGAATTATTTCCAATCCAAACTGGTTTGTGAAATGATGGCAGCATCCTCTTTTCCTATTTATTAAAAATGATGGAGGAGGGGTGTATGAAAAGATAAACACGGAGAGAATCACCCAGAGTAACTTTTATCTCTTTTCTTAGGAAGTTTTGATTCATACCTATAGTTAATTACTGGTAAACCACAATCCCCCAACCCTTCCACCCCCAAGAGCCTTAATGGCCTCTGGCTATGCCGCTGGCTGTTAACTACCAAACTAGTCATTAATGCTGGTCAAGATGGTTTCTTGGAGATTGTCATTCTTTTATTTTTTTAATACACAAAACACACTTTGTTCTGCAGAAAGAATGAAGTGGTACTTGAGCCTTTTTTTTTTCCTTCCATTTCAAAGATATAAAGAAACATCTATAAAAAACACATTTTACTGTGGTATTTTTACAGCATTTCAAATATTTCAGTTTTATTTCCAAAGTGAAAACTGGGTTTGCAATGCCCTGGTTTTCACTGATAATCATGCTTTATTACTTTACATGAATTTTTGCTATTGTATTTGGAGAAACACATCTTCAGAAATTTAGTAAGTGTTCTCAATTATTTGTGCCTCTTCTTTTAAACTTTTGTGCCAGGAAATGTTAGGATAATATTATTTGGCTTTTAGCTTTGAAAACAGTGGAAATAGAAGTATCTTACTATTGGCATAAAACTGCACTGAATGTTCTCTTCTGAAAATAACATTTATTGTTTGCTTGAAAAGGACACATTCTACCATTAATTGATATAAAGTGGGATTTCATATAAATTTCATTGGCTCAATTATTTCTTATCTGTGAACCCTCTCTATTCATTTGTTCATTCATTCGTGCTTTTACTTGAGCACCTGCTATTGCCTGAGCACACTCAGAGATAAATCAGAAGAGAATGGAGAATAGACTGGACAGACAGAAACAGCTTATGATCTCTGCACAATCTTTTCGCATAAAATGATATTCAAATGTAAAATCCTGTAGTGTAATTATTATTTTATTAAAATGTGTACTCTCAATTAGAAGGAAAGGAACTGGAACCAATATTTAGTGTGCACCAGTACTTTCTGGATATTGGTCTGGGTAATTTACGTGAAATTTATTATTTAACTGTTTCCAGTCCTTACAGCATCCCTGTAATTATTCCTATTTTATGAATGTAAAAAGTAGGACTTTAAGACTGTTGAAAATGTAGGAGAAAGAACAAGAAGGAAGGGGAGGAAAGATACAGAAGAGTTTCACGATTTCAACATAGGTTACTTAGAACCGTATCTCTTCATTTGCTCAGATACGAAATGCATTCTTTCTTTCCTTTGAAAATCATGGCCCAAGGTGGCAGGACATCCCTTGTAATTCCAGTTTAATATTCCAACAAGAAGGATGAGAATGATATTGATAAAGCAGGTTTATCCGACTAATCAGATTCATATTTTTTTAAAGATTTTATTGGGGAAGGGGAACAGGATTTTATTGGGGAACAGTGTGTACTTCCAGGACTTTTTTACAAGTCAAGTTGTCCTTTCAATCTTAGTTGTAGAGGGTGCTGTTCAGCTTCAAGTTGTTGTCCTTTCAGTCTTAGTTGTGGAGGGCGCAGCTCAGCGTCAGGTGCAGTTGCCATTGCTAGTTGCAGGGGGCGCAGCCCACCATTCCTTGCAGGAGTCAAACCGGCAACCTTGTGGTTGAGAGGACGCACTCCCACCAACTGAGTCACCCGGGAGGCAGCTCAGCTCAAGGTGCTGTGTTCAATTTTAGTTGCAGGGGACAGAGCCCACCATCCCTTGTGGGACTCCAGGAATTGAATTGGCAACTTTGTGGTGAGAGCCCACTGGCCCATGTGGGAATCGAACCAGCAGCCTTCGGAGTTAGGAGCATGGAGCTCTCACCGCGTGAGCCACTGGGCCGGCCCCTAATCAGATTCATTTGAATCAAATATATTTTTTAGAGAAGCAAGCCTGCCAGTTAATAATTTAGTGTGAACTTTTAAAATATGCTTATTACCAGTTATGATATAGGACATCTGTCCATCCATCCATCCATCCATCCATCCATCCATCCATCCATCCATCATCTGATCATCTATCAGAAGTATGAACAGAGGAAAAGAAATAGAAAAAAGTGATATAAGAGTGTGGGTTATTTTGAAGTGATTCTAGTCTAGGTAAGGGGTGTATAACTTAAGCTGGAAAAGAATAATAGAATACTGGATATTAGGAATGAAAGAAGAATTCAGTGTGAAAAAGTGAAAATTCATTTATGCCGTTGGCTGAGCCTAACCCTATCTGACCTGACGGTGTGTACCATGTCCTGGAAAACGTTTGTAATTCATAAAGCTTTGAATTCTCAGGGATAAGCCATGAATTACAGAGATTCTAAAAGCCTTACATTCTAAGATAAGCCCTTAGTATGTATTTTCCTCACTGAAGACAAGTACTTCTGTTTTTTAGCAAAACTGACCCAAATGGTTTCCAATTAGAATTGTACTGATATACAAAAATTTAAACTGTGGAGGCAGGCTCCTTTCTTTATTCAGAATGACAGATCATTCTGAAACTACTCTCTTTCATTGTGCAAATAAAATTCCATTCAGTAATAAAAAAATTATCTATACTTTTTTTTTGGACAAGTAAGAAATGACATAAAATCTATTCCATAAATATTTGACTTTCTAATAGCTGACCATTTCCTCCATTTGTATACACTGTCATTCCTAAACTGATTTTCTAACTCTGAATTTGAATTTCTATCATTAGCTGACAAATGACTATTTCAGGTTATTTCATAGTGCTGATAGCCTGTGAAGGGTTTAGTTTTGATGGGGTGGCCATGCTTACAAAGCAGGGCACATGTGATTATTTAAAAACTTCCAAAGCAGGTGCCTCAAAGTATGACTCTAGGTGCAGTATAACCTAGAATGAGTAAGCTTAACCGCTAAGCAATACTATCACCCATTAACTTATGGCAGCGAGACAAAAATGCTAATTAATTAGGCACACAAAAGCTGTGAAACTTTAGCCTTAAGTGCTTATTGGATATAAACTAATCTACCCCACCCTCCGATCCCCCATTATAAGAGAACAGAATCTCCATGAAGTGCTGGAATACATATCACAGATCATTGCTTTTCATACCGCGAAGTGCAAGGGACACACAGGCCTGAGTAATTTTAGGGAACACAAAATCTGTATCAACTTCTATATGCACGTCTTCCTAGACTGATCTAAGAGCACTTCTGTGGTGTTGGTTCTTTTTCATTTTCCTTCACACTAATTTTCCTGCCATTTCAAAAACAGAAAGGCATACCTCTAACTCATCCGGAATCTTACTAAGGAGAGCACATTATCCCTGGCACAAAAATATCTTGGATGCCAAAAGAACAAGGAAAGTTTTTTTCTATGTCTCATCTGAAGGATTCCATAATTTTCCAAAATTATTTTTAACATCTATTATTTAACAGTCAAACGTTCAATTTTGTACCTATTTTCAGTAATCAAAGTAGGGACTTAACACTTTGCTTAGGGCTCTGGTGATGGAAAAATCAACCAGATGCTTGCCCTAGTGTATTACCATAGCTTACTCAAGTATGTAAGAATGTGAAAATTTTGGTCATTTGTGTGTGTGTGTGTGTGCGAATCTCTTTTACTCAAAACCATGCAAACGGAAGAACAAGTACAGTTGAATTTACATGAATAATCTTATTACATATGAATGCTGAGGTCATAGAGAGCAAGAGATAAACAACTTTCATTAAGCCCCTTTTCTTTTTAAGTGAATATATAAAAAGTTGATTTGCTACATTTATAGGAATTCACTCCCTTCTTCAATACTTCATACTTTCAAAATATTCACACACACGCACACATTCATCTTGTCAAATGGCTTTTTTTTTTTTTTTTTTCTGAACGGCTAGGGAGTAAAAACAAATGACCATCATTATTTTGCACCAGTTTGGGGATAAAAATCTCTGAATATAAAATGTTAGCAATGCTATTTACACATCTTTTTATAGGGCATTTTTTTCTTACACTAACTCATTACACGATAACCCTAAGGGCATGGAAGCTGTATTTATCTCTATTTTAGAAATGAGAAAATGGACGTGCCAGAGGATCTCCAGGTAGTAATAAGCCAAACTGGGAGTAAAATTTAAGCGTCTGGGCTCTGAGTTTCGTGATTTTGCACTTTATTAAACTACCTCTTGTGAAAATTGCTCAATTTGCTAAGGACTATGTTCTCTCCACAAGCTTTTCTAACACGCAGGTGAGGTGATGATCCCACTCCCATAGGGCAGAATCCTAATTTTAGTTAGGAAAGCATGTATGTATGATATGTATAATGAAAAGACTTTTTCTCTAGAACGTCACAAAGTTTAATTCCTATGTCCATATAAGGAAACAATGTTTAAAAACCCCTTAAGTGTGCCTTAAGGAAATGATCTGTGTCTTTTAAGATTTCAAAGACACATTCATGTCTAGGAAAACAGTATAAAGACAAACCTCAAGAAGTCACTGGGTCTGTTTCATTGGTTTTTTGGTTGCTTATTGTTAACATTAAGTTCTAACTCAGAATGCCCAGATGATGATGGGCAATCAGGAGCTAATGACACGAGAAGGACATGTGATTCCAGACTGGCCTGGTACCTGGTTCTTAACTGGACATTGCAGTATTTGAGCTTTTTGTTCTGGAAACAAATTAAGACAATTTCAGCGTGATTTGTGAGTGTTCTCAGTCTTCAAGTTTGTGCTGTATGCCACTATTACCACACTGTAGCCATGGTTTGCTTGACTGGAACTTGAAGAAAAAAACAGAAGGATGAAAGGAGGTTAACATGTACCTCCTAACATGATGTGCGCAGACTGGGGAAAAGGCAGACAAGAAATAACAACAAAAAAAGAATGTCCTGAAAAGTAACACGATATAATTACACTTTGATAAAATAGATGTACAATCATATATATGTATCAAATGATCACACTTATGTAAAATTCTGTGTATATATATTTTGTTTTTTAACAGACTATTTTTAATTTTAGGTTTAGAGAAAAAAATGAGCAAAGTACAGAGTTCCCAATGTCACCTCAATCCTTCCCACGTCTTACATAATAAAAACATGTTATATCTTCTCTGAGCCTTTTGCTTCTTTTGACAAATCAATTTTAAATCTGGAGAGTAGCACCATGAAACGAATGCCCTTCAAATTACCTTTATGAGGAATTCAAAGCCTTGTACTAGGTCAGTGATTTTCAGATGGCAGTATGCAAATCAATCACCTGGAGGTTTGTTTAAAATACAGGACTCAGATTTTGTAAATCTGAGCTAGAGCCAAAGAAACAGCATTTTTAGCATAGCATCTGGGTGACTTTAACGCATTAGGTCTATGAACTATACTTTGAGAAACCCAGGGCTAGAAATTTTTATTCCCTGATGGGAAATCTCTCTTGAAAGTGTTTCCCACACCTCCACTGACATGAAGATATGATGCTCCAATTAAAAAAAAAATTGTGCTCATTTTCAAGTTTTGTGTCAAATGTCAGCATGCAAAAAATTCGTGGTGACTGGGGTAATCTATGAACCAATGAACACAACAAACTGAGTGATCGTTGAAATGAAACTTTAAAATATCTCATACACCATTCACTTGTTTGTAAGTCAACGATGAAGAAACATCAAGGCATTCTACTATCACAGAAGATGTAATGTGGATTATTATCAATACATTTTATACATTGTACATATAGGGTTTTATTTTCTATACATTTTGATGAAATGTATCTGGAATTTTTATTGAAATTATTAGGCCATTTACCTTAATGTGACGAAATTCCAAAGACAAACAGGATTTGTGTGTGTTTAAGAATGGAGTTCTGAATTACTTGGGGTCTAATTCAAATCACCCTGAAGGCTCGTCACATGCGTGCTAGTTGGTACTCAGTTCCGGGTTGGAGATGAGCTTTAAGACCCTTACTAGTCAGTGTGGTTCCCAGACCACCAACATCAGCTGTCTAGTAACTAGTTAGAAATGCAGCGCTCGGGCCCCACCCCAGACCCACCAAAACAAAATCTGCGTTTTTACCATGATCCCCCAGATGACTCATCTGCACATGAACATTTGAGAAAACTTTTCAGCTATTTCGGAGTCTTGATCCTTTCCAAATTTTCCCAGCTTTGGACTAACTTCCAGCACTATCCCCTACTTCTCCCACACATCCACACACCCCATTGTTTTAGACGATAACCTCTTGCACCTCGTTCTTACCTGCAGAAAGGAAAATCATACAAATTCTAACTAGATAACTCAAGGGCTTCATTACAAGTTTCTCTCTTTTAGCCAAAGAAAACTTTGTATCTTGATGATGAATATTTCTGAACAATTGGCTGAGACGTCTGAGCCCACCCAGTAGTTTCTTTAAAACTGCAAGTAAAGGAGGCGCGTGGGTCAGTCTCTACAGCTAAAACAAGGCTAGTCACCCCTCACTACGCTACATCCTTGCTTCAGAGCCTGGCTTTGGCCTCTCTAGGACTGTACTGAAGTAAAAAGCAGGCAGTCCATTAAAAACAACAACAATCTGTCCTATGTAGAAAGAACAATGCTATTACAAAAAGCTACGCCACGCTCCTAGTTACAGGAAGCTACGGCTGCTGCTGACTCACTGTCATTGCCCCGAACCACCTGGGAACATGCTAATTTACTCCCAAAGCAATATTAGTATTATTGTTTATTTTACTTTCATCATCTAAATAGGCACAGTCTAAACTAGGTTGCTATAATTCTGCCTTGTCTTGGTAGAAGACTGGATATTACAGTAACAAAGAAAAGAAGCCAATAGTTTAGTAAATAACACTGCAAAAGTCAGATTATCATTTCTTATTTTCCAATTACTCCAATTCCTATCATCAAGTTACTAGACAGTAATGTGCCTGGTGCTGGAGAAATCATTCAGGTAAGCTGAGGCTACTCCTTCTGTTTCTCCATCTGCTAAGCTGTTAACGTGAAGACATATTGACAGGGGCTCAAGGAAAACATGGAATATTTCATCAGTAAGATTATGCTGCCCTAGAGACAGATGTTAGAAAGCTGTAATATTTTAAAATATAGAGATAAACACATGCTTGAGGGTAAGGAATAAAACAGTTTTACATTTGCAGAGGAAATCTGAAAGAAAAAAAGGAATGATGGAAAGATAGCTGAGAGGTTTGTACTGGCACAGGAAATGGCAAATCCTAGTTGTATAGGAAAAAAAGCTTTTATATCTGCCTCAGGCAATTATGTCCTATCAGGCAGACATTGTTAGGTACATTGTGGTAGATTTGTAAGAAGGGCTTCTTAGCAGGGCTCATTATGATTACAGAGAACAGTTATCTCTTGTCATCAGATGGTTAATATCAGGGCTTTGACTTAAAACCATATACACCACTTTTCATAAAAATTTAAACATGAGAAATGTTCACACTATAGTCATTCACATTAAGTGAATATAAAAACAACATTAAGTATAAGATAATTCTGGATTTATCTGTTCACTTACACTGCAGAGGTCAAAGCACTTTATCTTCATTTATTTTTACTGGAGAAAAATAGTAAACTGGGATTATAATGGTGGGTTACATAAATATTTACAGTGACATAAGTTGCCATGTTTTAAGCTAACACTTAACATTTTAAAACAGCAGATTGTCCTTTTTTGCTATAGTTTTCACACTTTTCTAAATAAAATGCAAAGAGTAGCAATAGGAAAGTGAAAGGAACTTTTGGCTTTGAATTGAAACAGACTTCAGTTCAGATCCTAGATATACACTTCGCTTCTTTCAGTTTCAGTGCCTCATCTATAAAACAGGGATAATAATACCTACCTCCTAATATTGCTGAGATTATTAATAAACATCCTAGCATGGTGCCTGAACAATACAGGTAACTCAATAAATGGCAAGTTACGTCATTACAAAAAACCAAAAATACAAATTGACACAAGGAGATTAGATATTCCAATTTAATTACTGGTTGTCTCTTTCTTAAAATCTCTAAGTTCTGATTGCAAAGTAGAGGCCCTTACCATTTTCTCCCACTGGGAAGGAGAAAGGGCAGGGTATGACAGGGGATGAGTTCCCAGAGAAAGGAAGAGGAAATAGAATTCTATTTCAGAAAAGAAGGGAGAGGAAGAGGCCATGAGATCTGATTTGATGATCCTGACTATTCCGTCAGGGATGAAAACCCAGACGTAACAAAATAAACTGAAAGCAGAGAGGTTTCAGGAGCGTACCCTGCTTCCTGTTTGGCATTCTAGGAAGAGACAACCGAGCAAAACAACCACACCCACCGCAGGACTACTACAAACAGAATAAAATGGCAGTGTGGGGTGAGAAGGCCAAGGAAGGTTCTGTGATGGCAGGCCTCAAACTTCCTTGGCTCTTGTGCAGCAGGCTCTTGTGTCCAGGTGTTCCGTCACGATCCCGGAAGGGTATGTGGAAGGTTGCTGTGGAGAGTGAGAAGCCACTGGGGTCACTGTGAGATGACCCCAGAGAAGACGCTGCAGAGCACACGTGGCTGAGACACAAGAACCTGCAATGCTGTTGAGAAGTAGAGAAAGAGCAAGTGAGCAAGAGAAGGTTACAGGCTCTGACCACCCTGAAATAACATACGGGTTTAACCAATGACAGACTCTAGCAGCACATCAACAAGCTACCAGTAGCCAGTTTAGACTGATGTATCTCCAGGGAAGCCAATGAGAGTTTATATGACAACACAAAGATCCGCAGTTGGATCTGGGTTCTCTCCCCTCCCTTCCATGAGGACACATGAATTTGTCCTGAAAGGGGGGGGGGGGGAAAGCCATGTTTGACAGAAGGAAGGGGAGGAGGGAGAATACTGAAAGCCTGACATATACCCCCCAAATTCTATTTTAAACCTAAGGAAACCAAGACGCTTTAGCTTGCCATCTTAAAATCCTATCCCATCCTATTCCACTTAAAACAAAATTTACTTCAGTTCTAAAGAAATGAAAGGGATGTTTTGTTCTTTATGAGCTAGATGCAATGTGTCTAATTCTGTAAGTCATGTTTTCTTTCTGTGAAGCCTGGAGATGAAACCAAAATACCCATGATGTCTCTTTTCATAACTTTAAAATGTCTTAATTACTTTAGGTAACAGGGAGTAGTACCTTATATACATTTTTCTCTCCTTTCCTTTTTTATTTTACTGCATAGGTAATTTGGGAGGTTACTTCCTTCATTCATTCAATGAATATTTACTGAGTATCTACCATGAATGAATAATGTGCTAGGAGTTTATGAAATGAAGGTAAATGAGACATGGACCCTCTATCCTTAATAGGATAGAACAATTTGTGTGATACTGAATGGAATATATAAGTTAAAGAAAGGTTAGTGGAGTATCGCTGCCCATTACTGAATAACTGCAAAGAAAAGAAAACCAACAGAACCATAGAAGCGTCAAGATGCATTCTCTTTTCCCATCTATCGTATGCATATAGAAATAATAAGATAAAGGTTGACTATTACGTACAGAGCATATAAAAAGCATTTTGTACACAATCATAATTATAGAAAACTTGACTTCCAGAATAACAACAGTAAATCAAGTTGTAGGACAGTCAGAGGCATATAATACAAAATCTTATTTTTTATAAAAAGTACATTTGCTGTAATGGAAGAGGAATCAGATTTGGGAGACTAGGTCAGAAAGACTACCATCTACTTTTTTCAATTTGTTGTAAATATTGTTAAGATGAGCATGCAAAAGAAGTTACATAAAAACCAAACAGTGTATAGTCATTTTAGTTTTCTTAGTACATACTGCTTGATAATTTTAAGACACTAAATTTAAAAAGTCAAATAACATTGTAATAATTACCCGAGAATAGTTTTCTGTTTAAAGGTGTAGAAATTTTTCATAAACATTCTTTTTAATATATGAATATGACAGCCCTAATTTATTAGCTTATTAAGTTCAAAATTTTACATTATTAGGATTTCTGAAAGGTGGGCAATGGAAGCCTGACAAATACTCATATGATAATTGTTACTTATGAGCACAAAACAGAATTTTATGGCTTTACTTTTTTAAAAATTCCTATGATTATCTCAGGATATTGGTCTATAGAAATAGCATTATAGAATGTTCTCAGAAAGGCTTTTACTTTGGCTCTTTCAACCACTGTCATTCATAGAATTTTTAATATTCTCTCTCCCTTACCTCTTCTACCATAAAGCTAATTAGATTTTATATACTGGAGCACAGAGAGAGTACCCAATTTAGGAAAAACCTCTGCTGTTATCAGGTACCTCTGACAAAGTTGGAATTTTAGTCATCCTAAATGTATATCATACCCTGATTGAAAAGTGAAATTGCTAGAGATTATAAATAATTCAACAAATCGTATCTATCTGATTAGTATTTCAAAACAATATTTTATCTCTTCCCAACCCTCTCTTTATCTTTTTATAGTGCACTTGCATTTGAAATCTATGGTTTCTGGCATATCTGGGGTAAGGTTATACTAGGAATTTACCAGACCTGTCAGTCTCTAACTTTCTTCCATATTTCATTATATCATTCCAGTTATAATTAGTTGTCTGGTAAAATTAAGAACAGTCTATTTCAGTGAATGCTCATGTGAACATTTAACAACTTTTTGTTAGGATGACAGCTTAGCGACAGAAAGAATAAACCAGAAAGAGTCACTGAAGTAACCTTGGTTAACTCAGTATTGCCAGCTCAATGGAAAATTCTAAGGTTTTGCATTTTTTTCTTTTTTGTTATTAATCTCAAGCACATATTTCTTGTCAGGAATTAAGCATCGGTTTGATGGCATTCCTGCCTCAACTAGCATGTTTTGAACTGACCTGTCTTCATTGCTATGGCTCCCTAGAAACTTTGCTGTTGATGAGCGTCGTTTCAGCTGAATGCTTTGACATTCAGCTTGTCAGTGAAAGCTATTTTAATCATTAAGATGCATTTCCCTTCCAAGATTGCAAACTGTTGCTGCTCACACATAACATTCTATCGTTTTAATATTGTGGAGAAGAAAAGAACCTGAACAGTTACTATTACTACAAATTACATTAAGAGCTAAAATTTACAAGATATTTAACTCTGTGAGGTATTGTGCTCAGCAATTTACAGGGATTGTATTGTTTAATCCTCACGATCATGGAGTCTCATTATCTGAGTTTGATCGCTGTTCTCCATGTATCATCTGTATGGCATGAGACCCTCATCTGTAAAATGGAGTAATAGAAACTACTTCAGAGGGATATTATGAGGATTAAATGACACAAGACAGTCCTTAGAATGGTACCTGTAACACAGTGGGTTCTCATAGTGTTAACAGTCAATTTTATTACCATTTTGTAGATGAAGACTCCCGATCTCCTTCACCAACTGCCTGACTCACTATCACTTCAACTCTGTTACCCAGACCCAAAAGAAGATATAAGGGAAAGTGAAAAGTTATTTCTTTCAGGACCTTTTGTTTCCTGGGAGTATCTGAACTCAAGTTCCACAGGAAGGAGCAGCACAATTGTGGCATCATAAGACTTTTGTTGTGTTAACATTTTTCATTTTTGCCTGTTCTTTCTTTCTTCACCATAGCCTTTTCCCACTCAGGGAATTAGTATATGTCTCAGTAAATCCTTACTCAATGGGATTGAGGTGAGGGATGGTAACTGAAGCTTTTAGAAATTTGGGGGATTTTTGGAGGGATTTGCACATTTTTGTACACTGGGATTTATTTCTTCCAGACTTTTTTTTTTTTTTTTAAAGGAGGGTGCAGCTCACAGTGGCCCATGTGGGGATCAAACTGGCAACCTTGGTGTTATTAGCACCATGTTCTAACCAACTGAGCTAACTGGCCATCCCTATTTCTTCCAGACTTTACTGAGAGGCATAAAGTCAGTCAGGTGGCAGAATCTCAGTTTCCTATGCCCATGTTTGTGCAAGAGCAGAAAAGATGTGTCATGTGACAGACAAAGCAGACAACCCTAGATAGCTCCCAGAGTTTTCTGTGCCACATTATGGAGAGCGCAGTGGATGGATCAGTGCTCCTAGCTGGGCACGGAAGCAGAACTTGTCATGGTCCAGAGCACCACTACTGGGAGGGTATTGCCACTGTGGCAGAAACTATGCTATGTGGTTCCCAGAACGCATTCCTCTACCTGGCACACAGCTAAAACTGCATTTCCTAGCCTCCACTGCAGTTAGTTGGGGAAATGGGACTGACTTTTAAAATCTATATGAACCTCTACAGGCATATCTTCCTAAATGTATATGAACAAGTGGAGGACACATGATTCTAGAAAATGGTGGAATCACTGATCAGGGATTACTAACCTATGATCCATTAATAGAATTTAGGAGAATTATGACCTTGGATTTGAAACCAAAAAAATTCTGTATTTTCACCAACCTCAACCTGAAATTTAGCATTTCCTTCAATTATGAATGTAGGCACCAATACACAGTATCACTAGCAATTATGACTTTGCCACCAATAAAAATCACAGGTATTTTCGTGTTATATTAGTGGTTGGGATAGCTCAAAGTATCATTTATACTCAAATTTTTTTTTGAAGTAACAGTAATTATTAGACCCACAGCTAGATTTTTTTATTTCATATGGTAATAAAGTACATATATAACAAATTTATTTTAAAATAGTTTGATAACTGTAGTGCAATAAAGTTGGTTTCCTTTGTAACCCCATATGGTTTTTATGCCTTTTAAAATCAGTTTTCTGAGGAGGGGACTTTAGGCTTCACAAAATTGCCAAAAAGGGCTATGGAATAAAATAAGGACATCTGTTCTAGATGGATTCCTAAATTATTTTTTGGACAAGGGTCCCTGTTTCCTTCTCTCCTCCACACTGCTGACCTACATTGGTATGTGGTATGAAAAATAAGCTTTTTGTGTGTTAAGTTATTGAGATTTGGGTTACGTTTTAGAACAGTTAGCCTATGCTGACGAACACACTTTATACCAAGATGGCCCAAACATGGCGGGGAGCACCTGAGACCTGAAGAGGCCTCTGGATGGAATGGAAGCAGAAGTGAACAATGAGGACCAAAAGTTAGATGAGGCCAATGAAGATGTCTCAGCAGAAATCAACCTGGAAGGAGAGTGATGCTCAGTACAGGAAACATCTCCTTCAACTTAGACATACAGGTCAATTACAGTAATAGAAAGAAATATGTCAATTATTCCTGAAGTTGTACGTTTGTACATGGAGATTTATAACTGCCACCCGATGATTTTTATTTATTATTTCTCTCTTCCCCCACTAGGGTGGCAGTTATTTTTGTCATAGCCAATATTACGTGCTTTTGCATTCATTTTATATATATATGTATATATAAAATATATATTACATTTATAAAATACAATATATATTACAGTTTATGAAGAAAGTATGCAGTTCCAATTAGTTCTGTTCTACTTTAAATCCTTCTCAGCTAGAATTTAACACTAAAAAGAAGCCAATAACCACAAAGATGACATCAATATTACATAAGTTATTCTATATAGGAATCTGAAAGTTAATTTTTAAAAAGTCTTGTTGATTTAAATAAAATGGTCTTGACAGAGCCCTCCAGGGTTCTCAAGACTGGTGTTAATTTGAAAAACTCCTCAATGCAGTAAGTTTTGTTTAATTTTACCTTCCCCTTTAGACTGTTCTGCTGTTGTTCTTTTTCTAATTAAAATTTATTGGGGTGACAATGGTTAGTAAAATTACATAGGTTTCAAGTGTACAATTCTGTAATACATTATCTATATATCACATTGTGTATTCACCACCCAGAGTCACTTCTCCTTCCATCACCATATATTTGACCCCATTTACCCTCATCTACCACACCTCTATGCCTTACCTTCTAATAACCACTATTGTCTGTGTCTATGAATTTTTGTTTCTTTGTTTATCTTGTTCCTTTAACTACTGCTTTTAAATTTAGACAAAATGAATCAGTCATTGTGAAATCTTCAGGTTGTTAAAAGTCAGATGCAAAGATTCCTCTGACAGTAGACTCTAACACCCAAGAACTTACTATATACAAATTTTAATAACCTATGGACCTATAAGTGAATGAAAATAAAGCAAGGTTAGTGTGCTATACATTTTGCCTAGCAAATACAAAATGTTATGAATGAGTAAATTAATTAAACAGTATTTATTTTAACTGTATAAAGTGTATGTCACTCATGACTAGACTTTGTCACATACAAGGGGAAGGTGACTAGGTTTAGAAGTTAAAGCTTCCAAATTGACAGTAGCTCATTGGCCCTTGAAATGCATAGGATTACGCATCTACAAAGTTCCTTGATGGAAGTTAAACAGTCTTTTAAACTACTTTTTAGTTGCTGCTTAGTGTTAGTATATATTAGGAAGTACAATAATTGTTTTGGACCTTTAACTTTTAATTCATGTTAACTGTCACATATTTAAAACAATAAAGAACAGTGTAATAACCTCCCAAATACCCATTATCCAACTTCAACAATTACCATATCTTGCCATTCTTATTTTATCTATTTCCTCCTCCCCTTTCCTTTATATTTTTATTTTTTGCTGGAGCATTTCAGAGTAAATCCTAATCATCATATATCTCACCTCCAACTATTTCAGTATGTCTCTCTAATGGATAAAGACATTTTTTTATTATTAATCCATTTTTATTGTTTAACCTTTCATTTATTAAATAGCAGATTCCTCTATTTCAATATCTCAATGACAGCTATATTTTCTATAGATCCCATACAAACGTGGATGAATTAAAAAACCCAAAACACTGCACAATGATAACGAGTCAGAGCCTAGTCATATGTAAGAATATTTGATGAGTACTTGATAATATAAATTTTCTTTTTATATTCTTTTTTTATTAGTTTCAGATGTACATAGCAATATAATAGTTAGACATTTACACCCCTCACAAAGTGATAACCCCCATACCCAAAGCTACTATCCCTCTGATATCTTACTGTGTTTCCCCAAAAATAAGACCCAGCCGGACAATCAGCTCTAATGCGTCTTTTGGAGCAAAAATTAATATAAGACCCCGTCTTATTTTACCATAAGACTGGGTAATAAAATATAGTAAAATATAATATAATGTAATATAATACCAGGTCTTATATTAATTTTTGCTCCAAAAGATGTATTAGAGCTGATTGTCTGGCTAGGTCTTATTTTCAGGGAAACATGATATATCCCTGTTACAATACCGTTGACTATCTTCCTTATGCTATACTGCACCTCCTGTGACTATATATATATATATATATATATATATATATATATATATATAGAGAGAGAGAGAGAGAGAGAGAGAGAGAGAGATTTTTAATACAATACTATAACAATTAGTTCACTTAACAAAATTATTAATAATTCCTTAATAGCATACAGTCCGTGTTCAAATTTTGTCTGTTTCAAAATGCCTTATATTTAGTTTGTTTAAATCAGGATTGAAACAATGTCCACAATAGTTGAATTTGGTCAATATACAGATACTAAAGTTTTTCTTAATAATTTCCTCCACCCATTTTCTAAAATAACATTTATTTGTTAAAGAAACTAGGTCATTCGTTCTGTAGAAATTCTCTCATTCTGGATTTGACTGATTGTATCATGGTAGAGTTTAATATGTCCGTTTTTTTTAAACAAAAAATATAGTTAGATCTAGAGCCTTGTTTCGATTCAAGATGAATTTTATACATATAAATGTATATATATTTATATAGATACAAATATATATATACACACATTTTTCTTTTGGCAAGAATATTTCATAGGTGTTGCTGTGCACTTCTTATTGCATTAGGAGGCACATAATATTTATCTCCCTTTTAGTGATGTTACACTTGACCAGTGACTTTGAAGTGTTGTTAGCCTGATTCCTTATTACAAAGTGCTCCAACTTTCACCTAACATTAATAGTATTAGCTATTTATGGTTAGTTGGCTAGATCTATTAATTCATCAAGAATAGCAAAATAGTGATTTTATAATTCTATCATTGTTTCTGTATTTATTAGAGAGAATCCTACAAGGAAGAAACTTACTTCAACTACGTGGTACCCTGAAAAGCAATTCATACCAAAAAGGCAGGATAAACGCCCGTTTCTTTTACTCAATTTAATCTACTTTCAGGATATGAGTTGAAATTCTCTTAACTTTCAATAGTGAGAAATGAGTTTCCCCTCATTTCTACACCCAATCTACACCCCTTCCCAAGATCACCAAGTGGTTTTCACTGTGAAACCTAGCAGAGCTAGAGACTAGGATGGAACAGAATAGGATTGGGCAGGCCGAGGTATGGTACAGGGATTTAGGGAAGGAAGGAATTGGGAATTGGGCCAGGAAAGCGAGAATACCTTTAAGCGGGCTCTAGGAGGTGGAATCTGAGTCTTGCGAGCTGTCGGGCACATGGGCGCTCTCCGTGGATTCACCGCGTTCCTTGCTGTCACTGCCACGACTGTCAGCGACCGGGTTCCTCTCCTCCGCACCGGCCTCTTCAGAACCAGGAAGTGCACTGCCCTGGGTCTCCTGGTTCTTCCTGGTGACCAGCAGCAGATACCTGCCCTTCTTCGGCTCCAGCTGCCGTCTCAGCTCATCTGCCATCTGTGAGAGATCTCGCTTCATAGCGTAAGCATCTTCTCCATCCGCATAGTATTTGGGTTCCACCTCACTAACCTGAAAGTTGAGGGTGTTAGCATAGAGGTGCAAGGCTGCCCGGTTACTCTTCCTGACGTGCAGGGACACGTACTTGGCGCCAAAGTTTTCTATCATGGCCCGGGAGGCCTGGTCCATCAGCTTCTGGGCCAGGCCGAGGCGCCGGTGTGTGCGCTTCACGGCCAGTGAGGTGATATGTCCATGGGGAACATCATCTGGGTCCTCCTCCATCTTGGCCAGGACGTAGCCCACAATCTTCCCATCGTCGTCCTCAGCGATGTAAGACAGCTGGGGCCAAGAAAGGCCATGGTAGAAATAGTATTTCATCTGGTAGTTCTCCGGCAGGCAAAGGAGGTTGCAGTATTGCATGTTCATCAGGTCGTCGGGCCGAGCATTGCGGACGTTCATAATGGCGGCGGTAGCGAGGAAGACTGCGGTGACAGAGGAAGAGATTATTGCCAAGCGCAAGCGACAGGGGCCAAAGCCACCGCTCCGGGTCGTGCAGAGGTGGGAAGGCGGAATGACCGGGAGGCGGAAGGATCAGAGTTAAGATGCGGCTTCCGGGAGTGCGCCACCTAGTCCCAGCCAATGGAGTTTACACTTCATTGTGCATGTGCGTGCGCGAGGCTTAGGGGGTGGGGAAAGTGGAGTTCCTTCTGATCTCATTGGTTTTAAATACACTGTTTGATCTATTGCTGTCATTATTCTTTTGGTTCAGTTTGCACTATTTAATTTGCATATATCTGGGTGAGTTTTTTCATGAACTGGATAAACTCACGTAACCAGAATTTAGATCAAGAACCAGAATATGACATGCGTTCCAGAAGTCCACACTCATGTACCGGTCCATTCCCCAGGACCTCCATGTCCCAAGAGCTAAACTAAGACCTGGACTTCTAACAGTCTATATAAATGGAATTACAGTGCATACACTCTTTTTTGTGTTTTTTTTTTTTTTTTTTTCTACTTAGTATTTGTTTCAGCTACCTGTGTGTTGTTGGGAGTTCTTCAGACTCGCTGATTTTTCATTGCCTAAATCTATCACAATTTATTCATCCATGCAATTGTTGATGGCCATTTGTATTATTTCCAGTTTGGGAATAGTATGGACAGTGTACCTAAATTTTCTAGAACATGTCTTTTATTGACACATGCGTAGTTAACAAGGATTAGAATTATTCGGTCAGCTCTTACGTTATTCAACTTTTATGAATGCTGTCAAGCAATTTTCCCAAGTGGTTGCTCCACATTTTCGTTAATATTTGGTATTTCCCCCATCTTTTTCACTTTAGCCATTCTTCTGTGTGGGTGGCGGTATTACATTGTGGTTTTATTTTTTATTTCCCAGATTAATAATGAAATTGAACACCTTTTTTTGTACACACTTATTAGCCATTCTATGTTCTTTTTTGAGAAGTGGTCATTCACATCTTTTGTTCATTTTTCTATTGGTTTGTGTCTTTTTTTCTCATTGATGTTTAAGATTTTATATATATATATATGTGTATATATGTGTGTGCGCACACATATATATATTCTGGATATGAATCCTTTCTCAGATATATTTGTAGTGAAGAGCATCCTACTCTATTGTTTGATTTTTCACACTCTAAATGATGATTTTTGACATCGAGTAGGAATTTTAATATACTACAATATGGCCAGTTTTTCAATTTCATGGTTAGTGCTTTTTGTGTCCTGTATAAGAAATCTTTGCCTATTCCAAATTCACAGGGATGATCTTCTATGTTTTCTCCTGTAAACATTATTGTTTTATATTTTATGTTTAGCTATGCTATCCATTTTAATTTATTTTTGTGTATATTGTAGATAGAAGCTCAGCTACATTTTTGCTTATATGGATATTCTATTCATCTAGTATCATTTATTGAAAAAAAAAACCCCTTTCATTCTCCACTGTATTGCATTGTTGTCTGTGTCATAAATCTTAATTTGCATTTCTAGATATATTTAAAATTTTTTTTATGGCATCTTGATAAAGCAAGATTTGGCTTTTTTTTAATGTCATCATTTTTCCCTTTTTTCTCAAAATATGATAGTAATAAAGTCCAACAGGTATTGGGCTGATTCTTGTGTGGTCTCCAGTACTTTGGGGAACACAGAACTGAGCCCCCAGGAATGTGAAAGCATCATCTCAACAAGCTGGCAGTAACTACCACTGTGTTAAGTTCAGCTGCCCCAGTCAAACCCTACACATATTAACAGATGTGTGGTAGGGCTTGGGCTCCAGCTCTTGGAAAAGGGTAGGGGTGGAAACTATTTGGAGAGGATAATTAAACTAAAGAGGACTCAGCACCAGAATGGGCTGATGAGAGAAGTGGATTAGGCAAAGGATAAGGGTCTTCCTATCTTTTCTGCTACTACCTGAGGGCAGAGGCACATTACTCCAGCAAAGAGCCAAAGTAGGTAGCAGCTACTTGGATCCCACAAGGGAGAGGGGTTATTTCTTTATTAGTGCAGATAATTCGCATTTTGTTAGCACCACTTACACTTAACCTGTCGATAAGCCCTAGAATTATTTACATATCTTGTACAAACTTCCTTCCTAATTTCCTAGCATATTATGAACTAGGAACTCAAACTCCAAAGTTTATTCTTGTAAGTAGGTAGTCTCTTTTCTTATATTATTAGCCAGTCATGGTTGTACACTAACTCATCTAGAATATGCGTGTGGCATTCTTTCCAATGAGTATATGCATGCCTTTACTAGCTAAAGTAGTCTAGAGTCATGTGATTTGTGAAACATAGCTTGAATAGCCACTATTTTTTATTGTATTTTAACAATGAAATGTGTTTTTATTACTATGTTTCCCCCAAAATAAGACCGGGTCTTATATAAATTTTTGCTGTAAAAGATACATTAGGGCTTATGTTCAGGGGATGTCATCCTGAAAAATCATGCTAGGGCTTATTTTCCGGTTAGGTCTTATTTTCAGGAAAACACGGTAATAAGTTTTTAAAATTTAAGATAAGATTTTAGCTCTTTGACGTTTTGATAAGCTCTGTACATTGGAAAATTTATTTCCTAGTATTATTTCTACTCAGAAATTTCTCTTTTATGTTATACCTCACTCCATGGACAGGGATACGTGCTTTAAGGTGATATAGTTCTAAAAACCTAATCCTGAAGAGTCATTCGATTCTCCTATAATAGGTTCTTCTTTAAAAAAAGCATGGACTACCCAAATTTGTGTGCATTGTGTTCTATAGGAACATTCTTTCTTTACTAGCTTCCTAAAACATAGGTTTGACAAATGGGACAGATGTGACAAAATAGACCAATTTAGGAGAACTCAAAACTCACATATTAATTATTTATCCATCATTTGTGCTGTTATCTCTTTTGTTTATTTTTCTCATTCCATGGGCCATGAAAGCAAGATGAAGAAGATCCTTGGGCCCATACAAATTTGGGAAGAAGAGATACCCTATTAATCAGTAAATTTTATTTGTTTGTTTGATTCTGTTTAATCTTAAATCTGAGGCCTAATCTCAGAGCAGAACAACAAAAAGAGCTTTCATGACCAGCTAGTTGGGCCCAGGAAGGGAATGTGGCAGTTACCTTGGCTACAGTGGAAGCCAAAGAATTTCCATGCCTAAGTCATTTGTAGAGCAACACTGTTTATAACTGTTTTGGGAGTTGTGTAGTATATGGGAGTTGTGTGGTATATAACAGATCATCAATGAATGGACAAATAAACATTATTATACTTACTGAGGTGATAAACTCATTGTTTCTTTCATTGTGCATTATCATAAACAACACCAAACCTCATAAATTCACTCATGGGGGTACACAAGAACAGAGAGCAAAGAAGAATTTTCTACTTTCTCATGTTCCTGCATATTCCAGACCCACTTTTTTTTCTGGCCCCTGACAGGGCAGATTTATATAAAACATGAGATCAATAATTTTGAAAAACAAATAATTTTTGAAGTTAACATTGAATTTGAAAAGTGGGCAGTGGCCGTAAGACAGTCGTGAAATTCCCTTTGCTTTGAAACAGGAGCAAAACGGCTGAGTTTCATATAAGCCCAGCCACCTCTGTTAGTAGAAAAGTACAAAATTGCATATTTCATTAGATTAATATTAGAATGTGATTGTGTCTGTAAGAGTGCCGTGACTGTGTGGGAAACAGCTATAATCAGAGAGGTGCTTAAGACCAAAGTGAAGGAAGCCTCAATCAGAATAGCAGCTCTACGTAGGCAGGACCCAGTAAGGGCAGAACTGGCTCATGTTAAGCAATGGGCCATTCTTTGTGAATTTGTGTTCATATCTAAAACAGTTCTTTTTTCCTCGTAGCATAAAATTATATGGGCTTATGAGTACCAAAAAGACTATATGCTGTATTTCTCTAGAAGGTTTGTTTAAAGGAGAGAAAAGCCTATTTGGTTTCTTACGACAAAGGTTACGGTTCTGGGATATTAGTTCTAATTGGATGCAATAGAATCTTTGAATTAGAAGCATATTCAATATGCTATGTAAGCAATAGCTAACTATACCCAAGAGGATGGATGTTTGTGAAATTTGGATGGGCCTTGGGACCCTGAGACTGGTTTTTATCTTTGTAGATGACCTCACTCCTGTTGGTATAGATATGTAATTTTCGAAGTAATGAATCTGAGACATGCATCACCATATATTTTTTACAGTCTTTGTAACAAGAAATCCTGGTCTACACAAACAGTAAGATTTAAGTATTTAATCTTCCAATTAGGGAGTGGCTAACAGAAGGTCATCAAGTCTTAGAAAAGGGCGGAATTTTCAATGTACAAATTGTTATCTAAATTCCTTTCCAAATATGTGAGAACAAAGAAAGTCTTTCATTATAGCCTCAAGGAATTTGGGTTAAAGTGAATTTAAGGGGTCTGTTTGATTCTGGGGTTGTATTGGAAAAGAAAACAAATTAAAACAAAGATTGACTGCCATAAAAATATTTATGTAGGAAGCAGGATAGCAAGGGGACAGGGTTGGGAATGACAAAAAAAAGGTAAGTATTCTGTAACATGTACTGCTTGATGGTTTTTAAAATTGTGACTCTCTCTGCTATGTTTCTTGCATTGCCAAGTGAATGGAAATGTGAGGGATTATTTTCAAGCATTTTCTTGATGTCAGCAGATGATTCAGCATTATAATGGATTCCAAGAGTAGGATATAAGCAATAACTGTTAATCATTGTGCCTATAGGAGAAGAGCCTGGAAAGACTTCAGAGAGATATAGCTTGGCTTTGAGTCTTCCTTTTTTTTCAGATTTGGCTTAAATATCCTCTCTTTTGGGCGGCCTTCTTTGATGCCCTTCTCCCAGGAAAAATGAACTACTTCTTTATTTGTGTGTTTCTCTCAATCATATCTATATTTTATGTGCATCATTTACTTTATTCTTAATTCCTATTCTCTTTGTTTCTTGAGGATATGACCCTATCTTATAAAAGCCGTTGTTTTTCTAGGGACTAGTAAATTGCATGCTGCATAGTGGGTCTTGAGCGAATGCTTATTAATATAATAAATATGTATTGCGGTATAAATATATTAAGACAGGCTAAGTAAATCCTTTCTTTATACAGTCCAAATAAGTTGTGTGATTATAATACATATTTTTGTGTAATGATCTCCAGTATTGTTGCTTAAAATGTCTAATGAGAAAGTATGATGATACTTCTGCTACATCACTTTCTCTACTTAGCATTATTTTCTAACCAAATACTGCATTATGTACCAAATACTACAATGTCTAGGCTACTCAGAGATTTCCATATCATTTTTATTATATAAAAGAAAAGTAAATTGAATATAATTTAACAACCAGATTATACCTCTAAGTTTCTATTTTGTGCCTTGGGAAATGGGTTGGCCATTATTGTAACTAATGTTCATTTCTGACCCTTCACTGTAAACTATGTTTCTCAGACTTACTTGCCAAATAGCTTCCAGGTAGATTAGATCTGTGGGAGGTGGGATGGGGGTGGGGAGATGGGAGGATGGGAGGCAATGTGAGAGGGGAAGGATGGGAGAAGCTGAGGCAGCATCTCCCTGCAGTGACCGGTTTCCTCGGTAGTTTTAGCTCCCCACTTAGATATCCTTGCTGAGTTCTAGTTTTCTCACCAGGCAACCATGGCTTCTTTTCTCATAATAAGACTTTTTCCTTTTGTCCCTCTAGCCCTAGTAGTGGTAGTGGCTTCTTGCAATTACTAATCTTTTGGTTATTTCCCTGTTGGCTTCTCAGTTCTTCCATCACTCATTACCTGTGTATTACATGTCCTTATTTAAATTACCTAGAGTGGTTTCCTGGCTGGTCCTTGTCTGATAGGAATTACAATAATTGCTTGTTTTTAATGCAAATTTAAATTTTATATTATTTTCCCAATCTGACATACAGAACCTAACTACTATATCTACTAACAGATGATAATAAGACAATATATTCAGAGACAGTCGTGGAGTCACTGTTCTCAGATATGAGAAGGGAAGACCTTTAAATTTATAGAAGTCCGCAGAGGCACCAGAAACCTGTTCCATCAACTCCACATTATTTTCGTGTAACTTTCCCAGTTGTCCCAAAGGAAGTCAAACACTACAAGTGTAGCCTTTGGAGAGGTTCAGAAGTCACTGGTAGATAGTATTGTGTCAGCAGCAATTTGTAAGCAAGTTCATAAACATTACTTCAGGGAAATAGATGTGGGAGTGAAGAATAACAACAGACAGGGAGTCATGACCAGAGAGACTGGCTGATACATTTAAAGAGAAGAGGTGGCTTTAAGAAATCATTTGGGGCATTGTGAGAAGCAAATTGACTTCCATTCTGGATTCGGTCATTTATTTCGCTGTGATCTTGGTAGGCCACTTAATTTTTCTGGGCTTTCTCTTTTCTTCTCTGGAGGATTGAAATCTATATGTCAACGCTGTTACTTTGTTTTGAGAATAAAATAGGATAATGCATATGAGACCTTCATGCAAAGGATTAGTCTTATCAAATGTATTTATTCATTTTTTTATGGAAAAAGTTATCTTGAAGCCCCAAAGATACTGATAGATATGCTTGATGAAAACAAAATGCAAGGTAAAGGAAAGGCAGCAGGTGCAGAATAGCAGAAATTATGAACGGATTCAAACTAATTAGATTAGTAAAGTAGTACTGGAATGACAAAAAAGCAAAGAAACAAGGTTCTCTAGCTTTTGAAAGGACACAAGAAGAGAATATGAATTTATATCATATTTTCCCATTTAAATCTTAGTTTGTTCCATTGTTAGTTGTGGAATCAGCCTTCTTTAAAACCTCACTGATGTATTTTATTCCATGATCTCTTTGGAGCATTGGATGAAACCAAATGCTCTTATCTATATTATGAAGTATTAGTAGAGTGATTAAGTCAGAAAAATAAAACTACCTGAGAAATTCTTCATAGAAATTTAGACAGAATCTAGGATGCCAAACTCCTACATAAATTGCTTTTGGTTTCCTGGTGTATGACTGGTTGCCAACATTTATAAATGTTGTTCCCTTATGATCTCCATGTTGCATGGTCCTGTCACTTTGAAAATAGTTGACTTAATTATTTTTTTATGTGTGTGCCAGAATTCAGTTGCTTAAAAAGTGAACTATCTCTCAAACTCAGTTTGCTAATAAACCTCAATGATGGTCTATGGGGAAAATATAGTTTCATTTTTCTAGTGTTTCTTTCAAAAATAAATTTTAACAACCATGTTAAATATAGTTTTTTGGGTTGAACCACATAATATCTTGAATCTTTTATAGCTCTAAAATTCTGTGACTATTAGTTTAGCACAGATGAATTTTACTGTTGTTGGAGAGGGTTGGTGGACATCAAAGAGGAGAGAGATGATGTGGTGATATAATATTTTATTATCAAGTTGGAATTCATTAAATGAAAATCATTTTCTCTAACCTAACAGCAAATGACAGAATTTTTACACTAAAAGGGGAAAATTAGAGGATTCTCTTTTCCTCAGTGTTAGGGATACTTCTTTGTAGTAAGCAATTTGCTATGTTTTTCAAGGCACAGCAGTAACATATATAGAGTACCACCCTGTTGACACCTGTTCCCGTAATTCTAGGCTAGAATTAATTTGCAAACTAGAACATGTTAAAAGTGTCCAGTAATTTAGGGATACACAGCAATCCTTGCTAGCTGATTATTAAGAATTAAGCTTTGTGAAATCTGATTTAGCATCACTTTGTTACAAGAGACACGGATATATCTATGCAGTCTTATGGCAAAGTGTTGTTCCTGTCATAGATCTAGCTCACATAATTGGCTTTCATAATAGTGGTCACCAAATTCAGAAGTAGCTTTGGATTTGAAAAGCTAGTGTAAAAACAGAGATCTGACTTGCCTTTCAGTATTTCATCAGGAAGATTCATGAGTTCAGGTTTGATAGAGTTTCTCAGAACCCTGGCTAAGGTAATTCCTGATTCACCATTCGGGATGTGTAAGCAAAACAGCTCACTATTATGAACATAAATTGTATGTTTCACTGGGACAAATAATTCACCCACAATAATGTTGCTAGTTGAACACTGGTTTGTGATTCACTTTGTAATTGATTCAAGAAATGTGAAGCATATCTTCAAATATTTCTCTCCCCCAGTTTTCTGCCTCTGTGTCTTTCTCTCTCACTGTTATTAGCACTTGGGTATTTTCTCTTGGCTTCACTTCTCCAACATAGCACAGGTTGAACATGCAAAGCATACAACACAGGAGAAGGAAGATGACATGGGGGTCACTAGTCTCCTGGTTCACTTTGCTAATCTGCCTCAACTGCCATCACTAATTAGAGTGAAGAGATGACAACTACCATGGCTGTTACTGCTGTTGCTGTATTTAAGTGCAGTTGGAGAGCCATACATAATTTTTTTCCACTTGATGAATTTATTACTCAATCTCTAATCTAGGAAGACAAGAGATTAACTTTTTAGAATTTGGGGATTATGTACTGTTAATGGTGAAGTATGTCTTCCATTAGAAAAGCTTGTTTGCAACATATATGCAGAATTTATAAAATAATAAAATAAACACTCATGTACCCACCAGTGAACCTAAGAAATACACTAACAACAATACCTTTGAAGCCACTTCTGTAACCCTCTCAAATAGTATTTTCCTCCCCCCAGGTAATCTCAATCTTGACTTGTATATTAACCATTCCTCATTGATATATGTCCTTGAACAACGTATTATTTAATTTTTATTTTTTTCATACTTTTATCAAGAGAGTCATACTGTGTATACTTTTGTGATTTGCATTTTTTCTCAACAGGTTTTTGAGATCACTCCATGTTGGTATAGTTTGTTTAATCCTATTGTGATTTAGCATAGTATTGTATGACTATAATGAAACATAATGAAATTATTTATTTATTTGCCACCCATGGATATTTGGGTTATTTCTAGCTTGTTTGTTTTTGGTGGGAGTTTCTTTCTTTTCCTTTTTTTTTTTTTTTTTGTGTGTGTATGTGTGTGCTATTACAAACTGTGTTTTCTTTCTATTGCTGCATAACAAATTGCCACCAATTTAGAGGCTTAAATAGCATGAATTTGTTATTTTATAGTTCTGTTGTAGGTCGGGAGTCAGGGCAGAGCATGGCTCAGCTGGTTTTTTTTGCTTAGGACCTCATAAAGCCAGAATAAAGATGTTGCTTAGGACTGCAGTCTCCGCTGAGGCTCAGGGTCCTTTTCCAAGCTCATTCAAGAAGAATTCTTTGAGTTCTCTGAGATTGTTAGACCGAGGTCTCCATTTTCTTGTTACCTGCCAACTGCAGACTTTTCTCAGGGGCCACCCATATTTCCCTGGCACCCTGGCATGTGAGCCATTCCACAACATGGCAGTTTGTTAATTCAAGGCCAGCAAAAGAAATGCCTTTAGCTTTGAATCTCTTCTGCCTCTTTTCAGGGATCCCTGATTAGAACAGGCCCATGAAGTGTAGTGTTCCTTTTAATTAACTTCAAGTCAACTAATCAGGTACTTTAATTGCTTGTGCAAAATTCTGCCATATAATGTAACATAATCACTGAAATGGTATCTCATCATATTCACAAGTCCTGCTCACACTTAAGGTGAGGGTATTATACAGGGTACATATACCAGAAGGTGGAAGTCTTGGGGGCCATTTTAGAATTCTGCCTGCCACACAAATGATACTATAAATGAACATTCTTGAATATGTCTTTTGTTTATTTTCTTGTAATTGTAAGAGTTCTTTTTATGTTTTCAACTCTATTAAGTTTCATTGAACTGTTTCAAAATATTTTTACCAGACACAGCCACCAGTAAGATAATTTCTCTTGTATATATCCTCAGTAACAATTGGAATTTATATTTCAATTGATTTTTTTTTGTAATTTACATTATTGAAGTCTTATCCATCATTTGTTAGATTTATTCCTAGTTTCCTTAATTTTTTTATTGATATTGTTATTTTTGAATTACATTTACTAAATCATTGTTGCTGAAAGTACGTTAATCTTACATCCAATGAATTCATAATTATTACTTTTCACAATTTATTTTCATAATTTATTTGTAGGTTTTTTGGATTTTCTATGTGGACATATATGTTATTTAATTAATAATGACAACCTTTCCCCCTTTTCTATCCATATATTTTGTATTGCCTTTTCATGTCTTATAGAGATGGCTAGGTCCGTTGTACAATGTTGAATAACAGTGGTAATAAGCAGAATCTTTATATACTTTCTGATTTTAGAGGTGAAACTTTTAATGCTTAGCCATTGAACATATGTTGTTTACTTATGTTTTGGGTTGTAAGAGTAGGTTAGCATGAGAACTGCCATCTTAAGGGCCAGGAAGCCATTTTCTGAACGGCCCCTGGCTTGAAACACACCCTAATCGTTAATACCAGGATGTGGGTGGTTGCATCACGGGGACCAGATGTCCTGTTTGAAAAGAGCTTATCTTGTCAGACCCCTAGGATGTGGTGCAAGCCAGCTTATCTTGTCAAACGACCAGGATGTGGTGCAAGGCAACGATATGTATACTCTTTGAAGCTATGGAAAATTACTGTGAACTGGATGCTTTGAAAATGCTATATAAACCCTTGGCTTTGAGTGCTCAGGGTCCTTGTTGAAACCCGCTGCATCGGGCAGATACTCAGACCCCAACTAGCTGGAAGTAAACCTCGCTGCGTGACTTGCATTATCGTGTGTGTCCTCTGTCCAATTGAGGGGTGGTCGACTCCGGACCATAACAGGGTGAATATGCCTGATAAGCTTCTGGTCCTTGTTTTCACAAATTGATATAAAATTTCAAAGGAATTCTAACAAAACCTCAATAGAAATTTTGAGGAACTTGACAAAATGGTTTTAAAATATAGGGGCCGGCCTGGTGGCTCAGGCAGTTAGAGCTCCATGCTCCTAACTCCGAAGGCTGCCAGTTCGATTCCCACATGGACCAGTGGGCTCTCAACCACAAGGTTGCTGGCTCAACTCCCACAAGGGATGGTGGGCTGTGCCTCCTGCAACTAGAATAATGGCAACTGGACCTGGAGCTGAGCTGCACCCTCCACTGAAAGGACAACAACTTGAAGCTGAACATCACCCTCCATAACTAAGATTAAAAGGACAACAACTTGACTTGGAAAAAAGGCCTGGAAATACACGCTGTCCCCAATAAAAGTCCTGTTTCCCTTCCCACCCAAAAAAAAAAAATCCTTTAAAAAAAAAAATATATATATATAAAATAGAAAAGGGCTCAGAATAATAAGACACCACTGAACGTAAAGAAAAATATATGGGGACATGACCTACTAGATATCAAAACTTATTATCAGAGATGAAGGTCATTTCATAGATAAAAGATCTGTTCATCAACAGGACAACAGGATAGAATAATTCAAATGGTTTATGCAACTAACAGAGCTTCAAAATATCTGAAGCGAAAACTGATAGAACTGAAACAGAGAAATCCTTAATTACAGCTGTAGATTTCAATATCTTGCTCTCAATAACTGACTAAAAATGTAGAGTGCAAATCAGTAAGTATACAGAACACTTGAACATAATATCAACCAACTTGACCCAATTGAATTTATAGAACAGTTTATTCCCAAACAGCAAAATCTACAGTGCACATGGTAATTACCAAAATAGATCATATTCTGGTCCATAAAACAAACTGGTAAAATTTAAAAGGATTTAAATTATACAATACATATTCCCTGACTGTAATTAAATTGATTATAAAATTCAATTAGAAATCAATAGAAGATACTGGAACATACCCAAATATTTGGAAACTATACAATGCATATTTAAATATCCTATGTGTCAAAGAAGAAATCACTACACTAGGGCAATTAGTATATTGAAGTAAATGGGATAAAACTTTGTAAAAAAAAGATGTAAATGATATTTGTAATGTCATTGTTAGATTGGGTCGTACATTCACAGGTGTTTTCTTTGTTATCATGCTTTGAAACTTTAATACATATTACATATATACTTTGGTTTATATTTAAAAATATATAATTAAGAGATAAATGGAAATTTGTCTGAAATAAACACATGGAGAATACTCCGTTAAGAAAGACTAATGGCATAATCCAAAGTGGATTTGGGCTAGATATATCCACATGATAAACTTCAAGTTTAATATAAGAGAGCATTAAATCTTGGGCCACATTACATGAAGTCACTTCGTTAATTGTTGCTGTTTTTACTTCTAAAAACATTTGACCTTGAATAAGACCTGAGAACATACCACATCTGATGCATGTTGCAAGTTCAGGTTCTCTATAGTCTTTGTCAAAGAATAGAAAATGAACATATGTGCTCCATGCAGTTGCTTGTATCATTAGGCATTAAAAAAAAATCCACAGCATCTGCAGTTCCTTGTTTAATTAGATCCTGAAGCAATAGCTGCAGCTGAGGCATTTATTGCTTCTGTAAACCAGAGCCAATAGAGGGAAGATGTTTTTCCTAACGTCACTTCTGAAAGGGAAATATGTTGGCAACAGTATACGTACGTAGGTGGAACAACTCCGAGTGAGGAGCTAAGACTGACCTCTGATGTAATGGAAACAACTAAAGAGAGGCAGCATGTTTGTCATCTATTGGCAAGACATATGGGAGTGGGGACAGAAACTTATCCATGACATAAGGCAGAAAACACCCATATTTTACCAGTCACCAACCAAAGGATAATATCAATGAAATGTCAGCTCCTAATTCAGTTTTTATCTTAACAAAATGAGTAAATACTTTCACTCTTAAATCATATTTTAATTTAATGAGTTTTTTTTTTTTGGAATTGTGTGTGTGGAAAATTTTCCTGAGCTATGCTCCTCAATACAAACACAAATTTAATCATTGTTAACTTACTTGATTTTTCTTTAAAGTTAATGGTTATGTTTTTTTATTATTGGTAATTTTAAATTATTATTGGATAAAAAGTATATAGAGCCTTCAAATAGCTATAATTTACCCAGGCAACCGTTTACCATGACAAAATGTTAGTTGCTCAAAATCATTATGTGTATTTTCCTAGTTGTTGGAGATTAAAGTGTAAATAATCCTTGCTTCCTTCCCCATATTGACAAACTTGTTTTTTTAGATTCCAAACTTGATTTTAAAAAAAGATTATATTATAAAAATTGCATAGAATATTTTTACTCTTGGCTATAAAATATATGTTAAAAAAATTTTTAATATTGACTGTAGCTCAGGAAAATGACATTTTTATAATATTAAATGGGACCAGAAAAGCATGTCAGATTTATAAACTGTTTGTTCCTACAAAACTATAGGAGTGGGAGTGGAAGGCTTTTGCAGAGGGTTGGCTTGAAGCACTTCATTATTTTGAATGCCCGATTAATGTGCCTAGTTTTCTGTTCCTCACTTTTATGTGGGGGTTGGTCTGAAATGCAGTATATTATGCAATGGTTTTGTCACGTATCAGTGATGATATTAACAGTCTAATGCTAAACAGGTTCTGAGGAAATGAAGAGGGAAAAAAATGACTTACTATATTTACCCTGAAACAAGATTCAATCTGCCACTGTATTTAATGCTATATTTTTCATTATCTCACAAGCATATGTTGAAACTGCTATAGATGATGAAGTTAGCTGCTGGGCAGAGTTATCATCAATGCTTTCCATCTTTATTTTAATAAGAGGAGCCATCAAATTGTTTGTGACCTTTGTCAAGGGCTTCCTGGAAGACAAGAAACCTAACCACAAAATCACTAGCCTGGAGCCCTACTGAATATTCAAAACCACCTTTCGTAGAATAAAATGTCTTATAACAAAGCCATTGTTTCTGATAGAGCCTTGCCTTGAACAAAAGGTCCAGAAGCGAAGGGTAACATTTTTTTTCTTTAAAAATATTATATGTGTAATGATGGATAGTGATCACATTGGGTCTGTAGGGAGAACACATTTCCTTAAGGTCAATACATCCTTAGAAATAATAATCCTTGCTAGCACTTAGGACACTGGAATGTTGGTTAATCTTGACACTATTGTAAAAGCAAGCCTCCTGGGTTAGGTGAAATTGTCATATTTAAACAGCAATAGTAGCATCTATGGAGTGCTTACCACTCTTGCTTTGCTAAGCTCTTTACTTAGTTATCTCATATAATTCTTACTCTGGAGATAAATCCTGTGATTATCTCTGTTTTATAAACTGGTAAACTGGACCGAGAAAGACCAAGTAACTTGCCTAAGATGACCCAGTCAGAGAGGGAGCTCAGATGCTGAAGCTCCAACCAAGGAGTCTGATTCTGGGGGCCTAGTTACTGCTCTGTACAGAAGGGATCTGGACTCTCCAAATTGCTGTCTTTGGGGATGATCTTATTTATTATATAAATGACATACCTGGCATTTCTGTCAATTAAAAAAAATACAAGAGTGTGAGAAGTCTTTGGCTTCTGTGGCACACATTCAATTATCCTGATAAATTATAAGAACAGTAGATAGCCTGTTTCCCTGTAAGAAGATTGCATTTTCATTCTAGAGTATCATCACCCGTATCTCTAGCTTGAAAATATTTTAGACACATATTTGTTCCTATCTGGAGACCATTATTTTGTAGATGGCATTTACTTTATTGATATGGATTAAGTGTGTTCCTACACAATTAATATGTTAAAACCCTACCCCCTAATGTGATAAAATTGAAGATGGGGGCCTTTGGGAGTTATAAGGGTGGAGTCCTCAAGATGGGTTTCCTGGCCTTATAAGAAGAGACCAGAACCCCACCCCACCTCCCTCTCTCTCTCTCTCTCTCTCTCTCTCTCTCTCTCTCTCTCTCTCTCTCTCTCTCGCCTTCTCTCTTGCTCCCTCTTGCACTCTCTTTCTCACTGAGTCTGCCGTCATCTTGCTCTTGGATTCTTGACCTCAAGAGAAATACATGTTTACTGTTTGAGCCACCCATTCTAAGGAACTCTGTTACTGCAGTTTGAACTGAATAAGAAGGATGTCATTCACTAATTTATTGCCATCACACAAGCAAGAAAGCCTTAGCTAACATAAGCAGGTGCTTGCAAGCTAAAACTCGTTATTCTTAAGTGGAAAATGGACAACGCTCTGATTTGTAACCGTAGGTATAGAACGGTTCAATCCACAATGAAAGAGAAAATGAATATTCACCACTCTCCTGTGTCTGTCAGTTATGGGAAGATTACTGACAATAATATAACTAACACTTGTGAACTTTTGGTCGTTTGTGCTCATATCCTAAGTTTTATTTTCTTACAGTTTTCTCTTAGCAATAGTATATTTTTCTAAAACTCTCATATAGTTATGTATATGTGAAAATAGTATCTGTTAGAGAAAAAGCAGTTCCTTATTTTAGAACCTCACTATTATTCAGAAGTGATTTTTAAATCTTGACTAGAAACAAATGTTTAACAGTGATAATGCAGTGAAATCATCTTTCTTTAGAAAAATACTACGTAAAGTGTGGTTACCCAACTGGTGACAGTATCTAAACAGTTTGTTACTAGTCCATCATGTACTAGGCAGCCTGCCCCAGAATGGGAATTAACACATTGCTTCTTCTATTGAGAATGTCTTGTAATAATAATAATAATAATAATAATAATAATAATAATAATAAAAACTATGTAGCTGAATCAAACAGTGTGCTTCTGGTGAAGTTGATTTATATTCCAGACAGGAGTAGGACAGACATAGACCACTTTCAAACTGGACTTTCACAATTTAAAACCATTTTCCTTACTTGATTGTCTTTGTTAAAAGCATTTATCTATTGCCTTTATTAAGATCACTTAGTCTCTGTATTTCTCAAAACCTTGGTAAGAACATGAAACAAACCTCATCAATAGTTTTCAATGTCCTCATTTTTTATATTAAATAGTTACTAATAATCCTAATATTTCTTAATTAGTAAACACATTATTAATTGTTGAAGTTTTAGGATAAAGAATTCTGAACTAGTTCTAATACATAATTTGGTTTCTTTGTTTGCAGAATAGCCATATGTTGCTCACTTAATCTTCTTAATCATTTTCTTAAAAAACAAAGAAAATCACTTTTTAGTTAAAAAACAAATCATAGTAATTAAAAATATTCACATAAACTATTCTTTTAAAATTTAATAAACATGTCCATATCATTATTTCATAGAAATCCCACCATCTCGTTATTATAAACAGAGATATTTCAAGAGCTATATTATGAAGCAATGCCTTGAGTTTGCCCAAACTAAATGACTAAAGCCCCTGACACTGAATTTCAATCATATAATTTTATGTATGTACATCTGTTAGTTGAAAAATTGAATATACACTGTCAAAATTTTTTAAACTGAAAGCTGTTTTATAACATATTTTAAATGGAAAAATGGAATACAGTGTTATTCTCTTAGCTCGTTTCATTCTTGTTTGTTTTTTTTTTAGCTTCAGCAAAGAATTCCTGTCACAACATTAAAGAAATATGGAGAGTCTTCAGCAATGTAATTGATAATGAACAAAAATGAAAATAAAACCATGGTTAATCATAAAAGACATAGTGAAAAGAGCAAGTTAGGATTTAAAAGTGAGGAAAATATATAAGGAGTTACTTATATAAGAGTTACATAGTTGGAATAATGTTGTCCAGTCCAACCTGACAATCCTTTACACAATGACATACAAATGACACTCCTGGAACAGGTCCTCTGTACAGGATTAGTCCAGAATAGCTTGATCTAATTTGAACATGATACCTCTTTTCAGCTCTTTTCAATCTCTCAGATCACTTTTTACTGATCATTATTTAGTTCTTATTTGGCCTAGCCTCTTACGGGCTACACATGAATCTTTCTATCAGTGACCTCATTCTTAGAACACATTCATGGAAGAACAGGGAAAATAGCTGTCCTTATGTGAACTGGCTCCCAGGGTGGAATGCCCACATGTTTTGCCTGGGCTATGGTCAGGACTCAAACAGATGTCATGGAAAGTCTTACTGCTGTTTTGTCAGTTAATGCTGATTGATGTAATACTATAGTGGTTGCCACAAGAAGTTTGCAAAGAAAACATATGCATTGAGGATAACAATATTGATATTCTTTAGACTTGCAGAAGGACATTTTTGGAAAAGGAATGTTACTTGAAAATGGTCTCTTATTTGTACGTCTTGTGTTATCATAAACTTGGCTAACTGTCTCTCGCTGTTGCTATTGCAGTCTGTACACTAAGGTGGTGGAAACCATTATTAAAGGAATAAAAGTGATATGAAAGAAAAAGAGTGGAATTTGGAGTCAGGAAGGTTAATTCTAGAGTACCCATTGGTAGAACCCAGATAAGTCTCTTTCTCTCTCTGAGACATTTATGGTTAGATGTCTGCAAAACAGGACTCTTAATTCCTACTTCATAAGATTTTTTTTTTTTAATATTAGAAGAAAAATACATTAAAGACAGCACAGATGTTAATAGGCATTAAGTGATCAATTAATGCTGAAATATAATTTCATCTAGATGCAAATATGTTCATTCTTGTTTTGTAAATATAATTCTGGCTTTCTGTAATACTGAAACCATTGCTAGATCTTAATATAAGGGTAACAACACTTATTCGTCTGTTCACTCACCTTGCATATTCAGTGTATATGTATGTGCACATAGAAGTGTACATATGCACACCCACACCTATATTTGCCTCTAAATTGAAATGGTTTGTGGAATGTCTGAAGCCCATGTATTTTTTTTCCTCTATGTCCATGAATCCCAGGATAAGAAATTTTGATTCCGAGTATCTCATGACATTTGTTTGGATGATTAAGTTGATATAGCAGCCACTAACAATGCTATCTGCCAAATGGTTCTGCATTCCTTTGTCTTCTTTGAGTATGCCCTTGTTGGCTAAAGAATCAGAAAAAAAAAAACTTCTAAAATTTGATTTTTCTTTGTAAAAGCAGATTGGCTATATTCCAAGGGAGCAAAGCCAGATTGTCTTTGGAAACTGAAACTAAAACCCTGCATTTGTGATCAGAGAATTTAGTGCTACCATTTATTAATAATATTTTGAGAGCCAGCACTTGAAAAATAATCTGTATGAACAATTGGGGAGTCTAGCAAAATAGTTTGGACATTTTGCTAACATTAGTACTTCAACACTGAACCATCTGCTAGAGAGTTCCAAGTCTGAATGAAAGGTGTAAACCTGGATTAGCATAGATATGGTTTTGTATTAAGTTTGGCTTATTCTCATCTCACTGGATGTTTTCCAGTTCCCTTTGGAAGCCAAGATTGCCATTGTAGAGTGTAATGCCATATGTTAAGATTCATAGGACATATTACCTAAAAGTCATGAGTTATAATACCATGTCTCTTTACAAAACTGTGATTAGAAATGTTTGTATAAATGCACCTCCAAAAAAAAAAAAATGGTACCCATGGTTAGGCAAAACTATGCAACACTAATCTTCAGTATTGCACTGAAGATTCCCTGACTCGGTATATTTTGAAAACAGTCTAATCCTGGGATAATGAAAAATCAAAACCTTTTTCTAAGTGTATGGATCTTAGAGCCAGAGGACAGATCAGAGGAGTCATTAGGAATGAGCCAGCAACTTTCTCTCTAAAACAATAAAATCACCAAGAAAAATGACTCCAAAAGCTAACCAAAATGCTATAAGTCTAAGGGCAAGTCAAAAATAGCAGAACTTATTATTGTTACTAAAGAAAATGTAAAGAAGAATATTTTGTCCTGGTGAATATTTTAAAATGTCACATATACATACACATATTTGTCCTCATATACAAACATACACATGGTATTTTCTAGTTGTTAACCAAAGATTCTGCAGGTTATAAACAGAGCTTGACACCTTTCTCTAATGTTATTCAAGAAATGGATAGAGGGAGCTCATCTTGGGATCTGAAAATATTACCCAATATCTTGGCTTTTTAGAAGGCTTTGGAACTGCTAGCTCTGCGTTTCTTTATGTACAAATAGAAGGTAAACATGTTGAACTACTATTCTAGTAAAAGCAATTGACTTGTGCCTTCCTAGCTACATTCTCTTATTCTGGTCCCTTGCTATGAAACTTGTTAATGCATAAGAATTCAACTAACTTTGGGCAGGAAGAATATTTCTATATTCTAACCAATGTTCTATATTTTATAATCTAACTAATATTCATAGACACCTACTGTCAGATACACATTTAAACTTCTAGAGTACCTGGAATAAGATCATTTTTGATTAATGTCAAATGTTAGAAGAAAATACTAATCATTGTGAGAAACAAAGATAAATCTTTGAGAACCAAACTTCAGTGTATTGGCTTGTTCAATCTTCTGGATATGTGTCATTTATTTGTTCTATACATGAATTCATAATGAAAGATTAATCAAGATTGGTAATTCTATAAATCAGCTGTAGGAGACTGATACATTTCTATCCTTAATAATACAAATAAATAATTGATTTTTGTAGTAACATTTTTGCTTATATTTCAATGACCTAATAAATACGACATTCAAATATAGTGAATGCTTCCACATATATCTAGTCCTTAGCATAAACGTTTCCAAATCCTTGGGAAATCATACGGAAGTAAGATGTTTTCATACATACATACATATAAATATGTACATTTAATGTAGTTATTAAATCAATACCTACACCCAAACTTGCTGGCCCATATTTTCTTAGCTCCAATCAGACTTAATGGTCATATACTCCCTGTGGGATCAGCTGCACGTGATTATGTGTGGGATCAGCATGATCGGCTGTCACTGGTTTCACTGACATCTGTCCCCACAGTGAGACAAGCTGCAACATGAATTATTGAAGACACATACATGCAGATCTGTGTCATGATTACGCCAAATAATACATGTTGCCACACTCTTGAGAGCTGAAAGGAGTCATGGCTGACATTGTCTTTAACCCTTTTTGACAATCTGCTACTGTGTTACAGATCTGAAAAAGAAGCACGGCACTATTACATTTTGTGATCTGCTTTTGTCTCAGTAAAAAAAAAAAAAAGACTCATCTTCCCCCTCCACCAGAATTTTTATCTGCTCTCATTAGCAGATATTTGCCAAATGGTTTGAAAATGCTCATTTTCTTAAATCTTTCTGTTTCATCAGATGATTAATATCCTGTAGTTAAATGATAAAAACAGAATTAGTCTCCTCATTTGCAAAATGATTTCAGTTTGACAGATTAGTGGATATTACTTCACTAAAAGAGTGTCTCTAGTTGGGGGAGATTGAAGCTGCTTACAAAAAATAATAAATGCTTGCATCAGTAATCTTTTCTAAAGTTATATCAGAATTTAAACAACAACTTGGGTGATATTCTTACCAAACAGGAAATATCCTCCATAGTAACAACTCAAGAGTTTATCATTTGAATATTTTGAACTACTCTGAAGCAGTGCTCTTATAATACAAACCCAAAACTTCACAAAAGTATAGCTAACAGTCAGTTTTATCTATTGTATTTTTTAATAGTTTTATGTTTTTTATTAAGGGCTGAATTATATATATATGTGTGTGTGTGTGTGTGTGTGTGTGTGTGTGTGTATATATATTATATAAAATTCTGGGAGAAATTATATTAATATATTACTAATGATGTTACAGTTTCAAATATAATCCATGAGGTTATATTTGAATAAATTGCTTAACCTGTCTTAGTTTTATTCTGCTATTAAATGGCATAACAGCTATGTACTTACCTGTCCTTCAGGGTTGGTTGTATAGATAGAATATACCAACAGATGTAAAAATGCTTTACAAATTCAGAACACTACTATTTAATATACATAATAACTGTTTCATAAGCTAATAGCTATTATAATGACATTCCTCCAAATATTTGCATTTAAACAAGAGGATCTAGGAAATTTCCCAGTAATTCTAGCTACCTTGTCTTATTTTCCACTCCATTCTTATTCTTATTTCTAAGGTGATTGCCAAACACTCAGGGACTTAAATGTTGTCTGTGGCTCTTAGAAACCCATTTTTGGCAAGGCACTTGGAAGATAGAGTTGGACTCTCCAGTCTAAAAGATTTGGGTTTTGCAAATTCAGAGTCCTTTTCTGCAATGCAATCCACTGCAGATGCAGGTATCATCTGGCCCTTTTTGCATGGCCTATGGCAACGGGGGCTCAGAACAAATGCTGGTTCTCTGGCTGTTACTATTGTTGTGAGTAATAGACTATCCTTTGTTTTTGACACAGGACTCTTACGTCTTTTGCGAGCATTCATGAAACTGTAGTGGGCTAATTTGTTAGATTCCAAGTATGGTAATATCTCGGACCCTGCACAGTTCATATTTCCAGAAAAACACCCCACTATGTCTCTATCCTGGAGTAGTTACCCCTTTCATGATGAGAGATTTGGGGTTAGAGTAGGGATGGTGAATTTGATATAAAGGAATTATAAGGTAAGAAAGAATGAATGGAGAAGAGTCTAAATTCATTAACTCACTCCTATCAATGCTAGGCTGTCAATTCGGGAAGGTTTAAATGTAGCTCAAACCTGATGGTATTGGTAATAGTGTCTTGTGGACAGATACTGATAATAAATTCCTGATTCTATACCTTTAATCTGTCTTTACCCACCACCCAGCAAATGCCTCTGACTATAAACCAAAGGAGCTCCAATGTGGTTTGTAGTCCTTGCCCAGAAAAATTGCTTATTTCCCTCTTGACCTGCTCCCATCTCTCATTCAACTCCTAGATCTTGATATTCTTATCTGGTTAATACCCTGTTTCTTCATTTTAAACCTGGTGTTTTTCTGGCTATGAACATCAACATATTTTGATTAAGAGGTGTCCTTTCTTTCTTGGATAGTATGGTAGAAAATTGTTTGGTAGCCAGTATATATTTCTTCTTTTTGTTGTGGGTGGTGGTAAAAATAGCACAAACCCTTTGGACAGAATATTTTCCCCCTACTCTCAGCCACACACACACTTGGATCAGATCAATACCATGCCAAGCTCCAGGGGTAGGCCATGATTGCTTAATAAGCATATTTTACCCCCCTCTATACAGTGATTCCACGATGCACGTGTAACTTAACCAGCCCATTAAGACTGAATCTCAGTGAGGGTCAGGGGGGTCCAATATATGGTGATGGAAGGAGAACTGACTCTGGGTGGTGAACACACAATGGGATTATAGATGATATAATGCAGAATTGTACACCTGAAATCTATGTAAATTTACTAACAATTGTCACCCCAATGAATTTAATAAAAAAAAAAACTGAATCTCAGGTATTTTGCTGGTTCTGCTGAATCAGATCTCGATGGATCTGAATAAGAAAGTGTAGTTCTGATTGTTGCCACACCCACAAACAGACCTGAGACAATAAAGGAGACAAATGGATATAAGAAGAGAAACAGGTTTATGATCGCATCATTTTTCATGCTGGATAAGATTTACTAACTGATGCTATTGATGGACTTTGCATTCAAGCAATACCATAAACTTTCTTCTGTTTTGTGTTACAAGCAAAGGGAAATGTCTTAATTAATAGATAATATTAATTAATATTAATTGAGTCCTGTAGGACTCAATTCTTGGTCTAGGACCAGCTGTTGTTCTGGTTTAGCCCATACAGACCCTTCTAAAGTGATGTTTACAATATTCTGGAAAAAGATTTTTTTCAAAATGGAAATTGGGAAATAGTATAGGTGAAAACCATTGTTTAGGAATGCAAGTGGACCCAGTAAATTTGTGTTGCCTCTGCGTGGCTTGAGTAAAATTTTGAAGCCAATAAGCTGGTCCTCTGGGTTCAGCATCTTTTTTCATGTATCTTCTTTGTCTATCGGAATTCTGAAACTTTTGTCTCCTTATATCCTGCTTAGTTGCCAGGAACCTTGCACTCTTTCCAGACCCCTGTTTAATCTAGTTCTCAAAAAATTTATTCACACGAAAGCATTGGTTCGTGTGTGTGTGTGTGTGTGTGTGTGTGTGTGTGTGTGTGTGTGTGTACTCTCTTAAGAATATGTCCAATCTAAGTCCTTTTTCTCCAATTAATCACACAAAGGCATTTAAACAAAATTTTGCATATAGTTTAAGAGGGTTTATTATTCCCCTAAATCCTGTCTATTCTTCATGTGTCTGAGGTTAGGAGCCCATTCACAAATTTAAAAATGACAGATAATAGCTTTACGTATTAACCCCACCTCAAAATATTGTCATTTAAACAACAGTTAGAATCTTAAATAAAAGGCAGAATTTTAATTGTGTAACTAAGCATTATCCAGTGGTAGTAGAAGATAATTTGGATGGAGGCATCTTCTTGTCTTCCTTGAAAATTCACTGGGTGAGGCCTTACCTATTCTATTCTCACTGACCTAGTATATGAAACAGGGAATTAATGGGAATTGGGGAGCTGGTTCCTAGTCAGATATTAGGATAATAATTTTCTGTAATGATGTAGTAATGTAGTAATGTATTATGTTAATAATGTAATAGTGCTGACTCTGTAGCAAGCAGATTTGACAGCTGTCTATATGAAGTAATTTTCACATTATGCTCCATTATTCCCCAGGCTAGTGAGAGACCAGAATAAACACGGAAGAAGGTAAATTTCCTTTCAAACTCAGAGTTGAAGGCACACAGTTAACTAAATGAAAAACTCATAAAGCATTTTGTGGTGCTTGACTGGGATGTGTAAATTACCAAGATTGTATGAGTGTAAAGTTGTTTTTTGCCAGGATAAGAGAAAACATGTTAAGCTCTACTTTACTCCGTATGTTTCATAATCCAGGAAGGGTGTGCATGTTATTGTAAAATTCCATTTAGAGCCTATCATGTATACCACACTTTAAACATTATTTGTACACAGCTGCAGTATATTTTGCTTCTGAATATTGAAGCAATTTGAGCTACTTTTGGATTTCTAAGGACCGAGTAGGGAAAATTGGGATGAGAAATCTTTATAAAGAATTTATAGTCTCATTTAAAAGGTGATTGAGGGAGAAAAAATCATTTTTCAAAACATCTGTAGTTCTCTGTTCTAAGTCAATTATAAAAAGGATATATGGAAAATACTTGCATTGTTTGCAGTTGATATGCTTGCCCCCCCCATGTTAATTTATTTATGAGTATGCAAATTTTATGTAAAATTAGGAGACTCCCCGGGGGTATAACATTCTACTGTCAGCAAGATATTCCAAAAACAGATGTTTTAATATAGTCTTTAGGATTTGATGAGGGAAATTATGAAGTGCTATGTGAAGTCAGTTTTTTGTAATTTGAAAAATTTCAAAAGCATATTGATGCAGTCTTCCTTACTAGTAGTAAGAGCACAAACAGATTTAGTGTGGCAAATAAATAAATAAATAAATAAATAAATAAATAAGTAAATAAATAATAAAGATGTGCCACCTCAAAGGGCTTTTCAGAATTCCGGCAATTCTTTCCTTTTACAACAATGATTATAATCTAGTCTTTTGGGTGTTATGGATAAAAAGCCTACACTAATTTTAGCTTTGTGAGAATGGATATTTATTAAAATATACTCCAAATGATAGTACAGAATTGCTTGTATAAGGAAGGTTAAAATTACAGATTCTTCAGTATTTTCAGAGACTGAAAGCCTATATACAATTACTATAACTAAGGAATAAAATAATTTCTTCTAAGTGGAACAGAAAAGCCCACTGATTTGATATTTCTTTCTTTAGACCTCATTTAATTCTGAAAATAAACAAAAGACTTTTCTTGTTTCATCTCAGAAATGTGTGAAGTAGTGGCTTGACATATGGCAATCAGGTATGAGAGACAGTAGCCACTTCCCCTCCTATTCCCATTTCCCACCCATCCAGCCACTTGTGCTCCAGCTAATTTCTTAAAGCTGTAGAAATATGTTTGTTCCATCAAGAGAGTTAGGTCAAATATACTAAAGTTGCTAACTTTGTGAGCTTCTCCAATATTGTATAAAATTGAATTTGTATCATTTATAGCCATAACTTGAAGACTCTTCTAAACAGCTAATGCACAGCAGGCCTATGAAAAGAACCTATTTTTCTAATGATATATTACTGCTTTTTTTTTTTTAAGGTAGGTTTTTGGCTCTCAATACCAATTTGCATGATGTTATGCATATATTTGCATATGACATTCCCAGGCCCCTAATTCCAAATATGCAAAATAAAATAAAATTAATTAAATAGGGTAAGTGACTGCAGTTGAATTCCAACTCAATGGGAAGGGCAGGGCACACACAAAATACATAACAGATTTAAAAACCAATCATTCTAATTGCATCCCAGATGAAGAGCCAGTAACCCTGAAGCTGAAGATGGCTATGTGTCAACTTTTCTGGGCAGAGGGCTTGCCAGGGACTCCTTTGGCATATTCTGCCCTGCTGGCTCTCCTAGTCCCATCTATTAGAGGTCATATCATCATCATTATAATCATCATTCTACATTTTTACATTTGTTCATCTACATACATGATCTCTTTCAATTTTCACATCAACCCTCTGAGGAAAGCAAGAGGAAGTTATTTTCCTTAATTCAAAAATGCAGAACCTGAGGGCAAAGGAGATTAAATGATTTCCCCAGAATTAAATTTATAGCATGGAGCAGCATTGGGGTGGGGGGAAAGTGGAATAGTCCACTCCACATTTAATGTTCTCTCTCTACTCCAAGGTTCTTCCCATATCTCCTGCACTCTAGCTTTTTAAAGAAGATTATAGCTGATCAGTTTTGTGAATTTACTACTGATACACCCAAGCTCTTCTGGGGCTCCCTTATTTAACCATTTTTTCTTTGTCACTTTCAATTCTTAATGTTTTAATTGTTTCTCCATTTCACTTCTTTGACTTGTTTCAAGGAAAATATCTTATAAACATGTTTGTGCTCCAGCATTTATGATTTAATGTATTAAAAAATAATCTTAGTTTAGCAAACCTAATGAAACCTATTTATGAATTTACTGAGAATCTATTCTGCGGTAGGCATGTCTCTACATAATGGGTACAACAGCACAGAACGGAATAGTTAAAATACATTGCCCTCATGGAACTTAAATTTTAGGGTTTAGGGAAGTGGAGAAAGGCAATAAATAAATTATAAAGTATATTAAATGATTATAAATACTATGGAAAAATGTGGAAGAAGAAAGAGGATAGGGAGCACCTCTCCTCTTTGGTTAGGATTGGTTCAATTTTAAATAAGGTATTCAACGAAGGTCTTCACGAGAAAGTGACATTTGAGCAATGACCTTAGGAGGTAGGAAGTGAGCTCTACAGAGATCTGGGAGAAGAGTATTCCAGTAAGATAAAAGAGTGAGCATACAGTTTCTGAGATGGGAGTAGAACTAGCATATTCAAAGAACAGCAAGGAGGCCATTGTGGCCATTGAGAGTTCTTGAGCTTTTACTCTAAATGAGATAGAAAGCCATTGGAGAATTGAGAAAAAGAATGTCATGATTTGTCTCATCACTTGTTGTAGATTAAAAAACCTGGCCACAATATGTTATAGGTCCTTCTGGCAAGACATGTAATCTTATATCAGTCTTATTCCAGTCAGGAAACAAAAACCACATCAGTTACTTGAGAGAATTGTACATAAAGATATGTTTATACTCAGGTATAAAAGAGTAAACTAGGTTACTGAAAGGGTGAAAAAGAGAACTCTAAGGTATTACTGAAAAAGGAAGCAGCTGTATCCCTTAGGACTGAGGTAAAGGGAAAAGGCTGGAATATTTTAATTTACGTCAAAGTTAGAGGAGGTGGGTGTAGCATGGAGCTGTAAGAATAAGACCTCTGAGAAAATCCTGGCCAGCTTTGGCCAGCGTCTCTGAGGAATCCTGACAGGACCTGGCAATGGTGGGGGAAATAGAATAGACCACAGAGATGCTAGGGAAGCCTAAGGACAAACCAAACATAATCCCTTCCCTCAAGCTTAAACTTCCAATTTAATTTTAAAAGTCACACAAGATTTAAGGCAAAGAAACTAATCTATGATTGTGAATATTAAAACAATAAGAAATAAGTAAGAAAAGGTGTTTTTACAGTTAGGATCATTATCAATGCCTCTAAAATTATATAATGCATAAACTATGCATAAAAGCCTGACTAGTTTCTGGAATAATAGTATGATGATTTGCCATTTGTAAATCCTCTTTGGAGAGATGTCTCTTCAGGTCCTCTGCCCATTTTTGAATTGGGCTGTATGTTTTTTTGTTGTTGAGTTTTATGAGTTCCTTGTATATTTTGGATATTAGCCCCTTATCGGAGACACTGTTTGCAAAAATCTTCTCCCATTCAGTGGGTTGTCTCTTTATTTTGTCGATGGTTTCTTTTACTGTGCAGAAGCTTTTTAGTTCCATATAGTCCCATTTGTTTATTTCAGCTTTTACTTCCATTGCCTTTGGAGTCAAATTCATAAAATGCTCTTTGAACCCAAGGTCCATAAGTATAGTACCTATGTTTTCTTCTATGCAGTTTATTGTGTCAGGTCTTATGCTTAAGTCTTTGATCCATTTTGAATTAATTTTATCACCTCACCCCAGTCAGAATGGGCATCATCAACAAGACAATTAGCAACAAGTGTTGGAGAGGCTGTGGAGAAAAAGGAACCCTCATACACTGTTGGTGGGAATGCAGACTGGTGCAGCCATTATGGAAGGCAGTGTGGAGGTTCCTCAAAAAATTATGAATAGAATTACCATACGACCCAGCAATCCCTCTCCTGGGTATCTACCAAAAAATCTGAAAACATGTATACATAAAGACACGTGTGCTCCAATGTTCATTGCAGCTTTGTTTACGGTGGCCAAGACATGGAAACAACTAAAATGTTCCTTGATAGATGAATGGATAAAGAAGTTGTGGTATATATACACAATGGAATACTATTTGGTGGTAAGAAAAGATGATATAGGAACATTTGTGACAACATGGATGGATCTTGAGAGTATTATGCTAAGTGAAATGTCAGACAGAAAAAGCAAAGAACCATATGATTTCACTGATATGTGGTATATAAACCAAAAACAACAAAAGAACAAGACAAATAAATGAGAAACAAAAACTCATAGACTCAGACAATAGTTTAGTGGTTACCAGAGGGAAAGAGGGGTGGGGGGAGGTAGATGAGGGTAAGGGGAATCAAATATATGGTGATGGAAGGAGAACTGACTCTGAGTGGTGAACACACAATGGGATTTATAGATGATGTAATACAGAATTGTACACCTGAAATCTATGTAATTTTACTAACAATTGTCACCCCAATAAATTAAAAATAAATAAAGAAGGAAATAAAAAATAGTATGATGATAATAATAATACATGTCATTTAAATATATCAACTCATCTAATCCTCACAATAACCCTATCTGGAAAAGTGTACTATTATCTTCATTTTACAGGTGAAGAAATAGGAGATTAAGTAACTTACCTCAGATTGCATAACTAGTAAGAATTGAAGCTGGAATTCAAACCCAGGCAGACCTGCAGTTCTAGGATCTGTGTTCTGAACCACTCACTACACTGTACTTCAAAGCCAAAGAATGTGGAGGAAGGTCTCAATTCAGTAAATGACATTTATTGAACTTTTATTTTTATTGGATTTCAATGATGTATATTACATTTTATTGGATTCCTAATGTGTAGTTAATAGGTTCTTTATTTTTTTTCCCTTAAACTTATCCCATTTTATACTTAAATCTGAGGCTCAGTCTACCTATGTAATAGTAGAAAAGTTGGGAGTAGAAAAAAGTCAGAGAAATTTTCTAGAGCAGATGATACTTGAGTTAGGTATTAAAGAAAGAACAAGAGAAAAGTATCTTCTAAGCCTCTCTGCAAAATATCTTCCAAATCTCTGTGCACATCCAAATCCTATCTAGCTTTCAAATCCCATTATAGATTTGGGATAAAGGCATCTGTTTTTGATAAAGGCATCTCTGATTTTTCCCAGTCCAAAACAATTGTTTTTCCTCCAAATTTCCTCAACAATAAGTAGGAAGTAGGACAATTAAACTCGTGAACTTATCCTAGAAAGAGTGTAACATACCTCATTGCTGAATATCACTATGGTCACCTTTGAAGCTATGCACCCGTGGCAGCGCCTAATCCACCCTTCAAAGCAATTTTGAAACTTTTTTAGGAATGGCCATCAGAGCTGTCATTGTATTACCCTTGATGTCCTGAATGTCATCAAAATGTCTTTCTTTCAATATTTCCTTTATCTTCAGGTAAAGAAAGAAATCAGTGGGGCAAGGTCAGATGAGTAGGGAGGGTGTTCCAATACAGTTATTTGTTTATTGGCTAAAAACTCCCTCAAAGACAGTGCTGTGTGAGCTGGTGCATTGTCGTGATGCAAGAGCCATGAATTGTTGGAGAACAGTTAAGTTCATTTTCATCTAACTTTTTCACGCAGTCTTTCCAGCACTTCCAAATAGTAAACTTGGTTAACTGTTTGTCCAGTTGGTACAAATTCATGATGAATAATCCCTCTGATATCAAAAAAGGTTAGCAAAATCATTGCAACAAGTTCATGAACATAGTAGTCAGACCTCGTATATCTCTTGGGGTGTATTTTCTGTCGTGTCTGATGTTTTCTAATAGATAGTTGTTTCTCCTTTTAGAAAGCATCCATGTCTGAGTTTTCTTTTGTTGCCAATGGGATGAGTGGACAGATAGGTGTACGAAAGAATGGATGATTAGAAGGATGGATAGATAAATGAATGAATGAATAATGTGCCTTTCAACTAATTGACACCCTTTAGCCATTTTTTCAACATTCCTAAGGGAATGTTTTCCAAAAAACTGTTTTTCTAATGTGCTAAAATAAATTATTAGGAAATTACTGAAACACATACAATTGTGCAGGTTGGAGGGATATACAATATTGTTTGGTCTGATTGCCTATCTTTCCACAATAATTACCTAATAATCATCTTCTTCCATCTTGAAATTGTCATTACTTATCCCAATAATGCGTTCCTTTTATTAAATTTTTTGTGTGCATTTATTTGAGTATACATATGTAAGGCACTATTTTACTGAACTGTCAGAACTTTCTATTTCTAAACAAAGCCTCTCCTATCGAAACATAAGCTTATTTCTTCTTAATTTCTAAATATGGAGACTACCTGATACTTAAAAAAGGTAAATGAATTACCCAAGATTGTTGCATAATTTTCAGTGCCCTGTGCAAAATGAAAATGCATGCCTCTCATCAAAAATTATTAAGAATTTCAAGATGGTGACAGCAGAGCACTAAAGCAAGCACAGAGCCCTCCTAAGCACAGAATCCTGAGTAAGGACATAGGTTACACACCCATGAAGTGGGCCCTGAAGTTACCCTTAGCCTTTTCATTTGTAGCCTCCACAAGTAGCTCTTTTACCATGTAGGCAGACTGAAAGACCCACCTACTCCATTTTCTAGTGAAAAGAAAAAGTTTTATAATAACCATGAAGTATCATGGAATATGCACATTGGAGGTATATATATATATAGTATATATTATATATATATTATATTTATATATAAATAAATATATTGGAGGTATATATATTAAATATATATAGGAGGTATATTAATCAAATATATATATATATATATATATATATATATATATATATATATATATATATATATATATAATGTCCTGGTTATTGAGATATTAGGACTTTATTGAAGTGCAATTTAATACAGATAAGAGCATATGTTATAGATGTACAGCTTGATGAATTTTCATCAATTAAATACTCACCAGAAAATTATCCATGCCCAGGATCTCCCTCTTGTGTCCTCTTTGGTTATACTCTGTCACCCCAAGTTAAGTATTATCCTGACTTCTAGGAGCATAGATTCATTTTGTATGTTTTTATATAAATGTAGTCATGCGGTATGTACTCTTTTACGTCCAGCTTTTTTCTCTCAAAGTAATGTTAGTGAGAATCATATGTGTTGTTGCAGTCAGTTGTAGCTCACTCAATCTCGTTGCTTTATAGAATTTCATTGTGTGAATATACCATAAATTTTAAATCTATTTCATTATGGACAGTCTCCAATTTTGGTCTATTACAAATAATGCTGCCGTGAACATTCTAATAATGTATTTTTGTGAGTACATTTCTATTGGATATCTACCTGGGAGTGGCATTGCTAAGTCATGGACATGCATGTGTTAAGCTTTAATGGATACTGTCAAAGAGTTTTTCAAAGCTGTACAAATTTACACTCACCAGCAGTGTATGAGAGTTCTAATTGCTCCACATCTTTGCCAATACTGGATCTTAAAGCCTTTTTTATTTTTGCCATTTTGGTGTGTGTGTAGTGGTATCACATTGAGGTTTTAATGTTTATTTTCCTGATGACTAACGAAATTGAACACTTTTCCACATGTTTATTGGACTTTTGGATATTCTTTTTGTGGAGTGTCTGTTCAAGTCTTTTGACTATTCTTCTATTGGATTCCATGTTTTTAAAAATATATTTATAGGAATTCTTCATGTATTCTGGATATGGGTATTTTGCTGGGTATATGTGTTAGAATATCTTCTTTCTCTCTCTGTGGGTTAATTTTTCATTCTTTTAATGGTAGTTTTTGATGAACACTCATTCATATTTTTAAAACAGATCCTTTGTAGAACATTATAGGAAAAAGAACCTAAAAAGACAAGAAGACTGAAAAATATGCATCAACATTTGTACAGTGATACTCAATTGATCATGATAAAGCTTTAAAGTAATGGAAATTTACATGGAAATTTATAGTTAAACAGCTATAAATAATAGCTATATTATATATTATAAATAACAGCTATATAGTTAAACATTAAATAATGTTGTATTATAAACAAAACCAAATAATTCTCCATGGAAATTGTGGGGACCCCCATTATCTGTGTGTGTATGCACAGTAGGAGCTTTGTGATATTGCCCAATGTCATGTGGCAGCCAGACTTCCTAGCAGACTACTGAACATTCACTAAATTCTAATAACACACTAATTTATTTTATGAATACTTAAGTTTTGATAACACTTATTAATTAAATAGATTATTGGTATTTAGTATTTAGATTTTTTTCACACTTATGAGTCTCTAACACAGGCCTGATGCTGAATAAATGCAAATTACTTTCTGGCTTTTATTTGTATTTAAATTTGCTTATGGTCAACTATAACTTTCAGACTTTTTGTGTTAACTAGTCTTTCCCATATATATTTGTATTATTGCTTTTTGCTCCCTAACATAACTCAAAATCATTTGTGATATACTCCTTTCATAGACATTTATATTTTGCCATCAGAAGATACAATTTTGTTTACTGCTTATTTACATCCATTCATTCATTCTTCATACATTCATTCATTTATGTACTCAATAAATATCAATTGTGCATCGGCTTGACACTAGGAAAGCAGCACCAGACAAAAATCGCTCCCTACATGAAGCTTACATTCCACTAGAGGAGATGAATGATAATAATAAGCAAGATATATTTTTAAAAATACATAAAATGTCAGATGATGAGAAATGCCATGGATAAAAATCATGTATGGAATGTGGATGGGGAGTAGGGGTCATTTGCAATTTTAATTATTGTGGTCAGGAAAGGCCTCACTGAGAAGGTAATATTTGAGCAGAGACCTGAAGAGGTGAAGAAGGAGTGCTGGCTATCTGGAGAAGTGCACTCTGGGCAGGGGGAACAGAGGGTGCACAGATCTGGAGGCAGGAGCATGTTGGATGGAGTTGACCTCAAAGTTGTTGTTTTTAATGACTTCAATTTGACACTTTCCGAAATTACAAGTAACCTTTTAATCAGATTCACACTTTAGCAATTAGCAGTCTTGACCGAGAAACTTAGCTGGAAATAAATCTGAAACAAAAGTATTTACCTGAGAAGCATATTGTGCAGCTCTGATAATTAAAACTTAGAAACACGACATTCATCAGATGTTAAAAGAGTTCTAGGGTGATTTTGAGGCGATTTGAGATGAAAGGCAAAGTTGTGACCTGTGATTTTTGTGATTAGGAATGAGAGACAAAGTCTGTTAGGAATTCAGTGTGTTTGTATTCCAAACCTCACAAAGAATGAGACAAGAGCCATATGCTGATTGTGGTGACCAAACTACAGGTAGATGGATGATTACCTGGCACATTAGATCCCAGAGCTCTTCTCAGCATAGGGTAGTGTTCTTTTCCACATCTTTGTTATTTCAGTAAATGGGTAAGTTTTTAACAACAACAACAAAGAAATGGTATTTATTCAATTGATACAGTTAATAAATGTGATATTTATGAAGAAAGAAGCAGTAAGATCAGGACTCTATAAACTACTTTTATTACTTAAAGGTGGGGTTTATGAAAATGATCATGTCAGTGAAATTGATTTTAATCTAGCTCAGATCAACTTTTCAATATGCCTCTGAAGAGCAATAATTTACTGAGCATTCCAATAAGATATTTTCATAAACATTTGCAGGAATGATTATGAAAAATGTTGGAATTGCAGTGTTTACTTAAATATACCATGATTAAAATTGGTTAGAAAGAATTACTAGAACAGTTTAAAATAATCCATATGCCTAAATAGAAAGACAATGCCTCAGATTCACTGAAATCATTATTCTTTTTTGTTGTTGTTGAATTCATTGAACATTGAAGTCTTAGTTCAATAATTCTCGATAATTTATACGGCATTATTTACTTGAATGTGTTTTTCTTACTGCAGTAATACGTTTCTAGAACCAACCTTCCTTTCCTCCCTCCATTCTCCCTTTCCTGCCTTTTCTCTTTATTTTGTGTGTTTTTATCTGTGCAACATACCTGATTTGTCTAACTTTCAGGAAGGGCAGCTATGTGAGCAAAAATCTTACGACTGACATACATTCCAGCATTGTGTCTGTAGCACTATCATATAATGCTCCTAGGATAGCATCCCATAGGAACTGGCTAGGCAATCAGTACTCTTTAACCAACTGATTATGATGTAAGCAATACATTTTAATTTTTCCATCCTGAGCAATAAGTTTACATTTCTACTTTGTCAAATACGATAGCTTCTTTTCTCTTTAAGCTGTTATAAACTTCCTCAAAGTTAAAATAACTCTCTGAGTTTAAATGCTAACGTATCTTGTTTGTAGAACATGATAAAATATTGTGCCAACTAGAATAATACCATATAGTATATGATGTTAACAGTTTTCAAAATGATTTCCTTTTTGATGGTCTTCATTATTTACATGCAAGTTAATTATTTGAAGTTACTTTTGAAAATGAAGTTACTTTTCCATTATGTTCATTTGGTAAAGTTAGATTTGTTGGGATAACCCTAACACTTTAAATGGAAAGAAAAACAGGGATTTGGATTCTTGTATATTAGACTAGATTAACTAGTTAACTCCTAAGAGTAGATAAACTAGTTCATTCATATAACAAATTTTTATTGTGCACCTACAGACATGATTCTTGTCTTCCTTGAACTTAGAATAGTGTATGGAGGGACCGACTATTGTGGTATGAGCAAAGACACAAATTATAATCACAAATTGTAATATATGGTATGAAGGAAGAGAAACAGAGAGAATGGGCTGGAGAGGACTTATTTTAAATCAGATGGCGAAAAAGGTCTCTGAAGACCTGACATTTAATCTGAGACCAGAAACAAGTCACTCTGAAAACTATTGCAGGCAAAGAACCAGGATGTGGAAAGGCCCCAGGGCAAGAAAGTCTTACAGCATTTTTGCCTCATTTCCAAGGAAGATTCACATTTCTATTTGTAGTTCACCCATGATGTGAGCCATATCTTGAGTAACTTAAGGACTTATTTGCCTTCACGGCCTATCCTGTTTCAAATGTCAGTGTGCCCTTCAGTATCAGTGATACGTGGTTTAGATATTTTCCCCTGCTGATAAATTGAACTAATGAAATTGCTGTTTTTTGTGAGTCAAAAACAGATGACTGCTGGCAGTTTCATTTGGTTCAGTTTGCATATCGCCATTTTTTCTGTGGATTCTGGAAGATCTCTAGTACTAGGTCACTGAGATGTTTTTGGAGAATAAGCTGGAGAACATAGACTTATTCTGAATGCTATTCACCATCTCACTTTCTGAAAATATTTATGTTGCAGAGAAAATTTGGCTCTATGGAAATACTTTAACCTAATTATAGATCATTGAATTATTGAAGGAAATTATGCATACTTTTTACTTTTTATATTTTTGTTACACTAATGTATCACAATTCCAATATTAAAACAGATTTTAAAAGCATAAAGTATTTTAAGGCTTTTAATACCTCAGGATATTACATTTTCTTTTTGTATGCAATGTAAACTATTTTTGAAGTTCTGTGGTATCGGTTGGTTCAAAGTTATTATTTTTCCTTGATTACTACCACATTTCTACCACTACTATTATTAACGTTTATATTAATATTATTATTCATTTATTGTACCCTAGAAATTATGTTTCTTTGATTTTGCCAAGATGGGAGAATCATAGGGAGCTATTAAAATGTAGGTTACTGGGTTTCAGTTTAAATACAGTTGATGCCAACTGAATCAGAATCTTTGGGAATCGACATTTTTAATAATCATCACAGGTAGTTATTATGTACCTTAAAGTTTGAGAAGAACTTCTCCAACCAAATAAATTCTAGATAATTGTATGTTGCCTTTCTTTATTTGTTCATTTTCAGCACTTCTGCTGTATCACTGAAAAATATATGCAAGTAAGGGGTAAATCCAGTAGCATAGAAGAGAGCAAAGGAAGCTTGCTTTATCACTTCAAAATGCAAAGATATATGTATGTATGTTTGCACTTATAAAAATAGAAATGATACATTATAAAATGTATATTTCTAAAACTAAGTGCCTGAAAAGTCAAATTCTCAAAAAACAGGAATAATTCTTCCCAAACATGGAGAATGTAATGTCTCTGTGGTCAATTTTACTGTTATATACTAAGAATTAAAAAAAAAAAAAAAAAAAAAAAACAACAAAAAAAAAACTGGAATACAATTGTAGCAATAATTGCAGTATCTTATAGTGTATATACTTTGCAAAATGCTTTCATGTACATTATAGGATTTTTTTAAATTATTCACATTCCGTCTAATTCCTTACTTGTATTCAGTTTAATGTCTTCCTTGTAAGATCATTCATGGTTTTATTTATGTTTCTGTTAAATCTCTTTGGCTAACTTTGACATTGTTAACCTATGACCAAATCTTCAGTAAGAAAATGAGCTTTGAGTTCAGGTGGATAAAGGTCACCATGATTTCTGCTTCTGACTCTTGGTAACTTTACCTTTATTCATGGTATCTGTGTTTCGCTGGAGAAAGCCATATGGCCAATGCAAATGTTCACAAGTCGCCTAAAGCTAATCCTCAGAAAGCTGGTTGACTGTAACTTGGGGCTGTAATGGACATATTCTGCTTTTCATCAGCCAAGAAAACCACAATAGCCGATATATATATCCGTGATTATATCTTCTCTTAGGAAGTCCCGGTGGTAATACATAAATCTGGGGTATAGGTATAGGCCACATTGATTCTCTAAAAACACACTAATCGGGAATTCCATCTTACCAACTTTTTCTTAATACAGTATTTTTCCTTTCATTTAGGGGGTTGTTTCTAAGTGGTAGTTGAATCAGCTGTGCAATCACTCATGATTTAGTTGATTCTGAAGCATTGAAATTTTATTTGAAAGATCCTCAAGACTTTCACTGTCTTCTAAATGTCTTCCCCTTGTTTTAGTTTCTTCCACTGTGGGCTATCTCGCTGAGAATATCTTTTTCTTGTAGTAGTTATTCACTTAAAAAGCCTTCAAAATATTAACCAGTCGCTGAAGGTTCTTTGAAGAAAAATATGACTGCTCGTGTAAACAACTAATGGTTGTTAAGCATGGCAGTGTATATTATGACAAACAACACATGCTACATTATGCCAGCTGGTGTAATGATGTGATAATGGCTGACTCATTAACTCTGGCACACAGTTTACGATGCCCTTCTATGACAGGATTAATTGATTCACACATACATTAAAACAAAAATAACTACACTGAAATTCAGCTGGAAGCCTGGCTTCTCATTTGTCATCAACCCTGCTGTTGGTGATAGCTGACAAAGATCCTAATGCTGAATGGGTTGAGGTTCCCTTACTGACCTCACCTTTGTTTCTGACTGAGAACAAGAGCCTTGGAAACATACCAGAATGCTTGAAGGTAAAGGCTTTCCCCGGAGAAGAATTGATGCAGGAACAAAATATATACATGCATAGAGTTCTAACAGTAAAGTGGTTCAATATCCTTTTTTCAAAGCATGTCCAACAACGAAACAAACATTCTTCAAGAGTGTCTTATCTACTAGAAATATAGTTCAGATGTTTTTCCAAAATAAAGAGCTAGTTAAAGAATTTTTTTCAGATAACTGATCCAATACTTTTCGGAGAGGTTTTTTTCGGACTGTAACCAGCTCTGACTTACTGGTTAGGCTCAGTGATAAACAGCACTAAGCAGTTTGCTGACTTCCCTTATTTGCCTCAGCTGCAGTTTTATCTCCTCACTGAACTGTGAGAATTGGGAAAGCTTAAAATTTGAGCCTAGGTAACTGTTCTTCATTTAAAACCTGGAAATGCAATAATAAGTACATTAAATTGGAAGGCTCACTCATTTTAATATAAAATCTATAGTTATGGTTGTTCTAAAGCACATTCAACTGAGAACTAAATTATTTCTTTACTAAATATCTTTTGTTTCAATTGAGATCATATCTATTGTATTTAAGAATGTCTAGTTGTTTCATTAAATAAAAATTGAAGCATATAATATGATTTTCATTTCAAAAGTGCTTTAGATATACTGTGCTTATTATTAGTAGTAGTAGTAGTATTTCTAGCAATTACAGCATAAATGTTGGAGGATATAGAAAACCCAAGAATTTACCAGAGTGTATTTTATTTAACAGACTGAAAGATAAAATGTTCTAGAGGAAAAAAGTGCTAACTTTTAAAATATTATAATTCTTTGATTATTTTCATACATTTTATTCATTTTACCATTTTTGTGTTTAGAATCCAAGGAAGCGTGTCCCATCTCTCTTTATGTTGAGACTGAACGTTCTTCTAGGCTGGTCAAATAACCGAGTGTTCAGTTAAGGTTAATGAGCGTGAAAGCCTAAAGAGAGGCTCAAGAGTCATCTTGGAAAAAAGAAATGGAATCATTAATTTACATTTCTTTTCACCATGTTAATTTCCATTACAGCAATTAAGGCAGTAATTCCAAACTTTTTCATTATTTTTTTCTTCTATAGATCACTTTTATAAAATTTTATTTGTCCTTATTATACAACTCATGTCTAGTGGAGACAACTTAGAAGATTCAATGAAAACATAAAGAAAAAATTAGAGAATATCCATAATTTCATGACCCAGAGATAATCACAATTAACAGACTAACATATTTCCTGTCAGATTTAGTTTATGTATATATCATATGTATTATATATGTGTATTTAATACATAAAAATATATATTATATTTTTCTAAAATTGAGATAATGTGAATGATTTTTATATCCATTTTCTTTCTTCTTACGAGTATATCCAGAACTTTTTATGTTTGTTAAATGTTTCAAAAACATTATTTTTAATGGCTATTTAACATTTTCTTCTGTACCTCAATATTGCTGTATGTTTACATTGATTTAAACTTTCATTTATTATAATAAGATATGGTGTAATGAATATAGGGCCTCTGTTTTGAAAAGTTTGGTCTATAAAATAAATTGAATCTGTCAACAGACAATTCAGATGCTGCACCATTTAAAAGTCAATCAAAATCATAGTAACTGCCACCCAGCTTTACAGATCAACGTTAGAAATCAGTATTGTCACCCTGAATAAGTAACATTTCATCCAAAGTGGAAAGGAAAGGTTATGTTCATTTGTTTCTATGCAATTTGTCAGGAAAATTCATGATCTATCTTAGATCTGTTGACATATGAGAAAAGCTCAGAGACCTACAAACTGACAAGAACTACACTAGCAGATAGCTCTTAGTCACCCTTCACAAGGATAAGCAGGATTCATGGGTGATATCAGTTATTCCCCCTACCTTAAGTAAAAGGAAAAATGTTTTTCCAAAGAGGTTAATGTGACTATGTAAACCACATCAATAGAAAGAGGAAGCACTGAAAATATTTTAAAAATTAAATACAGGGATAGATAGATAGATAGATAGATAGATAGATAGATAGATAGATAGATGATAGATAGATAGATAGATAGATAGATAGATAGATAGATAGATAGATAGCTTGATATACCTTTAGGATGGGCACATTTATTTTGTGGAAAGAATCACTAGAAGTGTGATGTATTGCTTCTGTTCATGCTGCCCTTGCTTCCTAAAGCCTTCTCAGTGTTTTGTTGGTGTGCTTCATAGTTTGTGGTGTAGCATTGTGGTGAGTACCTTATTTCATTGAGATCAGTGCATTGTTTCTATTCCTCATACTTTAATTTTTTGATTTGGTGTTTGTGTGTGTATGTGTATATATGATGCTTCTTTCTGTTTGTAACTCTTGTTTTTCGTGGAGTTTGACTAAGGAAATTGAGGAAAAATGTCTTAGCATATAATCGTTAAAAAATTTTTTAATGTAAAAAGTTAATGGCTTATCAAAGTTGATATACTTGTTATATCTATATAGCATTTGGGATTGCAATTCCTGTTTGAAGATTGAGCTTGGTTGAGGGGAAAAAAGGTGAGCGATGAATTTGCTCCTGCTGGAAGTGCAATAGCGTGAAAGAGGAAGAAAAAATAGTAAAGGCCAAGTTGCAATAGGTATAAAGTGCTTTTCTATGTATAAGCCTGGCTATAAGAAAACTGAAGGAAAATGTTCCAATAGTGTAAGAAAATCATATACTTTGGAAGGAAGTGTTGGAAACATCAAGCCCAATAGAGACTGTTGACAGCTTCAGCTTACTCTGCAATTCCCTTATGGCCACACTGCTTTATAATCTCCAGTAACTAACTCATCCCATTCCTTCAAATTTGACTAATAATCAGAAAGAAATGTGTAAAAAAAAGAAGTAAAATAGCATATGCAAAATAAATGAAGCACTTATATTAAATGAGATAATTAGCATAAAGGGCTTAGAAGTTTGTAAACAGCAAACACTCAATAAGTGTTAGATCACAAAAGTAATCATCCGAAGAGACACAGATACTTGTCTAACAAATAATTGTCCATACTTTCAAAGAGATTACAGCTTTCTCTCCCTCTCATCTGAATGTTTGTATCCTTCCAAAATTCATATGCTGAAATCTTTATCCTAATGCTCAATGTGAAGGTATTATGAGGCAAGTCCTTTGGGAGGTGCGTAGGTCATAAGGGTAGAGCCCTCCTGAATGGGATTAGTGTTTCCTATCTAAGTCCAGAATTGTTTTTGTTTGACAGTATTTTATAGTGATATAGTATGATTCCATGTTTAAATAAAATTTGTTCTTTCTATCACCCTTTTATTAGTCCACATAGAAATCAATGCTCAAAAGGTTGATGATTTGGAAGAATTTTTTGTTTCAATGATGATGTCATTTTTACAAAAACATAAAAGCTATTTGTTGGACTAAAACCATCATGAAAAACAAATACTTTTTTTTCTTTTATAAAAGACAAAAAGAAAGACAGCTGGTGGTAAAATGTTTAATAAGTTACTGGCAATACAAAACTGCAGCCTACATCTTAATTGGTTAATTTGAACTGGGCTGCCTATAAAATTAGAGACTCACATGAAAATTAAAAATTCAGCCAATCATTTCTATGATTGACTTTGGTTTGATAATATTAAACTAAAATCTGTGAGTCTAATAATCTATTGTATAGAAGACTTCAGAATATTTTTGTTCAAATATTTATTACAAACTTTGATTTTGAAATTATTTCCTTTAGAATTTATAATATATTGTAGAAGTAATGTTAGAATACAGGAAACGTGGTGAGTAGCCCAGTAATGAGCCTTTAACATGCAGTCTTTGTAGGGAGGTCATAGTAAACGTATAATTAAAAGATAGGTTGCTGAAGATGTACAGGAGTAGTTTTACAGAAAATGCCTTTGATAAAACCAAATCTTCAAATTTCAACACTTTCTTTTCAGATAAATGACAATAAATTTCAAATGGGAAAAATTTTACGTCAATGATTGATTTTCAATGAGTCATCTCATTCAGAGAATGGTAGAAATGAAGATAATGAAGACATCAAGGCAGCACTAAAGTAAATTCCATAACTAGAGTTAGAAGTAACTTGGGGTAACAAGGGTAACTGTTGGAGTAACAAAAGTTCAGTAACTTCAAAATTTGTATAGGAAAATAATCCCAAATGGTAAGAAAGATCTATGGTGGTTATTGAGAAGGAAAAATAATGAGAAGAGGAGCTCTGCAATTAATCACAGGAAATCAAAACATTACTATGGCTGTCCCTTACGATTTGTGTAAATTTTCAGGCACTGTTTCTTAGTAAACTGAGGATACAGTAATTCCCCCTTATCCATGGTTTCACTTTCTACAGGTCAACTGCAGTCTGAATATATTAAACGGGAAATTCCAGAAACAAACAATTTATGTTTTATATTGCACACTGTTCTAAGTAGTGTGATGACATCTTGCGCCATCCTACTTCTATCCCACCCAGGATGCTAATCCTCCCTTTGTCCAGTATATCCATGCTGTATACCCTCCCCTCCCCATTAGTCACTCAATAGCCCTCTCGGTTATCGTTGCAGTATCACAATGCTTGTGTTTAAATAACCCTTATTTTACTGAATAATGGCTCCAAAGTGCAACAGTAGTGACGCTGGCAATTTGGATATGCTAAAGAAGAAGTAAAGTGCTTCCTTTAAGTGAAAAGATATATATACATAGGAAAAAATAGAGTGTACATAAGGGTCTGGTACTATCCATGGCTTCAGGTATCCACTGGGGGTCTGGAACATATACTCCGTGGATAAGGGAGGACTACTGGAATGGCAGGTAACCCTCCAGGTTGTTGTAAGGGTTAAGAAAGATAGCATATATTAAATTTTCAATACTTTGTGTAGTTCAAAGTAGCTACTAATCTTGCCCTAATTTCCCCTCCTCCACTAATTGATGTTTTACCCATTGCATCATAGGATAAATTGGCCAGGTTAAATTACAATGCCCAGTTCAGAATTAATTCAGCAGTTCCATTCAGAAAATAGCCTAAACCACAAATTTATTTTAAAATTGTATTCTTTCAAAGAAATTGCTATTGAAGTTATTTTTACTCTCAAATTCATCTGTGCCTTTCTCAGTCAAAATCTGAGGTTTCTGTATGTATGCATTTATTATCTTCAGGCAAAGACATTTTCTACGGATAAAAACTCTGAATGAATGAATGAGTGAACAAATGATATTTTAATTAATTTACATGATAAGTAAAGTAGACTTTGTATTCCTAATCAGAGGACTGTTTCTTGTCATGGAGATCAAAAAACTATTGCTTTGAGTTGTAACTTGAGTTCATTACATATTATGCAATGGTGCTGATCAGTGGCTTATTTATAAAGAAAACAAATTAAAATATGTGTTTTGCATGACAGAGCAAGAGTTCTAGTACTACATATCCACCTAGTATGATGTTATCCTGCAACATTTACTTCATTCATTCATGCATTCATTCATTCATCCTGAACATCCACCAAGATATTTATTACTGACTACTCTGTGCCCCAGGCTGTGCTAGACATGGGTTCAGACACACAAACACTATAGACAAATGCCATGTTTCAGAAATTAAAGGAGGGTGGTGTGTCTAGAATATAGATAAATGAGGGGACTGTAGGGGGGAGATGAGACAGAACCAGACCATGTCTAGCTATGAGGGTCTTATTGACGGTTTTGGTATTTATCCTAAGAATAGTGAAAAAGAATTCAAGTGGCATGATTAAATTTGCATTTTGACGTGCAAATCACTCTGGTTTTAAACTGATGAATAGTCTGGAGAATGAGAGGACCACAGTTAGGATGCTATTAAAGGAAATGTCTGGTGAGAAAAAGTAGTAGTTTGAATTAGGGTATTGGTATCAGGATACAAACATATGAATGGATTTAAGAAATGTTTAAGACCTGAGGTTGGCAGGATTTTGTGAAAATATGGACATGGTCTAGATAGCAATGACATATGTGGTGAGAGGGAGAGCAATGTCAAACAGGATTGTCGGATCTCTGAACTCCAAGTTTGGATAGTGACACCATTGACGGAGACAATTAGGAAACACTACAAGAGGATCATTTCAGGAGTGAAACTATTGGGATGCATCTAATCTCTTTATTTGTCTTTCTCCCGTACCCAAAGTTTGTAATTCTTTTTTGCTTCCATCATTTTTTGCTAGATTTTTGCCTTATTATAAAAGTAATCCAGTCCATTGATTTTTTTAAAAAGAAAGAAAAAAAATGAAAACTACAGAAAAGGCTAAAAAATGATGTTATCCTATCAATTTTAATAAAACAATCCTAACAATAATATTGGCTAGCTGGTATATGAATATTTTACTTGAGTTTTAAGTGACTACACGAGTATATTTGTTTTCAGTCTAACTTATTAAAAAGTCTAAAGTGTAAATCCAGAATAAATTTAAGATATAATTGCTAAAAGCTAGAAAAAGTTCTGTTATCCTTAAAATTGGCTAATACGCATTACACTAGAATTTTCTAGTCATTTGGAACAAGAAGGGACTACCTCGTGTTATCCTCAGAGCTCCCGTTTACTCAGTCAGTGTTCACATTGTACATTAATGCAGCTGGCATTCTAAGGGCTTGTCGTGATTGCCTCAGGAGAGTGATGACATATTCAGACACACAAAGATTTTTTTAATGAGAGAATTTACACTTTGGGATTTTAAATTGCAGACAAGACCCCTGCTAATGTTCCACTGTTCAATAGCTCCAGGTTTATTAGGCAATATTGATTTTTCCAAATATGATATTTTTACCCAATGGTTCTTTGGTATAATCATAAAGTGTGTTGTTAAGGAAATGTGCTACATCTTGAATGCAAGAAATTCGGACATAAATGAATACAGATGAAACAAAACAAATTATACTATTGACTTTCTTCTGTTCCATAGCTGGCCATAATTTGAGTAATTTTATTGACTCTTTAGCTTTAACTCAAGAAAGACTAACAGAAAACTTATTCACTGATAGGTACAATTCTTCAAAACATTCAGTGTTTACAGTGGATAAAATTTAATGTCTTCAGAATTGTAGGTTTAGATTTTTTTTTTTTACTATGTTTTGTACCTGACTTAAAATACTGCCAAGTTTCTGACAGACATTCAGTTCTAAAATGTGGTAAAGGGTGTAGAGGTACGGGACACCTCAGTGATGTTTAAGATCCACTGTTGATCCTGAGCAATATTAATATTGTTTAAAATTTTTAATTAAAATAGTATTTCTTTGTAGCCATTTTAGAGTTCTGGATATCATTTCTATTGAAGAAAGAATATAAAATGAGGGAAATAATTCATTTTTTTACTTATTCATCCATCATGGTGTTTTGTTTTGGTTTTGATTGAAAACCTCTTCTCTGTAAAACTCTACAAGGGAACAAAAAGAAAAAAAGGAAGAAAGGAGATCTTACCTTAAAGAAGCTTGTAGTCTCATAAAAAAAAGACACACACGCATAATTAAGATGTAACTTATCAATTACTCATAGAGGAGTCTACATTTTATGGAAACTCTGAGCAGCTAGCCCAAATTTCAGTTGGGGAAAGTTATATTGGCTAAGCCATCTTTTCAGTTGCATATGATAAAATTCCAATTCAGTCTTAGCCAAACCTGGATTTATTTGCCTGCATAACTGAGCAATCGCCCTTACATCTACTTGGGATGTACTGCTCCCATTGAGTCCTAGAAGTTATGATAAGATAGGGAAAATGCCCTCCATGTTAGTAGACTCGAGGGATGGTCAAGCTTCTCACCTCAGTCATCTTCCTGTCCTATTGAGAAGCAATTTCAGAACCCAGAAGCAAGGGATGGACAGGCCCAGAAACAGAAGTCCTTTCAATGCACTTGAGGCCCAAAAGGCTCCATGGTTTGTACTCTGCTTAGTTGGTCAAGTCAAGGAATTTATCATAGTGGGGAGCCCCTTAGAATAGCAGTTCTCAAACCTGGCTACAGGTTAAAATCACTTCCATAATAATAAAAAAAAATAAAGCCAAAGAAGTAAATCAATTTCTAGTGATGGGCCCCCAATATGGATATTTTAAAATGTTCTTTGGATGTGGAAATAGAAAGAAACCTAGTGGTTATTCTAGTCCCAGATGGTGCAGACATTGCTTGTGGCAGAGGAAAGAGTATAGGCAAGAATGTGTCAAGAACAAAGCAAATGGCATTTTTGTGACTAGAACACTCCTTATTGTTTTTGCTGTAAGGCAGTGACCTTAACGCGAAGGTTAGAGCAACCCTGCTAAGAACAGTCTAAGGGCTTGGGGAGATGGCATTTCACAAGACACCTTCAAGAAACCACGTTATTATCTTACCTTTGGTTTTTACCCCCAGTTGATGTAGCCCGGGGGCCTGAAAGGGCATAACTATCATATTTTTTACATTTACTTGCTTATGCTACAAAACAGTATATTCTTCAAAGGTAAAATATCTTATTCATCTTTGTGTTCCTGCTGCAAGGTTGACACAAAACATGGTACATACTGGACACTCAGTAAATGACAACTGGATGGATGAATCTAATAATGCCGTAGCACTATTTCAAGTTTTCTATTCTCTAGTTATTTGGATTTATTGGAAAACACTGTAGAATATTCTATTTGTGAAAATAGAAGTGCTTATCAAAAACATACTTCTATAATATTTCTGCTTTAAGAGGTAGCAACTCAGAAGCAAGTTACAATTCAAGATAGACCAGAAAATCTCTGGGAATGAAAACAATAAAAGTCATCTCTATGCTTGTTCATTTAAAACAAATAAACAAATCCAAAAAACCTCTAGCTCAACAAAATTTTTCCATTGTATTGTTTTTAGTTGGCCCTGTGATTACACCCTGGAGGAGAATAAACAGGAATTAGGCCTTTTCATATAGTTTACATATCCTATTTAAAACATTCATGAAAAATAACAACCTCTGAAATACCAGCCCATTAGGAAAAGTCAAGTTTAAAATGCCACATTTGTTAGACATTTGACATGTTTTGTTTTCTGTTGCCTAGTTTTCATCTTTAAAATTCATTTTGATAGCAGGTCTAATACCAAATACATTTTTTCCTGCTGAGTATTCCACATTCTTTCTAGTAATAAAGGTTCTGAATCCAGGCAAGGGCAATTCTCTTGAGTACACGTAAGGCATTAACTTGTAATGCAGTTTACTTGTCCAAAGAGTTCTTGGCTTTGTAGTGTTGACAGTAACAGAAATGTGTTTGGACATCCCAACCCCAGTCAGATATGACTAGGAAGACAATAAAAGGAACAGATGGATATCTTTACAAATCAACAATTTCAGAGCCATACTTGGGGTCGTGCCCATTTTTTCAGTAGATGTGAGAAAGGGAACAGACAAGGGTTAGGGAGAAGGACTTAACGTTCTCTGTGGTGAAAAATCCCTCTTCAGAGTCCTAAAGATTCTGGAAACTAAAATGCATATTATTTCAAGTTTATTATGCAAAGAACACTGAAATTTGAACTGTTGCTTAATGGATATTATACCACATTTAAAGGCAAACAAACTAACTAGCTGGAGAAAGTATATTTTAGCACATAAAATACAAGTTCTTCATTGTTAGGATGTGTTTTTCTAGAAAAGAAGATAAGAATCATTGAACTAGCAAGATGAACCCTATGTCCTAAGCCTTCTTTGGGGGCATTCTAATAAGAATCCTACAATGGATCATACAATCTCTCTCCTTTGTTATTCTCTGATTGTTCATAATCAGCTGTACTTCCAAATCAATGTAATTAAACTAATCTGCCAATATAAGATAGGAGTGGTAAGAGACTTTCACTTGAACTATTCTTTTTTTTTTTTTTGGACTAAAGTTGTTTTTTATGTGGTAAATATACACAACATAAAATTTACCATTTTAACAATTTTTAGGTGTCCAATTCTGTGGCAGGAAGTACATTCACATTGTTGTACAACTGTTGCTACTGCCCATCTCCAGAACTTTTTCATCATGTCAAACTGACACTCTCTACTCATTAAAAATGACACTTCATTACTCCCTTTTCCCAGCCCCTGGTAACTATGATTTGAGTTTCTGTCTCTATGAATTTGACTATTCTAGGCACCTCATAAGTATCAGTTTCTGCTTTCAATTCTTTTGGGTAAATACCTAGAAGAGGCATTACTGGATCATATGGTCATTCTAAGTTTAGTCTTTTCAGGACCTGTCATACTGTCTTCCAGTGCTCGCACATTTTACATGCTCAACAGCAGCACATAAGGCTCAATTGTTTCACATTCCTGCTAACACTTTCTTTCTTTTATTTTTGCTTGTTTTCTTTCTTTCTGTTTTTATAATAGACACCCTAATGGGTGTGAAATGGTATCTTTGCTATTTGGACTTTTGTTTCCTTAATGACTATTGATGTTGAGCATCTTTTCATGTGCCCATTAACCATGCATGTATCTTCTTTGGAGAAATGTCTGTTAAACCCAAACATTAACTCATTTACTCCTCAAACAATACAGTTATTCCTACAACTATCATTACATCATCATCACCGTCCTTATCCTCATCTTCACTTTAAAGTTGAGGACACTGAAGCACAGAGAGGTTAAGTAACTTGGCAAAGTTCACACAGTAAGTGGTAGGACCCAAACCTGAAGCCAGTAGTCCATGCTCCTACTACTCCGTGCTCTCAGTAATGAAAGCTAAGCCGTCAAGAGGCACAAGCATGAGATTTTTATTATGTTACTCACCTCAACATAAACCTTTCATGGAGCTCTAGTTCTTACAGGAAAAAAAAAAAGACCTACGTTCTTAGCTTACCATTCAAGGTTCTTCAAAATCTGGCTCCAACTTTTATTATCCACTTCTTTCCAACATTATCTGCTCTGTTTAAACTGACAAGTTTAAACTCTAGAACTTGTCTCTGATGCTATTGCTCATAGCATTTTCTACAGCTAAGTTTATTTTCATTTCTCCATCTTTAGCTGTTGATATCCTATCCATCCTAGAAGTCTAGTTCACATCTTGGAAGTCTGTTTCTGCCATTATAATGTTTTTCTTCTAATTCCTGTCCTTTCCCTTCTGTACTACTTACTGCATTTATAATCCACTTATTTGCACATTCATTCATTCATTCATTCACTCAGTAGTACTTTTTAAATACTGCCTTACTCTGTTGTCATTTGTACATGTGACTTATTGCCACTATTAGATTATAAAATTTTGGAATGCAGGAACCATGTAGTTTCCAGTTTTATATTTCCCATTGTGCCTGGCAAAGGGGGAACCTAATGAATATTATGTATTGATTCATTGATAAGCTGAGTTATATGACCAAACCAAGGCTGGAAATTTCATTTTTATGAGAGATTATTACCATCAGGATAAACTCTCTTTCTTCAGAAACTTCTATCATGATCAGTGAGAAACTAAGATCTAGAAGAGGGAAACTCACATATGAATTGGCTATACTGACCTTGACATCAAATTAATCAGAAGAGAAAAAGACAAAAGATAATGAAATCTTGACTTTGTAATAAATGGTGGCCATTGTGGACTGGATACAAGAGTTTTTTTTTAAAAAATATGGAAATTTGATTAAGCTGATTGATATAGTTAAAGTTATCTTTAGAATAGTGCAGTAAAGCTAAGTGAAAAGAATTGATGAAAAGCCACACACAGAGTTAAGTAGTGAAAACTGAAGTAACTTGGTATTAAGAAGGTTTTTGAAAAATTATAATGTAATAACTGGTTTCTAAGATAGGTAGGTGATCACACTTTTCAAACCTTTAAATCTCACCAAGAATCCTACTTATTCACCACTAAAAATATTAGGTTGGTGCAAAAGTAATTGCGGTTTTTGCAATTATTTTTAACCTGTTAATCCACAATTACTTTTGCACCAACTTAATAAGATATCATCCACTTTTTAAGATGACAGAATGAAATTCATCCTGTGAAAGGAAAAATACCATGAACAAAGTCTTATTTTATGTTTCTAATTTTGGCTGCCTAGGAAATGTGCAGAGATTATCTTTGACAGCTTCCAGGAAGACCTAGCTACATGGTTAAGTGAAAAGATCACAAGACTCAGTCATGGGACTCGAGTTCCAGTACGAAATGATTAGGCATTCAGGCATTTTGTCAGTGGACCAGGATACCTGGAATAGATGAAAGGCGGACTATATATATTCAGACCTTAAATACCACACTAATTAGCTTACCTGGGAAATGGTGAAATTAGCACAAGCTTTAAAGCAGTAAGGTGAAAGGATTAGATTTCTGCATTCAAAAGATAATGTGTGGCCTTGTAGGTCCTAAACTGACAGGGTGGTGTCCATGGAAACCTGTTGGTACCACTGAGCCATTGGGTGGCACCTAGCAAAGGGCTTCGAGTTCCATTCTGACTGAGACACTTGCCCAGAGTTTGATGTACCTATGCCCCCAGGCAGGAGGATGAGTCTCTGCCTTCTGCACTACTTCAAGACCACCAGAACGCCTCTGGAATGAGAGGGTTGAAATGTTGGGAATAGACTCATCTTTGGAGATGCCAGAAGGAAAACATAGCTGAAAATCAGGCATAAACAGCTGATGAACAAGGTTACAGAAAACCCTGAGGACACCAGCTCCCTGGAGGCTCGAAGTGTTGCTTTGACTGTCCATATCCACAATTATTAAGAACCCACGAGCCAACATCAAAAGGTCAGAGCCCAAAAACCCTTCCTGATGATGAAGAACTAGAGGAAGAAGATCCTCAAGAAATGTTCATAAGAACAACCAGGAGGATTTTGAGAGAACAAGGAGCTTGAGATCTGCTCCTATTTTCCCTCTGTGCCTCTGAATAGTTTCCATAGCTAAGAGACCTAGAAGGCTTTGCCTGTAGATGAGAAGACCAGTGGAGCGGGGAGCTTTCCAAGGCAGGTCTAGGGCACCTGAATAAACAAACAAACAAACAAACAAATAAAGTTAAAATCAGAGAGAGACAAAGATGGAAAGGGGAGGAAATGGGACGAGGGAGAGAACCATGGTGGAAATATATAGGATAAATTAGAGATATGGGGCAGGAAAAGTTAGGCTACTGTAGCATATCAGGCACCATTATCAGGAGATCATGGTGATGCCTGAACTAAAAGAGTGTTAATTAAGAGGAAGAAGCAGAGAGAGGAGACATTTTAAATTCCGTTCTTCTGAGATAATTCTGTAACACTTAAAACAATTTTGAGTGGTTAAGGGAAATCCTATGCAATTACCACTGCATTTCTAAATATCTCTTAACCTGATTTTGGAGAAAACCAGCATTTTTTAATCTTAAAATTGAAATTTTCAAAGAAAATTTGGCACATGGTATAGAAGAAAAGATCCTCTAGGTTCTAATCCCAGTATTTCCAGGCACGAACCAGCCCCAAGACCTTGGGCCATCACCTCCAGTGGACCCCAGTTTCTAAATATTTAAAATAAGAGGCCTGACATATAATATCTCCAATTTCTATCTAAAATTCATTAAGGATCTGTTTTAAATTTAAAGTTTCATTTTTCTAAATCTTAGGTTATCTTCTCATAGCAGTCTCCAACATCTGGAAAGCAACAAGTTAATGCCTCAGTTCTCCAGTGACAACTATCAGTTACGACAAAAATGAGACACCATGAGATGCTTGTAGAAACTGTTTTGTAGAAGAGTTATACGCTTTGTGTCCATTTTCGTCTTATTTGTAGGCATTGCATGATTCTCATAATAGACATCGGATGGGTAGGAGAAGGTGAAACTGTGGAGAACCGCAGAAACAAATTGGAGAGGAACGTACCTATAAACATGCAAAGTAGTGACAGCACTAGAGCTGAAGGGTAGAGGCTGTGAGGGGATGAATGAAAGATAGATAAATGATCGTCCAAGTACTTATCGAGGCAAACATTTGGTACATAATTTGTTTTTGATACAATTGTAATGAATGTCATTCTTCTCTATGGAGCAACACGCCAGATCTTTAGCACATTGCTGCTTGGTGCCCAGTAGGCAGCGAGTGCCCAGTTGCCAGTGCCACTTTTTAGTGCATGTTCATCTGCAGGATATTAAACAGATTGCCATCCTTTTGATGTTTGTGAATACGAGTAGTAAATACCATATGATAGGACTCAATGGATTTGTTTCAGGAAAAAGAAAAAGACAAAGACAAGGCTGAAGGACGGAAGGAGGAGGAGGAGGAAGAAATTTGCATCTCTCCCTGAAATGAAGGGATGAACTAGGTAAGTCTCAAAGGATATGAGTGTTGTGGAGGTGAGTAGCAAGCTTTGTATCTAGAAAAGAATGGTACACATGCCACTTCACCCCCAAATTTCTAGCATGTGTCATGACTACGATAATGGCTCCCCAAAGACTCTGTAAATATATTTTTCAGGAAGAAAAAAATCACTGGAGACGAGAAAATGATTTTATCATAGTTCAGAAGCTTGCAGAATGTGTCTAGCTTAAGTGGCCGTAATAATTGTATATATGTATGAGTATGAGAGTGTGCACCAAATATTTGCTGGCCGAAACAACTCTAACTTTCCTAAGAAACTCATGAGTTATCACCTTTACTTTCTTTTCATCTTGTAAAACGTCATAACAGAGTTCTTTGAGGTAGACCAAGTTCAAGGAAATCCCTGTCAGTTGAGGAACAGTAGAATATAGAAACTTACATTTTAATCTCCCTCCCAACATGTCTTTATGACATCTATTAAGTGAGTTAAATTTTTCACTTCTTTGTATTTGAAGGTGTTGGAGTGGATGACCTCTTAAACCCTAGTCAACTCCAGGCTCTCCTGACTTTGCAGAACGTGGTCTTGGAGTTTTCTTAGAGAACATCATTTTCTTAAAATACTAGATTCTATGCAAGTAATCATATTCCCCAGATCAATTGTCTCTTAAATTCTAAAGCCATACGCTTTTTGGATTGGGAAGGTGATTTTCTTGTTCTTTTCCTCAACGTTCTCAACTGTGAAACTGAGCTAATGGTAGATATCTATGGCCTATTTGAAATAGAGTTGGGAAGAAGTGATCGGTTTATTCTGTGAAATACACTTGAGGTCAGACAAACTTTATGTTACAATGAAAGAGAGAGAGAGACACCAAGATCCTAATCAAAGCTTTCTGCTCCAGGCTGTGTACTCATTCTTGCTCTGGTCACTTTGCTACACAGGGAGGTACAGTTAAATGGGTTGCCTGATTCAGTTCAAAGGAAAAGCTAGACAAATCAGAGTTATCCTTATTTGCAGTCATTAGAACATTTTTGTCGTGGTTTCTGCCTAACTCTCTTTCGAAGCTACTAATATAGACATATATAGTCAGTGTCCCTTACTATTTTTGGTTTTGTAAAGATTTTCCAAATTTGGATTTCCTGTGACACTTGAAAAACATACTTTAATAACTAAATATAAGAAAGATGTGTGGATTGTTTACAATGAACTGAATTTCACAAGTAGTTTATATAAAATTATGAACATAGTCTTACCAAATTCAAACCTTTTTTTTGGGGGGGGGAAATAAATCAGTTTGTTGTGGGCTGATATAATAATGAATTGTAATGTTTATTAAACATATAGAGGGCTGAACACATGTGTATTCAGCTAAACACATAGAGGGCAAGGGTCACATGCAATTTCTCTAAGGCTCAAATAAATAGGACTGTAAAGGTTCTCGATGAAAACTATGAGGAAATATTTAAATTTAAGTTCGCGCATTTTGTTTTCGTTGAAATAATGAAAATAGACTGTAGAGCTATCATTTCAGTGAGAGATTAACTTAGCAGACTGAGATGATACTGTATTTACTCTAGACTATGCTGGAAGATTACCTTAGGGCATCTTATTAGTTTACATGACTTAAAAAAAATGGCATGGAAACAAATTTCCCATATCTAACCATCGTAGAGTTGGTGTATAGTGTTTCACATAAATGGGGTTGTTTAATGTAACATTTATATTTATGCATTGAGAACAGGTCTCACCAGTGGGTGAACCAATAGCTTCCCTGTGAGATTATGGGTATTAATATCAAAATGATAATATAAGCACCAGAAACCAGGCACAAACAGATAATAATTTAGTATTCTTTATGGCGCGAGAAGGGGAAGATGTTTATCCCTCTAAGTCTGATGCATATGGTTGCTACTCCTAGAGCTAAGCTCAAAAGGATTGAGCTGTTTGGTGCTGTTTCTACCACATAAGGTGTCTTTAGTTAGATTTAATAGTACAGCTTGTTTCTCTTTGGATACCTTTAACATTCCTTTCCTTTCATGCCTTCTTTCTTTCTTCTCTCTTCCGCTTATGCACCCTTTCCCCTCCCAGATATGACTTACTTGTTTTAATTCACAAACTGCATCTTTGGAAAACAGTGTCAGAATTAGATGCCTTTCATTCCTCTGGTTAATGTTCGAGCTCATGCTCTCTCACTCACACATTTGCCTGACATTAAATTATGACTTGCTGTGTCATAACAGGCATGCAATGAGACCCCATCATCATAATTTAACCAAGTAGTTCTGCTTAGTGGCAATATAGAGACGTTATTCATTAGCTAATTTTATAATAGAATATACAGAAGCTCCTTTATAATCTTGGGGCAAAGTACTGTAATTTACCAATATCACATAAGTTAAATTATGAAAAGGAGATCTATAAAGGCAAATATATATATATATATATATATATATATATATATATATATATATATATATATATATATGTGTGTGTGTGTGTGTGTGTGTGTGTTTAAAGGGAAAGCTGATAATCACAGGAGTATAATATTGACAGAGTGAGAATGAGATTCAAAGGTTGAAGACTTTTAGCCTGATTTTCTTATATCTTTGTTTGTGACTCTTCATAAGGTCATTTGCAGCAGGTCCCAGACTGAGAATTATGACCAAATAAATGAAATGGAAAATTAATTTGTTTTAAATGATACTCGATATTATCATGTACTTCTCCAGCCTAATCATACAAATGACTGCAAGTAAAGCTCATAGACCTTCTAGAGATAGCAACCGACACACCCCATACTAGCAGACCGTACAATCAGTGAGGATACATCAGTCTGCCTAACAGAGAGGAGCAAAAATTCACCTACTTGAGCAAACTTTGGGTATATTTCTTCAGAGATTGAAGATATTTTTTTTCTTTTTTAAAAAATAGTTTTATTGAGGTGTAATTGACCCTATAATAAACTGCACACATTTAAAGCGTCCAATTTGATTAATTTTGACATATATATTCACCCTTGAAGCCATCACCGTAATTAACCTAATGAATGTATTCATCACCTCCCGAATTTTCTTTGTGCTCCTCTGTAACCATGCCTCCTATCCCCTCCGGCCTACTCTTTATCCCCTCTCCCCTGATCCCAGGCAGCCGCTGATCTGCTTTCTGTCACTGTGCAATAGTTTGCATTTTCTAGAATTGTACATGAGTGGCATCAAACACTATGTATATAGTCTGGTTTATTTCACTAGGCTTAATTATTTTGAAATTCACCTACGTTTTAGTGTGTATCGATAGTTGCTAAGTAGTCTCCCATTGTAGGAATATTCCATGGTTTGTTTATCCATTCACCTATTGGTGGACATTTGAGTTGTGTCCAGTTTTTGGCTATAACAAGTAAAGTACTATGGATCTGTGTACAGATATATTTTCATTTCTCTTGGGTAACTACCTGGAATAATACGATAAATGTTTATTTATTTTTAAGAAACTGTTACAACTGTTTTCTAAAATGTTTGTACCATTTTACATTTCCAACAGAATCATATGAGATGTTCGGTTCTCCATCTTTACCAATACTTAATGTGATTGATTATATTTTTAATTTTAGGCATTCTAGTCAGTGTGTAGTTATATCTAATGTGGGTTTTCTTTTTTAATCTGTTAATATGGTGAGATACATTGAGTTTTCTAATTATACTGATTAATTATACTAGCTTTACTTTCCCACACTTGGTCATGATGTTTTATCCCTTTTATATATTGTTAGATTAATTTTGGTGAGAATTTTTGTATCCAGATTTATAAAGGATATTGATCTGCAGTTGTTTTTGTCTTGTCACGTCTTTGTCTGGTGTTGGCATTAGAGTAGTGTTGTAATCCTGACCTCATAAAATGAGTTTGAAAATGTTCCCTCCCTTTCAGTTTTTTGGGAGAGTTTGTATAGAATGAGTATTATTTCTTCATTGTTGAAGCCATTTGAGCTTGGGGTTCTCTTTGTGGGAGGTTTTAAACTAGAAATTCAATTTATTTAATAAATACAGGGCCATTCAAATTACCTGTGTTTTTTTCTTGAGTTTTGGTAGTTTGTGTTTTCCATTTCTTCTAAGTTGTCAAATTTACTGGCATAAAGATTTCTTATATTCCTGTATTGTCATTTTAATATCCTTAGGATCTATAGTGATATTACTCCTATTCTGATATTGATAATTTTTGTCCCCTCTCTCTCTCTCTCTCTTTCTCTCCCTCTCTCTCTCTCTCTCTCTCTCTCTCTCTCTCTCTCTCTCTCTCTCTCTCTGTCTCTTTCTGTCTCTCTCTGTCTCTCTTTTTTTTCCCTCTAGTCAATCTGGCTGAAAGTTTTTAAATTTATTGATATTCTAAAAGAAAAAAAAAAACCTATGGCTATATTGATTTTTGCTATTATTTTTCTTTTTTCTATACTATTGATTATTGTTCTCATTTTTATTATTTCTTTTCTCTAATTTGTATTTAATTTGTTATTATCTTAAGTTTTTTTTTTTATTTGAACTGTTTTCTCTCTTTTAATATAAGCCTTTAGTCCAAAAATTTCTCCCTAAGTATTGCTTTAGTAATATCTCATAAATTTAGTGATATCTTATTTTGTTTTCATTTTCATTGTGTTCCAAATTCTTTCTCTTTTCCTTCTTTATCTCTTTAACTCATGAGGACTTTAAAAGCTTGTTATTTCATTTTCAAATATTTGGGGATTTTTCAAAAAATCTTTAGTGATTTATAATTCCAGCGTTCTCAGACAGCATACTTTGTATGAAATACTTTTAAATTTACTGAGGCTTGGTTAATGGCAAATGATGTTATACCACTTCCTATATGTACCTTATATTATTATACTTTCATTTATCCACGTCCAAATTTCTTGTTATTTTTGTTTTCTTGTATATATACTTAAGTTCTATACTAGATTATTTTTGTTTGAGCAGTCAATTTTTTTTCTGCTTGAAAATAATACTTACTGTAGCATGAGGCTTGAATGAGGTCTATCTTGGTAAAATAACTATTTTATATGCACTTGCAAAGAATATGCAGTCTCCTGTTATTAGGTGGTAGGATCTATGAATGTCAGTTAAGTTGTTTGCAGTATTGTTCAAATTTATACTTTATTAAATTTGTCTACTGATATTAAGGAAGAGATGTTGAAATCTTTTACATATTATAATTATAGATTTATCTACTTTTCTTTGAGTTCTATGAGATTTTTGCTTCATGTATTTTGAAGCTCTGTTTTAGATGCGTAAATCTTTAGGATTCTTATGTCCACTAGGTGAATTGACCCCTTTATTATTGCAAAATGACTTTATCACTGATACTATTCTTTGCTCTGAAATTTGGATTTTGATATAATTAATATAGCCATTCCAGCTTTCTATTAATATTAGCATGGTATTTTTTTCCTGTCCTTTATAACTATTTTTTTCTTTATATTTGAAATGTGTTTCTTGGAGGCAGTATATATTTGGGTCTTGGTTTTTTATTTGATATGGCAGTATTTCTTTTTATGTGAAGTAATTAGACCATTTATATTTAATGTGCTTATTTATATAGTTATATATAAGTTCCTGCTGTTGTTTTCTATTTTTTTATTCTTTCTTTTCTTTCCTTTTTCATCTCTTTTCTGCCTTATTTTGGATCAATTGAATATTTTTATGGTTCTAGCTTATGTACTTAATTTGCTTATTATAATTCTGTTTTGTTATTTTGGGATTTAGAGTATGCATCTTTAATTATCAGTGTAACTTCAAATGATGTTATACCACTTCCTATATGTACCTTATATTATTATACTTTCATTTATCCACGTCCAAATTTCTCGTTATTTTTGTTTTCTTGTATATATACTTAAGCTCTATAATAGATTATTTTTGTTTGAGCAGTCAATTTTTTTTCTGCTTGAAAATAATACTTACTGTAGCATTCCACATTTTTTCAGCATACACCCACCTAAGATAATTAAATCCAAAGGTAAAATGTAACAAATATAGTTAAAATCATATGTACTTTTTAATGAAAATATAAGACATATACTTAAATTTTAAGTACTGTCTCTTTAAGAAAAAGTTTCTCCTAGTAAATTATATGCATAATTTATGTCCAAAAATGTATACAAATGTTTACACTAAAATATTTATGTATGTAGTGGTCCACTCAAGACTACCCTTTTTTATAAACTTACTTTATAAAAGAGATACTGACTGTATATGAAATGAGTAAGCATATATATATATATATATATACACACACCAAGTAGAGTACATAAAATGGAGAGATCAAAAAAAATCAAGGAAAAAGTGTCCTTTTACCTATAGGAACTACATAGCAAATCAGTGTAATTAGCAAGACCATGTAAAATGTCTGAAGAATTTTAATTTGGCAAATATTTTCCAGAAAAATATCTAAGCTATGGGAATACTAAATTTCTATTCCAAGAATTTATTTTTTCATTAAATATTCAATGAAAATATTGTGGTCTCCCTAATATGTGTAAAAGGGGACTTGGGAGGTCTATTAAAAACTACAAGTCCCTCAGTTCTGGCAGTTTAGTTACACCTCTTAGTCAAGTGTGTGTAGTACAGAGAACCAAATCCTGGTCTGTAGTGTTAGAAAATGTTTGATGAAAGATTCCACAGATGCAATATGAATATCCTATATTCTAGAGCACATGGAATAGAATTTTATAACAATGGAAGCAGTTAACCCCAAAGTGTCTGGCCCAACCTTAACTGTCAACGTTAAAAAAAAAAAAAAAAAAAAAACATACCAAATATTCCTACAGTGTTGTTTTTTTTTTTTTTTGCTGTAATTTATTTATTTCAAGTCACAGATCTACTTGTAGAGTTCTCATAAGTCATGAAGCAAGTGGTTCATCCAGAGTCTGTGTTGGTGTCATCTCATTCAGAGATAAAATTGCTGAATTCTTTCACTATGTAGAAAGCTCACATCTTGAGACTCTATGCTCGGTGTTATTATTGTATGCCTGATATGTATCTTGCTCCAATTAATATAATCATGCTACTCACTATGTAAAAACCCAAGGGCAGACTAGAGAAGATAGCAGAATCAATACTTTCAGGAGACTGAGTTGTAACCCAACCCATTGACTTCATCACAGCTTTCTTCCATGTAGAATAACGAATGTCACTTTCTGTGGCCTTGATCTGTGGTTCAATCCGTTCCATCAGGACAGATGACAAGTCCTCAGGTTTAAGACTCCAAATGCCCACTCCTTCTGCAGCTCCTGCCGCCATGGCAGCTCCCAGTGCAGTTGTTTCAGGCATAGAGGGCTTTACTACTGGAATATGCAGAATGTCTGCTTGTAGTTGCATAAGAATTTTATTGTTGGTCATTTTTCCATCTACCTGCAAATGACTGAGTGGAATTCCACAGTCACGGTTCATGGCATCCAAAATCTCTCGGGTTTGAAAACAGATAGCTTCTAATGCAGCAAAAGCAATATGACTTTTATTGGTGAACTGAGTGAGACCACAGATTATCCCTCTTGCACTGGGATCCCAATAAGGTGCATATAACCCTGAAAAGGCTGGGATGAAGTAGCAGCCATAAGAAGTACCTACTTCTTTAGCAAGTTTTTCAATTTCTTCTGAGGTGTTTATAATTCCAAGATTATCTCTTAGCCAACGAATAACAGCACCAGCTATGGCAACAGAACCTTCTAGTGCATAAAATACTGGCTTATCTCTGCCTAATTTGTAAGCCACTGTGGTCAGAAGGCCACACTCAGAAAATACACACTTACGCCCGGTATTACATAATAAGAAACAACCTGTTCCATACGTGTTTTTGGCTTGTCCTTCCTGGAAGCACATTTGTCCCACTAATGCGGCAGACTGGTCTCCCAAACACCCAGATATCGGCACACCTTCTAAGGCCCCATCTTTCATTAAGCCATAGATCTCAGAAGAACTCCAGACATTTGGGAGAATGTTCATTGGAATTTCAAAAAAGTCACAGAGCTCTTTATCCCATTCCAAAGAATGAATGTTGAAAAGCATTGTCCTACTTGCATTTGTTACATCTGTACAGTGGACACCTTCATTAACTCCTCCTGTCAAATTCCAGATAAGCCACGAATCAATGGTCCCAAAAAGAGCTCTACCTTCTTCAACAGCCTTTTGAACATTCATCACATTGTCAAGAATCCAACGAAGTTTCACTGCACTGAAATAAGTGCTAAGTGGAAGGCCTGTCTTGGACTTTACAAAGTTATTATTTCCTGGAATTTTTCGACTCAGATTCTCAACGGTTGACTGGGTTCTTACATCAAGCCATACCACAGCATTGTAGAGCGGCTCTCCAGTTAACTTGTCCCAGATCAGAGTGGTTTCCCTCTGATTGCTGACACCAATAGCTTTTATGTTGGAAATATCAATATTCAGTTCGTTAAGTTTCTCACACGTTTTCTCTATACATTCATAGACAGACTGAAGAATTTCCTTAGGGTTTTGTTCCACCCATCCTTCTCTTGGAAACTCTTGTGTTAATTCAACTTGATGGTGACTAAGTAGTTCCGCTGTTTTTGAATTGAAAACCAGAAAGCTGGAGGAGTTAGTCCCCTGGACCACTGCCCCCACCAACGGCCCCACAACTGATTTCTTCGGGGCTGCCATGAAACCAACAGGTCGACCCAGCCACTCTGGTGCCGTTTCCCAGGTAACGGAGGTGTTGGGGGGAGGGGCATGCAGTACATCAGAAGCAAAAGGCGCAGGCGCAGTGGCTGCCTGGGCTGACCGTGAAGCCGCTGGAGGCAACCTTTGCCCTTTAACCCGCACGACATCTTCTCACCCCTCCCTGCTGGCTCAGGCCCTGCCATGCCCCCAACCAACCAATTATCTTTTGAGGAGGTTTTAGTTTTTTAAAAAATCATATATTTACCCACATAATTAGTCAAGGTTACTTTTCATTCTTTGCGGACCCATATTTCTGTCATTTTCTTTCTTTTTTTAAGGTTTTCCTCAACATTTCTTCTTGTGAGAATGGCTGGAAATGAATTCTTCCCACTTTCGAATGTCTGAGAAGTATTTCCTCTTAATATTTAAAGATATTTTTCTCTAGATCTAAAAATTCTAATTATTTTTATTAGTTTTTAATTTCAGGGCTTGAAAATATTGCTCCACCATCTTCTCTTCTTATGTCGTTTCAAGTGTGAACATCGCTGTCTTCCTTATTTTTAACATGCCTATTTTTCTTTCATTGCCTTTAAGTATTTTTTCTCTTGATCAGTGGTTTTGGTTAGTTTTAAAATGATGTAACTTGGTGTAATTTCTTATTTCCTGTGTTTGGGGCTCATAGGGTCTGTGGGTTTATAGATTTCATCAACTTTGGAAAACGTTGGACCATTATTTCTACAAATAAATTTTATTTTCTCTCTCTTCTCTGCTTTAGAGACTCCACACATATTGGACTTGCGTCACAGATCACTGATGCTCTACTTACTATTACAATTATCTTTTCTTTCTATGGTACACTGTAAATAGTTTATGTTGCTATGTCTTCAAGTTTGCTTATCTTTCTTCTATGTTTAATCTGCTAATTCTTCCAGTGTATTTTTCACCTCACACATTGTAGTTTCTTCCCAAGGAGTTCAATTGGAGTTTTAAAAGTATTTACTTGGGTTTTTTGAGCACATGGAATACAGTTAGAATAACTTTTAATTTCATTTTGTGCTAACTATGGCATTTGTATTAGTTCTGATTAAATTTTGACTAATTTGTCTCTTCATTATGGCTTGTATTTCCCAGCTTCCTTGCATGCCTGATAATTTTTGATTAGATGCCACATATTGTGAGTTTACCTGGTTGGGTTGCTGGATATTTTTGTATTCCTATGAATTTTGAGTTTTGTTTTGAGATGCAGTTAAGTTACTTGGAAACAGTTTGATTCTTGCATTTAAGATTTGTTTTTAAATCTTGCATTTAAGATTTGTTTGGAACAGGACAGTCCTCAGTCTAGGGCTAATTATTGCCCTTTACTGTGATGAGTATTCTCTACTCAGAGGCTATGAAAAATGAGATTTTCATGGTTGGTGGGAATAGTCCCTGTTCCTCATACTGGATTAACACTGGAAACTGTTGTCTTTCATCTTTTCATATGCATCTTTCCCCAGCCTCAAACAGTTTCCTTTCTCACATGCACTGATCAATACTCAATATTAAGGGGGGTACCTGCTGAAGATCTCCAGAGTCCTCTTCCTATGCAGCTGTTTTCTTTCCAACACCTGCACATTCCAGCTGTCTTCATCTCTCTGGATACTCAGCTCCACCTCCTTGCCACAGGGTTCACGCTGTTCCCAGTGCTGTGGCCTCAAAACTCCCCCAGTGCAATAAGCTGGGAAGTTATAGTACTCATGCCATCTGTTTCTTGCCTCTTAGGGAATCACTGCCCTTTATTACCTGATATCCAGTATTTGTGAATTGTTTTTATGTTTTTTTAATTATGCAGGCTATTGAATATATTTTGTTCATTTTTCATTGTTTCAGATGATAAATGACGATAAATCTAATACCTGTTACTTCATCTTGGCCAGAATGGAAATTCACTTAAAATTTCAGATTGGAAAGTTGGTGAATAAATATTCATTATCTCACTAATCAAAAATTATTAAATATCCACTCAATGAATAGAATTTTTCTTCATTAGGCTATAGACTATACTTTTGAGTTATAGTCTCAAGGAGAAAATACATTTATTCTTAGTGAAACCAACAAAACAGGTAGAAAATAACATAGAAAATCAACAATAATGTTACTTTTATATTTTAACTAGATCATATTTTCCACTTTAAATAAAAACCCTCCAAAGAATTTCATGAATTCAGAAAAGCAAACTTAGCAACCACACTTAATTTGAATAGTATAGGATTGAAATCAATAATAGATAGTACAGAATTTCCTGATCATATTTCTGTTCAGTTTTTAAAATTCTATCAGAGATTCTCTAAGCAAAAATTTAGAGGCAACACTTACTAGTATGTCAGTTTACAATACTATGTTTGAATTTCATGGTACAGATTGTTTTAAATATTTTTAAATGCTATATTTTATTCTCAAGTATTTGGCCATAGTAAATATTATATGTATAGATTAACCTATACAATAAAAATATTTGGCCCAAAATTTCTTCCCCAAATTCCTCTCCCCTGCCACATTAATATATATATATATATATATATATATATATATATATATATATACACACACACACACAAATGTTACCAACACCATTAGTTTTTGAACCTAGGGATACTTTTAAGTATTTGTTTTTTAATGCAAGTAACTTAATTATAAAGTCATTGGTTTAGTTATAATATTAGTTTACATATTAATTTCACTGTTAATAAATTGTATCCACTAAATAATCAGATAAGTGTTTCAATTTAGTTTAGAAAGAAAAGTTGACCAGATTGATTTAACTTTGTTAGAGTAGTTGGAAACTTAACCAAAGTTGATTACCAGCGCTTTTTATTTTTTAACTAGGAAACGTAAACTAACTCCACTAATTTTTTATTTCAGAAAAAAAATTAAAAACACAAATCTTTTGCTTGTCAGTCTGTAATAGCTTTCCTATGTTCTAGTATAAGCACCTCTGTAATAATCATTGGCCCTATCTTATTTGTGAAGACATTCAACTTTACAAGGAAATTGTTATTCATTTGTATTATATTCCATATAATTGCAAATGCTTTAATGGTGAACATACTATTTAGAATAGTTCCCCCAAAATCAGACATTTCTTCAAAAAGTCTTTTAACGTAAGATTATTAAAATTAGTCATTAAACCAATTGACTTTCTATTATTACTTATTTACTTTTAAGTCTACTTCTTTAGAATGCAGTTACATCTTGATATATGATTGTTTAAATGATATCCACACTGTAAAGTTTAAAATGTATTCATTCATTCAGTAATTTGATAAATATGTTTTGAGAGGTTGCTATATATGGGCTTTATTATAGGCAATAATATAGTAGTGCATAAACATTCTTCTTGTCCTTATTACAACATCTAAGTTAAGAACAGTCCCAATGGATGTGCCTTCCTTTGTATATCATGTTTTAGAGAACCATTCATTTAATTATTGCTTTTTCTAGGAAGCCCATTAAATTATAAGTTCAATGAGGACAGGTATCTTAGCTGTTTTATTCGATCTTATATCTTTGGCACTTAGAACAGTGTCTGACCCAAAGTAGAAACTGAAGAAATATTTGTTGAATGAGTTAATGAACACCACTATATATGATTCTTACTTTATTAAATAATTATCATAAAGTCTAGATAATTTTAAGTTTGATTGGTGGATGAGCTATTGGTTATTCATTTTACAATCTAATATAATAAGGTAGACTGATGAATAAAGGGATGGAAAAATGAAAAGATATATGATAAAATCAGCATAGTAAAAGACTGATTGTAGAATCAATGTGATAGATACTATGGTGTTGGTGGTAAAGTTCTTTCAACTTTTCTATATGCTTGCAAATTTTTATAACGAAATATTGGGCAAATGTAATGCAAGTAGAAAGCTGGTCAAGCTGCAAAATAGTTAATAGAGATCTATTTCATACAGGTTCTTGTTTTTGTTTGGAAGGACAGTTGAAAGGAATAAAAGAGTCAATGCCAAGTTTGCTTTAATGTGAGAGATTCTGTGGTGGAAAAATCTAGTTATAGTTGTTCATGTCAAGAAAACCATTAATTGTGAATCCTTTTCATGCAGATATTTGCACTTTTATTGTAGGAATTTTATTCTGCCTTTGTAAACCTTGTAAATCCTAGGAAGCCAACTGCACGTTTAAGTCCTTGGCTTTTAATAAGAAATAGCAGGCATTCAAGAATATTGCTACTCTTTTCAATCTCTAACGAGTGGGAATCAGTTTTGAAAGTTTCGATTTCACCAAATTTGAAGTAACCTTAACCTTTAGTTTGAGAGTGTGTGCCCTGATGGTAAGGGCATTGAATTATAGTTTGTGGCTAGGAAATTTAACTTTTTTTTAGATTGTGTCATAACCAATGCATCATCACAGTTGGTAATCTTCAAAACACTGATGCATTTTTCTACATGCTGTTCCCAAATGTGCTGGACCAGCTGTTGAGAGCCATGCCATCCAATTGCCTGGAAGACCTCTTCTTGGACCACAAATCACCTAACATACTATCCTTCTTTGTTCTAATAAAGAATGGAAAAATTAAAGGAAGCTACTGTGGTTTATTACTCATGTTTTCTCTGTTAAGCATGTGCTGTGGGAGTCACTGTGCCCACACGAGGAGGCCTTGGCTTTCTAGGTAAGCACTCAGCACAGACAAATCAATGAGTTTAATAGTCATGGTTGTGAAAGTGATTTTCTGAATGTTTGACTCTTGAAATTTTTGATTTTGTGTATGTGTGTGCGTGTATGTGTGTGTTCTTTGTCATTTTCCCAGTGAAAATTGCCCTGACACTGATCTCAATGTTAATGTATTCCTGCTTACATTTGACTTTGGAATATGTTACGGCTAATTATCATTACACAGGATGAAAGATCAGAGCCCTGAGTGAGGTGCTTGGGTTTAGGAACAAAGGGAGGCCAATTCAGCCTCTTGGCTCTAGGCCCAACAATTGTAATTGAACATCTTGAATCTGGTGGGGTCTTTGCATGTATTTCTTGTTCTTTTTCTCCCTCACTTTTTGAAAGAGGGTACGAGAAGGGGGTTAAGGGTTGGAAGGGGCTGAAATTTCCCCTTGAACATGATGTCAATATGTTGGCATGTCTCCTTTTATTAAGATGCCATCCAACTGATAACAAGTCCTGCTGTGTTTTACCAACATAAAAAATTAGGCTGGAGACCGAAGAGCGGCAGGTGGCTTTTGGCACCAAGAAATAATCACACTTGATGTGGAAAGTAAAGTAAAAGGAGCCATCTGTTCACTGCAGGAGGACGTGAAAAATCACATTAACATATTGTCACTAACATCATGAAATACACAGTTAATAATAAATTTAGTTATCATGGCAAGTTGCGTTGGATACTTACTCTGAAAATGCAGCATGTGAAAGATGCTCTTTCTTGCCCACTCCATCTTTTTTTTTTTGGAAAAAAAATACAGACTTTAAATCTTTCCTTGGTGTGTGTGTGTGTGTGTGTGTGTGTGTGTGTGTGTGTGTGTGTGTGTGTGTGTGGTGTGGCTGGGGGGAGGAAAGTGTTTCATTTTAAAGCCTAGCTGTGTATGGTTCATTTTTGTTGACTAAGGCAACAAAATGGAATGAATGACTTCTTGGATTTTGTCGACTTATCCACCATGTTAATTTATAGCTTCTTACCTGGATGGAGAAAAAGAGATGTAGGAGAGAAAAGGATTGTTTTGATGATGTCCCTGCACAAAACACAGAGCATGCAAACCCTTCTAGAAAAGGCATGGGGTCGCAGATCCCTGTCACAGAGGAGAATCAGTGGCGTGGCCTTTCTTGAATGTCTAATGGACATCGGAACCTACCGTTAGTCAGTAGTGTTCCTGCTGCGTATTTTCCTAGTGGCTTTTGTGTGAGATACCCGTGTATACTTTATAAGAGAACAAGCATGTTAAAACAATGTGATGGGAAGATTTTATTGCACTTTTTTTGTGAAGAAGCCACAGAAGCTGCAGATCAATCTGAACTGGGAAAATTGGACAATTGGAGTCATTATTAGAGCCATGTTTATATTTTTTTTTCTGTATGGTATGCTCTTTGTTTCTTGTAGTCATTGCTCAGTGTCATTGCAAATTTATGACTCAAACCCACATTATTGTTAGTATTATTAATATCAATATCTCAGTCTCACTATTTACAAAATTACAGTTGTCATGTAATAGAATTTTAACAACTTGACCAATAGTTATTCCTTGTTTATGAATGTTGGTCTATACCCAGTCATTATCACATTTGCTAGAGAGAAGCAATATATAAATAACTCGAAAAATATCTGTATGCAATCACGTAAAGAACATTAGAATGAGAATCAGGATTTTAGTTCCAGCTCTGACTCTAACTAGCTTTGTGATCAGCAAGTCAAATTACCTCTCAGGCCCTTTTTGTCAGGAGTAAAATTTAGGTAACCTCTGAAGAAAATTTCCTCCTCTAAAATTTAAAGATAAAATAAATGTCCAATGAAACTTTATTTTTATTTTAAGTTAATGGGGGGAAAATGGTGTGCAAGGGACTGCCATTTTGGTAGTATTTACTCATAAAACCTGAATGACCCTGTAATGTGTGAATTAGGGTTACCAACTTTCATCCAGACAACAACTAGACAGGTTCTGGTGGCATTTGGAGAGGTCTGTTTTGTTGGGAGCAAGGTGGTGGGTTTTTCTTCTGTTGTGTGAATGTGGCATTCTGTCTCTAAGGGCGAATGTTACCATGTATTCCTGACATAGGGATAGACTCTGCCACCTTAGTCCAGTCATCACTGGTCTCATGAGCAGAGACTTACGTTTCTGTTCTTTAGATTTTTTTTTTTTTTAATGGGGGAATCATTGGGAAACAGTGTGTTTTTCCAGGACCCATCAGCTACAAGTCAATCTAATTGTGAAGGGCTCAACTCACTGGCCCATGTGGGAATCGAACCAGCGACCTTGGTATTATGAGCACTGCGCTCTAACCAACTGAGCCACCCATTGGCCCTAGAATTTTTTTTTTTTTTTTTAATGACACAATTTCTGTTCTCTCAGTTAGATGCTCTGGACACAGAATCTACTGTCTACTGAGGAATAGCTACAGACCTGTTAATTTTCTCCAATGGTTTTACATCATACACTTGTATGCTAGGTTCATTTTCCTGAACATCCTACCTTCTCTCCTATATCGTTTCTTTCCCAAGGTAACTTCAGATCATTTTCTTTCTTCAAGGAAACCTTTTGCGACCCCTTAACCGTCGTTAAGTCACCTTACTGTACTTTCACATCCTACCTTGTACTTCCTTTTTTCTAATATTCATTGCAAATGAATTAATGAGTCAGTGTATGCCATGTCTACTGAATTATAAGCCTTGTGAGAGCAAACCCTGTTTGTCTATCATGGTCACCGATAATGCCAGGCGTACAGAGCCATTCAATATCATTTTGTTGATTGACAGTTGGTTACCCTAACCAACCATCAGGTTTAATCAGGTTTTAGGAAACATAGAATGTGTCTTTGGATTTGGCATCACCCTAGTCATCCTGAAAGTCTCAGGTGAATTTTAGGTGACTGCCCCAGAGGTTATCATTCCTATTGGAGGCACAGTTAGAACTAGACACTATTTTAGGGTTTCTCAGGAGCAGTTAAAATGTTTAAAGGCTATCCTAGCATGGACATCAAAACAGTTCATGGCTCTTTTAGGCATTTGGATTCCTTTTTATAACAGCCTGAAAATGTATGATCACTTAGGTGAACATTGTACTTAATAAACACTTAGCTGCTCCTGGGGCTGATCCAACAGTTTGAGTCTACCAAAGCCTTTAGGTCATACCTGGATAAACTATTCTTCAGTAAATTGAAGTCCATCATTTACCAAATTGTACTCAGCTTGAGGGAAACAAATAAGTTAATTTTGCAAAGGTAAAAACTGTCAGAGAAATGTGTTTTATAATATCAAATAGGAACTATATATTTCTTCATGTGTTACCTTGCTATGTTTAGGATGAAATGAATTGGCCAAGTGATTAAGTATGATTTGAAATGAGTTACTGGTGTCCTCCCAAAAGTTATTGTAATATGGACAGTCACATGCATTACACAGCAATATGCATGCTTAACTCATTGCATGTTTAATATTTTAATACATATTTACTGAAAAATGTTTATTAATAATAAATAATCCCAATACGAGGTGACATACTTATTGCTCAATTTTTTTATAAACTGAAAATCTAGTAAAAAACAGCCACCAGGACTGAAAATGTCTGTGATAATCATCTAAAAGGGTAGATTAAACTAGGTAGGGAATCATCATAATGAATGATATTCAATTATACTCTGTAGGAAATTGCCAAATGTTTAGACTTAGATTGGAAATATTTTACCACAATGCGTTAAAATTACCTGAGACCCTTAGAGGCCATTGTACAAACTGACGAGCATTTTCAGAAATCACAGACCCCCTTAACCAGTAGATATTTCATTCCCTGCATGCTGGGCTTCTTTGCAGTTGTTGAAAACCAAGGCAGATGGGTCACTCTAGTCAGCCTGAGGGGACAGGAGCAACACACTTCAGAGCACTGGGTGCCACGCGATTCTTTCTTCTCATCAGATGGGCTGACAGACCCAGAGAGGCCAGGAATCTAGTGATATCCTAGAGGGTCTTGCCGGTGATCATCACTGAAGTGTCTGATAGACTTCCTGCAGATCCCTGGTTTCACAGAGAGTGTTGTCAGTGTCTCTTTCACTGTGACAGCCAGACTTTGACAAGAAATAACATGAGAGAAACTGATGGTTTTGCAGGATGGAAAACATTCAGAGGTTGATGCTCATGAAGAATTGTAGTGTTTTTATTTTCTCTCTGTTCTTTATTATTATTATTATTGTAGTAAGAATACTTAATATGAGAGCTACCTTCATAACAGATTTTTAAGTGTATAACACACTATTATCTATGGGCATAATGTTGTTCCTTAGACCTCTAGAACCTATTCGTCTTGCATCACTGAAATTTTATACACATAGGTGAGAAATTCCCCATTTCCCTTCCCCCAGCAGTCCCTGGCAACAAACATTAAATTTTATTTTATTTATTTATTTATTTATTGCGTTATGCATTTGACTGTATTTGATACCTCATATAAGTGAAATCATGCAGTGTCTTGCCATGACTGCCTTCTTTTTTTTTGTTTGTTTGTTATTCCTACATATCCTCAATAATTCCATCTCTCAGTAAGTAGCCTTTGCTCTTCTTCCTTTGAACTTCTGAGGCATGCAGTGGCTTTTCATTCAGCACTATTGATTCCTTTTTAATGTATTCTTTTTTCTCTGATTTCAGTGTGAACCACCTGAGGGGGAGAGGATCGCTTTAGGTGTTTTATAGTCTTAGGAGTGTCTTGCACACAGGAGTAATAGTCTGTACCTTTGCTCTTCTCCTTTTCCCTTTCTTCATTCATTCAACAAATGTTTGTCAAGTATCAACCATTTAATAGTTGCTGGGAAGCCTCGGGGAGACAATTGTGAACTAGGCAGACACAATTCTTGTCTTCCTGAAGGCCTAGTGGGTACATCAGAAAAAAACTGAGAAAATAAAGGTAAACTTATTGCGAATTGAGTTTAAAAGAGAATAAATGGCCAAGCCTGAGTATAACTGGGGGTGGGAGAAGTGGCTGGTTTTTCTCTGTTTTTCTTACTATTTTTCTTTCCCATTTTTGTCTTAGCTATCACCTCTTCCAAGTCAGATACTCCATATCTCTTTTCAGTTGAATGGATGTCCACAGAATAGGAAAAATGGAAGGCTAACCACTATTATTATTTTTCTCTTTCCATGATACCTCTCTTGGGTGTGTAGAAACTGCCCCCAAGTAAGGACAGGTCATGGCTTTTCAGTGGCCACATGCAGTATGCCTTACAGAGTACCACACATTCAACAGATTATGGATAAAATAATTCTCGTTAAATTAGAATGCAGAGAATACATTTTCCTACACTGAAAAGTTAGACATGGTTTTAGATACTTAGCGGTAACTTATTGTTAATATCCTTATGACATACAGTTTTTACAAGCCAAGAGCCATGCTTATAAATCCCATAGAAGGTTCATGATGTGTATGTATAGAAGGGCAGAATTATAGGCACTGGGTGAACATTATTATCATTCCTTAATTGATTATCCTAGTTCAACACTGGCTATATATGCCATTGGATATCCTCCTGGGTTTGTAGTAATGGTCCCTATATATCTTTATATGTTGTTTTAGGGTAGGAATAAACAGATACACAGTGTTACTATGTGAAAACTATGTACATGTTACAACTGATAAGAAATAAAATGTGGACGATGGGCTCATGACTAAGTAAGGGAACATGACTCTTGATGCACATAAATACCAGTGGATCCATCAAAGAATCTGCTTTCACACTTTCAAGGGAGCTATGTTTACAAATTGAGCTTCAAAAATTGAGAGGGATGAAGAATTTATAAAGAAATCATAACTGTAAGTTTAGAACAAAGAATATCTACAGAGATATATTCGTTTGCTCAGGTTGCCATAACAAATTACCATAGACTGGGTGGCTTAAAAAACAGATTTATTTTCCCACAGTTCTGGAGATCAGAAGTGTGACATCAAAGTGTCTACAGGGTTGTTTCCTTCAAGGACCTTCTTTTTGGCCTATAGATGGCCATGTTCTCCTCTTTGTCTTCATGAGGACTTCCCTCTTTGTGTGCCGTGTCTGTGTCCTAATCTTCTCAGAACACCAGTCAGATTGGATTAGGCCCCATCCCTGTGACTTCATTTTACCTAATTATCTCTTTAAAAACTCTATTTCTAAATACAGTCACATTCTGATGTACTGCTGGTTAGTACTTCAACATATGAATTTGGGGGTGGCGGTCACAATTAACACATAACAGATACTAAAATAGCAATTGGTGAATAAGTCAGCGTCAGTGTCTAACCAGAAAAAAGGAAACCACTTCAATTATCTGCAGCAGAGGGCATTTAAAACAAAAAGCTGATTTCATAGGCAATAGAAGAGTTGCAAATCCAAATGCAATAGTGAGACAACCCAAGGATGGAAGCATAGGAAACTTTTTATAAGCCTAGAATAGAGAAACATTGGCAGAGACAGGGATAGGACTACCCGGTGGAAGCTGGAAATGTCTCTGGAGGCTCAGTGCGATGTCCAAGAGAGGACTCAGCCAGGAGCAATGGTGACCATGTCTCCTGGCAAGAGAGAATTCAAGAGCCAGACAGATGCAGGAAAGTGAAAGAGGTTTATTAAAATACACGTAAATAGGCAGTGCAGGCACACTCAGAGATTGGGTCTCCTAAAGGAAGTCCTGATCAGGGATTTTTCTTCCTTAAGTGTTAGATTTGATGACATCCCATTGACGTGGCTTATCTATCTCTCCACAGCAGATGGGACCCTCAGTGTCCTGCTTTTTCTTCCTTATTTGGTTCCTCAGGAACTGTCATGGCATCAGGTGCATGATGGGACTCATAGTAAGCACAATGTAAATGAGATTATAATGACATTGAAATTAGCTAAAGGTCAGGGACACTGATCCTGTCACGTAAAAGTGGTTCTTGTTTTTCTCTAGGAGCCAGTGCCAGATACAATGTCTTGTGAAACTATAACTAGTGAGGTGCTTCATGTTGCATCTTGGAGGGGGTGGTCAATTCCATAGGCTACTTATCTTGCTTCAGAACCACATAGGCCCATCTAAGAGGCCTGGAAACACTGAAGCCACAAAAAAGAAACACAACAGAAATAGCATTCATGGCAGAGAGAGAGGGAAAGAATACCCTGGTTTCTCCCTTTCTCGACTCTCCATTTTTCTGCCAGTGCCCCTTAATGGCCAAACCTGGCCACAGAAGTCAGCTGACAGAGGAGTCTGACAACTACGCCCTGCTGGCTCTGCCCTCCGGCATTGCAGACAGAACAGGCGGAAAATAGGGAGTGACTGTGACGGCAAACAAGCCCAAGGCGGGCACAAGTGCGAAAAAAGAGAAAGGTATTGTTTCAAAATGGTTTTTCAAATAAATGAAGGCAGATTTACATATTTATGTTTATGATTAGTGATTGCTATATAAATCTACCCATAACTGGCTAAACAAGACTTTTTTTATTCTTGTAATTTCTTTTTCAAAGATTTTTATTAAAAAATAGTTAACATACAATATTATATTTGTTTCAGGGATACACCATAGTTAATCAATATTTATATACCTAAAGTGGTGATCACCATGTTGAGTCTGGCGACCATCTAACACCCTATCACGCTGTTATTCACTAATTCACTATGTTTCATGTGCTGTGTATTACATCGCCATGGCTTATTTGTTTTATACCTGGAAATTTGGACCTCTTATCCCCCCCTCCTTTTTAAACTTATCAATTACAGTTGGCATTCAATATTATTTCATATTAATTTCACATATACATTATAGTGTTTAGACCTTTATATAATTTGACATGATCTCCCTGATTAATCTAGTACTCACCTGGCACTATACATAGTTATTACCGTATCATTGACTATATTCCCTGTGCTTCACTTTACATCCCCCTGACTACTTTGTAACTACCAATTTGTACTTTTTAATTCCTTTGCCTTTTACACCCTGCCCCCCAAATCCCTCCCATCTATCACCCCAGCAAATCTAGTACCCATCAGACACCATACATAGTTATCACCATACCATTGACTATATCCCTTATGCTATACCCTATATTCCTATGACTACTTTGTAACAACAAATTTGTACTTCTTAATCCCTTCCCCTTTTTCACCCACACCCTAACCCCATTCCCATCTGGCAACCATCAAAATGTTTTCTGTATCTATGAGTTTGTGTTTGTTTTGTTGTTAATTTTGTTCTTAGATTCCATATATAAGTGAAATCATATTGCATCTGTCTTTCTCTGTCTGATATAATCCACTCACGACAACACCCTCCATGTCCATCCTTGCCACCACAGATGGCAAGAACCCATTTCTTTTTATGTCCAGCAATAATCCATTGTATTAGGTTGGTGCAAAAGTAATTGCGGTTTAAAAGGTTAAAAATAATTTCAAAAACCACAATTATTTTTGCACCAACTGAATATATATGTACCACGTTCTCTTTATCCATTCTTCTATCAACAGACACTCAGCCTGTTTCCACATCTTGACCATTGTAAGCAATGCTGCAGTGACTATAAGGCACACGTACCTTCAAAGTAGCATTGTGGGTTTCTTCAGATAAATACTCAGAAGTGGGATTACTGGGTCCTTTATTGTCTCTTCTTATAGGCTTTTTTTTAAAGTTTCTTTTGTCTGGTATAAGTATTGCTACCCCAGATTTTTTTTTCCCCTCCATTTTTATGAAATATCTTTTTCCATCCCTTTACTTTCTCTCTCTGTATGTCTCTCAACCTGAAGTGAGTCTCTTATAGGCAGCGTATGTCAGGGTCTTGTTTCTTATACATTCAGTCCTCCTAAGACTTTCGTTTAGAGCATTTAATCCATTTACATTGAAAATAATTGTTAACAGATATGTAGCTATTGCCATTTTATTCATAATGTTTTGTTTTGTTTTTTCCGTATTAAAGAAGTCACTCTAACATTCCTTGTAATACTGGTTTGGTGGTAATGAACTTCTTTAGCTTTTTCTTACCTGGGAAGCTCTTTATCTGTCCTTTGATTTTAAATGATGCCTTGCTAGAGTAGTGTTGGTTGTAGGTCCTTTCTTTTATCACATTGAATATTTTATGCCACTCCCTTCTGGCCTGCAAAGTTTCTGTTGAGAAATCAGCTGACAGTTTTATGAGAGTTCCCTTATAAGTTACTAGTTGCCTTTCTCTTGCTGCTTTTAGGATTTTCTCTTTGTCTTTAACCTTTGCCATTGTAGTTTTAATGTGTCTAAATGTGAGCTTGTTTGGGTTCATCCTGTTTGGGACTCTGCTTCCTGGACTTGTATGTCTATTTCTTTTGCCAGGCTAGGAAAGTTTTCAGTCTTATTTTTTCAAATAGGTTCACATTCTCTTGCTTTCTCTCCTCTCCTTCTGGTACCCCTATGATGTGAATGTTGCCATGCTTGATATTGTACCAGTTTAAGAGGTCTCTTAAACTATCCTCACTTTTTTGAGTTCTTTTTTCTTTTCTGATTGAGTGTTTTCTGCTACTCTGTCTTCCAAATTGCTGATTCAGTCCTCTACTTCCTCTAGTCTTCTGGTGATTCCTTCTAATACATTCTTCATTTCAGTTACTGTATTCTTTACTTCTGACTGGTTCTTTTCTATGGTTTCTATGTCCTTTTTAATGTTTGTTATTTCTTTGTTGAAGTTCTCACTAACTCTTTGAGCATCCTTATAATTATTTTTTTGAACTCTGTATCTGGTAGGTTGCTTGCCTCCATTTCGTTCAGTTCTTTTTTCTGGATTTTTCTCCTGTTCTTTCATTTGGGATGCATTTCCTTGTTTTCCCATTTTGGCTGCCTTTCTGTGTTTGCTTCTATGTGTTAGGTAGATCTGCTATGTCTCCCAGTGTTGTCAGGGTGGCGTTAGGTAGTAGGGATCCTGTGGGGCCCAGTGGCACCGTCTTGCTGGTACCTGAGCCAGTTGCTCCAGGAGTGTCCCTTGTGTGGGTTATGTATACCCTCCCTCCTGTTACAGTTGAGCCTTGATTGCTCTTGGTAGATCAGTTGGTGGGATTGACCCTTAGGCTGACTGGCTGTGGGGTTTTGCCACATCTTACAGGATGCTGTGTGGGGAGCTTACCCCGTTGAGTGGCATCCACCCTAGTGCCAGTTGAGACCTCCTTTTGTGTGTGCTGCTTATGGGGCTTATTGAGTGGTGCTTTCCTGTGGTATGAAGGCAACCTCCAAGCATGTTGATTCTGGGGCCTCTTGGGAAAGACTTTAGTACAAGCCCAGGTCACCCACTGCCTGTGACTGGCCAGGGGCTACGTGGTAGGAGCTACAAAGCAATCCACAGTTTTTTGCTGCCTGTGCTAAACCTGGAGGTCCATTTAAGAGGCCATTAAATGCATTTATGAACCGAGGTCTTTGGAAGCTCCTCAAAAAGACAGGACACTCTGAGGCCTGCTGTCTCGTACTAACTCCCTTAAAGTTCAGCCACTGATAAAGCCTCATGCAGTACGCAAGTTGGGTGAGGCAGGGTCTCAGGGAGTCATTAGAGTGGCAAGAATTATGGTCACCAGGTTAATGTAAATTCTGATTTGGTGCCAGTACAGAGCTTGGAGTGATTCAGCAAAAGTTTCAGAGCACACTGAGGCCAGTTGCTGTCTGCCTATGGACTGCTGGACTCTGATAGTTTTCCAAGAAAGAGTGCAATGGGGATGGGGCCATTTCCTCATGGAGAAAGTGCCTATAGCTGTGTGCAAGTTGGGTGGGGCAGCTTCAACATGGCCAAGCATTGGCACTCACCAGCCCAATCAGATTCAGATCTGGCCATGGTTTGGGCGAGCTCAACACAGGAAAAATCATGCCCACCTGCTGGCTACACAAAACTGGACTCCTCACTGGAAAAATGATGACTCACTTCCAGTCCTCTCCCCGAATCCACATACTTCAGTCAGCCCCCAGTATGTCTCTGGGACCCCCTGAATTACCATCCTTCTGCTGGAGCCCAAGGTGAGTGCCTGTGAGTGACTGAATCTGTGTGCCTGCCATTTAAGAGGACATCTGTGTTTCCCATGGCTTTCTGGCACACCTGAACAGTTGGGATCCCCCCGTTTTTCAAAGCCAGATTTTGTGGGAGCTCTTCTACTTGGCCCCAGTACTCTGGTTTGGGGAGCCTAGTGTTACAGGTTGGACTCCCTCGCTCTTCTAGGGTGAACCAAGGCAGCTGAGATATCCCTCTGGTTCTCAGTCACCACGTGTGTGTGGGGGGCCAATTTCACATCTCCCCCCCTCCTACCAGTCTCCACGTGGCTTCTTTTTTATATTTTTAGTTGTAGGACTTCTGTTCAGCTAGACTTCAGATAGTTCTCCAGGTTGATTGTTCTATAATTTAGTTGTAATTTTAATGTGTTCATGGAAGATTGCAGGCATAGCGTTTATCTACTCTGCCATCTTGGATCTCTCCTCTCTATTCTTGTAATTTTTAAAAAAAAAATATTTCTTCCCTTCTTTGCTTAGAAGATCCATTCCCCTCCCACCCTACAATCTGTTCATTTCTGAATTCTAAACAGTGTTTATAGCCTTACTTAAATTCTCCTTGAAGTTTCTCAAATTCTTCTTTCTTCCTCTTTCTTCTTAATACCCAGTACACTCTGTCCCCATTATACTCTATCTATATTGGTCTCAAGGCACTAAGAACTTTTCCATCCAAATTAATAACCATTCATACATACAATTATATGCTTTTCAAGATCAGAGCCTAGGATTTTTACATTTCACTCAGTTTTTAAATCTGCAGCTTGCACATATTGACGATCAATAAGTATATGTAACAAATAATTGTGCTTAAAACTTTTACGATATTGGCATTATTCCCATTTAGTATCTTTAATTTTATTACACTTTCTACAATTTTCCATCATCTTTACCATTCTGGATAACAAAACTAATATAACACAAGAATTTGTTTTTCTTTTTGAATTCTTTTAAAGGAAGATGTGTTTTATTTTGCGGTTATTGAGATGAGATTCCTTAGCTGGGCATTCAAAGAAATAGTCTCTTGTCTCATCTAAATATCAAAAAGCACATGAAATTTTGAATGTGTATTTTAAACAAATAGATATTTTCTCTTATTTCCCCTCTCCCCTTTGTATGGTCACTTTTGTAGCTCTTGAAATAAATCTATTCCTTTCCCTAGCATTTATTGACTACAATGGGCCAGGGATGCTCTCTAGGCATTTGGGATATATCAGGAAACAAAACAGACCCTTTTATTCCTTATATTCCAGTAAGAATAACAATAAACATAAAAAAAATAAATTGTAAGTTTACTTGAGGTGAAGTATAATATGAGGGAAAAAATAGAATGAGGTTAGTAAGATCAGAAGTACCAGGATGGAGGTAGAGGGCTGGCTGTCGTTTAAGTAGTGTGGTGAGAGTCAGCCTGTCCTTTAGGTGACTTTTGAGCAGAGTTTTAATGGAGGTGATGAAGTTAATAATACAGATGTCTGGAAGAGGAACTTTCCAGGCAGAGAGAACAGAAGGTAGGCCTTAAGGTGGTAGAATGTCTAGGACAGATGGTCCCAAACTTTTTAGTTTCACAGACCTCACAGTATCTAAGTAATTTTTTTTATAGTGTCTCTAGACCAAAAGAATTACCTAATAGTACTGTTAATTAAGTGGTTTGTCACAAACAACTTAGTATTTTTATCCAAATAATTTAGTAGTCATTCAGAAAGCTAATATATATTACAGAAAAATAATATATTTTTTTTATTCTTAAATAACCACAATTACTTATGAATGGGCTTGTGTGTGCTTTCTGGGGACTCACCATGGTCAAGGTGCTATCCAAGTCCAATTTTGGATATATATTTTGAATGTAGAGCTAGGGGGATATGTTGATGGATTAGATGTGAAATATGAGGAAAAGAGAGGAGTCAAGGGTGACTCTGAGGTTTGGGGGCTCAGAAACTGGAAGGAAGGAGTTGTTGTCATTAAGAGAGGTAGGGTAGCCTGCAGGTAAGTGGGTATGGGAGATCCATTCTAGACATGTTCAACTTCAGATGTCAGTTAGACGTGTAAGTGGAAAATGCCAACTAGGCAGCTGGGTATATGAGTGTGTTGTTCAGAAGGGAGGCATGGGATGAAAATGTGGTTTGGGATGATGACAGGTACATAGATGGTATATAAAGCCATGGAGCTAAATGAGATCCTTCAGAGAATGAATGTAGAAAGGGAAGAGAAGAGGTTCAAAGACTAAATCTTGGGACACTTTCATACGAATGACATGGGAAAAGAGAAGGAACTAGAAAGTAGATTTTAAAAGTTAGGGGAAGGTAAACAGGATCAAATATATGGTAATGGAAGGAGAACTGACTCTGGATGGTGAATACACAATGTGATATATAGATGATGTATTACAGAATTGTACACTTGAAACCTATGTAACTCTACTAGCCATTGTCTCCCCAATAAACTTTAAAAAAAAGTTAGGGGAAAAACCAAGAGAGAGTGATATTCTGGAAGCTCAGTGAAAAGCAAGTCATCTACTTTATCTAATACTGTGGAGAGGTCAGTAAAGATAAATAAATAAAATGCAGTTGGTCAGACATTTCAGTAAACTTAGAAATAGAATTTTTTCTTTTAACAAAATAGCTAGTGTTACTGTGTCACCTGTCAATCAGTGCAAAACTGTTGTGTCTTTCCTTTTAAAGAATGAGCACATCAGGAGATCTGTAGTTCTGATTTCATAGTTTATTAGCAGTATCTAGTGATACCCAACAGTGAGTTTAAAAACAACCTTAAGAAAGTTAATTAAGAATAATCATAGTAATCTTGATAGACAAAATTTGTTTTCAATTAAAGCAAGTTGGCAAGAGAAATATGTTTGAGTTCCCGTGTTGCTTTTGCATAGTGACTTAATGCATGTCAAGTGATGCTGAATATTTGCAGAACATCTGGTAAGAGCAGGTAGCAGTTTCCTTTTCAATATGTTTTAAATGGCAACTTGATAAAGCTGGAAAATAACTATTTTAATCTTCATTAAGGTTGACTTTGCAAAGAGGCAATTTTATTCCTCTTTGTTCTCACTGCTTGAGTTGGTGTCCTCACCTCACAATAAAATGCTAAATTATATTTTATCATTCTAAAACAAAATCTCAACTATCTCACTTTCTTATTGAAACTTTCTATTGTCAACAGCTTATTTTTTCTTTATTCCCAAGGTATGCCCAGATTTGACCCCATGAAGATTGTTACTGTGATTTCTGTATGTTCTTGTAGTCCGACAGACCTCTTTTCATGTGTCTCTTTCCTACCCAGCCTGAATGTCATGATTGAGTATCTGAACTCTACTTGTCAGTGGCTGTATCAGTGTGGGTTCAGTTAGTGAAACAGAACCACACTAGGTATTTAAAACACATGGACTTTTAATATAAAGAATTAATGACATGTGGTGGCTGAGTTGAAAAACTTCGTAGAGGATGGTGAGAAAACAAAAATAGAAAGTTGCTACCATCCCCAGGACTGAAGAGACAAAATCATGAAAGGGTAGCATTCCCACGGACCAGAAGCCGGGGTACTAAAGGGAACTAGAACTCTGGTGAAGATCACTTGGCAGGAGCTGGTATCATGAAGGGACAGAGAGTATGTGCAAAGACGCTGCAAGGAAATATAGCTGCTTCCAGAAAGACCAGTCAAAGCAGAGCCAGAGGGGTTAGATAGCCCTAGTGTATCTCTCATTGAATCAAGTCAGAAAAAGAGAAACTACACCAATTGTTATTATTAATCATTATTATATTTATGAGTATTATTTACCAGGTACACAGTATTTATTGAATGAATGAGCAGGATATATAGCAAAACAAAGCTTTAGAATATAACTGATACAGTGAGACAGGTACCCTGAGCCATAGGCGGAGCTGTGAATGAGGAATCTGTAATTCTTCACATTTCAGTGCTTCATGAGAATAAAATCAATGAAAGCCCAAGAGGGAAGGGCTTTCATTGGGGTCAGACACAGACCCGTAAGACAATTGGCCCCACTGGTGAACGATTTAGGCCACCAGCTTTCTGGAGTCAATAATGTGTCATTGCAAAGCCACCATCCATTTTTTAAGAAACCTTTTGCTTTGGTCAAGAGACAAAATTCCACACAGTCAGTAGTCATGTTGGAGGGAATCATAGCCTGCTCAATGTACCTAGCAATGCCTGTGACAACTGCATTCGTGTCCTCGAGGTTTGTGTCATTGTTAGTCTGGTACAGGATGGAAGCAGGTGGAGGCGGGATGCATGGCTGCTGGTGAAGGTAAGGCAGCCCTTCCATCAGGTCCACGTAGGACAGGGCACTGTCCAGGGTGATGTGGGTGGTCTTGGCAGCAGTTTCTGTTTCTCACTGGGTTTCCTGCAGGTCCAGGAAGGGGCCCGAAGTGAGCAGCCCCAGCTCAGGATGCTCTGCCCGGGCTCTGCATGCCAGGCGCAGCCCGGCCCTCATTCCTGCCTCTCCACCCACCAAGGTTCCTCCCACACCAATTATTTTTAACAAGCAGTTTAATATCAGCAATTGTCCATATGGGTACTGGATTACTGAATTATTAGAAGAGGAACACTGAGGTAGCACAGAGATAGTAACTGAAGAAAGTAACCACCAATCCTAGGGCTGGGGGAACAAAGGGAAGAGGCTGGGAATATTGGAACCTATGTGCTAGAAGAAAGGCCTTACAGTCCTCTGCAGAGGGGGTGCTACCTGGCTGCTGTTGGAAACTCAGGAGCTTGAAAGGGAGTCTCTGTGCTCAGGAACTCCGATCCCTAGGAGAGAATTCCAACTAGCTAGTGCTGGATATTCTGAGGAGGTGTGATGAGGCTGGTTCTGGAAGTCTGGAAAACAAAACTGGAATCTATTGTTACCTGAAGTAACTACCGCTGCATAGATGAAAAATCATTGCTGAAGAAAACAAACAGGAAAGAGCTCAGCTTTTCTCCTTCTGCCTTCCAGCCTCCTCTTAAAACTCCTTATTTATAAAATCCAACAGGGGTCAGTTGGGAAAAGGGAAACGAGTTTATAGAGTTCCAATTTGAGCTTCACAGAGCAGAGTATGAAAAGGGTGATTTGGAGCTAAGAGGCAATAGCTTAATTATGCAAGTATTTCACGCCTCCCTCCCCCCTAATCATCTAACAGTGCTTCCTATTGACTCCATAGGTGAGCAAAGCCAAACCCTAGATCAAAGACACAGTCTAGCTTGTGTGCTCCATTACCAACTCCCCAGGGTTTGACAAATTGTGGCCAAATCAAGCTCACCACTTTTTTATAGCCTGCCAGCTCAAAATGATTTTTATGATTTTTAGTGATTGAAAAACCTCACAGAACATTTTATGACACATAAACATCATACGAAATTCAATGTTCAGTGTCCATAAATAAAGTTTTACTGGAACACAGCCATGGTTTTTAATTTACATGTTGTCTATGGCTACTTCTACACTACAGAAGCAGAGTTGAATAGTTGTAACAGAGACCATACGGACCACACAACCTCTAATGTTTATTAGTTGGCTCATTACAGAAGAAGGTTGCCCACTTCTGCTTTATACACATGAAGTGTAGCACTGCTGGTAGAAATCATAGTCAGGCTGATTAACACTTCCATGGCCACCTAGTATTCTTACACTGGAACTTTGTCAATTCCATCTTGCCTTTCCTTCAACATCTGTTATAGTTTCCATCACTTTCTTCAAGTCTCTACTCACCCATTTACTCTAAGCCATGGACCATGTCCCATCACTTTATTGACAAAATCGGGACCAAAAACAATTTTTTTCTTTCTTCCTGTTCTAAAGCTACACATATATATATACTGCCAAACTCTTCCTTTCCTTTTTCCTTCCAGTCTCACACATGAGCTATCCCTCCTTCATTTTAAGAGTACCCATTCCACTAAGAGTACCCATTCCACTTGTGCTTCTGACCTCATCCCATCCCAGTGCTCCTTCATTATCATTCCAACTCTTATCTTCAATCTCTGTCTGCTTTCTAGAGACATTTCAGGGTAATGGTTAGAAACATAGACTTAAATTTGGCCAACGAGGTTCTGATTCTACTTCCACTACTTATTAGTTCTTAACCATGAACAGGTTCTCTTCATCTCTATTACAATCAGTATTCTCCTTTGTAAAAATAATGGTTCATAGAATTATTGTAAGCAGTAAATAAATTCAAACATGTAATCACTTAGTGCAGTGTTTGCATATAATATGTTTCATATATTTTAGCTATTTTCAAAGTATCACTAAAGTTTTACTACTACCACTTCAACCTCTAAAAATACTCAATACTCTCAACCTAAAAAGAGAAAAGAAAAAGTAGCACCTTTAATCCTAGGCCATCTTCTGTTACTACTTTTTTTTTTTTAATTAAATTTATAGCTCCCCTTTTTCATTCAAATTCCCTTCAAGGAGTCTTTTCTTAGTGTCTCACTATTTCACTCTTCCTTCATTCTTTAACACATTGCAAATTGATTTCCACCTTTAATTCGACTTCTGAAAATGCTTTTGAAAAGGTCAACATTGATACCCCGATTCACAAATCCACCCATACTTCCCAGTCTTTATATTATTTTATTTTACTGAATCATTTGATCTTATTAATCACTCACTCCTTTTGAAAATTTCCAATCCCTGGCTTTCAAAATGTTACAGTTTTCTTATCTTTCAGTTGCTTTTTTCTTTCTTTTTTTGGGCATTTCTTCATTTGTCTAGGCTTTCAGTCTTATCAGTCCTCACTGCTCCTGTCATATCATGTTATGTTCTTACTGGGTGGTTTCCATCAGTCCGAAGGTTTAAAATTGACATCTATATGCATATAAAACTATAACTATAACCCAGATCTTTCCCAAGCTCAACCATAATATAGCTAACTGCCTGTTATACATTCATATTAGTATGACCTTCTTTTAAGTTCAGTACATCCAGGAACTCGTGTTCTTTATAAACCTGATTCCCTTTCATTATTTTTTAACAAAATTCTTGACTATAATCACTCAACCAGAGAGCTATGAGTCAATCTTGACTTTTCCCTTTCCCATACACTCCAAATTCTACGAATCTCCAAGTCCAGCCAATTTTCACTCTTAAAAGTCTCACACTATTTTCTAGTGTGAGGTCTCACACTAGAGCTACCCTTTTTGACCTCATCACCTCCAAACTACACTATGAAAATAGCCTCCAACTGGAGGCCTCTTTACCTTCACATCTGTCTACGTCAAATCCAAATTTCACACAATACCCAGCTGTCTATGTATATCTCATTACGCTGCCCTTCTGCAAGGCGCCTCAATGACTCATCAGTGAGTATATGATAAAATCGCAGCTTTTTCACATTCTGTATAGCATCCTCTCACTTGGGAAACTGTCTTCCTTTCCAGCCTCATTTCCTGCTGCTCTAAAATCATATTTTATATTTTTGCAACATGGAACTGAGGGTTCAGAAATAAAGATCATCAAACTCCTTATCCTCTCTGGGCTTTGCTCATGCTATCTTCTATAATATCCATCCTCCAGCCCTCTATGTAGCCAAGTGCATCAGTTAGAATCAGTTACGGAGCTTTCTTCTTGCACGTCTCCCCAGTCTAGAATAAGCGATTTTCTTCTATGTTTCCTTTGTTATAATTATGGAATTTTCTGTTGCATTATCATTAAGTAGAGCAGTGTTTGGAAATGAGTTGGCATTTTATATCCCTTAAATTTTTTTTTTGGTGGAAAGAATTATCCAAGGGTGTATTCGATACCTAATTCGTGTTGTGCTATGGGTGTTACTTGCAAGCTAAAGTGCTAAGTGTTGGGATTTACAAGGATAAATAAAACACAAATCTGTCTTTTAAGGGCAGGTGGTCATGTAGGAGTGATGTGGCAAACGGAGAGTGAAGTAGTTTACAAGGTAAAGAAAGGTGAAAAGTGTTAAAGTGCAGAGAAGCACTGAAAGAGTTAATGTGAGATAGAGATTACTTCCTTGTGGCATGTTTTGCCAGATATTCAAAGCACTAATCTAAATATTTTGACATTATATAAATTTGATTCAAAAGTTATGATTTGTAATAATATGGCAACTAAAACTTCAATGGAAATAATGGCTCATGTTGCAGAACCCCAGACCCATTGTTGGAGTTTTATCTCTAACTGAATTTTTTTACCATCACTAGTCGCCTCCTATTCTAGAACCCCTTGCCCAGTATTCATTTACACATCATTATGTTAAAAAAAATGTGTCTTCATCTTTATATTTTTCTCCAAGAATTTGAGAGAAAATATTAAGAAAACAAAAACAAATGCCATTTTCAACAAAGAGGTAGTTGACAAAGTGACAGAATGAGGAAAGTGAGGACAACTGGCAGTAGAAAAGGTGCCCAAATGAATAATAATAATAAAAGCAATAATAATACAACTTCATGAAATATGTACTGTGGCCATGATTGTCTCCATTTTATGGAAGAGGGAATTGAGGTTCAGAGTTGTGAAATAACTTACCTAAGTTCACACTTCTATTTTCTTCAGAGCTAAGCCTAGGGCCACAAAGCAGAAAAAAGAAAAGGAGGAAAAGAAAAAAATGTACGACGAGAGATTCATCACTGTCTGTAGTCTTGAGAAATACTTATGCAAAATGTCGAGAAAGTTTATAGTGGTGTTTAAAATAATTAACTTTTTGTGTGATATGTGTGTGTGTGCATATAAAATCAGAAACTGAAAATATAAAGGCTGTCCTAATTTAGTTAGAGGTTGGTAATATTCTGAGATTGATATTCAACCACTCTCACTCCCATGCCCAGTCCCCCCCTTTTTCCTCCCCCAATCTTGGCCCAGTCCACCTTTCTCATTGTAAATCACACTTCCCTGAGCAAAAGCTCTCCAACTCAGGCATTCTGGACTGTGCCCTGTTTGTAAAACATTCAGTAATTTCCTGTCTTCGTGTCCTGGTTCCTACCATTCCTTTGGCCTGAAATTTTGTCCCTTGCACAGTTGATATTTTGGACTCTCAATAATATCTTTTCCATTTTTGAAATCCATGTTACATGCCAACTTCTATAGAGGGACTTTCCTGATCTCTAAGTGGAAATATTTCCTCTTTCCTTTATACCTGGACTGCAGTAACAACAACGACAACTAACATTTGGTTACTATAAATATTACAAGCTATCAGAAACACCCTATTTTAGGCTCACAAGCCAACTTGTGACGAGGCATTATAAGATTCACTTTATTGTGAAGAACTGAGGGTCAAACTGACTGACCACAGCAGTACCTCAAGGGGCATGGAGCAGAGGTGAGCCTGTCATGGACTCTGTATTCTAAGACTCCAGTCTGGCCTTCATCAGGCTCTGCTCTTCCCAAGGGGTGAGGAAACTACTAGGCCAGGAAGAGTCTGCCCCCTCCTTTTCTGTTCCAGGGACTGAAATCCCTTCCTCTGTAGCCCTGAGCCCTCTCTCAAGGCCTGCTTGGGCCTTCCTCTCTGACTCTTCTTTCCTCCTAAGGGCAGATAGGACAGCTGGTATGTACACCCCTAAACCAGGTACGACCACGGGATAGCTGTTTTCAAAGAAGGTGGACTGAACTTGGACATGGGCCAATAGTCTATACCTGTGACTTGAGGCCCCTCACATTGAACAGAAACTGGGGATGAGAAGAGAAGAGGCTGTGGGCTGGGATCCAGAGGTCCATTTTCCACATGCCTCTATGCTCCAGAGGGAAATCGGGGGAGTCTGAGAATCTAAATTTGAAACTGGCCTTCCAGGTTGTTAGAATATGTTTTGTCAAGGTGCTATAGGGCAGGTCATGTTTTCTTTTATAGTTTGTTGATTTGATTTATAATTTTGAATATTTAGACGTATGGTACAGGCCTCCATTTGTTCTTTTTCCCTTAATTCCATAATCTTAAGGACACACCTGCACTTCAGGTCCCCAAGTCAGCCAGGGACAGAACCAAGACTCTATCTAGGTGGTTTAGGTTTCAACATTATGTTCCCCCTACAACAATGTTTCTCATACTTGACTGATCATAAGAATCAGGGTGTTTGGAAGGTGGCTAAAGTGCAGATTCTTGGTCCTTTTGTAGAGAGTCCAACTCAGTGGTTTGGGTTAGTGCCCAAGAATTAAACACAAGTTCCAGGAGAATTTTATGTTTAGGCAAGTCTGGGAAACACCACCCTGCTTAATCAAAAATCAGCCATTCATTACTGTACCATTTAGATGGTACAGTAAGCAACATTACACAATAATAATCAGCCACCATACTATTTAGATGGCACTTATAATAAACCTGGTATTGCAAACATTTGGATGCATATGTTATTTCTCCTAATAGATCTTCATCTCCTTGACTGAAGAAACAACTTAATGTACAACTTTTTATCTTGTGTAGCATTCCCTATAGAACCTTTTTACATTAGAGGGGTAATAAACATTTATCAGATAAAAGATTAATATTTGGAATTATTTTGTATAATATCTGTTAATATTGTATATAAAAGTGGTATAATATTTATGACTTATCATACAGAGGCTAAGAAATTAGAAAGGTTACCTTTATTTGTATTATGTATTCTGGTACAATACAAACCGTGATTCCCCGAAAATAATATCTAGCTGGACAATCGGCTCTAATATGTCTTTTAGAGCAAAAATTAATATAAGACCCAGTATTATATTATATTATTATGTTATATTATATTATATTTTATATTATATTATTATACCCGGTCTTTATAAATTTTCTTATTCTTTATAAGACCGGGTCTTATATTAATTTTTGCTCCAAAAGACGCATTAGAGCTGATTATCTGGCTAGTTCTTATTTTCGGGGAAAAACAGTATTTCTAAAGCTTCATATTGAATATTGAATATTGAATGACTGGCTGTTCCAGTAGTTATGAATCGTTTGAGGTCAAATGTTCCATTTTGATTTCTCCATGACCTAGTGTGGTGGACATGGAAATGCACTGCCAAAATCTCTCTGTAATTAAGGACTGTTTCCTCATTTATTGACTGGTCACAGTTGGGATATAAATGTTATGACCATTTCAGCTCATGATAAAACAATTTTCATGGGCTGCATACACCTCAAAGCTCACTGTTACGCTGGCCAAGGCTTTGTTGGGCCTACACTGCAGTTCAACTTCTCCCTCTGCCCAATTCTGTTTCTCCTTCTTTCCAGCTCTTTTGAGTCCTACCAAATATCTGACATACCAAACTCTGCCTCAGCATCTGTCTCCAGAGAATGCTGCCTGTGACAACTAGCCTATTGGAGATTCTATAAATATTTATTGAATATCTGGTAGACACATAATAACAATGATAACCACCATGTAAAATGTCTGCTATGTGCCAGGCACTGAGTGGCTTTTACATATTATGTGTAGAATAATAATATATGTTATTATAACACATATTATTATGTATTTATAAATTATTTACATAATTATATTGTTATAAAAATAACAGTATAATACCATTATTGAGGGAAATACTATTATTATCCCCACTTTACAGATGAGGAAACCAAGGGACAAAGATGTTATGTAACTTGTTCAGGGTCACACAGTTCGTAAGTGGAGCTTATGTTGGAGTCCAGACAATTTGGTTCTAGAGCCTGTGTTCTTAGTCATCAGACTGAAGTGACTCTCCAAAGATGTTAATATTCACTGAATGAACGAATAAAGATACATTTCTGTGGCATAAGTTAATATACAATTGATTAATTTATGCTTTGAGATATCTGAAAATTTAGGTGCCATTATTAGATTCTAGTAAACTTGGTTTTTATTCAGAACAAAGTTTAGAAAACTGAATGAGGAATTTTTAAGTTTACTTATTAGAAGATATTCTTGATTTTTCTTGATTTATTCTTGATTCCCATATTTGAGAGAAAACTCATGATTTTTTCCTGTTCTGGCCTCATTATTCTGTCATAATAGTAGCCAGCCTATTTTATAAGTTCTTTTTTGGAAATCATTTGGAAAATACTATGTCCTGGCCTGTGGCTCACTGCTCTTAGCACGTAGGCTCACTGACTCTCTTCTGTGGTCCTTGCTTCTCTTCAGCCCGAGGCCCTACCCTGGCCTGCATGAAAAGGGTATATAAAGTGGTCTTGGCAGTGACACATTGGCCAAGCTTGAGTCATTTCAGTTCAGGTTGTTCCCACTTTTCTAGTGTGGGTGGTTACTGGGGGCTTCATTTAGCGGCTTACTTCCGGCATACTCCCATTTCCTCTGTCACTTGGCTCCTGTCTGTCCCCAGTTCTGACAGAAATTATATTTCCTGGCCAGAACATTTGGTTACCGCATTCCATTTTTATTCTACTTCTGCTGTCTGCTTGAGTGATCATAGCTAGGGGAGTCTATAACTAAATCACCCCAGCTCTGCCTACCCTACTTGACAGACAGTTTACCCAGTTTTTACTGTATTTTGGAATTTTTGCTAAAGGTACTCAAACAACTGCCTTTTGCCCCTCTGTCTATGAATTGATCTCCTAGTTCTTCCTCCTTCATATTTTTATCTGTCTGAAACTAGAATGGCTAATCCGAAACTTGCTTCTTTGTTCATACTCCTGTTTGTTTACTGGTTCTATAGTTTATTGGGAGAGATTAATTCTGGCCTTATTTTATCTGACCCAATTTCTCATTTTCTGAGTCTCAGTTATATTGATCTTAAGTCACTGGAAAAGTTAAGTGGCTTATCAGGTTATTGCAAAATAAATCCATTTGCAAAATTGATCCAAAAACAGAAAACTCCTTTTTTGGATAATAGTTCACTTTTAGGCCTGCATTATTTAAATATTTGTCCCACTGTTCCACTGACTTTGCCAAAATATCAGATAGAACAACATAGATGTAACTTCATTTTTCTCATATCTTTGTAGTAAACTATTTATTGGCAAATATTTATTGAGTGGCTACTATGTGCCAGGCAATACCATAGGTGTGAGGCCTGCTTCCAGGTGCAAGAAATGAAATGTTTTCTGCACCTGCATTTCTTTTCACATACCTGTACTATTTAGCAAAAATGAGGGTTACTCTATAAAGATCTAAGGGAAATTTTATTATTCTTATTTTTTATTATTCTTATTGCAAAAATGAAACAACAAATGTTTAGAGCTGTTCTAGTGACTTGTTCAAGTTCACACTGCAGAATAGCACTAAGAATAAGACTTCAGACATCCTATGCCAGTCTTCTTTCCACTAAGCACATTAAAGATGAGACATTAAGAGATGAAAACACATAGAGAAATGAACATTAGACATGTTTCATGTGGAATTGCCTACATTAAATAAATCTGTTAAAAGGAACTCTTAACACATCCACAAAACAAGTAAATGTTTGGAGTTCTGTCTTTTTTTAAAAGAGATATTCTATATTAATTCTTTTTTTCTGAAAATGTGATGAAGGAAATTCCTCAGTTCCATTATGCACCCATTAGTAGATGTGCTGTCATTCAACTCATTTGGATGGTCATTTTTCCACAATGCTCTCCTTGAAATACCTTGACACGAAAAAAATGCAAGCTAGTTCACATATGGAGATGTACAGCTGGGAGACTAGAGCCCACTGGTATTTCTGGGATACTTACTTACACGATACAGTAAATACAGTCAATGCATGGAGAGACACAATGTAAACTGTTACTTTGAAATGCTTGCTTTTGGCACAACTTCATCACAGGCGCTTTACAATTTACAAAGCAGTATGGAGTAATGTTTACAACTTCTGTGTTTACAGATTCACTGGTTTCTCTTTACTCAAGGCAGGATTTTTGGTTTTGGCACCTTTTCAGATGTTCATCATTTCTTCCCAGTGTTTTTTCGTCTATTACGCTTTAGTCTATTAGAATAAATATTATTTCATTCCAAGCTAAATAGGCCACACTGAGGCTATGTGACCTTCAAGAGGAAATATTGTCAAGCTGGATCTGATGTAAGGTCCTAACAAATGCCTGGCTTCGTTGTAATAATACATCAAAAGAAGAGTTTTAACATGATTGAAGAACATGAAAGCATGAATTGTGATTTCATATAATAGTCTTCATCTTTTTCAATGTGAGGTACTGAAAGAGACATTGGAAACAGTTACTTAGTCAACTTTAAGAAAGTAAGACATAATGAAAACAGATCTGAAGCTGTTACCACTTCAATATTAAGGAATACCTTCTTTGGCAAAGTTGAAGATTAATAAATATTTCTAGGATGGTTAAGATGCTGCCACACCTATAAACTGAGAGAAGGATCAGTTAAATTAGCAAACAATAAGGATAAAAATATTAGCAAGAATAACAAGTAACGTTTACTGTGGGCTTAATTTATGTCAAACAGTACTCTAAGAACTTCATGTGGATTATCTCATTTAATCCTCCAAACAACTTTATGAGGGCTTCATTATCCCGAGTTTACAGATATGAAAACTGGAACACCAAAAGATTAAGTAGTTTTCCCAAGGAAATACAGCTAATAAATGGCAGAGCTTGGAGTTTAACCCAGGAGTTTGTGTTAATTATGTGTCAACTGAGGACTGTTCATTGCGCTGTAGTTAGGGGTTATTGCCCTCAAACGTGTTATAGCTTCCAGTAAGAAAAGGCAGAAGGCAATGTGTAGCAATGTACATTGCACAGCATTCATTATTTGGTTTCTAAAAGATGGAGAGATGTATTCCATTCATGGATTGGATGGTTCGATATCATTATTTTCCCTAAATTTATATATAAACTCCTGTAGGTTATTTTGAAGAAATAGACAAGCTAATTCTAAATTTATATGGAGAATGCAGAGTATGTAGAATGACCAGTTTTACAAATTAAAGAAGACTCCCACTACCTAATTTCAAGATTTAATATAAAGCTAGAAGAAAGAATACATTGAGGTTTTTGGACTACAGACATAAATAAATCAGAATAGAGATTTTCAAAACAGATGCACTTATATAGGATCAATCAATCTCTGAAAAGCAATGAAAAGGGAATGTCAATTGGGAAACAAAGTTATTTTTAACAAATACTGCTAAAAGCATTGGATATCTATGTGGAAAACTCCTGTGTCACTCTTTACAAACAAAAACATAATTTGAAATGGACTAAAACTTAAGTGTAAACTTCAAAATCATAAATCTTCTAGAAGAAAACATAATGTAATACACTTATAACTCCATAGTAGGCAAAAATTTCCTGGAAAAGACAGAAAAAGTACAAACCATGAAAGAAAAAAAAAATTAAATTGAGCTTCGTCATAATTAAAATTTTCTGTTTATCAGAATGTCCCAGAAGAAAATATAAAAGGTGTTATATTCAGAATAAAGAGCTTCTCTAAGTTAACAATAAAAATTTTGAATAAGCTAATTTAAAAAATGGCAGAGAACTTGAAGACACACTTCAAAAAGAAGATGTACAAATAGCCAATACGTGCACGAAAAAATGCTTAATGTCAGTATTCACAAGGAAATGTAAATTCTCAGTGAGACACCACTTCACATCCGTTAGAATACCAACACTAAATGTAGTTATGGATGTGGGGCAACTGGAACTTTCAGACATTGATGGTGAGATTATGAAGTGGTACAACATATCTGCCCTATGACATTGTAACTCTACTCTTAGGTGTACATTGAAGAGATATAAAAACATATCTCTGTAGAGACAAAGAGTTTCTGGGGGAACATTTTAATGTATAAAGTCTAAACTTGGGAAATAACAGAAATGTTCATCAATAGGTGACTGGGTAAACAAATGGTGGTATATACATCACTGCTTACCAATAAAAATGAATGAAGGATTGATACCTGCATCAAATGGCCTGAGGCAGCCCTGCATCATTTACCTGGTTGCAAAAGTCTTCTGTGATCAGAACTAACATGTTAATAGTAACCATTCTTCACTTTTAGTACATATACATCAGTTTAGACACACAGTTGTTTCACCTAAATGAAAAGTTATCCTCAATAAAGTTATATAAAGTGCAACTCTTGCAGCTGCATATGCTAAAATAGTCTTCAGATAGATTATTTTAAAAGCAACTACTATTCATGTTTTTCATCGGATTTGTTTCTTATGTTTATCACAGTCATATTACCATGGCTCCGATGGTGGATGACAAAAAAGTCAACAACTTTTTGTAAAAGGTACATATTCCTCATTAACTTTCCTTCGAAAGAGAAATATAGTTCTTAACTTTTCAGTAAAATGCGCTTTGATTTTATTGAGTCCATTACTGTCAAAGAGTTTATTACAAAATATAAATGCTTACCAAAAAGTAAAAGGAACACTTGCAGATTTAAACATACAATAAATTATAAAACTAGCAAAAGAGTACACACTATATCAACCTCGTTCAATAGAAATTTGGGCAAAAATGATGGAAATCTATACAGTCCAATACTGTAGCCATTAGCGAAATATGGCTGTTGTGTACTTGAAATGGGACTAGTGTGACTGACAACTTAATTTTTAACTTTATTTAATTTTAATTAATTTGAATTTAAACCATCATGGCTAGTGACTCCCTGTGGGACAGCACAACTCTATTTAGTCACTAACAGGCTTACTCATCCTCTATTTCCTACCCACATTGTAGTTACCTGCAAGTTGTATGCACAAGGAACCTATACCTTTCCTCTGGCCTAACTTGCTGATGACCTGATAGCTCAGGGGTGTGGGCCACAAAACAATTGGATAGAACCCTAAGTGGTCATATGTCTAATACTTTCCCTACTACCATCCAACACCAGGAGGTGTTTACTGTCTCTAGCTGTTGGAGTTTCAACTCAAACTCTGTTTCTTTTTTTGTTGTTGTTGTTGTTGATTTTTTATTTTATTTTTTGTGAGTGTTCAGTATGCTGTCCTTGAAAGGTTCCTCTTTGCTATAGGGCATGTAGAAAATATTGGAGATTCTGGTTACTGTTGATCGCCTTTCAGATTTAACCACAAACTACTAGATAAGATCATGGCAAAAGCTAGAACTAAGTAGAGGTATAACCCACCTCGCTTTGTTTTATGCATATATTAATAACAATACTTGATTTTAAAAATATGAAATTCAGAAAAAAAAATGTTAACCTATCTAGATGCCTGGACAACAGATATAGTCTGGGAATGTCCCAGGAAATCCTTAGCCCCTAAAGGATAAGATATTATCTAGCTTCAAACAAAATTTCAAGTATTGAGGTGAATACATAAAAGGATATGTAATTTATAATTGGAATAAAAAGTCTAGAAAATTAAAAAAGCATGAAATAGTTGAAATGCTCTTAAAAGTTATTGTAGTTTTTGGAGAAATCTGCAAAATTATCCGTTCACTCAAAACAAAGTGAAAAATTAAATTTATATAGAATTAACAGTTGAAAATCGTTTCTTATAAGACAAAAGTTTCTATTAAAAGTGCAGCCAAGTCTATTTTATCTGTTTTTAAAGGCAAATTTTTGGCGTTTGTGGAAATCAGAGTGAAAAAGAGGAGATAAGACATATTTCTTCTTATGCATTCATAGATTATTCCTAAAAAGTGTGTAATTTCTAAAGTCAGTATTTTGAATAAAAAAGAAATCTTTTAAGATATAAGTTTTTCATGAGATCAGTGTGTATCCTCAGCTTATTTGTTAGTAGGAAATGAAACAAGTGACCGATTCTGCAATAAAATAATAGCTGTCACATAAAACTGCCAAATTAAATTGATATTTTTGGGTTTTACTGATATTTTTCATACATCTAAGTCCAACTTACACAGTTATAAAATGCATCTTCAGCAAATATATCTGCATTAATTCATTTGCCTAAAGTGAAAGATCTGGCTTATAATGGCACCACCAAATCAGTGGAAAATTTAATAGAATTAAAATAAAAATCAAAAGGAAAGTGACTGAGCATTACAGATACTTGGTCATTAACATCTTGAATTTAGTAGTGATGCAAGGAATTGAAAGAAGTCCAAAGTGCTGTCACTATTTTTACATAAGTTACCACTAGTTAGGTATTTCTGGAAAAATTAGCAAGTTTAGGAAATATGTAGATATTTGGGAAATGTGTAGATATGTAGATATCAATGCAGGAACCTTCAGTTGTCCCAAACATGTTGTACCCATTATGCATTTTTGGTGGGGATGGAGGAGATCTCAGACGTTATCAGCATATGAGCAATGGTTTTGAAAATTCCTGAAACACTCAAGAGGCCAAGGAATCAGGGTGTGTGAATATTGATTTCCAAATTAGAATTTACTTAGTTTGAAATTTCTTTATATTAAATAAATTATTATAGGTAGTCTTTGTAAAAATATTTAAAGTAAAGCAATATGCTTGTCCTTTATGTTCAAAGTTACTTGTTTGGAAATCTGAAGGAAAACTTTCTTATCTGGCATCTGGAAGAACAAATGATAAATTCAAAACTATTTTTCTTTCTGAAAAGAAAAAAAATCTGCAAAAATAGATAACAGGTTAAAGAGTAATTTTAAATCAATTTTATTAAAGAAACAAAACTTATATTTAAATTTTATTCTATTATTTTGATTGATATAAAATTATTATGACAAAATGAGATGCATTTTGTAAGTACCATTTAATTTAATTTAATATTTAATTAAATATTTAAATGACTTTTGGGTAGGTATGTACAATAATTTTACAGACTTAATATGACCCCATAAACTTAATTCTATCATACCTATGTATATCTTAAATTCATCAAAGCCATTTAATCATCTTAGTACTGTATTCATTCCACAAAGCTTTCAAAGTCATACTCCTTTCACCATTACATTATTATATATTGCTAGATTTGGCCAATTACTTGCCTCACCTTCAGTTCAGTCCTGCTTCATTGCATTTGTATTATAAAATATATGACTGAAGTTAAGGTAACTTCTTCTCTTAGAATACTAACATTTGTTATTTTTGTTTGAAATTTGAAACTGATAGTAGTTTTGTTTAATTTCAGAACATAGTATTTCAAGGAAGACTTTCATATTTAAAAATTTTTTTCAATTAATTGGAAGAAGAAATGTGATTATTTTACATCATTTAAAAAAATCCAACACCTATAGGGCCATCAAATCTTCCCTTAAATGAAAACTTTTGTAAGTTATTTTGATGTGTATTTAGTACTTTTTAAATCTCTAAAGATAACACCTCTCATCCCTTTTTGTTAAAGCTAGATGATAGATAGATATAGATAGATAAATAGATAGATAGATAGATAGATAATAGATTTGTATCTTCTTTCTCTGATTTCTTTACAAATATCCAGTTCTTTTCTACCAAAATGATCATCCATTTTATGGTATGGAGAGTGGTGACGCTTTAAAATTTTCACGAAAGGAGAACTGGCTATTTTATAAAGAAGGTTGTCATGGGACTTCCTGGAATAACATACCTCTCCTACAATTTTCTCTGAAATGTTTTCTACTCCAGTACCTATTAGAATGTCTGTTGATAGTTAGACATCTGTTTGTAGAACAAAAGATGTTTTGTGGCTTCACAGAATCAAATACAAGATTCTGATTGGTCATTGCCCTTGTAATACTGCTCTCATCTTTAACACATTCTTAATATAACTTTTATAAGTTTATTTGCCTACATTTAACATTCAGTTTTTGGATGAGCTTATGTTGTCATCAAGTAACAATTTTGGTAACATTATCTGGTGTTTGGGCTGTAGAGGGAACTTTTATGTTTATCTAGTCCTATTCAAATGTTCAGTGTTTCTGAAACTTCAGGTAATTCTATGAAGGTAGAAGCTAGATATGCACTTATATTCTTAAAGGAAAGTTATTCTCTATATCCTTAGAGATAAGACTCTTTGATGGAAAAAATGCCAAAAGATTTATTTGATTATCCTAGGACTTAAATGGGTTGCCAGGTGGATAAGTAGGAGAATTTGCTCATTGCAAATTAGCTCAAGAATCTCAAAACATCCTGTCAAAAGACCTTACTGAAATTAATGGCTCAGAACCTATGCTAAGCTTTCAAGGATGCTTCCGTGATTTATGGAGTGGTGCCAGTCTCCGTCTTCGTTGGGTGGAGAGCACTTGTCTTCATGTAACAGGGCTAATATTACTTCAAGCTGTTGTCAGTTGACTTGGTAAAATTGCTTAGATACACTCCCCATGCAGTTAGCTGGTGATGATTACTCTTAAGTATTCACAGAGCAGCAGCCCTGGGGAAACACTAATTAGCCACCCGCATGGAAGATGTTCCAGCCATGCAAACAATCTCCTAAAGTCTCTGGGTTGTAATGAGGCCCAAGCCCCAGTCACAGGGCCTGCTCTGTGCTGTGCTACTGCATCAAGTTTCGGCAATTTTCGAGGAGAAAGTGATTGGAGTCAGGCCCAGGGCTGCACGGAATCTACTAATCATCACTCCAAGATTTCAGGTGCTCCGAAGCCACAGGAGGGATAGGCTCTTAGGAGCTAAAGGAGACTCTGACATATGTTGTTGAGGAGTCAGGGAGGGGGAAATCTGCTTAAATATTTATAGATTTAGATATATTGAGGTCCTCTTGGTCTTTGCATAGTTAACACTTTGTTTCCTTTTTTAAATTATAAACAACTATAACAACAAAAGCTTCTGACATTCTTAATGTCTTTTATACCTTTTCTCTTCTTTTCCATTAAAACTACTGTAATCAAGTTGACAGAAAGAAAAATTGGAGCAATGTGCATGTGTGGGTTTGGTGTGTAGGTCCATTGGTTATGGCTTCACAGTGTGAATGTGACTGGCTCTGTATCAGAGATAAGTACAATTTATCAGGTCTCCCTAAGGGAGAAATTTGGGGAAACCAAAAGTTAATGGGAGCAGAACAGATAACTCTCCCCTGCTCCCTAATAACCACAAAAGGTAGAAGAAAGAGGAAAAGTATGGGTTCTGAAAATGATTGCCAGAGAGAGTTGGGACTTGATCAGTCTCTTAATTCTTGATAGTGGAGCAAAGCAGTTGGAGCTTTCTCTTTCTCAAAATTGAAGCAGTGACGTTGAGAAGCATGAGGCAGGACCATGAATACCCACTAATGTCTGAAATAAATGTGGATCCTTGATTTACAGTAAGCAAAGGGAAACATTCACTTCTACATGGGAAACAATAATTTCCAACTACTTGGAAGATAAGGGCATTTGCTACTGATAGCAATTTCTAACCTGAGCTTTTGATAGCCCCACAACAAATATGACTCAACTGTTGATTTGATGTTAAATCCCAGAGAAGGCCAGAAAATTTGGTATATGAAAACTAAATATGAGGATTTTTTTTATTTCATAAATGTTGTAGATTAAATATAATCTCCATTATAATCTATGTCAAACATTAAGAATGAACATATTTTGGGTAATGTTAAAAGTAGCTATATTATGCATGAAGTTTTAGCATATTTAAAGGATTTTGGTTATAGTTGCTACAATTTAAAAGGAAGATATATCAAAAAGCAGAATAGCAGAGGCACAGAATGAGAGCACTAAAAGAAAAGGAGAGAAGATGATTTCTAGAGAGGTATTTACCTATCTCACATAGTAAATAGTATTTTGGTAAGTGAAATCCTTTCATCTTATTAATAAAATGAATTAAAATTTAGCAGGTATCCTTTGTTGTAGCTTTGCAGGAAATCAAATTCTTGAATGTGTTTGAAAATGTATACAAGGCATGTGGGACAAATTTCCACAGTGCCAAATCTACATTTTTTGGTTTTGTTATCTTGATTTGAAAAATTTTATATAATGGAAATATTATTCATGGATGAAATATTTTGTTCTAATTTTATGAAATATATTTTATAGTAAAGTCAAACCGATTTTACTCAGAGGATTAAAATATGATCTTATCACACCTCAGCAAAATATAATTTGAAAGAAGCTCCTCAAGGTACTTTGAAAGAAAAATTGCACTGCACAGAGTTAAACAGGCAAGGACGTTTTTATTGCAATAGTAGTCAAGACTACAGCCACAGGGAAGAGAAATTGAACTCAACTCTGTTGAAGCAAAAGGCAGAAGAGTTGTTAAACACAGGGGTCAGTTACTGGAAAAGTCCAGGAGGATGTTAGAAGGGAGGTTGGTCAATTTGATTAGGCCACTGGTGTTTGCTAATTAGTGCTTATCTAAGTTAGGTCCCTACCTTCCCACAGAGACTGGGAGGTAGGGGCTCCATCTTTATTATTACAATTCAAAGAGATGGCTCCCAAATCCTTGAGAAACACATTCTTTGGTTGTAAACCTGGCAAGAGTCTGGAAGAAGATCTTCATCTCAAAGGGAAAACTAAAGAATTTGCAGTGGTGAGTTTTCTAAAGTAAGTGCTCTAAGAGAGGCCAGAGGCCTATAGTCGGGAAGAAACCTGAGGGGCAAGTTAAGGCCATCAAGTGTTGCTTGCTAAGACAACACAGTATCAACAATCATAAATGTAATTTATTTTCTACAAAACTTTGCCTCAAGATCATGAAAGTTTTCCTTTTCCAGTTCTTCTAGTCTTCAAGAAATATGAAACAAAAGTTGACTTGAGGAGGGTAAAGGGGATCAAATATATGGTGACGGAAGGAGAACTGACTCTGGGCGGTAAACACAATGTGATATGTAAATGATGTATTATAGAACTGTACACTTGAAACTTATGTAATTTTACTAACCAACGTCACCCCAATATATATAATTTTTAAAAAGTTAACTTGAAATATTCAGAGAGGTAACTTCTGATAACTCCAACAAATACACAATTTAAAGGTTATCAATAAATTAATACTGGGGGTGCCAACACAATGTATATAAGTAGACACTTTGGTCAATGTTGCTCAAGCAGTAGTTTGCTGTAATCAGAAGTGTCTGGACGCTGATGGTAACCACTTTGAGCACCTCTTGTAATTGCAAAGTCAAAAATGACTTGTGTTCATCTTTTGTTATTGGTAAATATTGAGTGTTAATAATTTTATTACAGTTTTCCTTTCTTAAAATGTGTATACATTTTTGGCATCCTCTGTATTTATTAATTATTACCAATTAATATTAATAATACCAAAATTAAAATTAATATTGAAAATTACTACAAATTTATTGTTGAGATATGACAGGGCATGTGCTAAATCTTTTTCATATATGACCTCATTTTGTCCTCAACTAGTCCATTGGTTGGGTATATTACCATCACCATTTTGCAGATGAGGAGAATTAAATTCCCAGAGGTTGTAAATTCCTTTGAGTCCCACAGGTAGTGAGAGGACAGAGAAAGCTGATTTGGGGCTTTTTAGCAGAATGTATGCTCAGATATATTTTGTATGAAGCATGAATTTACAATTTTTATACAATTTTATGGTGACTGTTCACTCAGCCTGTAAAAAGGCTACTTTGTGCGTCTAATGTAGATCTATAGACATGACAACACCGCTCTGTAAATCCTGTGGTTTATGTACAAGGTTTGTAAGATCCGTCAGCGGGAGTCGAGGATTCCTGGGTAATGTTTCCTGAAGGCTTTAAGTGGATGTACATACATCCCTGTGTGGCGTAGGTCGATTTTTACATGAACCTATTGTTACTGTGTGTGTGTGTGTGTGTGTGTGTTTAAAAATGCAGGTCAGGCTGTGACTTTCACTTTCATTGATTGATGGACTGATTGATTGCTTTTCAGTATAGATAAGAGGGTTTGGAGAACAAAACTTGTGACTACGTCACATCAAAATATTCAAGAAACTCCACATTTATTTGTATTGTTAAGTCTGCCATATTATACTAGTTTTCTGATATATACTGTGTGATTATCTATAGAAATGAGTAAAAGCACTTATGAAAATATTTAGAAAGCAGAGAAGACAAGTTTTTCAAGGAGGCACTACAGTGAACATGAACAATCTATAAATCACATAAATTGATTTAACATGAAAACAAAAATCGTAAGGGTTTAGTTGGTGTATGCTTTTTTAAAATATATAGTAGTACAACAGACAGTGGTGTCAGGTTATAGTTCATCTATTACAGCAGAGAGCTATAACCAAAACTGAATTCTTTTCGAATCAAAAGATAACTGTCCACATGAAGTGCTTCTCCTCCATGAAGTACAGGATATTGTATGATTGCTGTTAATTTCTTAAGTCCTGCCTAGGAGTGGGTGAGTTGAGTGAATGAATCAGTGCTGATGCGCAAAGACTTTCCAGCCTAAGAAACATGTTCCGTGTAATCCATTTAATTGTACGCATAAGCTTGTCAGGAGAACTTCCAGCTAAAACGAATCAATAATGTATTCAATGCACAGTTGGAAGACACTGATAATGGAGTTTTTAGCTTTCCAAAGTATGCTGGCTGATTCGCTTGTGAGTCTTAGTGGCCTGGGTAATAATGAGGCCAATAGCCTCTGGAAATTGATGGTCAGGATTTGAGATGTGGGTTCTAATTGAGTGACAGTGTGAGTGAATTAGGAGTCTGGCTGCCATATATTAGAGCCTAAATAATAATAAGGGGCTCTTCTAGTCTTCTCAGTTCATTACAAAGACCATAGCCTTAGTTCCCGAAATGCTCATTCATGTCCAAATGCATGACCTAAAAAGCGTCAGGTGATTTCGTACATTCTGTACAACATATATGTAATTATTGAACAAATTCCCCAAAGAAAATTAGGTCAGATACCACTTTTTGTTTTTAACCCTTTCTAATACATCTAATTGTTTTGGTATAAAGAAAAACAATTTTTACCTCTATGTTGGGTTACATTGAAATAGCCTCACTTTTTCTAGAAATGTTTAGAAAACTATCACACAAAATAGTTAGGATTATAGGCATTAGGAATATACAAGGCTGATTTAGTATAAATTCTATTTGTATAGGGCCTGAATAATAATAATTACATATATCCAGATTCCCAAGGCAAGGCAGTGAATAGACAGTAACTAGATACTCTAGATGAATTTATGTAAAGAAACAAAACTCTCACAAAAATTGCTTTATCATAATTGAAGATTTTACTTCTACTTTTTACTTCTAATGTAAATTTCAATCAATTTGGGTTTAGATTTTAAAAAGAAACTCGTCTAATCTCGAAGTACTTATGGAGTATCACAGTGGACAAAACATGCAACATTGCTGTTCACAGGTGTCACGGTGGCGTAAGGTACAGGAAAAATACATACATACATGGATACATACATATATACATGCATAAATAAGTAAATAAGAGAATTTCAGATGATAAAACTTGTTAATATCGTAAATAAATGAAAGGGGTATGGGATAGACTTTTGATAGAAAAGTCATAGAAACTCTCTCTAAAGAGCTGACATTGTGACCTGAGATTTCAGAGATGAGAAGCAGCTAACCATGAAAAGATCCAGAGAAAAAGGAAATTCCAGTGCAAAGGCTCTGAGGACAAAGCAGGCTGACAATAAAGATGATGGGAAAGAAGTAGAATTGCAAGGTCGGAAATATAGACCATATCACCCCAATAAACTTTAATTTTTAAAAATTTATTTATTGAGGTGACAATTGTTAGTAAAATTACATAGGTTTCAGGTGTACAATTCTGTATTACATCATCTATAAATCCCATTGTGTGTTCACCACCCAGAGTCAGTTCTCCTTCCATCACCATATATTTGATCCCCCTTACCCTCATCTCCCACCTCCCACCCCCCTTACCCTCTGGTAACCACTAAACTATTGTCTGTGTCTATGAGTTTTTGTTTCTCATTTGTTTGTCTTGTTCTTTTGTTGTTTTTGGTTTATATATCACATATCAGTGAAATCATATGGTTAAACTTTAATTTTTTAAAAAAAGAAAAGAAAAAAGAGAAATATAGACCAACTTCCCATTTTAAATAAGCTCTTAGGTTTCTCCAATGAATTTCCTTTGTGGAACAACAACAATGTTCCACAACAGTGTATTAAGCACTTATTAAAGGAATAAATGAGCAAGGAAAAAGTCTCATAAATGAAAATGATATTATAGTTCTGATGTTTCCGATGGACTTACATTGTTACTACCTAGTCAAGACAAGAATCACAGTGAAAGTCTGCCATTACGTTATCATAATGCATTCTCTGAGGTCCAATCTATTAAGTAAGAATTAGATTACAAAAAAATTGTCATTTGTTTGAAAATGACATTTTAATAAAATGGTATAATACATGTAAAGAAAAAAATCATGGAATCAACACACTTGAAACCTAACAGAAACATAAGAAATCATCTAAACTCTGTTGCTACTTGAAATTTGGTCCAAGGACCAGCAGTATCAGCATCACCCTGGAGCTTGGTAGACAGGCAGAATTTCAGCTTTTAGATTTTTAGAGCTAACCCCAGCTCACAAATGGGAATTTACATTTGAACAAGAACATGAATTTACGTTTGAATGAAAATTTACATTTGAACCAGTCAGGTGATTCTTAGTTAGGCACATTAAAGCATGAGTAATACTGCTCTAGAACAGCAATTTCCAAACACTAGGTTTTGTAGTTCTTATGATGAACCACTTGGTGTAGAATTTTTTCATTTTTAGATTACTGGGCCCCAAAGCCCTAGGAGTGAAATTCTGGAGTAGGCGTATGTGTATTAAAGCAAATAAACAAAAATTGTCTAGTTGATTCTGATGCATCCTAATTTCTTCATTTGTAGGATTACTGGATTTAGCAAATAGTACAACATACTTACAGTAAAAATATTCACTGTTTATCTGAAATTCGAATTTAACTGGGCATCCAGTATTTCATCTGGCAAGTCTATTTATTTGATTTAGTAACAGAGTTTCAGTTTAAATACCTTTTTAAAATCCCACAGCTAAACATATCAGAGGTAGGATTCAAGCAGAGGTCTCATAAGTACAAGAATTATTTGTAAAATATAAATAACTAAAAAGTAAGGTATTGGTACCTGTGTCAATTAAATGATATTTTTCTTCATATTTTTAATGTGTTGATTTTCTTTTGCAGCTCAATCTTATAAATCATTTATTGTAGACAGCACATAAAAAAGAAAAAAGTGTGTATCTCTAAATACAAGGAAACCAAATAAAATTTATTAGAATACATTTTATTCCTCCTGAATAATGCAATATGTTCACTTAAAGGGAAAAGCCAAGTATTGAAGGCTTTTTGTTTTTAACCCTTTTTTAATAACACCTTTTAACTGGAGGTTTTCTGTTAAAGCAACTGTGGATAAATTTGAACATAAAAAACAATCTTTTTTTTTTGTTAATTTTCTTTTTTTTTAAATTTATTTATTGGGGTGACAATTGTTAATGAAATTACATAATTTCAGGTGTACAATTCTGTATTACATCATTTATAAATCCCATTGTGTGTTCACCACCCAGAGTCAGTTCTCCTTCCATCACCATATATTTGATCCCCCTTACCCTCATCTCCCACCCCCCACCCCCCTTACCCTCTGGTAACCACTAAACTATTGTCTGTGTCTATGAGTTTTTGTTTCTCATTTGTTTGTCTTGTTTTTTGTTTATATACACCTATCAGTGAAATCATAGGGTTCTCTGCTTTCTGTCTGACTTATTTCGCTTAGCATTATACTCTCAAGATCCATCCATGTTGTCACAAATTTCCTATATCATCTTTCCTTAACACCGAATAGTATTCCATTGTGTATATATACCACAACTTCTTTATCCATTCATCTATCGAAGGGCATTTTGGTTGTTTCCATGTCTTTAAAAAGCTATATAATAACTATTTAAATGAAGAGCATCTCTCACTAAAATAAAGCCTGAAGTCTTCTCATACAATAATATTATACCAGTTGTTTGAAAATAAAGGGATTTTTTCTATTAGATAGCACATAAGCATTCTATTACATTTGGAAATTACAGAAATATAAAAAGAGAAAAAAATCACCCATAACCATATTACCAGAAGACAATCACTGTAATGAGTGAACAGAATATTTACCAAATATTTTTACCTGAAAACATTTTTTTATAGTTGTAACAAGATTGTATCATAATATTGTATTGTGCTTTGGACTTCATAGTATACCATAAGCACTTCCCTTATTATTATAAATAATATTTCATTCATTGTAGATGTTATATGCAGTCAAGTAGATAAACCTGTTTTATTTTTTCCTTAATTCTTTTGAGTTTGGGGAGTATTGTACAAATTTTAGTCTTTCATTAATCACACTGTAGAGTCCTTCATTAAACTCACAGCAGAACAGAAGAAATGTGGCCCTTTTCTCTATCTTGGCCCTTATAAGCCTCTTCAATCTCACTAGAACCAAAGGAAGTGCACCTTTGGGAATCATCAGGGCCTCAGTTGCTAAGCAGTTACCCCCGCTTCCTATTACTTGAAAAATAACAGACATTTAAGTTGGTTCCTCCATACAAGTACTCTGAAAGCTCAGTGAAACTGAACCACAGCTGTCACTCCAATGTGAGTAAGACTAAATCTAATTTGTTGGGTGGAAAGAGTTAAATGAACTTTAACTGAGAAGCTCTCTCTCTTCCTCTCAGGGTAGAAAATAGCCAAGGGCAACAGCGGATGACTAATGTGTAGAATATTGCAATTAGTATAGCAAGGTACTTACAGGGATCAAATTAAAAAATTCATTAACGTACGCACTTAATTAAGAAACACTTTTCGGTTTACATGATAAATTATGACACCTATTAAATCTTCCAGTACAAGCTGTAATGGCTTCTTTGCTCCCGGGTAGAGAACTATCGCCTTTGAGGTCCTTTGAAACTCCCCGAGGACCAGAAGCATTAGTTACAAGTGTAATAAAAACAATGCTTTCCCCCTGCAAGGTGCAAGAGCATCTTTATTGGAAACTAATTTAAACTTAAAAAAGCACCGGGGAACAGGAGGCTGTCATGCTCCAAGCCAGTGATAACAAACATGAAATGACCTTGAAAAGGAAATAGAAGTCTTTGCTCCCCAACATTCCCAAAAGGGAGAAAACAGGGATGACATCCAGTATTTGTTTACTTTTGTCTGTTTTGTCTCTGTCCTTTCCTTCTCCCCTTAAGAATAAATGTTACCAATGGAGAGAGAATAATTGGAAATAAATTATATATTAGTAGTTTAGTGGTAAATATGCTTTTTGTTTTGTTTTGTTTACAGTCAATGGGAAGAATTAGGAGGGAGAGAAGGAAGGAAGAAAGGAAGGATGGAAGGGATGAAAATAAAAATAAAAGTCAAGAATAAATGCATAAGGAAATCAGATATATCCCTCAGAATCTGGTAGACCTGAGGGCTTTCTACATGGTGGAAAGTGTGGATCTATAGTGATAATGAAATTTTGCATTTTTATTATTTTCTTCAGAGTCTCTTCCAATTTTCTTTAATATTCTTTATAACCCTGGCATTAGCAGATTGGGTAAGGAGAGCTAGAGAATCAAATTGGTTTCTCAAGGTCCAACATATTTGTGATCTCTGACACAATCTCTTTTTTACAGACTACAGAGTTTTTACAATAAGACAAATGTATCACTTGATAGTTCAGAAATATTTGTTCTTCTGCTCTGTATGATCTCATTGTGCGAGGGCTGTAATTATTATTCTAGCTTACAAATCACAGAAGTAGCTCACACTGCTGGTAGTGCTGAGTAAAAAACTCCAACCATCTACGCATCATTTTGGTTTCTGTGAGGTATCAGACCTATTATCATAAGTAGAAAGATGGATTGCAGGGAGGAAGTCGTGGAGCAGGAGTCATAAGAATCTGGGGACAGAAGTGGCAGAGTTGACAGAGCAATGTCTCTGCCCACTCATGTCTCCCTGAGCCTGCCCCATTTGAAGCTATGCTATAGGATCACACCTTTAATTCCATAGAGCAACCCCAACTTATAACCTGCAGATCACACTGACTTTATGTCTTCTCTTTCAGCACTGTTGGTCATTCTTCCTTTAATGTTTTTGCCTCTATGCCTATTATAGAAGCAATGTGAAAACCACCTTGAAGAACATTTTGAACAAAGAATTTAAAAATAAAGTCTAGCACAATTATTTTCATCTCTACTTCTTAACAAAATTGACTTCAGCCTGCAAGAATACAATCTGCAATTATCAAGTTCTATAGCAAGATTTTTTTAAATTTTGATTTTGTTTTTAATTTTTATTAAATTTATTGGGGTGACATTGGTTAGTAAAATTATATAGGTTTCAAGTGTACATTTCTATAATACATCATCTATATATTGCATTGTGTGTTCACCACTCAGAGTCAGTTCTCTTTCCATCACCATATATTTGACCCCCTTTTTCCCTCTTCGACCACCCATTCTCCCCACTTATGCTCTGGTAACCACTAAACTGTTGTCTGTGTCTATGAGCTTTTGTTTCTTTGTTTGTCTTGTTCATTTGCTGCTTTCAGTTTTATATCCCACATATGAGTGAAGTCATATGGTTCTCAACTTTTTCTGTCTGACCTATACAACACAACAACAACAAAACAATCCAATTGAAATGGGCAGAGGACCTGAACAGACACTTCTGCCAAGAAGACATACAAGCAGCTGACAAATATATGAAAATATGCTCAACTTCACTAGCTATTAGGAAAATGCAAATCAAAAGCACAATGAGATACCACCTCATACTTGTTAGAATGGCTATTATTGACAAGACAAGTAATAACAAGTGTTGAAGAGGCTGTGGAGGAAAAGGAACCCTCATACACTGTTGGTGGGAATGCAGGTTGGTATAGTCACTATGGAAAACAGTATGGAGGTTCCTCAAAAAATTAAGAATAGAATTACCATATGACCCAGAAATCCTTTCCCTGGGTATCTACCAAAAAAATCTGAAAACATTTATCTATAAATATATATATATATATATATATATATATATATATATATATATATATATGTACTCCTATGTTTATTGCAGCATTATTTACAGTGGCCAAGACATGTAAACAACTGAAGTATCCTTCGATAAATGATTAGGTAAAGAAGATGTGGTACATATACACAATGAAATATTACTCTGCCATAAGAAAGGATGAAACTGCCATTTGCAACAACATGGATGGATCTTGAGATTATCATGTTAAGTGAAATAAGTCAGACATAAAAAGACAAGGATGTTAATGGATGAGTGAAGTAGGAGACAAGAAGTGCATGGGAGGAAGTATAACTTCCTTTCTTGGTTGAGAACCTGTGTGCAACAGATGAATCGCTTTATGAACCGCAACACAGAGTAAAAATAAACAGATCAACAAAAGTTTACATTGACCCAGTCACATAAATACATATTGCTGTGTTCTGAGTAAGAGACAGTGTGTGCCTGCAAACCAACTAGGGGACGGTGGTCAGCCTCCATAGCATGACCATTGGTCTATAATTATGGCAGGGGCAACAGCAACCTGGCTCCAACAGCTGTGGGAATATTATGAGCTGTTCTTCGGACTTCCCTACACAGAATGCAAGGCCAGAGTTTAAAGGACTTAATTTGGTACAAACTTTTTCCTGAGTCACTCAGTTCTGCTTGTTCTCTAATGATATCTGAGTCTTACCTGAAAACAAGATGACCTCCCTTCTTCCCTGAGTGTAGTCCAATCCTTCAAGAAGGTGGTCATTTCCTGTCCCCACAAAATATTTAAAAAGGGTTAGCAAACAGTCATAATTTGTGCTGTTGCTTCTGACCCTGAATACATAATTGGTATTATTACCTCCTTCTTTAAATGCCCATTAAAGGTTTCCTTACCCCATGACAACACTTCAGTGAGCTAAAATTGCTTGCCTGGTGGGATAAACCCAAATCTTCATTCTCAGAGGTCCGACCTTCTGTTGTATTGTCCTTTCTGGCTGTGGTTGCTACAGTTACTCATTTTCATTTACTGTCATCAGTGGACAATGAAGCAGCGAGAGGTTTTAAAACTTAGGTTTTAGTCACACTCCTCCTTGTCTCCATTGTGTAGCAGCAATCCTAGCTTCTTATGATAACCAGCGTTGATCATCCCCACCAGTGCAATAATTCCTTTCTTTGTCTGCTGGCCCACTACCAACACATGGAGCCCAGAATGGCTAAATTATGTGAAACATCCATTTCAATGGAACCTTCACTGTGACGCTTAGCAGAAGGAATCTACCCAGGAACCAAAATTGCCATGCAGACAGTACCTAAGCTTTGGGTCAAGAAACACAAATTGTGCAAGTGAGACACTGGAAGTAATGAGATGAGACCAATCCTACTTTAATTCCTTGGTTCCTGGACTCAGTATATTTCAGTATTTCATAACCATTGGTCATTAGTAAAGCATATACACCAAATTCTAGGACAAACCCTTCACAGGAAGCATGTTGTCCCTAAACCAGTACATTAGCTGAGGCTTTAACAGGTTATTCCACTATTATATCAGATTGGCATATTCTAGATGATGGGCAGTGGTAGGGCAGTGGATACCATGATCTCATATCCCTTGGTGTATAATGAGTCCCTTGGTCCAAGAGATTATTGTGTGAGATATGTTTTTTGATCAGCTATTCTATATGCCTTCAGATGGCAGTTACGGGTGAGGCAATATGGGCAGGAAAGGCAGAGTCATATCTGAGTATTTACTGATTCCAGTGAAAACAAATCACTACCCCTTACTGGGCAGAAGAGGTCCTTATAATGGACTTGACAGTTGGTTGGCTTGTGTCCCTATGGAATGGTCCATATAAGACTTAGCAGTAGTCTCTGTGATGAAAAGTTGGTTTTTCAGTAGTAAATGAATATACTTCTACTCAATTCTACTTCCATATGAAGTGAATGATTAAGTGCACTGCTCAGAAATGAGACTCTGACAAATGAGAGAATGGCAGAATTTCTTTCGACTTTGGACTTTGGGTTACCTCTGTGTGGGGTTTTCGGCTAGTGAAAATATGTTGCCTAATTGTGAGCCAGGCTATCCATCACAGAAACATTTAATAATAACAAAGGTGTAAGTTTAGGAGGAGGTTTGGCACAACAGAGGCAGAATAGGCAGTTATGTAACTTATGCTACCTGGCCTTGCCTAGGTTCAGTCTTGAATGTGTCAGTTCCATTATACAATGAATTTCTGCCATGACACTGAATCTGATAAAACCCAGCTCATGACGGGCAGCTCTACTTTCATAGTCTTTGGTAACCCATTTTCAGGTGCTCAAGTTCTATTTAGACCCATTAGCAAGCCAGAATTATTTGTAAAATGAATACTTTTCTGCATTGGAATGAATGGTCTTCCCATCAACCTCTTTATGACTGTACTGCAGTTTCCCTATGGGGGCTTGCAAGAGATGTTAGCTTACTTCCTAGTCATCACAGATTCTTCTAGCATAATTGGTATGCTAGATCATATGGTCAGAACAACAAGGCAGCTTGCAATAAAATTTGCATAAACTAAAAAACCCTGTCTCACTCTAGACCCCATTTGAAACTGGCAGCCTTTCAAGTTACCCAGTAAATGAGTTGAATTGGTTTCCCCATGTGATGTTTCTGCTACCATTAAAAGCCAAAGAAGCCCACTGAGCTCTGTGTCTTTAATAGTGATATGATGATAAAGAGTTTAGATATCGGGGAGCCCAGTCAAGTCCAGCCTGAAAAAGACAAGCAACCATAGATGTCCTCAGGCTTCTCCAATATGCGTTAATTGATAGTTAATTCGAGTGTATGTTTGTTTTTTCCACAAGGCATTTAATGCCATCAAAGTCAGCCAGCCTACACCACATTCCTTATAATCATTGTTTCCTCCAAACTGATTGTCTTAGTTTCAATTCTCCCGTGAGACCAGGATTGAGTGCAAGGATCTTATTTAGGAAGCATGTGTTATACTGGTAGGAAAGGAAATGTATAAAATAAAGGGTGCATTGTTAAATCAATCACATAGTAGGTATTTGGAGCTTAATCCCATGGGTAGCCTCTGGGAAATGGTAGACACATACAAGGGAACTGAAATAATTACATACCACCTTCCAAGAGTCTTTGGGTGAAAGTGGCTGGTGGGAGTGTTCATTCCTCAACACCTCCAAACTGCTGAGAACAAGAGCATGAACGCTTCCCATCATTATAGGAAAAAGAGCATTTAGACTCACAAATGCAGATGTTGTCCCTTGGAAGACATCAGAGCACACAGAAAATCTGAGGGCGGGACACTGACAATATTTGGCCCACCTATCAAATACAAGTATGACATCCACTGCAACTCCCACAAACTAATCATCTCATCCCAATTAACCGCAAGTTATTGGCAAGTGTTATCACCACCTTGTTGCCATGCAGCACCCTACCTGTCTGTCTCCTCGTACCTGCCCCTAAAGCAAGGAGAGTCTGTGAGATGGATCCTTTCAGGGACTTTGCTTCACCTTTGTGCTTGCACCTTATGTCTCCCTGTTTGGCCCCAGAAAGATGGCTGGTTAGCCAATGATGAGTAAGATTCCCCATGGGGGGGACAACTCAAGCCAGGCACAGCCAAGTGGGAACCAACAGGGGAACCCACAGGGTTCATAGAGGTGGGCACAGCCCCCCACCTTCCCCCGGCTAAGGAGAGCTTCTGCCTCTGTGGCTGCATTCCTTCCCACAACCTGCAGGGGAAGAGATTCAATGATGTGCTCTCCATCTAGTCATATGCATAAAGGCTTTGTCCCTTGAGTACATACATCCTGAGACTTATGGTTCTGCTGCCTGCAGGCAAGGGTGATTGGCTTGAATCAGTTTCCTATTATGATGTGTGGGATTCACAGATCTTGAGATTGACAAGCTTTATCTCCTTCCCCACCTAACTAGTAAAAACTAATGCGTAAGCTTGTTTGGGGCTCATTCCTTGAGGCTGCCATCCCTTGGCCCGCTTGCACTCTATTCTGGGCTACTGTCTTTCTTAACCCTGCGCTGCCCTCCTCGCTCCACCACACCACCTCACCTACTGTCAGCGATAAGGCCTGTTAATCCTTCAGACTGGTGGACAATTCAAATCCAAAATATTTGAATATTTCTTTTCTAGGACCACTCATTCTCCACTGTTAGCCCAGGTCTTCTAAGAAATAGAACCTGAGTTAAAATTTCTATGCTAACACTTCAGTGTTCAGTGCAATCCTAAGTAAACAGGTATAAGAGCAAATGAAAATGTATTTGAAAGAAGAAATAATAGATATAAGTAAGTGCATTACCAAAATGTTTATAACTTCATGATTAGCTGACTGCTCAGTCTTAGAGAAACTCTTCCGGGATGGTTATCAACATCCTGCATCCACATATTCAATGGGAAGAAGGTGAGGAAAATTCACCCACCTACTTCCATCTCCTATCAGTCAGTTTGTGTCACTGGACATTACATTTCTGTCTTTGTATTTGTACTGAATGAAGTCCCAATGGGTCCTATAGTCTGTCAAGCCTTAGTGTCAACAGACAAGCCCAAGAATAAGAGCCAAGTGTCATGGGTGTGAAGCAATGCACTGTGGAAGAATGCCCATGAGATTCAATAAGATCTCCAAGAATAACCACATATATTGAAGGAAATTTTCTTTGTTCTGGTGTCTTTTTTGCATTTATCTACTTCATTTGCACTTATTGCTATGCTGTTTTCCATGTATTAATATCAATCTTCTTTAGCAGGCAACCTCCTAAAAAACCAACACAGCCTACCCCTATTTGTTCCCAACCCACAGTACCTAATAATAATATCTATTAAATACTTAAAAAAATACTGATATTATTTAGCCCTCACAACAAATATAAGTTTGGAACTACTAATTGACTTTGCTAAAATTCCTAAATTGCTAACTGGTGGAGAAGGGTTTTGAATCAAGTAGTCTGACCCCAGAGGAGAGTCCAAAGCTGCTTCTTTAGCATAGTCACTGAAGGATCATTTCAGGAATTGATGGGCTTTATTGAGAAGAAGGAAAAGATGAAAGGAAGATAGGGGAAATGGCCTCTTTTGGGAGGCACCTTTTCGTTACCAATAGTGCAGTTCTAGAAATGAAAAAGTGACATATTCATTTCCATTTTTAAATAAAATATTTTGAAATTAAATGATTAAAATTTTTCTCACACTATAATCCCCTGTATTTATTTTACGAGACTGGTTAATGTTATTTTCAATAGCATTATTACTTGCACAGTCAGACTATACAAGAAGATGTATGGGTGAGATTTGTTCATTTGTTACTAAATTTTACTGACTTTATTTTGTTGCAAAGTGGAAATTCTAAATAGAATTATGTAATATGAAAGTCAGATTTTTTTAAATGCCTTCTATTTCTTCAGATGCTATTTGTTGTTTTAAAACAAAATAAATAGGATTTAAAAGATCTTGAAACTTTAAAATAAATCGTTGAATGGAAATGTCACCATGAGGCTAGTTTTGGTCAGGTGATGAGGTCTTCAGTAATAAATCATCCTTATTAGTGATTTTCTTTGCAGATTGTTTTGTGTGAAAATAAGATCCCCTATGAATGTTCCCAAACAGCCTGGAATGGCTGCTAATCACCCAAGTGTCATAGCTTATAGCTTCAATATATCTTTCTTAGACTACTTCAGAAGACAGTAGCAGTTTCAAGAACTAGTGCTTAAGATCACCATCAAATAAATCCTCAGTCCCATTTCACCTAAAAGCACATTTCTATTTATGAGAGAGGAGGGCAGTTGTCCTTAGTCATGAAGAAATTCTCATTGAAAGCTTTCAGCTTTTTCTAAAAAAAAAAAAAAAAAAAAAAAAAAAAAAGACTCTTTATTGGGAAAGCACTATTCAAGTAAGCTTGTGATCTATGGGACAGGATGCTGACAGGTGTCTTCTCAGCGTTAGTGGGCTTGTTGTGTCACCTTGAGCAGAGTTTTCTGAGCCTTTTCTTCCCTAGTTAACAGAATGAGTGTTTTCTGCTCCAGCCTGTCAGTAACCACTTCTGTCTGGAGCTCACAAGTTCCTGGCTTGTTCTCGCTCCAGCTACGGTCTTCCAGTTACATTGATGATTCAAGTTAGCTCCTTTTTTCAGAGAAGTGAAAACTTTTGGATTGAGCTTTCATTGTGTATTCCTTGCCAGTACCTTGATTCTAGTCCTTGCTTTGTCCTGTTCTGATTTACTTTAACTTGTGATTTTCCTCACTGTTCTGACAGATGATAGTTAGAGCATTTTGGTTGTGTGTGCCTTATTTTATGAATTTCTAATTTCTCTAATCCACACTCTTGCATATCTTTGGACTTTGACTTGCCCACCTTGTTTTATAGGTGGTTTGAGTTTGGCTCTTGTTCTCTTGTGTTGTGCAAAAGAATCCTGAGTGTTCTGCCTTCTCTAATTGCCTGATAATTCCGCCTTTATATGATGCTAATTCATATGTCATTGTGTATTATCTATATGTTTTCATGAATTCTCATCTAAGATTTACTATATATTTCCTATACAGTTTTGTGTATCCTGCACAATTTTGTGTGTTCTACACATTAATACAAATAGGAAAAAGTCAGATATCTGTGAAGCAAGATGTGGAATGGATATAGACTTTTGTTACAATCTCAAGGTGGAGCTCCTATTCGTAGGTCATATGTTTGGAAGAAGTTTCCTTCAAACAGAAGAAGGGCATATATAAGGCAACCTATGGAAATTTGAGCTGGCACCTTGATGAAATCTAGCTGTCCAAGTCTTTGAAAACAAATGTATTTTTCTGGCCAATAGACCTACAAAATGATGGTCAACATCACTAATAATCAGAGAAATGCAAATTAACACCACAATGAGATACCACCTCACTCTTGTCAGACTGGCTATCATCATCAACAAATGAACAAACAAGTGTTGGTGAGGATATGCACTGTCTGTGGGATTGCAAATTGGTGCAGCCACTATAGAAATGGTAGTATGGAGATTCATCAAAAAATTAAACATAGAATTGCCATATGATTCAGCAATCCCACTTCTGGGTATTTATTTGAAGAAATCCAAAACACTAATTTGAAAAGATATATGCATTCTTATACTATTCATTGCAGCATTATTTACAATAGCCAAGATATAAATGCAACCTAAGTGTCCATTGACAAATGATTGGATAAAGAAGGTGTGGTACATATATACAATGGAAAACTACTCAGCCATAAAAATGAGTGAAATCTTACCACTTACAACAACATGGATGGACCTGGAGGTTATTATGCTGAATGAAATAAGTCTGACAGAGACAGACAAATACCATATGATCTCACTTGTATGTGGAATCTAAAAAACAAAATAAACAAACAAAACAGAAACAAACTCAGATAGAGAACAAAGTGATGGTTGCCAGATGGGAGAGGAGATGGGGGACTGGGTGAAAAAGGTGAAGGGATTAAGAAGTACAAATTGGCAGTTACAAAGTAGTGGCGTCAAGTGGGTACTAGACTTGTCGAGGGAATCAATTTGTAAGTTGTATAAATGGCTAACCACTATGCTGTACACCTGAAACTAATATAAAATTGAATGTCAACTGTAATTGAAAAAATAAAATAGTAAAAAAAGAAAAAAGACGTTTATTTTTCTGAAACTGCAAACTAGTTTTTATGTTGTGAGAAATGGGTGCCTTAAATATTCTTTTGGAGGAGAGAGAGAGAGAGAGAGAGAGAGAGAGAGAGAGAGAGAGAGAGAGAGAGAGAGAGAGAGAGAGGGAGGAGCGTGTGTTGAGAAAATCACCTGTATAGGACATTTAGTTATGCAAATATAAAGCAAAGGATATCTTCTGATAATAAAATGTAATTGTCGGAAAAATATATTGAACTTTGCTTAATTTGTCTTTAACTCATAATACATTATGAATTTCACTTTCTCATTGTACAATGAAACACAACTGTTGTTTGTTTTAATATGCACTTATAGAATTTCATTCTTTCACTTTTATTTAGCATCTATTATATGACAACTGTGAAATTACTGGGTACACAATTTCTCTTTTGAGAAATTTTCAGTCTAGTAGAGTCTATAACATTTCTTAAAAGTTACTTTTTTGGAATAAGTTGGTGATGATAGAAAATTACTTATTCTTGTTTCTTATTAAAAAGAAGTTGCGGCATGCACAAATAAATCATGCCTGTATTAATTTTTCTGTAATTATAGTGGGTAGAATATAAGTTTTCCTTATAATTGTATCTATTCAAATAACTTCTCTAGGTTTCATCCTAGAGTAACTTGGATTTAAAGGCCAGAGTTGCTGAATTATTTCTGGTTTCCAGTGACTTTATTAAAATAAAATGTCTTTCAAAATACCAAAGAAGCATTTAGATGTAGAGGCTCTGGTAATTAGATCTTAAACTGTACACAGTGCAAATGGACACCCCGAGTACTGCTCTCTAAGAATGAGGGAACTTGAAGATACAGCAAAAGGAATAGACAAAATGAAGCCCTTCAGTCTTTTTCTCCCGGATACATACTAGATAAAGGAAGAGTGCTATACTACTTTTATTCAAAATTTCCATTATAACAAAAATGGATTGCCAGTCAAAGGGTGATCAACTCCAGAGTATAATGGTTCCCCAAGTTCGTTTATCTTGAATGGGAAAATGACACACATATCACTTTGAAAATTATGATTTATGTCACTAGTCCATTTCTTTCCTTTCACTACCATCACCCAAGACTACCTTCTGTTTGAGGGCAAACCCAGTACCAAACACCTGCATGGCAGCTACGGTCTCTGCTTTCCTTTCCGAGGATGTTAACCTGATCCATCTGCAAGATGAGTCTGTGTGCCAATTCTGATTACTCAGGTGGGACTAGATCTAGAAATTTGTAACATTCTAAGAAACACTAAAGAAATAGCTTTTCTTCTCCCACAGCTTTCCTTGATCTAAGTGTCTTATTTTATTTTTTTTACCTGTCTTCTTTCTGATAGGAATTGCCTTGAATATTAACGAGGCTTTATTTGATCCAAAGCCAACCAGTCTTTGTGGGGTAATTAATTGGCATACTTGATTGGCAAAAACCCAGCCCAAATTTTTGTAGGTGATTTTTGGCACAGGTGTTTGTCTGCGTGTAAATAATTTCTAAAAGTGTGATTAGTAAAAGGTAAGTGATACTTTGATTCTGAAGCAACTTCCAAACAAATTACAACACAAAATGCCAAGGAATTCAATTTTCATTTTTAAAATATGTTTGACCAATCTAGGGCCTGGGATATGGAAAAATTATTTTTGAGTATTTAAGGCAAGTTTCCTTTATACTGTAACAACGCTTGCAATTTATACTTCAGATATAGAAGTAATTGTATTTTCTTCCTTTGTGAACAGTGAGGTGATAGCATGAAAAAATTTTTTTGTTGGCTTGTTCATTTATTAAAAAACAATTTGAGCCTCTACAAAGTATAAACAGCTATGTAAATAATCGGGACTTAATATTTGAAGCATAGAATATTATCTATGAAATAACAGGTGACAAAATATTACTAATTGATTTAATCAAGAAGCAACTAGTAAATTCATTGAATTGTACAGTTAATTGTACAGTTATATTTTACTCCATGTAAATTTCATTTTACTGTATATAATTGTGGGGACAGAGCCAGGAGTGTAGTTTCCAGGCTCTCGGCCTCACGTGGAAAGGTGCTGGCTCAGGTAGTAAATGGCCATCAACTGTGATTGGATGGCCATCAGCTGTGGCTAGTTGGCCATCAGCTGTAACCAGTGAGCCACTGGCCACTAATATAACTGCTGTGGCTAAGCTAGCAGAAAATGGGGGGCTAGCAAGAAGATGGTGGCTGAGCTAGCAAGTACGGAGTGTGGCGGAGTGTGGATTGCGGATTCTGTGGCTCCTGCTTCCTGGGTCTCCAACCCAGCTGCCAGCGAGAGTATAGTGGTATGACTCCCCTACCTATGGCTCCATGGGTGTTCCTTTTTGGCCTCACCATGTCCTGCGTTCTTATGTGGGGAGCAGGACCAGAGACCCCGCATGATACCCTGCACGACAATAATTATGCCTTAATAAACCTGATTTTTAAGAAAAGATGCAATTATTGAGCATCTATAAAAATACCAAAATGATACTTATTGCTGGAGCAACAGGGATAACTCAAATTTAGTCCTGGACTTTTTTTTTTCTACAGGATGTGAGCATTGTGAGGACAAATGCTACAAATCCAGGAAAACATGGAGATCTTGACATCTACATATCCACCTTTCTTTTTTTAATTTTTAAAATTTTTTTTAGTTACAGTTGATATTCAATGTTATGTTATATTAGTTTCAGGTGTACAACATAGTGGTTAGACATTTATATAATTGATGAAGTGATTCCCCTGATTAGTCTAATAGCCACCTGGCACCATACATAGTTATTATAGTATTATTGGCTATATTCCCCTTACATCCCTGTGACTATTTTCTGACCAATTTGTACTTTTTAATCCCTTCACCTTTTTCACCTAGCCCCTAACTCCTCTCCCATGTGGTAACCATTAGTTTGTTCTCTGTATCTATGAGTCTGTTTCTATTTTGTTTTGTTTTGTTTTGTTCTTTAGATTCCACATATAAGTGAGATCATATAGTATTTGTCTCTCTGTCTGATTTATTTCACTTAGCATAATACCCTCTAGATCCATCCATGTTGCTTCAAATTGTAAAATTTCACACTTTTTCTATGGCTGAGTAATATCCTATTGTCTGTATGTACCACACCTTTATCCAATCGTCTATTGATGGGCACTTAGATTGCTCCCATATCTAGGCTATTGTAAATAGTGCTGCAGTTAACATCGAGGTGCATATGTCTTTTTGAATTAGTGTTTTGGATTTTGTCAGATAAATACCCAGAGTGGGATTGCTAGGCCATAAGGTAGTTCTATTTTTATTTTATGAAAAACCTCCAAACTGCTTTCCATAGTGGGTGTACCTATTTGCAATCCCACCAACAGTGCACCAGGGTTCCCTTTTCTCCACATCCTCTCCAACACTTGTTTTCTGATTTATTGATGAGAGTCATTCTGACAGGTGTGAGGTAATTTGCATTTCTCTGATGATTAGTGACATTGAACATCTTTTCCTATGTCTAATGGCCATCTGTATGACCTCTTTGCAGAAATGTCTATTCAGGTCCTCTGCCCATTTTTTAATTGAATGGTTTGTTTTTTTGGTGTTGAGTTGTATGAATTCTTTATACATTTTGGATATTAACCACTTATCAGATGTATCATAGGTGAATATCTTCTCTCATTAAGTAGGTTTTCTTTTATTTTTGTTGATGGTTTCTTTTGCTGTCCAAAAACTTTTTAGTTTGACGTAGTCCTGTTTGTTTATTTTTACTTTTTATTCCTTTCCCTGAAGACATATACCAGAAAAATTATTACTACGAGCAGTATCAGAGAGTTTACTACTTATGTTCCCTTCTAGAAATTTTACCATCTCAGGTCTTACATTTAAGTCTAACCCATTTTGAGTTTGTTCTTGTATATGGCATAAGAAGGTGGTCCAGTTTATTTTTTTGCATTTATCTGTCCAGGTTTCCCAACACCATTTATTGAATAGACAGTCTTTACCCCATTGTATATTCTTGCCTCCTGTGTCATAGATTAAATGACCATATAGGTGTGGTTTTATTTCTGGGCTCTCTGTTCTGTTCCATTGATCTATGTGTCTGTTTTTACAACACTACCATGCTGTTTGATTACTATGGCTTGATATCAGGTAGCATGATGCCTCCAGTTATGTTCTTTTTCAAGATTACTGTAACTATTTGGGGTCTTTTATGGTTCCTTATAAATTCTAGGATTATTTGTTCTAGTTATTTGAAAAATGCCATTGGTGTTTTGATAGAGATCACATTGAATCTATAGATTGCTTTGGGTAGTATGGACATTTTAACTACGTTAATTCTCCCTATCCAGGAGCATGGGATATACTCCCATTTATTTGTATCTTCTTCAATTTCTTTCTTTAATGTCTCATAATTTTTTGAGTACTGGTTTTTTACTTCCTTGGTTAAATTTATTCTGAGGTATATATTTAATGCATTTTTAAATAGGACTGCTTTCTTAATTTATCTTTCTGATAATTTGTTATTGGGGTATAAAAACGATACCAATTGCTAAATTAATATTGTGTTCTGTTACTCTACTGAATTCATTTATCAGTTCTAATAGTCTTTTAGTGGACTCTTTTGGGTTCTCTCTATATAGTATCATGTCATCTGCAAATAATGACAGTTTTACTTCTTCCTTTCCAATTTGGATGCCTTTTGTTTCTTTTTTCTTTTTTCTTTTTTTTTCTTTTTTTTATTTTTGTCTGATTGCTATGGCTAGGACTTCCAAAGCTCTACTGAGTAAAAGTAGACATCCTTGTCTTGCTCCTGATCAGAAGGAGAATGCTTTTAGCTTTTCCCCATTGAATATGATATTAGCTGTGGGTTAATCATGTATCGCCTTTATTATGTTGAGATATGTTCCCTCTATTCCTACTTTGCTGAGAGTTTTTCTCAAAAATGGATGCTGGATTTGTCAAATGCTTTTCCTGCATCTATTGATATGATCATGTGGTGTTTATCCTTCATTTTGTTTATGTGGTATATCACTTTAATTGATTTGCAGATATTGAACCAATCTTTCATTCCAGGAATAAAACCCATTTGATCATGATGTATGATCTTTCTAATGTATTGCTGAATTTGGTTTGTTAATATTTTGTTGAGGATTTTTGCATCTATCTTTATCAGGGATGTTGGCAAATAATGTTTTTGTTTTGTTTTGTTTTTGTAATGTCTTTGTCAGGTTTTAAAATAGGGGTAATGGTGGCCTTATAGAATGAGCTTAAGAGCATTTCCTCCTCTTGAATTTTCTGAAATTGTTTGAGAAGAATAGGTGTTAATTCTTCTTTGAATATTTGGTAAAATACACCTGTAAAGCCATTCCATCTAGGACTTTTGTTTGTTGGGAGTTTTTTGCTTAAAGATTTGATTTTGTTAGTAGTAACCAGTCTGTTCAGGTTTCCTGTTTATTCTTGATTCAGTCTTGGAAGATTGTATGTTTCTAGGAATTTATCCATTTCTTCCAGATTCTCCAATTTGTTGGCATATAATTGCTTGTAGTATTTTCTTTTTATCCTTTGTATTTCTGTGGTGTCACTTGTCACTTCTCTTTCAGTTCTGATCTTATTTATTTGGATCCTCCCTCTTTTTTTCTTAATGAGTCTGGTTAAGTGTTTACCAATTTTGTTTATCTTTTCAAACATCCATCTTAGTTTCATTGATCTTTTGTATTTCTTTTTACTCTCTATTTTGTTTATTTCTACTCTGATCTTTATTATTTCTTTCCTTTTATTCACTTTGGGCTTTCTTTGATGTTCTTTTTCTTATTCCTTTCAGTTTAAGGTTAGATTGTTTATTTGAGATTTTTCTTGTTTCTTGAAGTAGGCCTGTATTGCTATGAATTTCCCTCTTAGGACTGCTTTCACTGTGTCCCATTGACTTGGGTTTTTGTGTTTTCATTTTCATTTGTCTCATGGTATCTTTCGATTTCTCTCTTGATCTCATTGTTAATCCAGTTATTGTTTAGTAGCATGCTACTTAACCTGCTTGTGTTTGTGTGTTTCTCAGTTTATTTTTCTTTTAATTGACTTGTAATTTCATACCATTGTGGTTGGAGAAAACCCTTGATATAATTTCAGTGTTTTTAAGTTTATTGAGATTGTTTTGTGGCCTAACTAGTCGTCTATCTTAGGATATATAATGTGCACTTGAAAAGAATGTATATTACGCTGCTTTGGGGTAAAATGCTCTGAAAATATCAATTGAATCCCTCTGGTCTAGTGTGTCATTTAAGGCCACTGTTTTCTTATTGATTTTCTGTCTGGAAGATCTATCTATTGGTGTCAGTGGGGTGTTAAAGTCCCCTACTATGATTGTGTTGCTGTTGATCTTTCCCTTCATGTAGCTCAGTATGTCCTTTATATATTTAGGTGCTCCTATGCTGAGTGTGTAGATATTTACTAGGGTTATATCCTCTTGTTGGATTGATCCCTTTACCAATATGTAATGTTCTCCTTTGTCTCTTATTGTAGTCTTTGTTTTAAAATCTATTTTTGTTTGCTATGAATATTGTTGCCTCAGATTTTTTTGGTTTTCATTTTCATGAAATATCTTTTTCCATCCCTTTACTTTCAGACTATGTGTGTCTTTCAATCTGAAGTGGGTCTCTTATAGATAGTATATGTAGGATCTTGTTTTCTTATCTTTTCAACTATCCTATGCCTTTTGATTGGAGCATTTAATCCATTTACATTAAAGTGATTATTAAAATATATGTATTTATTGTCATTTTATTTTTTATTTTTATGTTCTCCACCCCCACCCCCCACCCACATTTCCTCTTTTTAAAAAAGTCTCTTTAATATTTCTTGTCATACTGACTTGATGGTGATGAATTTCTTTAGCTTTTCCTTGTCTGGTAAGCTATTAATCTCTCCTTCAATTTTAAATGATAGCCTTGCTGAGTAGAGTAGTCTTGGTGTAGGTCCTTACTTTTCACCCCTTTGAATTTTTCAGGCCAATTTCTTCTGGCTTCCAAACTTTGTGTTGAGAAATCATCTGACAGTCTTATGGGAGCTCCCTTGTAAGTAAGTAGTTGCATTTCTCTTGCTGCTTATAAGATTTTCTCTTTGTCTTTAGCCTTTGCCATTGTAATTATGATGTGTCTTGGTGTGAGCCTCTTTGAGTTCATCTTGTTTGGGACTCTCTGAACTTCCATTGTATATCTATTTCCTCTGCCAGGTTAAGGAAGCTTTCTGTCATCATTTCTTCAAAAAGGTTTTCAATCTCCTGCTCTCTTTCTTCTCTTTCTGATACCCCTATGATGCCAATGTTGTTATGCATGATGTTGTCCCAGAGGTCTCTTAAACTATCCTCACTTTTTAAAATTCTTTTTATTTTTTATTTTTGCTATCCCAATTTAGTGTTTTCTATTACCTTGTCTTCCAAATAGCTGGTTAAGTCCTCTAATTCATCTACTCTGTAGTTGATTCCTTCTAGTTTATTTTTTATTTCAGTTATTGTATTCTTCATTTCTGACTTTATTTTTTCATGGTTTCTATGTTAAGTTTTATGCTTACTATATCTCTGTTGAAGTTCTCACTAAGTTCCTTGTGCATCTTTATAACCAGCATTTTGAACTCTGTCTCTGGTTGGTTGCTTGCTTCCATTTCATTTATTTCTTTTTCTGGATTTTTCTCCTATTTTTTCATGTAGTACATGTTTCTTTGTTTTTTCATTTTGGCTCCCTCTTTGTGTTCATTTCTATGTATTAGGTAGATCTCGTATGTCTCTCTATCTTCACTGGATGGCCTTATTTAGTAGGTATCCTGTATGGTCCAGTGGCACAGTCTCCTTGATCATCTGCTCCAAATATTCCAGGAGTGTCCCTTGTGTGGATTGTGTTTGCCCTCTTGTTGTAATTGGGCCTTGATTAGTATTGTCATATCAATGTGTGGGATTGACTCTCAGGCTGACTAGCTGTGAGGATTGGCCATGCCCACAGCTTATGAGCTGCTGTATGGGACTGACCCCATTGAGGGGGATTTGCCCCAGCAGGCTTGTGTACCTGTTGAGACCACCCTTTATGTGTGTCACTTGTGGGATCAAAGGAGTAGTGCTCTGTTGTGGTCAGAAGCCTGCCTCTGGGTGTGTTGGTTCTGAGGCCTTGTGGGAGGGACTCCCATACAGGCTAAGGTCAGCCATTGCCTGTGATCAGCCTGGGGCTACCTGGTAGGAGCTACAAAGTTATCCACAGTTGGTTGCTGCCTGTGCTGGACCTGGAGGTACATGAGAGAGAGACCACACTGTGAACCAGTACTGGGCTTGGAGCAGCTCAGCAAAAGACTCAGGATACCCCGAGTCCTGCTGCCACTTGCCAGCTGCCCATAAGGCTCAACCACTGAAAGAACCACAGGAGTACGTGAGTTGGGTGAGACAGTATCCCAGAGCATCTCCAGGGTGGGGAGAGTGTTCACCAGGTTAATGCAGATTCAGATTTGACACCACTGCTGAGTCCAGGGCCCCTGGCTAAAATCTCAGAGCACACTGAGGCCAGTCACTACCTGCCTCAGACCCACAGAGAGTTGTCCAAGAAAGACTGCAGCATGGGATGAGGCTGGTGGCTTGCCACCAAGAGAGTCTCCAGTGATGCGCAGGGTGGGGCAGGTTGCCCGGCTATGGAAAGTGCCACAGGCCTTGGGTGGGGCGGAGTCCCAGGTAGTTCTAACTTTCAAAAGCTCACAGTCAAATAAAGAATATAGTAATTCACACAAAAGGTAAACACTTAATAGTACAAAACACAATGGAAGCATGTTAAAAGAGGATATAGTACATAAAGAGTATTCAGTTTATTCTTGGAAAATAAGAGAAAGAGGCATGTAGTAAGAAATGATTTAAGTAGTAAACAAATCATCCCACTCATTCATGTCTTACTTTTAACTGATGATAAACCTCTTCCAGAAGATGTTTCTTGAATCCCCTATCTGTGTTAATTGCTCTTTTCACAGAATTTTCAACATGGTGCTGTCATGCCAGTTTTTGTCCCGACCTGCAGGATCGACAACGGAAGACCTGGGGGAGAAATAGGGGCTCGGGGGGACAGGGGTACGCGAGAAATGGAGACAAGACAGGAATCTGATCAAGTCTCTCTTTATTGAAGGTAACAGCTAGTATATATAGATTTAGGCACATCAAAGAAACACCCGGTCTCCCAATATGGGGACCGACCAATCAGAGGGTGCTTCGTCATGGCGGGCTGGCTGAGAAATCGAAACTTAAACTTAAACAATAGAATGGAAACTTTAAGCGTGGCCCAGGGGCAGCCAGGTGCAGACAAGCCCGGGCATGTCTGTGCGGGTCCGGGCAGGCCGGCCCCGGACAGGTCCTCCTTTTTTATTTTGTTTTGAGGAATAGAGAGATGGCCCCTCGGGGACTGCGTCTGTCTTAGGTTGCCAGGATGTGGGGTGAGCAGTGAGTCAACCATGAATCTTAGCATTAATGTGACCCTGTCACCAGACATCACCGTGAACCCAACTCCTGGTCATACCCGTCGTTGACTGTCCAGTCCATCTCACAGGGGAAGGGGGTCTTATCATATATCGTCTAATGACAAATATGAGCCACCCTTGTTTCTCATTTCCAAACGGTGGTAATGGACCTGTATGGGTTTGGCCTGGATGGCTTCAATCTGTTGTTTAATGAAGGCTATAAGTTTGTTAAATAAGAAAAGCCCAAGCGAGACAATCAGCAATAGGGATAGTAACGGGCCCAAAAAGGGGAGGAGATATGGCAATAGTCCATTCAATCCCGTCCATAGTGGATTGGCAGCCAATTCTTTTCTTCTTTGCTCTAGGTCATCTTGCAGCTGTCTGATCTTGTCTCTGACAATCCCGGATTTATTAACGTAGAAACAGCATTTCTCCTGTAATGCTAAACAGATGCCTCCCTGTTGGGCAGTTAATAGATCTAAACCCCTTCTATTTTGTAAGGTTACTTCTGCTAAGGAATCTACCTGGTCTTGAAGGTCCTGAACGGTACTAGATAAGGTCTGGATCTCTGAGATAAGTTGTCTAGATATTTTGGTGTACTGGGTTAAGGAGACCCCCAGGCCAGCAGTCCCAGAGGCTACAGCTGTACTAACTCCCAGGCCTACAAGCAAGGGGATAATTTGTACTGCCCGTTTGGATCTCCCAAACATGTGATCTATGGCTGGAATCGGGACTGGCTCTTCCCCAGGGATGATGTCTATGTCAGGTAGAAGGGAGGCTAATACACATAATCCTGTCCAGTTGCGAGGTAGCTGCGAATAAGCTCTATTATTTCCACAGACAAAAACTGAACCATTAGGAGCACACAAGGACATAGATATATTGATTGTTTTTACGCAGTTAGTGAAAGCTACGAATCCTACATCCAGCGTAAAGGAATCATTAGAGGAGGGGGAACTAAAGCAAGTGGAGTCATGGAACTGGACCGGTTGGACTAAAAGAGGGGCAGTGAGTGGGCAACTGCCGTTTATGGAATAGTTTCCAGGGAGGCTGGGTATGGCAAGGGGAACAGGGTACCCCATCTGCATGCAAAGCCAGCACTCTTGTGCAAGGGCCAAATTAGAGGTGTTAAGCAGATTGTAAGTTGTAGTCACACAGCAACCTAGCAGTCTGTCCCCTCCAATCTTTCCTTAGGGAAAGGTGACCCTGTGGGATTGTCCCTCAGTGGGGTTGAGTTTATGCTACTCTAAATCTCCATGTTTGGTCCTTGTAAGCAGGGTCTGCAGTCAATTTTTCGGAGGTTAAAGGCCATTGATCAACCCAAACAGGTTCATCCGACTTCCATGTGATAGGATCAGCACATTTTTGGGGTGCAGGCATGTCAATGGCCGAAATTAAAAATTTCCAAGGCCCTTTTTATCTATCTGTCCTAGGGCCGGAATAGGCTGACAGATCCCATTTTCCTTTTTACCCAGCCCCTTATCAGGGCTAAACCCCTGTGCCAGCATTTGTGCAGTAACAACTTCATTGGGGCTACACATCATAACTTTCATTTGGGAAAGCAAGTCTCTACCCCAGAGATTGACGGGCAGTTGAGGAATGATAAAAGGCTTTATGAGGCCTGAATTGCCTTCTCTATCTTTCCAAACGAGATATTTGGAACTTTGTCGAGGATTGCTACTTTGTCCAATTCCTCTCAAATTAGTTAATGTCTCTGAGGTGGGCCAATGGGAGGGCCAATCCTCTGATCTAATAATAGTTACATCAGCCCCTGTGTCTATTAGACCAGTGAAGGGTTTATCATCTAGCCATAATATCAAAGAGGGCTTTTGACTTGTAATTGGTTGTATCCAATAGACATCAGATGACCCAAAGCTACCTGTTTCTCTTTTGGGCCGTTGGCTTTTGTGGGCAGTCTTGACCAAAGGCAACAAGACTAGCTGGGCAATTCTTTCCCCACGTGGGATAGAGAGAATATTACTGTCAGCTTTAGCCATGATCTTAATTTCCCCAGTATAATCATTATCAATAACTCCTGGGTAAATTTGGAGGCCTCTCATGGTAACACTGCTCCTTCCTAGAATTAATCCAAATGTTTCAGGTGGTAAGGGGCCATATACGCCTGTGTTTAAGGCTTGTGTTCTCATTTCGGGGGTTAATACTGTGTGGGAGGTGGAACAGAGGTCCAGTCCTGCACTCCCTGGGGTTGCTCTACTAAGTCCTGAAAAGGATTGTTGGGTGTTGCTGGAACAAAGCTGACTGCCCCATAAGCTTGTTTCGGGGCCTGAGGCTGGCCCCTCCTCCCGTTTCCCGACTGCTGTGGCAAAGGCTGACCTTGGGCGTCGGTCTTGGATTTACAATCTCGAGCCCAATGTTTTCCCCGCTTGCGTCAGGGGCAGAGGCCAGGGAGCTTAGTGGGGGCTGTATCAGGGGAAGATTCATTGCTTGATGGGCATTCTTTAGAATAATGACCCAGTTTTCCACACTTGTAACAGCCTCTTTTAGTTTCTGTCTTATTTTTTATGTACTCTGTAACCGATTGGCCGCTAAATGCAGCTGCCATGGCAAGCCCTTATTGGTAAGAAGGATCAATCTCAGAGCAAATACGAACAAACTCAGTTACATCAGTTGTTCTCTTTTTGAAAGGCCTGATAGCGGCTTGGCAAGCCGGGTTAGCATTTTCAAAAGCCAGCTCTCGGACCAAGTCCATGGCGGCAGCGGTGGTGCCGAGGGACCGCTCTGCCGCAGTCTGTAATCTATCAACAAAATCAGAGAAGGCCTCGTTGGATCCCTGTCTAATCTTAACAAGAGAAACTCCAGCGTTCTCCTTGGAGGGGAGTTTTCTCCAGGCCCTCGTGGCTGCAGATGAGATTTGCGCAAAAAGCCCTGGGTCAGCCTGAAGCTGGGCATTCATGGTGGCATAAATTCCAGTACCAGTGAGCATTTCAAAAGTCCAGGGGGTGCCTGCCCTAGCATTGGCTCGGGCTAAATCTCGGCAAAGGTCTTGGAACTCTGTTCTCCATAGGAGGTGATCACCTCCAGCGAGTACGGCCTTTACTAAGGTCTGCCAATCTTGGGGAGTCAGCCATTGTTCAGCAATAGAGTCTAAAATGGTAAGGGTAAAAGGGGCACTGGCACCGTACTGAGAGACTGCTGATTTCAATTCCTTCAGGTGCTGGTAGTTATGTGGTTGGTGGTAGCGTTGGGGCTGTCCCTGAGCATCTTGAGCTTCAACAACCGGGAAGGCGTCGACACCTCCCAGCGTGCAGGACTGTCTCTCAAAGATGTTTGAGACAGGGGCATCGGGTGTAGGGGGTACAAAAGGAGGCAGGATGGTGATGGCCTGATTACAGGCTGTAACCTGTCTAGCATTGTTATGATCTTTTAGATTCATCCCTCTCAGCTGTGCCACTAAGGACTGGCGCCTGGCTTGGAGGCGGACCCTTTCTTCCAAGGCTACAATCTGGGTTTTTAAATCTCGATTAGGATCCATCAGGGCCGCAGGCGGGGCAGAAGCCTCATTGTAGGAGGGAGGGCGGAGCAGCCAGTCAAGGTCATTATTTTTTGCTGCTCTATCAGCCAAATCATCCCAATCTACATCAGAAGGGTCGGGATCTACCTCCCGTGCTAGGAATGTCTGAGGCGATTGCTTATCTCTCCTCTTCTCTTTATTTTGTTGTCTACGGATTTTTGTCTTATGGGAATGTCTCTTTTGTCTTTTTTCATCATCAGAAGAGGAGGAATCCTGTAAGTTTGTTTTAGTCTTGTATGCCCCTGACCTCTTTACTTCCTCCTCTGAATCATTAGCGATAGTCTTTAAAGGGGGGTAAAGTTTGGGTCTAACATCCACTGGCGGGGTGTCTTTACTAGGAGGAGGGTTGGCTTTTGCCCCCTCTGTATCACTTTCTAAGGAGATCAGGTCTTCCTCGGCTTTGACCGAGGTTTCACCTGGATCGTTTCTGGGGCCCTCCTTTAGCAATTTTTCAGTATGATGAATAGCGTTTTCAACCTCCGGACAACCTTCCCTTTTTCCTATCATTTCACCAATTAAATTCCAATATGAGAAGGCAGTTACAGGAATTTTTTCAGGTCCAAAGACCTTATAATAATCATTGAGTGCAACCCCTACTCTCCTCCATCGTCTACAGTCAATGGTGCCTTCCTGAGGAAACCAAGGGCATGTCTCCTTAACAAAGTCAAAAAACTTAAAAAGATCCTGACTCTTAACCTTTACTCCTCGTGTCCTGAGCGCATCTTTTAACTGCTTAACATAGACCTCATGATGACTTAATTCCTGTCCCATTTCGGACGCTTATCCTCTTACCTTCTGTCTCGGCGCGGCAGGCTCCCGCGGCGGCAGAACGGTTTACTTTCGATTCGCCGGCCTTGATGAGGCGTCCTCTCCCTCTAGGGATTTTCTCGTACCCAGGCCCCACGTTGGGCGCCACGTTGTCCCGACCTGCAGGATCGACAACGGAAGACCTGGGGGAGAAATAGGGGCTCGGGGGGACAGGGGTACGCGAGAAATGGAGACAAGACAGGAATCTGATCAAGTCTCTCTTTATTGAAGGTAACAGCTAGTATATATAGATTTAGGCACATCAAAGAAACACCCGGTCTCCCAATATGGGGACCGACCAATCAGAGGGTGCTTCGTCATGGCGGGCTGGCTGAGAAATCGAAACTTAAACTTAAACAATAGAATGGAAACTTTAAGCGTGGCCCAGGGGCAGCCAGGTGCAGACAAGCCCGGGCATGTCTGTGCGGGTCCGGGCAGGCCGGCCCCGGACAAGTTTTAATTTTCTAATACTCCATCAGATTATTAGTTCCCTCAGGACCCAGTCCCATGCCTGGCCTACAGAAATTGACGTGCATTTACTTAACTGAACCAAACTGAATAGAAGTGATAGCAGAGCTGGTTGTCAAAGAATTTTTCATGTAATTGGGTTTGGAGGAAATAAAATTTATAGTACAGAGAATGATTGGTCCTGAAATAACAAATTGTATTCAGGCAACTATAAATAGTTTAATGGTGTCAAGGCCATGGGGAAAGGAGGAGAGGGAAGAGACTGACTGGAAGAAACAAAACTGGAAAGTAGGCAAGAAGGGTCTTTCTTTTAAGAGAGCTTTCTTTTACTTCACTCTCCTGTAGAATGACATTAGGAGAATAATTATAGAAGCAGGAATTTGTTCAGGAAATATTGAAATAATTCAAGCAAAAGGTAATGTGGGTCATAACTAAGATGGAGGCAATAGGAATGGTAGACCATATTTGCATCCAAGAGACAGAATTGCCAAGCATTTAATGACTGGTCAGTTATGGTTCTTAAAGAAGATAAATTGTTGGGGTATAATAATGCATTTTATTTTGCACATGTTGAGTTTGAAGTAGAGATTTCTAGTAGAGATGTGTAGTAAGCAATTAGATACATAAGTTTTGTATTGAGAATGAAAATGTTAGTTCAAATAGTAGGAGACTGAGATCCCCAGCAAAGAAGACAGAGTAAAAGAAGAGAGAAGGAAACAAACTGTTAAGTCTTGTCTTAATTTAGTGTTTACAAAAAAGAGAATGTAGTGGTATAAGTGTAAGATGTCTGGTGATGCAAAAAAAAGAAGTATAAAAAATTGACAGTGAAAAATCAACTCAAAATGCAATTGTTTTCTCATGGATTTTATAGGTCAGGAATATGAGCATGGTTTATCTGGATCTTCTTCTTAGGGTCTTACATGGTTGCAGTCAAGATGTCAGCTAGGACATCTTTTATATGAAAGCTCAATTGGGAAAGAATTCACTTCCAAGCTCACGTGGTTGTTGTGAGGAGTTAGTTCCTCATTATTTAGAGGAATAATGAAATGAGGACCTCTGTTCGTCTTTGACTGTTAGCCAGAGACTGCTCTCAGTTCCTTGTCACATGGGCCTCTCCAGCATTGCTGCTTGCTTCATAAAATCATGGAAGCCAAAATAACAATAGAGAGAGTTGGATAGCAAGGCAGAAGTCACAGTCTTTTGAAACCTAATTATGGAAATGACATCTTATTACTTTTGTAGTATTCACTTCAGTAGGAGACTATTACACTCACGGGGAGAGGATTACACAGGGCATGAACACCAGGAGGTAGGAATCTTTGAGGGCCCGCATTTTACAAATCTGTCTATCACAATTGCTGACCTTTTCCGGGACACTCTTTAGGAGGGTTTCAGTGAAAGAGTAGGAGCAGAAAGCAGATCTGAGAAACAAATGTCAAATAACCAAGTAGAGTTTTGTATAGACAACTGTTTTAAGAATCCTGTTTGAAAAAGAAGAAAATTAGGAGACTGGGACAAGGAAAGGCTTTCTAAGGATGTAAGTGAATCAGCTGTGTCTGTAACATGAGAAGGAACCATTAGAAAGAGAGGAAGAGAAACAGAAAAGAAGGGAATAACTGATGAAGCACATTACTTGAGAGTGTGTAGAGGATGTGACCTAAGACCCAGAGAAAGAGAAAGGTTAGCAATAACAAGTAGAGGGACATCTTTTCTTTAATGATAGAAGAGAAGAAAATAATTGTAGCCAATGTAGGCAAGTTTGTAAAGGCAACACTTCAACCTAACTCACCCTGGTGACTAAGTTTCCTGCTGTGGTGGGAGAAATAACCTGTTTTGATCTAAGCGCCAGAGACAGGCATAGAGTTGAGGAGGGTAACAGTTTAGAATACAGCTGAAGGGGATGGGAGAAGGAAGGAATGACTGAAGCTGGTATCTATGGTATCTAATCACATCTGCATATGTTTCCTTTGTATAAGCTATTTATAATGTGTATTAATCAACAAACCTTTAACCTTTCTATTATGGTAATGATGTGATGGAAACTTTAAAAAATAACTTGGCCATGGTGAAAATGGTTGAGTTAGACGTGGGGGAGCTTGGCCTTATGAAGAACATTGAAACATCTGTGGGTATAAGTCAGGCAGGAGGCAGTTAAGTTCCCAAACGCTGGTGAGAGAATAAAGAAGAGGATAGTCAAATTAAAAATGTGACAATAACATTGAACTAGGATAGATGATTGTAAGAATAGTGTGCGGATGAGAAAGGAGCATATGTTAATAAACTAGAAGACTGCAATAATAACTGGATAAGAACTGAGCTTTGTGTCTCAATTGGGAAAGAAGCTTTGTCTCAATTTGAGACAAATTTGTCTCAATTTGTGTCTCAATTTGAGAAAGATTCTTTCTCAATTGGGAAAGAATCGACAAAGTAGCTTTGTTGATTCTAGAGATCCTGATATCCATCCAACTTTTTCATTCTGTTACCTCAAACAACTATTATTAACAACACAAAAAGTACAGACACATTACCTGCACAATTTAAGAGATAAAGTCCATTCACCACCAAGTAAATGGATTTATTGACATCTGTAACTTTTATAAAAATCAGGTTACCTGAATATTTTTAAGTGTGAGGTTGTCTCCGGGTTTGGGAAAAAATAATTATTTCCTGAGTGATGCTCATAGAGAGCCAACCAGCCTGCCATGATACATGTGGATTAAGTATTTAATTCTTAGAAGTCTCATTATGAAACTCCTTTGCCCATTATCATAGTGTTCCAGCCTAGGCATGGACACAACAAGAAGGGAACATGAGTAGGGTAGTTTTAAGTTTTGATAGATTAAGAAGAAAGATTATGATCATTGGAAGTTGCTAAATGAAAATGTAGAGACACAGTCAGTAGGTATCTGAAAGGCCAATTTAAATCCACATTATCCTACATTTAAGTATCAACCATTTAAGCTTTCATTTTCTGTAAGTGGGCTGGACTGCTTGGTGGCAGATCAAATTGTAAATAGTAATCCTGCACTTCCATGTTATTATAAGGCTGCCAGAGACTGCAATGCTTAATTTATGGTTAACGCATGATTAAGTGTTAAATGGCAGTCAGAGGGACTTTCTAAGATTATCTGATTAGCTTTTAGCACCCAGATATATCTTCTCAATGGAATCTGCTCTATAATTAAGAACTAGTAGTATAAATATTTAATAAGGATTTTTGATTCATGTACCAACAACATACTCATGAAGGGCAAATTATAGGAAAGCATTTAAAAAAGGGTTTGAGATTTTTAATATCTAGTGAGGTTTTCTTTAAGAAAAAACTTTTCCTATTATATAAAATTTAATATTTGACTTTGGGACTATGTGAAAAATTTCTTCACTTTGTTGCTTTGAAAAGTAGAGCACTAAAATGATTTTGATTGTTAAAAAAGATATGGTTTTAAGAAGATATGGTTTTAAGTAGATGTGTGGTCAGATCATCTGTTGACCTATTCTATGAATGAATTATGTTGAAAACCTGCAAATTTTTAACTATCAAAACTGTGAATAGACTTTGAGTAATTAGCAGACAATGCAATATACAGATGATATATTATAGAATTGTACACTTGAAACTTACATAATGTTATTAATCAATGTTACCCCAATATATTTAAATAAAAACTAAGAATATGTGATCAGAATTGATTTTGATATAAATTATTTGGATTTTACATATATAATTTTTATGGTCTTTTCATCAATTTACTTTTAAGTTATGATTTTAAATTTCCATATTGACTATGATTTTCCAGTTGTATAACTACTAAATTATAAATTTTTAGAGCTAAAAAATTACTAGATTCCTTTGTCCATTTTTCTTTTATTAATCAAAACATTTTTTAGGATGTTTGTAGCTTTTCCTTGGCAAGAATTTTATGGTTAGCAATGTTCTAATTTTTTTCTAAATCATTAATATGCTACCATGTATTATCTATATCATCAAAAAGGGCTATTTTATCAAACGTCTTGTCTACAGAGCCCTGCATGGAACTCATTTCGGGGAAACTATTATTTGTCTAGCTCCTGTAGTTTACATATGGAATGCGTCCTGGAGGTAAAATAATTTTCCTAAAGCCATATATTTGCTTAGTGACAGATGCAAAAAGAATAACAACAAAGCATGAATTTTATCCTTAATATATTGCTCCCTGTATTGGGTGGATTTCTCAAACATTCTAGTAAACAGTATCTTTTGATAAATATATACTAACCTTCTAAATTAGTGTTTGTGTTAAGTCTCTATGAAATTCAATGTCAGTTTCAAATCATGGGTTTCCTTTTAGATGACACATCTACCACGTTCATTTCAAATTATTTTTGTAATACAGATCAAATAAGTAGCTTTCTGTGAAAAAGGTGGTGATTTATTTATTAAGGAGGTGATTTATTTTTATTAGATGCCTCATGAAAAACTTGGTTTCAATAAAATAGAGCTATGCTTTTATAAAAAAAATAGGATGCTGATGAATACATAAATTATAAAATGCCTTTCAAATACTTCTCTTTTTTGTGCTTTACCATTTTCAACTGAATTTCTGATGATACAATTCTTTTATGTTCCTAAATACAAACATCTCAAATAGGAATGTCCTTTTAATGATCTCATTTTTCAGGAGCACATATTTGACACATATTGACAGGTTCATAGACTGGAACAATGCTATACAACCTTTCGATAGTACACAGAATGAAGGTAGGCCAATGGATATTGCTTAGAAAAGAAAAGGAAGAGCATTTGGCCTTCTATTTCAAGTTAATGCAAAAAAAACAAACCAAAAAAACTTTTGTTTTTCGGAAGAGCCAGTGCAGTCAACTGAAACACTGATGTGTGAACTTTCCAGCAGATTCTTTGTTCATTGATACGATCCCCAATTTACAAAATATTGAAACAATATCTGAAAAATAAAATATTTTACTGGGCCAGTCACCTGCCCATGTCATTTTCAATGTGATCATGATTTCTCATTTCTTTCAGTGAGTCTTCTGAATCACTTAATACTTTCCTAAATCTTACCAACATTAATTTATCAAAAAAATTGTTACATTCCCTTGCATTTGTTCAGCAAAGGCTTATAATTTAATTCCTTGGATATTTTCTCTAAAAATATTTTTTTCAAAACTCTTAAACTTATTTTTGGCCAATTAATTTTTTTCTTTTTAATTTACAAATACAAGTTTTTTCTCAAGGCCACTAATTATCTTCTTTTTCACAGTCATAGCCTAATAACCAGTTAATTTTGTTCTTTTCAGAGATGCACTGTTCTTGGAATAGTCATGAATTTTTGCAAAGCACAGGTGGATAAAGTATGGACCTCATGCTGCTGCTGCTTCTGTGATGATGTTTTAGAAAACAGAAACACTAAATACAGCAGTTAGAAAATAACAACCATCAAATAAAGGATGAATAATTAAAATTATCAGAAGTTTACAAAACTTGGTAAGCTTTGTAAGTTATATAATTATGACTAAATCCCTAATTCAAAGTATGCTTATACTAATTATAATAATGCACTGGACATTTCCTAGCACACTCTTTCTTCTTGGCCTGAAAAATAAAGGATGATTTGTCTTTTAATGATATCTATACAGATTTGAAAACAAAAACACAAAAGGAATCTGTGAAAAGTATTAAAATGAGGTACCTTAAGAGGTCTAAATTTTATCTGCTTATTGATTCCAACAAATAGATTTCATACCAAATAAACAAAAAAATGACAAATGTTTCAGAAAATTGTAAGTTTGTAGATGTTAATATTGGAAGGAAATATACATAATAAGTATTGAGTATATACTAAATCTCCCAATAACTTTACCTATAGCCTGAAAAGCAAAATTTAGAAAACCTATATATGCAATAATTTTGTATGTTATTAACAACACTACTCTAATGGGGCAAAAATTAGTTCAAACAGAGATATACTTTTTTCCTTCCCTTCTTCTGGTCTTCTCCATGTACCTCTCCTTAATCTTTCTCACCCGCTTCTTTTTATCCTGTTCTCTTACTTCTCTCTCATATTTTCCTTATCCTTCACTGTCTGATTTTCTTCTCCATACTCATCTTCCTCCTTTTCCCCATGGACTCACTCCTTCCTCCCAGAGCCATACTTCATAGCTCCAAATGAATGAATAAGTAGATTCAAAATTATACAAATTTCTTTTTGGAACTTTTTAAACGTCAGTCAGTTTTCAGATATGTAGCATCAAGCTGGGATATGCACTAAACAGATATAACTTGGATTTCTAGTGAGTTTCCAGGCTCTTCTAGATTCTCTTTTCTCTTAGAAAAAACTTAGGAAATAACTTGATTAGATAGTTCACAGAAAAAGGAAGTACAAATGGCTTATCAACATATAAAAAAATGCTCCATTTTACTTGTGACTAAAGAAATGCAAAATAAACCATTAGTGATATTCCATTTTAAACATGTCAGATGAGCAAAATCATAAATTTGAGGAAAAAGGGATTAGCCAGGATATGCGAAACCACACTCCCATAAACTCTTAATGAGAATATAAATTGATGCAACCTCTTTGAAACAATGTAGCTATAGCTTACATTTTACATTTACAGCTTACATTTTACATTTATAGCTTACAAATTACACATTCTTTGATCCAACAGTTCTATTTTTAGAAATTTAGCCACAGTTATTTTGTACATATGCAGAAAGATGTATGTATAGGGAATATTCATTTCAGCATTGATTTAAATATAGAAAGACCCTGGAAACAAGTTCAGTGTTTATGATAATACAAATTGTAGCATATTCATACAATAAGTACTGTGTGGACCTTAAAATAATGGTGTGGATTATATATATTGATAAAAATTACCTCTGAGATGTTAAGTTAAAAAATAAAATAAACTTCAGAACACTGTGTACAATAGACTTCCATTTGTGTATTTAATTATATATATACATATATTTATATGTATATATATATACACACACATATATATATATATATATATATACACACACACACACACTTAAATATATGATCTTCATTAAAAAGTATAGAAGGAAAGCTAGGTATTAGTAGACATTATTGTAACAAGTAGACAGCCTTGTTTACTGTTAATTTCACATAGATAGTGTCTAGATGTTCTAGTAAGTAAACACTGTGCTTTCCTCCTCTCACAACCACATCAAAATTACAACTAAACTATAGAACAACCAACATTGAGAATCATTTGAAGTTTAGCTGAACAGATATCCTATAATTAAGGATATACAAAAGAAGCCACATGGAGACTGGTAGGAGGGGCAGTGACATGGAATGGGCTGGTCCCATTCCACCCATGTGTGGTGGTAACAACCACCCATATGTGGTGGTTAAAAATCAGGAAGGTTACCTTGGCTATGGAAGTGGCCCCTGCGGAGTAAAGGTTCCCAGGCCCACAGATTCCCCAGCCCAGAGTTCCAGTGCCAGGGAGAGAAGACCCCATAACTTCTGTGGCTGTCAGAAGCAGTGGAGATTGAAGCTGACTGAGACAGAAGGTAGCTGGAGTCTCAGGCCTTCCTCTTAATGGTTCCATACAAGGACTTACTTGCTGATGGACTCACAGGCAGAAGCCATATCTGGCTCTCCATCATCCTGGCTATCACCTTTCACCCCACCGTGGTGATTCCCTGAGACTCTGCCCAACCAATTTGCAGGCCCACCCAAGCTGCTTCCGGTGGCTTTTCCATGCAAATAGCCTGCCTTGAGTCATGCCACAGACTTTCCTAAAATCTCTTAAAGGTTCACAAACCCCAAAGAAGCAGCCTCTGGACTCAGTGTGCCCTGTACTTCTAGCTAAGCAGCCACAAGCCTAGCACTACTGGAAACTGGCCTTGGTTTGTAGCTTAGCCTCTCCCAGCCACCTCTAAACACATCAACCATCTTCAGATCACTTGGTAGCTCATACTTAGTGGCCCTGGGCAGGGCACAGGCAGCAGCTGACCTTGGTTTCCAACAGAGCCTCTCCCAAGAGGCTCCATAACCAACATATCTCATGGCCAGATCACACCAGAGCACCATCCAGCCACCTCCATAAATCACACACACAAAGGTTAGACAACACAGGCACCAGAGGCCTGCTAAAGTGAATCCTGCTCCATAGGAATAGCCCCTGCCCAACAACTCCTCCACTGTAGTCATGGCCAGTCCTCACAACCAATGAGTCCAAGAGTTAATTTCTCCCACTGACATGCAAACAACAACCAAGGCTCAACTACAACAGGAGAGCCCACAGAACCCACACAAGGGACATACCTGGAGCACCCAACTCAGGTGACCAGGGAGACTGTGCCACTGGGCCCCACAGGACGCCTACTACATAAGGCCATTCTACGAAGACCGGGAGACACAGCAGCTCTACCTAATACCTAGAAACAAATACACGGAATTAGCCAAAATGGGAAGAGAAAGACACATATCCCAAATGAAAGAACAGAACAAAGTTTCAGAAAAAGAACTAAGCAAAATGGAGATGAGCAATCTACCATATGCAGAGTTCAAAAAATTGGTTATAAGGATGCTCAGTGATCTCAGGGAGAACTTCAAAAAAGAGATAGGAAACATAAAAATGGAGATAGAAAACACAAAAAAGAGCCAGATGTAAATGAAGAATACAGTAACTGAAATGAAGAATACATTCAAGGAAATCAATAGTAGATTAAATGAGGCAGAGGATTGAATCAGTAATTTGGAAACAAGATAGCAGAAAACATCCAATTAGTACAGCAAAAAGAAAATAGAATCCAAAAATATGAAGATAATTTAAGAGAACTCTGGAACAACATCAAGCATAACAATATTCGCATCATAGAGGTACCGGAAGGAGAAGAAAGAAAGCAGGAAATTGAAAACCTATTTGAAAAAATAGTGACTGAAAATTTCCCTCACCTGATGAAGGAAATAGACATATAAGCCAGGAAGCTCAGAGAATCCCAAATAAGATGAACCCAAAGAGGCCAAGACAAAGACACATTATAATTAAAATGCCAAAGGTTAAAGGCAAAGAGAGAATCTTAAAAGCAGCAAGAGAAAAGCACTTAATTACCTATAAGGGAGCTCCCATAAGACTGTCGGCTGATTTATCAACACAAACTTTACAGGCCAGAAGTGACTGGCACAAAACATTCAGTGATGGAAAGCAAGGACCTATAATCACGATTACCCAGCAAAGTTGTCATTTAATTGAAGGACAGGTAAAGAGCTTCCCAGACAAGAAAATACTAAAGGAGTTCATCACCACCAAACCAGTGTTAAAAGAAATGGTAAAAGGACTTCTTTAAGAAGAAAAAGAAAAAGAAAAAGAAAAAGAAGAAAATGAATAATAAAATGGTCATAACTACATATCTACCAACAATCACTTTAAATGTAAATGGATTAAATGCTTCAATCAAAACACATAAGGTGACTGAATGGATTAAAAAAAACAAGACCTTTACATATGCTGCTTACAAGAGACTCAATTCAGATAAAAAAACACACAGACTGAAAGTAAGGGGATGGAAAAATGTATTTCAAGAAAATGGAAATGAAAAAAAATAGTTGGGGTGGCAATACTTACTTATACCAGTTAAAATAGACTTTAAAACAAATGTTATAACAAGAGACAAAGAAGGACCCAGTAATCCCACTTCTTGGTATTTATCCAAAGAAACCCAAAACACAACTTTGAAGGGACATGTGCATCAGTATGTTCATTGCAGCATTATTTACAATGGCCAAGATGTGGAGGCAGCCTGGGTGTCCACCAATGGATGAATGGATAAAGAAGAGGTGGTACACATATACACAGTGGAGTATTACTCAGCTATATAAAAGAATGAAGTCTTGCCATATTCCTCAATATGCGATGGATTTACAGAGTATTGTGCTGAGTGGAGTAAGTCAGACAGAGAATGACAAATATATGGGTTCACTTATATGTGGAATTTAGAGAACAGGAAAAATGAACAAACATATCAGAAACAAGCTCATAGATACAGAGACCATTTAGATTATTGCCAGATTGTGGGGGTTGGAGGGATGGGTGAAGGGGGCATTAAGAGGTACAAAATAGTCATGGGGGTGTAGAATATAGCACAGGGAATATAGTTAGTAGTATTATAATAACAATGTATGGTATTAGATGGGTGCTGGATTTATTGGGGTGATCACTTCATGAGTTATATAAATGTCTAATCACTGTGTTATACACCAAAAACTAATATAATATAGTATGTCAACTGTAATTGAAAAAATATGTTTTAAAATTTTTTTATATGGGTGTATACAATTTTTCTGTTAAATGTTTTATTTAAATACCATCTGGAACTCTAAAATAAAATGAAATAAAATATTTTTCTTTAAGAATTATCAATATACATTTAAGCAATAAATATACAAATATATTTTTTGAAAAAAGTTATTTTACAAAATTGTTTTTTGACATACTGCTATTAAACTGACAGTTTGTGTCCCCCTAAATTAGTGTTGAAACCTAATCCCCAGTGTGGTGGTATTAGGAGTTGAAGCCTTTGGAAGGTGATTAGTTATGAGGTGGCGCCCTCAGGAATAAGATTAATGCCCTTATAAAAGAGACCCCAGAGAGCTCCCTTGTCCCCTTCTGGACACAGGGAGAAACACCCATGTGTGAACAAGAAGCAGACTCTTACCAAATTCAGACTCTTAATGAATTTGCTGGCACCTTGATCTTGGACTTCCTAGGCTCCAAAACTGTGAGAAATATATGTTTGTTTTTTATAAGTCGTTCAGTTTGTGGTGTTTATTATAACATTTCAAATGTACTAAAACAAGTACTTTAGTACATATAAAACAAAATCATTTTGAGATTATATGGTATCTGAGAATCACCTACTCCATAAATCTGTCCTGCATTTATAATATAAAAGTAAGCTCTCTCCTTTCTGATATTGGGTAACACTCTGTCTGCATCCTTCTTTTGATAATTCTCATTTTACTTCTAATGCATCTGTGCTGTCTCTTATAATTGTAGAATTCTAAAAGGCAAAGCAGCTTCCACATTGCTCAGAGTGGATTTCCTTAGCTATTATAGGTCCTCAATAATGGTATTGAGTGAACTACAAAAGATCATCAAATGCTAAGGAAGAGATCAGTGTGTAAACTCCATTTAGAGCCTAGGGTTTAGTGGAGTTGAAAGTCACACATCTAATTTGGTTGGTGTAAAAGTAATTGTGGTTTAAAAGGTTAAAAACAACTGCAAAAACCACAATTTCTTTTACACCAACCTAATAAAAGGTGGTGCCAAATGTTGCTTAAGCACAAAAAGTTTTACCAAGAAAGAATCAGCTCAATGTGGGTTATCCTCAAATTAATTGACTCTTAGATCAAAGTGTAGGGACCCCTAGAAAAAATACATTTTCTGGAAGGAATAACTATATGATTAGGTCATTATTCATTCATAATTAAGCCCAGTTTAATTTATTATTCTTGGCAGAATGCCAGAGAATTTTGGCTTGGGGAATGGGCAAGATTGGGTGAGATACCAGGAAAGAGACATAGTCTTTCCCAGTTGGAGAGGATATATCTGAATGAATTTTCGGTGAGCTCAGTATGGGAAAGACATTGGAAGGGGTGTGTCTTTGAGTTGATGCATGAAGTATAAGGAATTGGTATTAGACGCAGAATTTTGACCCAAAAGGAAGAGTCAGGAAAGAACAGATGACCAACTTCAGTTTCACAAAAGCTGACTTTTATATTTTGGATTATGAGCATAGTTTCTTATACTGGCAAGAAAAAAAAAAGATCAGAGAACTGTGTTCTAATCTGAACTCTGATGTCCTCTGAGGTTTTATAGAGGTTATTATCCTGTATCTCATTTCCCCTATCTGTGAAAGATAATTTTTGTCATCTACCTTACTAAGGGGTGACATGTAACAACGGTTATTAGAATCACTGAGTTTTAAAATACAAAACTTTATTAATAATTAAGTATACTTTAAAAAATTGTGGCAAAATATACATAACATAAAATGTACCATTTTTAAGTGTACAGTTCAGTGGCATTAAGTATAGTCATATTGTTGTGTAACCATCACCACCATCGTTCTTTAGAATTTTTCCATTTTTTTCAAACTGGAACTTGGTATATTTTTTAAACAATAACTTCCCATTTCTCTCCTCCCCGAACTCCAGCCCCTGGAAACCACCATTCTACTTTTAGTCTCCATGGGTTTGAATATTCTAGGTACTTCATATGAGTAGAATCATACCATGTTTGTCCTTTGGTGTCTGGCTTATTTCACTTAGCATCATGTCTTCAAGGTCCATCCATATTTTAGCATGGGTCAAGATTTTATTTAAGACAACATCTTCCATTGTATGTATATACCATACTTTGTATATCCATTCATCGTTCAATGGGCATTTGGGCTGTTTCCGCTTTTTGGCAATTGTGAATACGCTGCTAAGATCATTGTCGTACTAAACACTCTGTTTTTTTAAATGAATTAGAATTCTAGTTAATAAAACATACTGAATTATAGAGGTTTGGTAGAAATAAGTGTAAGTTACTCAAATGAATTTTAGGTCATATCACTAGTGACCACCAGATTTAGTTTCAGAGATGTTTTTCAAAATGCAAATTGAGTATAATAGCCCAAGTGATGTTAGCATTGAACACTTAGACTATTGTAACTTAACGTCTAGGCTCAATTGTGTACAAATTATATAAAAACATCAAATGCCAGAAACTAACTAAGCTGTTTGAATTCATTTTATTCCTCTTAAAATTAATTTTAAGGTTATTTCCTAATCATCCTTGTAGGCTACCATTCAGCAAGTTTCTTGCTCTTCTCAGGGTCTCCACTCAAAGCTTGGGCCATAAGGGTAGCACACGTGTTTGTACAATGGATGTTTAAAGTAAATTTTTTTTATCAATAAATGTCTGGTTCAGAACAAAAGCTCTTTGCTTCCTTATGGATAAAAATATATCTCTGAAGATTGATATAATTTTTGGTCAAATTCTAATATACCTCTCATCTTAGGGAACAGATAAAAGTGAGTGGTGGAGAAGGAAAATTCTAAGAAAATAGGTCATGGAAATTTAAATGAAGCAGTTTTCTGTCTTCTGGTTAAAGAAGGAACAGGAAGGTAAAACGTGTAATGTGCTCCATTCTTTTGCAGAAAAATGTGGTGCCTTTCATGTAGCTTCTGGAATCATTGCTACAACTTGGCAAGGCTGGCAGATAAAATTAAGATATGAATCAAAGGGAAAAGACCATGCCTCATTAGACATTACTTTCTTTTCTCTATGATAACAGAGGAATCTGTGTCAAAAAAGAATAACAAATCTGTTGTGTAGTTATTTGATGAATCCTGCTTATACTCCTAATTGGAACTTCATTTGATCTAACATTAAAAACTGAATTGGTGGAGAAAGAGAATTGAGTTTCTCATTTCTGAATTGAACTCTCCAGATGCCCCTCTACATGCCTTCTTTAATCAGAGCCAGAACTAGGAATATTCTAGACTAAACGAAATGAGGCCCAGAAAGTGTGTTTAAATTGTCAAATGTTTTCAATAGCTCCACTCACGTGTCCTACGGAACCTTGATTCTTGAGTTAAAATCTTAACTGCCTTTTTGGTTTGTGACCATTTGTCCCTCACCACTTTGTAATTGATTAACCCACATTTTTATTATTTAAGAAAATGGCTCTAAGCTGGTAAAGTATTCCGTATATGGGTTGAAATATTCAAAGTAAACTAGGTAATCACATGAAATTTAACAAAATTGCCAAAGGCTGTTATTAGTTCTAGAGTTTTCTGATTAATGCTAGTTTATTTAGCATATGTCTTTGAACTAAATACTTGACGTCTCTGGTCCTCAATATTTTCATTTAATTAAACGGTTAGCTTGTATTCAGTTATCCCTAAACTCACTCTTTACTCTGAAATTTTATAGAACTGCTTGCCTCAGTTTCTCCATCTATAAAATGTGTATGCTCTTCACAGCATTTTCAGACTTCTTTCCTCTGCCTCTTACTAATCACCAGTTGGAAGTGATTGTTGGTGGAAGAACCAGCTGTTTTATCACCATACAGATAAGGATAATATTGATCTCAGGAGACAGTAAATCTCCATAGGTGACCTTGCACAGTAGAGAAATGCATCTATATTGCTTATCTTTGAGAGTACTCAGTAGTTTTAGTGATGGTTAACTAGTTATGTCCCCATTTTGGCATCACAATTAACCTAAGGTTCTTGAGCCATTTTGAGCAAGTTCAATATTGACTCATATTGGCCTCATCTCAACACTTGTTGTAGAATTCTTCAAAACAAAACGATATTTTAAATGTGTTTTCAAATACTTGAGGGGATGATTTTTTTTGAAGGCAGTATTTCCACAGTTTTCTAATCAGCAAGGGCACTTTCCGCTAGGTGATAAATATGTTGGTATGATTTTACCCAGACAGTAAATCAGGAACAATGATAACAATAATAAAAGCCCTGTCCATGAGTAACTTCAGATTGCAATTTATGTAATGACATCACATCCCTTCTTGAGCTCAAGCTCAGAAGTCTCATTTACCTGCTAGTCTGATAAACACTGAAATTTTTTTCAACTAGAAATTTAATATAGGCACATGATATATGGCATTTGTATTCAAAAGAGAATGAAGAGAAGATGAAGAACTGATAAGGCAAATGACGAGTAATCTATGCTGAAATGGGTAAGACAGAGGGTGGACAGGTGACAAACCCACATTTCTTTTTCAGACATATAGTTCCCTGAATTTTGCAGCATGTACTCTTCCACCCAATGAAGACACATCAAAACTCAAGTGATGACAAGAGAGCTTACTGCTCTAGTTTTAGTATCTTCCACTCCATGAATATTTATCATGGCAGCACCACACACAACACTTCTCCCGCTTATTTCAATCACTTGCTATACATGCCATCACAGTTAAAAGTCTACACCCTTTTATGTTATGAGGTTTACCGTTGGATGGCTTAAAGTGTCTCTGTGCCTTAATTAATGCTGCCTTTAAGTTGAGTCAAGAAGCAACTTTTCGCTTTAATAAAAACATGTGCGACGTAAAAATGGTTGATCCTTTTCACTAACTCAGTTTAAATCTGAAATCAATATAACTTTAATAGTGATGTCTTCATAATCTGTTATATTATCTAAGGTGTCTTTATTAACATGCATATTACTATTCACATGAAATTGTTTCTTTTACCTCTGATTGCCATTTAGCATCTAAATCTGATTCTAGAGACCAGAGGTGACTTAAACAAAAGCCTGAAGGATATGTTTTTAATAGTTGTTATAAATAAAAAACTACATAAAGTTGCTACACAAAAATCTATTTTGAGACTAAAACTCACAAGCATTAGCCAGATTAAAGATGAATAAATGACAAGCTCTGCATTGATGTATGCATGTCAATATATGGCTTGTAAATATGCATTAATAGAATGTCTATCAACTGTGTCAATTTTCCCGTTTATCTTAAAAGCAATGATTACTATAATTCTAATTACCAGTTGTTTCCAACTATTCATAATCTCATTGTGTTTCCAAATTGCTTATTATAGAATTAGTTGATTTCTATAGTGATAATAAGACATAATCAACAATTGAGATTATCCAGTATAAAAATTTCTCGAGGTCTTATAGAGAATTATTATGTTGGTGCAAAAATAATTGAGGTTTAAAAGGTTAAAAATTGCAAAAACTGCAATTCCTTTTGCACTAACCTAATAACCTGTTTTCAAGGAAATATATTTTCTCGAGTCTTGCTCCAAAATAGATGTAACATCAACATAAGTTATTTAGTATTATTTATAATTAATTATCAGGTTGGTGCAAAAGTAATTGCGGTTTAAAAGGTTAAAAATTGCAAAACCTGCAATTACTTTTGCACTAACCTAATAATTAATTATAAATAATACTAAATAACTTATGTTGATGTTACATCTATTTTAGAGATAGACTTGAGAAAATATATTTCCTTGAAAACAATACTAAGTCACAATTCTTAATTTTCCTGATCCTTCTCTTTCCACAGGGCCAAGCCTTTCATTAGATCAATTTTTAAAAGACGCAATGACAAGTCTCTAATTAAATCATGATTAAAATCTTATATCATAATGATAATCTCTACTCAGTATGTTAACTTATCAAACAAATGTCAACTTATACCAGAAAGAGTGGACTTGTGATTGTTAAAGCAATCGAGAAAACTGAAATTTCTTATAAAGTAAGACGTCCTAAATTAGGTAGCTTTGGGAGCATGTTTACCCTATTCACTCTTAGATTGTCACTGCCTAGTACAGAGTCTGACACATAGTAGGCAAATAATAAGTACTAGTTCAATGAAATAAAACATAATAGACAATTTAATCACATACTCTTATTCTACACACTCAACATTGCTGTTTTATGCCTCCATTACTTTTGGTCATCATTCTTTCTATTTACAACTCCTTTTCACTGTGTCTTTATCTGGTTAACACTCATCCTTCAACAGTTTGAATTGACATCATTTTATCAGAGAAGTTTCCTGGCTCTGCATAGGTGAACAAAACAATCCCAAGGCTTAATACTTTATCTTACGCAGTTTACATGATTCTCCAAATAAAGGATAGGTTTCTAGTCTTAGGAATTCTGATTGCTTTTAATATTTTCTCTTTACCCTTGTTTAGTATCACTTTGATTACGCTGTTCCTCGGTGTGGTTTTCATTTGTCCTGCTTGCAATTCATTGAGTTTCTTGGAGATGTGAGTTTGCATTTTTTTACACAATCAAATCTTAAAAATAGCTGGGCATTTTTCCTTCAGGTAATTTTTATGCCCCAATCTCTCTCATGTCTTTTTGTGGAACTCTAATTTTATGTATATTAAATCATCTCTTATTGTCCCAAAGTTTACTAGGCTCCCATCCTTTTCAGGATTTTCTTTGTTCTGTGCTTCAGTTTGGAAAATTGCTAATATCCTATCTATACGTTTATTGCTTTTATTTTCTTCAGTGTCTAATATGCTGCTAAGACCAACCAGTGAATTTTTCATTTCAAATATTTATATTTGCAGTTCTATAATTTCTATTTTTTATTTTTATTTTTTTTCTATTTCCCTGTTGAGAGTCCTCCCCTGTACCCTCATTATCTTTTAAATCCTTGAACATATTTACAGTGACTACTTTGAAGTTATTGTTGCTGCTGGTTTTGTTTCTATTGACTGACTGATTTTTATACTGGTTACAGTTTCTTTGCCTGCCTAGAACTTTTGATTCTGTAGTTTGCTGTATTTCTTTAATGATTTTGTTGTTGTTGTTCTGGCACATTATTAATTTTCTTTTTACTTTTTGATCAGATTGGTACTTTCAAGTCTAGTTTTTAAGATTTATTAGGGCAGGACTAATAAATGGTTGGTGGTGTGGTTTGTGGGATGATGTAGGGCTAGAGTAACCGTAATAACAGGCATGACTTCTCTGTGATGACAACTGAATGCCGGTGGTGATCCACATGGTCTTTCCTTTCTGGCTTGCTGGAATTTGATTATCTCCATCATATGCAAGCTCCAGAATCTTTTTTCAGTTTACAAATCCCTGGTCATTTTTCCTTCCTGGTTTCAAGGAAATCTTGTCAATTTTAGCAATTGAAATAGTTCATAGCATTCTGGGAGCATTAGGATCTACATTTTTAACAAACAGTATTTACAATCATTGAAGTGTAGAAATGTGCCGTTCTTCTGACATGAATACTCCTCTCCTTTTATAGTTGTGTTATATGATATATTTATGTAATATGTATGTATATTTTTGGATTTATATGACTTATTTTTGCCATTTAAGAATTTTTATTAGTACTTCTTTGACATTTACCATTTGGTCCTTTTCTGTTATTTAAAGACAAAAAAAAAGCCTTTCAATTTGAGTATCTCTACTTTTAATTGAGCCACTAAACCTTTTTACATTAATTATGGTGATTGATGTTATTATTCTTAATTTTTATCTTGTCAGAGATTTTTTTTTATTATCCTTATCTGTTTCTTTTCACCTGTTGTCTATTGTATAGACTGCATTTAATATTTCTTTTCCTTTAGAGATTTTGGAAACATACACAGAAAAAATGGTTTCCTAACTTTTAAGTGTTTTTAAAATTACTTGAATCATTTTTCTTTCATCATCAATGAATAGAGTGAAACAGTAAATATTGTCCTTCATTCCACTCCAGCTCAAACATACATTTAGCATGCTTTTTTTCTTGTTTATATTTATCTGTCACATGATGGTTTTACTGATATAATCTCAGATTTCAGATCTACTTTATTATTCATTATTAATTCAATGTTATGTATTATAATCTTGTAAGCAGTATGTTTGAAATGTTAAAGCACAACTCTATTTCTGGAGTCATTTATATTTATTTCTAAGTTGACTGAGTATATAATCAAATAACTTTTTTTTATATACAAAGAATGTGGGTGACATTGCCTCTGAGTTTAGCATATCTGTAATCAACTTCTATGGACATATGAGTCTTGAATCTTTATCTTTCCCCCCTCAAAACTCCATAAGTATTTTTTTGTCTTAGCAATTAATTTTGGAAAGGAAAAGGCTGATCTGAATTCACTCTGCTTTTTGTCTCTGTATACCTAACTGTAAGTGTTTACATTAATAGTGAGTTTTATCTTCACACTTTTTCCTGATATTAGATTGTTGTATAGGAGAGAAAAAAAAATTTTCCTCTGCTTATCTTAGAGTTATGTCTGGGGTCTGTATAAGAAAAGAAAAATCAATAAGAGAAAAACACGTTCTTTAATGTATATCATACATGTAACACATGTGAGTACCCAGAGATGAATAACTCAAAGATGTGGCTTAGAACTCAGGCTTATACAGAACAATAAATTTATCGAGAAATGACAGGACAAAGGAAAGTGGTTTTATGCTTCTAAGGGTGGCAAATTATGGAGGGAAACTAATGGACAAAGAGGTGTGGTTTTTTTTGCAGATTTCTCTGATGTCATCTCTGGGCTAAGAGTGAAGTCCTTTCCAGTAAAGGAAAACTTATTTTCTGTCTTTAAGCAGAAAAGGGAGAGTGTAGGGACAGCTTTTTCTGCATTTGATGCTTCTTAATTGCCTTCAGCCCAAAATATTTTTTATGTCAAAGAGGCATGTTTTGGGGTGACATATTGTGGATGCCTTCAGTTCTTTTCAAATTTCGTACTCCTGATATCAACCTCTTTTATGAGGGTGGTAGAGGAATTTATCGCAATAGGTCTTTGCTTATTTCATTTCCCTGCTCATAGTGGAAGCCTGATGACCATGCAGGCTCTCTCGTTGTCTTGCCCATCTACTTGACAGATAAGTTGGCATCAGTCTGGGAGTTGGAAGCCACTGTAACCTGTCCACCTAATTTCCTCAAATGCTGATCTGCTACAGGTAGGAAAATAGTGAGTTGGTCCTCTAGGCGTCTAACAAGTCGCCCATGTGTGTTAGCTCTAGCAGAGATTCTTTTCATTTTCTACATGTGAGTGATGCTCTTTATAGTTTCCACAAATGACACAAGTTTTTTCTTGTTTTGATATTTGGTTAGTCATTTCCCAGGAAATACATGGGCACTGTACTAGATCTTCAGCTACCATAATTCCAGCACTTTAGAGTCTTATCCTTAATCTGAAAAAAATTGGAAAAGGAAGGAGAAAAGCTCATTTCCTGTTTTCTGGGACAGGCAAGACCTACAGAAATGATATACAAGATGTGGAAAGGGTAGGGTGGTACACCAGTAGTGTGTAAAGGCTTGCTCCAGATGAATGGCTGGCAGTGCCATTGAAAGGGAGAGAAAGAGAGAGAGAAAGAGAGAGATAGTGACAGAGAGAGAGAGAGAGAGAGAGAGAGAGAGAGAGAGAGAGAGACAGACAGACAGAGACAGAGACAGAGAGACAGAGAGAGAGAGACAGAGAACTGTCTTTGAACATGGCATCTTTGCTGTTTGGAAGAAGCCTTTCAACCAAACAGTCTGAAGCCAATCTCATTTCCTTCTGCTGGCTGGCTGTGCCATGTCTTGCATAGTCAGCCTCCCTTTTCTTCTGTGGCTCTTTGACACCCCCACCTCCCTGCCAGCCTGGTGTGGCTGATCAAGCTGTTCAAACAACTGGAAGACATCAGAAGTTAAACACTCATTATTTTAATTTGATGCTAATCATGTGTTAATGAGACTAATCCTTGCAATGATTCAGGTAATTTGCTTAATGGCTGCCCAGAGTACAGATTACAGCAATCAGTCACGTCTGATAAGATGTCTGTTGTGGAGAAGGCTGTCAGGTGAATGAGGTGGGAAAAGACTCAGAAGTAGGGTCTGTGTCAGGCATGTTCTGTGTTGGGAGGTGGGGGTGGAGGGAAGAAGAGTGCTCAGAAACCCACATTTTCAACCAGAAATGAGCATCCTACTGCTCCTGTTTGGGAAGAAAGTGTTGACAAGCTCCCTCATCTTACAGTGGCACACACTGAAGTAAGCGTGGAAGTTTGAGGAGGTTTGAATGTACAATTCATTTTGTTCTGATTAACAAACAAAGAGAAATGATTAACTCAGTATAATATCAGTGGTAGGAATACTCTCCTCTGTTGAGTTAAAAGTCTCTTTTTTCTAACAAAATGTCCCAAAATAGGAAGAAAACAAATCCACTCAGAGCAAAAAAGATCTGTTTATTCTCACACATAGGAATTGTAGGATAAAAACAAAGCCTAATGTTTTTGTTACATCCAAGTATTATGAATCCAGAAGGCCATATAGATACAGTCACCAATGTGCTTAGAATAATCAAGGAGTGCTAAAAGTGGAGGCACCTTACTCTCTACATCACTGCTCGGTTGAATCTTAATGTGTATTTTCCCTTTAAAATACTGGAATTTAATAAATAACTAAATATAGATAGTGAAATAGCAAAGCATTTAGAATTGTGCCAATTGTTTGCTTTAGCTTAATTTCTCCATAGTAATAGGAAATTTATAATTTTATAGATATATGATTTGTTTATAGATACCTGAATTGTCTCAGTCTCTAAATATTTTGGTGAGGACGATTGAGTAAAAAGGGAAAATAGATATAGGCATGAGTTAAACACATTTGATGTTTAACTTAATCATTTTGAGATTCTCATAATACCTTCTTATATCTATTGAAGACCCCAATTTAGTTCAGTTTAACATACATGTATCCAGTGTCTATTACTGTTGCAGTCTGTTTGGGCTGCTATAACAAAATGCCATAGACTGGGGTGGCTTATGAACAACAAACATTTATTTTTCAGAATTCTGGAGGCTGGGAAGTCCAAGATCATGGTGCTGGCAGATTCAGTGTCTGGTAAGGATCCACATCCTAGACATTATAATATCACATGAAGGAAAGGGAGAGGAATATCTCTGAGGCTCCTTTTATAGGAGTGCTAATTCTATTGATGAGGGGTTCACTTTCCAGAAGCCCCATCTCCAAATACTATGACGTTGAGAATTAGATTTCAACATATGAGTTTGGTGGAGATTCAATCCATAGCAGTTATCTTCCAGGAGCTGTTTGTTTATAAGGGGAAGAGGGCCAGGCATCATTTTGAAAACAAAATGACCATGTTCACTTTATGAAAGTGAGGGTAGGAATGCACAGGAAGGAAAAAACAGAGAGCTCGTTATTTGAAGACTGGACATCCAACTGCTATAACTAGGAATGTGAATTTGCAATGAGGATATAGATGAGATGATGTAACATGAGTAGAGGGTTTTGTATCAAGAAGAGATTTTCACACATAGTGGGAGACCAGACCTTCCAAAACATATATAAATAGAATTGTATTTAAAGGTTAGCCCTGTGAACCAAGGTCAATAAGTTTCTTTTTTCCTTAGTGAAACCATTTTATCATCCTAAAAGACTTCTGTGAGCTATCTGTTACATACTACATAACTGCAAATAAAATGTATTTGTATCAGTGATGCTGCTATTGATGAGACTCTTTTTAAGGATCAAGATGCTATTTTAGAAACATCTAACATATAAGAGAACTACCTATGGCATGCTCTTAACAGTGGCCCACTGACTAGAATTTGAGCCAAAGATTATAAGGCAGGTGGGCTGCTGTTGCTATAGTAGTTGTTGTTTTTGTTGTTATTATTCTCTCTCTCATTTTATCTAAGAAAAGGAGAAAGCTCATATGCTTTGATAAAGATAAGACAGTTTGCACAAAAGTAGGAGGCAAACTCCTGATCACACTGGATTTGTACTCCATGGATTCTTTATGGCATATTGCCTCTTCACTAAGCTGAGGAAAGAAATAAATCACAGAGGATATGAAATTTTAAAAAATCTGAATAATTATATTAATGTAAACAAAGTAGAGGTTTGGAGGGATAAAGGGATGGCAATAATTTTTCATTTCTTTGAAAAATATTTATATATTCATGATGTGTTACACAAATCATATTAAATTTCTAGAATATCTGGTTTGGGGTTTATTCTCTTTAGTAACACAGTGTAAAATATCTTGGCATCTTTTAAATTCTTTCCTTTTATTGGGACTTTGGTTTCCTTCAGAAGTTAAATAAAAACGTCTTTGAGGGGATACTTATATGAGCCTAGTCGGGCATTTGGACTGGGCTACTGAAATTACCTTTCATATATTTGTTTGTTTTTTAGGGGGAGTTTGAAATAATATTAGTGAAAGTACTGTGAAAGGATACATTCTGTTTAGAGGTTATACAGTTTGTAGAAGGATATAGTAACAAGCCTGCAACATCTCATAATAAATTTATCTCTGTCACTAATTATTGACTTGTTTTCTTAATATTATTTTCCGTGGAGTTTCGTGGACAATGCAGATTCACTGGCACACAGGTTATCAGGGTTTATAAACTATTAAACCAAGTAAGTTACATGCTTCCAAAATACAGCGGTGGGACAGACATAGGATAGACATTCCCATTCCAAAAGTGAGAATAAGAGAGAATAAAGGGGTAATTGTTCCCAAGTAAGTTTAAAACCTGAAAGAGCAACAGCATTAAGTGTTAAGGCTTGAGAATAATCCTCTTTGCTTCATGCTCTGAATTTCAGGCCCACTGGCAACATGACACCATCAGCCTGGTGGGATGGCTCTGTGCCTGAGCTCTGGCCCTGAGGTAGCTCTCTGATGGGGCCCAGCCCTTGAGGTTCTCCTTTGCTGAGGTCACAGAATTGTGGCTCCGGGTGGCTCCAGGTGGAGACACCATATTTCCCAAGTCCATTCACTCTATGTGCCAGTGAGGCAGTGCCTTGTGGACACTGCCAAAGTTTGCTGTCTGTGCTTTCTGGAGGGGTGGCCGACATGACACACACTGTACTGAGGCCTGCTGGAGCCACACCTGGGGCAGGCAGTACCTAGCATCACCTGCTGAGATCCCACAGGTCCCAGAGGCCCCTCCTTTAAAACTATCTGCCCCCTGGATCATTGTACTCTGGACCTGTGATGTCAGTGGCAGTTCTGATTATCACCTCTATTCTTCCATTTTCTTGGAGAATAGCTCCTGGCTTCTGTTGAGATGGCCGATTCATACTAATCTCATCAAACAGTGGCTTGGCCAAACCCTTAGTGTACTTATTTTTTGTAATATGGTTAAGCTGAGAATTTTCCAAACCTTTAAGACTGCTTCCTTCTTGCCTAACAATTCTGTCTTTAAAACATTTCCCTCTTCTTATATTTTACTATAAGCAGTAGAGGAGCCAAGCTGCAATTTCAACACTGCTTAGCAATAGCTTCAGTTAAATATCTAATTTCATTGCTCCCAAGTTCTACCTTCCATAGAACACTAGCCCACAAACATAATTCAGTCAAGTTCTTTGCCACTTTATAACAAGAATCACCTTTGCTCTAGTTTCCTATAACATGTTCTTTATTTCCATCTGAGACCTCATCGGAAAGGACTTTACCTTACATATTTGTACCAACATTCTGTTCATGTTTACGTCAGTGTTTCTGAGAAGACTGAGGCTTTCTCTGTAGCTCTCCTTTTTACTTTCTGAGCTCTCACCAGAATAGATTTAAAGGTCCATTCACAGGAATATTGATTTCTTCTAGCACACACCTCAAAACTCTCCCAGTTTCTACCCATTACCAAAGCTAAGTTTCAAAGTTGCTTCCACATTTTTGGCTATTTGTTAGAGCAGTGCCTCCAGTGCCAACTTCTGTCTTAGTCTGTGTGGACTGCTATGGCAGAAATACCATAGACTGGGTGGCTAACCCATAAACATTTATTTCTCACAGTTATGGTGGCTGGGAAGTCCAAGGTCAAAACACCAGTAGATTCGGAATCTGGTGAGGCTAACCTCACAGAGCCCTCTTCTCATTGTGCCCTCACTTGGCAGAAGGGGCAGGGCAGCTCTCTGTGGTTTCTTTTATAAGGACACTAATGACATTCAGGAGGCCTCCACCCTTATGACATAATCACCTTCCAAAGGCTCCACCTCCTAATACCATTACCTTGGAGATTAGGTTCCAACATATGAATGTGGGGGGCAACACAAAATTTAAGTCTGTAGCACAATTCAATGGAAGAAAGATAGACTCTCAACAAACAGTACTGGAGCACTTAAAAAATCTCTAGGCAAATAAATGAGCTTTAACCTAAACCTTATATCTAAAGTGGTATTTAACTAAAAATAGATCATGGATTTAAATACAAAATGTAAAACTATAAAACTTTTAGAAGACAAACAGAAGACAATATTTTGGATCTGGGGCTAAGCAAGGAGTTCTTAGACTTGGCAACAAAATCATGATTCTTAAAAGGGAAAAATTATAAACTGAACTTCCTCAAAATTATGAACTTCTGCTCTGTGAAAGACCCTGTTAAGAGAATGAAAGTACAATCAACAGACTAGGAGAAACTACATATCTCACAAAAAACCTGTATCTACAACATATAAAGAACGCTCAAAACTCAAAAGTAAGAAAATGAACAATCTATATAGAAACTGGGCAAAAGACAGGAACAGGCATTTCTCTGAAGAGGATATATTAATACAATTGCAAAATAAGCACATGAAAATATATTTGACATCATTAGCCATTATGGAAATGCCAATTAAAACCACCAGGAGGTAGCCCTACAAACCTATTTAAATGGCTGAAATAAAAAACTGTGACAACACCAAATACAGGCAAGATTGCAGAGAAACCAGATAACTCATATTTACTTGTGTAAATGTAAACTGGTAAAGCCACTCTGGAAAACAGTTTGGCAGTTTCTTGAAAAACTAGACGTCAGTTGCCATAAAACACAATAATTGTACTCCTCGGTATTTATTCCAGAGAAATGTCAAGTTAGAGTCACATAAAAATCTATACATTAATGTTCATAACAGCTTTATTCATGGTAGCGAAAACCTGGAAACACCCCAGATGTTCTTTAATATATGAATTGGGTACACACATTGTGGTCCGTCCGTACCATAGCATACTACTCAGCAATGAAGAAAAAAACATATCTATATCTATATCTATATCTATATCTATATCTATATCTATATATAAATATCTATATATCATATATCAATATATATATATCATATATATATCATATAAGATATACATATATCATCAACAAACCTGGATAAATCTCCAGAGAATTATGAAGAATGAAAAAAAAAGTCCTAAAAGGTTACGTGCTTTATGATTCCATGTATATAATATTCTTGAAATGATAAAATTAGTGGTTACCAGGGATTAAATAGAAGGAGTGGGGTGGGAGAGAAGTGAGTGTGGGTATAAAAGGATAACTTGAAGAGTCCTTACGGTGATGAAAGTTTCTGTATCTTGACTGTATCAATGTCAGTATCTTGGCTGTGATGTTGTATTACAGCTTTGCAGGATATTAGCATAGGGAAAACCCAGGGAAAGATTTCTCTCAATCATTCCTTACAATTTTATGTGAATCTATGATTATCTCAAAATAAAAAATGTAGTTAAAAAAAAGAAAGCTAGTTTCTGACAGATCTCAAGTTCACTCACAACTCCCAAAACACAAGTACTTTTTCTCTGGGATATTCACGTTGGTAAATTGATAACGTGTTACATGCCTAACAAACATTTTCAGGAGAACTTTTATGTTCTAGACTGACAAACATTTACATTGTCCAATACTTCTGAATAATACTTGAAATATAAAAAGGACTCCCCTTTTGAACATCTGTTTATTCAGACATCATTCTCTGTTTTGTGGTTTATGCATATTTTCCATATTGCAAGCAGGATGAAATTCTGCCTTTCACACATGTACTATTTATCACATTGACATGAAATGCTTTTTTAAAAACTCCAGTTCAAATCTCCTTTCACTTGCCAGTTATAAGATGTAGGATACTCTGTCTTCTGGCAAAAATTAGGGCAAAAGTCCAACTTTTACAAAATCTGGCAATTTGGCTTCATTGGGGAATTATTATATGATTTGGGGAGATTTCCTTCACATGTTTTACAAGTAATGGAAAATTTTACTGTGGGGACAAAACCCCAAAAAACAGTTTCCAGGCTCTCGGCCTCACATAGAAAGGTGCTGGCTCGGGTAGTAAATGGCCATCAACTGTGATCAGATGGCCAGCAGCTGTGGCTAGTTGGCCGTCAGCTGTAACCCGTAGGCCATTGGCCACTAATATAACGGCTGTGGCTATGCTAGCAGAAAGGAATGGGGGCTAGCGAGAAGATGGTGGCTGGCAAGCGCGGACTGCTGTTAGGCAGATTATGTAGATCCTGCTTCCTGTGTCTCCAGCCCAGCCGCCAGCGAGAATATATTGGTTTGACTCCCCTATCTGTGGCTCCGTGGGTGTTCCTGTTTGGCCTTACCGTGTCCTGCGTTCTTGGGCGGGGAGCGGGAGCTGAGACCCTGCACGACAAATGGCGCAGTGAGCAGGGTTCCCTGCGCGACACATGGCGTAGTCGGCAGGATACGTTGCTGGCCAAAGCTTTCCGAAGGGCAGTGGAGCAGTTTGCGCGTATGAAAGCTCAGTCTGAGGAAGACCAGGAGGAGCAGCTGCTGGAGAGCTCGATTCCCGTGGAGGGGTGGAAAGACGTGGATGGTTCCCCAACCAGCAGAGGCCGGAGAAAGCGGAGAAAGCGAAGGTTGTTGCCGCCCTGTGGGCTGGGAACTGCTTGCTGAGGCAGCCCGGATGCAGGACTTTTAGTCCCAGGAGGAAACGCTTGCTGAGTCCTCCTTGGGAGATGAGGGTGAGGTCAAGGTCATCCCTCACCCCCAGGACAGCCCTGGCGAATGACTATGGACTATGGGGAATTGCCTTCTATCCCTAATTTAATGGACGCTTGACTGTTTGGGAACATACCATCATGTAGTGGGACTGGTTGATGTTTGCTTTTGTGTCTTGACTGGCCGCCATTGATAATATGTAAGCACCTTGATGTGATCCGCTGTTGTTCCAGCACGGTACCCCGAGAGGCACAGAGAGAGAGTGGCAGTGCCCTGAGAGCCCTGGCTGTGTCCAGGAAGTCTGGCTGTGTCCAGAGAGAGTGGCAGTGCCCTGAGGCCCTGGCTGTGTCCAGGAAGTCTGGCTGTGTCCAGAGAGAGTGGCAGTGCCCTGAGAGCCCTGGCTGTGTCCAGGAAGTCTGGCTGTGTCCAGAGAGAGTGGCAGTGCCCTGAGAAACTCTGGCTGTGCCCGGGGAGACTGGTGGTACCCTAAGAAGCCCAGGAAGTCTGGCTGTGCCCAGAAGTACTGTGGTGGTGCCCTGAGAAAACCTGGCTGTGCCCAGGGGAAACAGGTGGTACCCTAAGAAGCCCAGGATGTCTGGCTGTGCCCAGAAGTACTGGGGTGGTGCCCTGAGAAACCCTGGCTGTGCCCAGAGAGCCTGGCTGTGTTCAGGATAGTGCATTTACCTCCAGGCTCCTTGCACAGGGCCCCTCGCAGAAGACGCTTGTCGCGTGGATTGTGGGGCGAGACCCTGTAGGGGTGGAGTGTGGGGACAAAACCCCAAAAAACAGTTTCCAGGCTCTCGGCCTCACATAGAAAGGTGCTGGCTCGGGTAGTAAATGGCCATCAACTGTGATCAGATGGCCAGCAGCTGTGGCTAGTTGGCCGTCAGCTGTAACCCGTAGGCCATTGGCCACTAATATAACGGCTGTGGCTATGCTAGCAGAAAGGAATGGGGGCTAGCGAGAAGATGGTGGCTGGCAAGCGCGGACTGCTGTTAGGCAGATTATGTAGATCCTGCTTCCTGTGTCTCCAGCCCAGCCGCCAGCGAGAATATATTGGTTTGACTCCCCTATCTGTGGCTCCGTGGGTGTTCCTGTTTGGCCTTACCGTGTCCTGCGTTCTTGGGCGGGGAGCGGGAGCTGAGACCCTGCACGACAAATGGCGCAGTGAGCAGGGTTCCCTGCGTGACATTTACAATCCAATTTTCTTTCCAACTTTTACTCTTCAGTGTCCCCAATTTCATCCTTTCCACTCAACTACTATTTTCTTCTTTCTTATGCTTTTACCCTTGTCAGTTTTGGGTTGCTTTTCTTCATTGCTATGCTCTTTCCCAAAAATGTATCAGAGAAAAAGCCTTGTTGGATTCCACATCAACAACTCAAAACACCACCAAGGGCATTAAAGCCATACATTGAAGGCAGAAGTGCTTCTGCTTCCCAAGTAATTACACGGAGAAGTTTCACAAGATGCATCTGGAAATGAGAGAGTTGTTTTCTCCACACAGGTTTTGCCAGTAGGCTAAAGATAGAGAATGAACATCAGAGGATATCTGAGGCCAAATACATTTACATAACCCCCAAACACATTTTCATGTTCATTTTCAGACTGGTGATTTGAAAAATATCACTTCTGTTTTGAATATACTTCTTATGGCCAATTTTACTTATTCATATGTATTTAAATTGGGGGTAATGCAGTGTGTATTTGAAACTTGAGCTAGCATATCTCCTGGAAAGGAAGGGATGACTGCTTTCCAAAGGAAAGAAGAGGGAGCCTGATATTTTTTGCTTAAGGTCTATGACACTAGACAGAAATTTATATTAGTATCAAACTGCTGTAGCTCTAAAAAGCTTTCAATCCCCACCTTCCTTTTAGGAGAGACATTGTCAGCTTAAAATTAATTACTAAAATGTGAAACAAATCAAAAGACAAAACAAATCAGGCTGTTAAGACAAACATTAAAAATCAAATTATGCTCTCAAAATAGGCAATTTACAGCTTAGAAGGGTAATTGGCAAACCTGAAATGCATACAAATAGTTGAAATTACTGACTCAAGTGGTATATTACCTATTGGAGGGTATAATTTCACAATGACTCTTGAAAAAAAGGTAGAGATTCTATCATTTTTTTTCATGATTTAACATCAAAATATGGTATAGCACTCTGTCTAAAAGAGTCTGAAGCAGGATTAAATTGAAGAAAGAGCTTTAGCTGAGAGAGAAGCAGGTATTGAAGCTGTATGTCAGGAAGAAGCATGGGTTGGTTTTAAAGTTTTACAGTCCTATGTTAAATGAATACTCTTTTTAGAAGAAACCACTGACCACAATGTTTTCGTAAATCATTTAAATAGGTTTACCTTACTGGTTTTAGAAAGGAGAACCTGACGCACGCAGTCTGACAGCTGAGATACCAAATGTGGTGCTTAGAATCACCTCAGAGATAAAGTTCCCCAATATTTACAAATTTATTCACCAAATCTTATTTCACATTCTAAAACAAAGAAGTCATTTTCTGCAAATCTAGACATTTTGATATTGCCAATATGTTCATTTTTATATTGGGGGTAAAAACAATTTTTCACTTGCGATGGCAATACTTGCCATTTTAATAGCATGGGACAGCATGCTATTATGGGACAGGGACAGCAGTCAAAGATGGCACAGAGGATAATTTTAAATGACAGGACAGGGGCCAATCCCCATGTGTCTCTGCTAGATATTATTTTTCCTTGGGGCCTCTTCATCTATCCTATCAGCTCTAGTCGACTATTATCTTATACCTTGGGTGTTTCTTTTAACTGTATTACTTGATAACCCCTTCACATTTTCTCTACACTGAAGACAGACTCAGTGACTACCAGATTTCCTCAGCTTGGGCTAATAAATACTTTTATGGATAATAAGGTCACTACTTTTCATATATGTTTGGCATAACCTAGACCAGAGCAGTTTTTTGTTTGTAACAGCTTTTTGGAGGTATAACTGACATACAATAAATTGCCCATACTTAAAATGTACAGTTTGAAAAGTTTTGACAAATCTTTACATCTGTGAAACAATCACTACACCCAAGATAAGAAACATAGCTATCACTCTCAGAAGTTCCCTGGTGTCCCTTTAAATCCTTTCTCCCCTTCCCTTCCTTCTCCCCCTCACCAGGAAGCCACTGATAAAATTTTTATTACTATAGACCAGTCTGGCTTTCTACAGTTTTATATAAATAGAACCACACAGTAGACACTCTTTTCTTGTTTGTATTCTTTCAGTCAGCATAATTGTTTTGAGGTTTATCCATGTTGTATGTATTAATTGTTCATTCCTTTTCATTATTAAGTAGTATTCCATTGTATGGAAATACCATAGTTTGTTCATCCATTCACCTGTCAATGGATATTTGAGTGGTTTCCAGTTTTTGACTCTTATAAATAAAAATTCTATGAACATTCATGTATATATAGATGTATGCTTTCTATTGGGAAAATCTTAATGGTTGGGTCATATGGTGGTTATAGTTTTAACTATTTAAGAAACTAACAAACTCTTTTCCAAAGTAGTTTTCCCATTTTACATTCCTATCAGCAGTACTCGTATATCAAATAATGGTTCCTCTGTATCCTCTTTAAAACATGGTATGGTCAGTCTTTAATTTTAGCCAATCTAATTGGTAACTCTTGTTGCTTTAATTTCCATTTTCCTATTGATTAATCATGCTGAACGTCTTTTCATATTCTCATTTGCCTTTCTTTTATTTTCTTTAGTAAAGTGGTTGTTAAATCTTTAGCTCTTTTTTAAATTGGGTTGTTTTCTTATTGTTGAGGGTTGTTTTTTTTTAGTTTCAGGTGTACAAAACACTGTAATAGTTAGACATTTACATCCCTCACAAAGTGATAGCCCTCCTCCCCCAATAGCTAGCCCTCTGACATTGTATACAGCTGTTACAATTCCATTGACTATTCCCTATGCTGTACGCCACATCTTGTGATATATAAAATTATAGTTGACATTCACTATTATTATTCAGCTTCAGGTGTACACTGCAGTGGTCAGGCACCTACACTGTCCATGAAGTGGTCTCCCTAATAAGTCAAGTGTACTTCAGATACCCTACAAAATTTTTACAACATAACTGATTATATTCCCCAAACTGTCTTTCGTATCCCCGTGGCAATCTTGTGGTTACCGATTGTGCTTTCTAATCCCTTCACCTTCTGCCTCATCCCCACCTCCCTCCCATCTAGCAACGCTCAGTTTTTCTCCTATATCTCTGAGACTGTTTCCGATTAGTTTGTTCATTTATTTTATTCTTTAGATTCCACATATAAGTGAGATCATATGGGATTTTTTTTCTCTGTCTGACTTATTTCACTTGGCATAATGTTCTCTAGGTCCATCCATATCATTGCAAATGGTTAAGATTTCATTCTTCTTTGTGGCTGAGTAATACTCCATTGTATAAATGTACTACAATGTCTTAATCTAGTCATCTGCTGATGGGCATTTCGGTTGTTTCCATGTCTTGGCTATTGTGAATAGTGCTGCAATAAATATAGGGGTGCATACATTTTTTCGAATTACCATTTGGATTTCTCTGGATTGATACCTAAGAGTGGAATTGCTGGGTCATAAGATAGTTCCATTTCCAGTTTTTTGAGATATCTCCATACTGATTTCCTTAGTGACTACACCAATCTGCAATCCCACCAACAGTGCATGAGGGTTCCCTTTTTGCTACATCCTTGCCAGCATGTATTTGTTTATTTACTGATGATAGCCATTCTGGCCAGAGTGAGGTGGTATTTCATTGTGGTTTTTATTTGCATTTCTCTAATTATTAGTGCGGTTGGGCATCTTTTCATATGTCTGTTTGCCATCTGTATGTCCTCTTTAGAAAAATGTCTCTTCATGTCCTCTGCCCATTTATTGGGTTGTTTGTGTTTTTGGTGTTGAGTTAAACTTATTGTTGAGTTTTGAGAGTTCCTTATATACTCTAGATACATGTCCTTTATCAAATTTATGCTTTGCAAATATTTTCCTTCAATCTCTATCTTGTTTTTTCGTTTTCCTACAGTTGTTTTCTGAAGACCAAAAGTTTTTAATTGTGATGAGGTCCAAAATATCAGTTTAATTTTTATGGACTATTCTTTTTGCATGATATTAAAAAAAACTTTGCCTAACCAAAAGGCACAAAGTTTTGTCACTTAAATTTTCTTCTCATAGTATTATCATTATCAGTTTTACTTTTAAGTCTATATTTGTTTTTAGTTAATTTTGTGTGTGGTATGAGGTGCAGTTTGAAGGTTTTTTTCTTTTATTTTTGCATATGGTATCCAATTGTATCAGCGTCACTTGTTGAAAAGACTGTCCTTTCTCCCCAAAGTGCCTTTTTAGTAGAGTTCTTAATGGGAACTCACAGCCAAAAAAGTATTCACTAAATAATATCTGAATTATAGTGAAAATAAATTCAGGAATTATATTAGAACACATTTCAATAGAGTGTAAAAGAAGTGTTTGTAGGTCTACCATACAAGAATAAATTTAAGCTGACCATACACATAACACTTAGATAAATTCCACTTGCATAATTGGCACCTAGAAAATGTGAAAACAAATAAATGAATAAATTCACAAATAAATAGCTTATTAGGTCATTTTTTTCAGTTCTGTTGTCTAAGCCAATCATTCCTTTACTTTATCTTCTTTTTCAAATTAAATTTATTGGGGTGACATTAATAAAATTATATAGGCTTCAAGTGTACAATTCTATAATACATCATCTGTATATTGCATTGTGTATCCACTCCCCAATGTCAAATCTCCTTCTGTCACCACATATTTGACCCCCTCTACCCTTTTCTACCTCCCCCCACCCTCTTTTCCCTCTGGTAACCACTAAACTATTTTCTGTGTCTATGAGTTTTTATTTGTTTGATTGTCTTATTCATTTGTTGCTTTCAGTTTTATATCCCACATATGAGTGAAATCATATGGTTCTTGACTGTTTCCATCTGACTTATTTCACTTAGCACAATAATCTCAAGATCCATCCATGTTGTCACAAATGGCAGTATTTCATCTTTTCTTATGGCTGAGTAACATTCCATTGTATATATGTATCACATATGCTTTATCCAATCATCTACTGAAGGTCACTTCGGTTGTTTCCATGTCTTGGCAACCATAAATAATGCTGCAATAAAATGCATGGAAGAAAACATAGGTACTAAACTTATAGACCTTGGTCTTAGAAAGAATGTTATGAATTTGACCTCAAAAGAAAAGGAAATAGAAGCAAAAATAAATGAATGGGACTCTATCAAACTAAAAAGCTTTTGCACAGCAAAAGAAACTATCAACAAAACAAAGAGGCAACCAACTATCTCAGAGAAGATATTTGTAAACAATACCTGCAATAAGAGGCTACTATACAAAATATATAAAGAACTCATACAACTCAACAACAACAACAAACAATCCAGTTAAAAATGGGCAGAGGACCTGAACAGACACTTCTCCTTTGTCTTCCTATAACTGTTGGTTTCAATGACATCAAACTTAGAGTTCATCAAGTTTTTTAATAGGCACTGAAACCCTAGGGATTCTATAGGAATTGACCACTTTCTTTGTAATTTTCTGACTCCATGTTTTACAAGGTTCCTAAGACTGTCCCTAGCAGGAATGAGTACTAGTTGCCAATAATAGTTGAAAGCTAATTAGTACAACTTTATGAGCAATTTTACTCTTCCTTGCTCATTTTCCCCATTCCTTCACTCTTGCTTCCCTTCAACAACAAGCGAGTAGGGGCACCGACCCTCATGCAGTCAAAAGCCCACATATAACTTTTGACTCCCCCAAAAGTTAACTGCAGGGGGCCCTTCACATTGCAGATTCAACCAAGTGGATGGAAAATATTTCAATTCGGAGTTGGGAAACTGCAGTTTCTACGAAAATACTGTTTTCGATCGTTGGTTTCTTGAATCTGCTGAAGCAAAAGACCAACTGTATTTATTTATTTTTTTAATCCACATATAAGTGGATCCATGCAGTTCAAACCTGTGTTGTTCAAGGGTAAGTTGCACCTGAATGTACATTCCGGTAGTAAGATCTGCTTTTGAGATAAGACTAAATTCATGGATGAATTACTAGCACAATTCTTCTGAAAAGTTGCCAAACCATGAATAAGGAAGGAAGTATTATTTTTTTGGCAATAAAAAAATTAAAGCTATAGAAGTTTTTAGTGCTGAACTGAATGAAAACCAAGTCTACTTCAATTTTACAATATTGAATTTAGACAAAATTGAAAATAGTTTGTTACATGAACTATGAAATTTAACATGTTTTATTTGTGTTGAATTACTCTGTGGGGATCTTTGTACCACATTTTATATGCATCAATAAAATGGAAATTTGGCCAGCTAAAATTTTAACGTGTAGACAGTTGTTTGAAACATACTCTGACCTTTATACTCATATATGTTTAAATGTCTTGCAATATGTGTTCTAAATATAAAAATTCTTATCTCCCCAATTTTAAAATAAGTATTAAAAATATAAGGCTCAGAACAAAATTGTATTTGGTGAAAAAATGCTATATTGTTATTTGCTTTATTTCTCTTATTATTTTTGGGTCATAGACAGTATCTTGAACAAATTCTATAGATAAATATTTTGATAAAAGCCAGGCTAAAAGAATATTAAAGGAATAGAATAGAAAGTATTAGATAACAGATATAGCACACATTAAATTACTTATATATTTGTAATGCTGCTTTAATATGTAATATCCATTACATGTCTTATATTTTTAAAATTTATGACTGATTTCAATGCCAACCTTATAGTTTCTAGTTTGACTTTACCAAAAGGACAAGATTTAGTTTCTTGTGTCATCTGCCCATCCCTGTAACATGGTGATGCTCCCTAAATTGGGATTTCAACCTATCTCCACCCAGGGTCTTATGGTTTAATTACAACTATTGATTATTTTTGACTGTGGCTTTGCTCATTATATATTCTTTTTAATTTAGTTGGATAACATTGTCATTGGTTTGTTCACTCCTCGTTTTTCCAATTATTTTTATGCACTTTGTGTTTAATCAATTAATTTTCCAAGCTGTAAATTATCCATTTTGAAATTGTAATTTGTTTTTAATGTATGTCTTAACAACATGATTTGTTTCATGTTCATAATTAATTTTGAGCTTTGAAAATAAAATTGCATGACAAATCATTATGGGCAATGCCACCACCACCACAGACAGCAAAGAAGAAATTTGTCATGTAAGGAAACTTTGCTTTTATTTTGATGCTTTTTAGGAAAATTTTAGCAGTTAAAAATGAGTAAGATTAAGTTATGGCAGTCCAGGAAAATAGCAGCACATTTTCACATAAAAGCAGCACTATTAATATCTAAGTAATTATAATATGTGCTCCATCAGTTATCTATTATTGCATAACAAACCACTCCAAGGGGTAGATGCTTAAAACAATAACAACTTACTATTTTTCAAAAGTCTCTGGGTCTGCTGTGCTGTTGTGTTGATCACGGCCAGGTCGGGCGGAGCATAACTGGGTTTGCCCTGCATCGCGGTTAAGCTGACAGGTCAGCTAGGTGGCTATGCTTCTAAGAGCTGGCTGGCTGTGGGGTGAGGCAATGGGGCTACTGCGCTGCATTTTTCTTAACATCCCATAGGCTTGTTAGGGCTTTCTCATGTGGCAGCTGCTGGGTTCAAACAGCAACAGTGAAGTCACATAACCAAGGCTTAGAACTAGCACATCATTTCTGCCATATTCTACCGGCCAAATCAAATTTAAAAGACAGCTCAGATGTAAGACATGGAGAGATAGAGTTCTCCTGATGGAAAGAGTACAGTTATTTTGCAAACGACTCGGATTCAGGGAAGGGAAGAACTGTAGCCATTTTTTCAATAAGTCTGATCTCTCCACCAACGTTTTAGTGTTCAACTTTTTCACCATGGTGAAAATTTTTTTTTTCTTAGTCTCTTCTCTCTATCTCATTCATAAAATTTGTCTCTGAAAATAGAATTTTGTGCATGCAGATGTGCAATTTGTTGTTTTTTAATATTCCAGAGATGCCTATGCTATTAAGTTGCTTATAATTTCCTTGTAAAAATTATAGCAATCAGAGTAATACATAACAAGAACACTTAAATAAATAAGCTTGGTGACCTTTTTGAGGTTATAAACATGTGTTACTATTAGTACTAATTTGGAAATAAAATCTGTCATATAAACCTGAAACTAGTTTTAAACTTGTCCACTCTCAGTTTAGATTGCATAAAAATGCTGACTCTGTCACTTGCTAGCTGTGTGATGTCAGGAAAGTTGTTTATCCTTCTTGTGGCTGAATTTCCTCATGTGTAAAACACATAATAATAGCATATAGCTTATACTTTTGTTTTAGGGATTAAATAAGGTAAATACGTAAAGCACTTAGAATATTGACTGACATATAGAAATACTCAGTATATGACAGATATTGTTTTGATTATTCACCAAAGGACCGGTGTTGACTATCAGTTAACCATCTCTTATCCTATATCCTGTGGTCTCTATAGTATAATGTAACTCACTGGGGAATATTTTGGATTCAGTAAACAGCACTATTGAGAAAAAGACTCATAAAATGTTCGATTTATATTTGAAAACTTTAATTTAAAAAATTAAATTTGGTGTAACAGATACCTGACCATCTCCTGCTGCATTAATCATTATGTTAGACGCTGTTAATGTCAGGAGGAGTCAGACACGGTCCCAGCTTTAGAGGAGCAGAAAGTGTGTTCATAATCCTCTTTTCCGAGGGTACCAGGTTGATCACAGTATTTCTTTTTCAAGTGGTTCCTGGGCAACTTTTATGGCCATATATGAACAACACTATTTCAAATTACTTTTTTCCAGTTGTCAATAGGTGAGAAAGATGACATTGTAAAATCTGGGATAGGTTGTGTCGTGAGAAATGGGGTGGACTGTGTGTTAAACAGATTGCAGACACCTCGCAGATCCTCTGAGAAATACGCGTACTCTCCCAAATCTGCAATAAATGACAATGAAGAGAAGGAATTTAAGAGTGAGAAAGAGAAACAGCCAGTTAGCCAGAAGGACAGTGGGAGAGAAAGTGAGAATAAACACTTGAATTTGAGCTGCCTGGGAAAGAAGTACAAGGAGGGATGGTTGATGATGGTGAAAAGTTCCATCTTCTAGGATCTGAATGAGACAAATATGGTGTGCTGACTTTTATATGTGTGTATCGACTGTAGAGAAAACTAAACTACAGAACATTTCCAAGAAAATCTAGGTAAGCAAAGTTAAGGGCTAACTAAAATATGTTATTCTAGATCAAAGAATAATTACTAAGAGCATTTCTGCGATTTCTTGAACTTTCTAAAACATTGAACTTCCCAAGTTTCATTTAGTAATTGTCACTAATAACAACAACAATATGCGATTAATATAGTTGATGCAGTAATACATTAAATTTCTACAGCAGTCCCTAGGTAGCAAACCACAGGCACAGTACCTCAGTTTGATACCAACCAACCCCAGGTTGTTTCCAAGTAGAGATCACATGAAAAAGTCCCCAAAATAAAACAGCCTGTATGTTCTGTTGGGCGGAGTGGCCCCTGCTACCAGTTCCAAGGGTAAAAGAAGCCCAAGGTTTAGAAACATAACACAAACATTATGTTTAATAATAGATAACCATTTCCCAAATACATGATATTGTTTTCAACAAATCCAATCACAGGCAAAAGAAATCCCAGAATATCTCACGTATTTTAATATGCAAAAGGAATCTAAATCAAAAATTGCATCATGAGGAAATAAACAATAGTTAATGCATTTAGTCATTTGCAAAGTAGTTATCTTATTAAATCAATTAGCGCTTCATGTAAAAATATTTTTAATGTGAAAATTTGATAACAGATTATATATTTACTATAAAATACATATATATCTTTACAGGTGGCTGCATATTTGGGGACATATGAAGGTGATTTTTAAATTAGATCTACACTATTATGTTAATGCTTTCTAAGATTCCATTAGGAAAAGATTTAAAAAATAGGAAATGGAGGGAGGCTCGGAGAAGGAGAGGAGAGATTGAAAGAGAAGCTATCTAATTTTAGCTCTTAGATACACAATTTATAGTTTTATTTTGATAAAATGCCAATGTCTGTACTCAATTTTTCTTTCAACAACGAAAGATAGTGTTCACTTTGCTATAATTCTCTCCACTTGCCTTATCTATGTTATCTTTCTCTACCACACATTTATGTTAGGCAGCTTAGACTAAATACAAAATAGAAATACACTTCTTAGCAGCTGTTACCATACTGCTAAAAATACACTTTTTTTTCCTTACAGGATTTTAAACCTTCTGGACTTTTTTCCCAGTGCTAAATTCTGTTGACTGGATTTACTAGAATGAAGAGAGAAAGAAGTGTTATATTTTAAGATAATTTCTTTTCTAAACTCTCAGAAAGGTAATAGTTCTGGTATTTTACAAAGTATGTCATTTAGCTTTCTTAATTCTTTCTTCCAAATGTCTACACTTCAGTTTCACCTAAGCCTTTGCTTTCTTGCGTATTCTTTGTTTAATCCTTGCGAATCATGAACTCATTAGAAAGACTGTATTAGAGCTAGAGAGTTGGGTATATCTTTGCACAGGGCAAATTTGTATAGCAATGTCACTAATGCTTGGTGTTTGCTAAGATGAACTTCCAATCATTCTTCCGAGAGCGAGTGCTTCTATCCAGAAAAGGCCCAGCCTCTCCTGGAATTTAATGTTATACCATCAAGTCTAGTGTATTGTTTTGCTTTTCCAGAATAGTAAATGTATTCCTAATTACCTAATGATGGCATAATGCAAAATATTAGGGAAATGGCATCCTTCTGAAGATTTTGTGACAGGATCGTGGAGAAGTGAGAGAAGACTGTCACCTCTGTCTCATCCCAACAGAAACCTTTCCCTCAGCAGACACCGGTGCCCCCCCACCCCCACATACACACACTGACTACACTCTTTTCGAGTTCTGTTCTTACTGAAAGCAAGTAATTAGACTTTAGGGAGTTGGCAATTAAACTCCTGTTCTCCAAAAAGCTTTCCTTTTTTCCTCTCCACTCCCCATCAGTCAGTCTGAATTTGTTTGTTCTTATAAAGGATGATTAAAAAAAAAAATGTTTCTCAGCTCTGTTTAATCACTGGCAAGCACCGGAGCTACTGCTTCATGAAGGCTGCCAAAAACCTGACCTAGTTACTGCTCCTTTTTGTGGCATCTTACCGTGTGGTTCGTGGCACTTTGGAACACAAATTCACAGTTATCAGAAGTTAGGTTTATCGCTGTTGCAAAGCCGTTGAGTTCTGATCCAGAATTTCACAAACTGGTGCATGCCTACGCAAATCTAGCCTATCCAGATAGATTGAACAGGAGGAAAAATGCAATGCCAAGAAGGAAGAAACTCCGTCCTAATTAATCAGCAACAAATAAGTCATTTTAATGGTGATGTTGAAGGAGATAGAAATGTATTCTTATGGGAACCCTATGTTCTACCAGGATGATAGTGTGAAATTATTATACTGCCAGTTATTGTCACCAAGCTGTGGGATATTGAAAAGTAAATGAGTCATTTGGAGTGTGTTCTCACTTTTTTGTTTTTATATTTTAATGCACTTCAAGATGTAACACAGCTTCATGATCTCTTTTATTTTATTTTCCCCTTACACTCAATTTCAAAATAATCCCTGATTAACAGATGGGTGGATATGGGAACATCCACTTTATCTGTAGAAATCAATAATAAAACGGTGACAAAAGACACTCAACACTCAAAAAGTTCAGGAGGCTTTAAAGTGGAGAAATCCAATTGCTAAAACAAAATCCATTTGCTAAAACAATTTAAAAAATAAAAAGATTTGACTGTCACTAGGACCATTTTGTGCAGTTAATTTTTATAAGGCATTTTTACTTTTCTACTTCTGTTGCTCATTTCATTTCTGCTGCCCAAAATATTCTTCACCGACTGCTTTCCCCTAAAGACCAGACCCAAGTATCGTCTATGTCCTAAAGTTTTCTCTAACTCCCTTTTTCTCATAATCCCATCAGTCTGTCTGTCTCTCTTCACCAATGTCCTCTACCATTTTATTTGTACATCACTCTTAAAAACACATCCCATGCTACCACTTTGAAGTCTTTTTCACACTTGAGAGTTAGGGCTGTCTTATTCTTTTTTTTCCAGTGCGTTGAATCTAGTAGTGGCTCCAGAAAATATTATATTGAATTTAAAATCAATGTGCTATATCTAGTTTTCCAGCACCTTGTTGGACATTCTAATGTACTAAAAATGGACCACATATTTTCCTTGCAAACAGTTTAAAATTTGCATTTTTAATGAGCCTCAGGCTGATGGAATTGTGACATGAAATTATTTTGTGAGTTCAGCATGAACCTATTACTAGCTTGTCAAATAATTCTTTGTTAAGTGGCTGTAGGAGATTCACTAAGTAATAAAGAAGTTGGGAATTTTCAAAAAAGATAATATCATGTAATATCATGTAATATGACTTCTGATAGATTAAAAATAACCTCCAGAGAGCTTTCGCACAGAGATTTTACTAAATGGTAAAAGAGGGTCAACCTCTCTCTTCCCTCCCTTTGCACTATATTCTGGGGTTGGTCATCATTAATTTCTGTATCAGAAAACTACACTAGAACAATATAGGCAGCAAGGTTGGAGAATTTGATGGGGAAATCGGGAAATGTTGGCCTTTTTATGTAACAGTAAAGCACTTCTATAGCTTTCAGAGTGTCCAAAAGAAAATACAGCCATTTTCAGGGGGAAAAAGTAAAGCAAAAGAGCTATATTTGAAGAAAGAGATAATAGAAATTATCTGAAATTAGAGAATAAAACATAGGTTGGACAATTAAGTTCGCAAACCTGTTTGAACGATGTTGCTAACCTTTTTTGATATGAGAGGGATTATTCACTATGAATGTGTACTGACTGGACAAATAGTTAACCAAGTTTACTATTTGGAAGTGCTGGAAAGGCCGCATGAAAAAGTTAGACAACCTGAACTTTTCACCAATTCATAGCTCTTGCCTCACAGCAATGCACCAGCTCACACAGCACTGTCTGTGAGGGAGTTTTTAGCCAGTAAACAAATAGCTGTATTGGAACACCTCCCTACTCACCTGATCTGGCCCCCAATGACTTCTTTCTTTACCTGAAGAGAAAGGAAATATTGAAAGGGAAGACATTTTGATGCCATTCAGGACATCAAGGGTAATACGACGACAGCGCTAATGGCCATTCCTGAAAAAGAGTTCCAAAATTTCTTTGAAGCATGGACTAGGTGTTGGCATCAGTGCAGAGGTTCCCAAAGGGAGTGCTCCTAAGGTGACTGTAGTGATATTCAGCAATGAGGTATATAGTACTTATTCTAGGATGAGTTCGCGTACTTTTCAGACCTCGTACAGTACAAAGAAAAACTTAAAATTGGGCAAGTTTTGTTCAAGATAAAAAATGAATGACTGGCTGTGCTTTAAGATTTGGTTGGTGGAAATTTTTCTGAGTTCTTTGAAATGCAGCTGTTACATAGGACATTATTGGCACTCAATTTAATAAATATTTTTAACTAATGAACAGAATCAAAACAAAATTCTGTTTTGAAGTTTCCATAATATTTATGAATAATGACAACTTTATTGCCAGGCTTGAAAATAAATAGTTATTAAACAATGAGATAAGTGTATTACCATAAAAAGCATTTTAAAATAAGCTCTCTATTCTCTTAATACCCATACCGTATTATCACCTTATATTTATTTTTATGTATTCATTTCTGTATTGCTTTTTATAAATATATCTCTCAACCTGTATCTATGCTATCTATCTCTGTATATAACATTCTCAATATACATGGAGGATGTTATATTCTAGAGCATTTTATGTCATAAAAAGTGCTCAATTCTCCTCCTTCCATCACTATATATTAGACCCCGTTGACCCTCATCTACTACCCCCCTTACCCTCTGATTCTGGGTAGTAAACACATAATGTGATATATAGATGAAGTATTATAGAATTGTTCACTTGAAAGCTATGTAATTTTACTAACCCTTGTCATCCCAATAAATTTTAATAATAAAGTGCTCAATAAATGTTACATTAAATAAGTAAATAAGTAAATATTGAAGACTATTGATCTTAAACAGACCTAAATGTAGTTTTACATCAGAGGGTAAACTATGTGAAAATGCACAATAAATGAGACCTGAGGTGACAGTTTTAGTTTTCTTAATAAATAAATACTTGTGCAGTAACGATTTTCTGAGGAATGTTAAACAGTAGTGTTTACCTGGTATTATTTGCTAACATGAATAAATTAAATTTTTGAGAGAAAACTACATGAATGAAATTGTCACTTCTCCATGTCTGTTTCCTTAATTTCTAAACTAATCGTGAAGTGGTTTAAAGTAAACTACAAGACCTATCTCTAGTTTAATATTTATCTTGAGTAGACTTCAACTGTGTAGGTCGTATACAACTTTGCTCTACTACAGTGGTATATTTTCCTTGCATTCATTCAGAAGGAATCTTGTGATTTCACTCCAACTAGGAGACATCTGTTACTGGAGTCACAAGCTGAGAACTACAATTCGATAATCAACAAGTGGCAAAGGAAAAATAAGCAAAAAAAAAAAAAAAAAAAAAAAAAAAGCCACAACCCTCCAAGTAAATGGCTTAACTGAGAAAAATGAAGCCCCAAATCACAAACTAATTCCCAGAATAACTTCCAGTTAAAAAAAATAAATGTCTAAAGTAGTACATTTAAGCTTGCATTTGGGTTTTGAAAGTATCTGTAAAGACCTCAATTTCCTTTTTACTCTTGAGCATATCATGGGCATTGCGATGACCATGCTATTTTGTTTTCAAACACAGGTATATAGCAATATACAGGTGACATGATATTGACATAACACTTTGCATAATATCTTTCTTATAATAGCATATACTTTATGTGGCCTATCAGGTTTAGGATACCAACAGGACCTGTGATGATGGGCAATAGAGCACAAGGAAATACTGTACAAGAGTTTTATGTTGAGTGCTGAGTTTTACGTAACTTGTTCCCAGAAGCTATGAGACTAATAAGGAACTCTGACAGTGAATTAGTAAAAAATAATGAATAGTCTTAATGTATGAAAACTTTAATGTGGGCCCACAAGTGGACCCCAGAGAGGTGATGGAATTAATTCACAGTCTTTGCTTCTCTGTATCAATAGACTCCTGATGTCCCATGGTTTTAGAACAAAGCACTTGGATTAAAATGAAAGGAATTGCATTTACGAGTCAGGCAGATTATTATGAAACACCAGATCCACTACAGTTATGTGATGAAGAAAATCCAGATTTTGAATTAAAGTATAATGGAATTTTATAAGTATTGATTATTGGATGAATAGAAGTCCTATTTAAGGATCTTCTATAGACTCTGACTTTCATGGAAAGTAAAACACTTTTAAAATCACCTACAGAGAAAGGATTAAGCATACCTGAACAAAAGTGTCTCAAAGATTTCTGATTAGAGAGGAATGTTAGTCTTTAACCACAAATTGCTGATATTCAAAGAAACTAAAATTGGGAGCACTTTTTTAGGCGAGGTTCCCTGGTCTGACATTCAGTTTTGTTTTGGGGAAGTTCCTTATGGTTTAGATAGTCTTTTTTTCTTTTTTTTCTGTAGTGTGTGTGTGTGTGTGTGTGTGTGTGTGTGTGTATAATGCTGGTGAGTGCATAATGGGATTATATACATATATGCATAACATGCATGTCTAAATATGCAATTTCAGAATGCAGGGCCGTGGAGAAAGAAGGCAAAAACTTACCTAGTGTAAGGCAATATTTATATGGAGGACTGGGTAAAAACAAGTACCAACAATTACGGTGGTTTCCGACATAATCACGACAGTTCATCTTTGGTCTACCTTTATTGTCTTATGAGGGAAGGGTAATCAAGACTAAGTTTCATTTGTGGCATGCAGTTTGAAGCAATTGTTCTATCTGTTGGTAAAGTCTTGTTCTGCATAGGAATTATCTGACGTATGATGTCCATATTCATCTCATCATCAGATTAGAAGGGTGTGGTGTAAACTGCCATGAGAATTGGTTCAAAAGCATTGGTAGTCAATACACTTAGGCTCTTGCCATTTTCCCCACCCCCATTCTCCCCATAGCACACATTCCTAAATTGCTATGTTGAGTTCTGAATGGCCAAGATGGTTCAAACGTTCTTCCCTCTTCTCAAAAGAAAGCCACATGATAATGTGGATGTATTCCGCAAATTTCAGGGAACCTTAACTTAATGTTCATCCTGCCTAACCCTTTGTTTCTTGACCTATTTTATATATATTCTACAGAGTCTGCTATTTCTCATCATGTTTGGTGGTACAAAATCAGGAAAAAAGATCTTCTATTTCCCTTGTTTTGAAGTCCATCCAGTAGACATCACCACTCTTTTCCTGGTATGTGAAGTTCAGAGAAGCAATGGTATCATATATTTGGATTGACCAAGAGGTAGTGACCAAGGTCATGTCCAGGATTGTGATTAGTTCTATAGATACAAAAAAACATGATCCACGTGAAAAATAAAAATGTGTTGAAATTCCAGAATGAAGACTGTGCCTTTAGATAGAGATTCTGCTATTAGTCCCAAAGGAACACACATTATTTCTTTTGTCCCTGTCTAGGCAATTATAACATCTCTGTCAACCTATTTACCCTTGGTATGAGTGCTGAAGTGACTTTCTTCTCACAGGCTGTCTTAAGATTTTTACTTAGGAGTTAACCTTGAATTAAATAGTCTGAAATGATAGTGATCCTATTTAATCTCCATCCTTGGGTCAGTTACTCTTTGCAAGGATTAGTTTTTAAGATTTCATTGCAGTCATCAGATTGAGTATCTATTAGGCAAAAAATATACTATATAAAAAATGAATAAATAAAATAAAGTGCCATTTAAACATAACTAATAGGACATTTAATAAAGTAGGTCCAATTTGATTAAATATTAAATATTTTAAGTATATTAAACAGTGATTCTAGATATCTTATTAAAAGGACAACTATCAGTTGCTAAAAATATAAAGACATAATTCAACACTAGTCTCCATCAACCTATTTCCCTTACTCCATGTCATCAGAGTAGTAGGCTATCTCTTGGGGAATGGAAAAAGTAACTCATGTGGAACTGCAAACTATAATAATTTGAAAATTGAGACTATAGAACAATTTAAGAATTCCATATATATAGAATTGTATACAGAATAAGTTGATTAGTCATCTAAGTAAAAAATAATCTATACAAATACTTCAATACAAATACTCTGATTTCCATGAAAAATCTACACAATAACAAAGGCTATTCCTATACTAATAGTGCAACTGTGAAAGAAGTTACATACGTATTTTTTTAAATTAAAGTTTATTATGGTGACAATTGTTAGTAAAGTTACATAGATTTCAAGCGTACAATTCTGTATTACATCATCTTTAAATCAAGATGATGTAATACAGAATTGTACACCACCCAGAATCAGTTCTCCTTCCATCACCATATATTTGATCCCCTTTCTACCTAGAGTTTTGAATTTCATTGTCCTCTACACTACTTAATTGTATTCTGAAGTCTCTCTTATCAAAGCCAGCATTTCTTGAGGCCCCACTATAAGGCACGCGCTCTACCGTTAGGCATTTTATAATCTGATTGGGCAAGAATTTTCTTCATTGATCACTTGGAGAGGTTAACTGTGTACTTCTGCTGTACAGGTACTGTGGCGAGGGAAAGTACATAGTCCCAAATCTTCAACCGCTCAGGTATTGTTCTGATTTTTTCACACATTTCATTTTTTAATTTATTTTCAGAATTCCTGTGATACAAGCAGGATAAATATCTTGAGAAACTGAGGCCCAAAACACTTAAAAGAACAAGATTTACAACTGATTAGCAGAAAATAAAATATTAAAACTGAAAGGCGTTCTCCTCACTGGGTTAGAGGTCTTTCCACTGTTTTAAATTGTCTTTCATTAGTGATAAAAATTTATCTGGGTAGGGCACAAAGTCTGAAAAATTACTTTGATTATATATATATATATATATATATATATATATATATACACACATATATATATAATCAAAATGTATAAAATGTATAAAAATGTATAAAAATGTATGAAAAACTAAAGAGCATGTTTTTAGAAGAGAGCTTATAGAAGAAGCTGTGTCTATACACTCAGTAACCAATTGGTTTGGGTGATTGTACCAATATTGTTTTAGTGTAGATACTGAAGTGTGTCTATTTTTAGGGTAAATTGATAACAGAGATCTGAAAATACTTACCATTGAATTATATAATAAAATGTAATGATTGATTTAACTAAGATAATTCATAGTTTTTCAGAATTGTTCAGTGAACCCAAAGATAGAGTTTTACTGAATTTCCCAGTGGGCACAAAAAGCATGTGCTTAAGGTATCAACAAAGCAGAGGCGCTAAAAATATTTGTTTTAAGAATTTAATATTTCAAAAAGAAAATAAAAATTAGAACTTTATAGAGGAGAAACAGAATACCATGGAGATTTTTCACACTCATTTTTATCATTTAGTATTAGTTTTTCACTTAACTATTTTGTGGTCAGTAGTGCTCTATGGTATCTTTCATCCTTATGCTTCTCTAAAGGTCCTAATAGAGCTGTGGCAAACAATGTGTATCCAGAAGGCTATGGAAGGTATCAGGCCCAAGGAAGAGTCCAAGAGTGCTCAGACATGCAAAACTAGAGAAGGGAGACCCAGAAACAGGGAGCGTTCATGGTAAAATAGGCATTGACGAAAATGGTTATGTTGAAACAACTCTGACAAGACCAATCCATTTTTAAGTCCCAACTTTATCACTTACTGGTTCTGTGACCTTGGGAAGTTTATGTAATGCCCTTCAGTCAGATTCCTAATCAGTAAAATGGAAAATAACCCAAAGGGTTGTATTAAGAATTAAACAACACCTGAAACTAATATGAAACAAAAATTACATTAAAAAAAATGTGTATACGTGTGTGTGTACACACACATAGCAATTCATTCTTGGCACTTAGTAAATGCTCAATGTTGCTTACCTCGTAAGTTTATCATCACAAAGGCCTTCCAAATTCTAGCCCCATGCCTTTCCATGCCCAGAAGACACTCTTTTGTATTTTGAAAGGTTATTAATGTTTAAAATAAGACCCTATTGCGTTGGAGCAAAATAACACAAATAAATTACCTTATCTCAGCAATAGTTTCTTAATTGGAATTGTACTGCCTTATCATTTGCTTTTTTATATGTAATTGCTTACTAGTGTTCATATCCTGTCACAATTTTCACATATGCAGCTCTCATTTATCCATAGAAGTGGGGACATAAACCATTATTAAAGAATATGAAATCCAGATATAATACTCAATCCTTGATTTAGATAATAGTTTTAATTTTATTCTGCCAATTACATCTTTTGGAAGATATAGCTGTTATCAAGGCAGACATGGTTTCTGCCCTTGCTAAGTTTATGTTGGAGCTAAATAATAACCCATACATCAAAGTTTACCTCAGTCAGAAACAGATGTAGTTTGCAGTTTTCTGAAAGATAGTATGAAAAAAGCACCTGCTGGAAAAAATGTACTTTGGGGTTTAGTTTTCTTTTTGCAATTCATATGTCAAAAATGTAGAAAAGTTAACAGTTTCAAAGATTCCCCTCTTTTTTTTTTTTTTTTTTTTCTTTCCTCCAGAAATCTTTTCTGGCAGTTACAAGTTCAGAATGCTTTTGTGCATTCCAAGCAGTCTTGCCCAGATTCTGCCACCTGTTCCATCATTCTGGGTATATTTAGGGTATAGTTCTTTTCCATATGGGTAGTGTAATTCCATTAAGTAGCAATCCAGCAAAGTTACTTTTTTTTTTAACGTTAAACCTCGAGAGTTAATTGTCCATCTGTGTGTAATCATCGATTCCATTAAGCCTTATGGCCTTGTCAGATTATCAAACATTTTAAACAGTAGTCCTTTCTTCACAGGAAACACATTTGATAATTAAGGGCATTTTTGAATCTAAGTTTTTCACTCCAAAGCCCCACAGTGGTTTATCCTGGGTCAAACTTCATCTCCACTAGATCACTGAGCTTTGACTATGACAGTAAGAGACTCAGTGACACAGTTGATCTAGTTCAGTCAGATTTCTGAGCAAGCAGGATAAAATGCTCTGATGGTAAGGATGAATGAAATGTTTCATAGTTTCATTTTTACCTGCAAGGCTTATCTTCAAATTTCTGGTCATGATGACTGAATCCCAATGGGTACTGATGACAACTGTTCTTAGCCATATGCTGTGTGTGAAACAAACCTTGAGCTTTCTTTTGCTTGTTTGTAAGGGTTTGTCACCTTTTATTCTATCAGAAACTAGATTTCTCAAAGTCTAGACTCTCACTGGGAAACTTTATAAGAGGAGATAGTGTAGGCAGATTTCTTGTCAAATTGAAGTGTGATTTTTTTTTAAGTAAAAAATGCTGTCCACAAAATATTGTCTACTTTCTGTATTTTGTCTCCATTCTGTTAATCAAGTATAGATAAGAATGAATCAAAGGAATAGAGGTAGCAGAAAATTAAAATAAAGCATTGTGCACTTTAGCTCACAAAGTACAATGATGATGTGTGACTGCGATCTCACGAGGGTTATTTTCTCATTCCCTTGACATAGAACCCTCCTAATATACTTATTAAAGAAAATGAATACAGTACATATAATCAGCATATAAAAAATGTTTCACTAAAATAATACAATTAAAGTCCAGGCCACCGTGCCTAGGCCCCTGGAGACATAATTTGTTGTATAGTTGACAGACTCAACATTTTTTAAAATCAAGAAATAGAAAACTCTATTGTTTTATACCATCGAAATCCTAGAAATTATCTAGTTCTGTGTTCTATTTCACCTATTTCTATGTGAAAATTGAAATAGTTCTGCTTTTGGTCTACCAAAATTCAAATAATCTAATTTATATATATGAGATCATATACTGTATTTCCTAAAACAACACAAAGACTTTCTCATAGTGTCTGGACCTGAGCGAAGCAGGCTTTGTATGGTCTGTTGGCTGGAGAACTAGACACACAGAGGGGGAATCTTGGCCTTTGTGGAACAGCAGGTCTGGACAGCCTAGTCCACTGCACAGCCAACTTTGAAGCCCTTCCGGAGCAAATCTGGCCCAGAAGGCTGCACATATTTTTGCCTGGATAGACCCCCTCATGTTCAACAGGAGCTTCTGCAGTGATGATGAGGTCCTCCATATTGCTCACACAAAGCTACAGTATGGGACAGAAAATCTGGCTCTTTAACCCTCTGGCTGCTGCACATGACTATTTGGCGAGCAAAGCAGAAAAATGTCGACAGCCTAAGGTTTAAGTGATTAGTAACAGGTTTTTGAGTGATTTTCCCAGAATGTGCTAGTATAAATAGAGGACTGTGAAAGTGTGATTTGAGGGATTTTTTTTTCTTCCTTTTGGTATTGTGATTTGTTTGTTTCCATTTCTTTTCATGACACATTCCTTTTTATGACTGTACACACCCAAGCCAAATACTCAAATACAGACTGAAAGGCAAGGTCACCTCCAAGTGCTTTCTGATCAGGTGTCTATATCTTGAGTGTACACAAACCTTTAAATCTGCTAAAATCTATCCACTATTGTGAGTTATGTTAGCTTGTCTTACCATAGATTTTGCTTACATGATAGAAGACTCAGAAAAGACTATTAGAACATTATTATTTAATTCAAGATTGGAGGATTTTTCCTTTTTAATGAGTAATAGGTTACTTACAAAAAAAAATCTTAATGTCTTACATAATGTTTTGCTTTCCTTTAAAATTTTTCTTTACCATATTTGTTGTTATTGCCTTTAAAAAAAAGATAAAACTGACAAGTAAATTCATGGTCTAGGTGGCTCAATAGATGTTCTTTGAAAATTATAATAAAAAAGTTAAAAAGGATGGCATATAATCAATAGAATTGTCACCAACTAATTCAAAACTTTGAAATTAGTTTATTGAAATAAATCATCTCAACTCCACCTAACACAGCTATCTTAAAATGTATTTTGACAAACTTCTGTTAGAAATGCACTTCTGAGGGACATCATCAAAATGGCGGCGTGAGGAGAGCCTCTGTAAAGCTCCCCTGGAATTTACAACTAATCGAACAACAATAACTCCACAAAGGACTCCCTGCACAGCAGACAGGGAAGATGAAGAGGCCCACTACTGAATAAACTAAAGATGGGAGAATCACACCAGCAGGGGAGGAGGGAAGGGAAAAGTTCGGAGACGGAGCCACGCGGACTCAGGACGCCGACCTAGCTCAGTGCTCCGAGCTCGCTGCATCCCGGAACAACTACAGCTGCGGGAGAGGGAAGAACTCGGACTGCTAGGGCTCCACTTATGGCCCACAGGGCTGAGAAGGCAGCATATAACACAGCTGAACCCAATGCTCCTGGCACAGACCTCGGAGAAAAGACTGAGGGAAGAAGGCTGAAATCGGTGGTTTAAGCCCTCACTGCCGAGCAGAGAACGGAAGCCTTAGGCATTGAGACTAGCCTCCTCCTCCCTACCCTCCCAGAGCTCACCCCGCCCCCACCTGCCCGGGGCAAGAAGCGGAACAGTAGCAGTTTCAGATGAAAAGAACAGAATATTTGCTGTTCTGAGAACTGTGGACCGCAGACACAGATTCGCAGCCCAAGTAGTTCCGGCAAAGGGGAGGGAGCTGTGGAAGCAGGACCGGCTGTGGTGGTGGTCACCGCCATTGCTCTGGGCCAACTCTCATAACTCATCCCGCCCCTGACCCCACCTATCTGGGCAGATCACTGCAGGAGTAAACAGAACTGCTGAACCATATGGGCTCTGAATTTGGTGCAGGAAGAGCTTTGGAATTTCAAAAGCTCTCCACATACCCACACAGACACTGCGCCCTGTGACCTGGGCGAACTATTAACAGAGGAGAAGCCCGTCTCCCAGGGAATCCCCCCATTGTGAGAAGCCGGAATAGTGTAGAGAAAACATAGTATTGTCATGTGAGAGAGAAAAAAAAAAGGCTGCAGTCGGAGGGAAAATAAAACATTCTACCAACAATTACTGGTAAACAAAAGAAAGACCTATTCCTATCAACCTGTTGCAGAAGCCACTCCTGTAGATGTCTAGGAAGAGAAATAATAAATCAGTAATTGCCATGAATAACCAAGGCAACAAGACAGATCAGAAAGAAAGTGGAAAGTCTCCAGAAAAGGAACTTAAAGATATGGAAATATGTGACTTAAATGACACAGAATTCAAGATTGCAGTAATGAAAAAACTCAACGAGATTCAAGAAAACACAGAAAGGCAGTTTAATGAACTCAGAAACATAATCAAAGAACAACATGAGTATTTTATGAAAGAGATTGAAATTTTTAAAAAGGACCAAATAGATTAAGAACTCAATAGAAGAAATTAAGAATGAAATAACCAGCTTAGGTAGTAGAGTTGGCCAGATGGAGGAAAGAATCAGTGACATCGAAGATAGAAACCTGGAAATTACACAGAAGGAAAAAGAAAGAGACTTGAGACTTAAAAGACATGAAAGAACTCTACAAGAACTTTCTGACTCCATCAGAAAGAGCAATATAAGAATAATGGGCATACCAGAAGGAGAAGAAAGAGAGAAGGGAAAAGAGAATATATTCAAATAAATTGTTGATGAGAACTTCCCAAACTGGTGGACAGAACTGGATCCTTGAATCCCAGAAGCAAATAGAACACCTAATTACCTCAATCCCAACAAGCCTTCTCCAAGGCACATTGTATTGAAGCTGTCTAAAATCAACGACAAAGAAAGAATTCTCAAGACAGCTAGGGAAAAGAAGACAGTAACGTACAAAGGAAAGCCCATTAGATAATCATCAGATTTTTCAGCAGAAACTCTACAAGTCAGGAGGGAGTGGAACCAAATATTCAAACTATTGAAAGAGAGAAATTATGAACCAAGAATAATATGTCCAGCAAAGATATCCTTTAGATACAAAGTAGGAATAAAGACTTTTGCAGACATACAGAAGCTGAGGGAATTTTCTAACACACAACCTGAACTACAAGAAATATTAAAGGAGGCTATTTGACCACCATCAACAGGGACAATTTGTGGCAACCAAAACGTAAAAAGGGGAGAGTAAACACCTGACCCGGAATATGGGCATGGAGAAAGTAAGCGTGCTGAAGAAAATGGAATACTCTAAATATCAAACTTTCTTTTACATAAACTTAAGGGTAACCACTCAAAAAAAATCCAGAACTGAAATATATACTGTAATAAAAGAAGAAACAGAGGGACACATCATAGAATACCACCACACAGAAATAATAGACAACAACAGAAAGGCAAAGAAACAATGGAGACACAGCCTTACCAGAACACTAAAGATAGAATGACAGGAAATCCTCACATATCAATAATCACCAAAACACAATTATACTAGGGGACTTAAATACATCATTGACAGCTATGGATGGGCAGAGGACCTGAAGAGACATTTCTGCAAAGAGGACATACAAATGGCAAGTAGACAATGAAAAAATGCTCAACATCACTAATCATCAGACAAATGCAAATAAAAACCACAATGAGATATCACCTCACCCCAGTCAGAATGGCTATCATCAACAAGACAAATAGTAACAAGTGCTTGAGAGGATGTGGAGAAAAAGGAACATTCATACACTGTTGGTGGGAATGCAAATTGGTGCAGTCGCTATGGAAGGCAGTGTGGAGGTTTCTCAAAAAATTACGAATAAAATTACCATATGACCCAGCAATCCCTCTTCTGGGTATCTACCCAAAAAATCTGAAAACATTTATACATAAAGACAAGTATGCTCCAATGTTCATTGCAGCTCTATTTACGGTGGCCAAGTCATGGTAACAACCAAAATGTCCTTCGATAGATGAATGGATAAAGAAGTTGTGGTATATATACACAATGGAATACTATTCGGTGGTAAGAAAAGATGATATAGGGACATTTGTGACAACATGGATATTGAGAGTATGATGCTAAGCGAAATAAGTCAGACAGAAAAAGCAGAGAACCACATGATTTCACTGATATGTGGTATATAAACCAAAAACAACAAAAGAACAAGACAAACAAATGAGAAACAAAAACTCATAGACACACATGGGGATGAAGGGTATAGCATAAGGAATATAGTCAGTACTATTGTAATAACTATATATGGTATCAGATGGGTGCTAGATTTATTGGGGTGATCACTTCGTAAGTTATACAAATATCTAATCACTGTTATGCAACTGAAACTAATATACTATTGTATATCAACTGTAATAGAAAAATGAAACAATTATGTAAATAAAAAAAAAGGAAACTCATAGACACAGACAATAGTTTAGTGGTTACCAGAGGATAAGGGAGTTGGGGGGTGGGAGATGAGGGTAAGGGGGATCAAATATATGGTGATGGAAGGAGAACTGACTCTGGGTGGTGAACACACAATGGGATTTATAGATGATGTATTACAGAATTTTACACCTGAAATCTATGTAATTTTACTAACGATTGTCACCCCAATAAATTCAAAAAATAAATAAATACAAAATAAAAGAAATACAGTTCTGAGCAATTGTCACCCCAAAAAACTTTAATTTTTAAAAAAAGAAGTAAAGTTCTGTTCAGTAATAAAGCACAGCTTTTCACATAAAATGTATTGTTTTAAAAAATATATATGAATGAGCCAGCCATTACTTACTACTTGTGTTATGTTGTGGATGAAAGATACAAAGTATTCCCTGCCATGGCTTAGTATGGATATTTTGTTGAAAAACAAGCCATGTACTTTTTAGTGTGAAAGAAAAATGAAGTATGAAATATGGGAAACCTCTAGGACTTACATAAGTGAATGAAAAAGACTAAGAGGCCTCTAATTCATATGTATCAACACTTCTTATCTACCTGACATTTTATGTTGCTTCATTCTCCATAGGTCTCCTACCACAATAAAAAGTACCATATTTAAACAATAAAGGACAGGAGAAAAAGGTGCTTTCCGTCAGTATACATACAGATGCCATCTCTCCCAACTTAAAAAGTAGACCTCATTTAAGCCTGTGTTGCCATGTAAGAGGTCAAATTTTCTACTTCTCTTTATAGATAGTCTTCTTGAAAGATAATCCAGTTCACTCTCTTCACTGTCTCACACCCCTTCATTCTGCCTTGCACCCACCATTCTACTTAAATGATTCATACGAAAGTCTAAGACCTTCAGATTTCTAAATCAGGCAGACATGTCGATATAGCTTTTCTTATTTAATGTGACATCACCTCTCTCCATTCTATTATTCCTTATACTCTCTATTTCCTTGGCTCTTGTCATGAGTCTCTGTCTCTCTGTGTCTCTGTGTCTCTGTCTCTGTCTCTCTCTCTCTGTTTCTCTCTCTCTCTCTCTCTCTCTCTCTCTCTCTCTCTCTCTCTCTCTCTCTCTCTCTCTCTCTCCTTAGCCTCTTAATTGTTTTTTCCCATGTTTTTTTGTGGGTTTCTTTCCCTCCACCCACCTTTTAATTGTCACGTTCCTCCTACTATGGTCTTTTCCTCTTCTCACTTACTATGCTCTGATTTGACCTGTGGTGCTCTTTCCCACAATGTGAATTATGACTCACTTGGTGAAAAAACCCTGAATTATTTAAGACTCTTTTGGGTAAAAGTCACAGAAATATAACACAAACCAGAATAATTCATAAACTCAAAATTTATAGGCTCACATGAGCCAGGAGGAGGTTGACTAAAGGCTTGGCTGGATCAGATGTTTCAAAAATATCAGCAGACATCTATCTTTCTTAATTTGTTAGAGTTTCCCCTCTGCATTGGCTTCATGTGCAGACTTTACCTATTTGGAGACAAAGATTGTCATCAGTTACTTTGGAATTACTTGTTCTTATAATTAATGAGTCCACTGAAAAGAACATCCTTACCAGTACATAGTTTTGTATTCTGATTGGATTGGCTTAGGTCATGAATCCTCAACCCTGAGAGGAAAGGCAAGGCCCTTGATTGATAGGTAAACCAGAATCAGTAATGTTGGAAAGGGATATTTTTATAAGAAGTAAAAACAGATTTAAAACAAATGAACATACAAATAAATAAACACCTCTATTACAACTCTCAAATCTAAAATTCCTTCTATATCCCTATTCTAAGATCCAGAGCGATAAGTTTATCTTCACGAATATAGCTATTTCAAAATCAATTCCCAAAACTTAAATTAGGATTTTTTTCTATTCTTACCCCAAAATGTGTTTCTCTGTCTGTGTTTTCAGTAATGCCACCATTGCCTAAAAAAATCATCCAAAGCAGCAACAGAAAACCTTAAATTTTTGCTTCTCAATTCTATGTTATAAATACCAATGAAATATAATTGTATTTGCTTTCTCTTCTCCAAATTTATTGCTACTACATTATTTAAGACCTATATTATCCTTAAACTGCATAATTTCCTAACTAGATTTAACTTCCTCTAATCTATTTCCCAAAATGACCATGAGGTCATTATCTTCCTTATGCATAAATGTAGTCATTTTACTTATCTGCTTTAAGCCAACTCATCCACAGGATGAATTGTTTTCCAAATTTGTTCTCTCTCACTACACAAAGCCAAAATTTAAGCCACACTAAACTATAGTTTTCCAAATATATCATTCTATTCTTGCTTCAGTACCTTTGAACACAGAATTCCTTTGTCCTAGAATAAACTTCCTCTCCCATCTTTTTAAACGTATCTCACAAAATCTATTTAAGTACCTTTAACCATGAACCTTGTATGTGATTCTATTATTGTACTTATCAAAATGTATTTGTTCATATATTGATCTCTCTCTCAAGACTGAACACCTGAGGGAGGAATATATTTTATTAGAGTTACTGAAATTCTTAAGGGTTTGTCGAATTCTACCCAAGGATAATCACAAAGTCTGGAATATTGTGTGAAAAAAATCATATCTAATCAATGCATGCATGGAGGAGTGCATAAATGAATGCTCTAGTACATTTTGATAATATGAAATTGTAAAAACAATGCTTCCTACCCAAAAGGTAATGACGAATTTCATTTTTAGGCAAAATTTAAAAGAAAAGCTTTAATTTCTAATATTAGTAATTGCAATAATATTCATAGTTTAGAATATATATACATGTTCCAAGCATTTTTACATCAACAGCATCATTTGTCTTTACATGGGAGGCCAACACAGATATCATTGTCATTGGTACTATAGTGCTTATTTGATGGAGAAACTGAGGAGTAACGTGATTGTGTCTCCATCCCAAGTTCATGAAGAATGTTTTTGGTAGAACTAGATCAAAGAAATTTCTGCTCCCCCAGTCATTTAAAAGCACAAATGAGAACTGTTCTCCAGGATCAACGGAGAAGGCCAGAGCATCCAATTTTCATCAATTATAAAAGTTCTCCTTCTCCAATCAAAGAAAGGTATTAGTGAAATGAATGAGAGTAATTAAATCTAATTTAGTCATGCAAATGAGTTTAATTAAAAGAAATTTACCCTTTAATAACTTCAGGGGAAAATGTAGCTCCTTATGGAGTTTGAAATTTAGTTAAGCTCACAAGACACAATAGCTGAACTGATGAGACCACACTGTTGTAATCTGCTTGTGTAAATATTGACACATGTAGCATTTAGTTTGTCTCATAGTGATAATACTTGCTCTAGGCTTCTGATGAAATCTGGCATTTATAATTATTAAAAGATGCTTGTTAAAAATACTCTTATCCATCATATTAAACCTATGAATGAGATTGCTAATACACTGACCTCCAGAAAAAATATTTTCCCCTAAACCAGAGTTTAAGAAAATGAGACACTTAATGGAGACTCCACTCTGCAGAAAGCAATGAGCTAGGTATAAAACAGGGTAGCATGGGGCAAAGAGAAGTGGAAAGCCCCTGTCCTGAACATGCTCACAATCTAATGACTGTAATGTCCTCTGTCTGTAACCATGACAGGCAGAATTGTTCAAAATGAAAGTAAAAACCTGGATGCCACAAGAGAGGATTAATCAAATCCCATGGGAGAACAGAAGGTGGAACACTTGTTTGGAATTACTGGGAGGAAGCAGGAAACTCATCACCAACAAAGAGGAACTGAGCAAGTCTTAGAGATAGATCAGCTTTCAACTGCAGAAAATAACGTAAGAGAGATAAAGTCAACAAACAGAACATTATAAGCAGAACATGATAGAAAAAGAGGGAAAAAAAAAAAAGGTCCATGCTTTGTTGAGAGCTTTATAGTCTGGTGGGTTTAAATCACAGGCTACATGAGAAAAAAATTAGAAAATGAAGCTCCACTCTTAGCCAGATGGGGATTTTGAATACCATCCTTAGTGTCAAGATGTTTATCTGTAGACAATACAGAGGGGGCAAAGATTTTTGCACAAAAGAGTGACATACCTATAGTGTCTTTTGTAATGAAAATTCTAATCAAGGGTCAAGACAATTTAAAGTGGAGAAAAAAAGTGTGAACAAAGAGACTGTGTAGAACTTTTTTGAATAATTCAAATGAGAGGTGATGAAGCTCTGGGGCAGGGGCAATGAGAATACAAAAGAAGGAACAGAGTGTCAAGGCTTTAACAGCCTCTGAATTTTAACTTGGTTGTCAGGGTGGGCAGTGATGCTCTCAATAAAACAGGGAGCACAGAAGTATAGGGAAGAGATACTCAATGAAGTCCACTCATACCACCGTATTTGAAATGCAGCTCCGTGCCTCCCAACCCCCTGATTCTATGCTGCTTTTTATTTTTTCCTTGTTTCTATCACACTATATAATTTCTTTCTTTCTTGGATACATTGATTTCCTTTTAAATATAAGCTCCAGAGCGACAGGGATAGTTTGCTCCATTGTTAACTAACAAACCTTAAAAATCTACTGTAATAGTAGATACATCTTAAATGTCTAGCACATAGTAGACGTTGGAAAAATATTTGTTGAATGAACAGTGAAAAACTATAATTTTGAAACCAAGTGGTAACGAGCTAAAATTTAAAACATAACTTGCAAGAGCACAAGCTATCTATCGCTATTTACTTCTGTTTTCTGTTCCTTTCCTGTTTCTCCATGGCATTCCAGGCTCCAATTATACTGAACTTCCTTCAGTTCTATGAAGATGGCCTATTCTCTCATGTTGTTGAATTATGTCCAAAGCCAATCACAGCGATTATCTCCAGGCCTTTGCACATATCCCTAGGAATCCCCAACCCACTCTTCCTCCATTTCCTCCGCCTAGCCAACTCCTCACTATCCTTCAGAGATCAATTCTTTCTCTAAGAAGCCTCTCCTGATTCACCAAATCTGGTGTGAGTGCCTATGAATTGTCCTTCCACAACATCCCATATCCCCTGTCAAAGCAATATTCATATCGAATTATTATTAATTGCCTGGGACTTGTCTACTTCTCCATTGCACCAATGTTTCCGCATCACCTAGCATGGAACTGACATACATGGGCATTGAAATACATTTGTGTTCAAAGAACAAACACTGAGGTCCAGTCTTCAAAAGTAAACTTCAAAAATTCTAACACAGACAGAAAAGATCTGCATGAAATACTAGTGTAGAGATATTCTCAATAGAGAAGAAAATTTAAATACATATATAATTGTATTATTGTCTCATATAAGTAAAATGTGAGGCTGCTTACAGTGACAAGGATAGAAGAGTTTGGGTTTGAGAGTAAGTTGAAAGTAGATAATACTTTGAATAATTATCTAAGGAAACTAGGTAGTGGGATAGCAAGAGGTGACATACATCGATACATACTGTGTTTCCCCGAAAATAAGACCTAGCAGGAACATCAGCTCTAATGCATCTTTGGAATGAAAATTAATATAAGACCCAGTATGATATGATATGATATGATATGATATGATATGATATGATATGATATGATATATGATATGATTGATATGATATAAGACCCGGTCTTATATTATAGTAAAATAAGACCGGGTCTTATATTAACTTTTGCTCCAAAAGATGCATTAGAGCTGACGGTCCAGCTAGGTCTTATTTTCGGGGAAACACGGTACATGCATACATACATACATATATTCCTGATCAATATCAAAGGTAAGGGTGAAAGCTATTTATTTGCAATAGACCTGTTCTCAAATTTATAAGATAATTTAAAAGTGAAAATATTTCTAATAAGTATTTTACAAGGCAGAATTAAAACGAACAGTTGATTTCATTCTGTTAAAGACAATACAACATTTGGTAATACAGAGTCTGAAGATCTGGTGTCTATAGTGGGCAGTGGAGGCTGTTTAGGGTGATACTGTGGTTACTGACTTTGATAGTAGGAGAGACACTTGCCTAGAGCCACTGCTTATAGCTGGGCTGGATATGCCTTGCACAAAGGCTCCCAGTGCATGGAGTGAATGGGGGCTGCAACACAGCTCATACTCTGCTTGCCAAGCTAGGTGCTTGAAGTGGGCTTGAATCGACTGGAAGAAGGGCCACATTTTTCTTACTACTCACCTTGGCTCTGACTGATTTCCAAGCCTTGCATCCACAGGGTTGTTTATCCCTAGAGAGGAAGTCTTTTTCCTGTTCTCCTAAAGGTACAATATAGACTAGCAGCAACCCTATACGCAAGGGGATAGGAGACTTAAGTTCAAGTTTAACATCTAAATTCTAACATATGAGGTTTTGCATTCGCATTACATTTGTACATCAAATACATTTGACATCAAAATTGCTTTTAGGGTAAGACAGTAATAGTATGATTTAATGAACATGGATTGTACTAACATCACCCTATCCAGGACTGCTTTAACAGAGTGATGTTAGCACAATGCCACCTCAAATATATTTTTGGAAAGTGCTGGAAAAGATTGAATAATTATTACATGCAAAGAACAAGAGATAAACTTGTGGATAAATATTACTATTTTTCTTTTTATGTTTATGTCAAAGATTTGCTCTCTCTTGTCCCTTTGTGCATGGCTATATTCTATTAGCTCACAAAACCTTTGGCTTTATTGAGAATCTAGGAAGAAGAATGGAACTGAGTATGCTTCCATTCTGGACTTTTAAGTGAGTCAGAGTAAATTTGTATTAGTGTCAATGCCATCATTAAAAAAAAGAAAATGAGGAGATTAATGAAGACCTCCATGAGAATTCAAGGAAAAATATTGTAAAGCATAAGGATATAAGTTGGAATAACTGATTGTGTCTTCATCCCATCTGGAATGAAGGACTTTACCCTGTCTATAATTGTGGTTTCTCCTAAGCATCCTAGCTTCTGCTCATAATATTTAAAGCACAATTTACTTAAAATTTAAAGTTAAAACTTAGTTTTAATTATGAGACTCAGAGAGAAGAGTTCTTCAATCATGTGTTTATTTCTTCTAGAAGAGTTGGTAAGCAGACCAAGTTAAATTTGTTATTCTAGATTAGATACCTAAACACATGATCACAGACATATAATGAATGATGTTCTCTTGCATATAATTCAGATTTGCACGCATGCTTTAGTTTTCATTCTGCAAGTAAGTATAAAATTAGAGATAAATTCTCTTAAGAAATTGTAATTTAAAGTGACCCCCCAAATATGAATACCTCTTCTAAGTGGAGAACCCTGGTCTTTCATGCTGATCACTTTGCATCATAAGATTTCCCTTTTTGTCTTTTGTTGTGTGAACCATTTCTTCCACTGGTAAAAATGTTCCAAGTTCCTTTTCAATGATATCATATTCAATATCTGATCACGTTTCAGTTTTCTGTGATAAAGAATTACTGGGGGGGGGGGATGACTCGTGTGTGTGTGTGTGTGTGTGTGTGTGTGTGTCTGTGTGTCTGTGTATGTGTTTATACAGAGATATAACTACCAACTGAGTAGAAACTACAATGCTTGAGCATTCAGTAGTTCAAAGTAATATAGAGCAAGTCCATGAATCTAGAAAGTTCAATAGCTACCAATGAATTTGGTGGATTATAGACATGGTAAAGAAATTAATGCAAACCATTAGTGTTGACACTGTAGGAGAGAAGTATTTTTCAGAAGAAAGGAGGAGCATAGTGGCTGATGAGGATGGTGCATGTTGGATGTTGTTCAGCTATTGTTTTATTATAAAATGCTTTCTCTCTGTCATTGATACTTACTTTATTGAAAGTATACATAGCATTATAATGAAAAGCATGATCTTTGGTGTCAGCATACTGAGTTTGAATTCTGGCTGTGCAACCCTTGACAAGATATTTATATTCTTTAAACTTTGATTCATGTGAAAAAAATATAGGTGAGGTGCTGGTATGTCTCTCTTAGAAGGCAGTTTTAATTACTTGCATCAGCCAGGATGTGGTCAGTAAAACATAAGTCATTATTTGTGTCCTGATATAAAGGGTTTACTATCAAAGTAAAGTCTTCCTGACTGTTGACACTTAAGCCCCTACTTTTAGTCCAGGCAGCTGCCTCAAACGTCAGGGAGGTTATCGCTGGAGATCTCAGACAAAGCAACAAAGTGTGTAGTTCTCATAAAAGTTCTCAGAGAAGTTGCTGCAACTCTCAAGACTATTCGACAGTTTTTCATCAGTTTTCTCCGTCTGCAGCAGCAAAGCAGTTCTCTCAGGGCTCACCTTCCTGGTAAGTTACAGCCCATAAGTCTGGCTGTAACTGCCTCTGGAGAATAAGAATGTCTCTTCTACTTCTGTCTTCCCAATTGCCAACAGTTTCCTATCATTTGCAAACTTGAACCAAGAAAGGAGAATTCTGGAAAGCAAATTTCCCAGCTTCACTTCTGCAATGCAGAGGAGGTCTTGGAAGAGGGTCGTAGTGATGTCAAATAAAGATTAGACACATTACACATGCAAAGCACTTAGAAGAATGCCTGGTAAATAATAAGCACTTAGCAAATATGACACAATATTGTATTAATATTTTACTAGCTGTGGACGGACTTTGCATAAGAAGTCTAAGTCTGCAATAACATTGACATATATATTTCTCAAGGGTTATTTCCCTTTTGTATCTCTTTTTTCCTCGTCCCTTTTTTTCCCAGTAAAATTTCATTTAAAAAAAATCCTCAATTTATTATTAATGAACTAAGAGAAAGCAGGATTGTCTATAACCCCATCAAGATGATCAGGAAAAGTACCTATTGCTATAAGGTTAGAGGTGGTGATGTGTGGTGACGTAGTACAACAACTTAGCTCCTTAATCAAGGAAAACTATGGGCCAGTATCAACATTGCTGCCTTTCTTATGAAGGCTCCAGCAGTCCTGATGGATGGCTCCTCTGACCTTTCAGAAGTAGTAAGCTGCTTTCCCAGCTTTCCACCATACTTGGCCATAAAAAAAAAAAAAAATTACCTATGCTTCTCAATTTCAGAAGATTAGGGTGTGGTGGAATGAAAAGAACAGAGATTAAGTGAATAGATTTTTTTATTTATTGTGGATTTATTTGAAACTTATTTATAATTTATATGTAATTTAACTATTATGGAATACTACTGTTTTTTTTCTTGAATGAAATGAGAATTTTATATTACACCTTTTCTTTCTTGATAAGTCTGTTAATTTAGATTAAATCTGGATTTATCTTGCATTCTAGTTTATTTTTTTAATTTTTTTTTTAAATTTATTTATTGGGGTGACAATTGTTAATGAAATTACATAATTTCAGGTGTACAATTCTGTTTTACGTCAACTATAAATCCCATTGTGTGTTCACCACCCAGAGTCAGTTCTCCTTCCATCACCATATCATTCTAGTTTAAGAATACTTTAAATTGGCAAATTATTTATTCTGTATGATAGTTGAGCTGGTAATATTGAAAATTTGGAGATTTTAATATACTTTTCTTTTATGGTGTGAGAAATAATTTTATCCATTTTAAGAAGGTAACTTTATCCACTGGTAATAAAGAAATACATCAAAGCATGAATTGTCCTTGCAGATGAAAAATCACTGGTGTCATTCTAGGAGATTTTAGTTTTCAATTGATTTGATGTTATTCATTTGCATTCCTGCAGTGTCTGTGTGACAAAGATTGCTAATAATCACCATATGCATCTCCCTTTTCTTCCTCTGTGCATACAGCTAAACTACATTTTCTGCCCCCTTGAAGTTAGATTAGGGACATGTAAACTACTTTTTCACACTGAGTATGATATAAATGGTAAATATTACTTCCAGATTTGTCCCATAAAAATCACCTACATATAATTTGTAATTTTCTTCCTCTTCCACACTGATTCTGGGGACTTGTTGAATTTGGAGACATTGAGATAGAAGAATATTGTGTCTCTGAATGACTACTTGGCGCAGATTCTACCACTGTTCCTCCCTCCCCATCTCACCAATATTATTAGACTGTTAAATAAGTAAGAACTGAAATTTTATTGTACTTAACTACTGAGATTTCAGACTATTTGTTACTGCAGCCTAGCCTGACCTAACTAATAAAACCTGGCACAGTGCTGAGAATGAAGGAAGTAACAGTTGCCAAGTTGAATTGCAGAAGAAAAAAAAATATTACAAATGTCCTTCAAGTCTGCAAATTTTGGATTGTACTCAGTTAGTTGGTTTTCCTTTCCTGGTAGTGAGTCAGCGAAGCTGAGGTGCTCTGACTTGTTCAGGTGACCTCAGTTTCGATGCGAATGTCTTTTTAGGCATCTTCCACATGGAAGGAGATACTCATCAAATTTAATGGAACAGTCTTGTGATTCACAGCTTGTCTTTTGAGAAGAGTGGAGGAAATTGTGTCATTTATCATAGGCAATTCCAATATGGCTCACACTATCAATCTCCCTGACAATCTCCTCAACAATTCTAATCCAGTCTGTGGCTGGAAACTGTCCAGGTGATAAGCATCGGGATGCTGTGGACCAGACCTGCTACAACACCTGCTCTAAAGTCAGATGCACCATCTGCAGTTAATGTAACCCAACTTAGGAAAACGAATCCAGCAGTGTAGCAATGTTACAATATGCAAGTGAAAAGGGACTTGGTGCTATCTCAATGGATTCATCTCTTTATTGGAACCAAGCAATTATACTTTTATAGGAACAATTGTTCTCTCCTTTCATTACATGTGTAGAAAAGCCTGACCAAATTTTGGCAAATTAAAATGTTCACATTCTTAGTAGATAGGAAGTTTAGAGATGGAAAATAAATGCGTTATGAATTGGTTGTCCCAGTTGGACACAAGCCTAGAGAATTTAAAATATTTTTCTTTAATGTCCACTATTAAATAACCAAATAGGAATGGATTTTTAGTTTTAAACGATTCAGTAACCTTATTTGTGCTGTTTTTGTCTTTGAAAACATTGCCTCTCTTTTGCTTCTGGCTTTACTGTGTATTCTAAAAGTATCTATTTTCTCCTTATGCAACTGTGCCTTTCTCATCATAATGTTTGGTTAAGAAATCACCATATAGCTCAATCTGTGCCAGTCATAGTACTCTAAACTTTTAGCCACAGTGATTGGTCCAGAGTGGACCACATGGCCAAAGCTGAGCCAGTCAAAGTCCTTTCCCAGATTTTTAAAATTTGAACCAATAGGAATATTTTTTTTTCCCCCTTGTCATGAAGCTGTAAGAATTTAAGTCCAGGAGTTGTCAGCTGTCCTTGTTTCTGCCAGCTGGAGAAATAGAGGCCAGCAAATAGAGATATTCCTGAAAAGAGAAATGGAGAGCCCTGACAACATTTGAATATCTGGTTCTAGTTTTACCTGAGTCAGGCTTCCCTCCTGCCTTTCTTATAGTTTGATTTGTTGAGCTATATATTTGCACATATGAGCCAATAAATTCCTGTGTTGCTCAAGTTTAAGATGCATTTAGTCTCTGAAAGCAAGAGTTTTATTAATATGACCATTGAGGCTTTTTTTTAAAGTCAACTTTCTTATGGTATAATTTACATACAATAAAATGCATATACTTTAAGTATATATTTCAATGAGTTTAACCATTTTATGTACCCATGTAACCATCACCACAAGTAAAATATAGAAAATATGTGTTGTTGTGACATAGTCAATGGTGAAACAATTTCCTATTATCTTCCCCCAAAGAACACTGATTTTGACAACCATGTAGACCTTTGTGGAAGTCTAGGAGTCAAGCAGAGATGTTACAACGCACCATTGGAGCAATTGTAATCTGATATTGGATGCGTTGAAGAGGGTAAGAGGAACGTGTTCACTGTACCCACATCTGCCGTCCCCAAAAGTGGTACAGCTCAGTGCCACAAGAGACATTCTCAGCTCATGATTTCTCCCATGGGAGAAAGTGAGAGCATGTAAGTTAGTGGTTAGCATCTCCAGCTCTGCAGGACTCTGTTAAAGAGGCTCATTTCTCACTCACCCACTCCACACTGCTGAGTTGTGAGTTGTATGAATGGTGGGCATGGAGTTGCTGAGAGGACAGCAGTCAGGGCTCTGAACGGAACATATCAAAGAGCGGTGGATACTACAGCTTTGCAGATGCCATCAGAAGCCCACCCACAAACCCGTAGACATGCCTCACCTGCAGATCCCCCCAACTGGCGCACAGGGATTCCTAATTCTCCATATGCCTCACCTGCAAATAACCCACGTCATGGCTGGCCCCCTGTGCTTGTTCTTGAAGGTGGCAAGAGCAAGTCTTTGCTGGTAGCTAGCGAGTATGCACAGTAAGCTAACCCAAATTCGTGGAAAAGCACACAAACCTGAACATTCAGCACCCCTTTAGGGAAAGTAAAACGAAAGCTGTCAGCACTTGGCTTGGCTTTGCAGGCATACATTCCTAGGAATTTACCCTCAAAAGGCAACAAACATGTGGAGCAGATGTATCCATAGAAAAGTTCTGAAAAAGCCTCAGAACCCCTAACACGGCTAAAAAAGTTATTTCTCTCCTAAAGTTCGTCAGCAAAGACGGGAGGGGATGACTGCTTCTTCAGATGTGAAGACAATGATGCAAAGAACATATAAAATCAAGGAAACATAATACCATCTGTGGGAAGAGAGCCAGGAGTGCAGTTTCCAGGCTATCAGCCTCACGTGGAACGGTGCTGGCTCAGGTAGTAAATGGTCATCAATTGTGATTGGATGGCCATCAGCTGTGGCTAGTTGGCCGTCAGCTGTAACCAGTGAGCCATTGGCCATGAATCTAACTGCTGTGGCTACGCTAGCAGCAAATGGGGGCTAGCAAGAAGATGGGGGCTGAGCCTGCAAGCGGAGCAGTGAGCGTTGAGGACAGTGTGGATCCAGCCTCCAGTGAGACTATAGTGCCACAGTGAGAATATAGTAGTATGACTCACCCATGTATGGCTCCGTGGGTGTTGCTTTTTGGCCTCACCATATCCTGCATTCTTATGTGGGGAGCCGGAGCTGAGACCCCACCAGATGCCCCGCACAACACCATCTAAGGAACACAATGATTTTTCAGTAACCAGCATCAAAGAAACAGAGATCTGTGATTTTCCCAATTAATTCAAAATAGTTGTTTTATGGAAGCTCAATGAGCTATAAGAAAACACAGAAAAACAATTCAACAAAATCAGAAAAACAATACATGAAACAAAACGAGAAGTTTAACAGAGAGGTAGAAATCATATAAAAGAACAAAGCAGAAATTCCACCTGAACAACACTATGAATAAAATGAAAAAAATATAAAAAGTAATGGAGCACATCAATAACAGACTGGATCAAGCAAAAGAAAGAATTTGTGAAGTACAAGACAGATTATTTGGTATTATTTACTCAGGATGAGAGAGAGAGAGAGAGAGAGAGAGAGAGAGAGAGAGAGAGAGAGAGAGAGAGAGAGAGAGAGAGAGAGAGAAAGGTTAAAGAAAACCTATGTGAACCATTAAAAGAAATAATGCATTATTGGCATTACAGAAGAAGAAAGAGAGAAAAAGGCAGAAACCTGAAATAATGGCTGAGAATTTCCCAAATCTACAGAGAAATTTGGGCATACATGTTTATGAAATTTATAGGTCCCTCAATAATTTCAACCCAAAATTACTTTCTTCAAGACATATTATAATAAAACTGTCTAAAATTAAAGACAAAAAGAGAATTTAAAAAGCAGCAAGAGAAAAAAATCACATACAAGGGAACCTTCATGTTATGACCGGATTTCTCAGCAGAAAAAAAAAAATCACATACAAGGGAACCTTCATGCTATGACTGGATTTTTCAGCAGAAACCTTGCAGGCTAGGAGAGTGGGGTAATATAATCAAAGTGATGGGGAAAAAAACTGCCAACCAATAACACTTTACCCAGTAAAGATGTTCTCTGGATATAAGACTTTCTCAAACAAAAGCTGAAGGAGTCCATCACCATGAGTCCTGACTTACAAGAAATGCTGAAAGGAGTTCTTCAAGAAAAATGAAAGAATGTTAATTGGTAACATAAAACATGTAAAAACGTAAAATACACTGGTAAAGGTATGTAAATGATCAAATTCAGAATATTCTAATACTGTAGCATGGTGGTGTGTTAATTAAGGCTAGTATAAAGATTAAAGGAAAAAGTATTAAAAATAACTATGGCTATAAACATTTGTTAATGAATACATGATTTAAAAAAGGTAAATTGTGACACCAAAAACATGAAATTTGGGGTAGGGGAAGTAAAAAGGTAGAGTTTTTGTATGTGATTGAAGTTAAATTGTTATCAGCCTAAAAATACCATGTTTCCCTGAAAATAAGATCTAGCAGGACAATCAGCTCTAATGCGTCTTTTGGAGCAAAAATTAATATAAGACCTGGTCTTATTTTACTATAAGACCCATTCTATAACATAATATAACATAATACAATATAATATAATATATAATATAATACCAGGTCTTATATTAATTTTTGCTCCAAAAGACACATTAGAGCTGATTGTTCAGCTGGGTCTTGGTTTTGGGGAAACACGCTAGACTATTGTGTCTATGAAATGTTTTATGTAAGCCTCAGGGTAAAAACAATGTATAAATCTACAGTAGATATACAAAAAGATAAAGAAAAGAGAATCAAAGAATATATATAATATTCCAAAATGTTTCCCTACCCACACAATCTGCCAAAACCCAGCCATGGCAACCACTGATTTGCTTTCTGTCACTATAGATTAGATTTATATTTTCTAGGGCTTTATATAAGTGAAATCACACAATATATACTCTTTTGTCTGGAATCTTGCACTCAGCATAATGTTTTTGAGATTCACCAATGTTACTGCATATATTATTAGTTTCTTTTTATTGCTGAGTAATATTCCATTGTGTTAATACCACATTTTTAAAAAGAGTTTTATTAAAAATATAACTAACATAAAATATTATATTAGTTTCAGATATACACAATAGTTACTCAACATTTATATATCTAAAGAAGTGATCACCATGATAGTTCAACAACCATCTGACACCATATTATGCTATCACCGTGTTAATGACTACATTCCCCATGCTGTACATTATATCCCATGACTTATTTATTTTATGAGTATACCTGGAAATTTGGAGCTTTTATTCCCCTTCTCCCTTTCCCCCTTTTTAAAATTTATCAATTACAATTGACATTCAATATTATTTTATATTAATTTCAGGTATACAGCATAGTGGTTAGACTCTTATATAATTTAATAAGTAATTCCCCTGACTAATCTAGTACCCACCTTGCACTATACATAGATATTACCATATCACTGACTATATTCTCTATGCTTTACTTTATATCCCCATGACTACTTTTAACTACCAATTTGTACTTTTTAATCCGTTCACCTTTTCTACCCAGCTCCCCAAGTCCCTCCTATCTATCACCCCAAAAAATCTAGTACCCATCTGACACCATACATAGTTATTACAATATTACTGATTATATCCCTTATGCTATACCGTACATCCCCATAAAAACTTTGTAACAACCAATTTGTACTTCTTAATCCCTTCCTCTTTTTCACCCACACTCCCAACCCCCCCCCCACCTGGCAACCACCAAAATGTTTTCTGTATCTATGAGTTTGTTTCTGTTTTGTTTGTTAATTTTATTCTCAGATTCCATATATAAGCAAAATTGCATTGCATCTGTCTTTGTCTGATATACTCTATTCAGCACAACACCCTCCAGGTCCATCCATGCTGCCACACATGGCAAGAACCCATTCCCTTACATGGCCGAGAAATAATCCATTATATATAAGTACCACCTTCTCTTTATCCATTCTAATATTGACAGACACTCAAGACTGCCTTCACATCTTGGCTGTTGTAAAAAATGCTGAAATGAACATATGGATGAACACACACCCTCGAAGTAGAATTGTGGGTTTCTTTGGATAAACACCCAGAAGTGGGATTATTGGGTCCTTCATTGTCTCTTCTTATAGCCTTTGTTTTAAAGGCTACTTAATCTGGTATAAGTGTTGCTACCCCAGCTTTTTTTGTTTTTGTTTTGTTTTCATTTCCATTTTCATGAAATATCTTTCTTCATCCCTTTACTTTCTGTGTGTGTCTTTCAATCTGAAGTGAGTCTCTTGTAGGCAGCACATGTAAGGGTATGTTTTCTTATCCATTTAGTCCTTCTAAGTCTTTGAATCAGAGCATTTAATCCATTTACATTGAAAGTAATTGTTGATAGATATGTGGCTATTGCCATTTTCTTCATAATTTTTATTTATTTATATTTTTCCTGTTTTAAAGAAGTCACTCTAACATTCCTTGTAATACTGCTTTGGAGGTAATGAACTTCTTTAGCTTTTTCTTATCTGGGAAGCTCTTTATCTGTCCTCCAATTTAAAATGATAGCCTTGCTAGAGTAATCTTGGTTGTAGATCCTTGCTTTCCATCACCATTGAATATTTCATGCCACTCCCTTCTGGCCCGCAAAATTTCTGTTGAGAAATCAACTGACAGTTTTATGGGAGCTCTCTTATAAGTTACTAATTGCCTTTCTCTTGCTGCTTTTAGGATTCTCTCTTTGTCTTTAACCTTTGCTATTTTAATTACGATGTGTATAGGTGTGGGCCTGTTTGGGTTCATCCTGTTTGGGACACCGTGCTTCCTGTACTTGTATGTCTATTTCCTTTGCAGGTTAGGAAAATTTTCAGTCATTATTTTTTCAAATAGGTTCTCAATCTCTTGTTTTCTTTCCTCTCCTGGTACCCCTATTATGTGAATATTGTCATCCTTGATATTGTACCAGAGGACTCTTAAACCATCCTCATTTGGGGGGGGGGGTTCTCTTTTCTTTTCTGAGTGGGTGTTTTCTGCTACCTTGTCTTCCAAATCACTGATTTGATCCTCTTCTTCATCTAGTCTTCTGGTGATTCCTTCTAGTGCATTCTTCATTTCAGTATTGTATTCTTTCCTTCTAACTGATTCTTTTTATGGTTTTTATGTGCTTTTTTATACTTGGAATCTTTTTGTTAAAGTTTTCACTATGTTCTGTTAGCCTCCTTTTAACCATTGTTTTGAACTCTATCTGGTAGGTTGCTTTCCTCCATTTTGTTTAGTTATGTTTCTGGATATTTCTTCTGTTCTTTCATTTGGGATGAATTGTTTATTTTCTCATTTTGGCTTCCTCTTTGTGTTTGTTTCTGTGCATTAGGTAGATCTGCTATGTTTCCCAGTTTTGGCCAGGTGGCCTTATGTAGTAGGTGCCCTGTGTGGCCTATGGTACAGTCTCCCTAGTCACCTGAGCTGGATGATCAAGGAATGTCCCTTGTGGGGGTTGTGTGTGCCCTCCCTCCTGGTATAGTTGAGCCTTGATTGCTCTTGGTACATCAGTGGGTGGGACTGACCTTTAGGCTGATTGGTTGTGGGGTTTGGCCATGTCCACAGCTTATGGGCTGCTGTGTGGGAGGCTTACCTCACAAAGTGGGATTCGCCCCAGTGCTCTGGTGCCTGTTGAGACCACCTTTTGTGTGTGCAAATTGTGGGCCTAATTGAGCAGTGCTCTGCTGTGGTTTGAAGCAAACCTCCAAGTTTGCTGGTTCTGGGGCCTCTTGGCAGGGGCTCCGGTGCAGGCCGAAGTCAGCCACTTCCTGTGACTGGCCAGGGGCTACCTGGTGGGAGTTACAAAGCGATCCACTGTTGTTCACTGCTTGTGCTAAACCTGAAGTTACATGGGAGAGGCCATGCAGCGAACCAAGGACAACTGCCGTCATACATGGCCTGGGGTCACTCTGCTAAAAACCAGGACACCCTGAGGCCTGCTGCCCCCTGCCAGCTCCCTTAAGGTTCAGCCACTGATAAAGCCTCATGTGGTATGCGAGTTGGGTGAGGCAGGGTATCATGCAGGGTCTCTGGTTCCACTCCCCGCACAAGAATGCAGGATATGGTGAGGCCAAAAAGGAAAAACAACAGAGCCATAGATAGGGGAGTCATACCACTATATTCTTGCTGGTGGCTGGGTTGGAGACACAAGAAGCAGAAGCCACACAATCCGCACCCTACCATCTTCTTCTCTGCTAACAAACCAACCGAGTGCTAACTGCAATCTGCGCTTGCTAGCTCAGCCATGCAGTTATATCAGTGGCCAATGGCTAACTGGTTACAGCTGATGGCCAACCAACAGCTGACGGCTACCTACTACCCAAGTCAGCAGCTTTCCACGTGAGACCGAGAGCCTGGAAACTGCTCTCTGGGACTCTGTCCCACACAAGGTCTTAAGGAATCACTAGAGTGGAAAGACTTGTGGTCACCAGGTTAATGTAGACTCTGGTACCATTGCTGAGCCTGGAGTGACTCATCAAAAGTTTCAGAGCACACTGAGGCAAGTTGCTGCCCCCCACTCCCCCCAGGGTTTATGGACACTGGGAGTTTTCCAGGAAAAAATGCAATGTGGGAGGGGCTGCCTGCTTGCTGTGAAAATGCCCCAGGTGGTGTGGGAGTTGGGTGGGTCGGTGTCCCAGCTAGTCAGGAGGGTGGAGCAGTGGAGTTCACCAGGCCAATCAGATTCAGATTCGGCCTGTGTGGGCGGGCTCAACACAGGAAAGATGGCCTGCTGGCTGCACTAAAGTAGACCCCTCACTAAGAAAATGTCCACTGTCCTCCCAGCCTCCTACTGAAGCCACTCACCTCAGTCTTCCCCCTGTATACCTCCAAGGCCTCCTGAGTCACCAGCCCTTCTCTGGAGCCCAAGCTGAGTGCATGCAAGCAAGTGAGTCTGTGCATGGGCCATTTAAGAGGATGTCTGGGTTTACCACAGCCTTCTGTATCACCCAAATGGTCAGAAGTCCCACGGGTTTTCACAAATAGGTATTGTGGGGGTATCCTTTTTCAACATGAGTACTCTGGGCTGGGGCACCGGGTGTGGGGGACTGGCATCTCTCACTCCTCTGAGGGGAACCTCCATAGCTGAGATATCCCTTCTTCTCAACTACCACAGGGAGGTTTGGGGCCCATTCTACATCTGTGCCCCTCCTACCAGTCTCCGCAGGGCTTCTTTTTTATGTTTTGAGTTATAGGACTTCTGTTCAGCTAGAAGTGAGATGATCTTCCAGGTTGACTGTTCTATAATTTAGTTATAGTTTAATGTGTTCACAGAGGGATGCAGGCACAGTGTTTATCTATTTCACCATCTTTGACCTCCCATATTTTGTTTATTCAATCACCTATTGATGAACGTTTGGATTGTTTTTATTTGAGGCTACTTTGTGTAAAGCTGCCATAAACATTAGTTTACAACTCTTTGTGGAGACCCATGTTTCATTTTTCCTGGATAAATACCTGGAAATGGAATCGCTGGATTATCTGATACATGAATGGTTAACTTTATAAGGGCTAAATGTTTCTAAAGCAACTACACCATTTTATGTTCCCAGGAGCAATGTATGAAAGTTTGAGTTTTTGCAAACACTTCATATAGTCAGTCTTAAATTTTAGGCTTTCTAAGTTATGTAGTAGAATTTCATTGTGGTTTTAATTGTTATATCCTGATGATTAATGATGTTGAGCCTTATTTATGCATGTGTCTTTTTATAATGTGTCTGTCAAATATTTTGCCCATTTTTGTTGGGTTATTTTTCTTATTGAGTTTTCCTTATATATTCTGGATATAAGAATATATATATATATATATATATATATACACACACATATATGTATATATACGTGTATATGTATATATATGTATATATATGTGTGTGTGTGTGTGTGTATATATATATATATATATATATATATATATATATATATTCCCTAGCAACCACTGATCTTTTTACTGATATTTTGTCTCCATAGTTTTGTCTTTTTCAGAATGTCATATAATTATAATTATGCAACGTGTAGCCTTTCCAGATTGGCGTCTCTCACTCAGTAATATGCATTTCAGTTTCCTCCATGTCTTTTCATTTCTTTTTAGTGCTGAAAAATATTCCATTGTCTGGATGTACCATAATTTATTTATTCATTCATCTACTGAGGGACATCTTGGTTGCTTTCAAGTTTGGGCAATTATAGATAAAACTGCTATAAACACTCATGTGCAGGTTTTTGTGTGTATATAAATTTTCAACTTTTTTGGTAAATACCAAGGAACGTAATTGCTGGATCATATGGTAAGAGTATGTTTAGTTTTAAAAGTTGTTTTCTTATTGTTGAGTTTTAAAAGGTGTTTCGTTTTGTTTTGTTGTGCATTTCAGATAGAAATACCATAGATTTTTGTGAGTTAACCTAATGTCCTTTGACCTCACTAAACTCATTTATTAGTCCTAACAGTTTTATTTGATTGCTTTTTAAAATTCTTTGGGATTTTCTTCCTTTCCAATATGTATACTTGTATATATTGATCTACTTCATGATGTCCCATAAGTCCTTTAAACTTTCTTTATGTATTTTTCCTTCTTGCTCCTTGGATTGAATTATTTCAAGTGATATATTTTTGAATTCATTGATCCTTTCTTCTGGTTTATCTTGCCAGTTGTTTGGGAGTCCCCTTAGAAAAGTTATGTTGGATATATTAACTAACCTTTTATCTCCCCTGGGAGAAGCTGGGAGATTGGGTGTCTCTTCCTGGTTGTATGATACTGTGCTGGGAGCTGGGATTCTGGTAATAGGGCATGCTAAATCTCTCTACCAGCTTTGCTATGTCTGATTTTATTTTCACCTAGGATGCAGGAGCCTTTATTTGTTTCTGGATTTGTCAAAAAAGAATGTATCCATGAATTGTTGCTGAATTGGTGTGTTTGTGGAGGGAAAATCCGATATTGTAAGATTATGGGGAACCAAAAGAGTAAAATAAGCAGATATAGTAAAAGAGATGAAAGGAGAACAAAGAAGTTAGTGTCCTGAGAGCCAAGTGAAAAAGGTTTCTTGAAGAAGGAGGGAGAGATCAACCACGTGTTGCACAGATAGGTAGAATAAGATAAGAAGTAGGAACACAGAAGTTGATTTATCAAGATGGAGGTTAGTGGAGACTCTGACCCGAGCTTTTTGTTAGAGTGATGGAAACAAAAGCCTAATCTCAATGAGTTCCAAAGTGGAAAAAAAGGAGAAGCAATTGAGACAGTGAGTAGAGACAGCTCTTTTTAAGTGTTTCTGCAAAGGGAAACAGAGAAACAGTATAGTAGTTGAGGAATATGAGGTTAAAAGGTTGTTTAATTTTGTTTAAAAAGTGGGAGATATTACAGCATGTTTATATTCTGATGGGGGGTTTACTAAGATGGAAAATTAGGGGATGATCATTATAGGGATGTCTATTAAAGGAAGGGTTTATCCTAAAGAAAGTCATGGTTAGTTTTCTATTTGACAGGAGACAAGACAAAGTATATAAACTTGATATAGGTTGTTTGGTAAATGTGGTGTTGGGAATATGCAGAATTTCAATTTCTCAATGACATAGGAAGTATGATTCTCAATTGAGATTGAGGCAGTCAGAGGTTTGAGGGCATCAAAGAATGTATGAAGTGATAACCACATTTAACTTTTAACACTGGGATTCTGTCAAGTGGGTACAATGAAGAGGGTGAGCAAGGTAGTTGAAGATTTATTTATGTACTTTATACAGAGGAGTGATTTTAATGATAGATTACGAATATCAACTAATTAAGAGGAGAAGTCAATACATAGAACTGAGAAATAAAAACTTGGTCAGACAACTAACTATAGATCCTAGTGAAGATGTAAGACTGTGTGAGCTGAGATACTTACAGTTTGGAGCTGGAAACATAGGGACTGTGATCAGAGTTGGCATGCTTGTAACTGAGAGAGCAGAGGAATAGATTTCCTGGTATTGAAAAGATCTAAGGTATGACCATGGGAATACATTGTTGAGGGTGGGTAGAAGACAAGACTATTGGAGGAGGAAAGGTCAAAAAACTAAAAGGATTTACTATTTGAAGTTACCTTCTGTCCTTATTCAGAAGTCACCTTCTTGGTGAGACTTTACCTGGCCACTTTTTAAAAAAATTTCAAACTTCCACTACCCCCCCCCAACATGTACACCTTACATATCTTTGTTCTCTGGTTTATTATTTTCTTTTTCTTAGTCCTTATGACATGTGAAATACTGTATATTTTACTTATTTATTTTAATTTTTATTTATCTCTTCCACTTGAATGTTATCTTAAAAGTACTATTTTTTTTTTGCTTTACTACTGTATATCCCATTTCAGAACCGTTCCTGATATATTCTAAGCGTTCAATAAATATTTGATGGATAAACAAATGGCCAGGTTATTGGAAATATTGTCTTCATGAATATTAAAATAATTCAAAATTGTACCGCCACAGCATAGGAGAGAATGACAGTGAACCAGGGGCTAAAATCTTTAAAGAATGGGGGCTAGTGAGCCAATGGTGTGCAAATGCATCAGGAAGCATAAGAGTGAGGTAGTCTCATGACATAAGATTCAAAGCCAGAGAGAAGGGAAAGACAGACGTCTGGAACTAGCCATGAAGAGCCAGCTCCACGGTCGTGGTGATGAGATGTGGGAGAAAACGCTCTGATGAAAGAAGGGTCTTTGGGAGAGAGCCAAGTTTCAGTTAAAGTTAGCAGAGGAAGGAAACAGTAAGAGGAAAAGAATATACACAAATACTCAGATATAAAGAAGAGAATATTTGAGAAGTCATGGCCCAACTTATATTGTTCTTCTCTCTGAGAAAAAACAAGCCATAAACTACTAAGTATAAATATAAGCCCAGACAGCCAATGTGCTTTGTACTCTAAAGGTTTCATCTCCTTTCTTGAGTCCCCTTTACCTTCTGTTTTTCTTGAACAAATGTGGCATGCCCTCACCTTAGGACTTTTATGCATAGTCATGCCTAGATCCTGTCAATACCAAGGTATGCACCTATCTGCTATCTCAGTTTTAAGCATGTCATTTTCTGATCTTTGCTCCTGTATTTCCAGTCCTCATCTTCAAGAATTTCAACTCCTACCATGTTTCATTCCCACTGGGATCTATAGTTTATTGTTGTTTCACCAGCTTTTAATTTTTCTCACTCTTCATGTATCTACTTCCGTTTTTATCTAGTTAATGCCGGAGGTGCCAAAAAAATGTATACAAGTAGACACTTTGGTCAACTAATCAGAAGTGTCTGGATGATGATGGTAACCACTTTGAGCACCTCTTGTAATTGCAGAAGTCAAATGTGACTTGTATTCATCTTTTGTTATCAGTATATATTGAATATTGCAATTTTAACAGTTTCTTCCTTTCTTAAATATATATATATATATTTTTTTTTTCTTTTTTTGGTGTCCTTATATTTATTGGAAAATCACTGAAATCACTCCCTTGTATGTACTCCCAGCTATCTTGCCCCACCCTCCGTTTATTGTATTCACCCTTGTGCCTACCAGCAGAAATACTCTCATGCCAAACTTTTATGACATCCACTTCAAAGCTTTGCCCATATTACAGCATCTCAATGAAGCCTATCCTGACTTCTCTGCTTTCTCCTACCACCGTCCAAATTGGAGCTCCCAATTCTTTTATTCTACTGTTGTTGTTTTCTCTCCCATAGCTTTTATCATCTAATGTACTACATAATTTACTTATTTATTAAGTTATTGTTATTATCTCTGTACCCAATTCCTCTAGACACTGTAAGGTCTGTAAGGGCAAGGATTTTTTTGTTGTTGTTCACTGCTATCTCCCTAGTCCTTAAAGTATTACCTGGTTAGTTTTCAATAAATATTTGTTAAATGAATGAACTGAAGCAACATATGGGAGTAAAAGTCCTAAGGGTGAGGTTGAATCAGGAGTGGTGTTGTGTTAAGGGTTCTTTGCATATATTCCAAGACATGAGGACAAGGCAAAGTGAAAAGTAGATGATGCCAAAAAATACTGGGCTACTGAGCTAAATGGATGAGATGAAAGCACAAATGGTAGATAGGCAGTGAGATTGGTCAGTGGACCATTTAGAAACCGTGTCTGTCAACCATGGGCATATTGGAGGAGGCTCTCTTTTTTGGCCAAGTGTGACCCATAGTGAGGGCTACTCGGAAAAGGTACTGCATTTGTATGTTTATAAGGTAGAAATGTATCTTACTGTATGTTTTTTCTACATTAAATGATTTGATATCATTAATATATTTTTTTTAATAATTAATAATATTTTAGTTCCAGGAGTGAGATGACTTACAAGGACATCTGTTGGCGAGCAAGTCAGGTTGTTTTTTTTTAACTCCTATTAAATTTGTAAATAAAACTCAACATGTAGCTTAAATTTATTGATATATTTACCAAATAATAATAACAATAGCACCACTAATCTTTTGGAATGGATATATTTTAATAAGGGTATTAGTTAATGAATTAAAAATACAAATATTGAATCCAATGTCATATTTAACTTTCATTAGTAACTAAGATTTGTTTCCACAGGGATAATGCAATAGTAATAGCCTAAAGAAGGGGATGAAATGGTGGTAATGCATTACTAGGATTGTTGGCAGAGTTTCAGAGCTTTATTTTATTTTATAAGGGCATAATTTTTTTCATTTGTAGAGAAATTTAAAAAGTGTGAAATGGCTTGACCTTTGCAGAAGACCTAGAAGAAAAAAAAAAAAAACTCAGTGAGATTTAATTAATTGCCCAAAATTCCCTGACTAGAAAATGGCAGGCTTGAGATTTTTGTCCAGGTCAATTGAGTTAAGTCTGATGCTCTTTCCACTACATCTAAACAGGAAGCAGATATAGTAGGTGCCGTGCTAAATTTAGATCTAAATGTCTTGGAGGGGTTCAGATCGGGAACTGATAAAATTAAATAAAGCATGGGGTAGTGCAAATGGCTAATATTAAGATGAGTCAAAGGACCAGATTTATGGGATGAAAGTAATCTATGTTTGAAAGTAAATATTCCCAATCCTAGATTTTTTTAATGGATTGCTCCCTCTCTGAATTTTTTTTTTCTTTTTATGCTATTCTTAGTCTCTCTAATGTTGAAGAGATTGCTGTCATTTTCCAGTCTTTTCTCTCTCTTTATCAGTAGGGAGTTCTATATTTTCTAGCCTCTGATGGATCCCTATAGAGGTGTTTATATCCACAGAATGTTTAACAGGAGACACAGAAGTGGAAGAGCTACTCAGCTTCCTTTTTACAAGATGCTTTATCTCCCCTTTCCTTGGTCAGAAATAGTAAGATCACTTCTTCACTCCTTTCATTCTTTCTCAGAATTTGGATATGTGCCTCTTGCCTAGTAATCCCAAGGATTTATACTCACAGGCCCTGAAACTGAGATTTTCATCTCTGCCTATTTACTTACAATGTGCTTAGACATTTACTATAGCATTCTGTTAACTAGCATACAAGAGGAATGTATGTAGAATAGCCTAAAATTGTCTACTTTGGTGCTTCCAATTTTGTTAAAGAGAATGGTTTTAATCTTTCTGTTAAACATATAGATATATATGTTTATATAAATATATATATGTTTATATATAAACATATGTATGTATATATAATATAAAATATATATGTATATATAAACATAATATATACATAATATATGTATATATACACAAATATATAAACATATATGTGTGTATATATATATACACATATATGTATATATATATATATATATATATATATATATATATAGATATATACACAGTAGATTTAGTTAAATAAGATTATCTAAGCATTAATGATAAGGTTCTCTCTTTTTTTCCTTTGGTTGGCTTGCGACATTATACAGTGTTACCTCCCATGCTTTCAATTTTGCACATAACACTGTTCATCTCAAAGAATTAGTGAAAGTCTTTCCAGATGTGGATTTGATTAATAGAAGCTTACTAACTGTGGCTAATTACTGATAATGATAGTATCACAAGGCAACTACCTCACCAAAGTCACCTTGGTCTTTTCTGGTTGCTAGAATGGAAAAAAAAAAAAAAAAAAGAAACACATACCTCTCTCCAATCAAAATGAAAACAGAGTAATGGTTGAACTTTGATATGATTGGTAATTAATATAGATGCTATAATACTAGTCTATGAGAATAAGACAAATGTTACTTAGAGATATGTGAGAACTTCAAATCTTGGTTTCACAACCAGGATAGATGAGTCTTGTAGAACTAGCATCTAAATATTTTGAGTGGTGGGTAGTGACCTATCTCTTTTGATCCCCTTGAAGTTTAGATTTCCATTTTAATTGTTTCTGTCACCCAGAAAGAAAGGAGCAGGACCAGTGTGCTATGAATAGAAGTCAAATGTATCTTTCCCTTTTCTACTCACTTCCTACAGAGGTAAGGCCCTCTAGTGTTGCTGATTTTTCTCGATGGCTTCTCTCTTCCGAAGCTCACGTAGTGGGCCATATGCTGTTTATCAATAAAGTGACATTAAAAGTGAAATTTCCTAAAAATGTGAAAGTGGACAATCAGCAATCAATTGAATAACTACTTGGAGATCCCGTTATTAATATTTTAGTAGAATGGATAGCAAAATAATGTAAACTGAGACAAGGTTTAAAAAGAGTGAGTTGATATCCCACATTGCCTCCTGTGCTGATTTTTTGAATAATAGACTGCTTCTCTAATGCAGCAGAAATTAATGGGTATATGTAAGAGTCCATTCATTGTTCAAATTGTATTTTAACCAGTGGACACGTGAGAAAGCATTACAAATTATAGTCAGCTAATTCTTATTTGTCTGTTTTGGTCATTCTAGTCACTCTAAAAATTGTTCTGTAATATAAGAATGAAAGAATTATGGCTCAGGGTTCTTCTGATACACTGGTGTGGAAAAGAAAGTGGCTGATTGCAGGATGGCTAGAGGGGTAAGATAGTGGGATATCGAGGAAGAGTGGGCATTTTGCAACAAATAGAGATGATCTTAAAAATAAATAAAAACAAAAAAACCCAAAAACCTCATAGACCCTATATTCTTGGTCATCTTGGGATGATGTCTTTTCTTTTTAAAAGATACTTTATTGCGTTATTAAGAAGCAAAAGATGATCATTCCAATATTTTGAAATAAAAATATTTAATTTGGACATATTCTATATTATCTGTTACTATTTATACAATTCATAAGATCTGTTTCAGTTTCTTAAAATGGTCTTGTGTTTTGTAGGCTTGGGTGTGAGGTGGTTTATAGGAAGTTCTGGGAAGGCAGAGAGAAGAAAGAATGTTTTTGGTTTATCAAGGTGATAAGCAGGAAAGGTAGCTCCAATGAACTGGGCCAGTGGGGTATAAGAGTGAAGCTCCCCATACTTCGTATTTTGTTCTTGTAAAATCAATGGCAGTCAGGCTGATGCTAGTAAATGCTGATGTTAGTTTCCAGCTATATAATGTTGTTAATTGAGGTTTCACAAAATTCAAAGCATTATGTTATGAAGTCAAATATTTATATTATAGTGTAATCCATATAATTTATGCCTTTACCAGCCCAGAACTACTACAATACAAGGCACAGTTCCTTTTATACTTACATGATTATGTCATTACTCCCCTTCAAGTGTAATCGCCAGGATTAGACTATTGGTATGCTTCCAGTTCTTTGGTTCAGGGATATGGAGAATCCCCAGAGGGCTTATTCATGGGAGCATTTTCTCTTGGGTTCTCTCCCTTTTTTGACATGTTAGTATGCTGCTGCCTGTGCTACAACCAAATCTTCATAGATTTCCAACACTGGTTATATTTCTTCACTTGTCATCATTGCTGAAATTCCCAGTATAGTTTTAAGGAAGGGATGCTACTCTCTCGATTGTTCTTCCCAAAACATGACAGATGCACCTTTTAACTCTCCATAGCACATAAGAGACCAGACTGTAACTTGACTAAAGACCTGGGGATGATGGATGTGAAGTATTACACAGAGAAACTTCCATCACCTGTTAAAAGTGGCCACATTTAGAGCAGCTTTTCCCCAAAAGGGGAAACACCCATATAGATATTGATGTCCTCAGGAAAACAATCAGTGCAGTCCCACAAAACACTTTTCAAAGGTCAGATTACTTAGTTTTAACTAATTACCGTGATTGGCACACTGACGTCATGAATAACACACCAACAATCCATTCCAGGTTGCACTGCATGGACCATGTCTGGTTCCTTTCCAGAGTCTGGCTGACCTTTCTTCAGTTTTTTTCTAAGCAAGTAGTGCACCTTTGACAGACCTGTTTATAGGACACTTTCCGCCCTGCAAGTACATAATTATTTATGGAGACAGAAAAGTCTAAATTCAGATTTCAAAGAGTAAGTTTTCTTTAAAACAGAGGGTATAAATTGTTGGTTCATATCAATGCTGTAGACATGTTTTATTTTAGCTTATACAGGGTTTCATAAAAATTTTAATTACTTGCCAACATTTAAACAATTGGTGACTTCATATAAATATCTAGAACGTTAGCTTCTTTTGAAAAATTAAAATACACGACAACCTTAAAATCATATTCCTGCATGGCCATAATCTTTTGAGGAGGAGTAAAATTTACCCTTTCAACTTGATCATGACTCTTGGGTTACTCCAGGCCCCATCTAGCCCACTTTACTTATTTACTTTATCAATCCACCCTCTGAAGGCATTTGAGATTCAAAGCTTGTTCCCAAATCCTCAAAGGTGTGAGCATGCTAAAATATATCTAATTTATACTGCTAAAGAGAACATTACACTTGATTTGGAATAGTGCATTTTAGTTACTTTAAAATAACTACTTATAGATCTTCTCCAAAAAATATAAGCAAATACTTAACTTGAATTCACTTTGAACAATTGGTATTAAAGTTACCTTCTCCAAAAATATAATTTGCTCCAAAATTAAGTTCTAGTGTCCAGTCCCAAAGTTCACAACTGTAATTTTAAATGTCATTTTTCCCCCAGGGTTAACAAATCTCAAGTTCCAGTATTCAGTCAGGTAACAGAATAACCCACTGGAAGATTAAATGCATATCTATTTACAATGTGAGGGGAAAGACAGGCCAATGTGTGTCATATTGTTATTGATCAGGACTAGTGGAAATCAGAGTAAACCATAGAACAATCTGTATTGTGGTACCAAAAAAGGGCTGGATCTTTAAACAAAGGAAACTTTGAAGAAATAATGCCAGGAGTATCAGTTTACTTCAGTTTTAGCTTCAAAAATAAATTAAATAAATAAATACATAAATACATAAATAAATACATAAATAAATAAATAAGATGTGCTACGTATACTGAAATGATGGGTCTGCATCAGATTTGTAGACGTGGGTATTTATATTCCCTCTTCCTTCTGGTTCTTCTAGGACAGACAGAATTTATTTTCAAAGTATATAAGAATTCTCAAAATGTTCATTCTCAGTAACGTTTCATCATTTAAAACTCATTAATTCATTCACTCAGTTCCTCTTTTATTCATGCATTCAACACATATCTATTAATCGCCTATTCTGACTTAGGTATTAAGCCTACAAAGATAATCTTCCCTCCAGAACTCAATTGCCCCTTTGGAGGACCTCTCATATTCAAGCCATTAAAACTCAATGTAATAATTGTTTAAAGCTAGTGGAGGAGAAAGCTATACAAAGAGAGAGCACATACAGAAGCAGAACCTAAACCTGGATGGTTGGTCATGTGGGATATAGTATTTAAAGTAACATTTGTGGTTACCAGAAGGTAAGGGGGGGAGGGAGGATGGCAGAAGAGGGTAAAAGAGGTCAAACATATGGTGATGGAAGGAGAACTGACTCTGGATGGTGAACACACAATGTAATATATAGATGATGTGATACAGAATTGTACACCTGAAATCTATGCAATTTTACTAACCATTGTCAACCCCCAATAAATTTAATTTTAAAAATAACATGACTTTTGAAGAAAGAGTATGAGTTTTCCAGTTCAGACAACAGGTTTAGGGATTGAGGGTGGTGGGGAGAGGGTTTCCAAGTGGCAAAGCAAGCAGACCTAAAAGAGCATGGCTTCTTCTAAGAATTATGCTCAATTTTGCATTTTAATGTACAAGGACAGTATGGAAAATGAAGTTAACTAATTACACAAGAGTTTTCTAAAATGTTTCAATAAAACTTAACACAATCTAACTGAGGGAAGGCTGTATAAATATTGTTTAAGCCCATACAGCTTTCCTCCTTTCACTAATTTGAATTGCCTGTGAACAAAACATTTCTAAATAAAGGTCCTGCTAGACAGGCCTATTTTAATTTACAGATAGCAACCATTACTTATGAAAATTAATTTGTAACATATTAAAAATAGTTTTTTAAATTGGTTAACCAAGCCCTCTTGCTTAGAGAACTCTTCTTCAAATATAGGGCAAAGTTTGTAGGGCAGGTTTTCAGTACAACCCAAGTCAAATGATTCCAAATCCCAGTTAATTGCAGTTGAGCTAATGAGGCTATACTAACTTTGTGGTAGACTATACAGGAAATCATAAGAAAGATAACAATAGAAACAAAATTGGAGTTAATTTAGAAAATTCTTGCAAGAGAGATTAGAGTAGTTCTTTTACAATTTTACTGTGCATATGAATTAACTGAGAATTTAACAATGCATATGCTGATTTGGTAGGTCTGGATTTGGGTTTGGGATTATGAACTTTTAACAAGCTCCTAGGTAATGCAAATGCATGAACCACACTCCCAGTAGTAAGAGTAGAACATTTACTCATCAGAAATTCTTAGACATAAGAGACATAAGAATTATTCCAATATATCATTGCCATACTTCCCTATGGGAATCAGCCTTCATCTACTTATAATCATCTTTCATCTACTTATAATGAGAGAGAAGCATACTTAAGTCTTCAGAGGTCAATCGCATTTTTCCGATCAGCCTCTGGATAGCTAAATTTACATCTAAAGACAAAGAATTTGCACATATAGGATAACCAACCGTCCAAGTTTGCCAGGGAGACTGTTCTGTGTTTAGCAATGAATGTCCTATGCCCCCAGAAACCTCTGTCTTGGTCAAATTGGGATGGTTGGCACCATTCAGAAAGCACATATTGCATTATGAGAATTGACATGATCTGTTCGAACTCTCACCTCATTATCCATGAAAACATCATTTCAAAGAATTAAAATGCCTTATTTGGAAAAAAAATTGTTTTGTAATTTGGAAGATGGAAGAAGAAAAATTAATCTCTTTTATGACAATGTGACCTGAAACTCACTTGCTGAGATAAGCTGTTAATTCTGTGACTTTTCTTGCTCTGTCAGTTGTTAAAAACTTGGACTAAAGAGAAAATATTAAATTTAACATAGGAAATTTACTTTATTTTTTGACTCTTTAATCTATTGATCTTTGTTTTACTTTGTCTATGTCTCAAGTTTCCCACATTGTTTTCTGACATATTATTATAATGATTCAAAACATTAATGGAACAGAATATCTTCTTTTAAGTTATGAATGCAATCAATTTTGAGCCTTTAATTGTAATTTTTTTCCATAAAATTCTTTTAATTTAGCCTAATATAATGGCACATCAACCAGTAATAGGTACATTAAATTGAATCATGATGCTCATATACACATTTTATGACACAATCAAATATCCTAATGCATTAATTCATATCAATCAGTTAATAAAAATCAAATAGGAAACATTTCTCTATTGCTGCTAACTGTACTTATCCCACTTACTAGACAAGAAGTCTAAAAGATCTCAACAACTTGACTCTCAGGACTTTTCCGCTTAGATGTCTGAGATTTGACTATTATTATCATTATCTACTGCTATTTGATGAAAAAACTAAGAACATGCCTAAAATTCCCCTTTATGCTTCAGGTTTTCTTTAAGTGAAACCATTCTTGCCAAATTAGTAACACATGAAATAATACCAATATTGTGCCCAAACTGATGGAAAAAGTGGTAATGGCTCTCTGCAGAGGTACCGTAAATCTTGTCCGTCATTGGCACACTATTAGGAAGTCATGATTTTTAGACCACTAAGTGGTAACTCAGAGTACTGAAAAAGTTAAAAGTGAATGGTCAAAAAGCAAATTATTTGATCCATTGGCCAGTAAATAATTTTTGGGTTACTGTTTTTAACCTGGAACCATAGTAGATATTGTTAATGATGCTGGTATATATGAGTGCAATGCATATTACCTTACCCCAAAAAGTTAAAAATTATTAGGCACAACTAATATACCTGAAACAATTAAAAGGCAATTAAGTGTACATGTGCAAAGTACTATAAGCTCTAAGGATTTTATATTCAATATGTAGGATTTTATATTCAATATGTTGCCTTTTCTCTTTCTTTCTTTCTTTCTTTCCTTTTTTCTTTTTTTTTTTTTATTGGGGAAGGGGAACAGGACTTTATTGGGGAACAGTGTGTACTTTCAGGACTTTTTTCGAAGTCAGGTTGTTGTCGTTTCAGTCTTAGTTGTGGAGGGCGCAGCTCAGCTCCAGGTCCAGATGCTGTTGCTAGTTGCAGGGGGCACAGCCCACCATCCCTTGCAGGAGTCAAAACCGGCAACCTTGTGGTTGAGAGGCCTAACTGAGCCAAGTAACTGAGCCATCTGGGAGCTCTGTGGCAGCTCAGCTCAAGGTGCTGTGTTCAATTTTAGTTGCAGGGGGCACTGCCCACCATCCTTTGCAGGAGTCAAGGAATCGAACTGGCAACCTTGTAGTTGAGAGCCCACTGGCCTATGTGGGAATTGAACCGGCAGCCTTCAAAGTTAGGGGCACGGAGCTCCAACCTCCCAAGGCACCGGGTCGGCCCTTTCTTTCTCTTTTTAAATTACAGTTCATTGGGGTGACAATTGTTAGTAAACTACATAGATTTCAGGTGTACAATTCTGCATTACATCATCTATATATCACATTGTGTGTTCACCACCCAGAGTCAGTTCTCCTTCCATCACCATATATTTGATCCCTTTTACTCTCATCTATCACCCCATTCCCCCCCACCCTCTAGTAATCACTAAACTATTGTTGTGTCTATAAGTTTTTGTTTCTTCATTTGTTTCTCTTGTTCTTTTGTTGTTTTCAGTTTTATATACCACATATCAGTGAAATCATATGGTTCTCTACTTTTTCTGTCTGACTTTTATCACTTAGCATTATAATCTCAAGATTCATCCATGTTGTCTCTAAGGGCACTATTTCATCTTTTCTTATGGTAGAATAGTATTCCATTGTGTATGTATACCACAACTTCTTTATCCATTCATCTATCAATGGACACTTTGGTTGTTTCCATGTCTTGGTCACCATAAATAAAGCTGCAATGAACATTGGAGCACATATATCTTTGTGGATAGATGTTTTCAGATTTTTTTGGTAGATACCAAGAGAAGGATTGTGGGTCATGTGGTAATTCTATTTTTATTTTTGAAAACCTACTGTGTATTTGGCACTAAACCAAGTGAAATATGTTATATTCTTTCTTAGAGACCTAGTTCAAACTACATTAAGACAAGATGGGAATTCATTGGAAAACTGGAGTGTATCATGACATTGAAGGGACAACTAACTAAATATACTGCAGAAAGGGCAAAGATTCAGCTGGGTCTCAGGGACAATAAAATCATGAACCTGAATACCATCAGGACCTCTCTCTTCTCTCTGTGAGCCATGTCTATTCTGTCCTACTGCAGACCACTTCCTCCATATGGTGGGAGAAGTGGCTGCTGACAGCTCTGAGTTTTACATCTCATGGGCACTACACCAGATGTTACTGTCTTTCCCTATTTTAATGCAATGCATCACAAAATAGAACTCAAACTGGCCAAACAGGGCAGGTAGCTCCCACACTCAGACTGATAAAATATGGTCAGGTAGTCTGAGTCATATATGAGTATAACAGTACCAGTAGAATTACAATCTGGAGTGGAAGGAAAACAGCTCCCCTAAGAAGGGAATACTGTCCCCCAAAAAGGAAGGTGCTGGGCAGTTATAACATAGAGGTCCACCACCTCCATGCAATTCTCACATAAAACTTTCAACACCCTTGAAACTGAAATACTTTTATATTATTAAAAAATTGTCATTTCCATTTTGTACATTTGAAAAGTGGTTGAGTTCTTCTACACTTTATACTATGCTGACTGGATGTAACTGGTATTTTTTTTATTAATTTAGCTTTATCTTTGGCCCTATTAGAGCTATGAGGCCTCCCTAGATGGCCAACTCCTGAGGTCAATGGAACAGTATTTGTAGACCCTTACCTCACCTGAATTCCAAAACCTGCCCATGTCTTCTATTTGGTCCTCATACTCTGGATTTTGACTTTGATGTCTCCCTCAGATGTCATAGTAAATGTATGTACCTTTTTTATGTGAAGTGTTCCTCGCCCCCAAATTGTCATCTCAGGTTGGATCCCATGTGTAGCTATGCAGGCTGTGAACTACACAACTTTTGGGAGTGCCATATGTGGGGACAAAACCCCAAAAAGCAGTTTCCAGGCTCTCGGCCTCACATAGAAAGGTGCTGGCTCGGGTAGTAAATGGCCATCAACTGTGATCAGATGCCAGCAGCTGTGGCTAGTTGGCCGTCAGCTGTAACCCGTAAGCCATTGGCCACTAATATAACGGTTGTGGCTACGCTAGCAAGGAGATGGTGGCTGGCAAGCACGGACTGCTGTTAGGCAGATTGTGTAGATCCTGCTTCCTGTGTCTCCAGCCCAGCCGCCAGCGAGAATATACTGGTTTGATTCCCCTATCTATGGCTCCGTGGGTGTTCCTTTTTGGCCTTACCGTGTCCTGCGTTCTTGGGCGGGGAGTGGGAGCTGAGACCCTGCACGACAAATGGCGCAGCGAGCAGGGTCCCCTGCGTGACACATGGTGTAGTCGGCAGGATACGGTGCTGGCTAAAGCTTTCCGAAGGGCAGTGGAGCAGTTTGTGCGTATGAAAGCACCATACTCCAAATCAATGGAGCTTCCTCGTATTGTGTACTGTGGAGGCCCTGTCTCAAGCCTGTGCATCATGCTAACCATTTTTGCTTAGTCTAACTTCTGGTGTTGTCTTTTTCAACCTACTCTATTCTGTAGTTCCTTGCCCTTCATTGTCCAAACTCCTTCTGAAGGTGAGCTTTTTCTGGTCTCAGAATGGTGAGCATTTTATACAATGAGGTTAATCAATTGGATATAAAAACATAAAGGATTTCTTATCCAATATACAGTGAACTCGGAAAGCCAAGATGGTAGCCTCTAATACAACCTTCCCAATTATTCAAATGCACCATCGAATTGCAGCCACCTGGTGAACCTGGCATCTCTTCCTTGCCTTTGGACAACCATGGCTCAGCTGTGTAGACCATGTGTTATCACTCAGGGCTTCCCATAAATATTATCCCCAAGCACCAGCTAAGGGACTAGTGAATTATTGTGTATGTGGAAGGGCCTAGCACATACACATTAATGACTAGATTGACATTTAGAAATGGGTCATTTTTCCCTTTCTCAATAAAAGTAAGCTTTGTGGATTTAAATCTCTAATGCTGGGTATTTTTCCCCCTCAGCATTATGTTACCATAAAAGTAAAGGTGTAACAAATGGTTTGCTTATCTATCATTACTAATGAAGTAGTTGAAAACAGCTTAGAAAACAGTTTTCTGCTTTTATTTAGCTGAAAAACTATCAGTTTCTACAGCTTCCTTTTTATGCAGATGAGGATACTACTCATTTTGCAGACATTATTATGGAGGGATATCATTGATCATGTCCTCGGGGTAATAAATAATTACTCTACTAACGTATTGCTCTGAAAGAAACTGACATGAAGTAGTTTCAAATTAACCACTGCTAATTGCATGCATTGTTTCATACTTATTACTGCAATCTGATTAACATACCACTGACTAGAACTGGCAGGAAAGGTTCTTTCTCCTCTATTTTAACTTGTTTTAGTTAAAAACTTGACTAAGTATGGAATTCACATTGACTTAGAAGTTCAGAAATCTAATGCTGACGTAAACACGACCACTGTGGTATAATGAGCTTGACTACAGCCAGAATTTTTTATTTTCATGAATGTCTGTTTGGAAAATGGAAGAATTTTTAGACATGTCCTAGGGAAAAAGTGCCTTTATTATATTCATAATATATTCTAGATTTAAAAGCCATAAATTTCTGATACCATTAATTTCAATAACATATTGAACATAAAAAAGAATTTCCAATTCACAGTTTAAAATGGAGTTTGTTTGTAGGAATAAAAAAATAAATAATTTTTGGCTTTGCTGCTAAATCTGCCATAAAATTCTAAAAAACTATAAAATAGTAACTTTCAAATATTGCTGTATATTTGTTATTGTGATTATTATTCCCAGTTATTTTCTCAAACTATTGAGATAATATAAAAGGGTAAATCAAGTTGTTATGCTTATAAATATGAAATTAATTGGTTACCCCAATAAGCATTTTTATCATGGTTCTTCTGCTGTTCTGTCCGAAGTTCAAAGGTAAAATATACACTGTCAATAGTATTTCCATTAAAGTTTCAAATCTACGTTTTATGTACCAGTGTTTACAAACACTTAAACAGTATTCTTAATGCAGCAGATACAGACATTATTCTATGCACTTTACAGTTAGTCATTTAATTTTAAATATGACCCCATGAAATAGATACTATTAATAGCCTATTTTAACAGAGGAGGAAACTGAGGCACAAAGAGGTTAGTTACCTTTTCCAGATTAGGGCATTAATATATAGCAGGGCTAGGATTCAAGTTCGTAGACTGGCTCCAGAAGCCATGCGCTCTAAGGGTATACTACACTACCTTAGCATGTGGCCCTAGGACATTTGAATATAATGTCAGTTGATGAAGTAAGATGTATTTTTGTGATGGAAGGCATTGAAACTGATTCTTAAAATGTTGGCCTGGACTTTGATTTATAGCTGATACTTTTTCCCAATTATAGTCAGCTGATCTGCTTACGGACTCCTGGCCTTTCTTTGAATTTTTGTGCCTATCCTGCATTACTCAGCACCCTCAACCATAGAAGTCCATCTATAATCAGGTATGCTGGATCCCCCTCGTATTATCTTGGACTGTGCATATCCTTTCCCAACTGAGTTTAATGGCTTTATATTGAAAGCTTGAAATCAGCCATGGTAGAATGATATACACCATGGAAACCAGCTAATGTCTTCTCCCTCTATCCCTTGCCCCACCCCTTTGGAGATTTGGTTTACTTCCACAACGCGGCCTACAATCTATTACCATTATGTCCCAGTATGAACATAGCCCAAAACACTGGGGTTTTCATATATCTTTACTTCATGCTCCCATAAGGTATCAGGAAGTCAATATTCATAAGATTGAACTCTTCCTGGACCCCAAAGAACCCAAAATGGCAAAATCTCATTAATGGGACTATACAGGAATATTATACAGCACATGTGCTCTCCCTTACATTTTTGTACTCATGGAAGACATTACTAATCAATCATGATGTGACAGACCCTGGCCCCAGCTCCAGAATCCTGCTCGATATAATGCCCTAGAGTCTAGAGAGCTGCTGCCAATAATTCAGATTAGGTACAAGAAATGAAATTATGTACCATCCCTCAGAATCAGAAATTCTTATTGTTCCCTATGATATTTCCACACAATATAATTTATAATTGTTCTCTAAGTTACAGAAAGGTTTTTAAAATGGTGATGACAAAGATAAACTTTTTAAGTTGTTCTGAAAATTTTAATATTTATAGCCTAAGGTCTAGCTACTATTCTAACTGACATAGCCAATTTTACAATACTCTACAAAGTATTTTAACATTTATAATTTTACTAAAGACTTCATACTCATGGACTGTTATATACTCATGACTAAAGATATACAGAGGGTGTCAAAAAATGTATACACATTTTAAGAAAGGAAAAAACTATTAAAATTATAATACTCAATATATACCAATAACAAAAGATGAATACAAGTCACCTTTGACTTCTGCAATTACAAGAGGGGCTCAAAGTGGTTACCATCAGCATCCAGATACTTATGATTATGGTGAACTACTGCTTGAGCAACGTTGACCAAAGTGTCCACTTGTATACATTTTTTTGGCACTGTCGGTATGTCTGATGTTAATATTGCCTCGTTAGTCAATGTTCTTTGTTGGTGGAAACTAACCCAATCTTAATATTCTCTGTCTTGGTGATCAAAAGGTGAGAACTTTGTTTTGCCACAGATATCAAAATTTATCATTAAGACATTGTTTGAAAATAGAACAGTTCAAAAATGTTTAAATATTACACATTTTCTCCTCATCCTTCTCCTTTTCAACTTTTTATAAACAGCCCTCTTTACTTTTTATGGTTTAGAAAAGGAAACAGCAGGGGTGTAATACATTATTTCTAAATACATTATTACTACAGCTTATATAGTTTTAAGGTGTGGAGGGGTCAACTATCTGACAAACAGTGAAAACCATCTGTTAAGCGATGAGATTGTGTCATCCATATCTGTTAGGAATAAAGTCACCTAACATCTGTATATATAGTGAAGACAATTCATGATCTCAAGAAATCACTATCCAACCATGTGAAATGGCATATGCATTTGCAAATATGAGAGTTAAGTGAGAGCAAAGTGGGAAGCTTATAATAACTTTTGGAGAAGAGAAAGCCTGAGTTGAGTGGAGAAAGTTGTTAAGAGCTAGGTCCAGAAGTGTTAGTGAGCTTCAGATGGGTGTGGACGAGTGAGAAGAAAGGGAATGTGAGACGGCTGGTGTGAGCGAAGGCTCAGGGGGTGGGCTGGGCATGCCTTACTCAGTGGACAGGCATACATCAGAATGCAACAACCATCTGCATTGGGGGGGAGTATTAACAAAAAGGTTTAATGTGAATGCTGAACAAAAGGGTTGGACTTTATTTAGAATTACGTATTGAGATTGGCCTCATCTCAGTCTATCAAGCCATTATAATTTCACGTCATGTTTTATGAACAGAAGTATACTAATCTAGATATGAACACTTGCTCTGCAAAGGTAAGTTTCTTTCCTAATGTCATAGGAGCTGTGAAACAAGCACAGGATTTAGAGTTAGAAAGACCTGGATTTGAATTCTGGAACTGCCACTGACTAACCGATGATTTTTGTATATTGCTTACCCTTTTTGAACCTTAGTTTCTCCATGAGGATAATATTACATAGCTGCTGAAGCTGGGGAGGAGAGTTAACTATAATTAATCATTCCATTTTATAACCAGTTGAGAGAGCAATACAGGATTTGGAGAGAAAGAGATAAAAATATCAGCTTCACTGGCAGTAGCTATGGCTTGCCAAACAACGTTCAGATCTGTGGCATAATCAGAATTCCTAATTCCGAACCCAACTGGAGACAGTAGCCAGTGGTTATCATCTGAGAGCTGACTTACTACTTTCATGTATATGTGAGACAGACATCTTCTGGAAATGACCAGAAATATTTAAGTGATGGGATGAGACATTTCAGGAGTTGACTTTGGCAGGAATAAATGGAGTAGAGGGCAAGAGACAGCATATTACTATCAAAATGGCCCCATTTAAACTCCATGCTAGAGTGACTAATGGAAATATGTGATACCAAAAGAAGCAAGTGAAATTATCACAGAGGTAAATAGAGAGCCTAATAATGGCAGCGTAAAGGAGGGAGAAGCAATCAATTCTATCCAGCGTGATAAGAGAGCAGGAAAGGTTTCACAGGACTGGTGGTTCAAGAAGTAAGGGAAAACAGGCTCTTTCCCTTCTATTTTTTTTTAACAGCATCCAAATGAATTTTTGGATCTGGCTGTTGAGCAAATATCTGAGTCATAACCTAGGATCAGCTGGATATAAGGGGTTTCCACCAGCAGTCCATGAAAACCAATGTTTTAAAGCATCTATTGGGCCACTACAACAATCAGCAAGCTGTTTAAACAGTTGATTTTGTTGGCAGCCCAACCAGTTTTTAACTAAATCATGAAAACTGGCCTGGGGGAGCAGCCTGAGATTATTCCAGCCCTGCCTTTGCACAGCCTGAAATTCCCTTTCTGTTACAAATTTCTGCCCCAGTGGGGTTCTCATACTTTTGGCATTTTTTGTAATGGATCATGAATCAGCTAGCCCTACGGGCCAAGGAGAGGAAAAAAATGTGTAATCCCCCAAATAAAAGTCAATCCAGCTAGGATGTCTTCATCTATTTTTCAGTGGGAGAAAAATACAGCTGAGCTCAGAGACTTCTATCAAACATCACTAGTTGGATGGGTTTGTTTGTTTTTAGTTTTTAGTTTTTATACTTTCAAGTTTCGAAGGGCATAATGAAGATATAGCCTCAGCAGCATCACTTAGAAGAGTTATTTTGCAAAGCTTGGGTAGTGACACTTCTGCAAAATGCACATGCACATGAGCAAACATAGAGAAGTGTGAATTCAGGAAAGCAGCCAAATGCACATCAGAGCTGCAGAATGTCACAGTGAAGTGAAGGAAACTTGTAAACACCTATCAGTATTTTTAGGTAGAGAATATTCTAACATATTGCCAGTGGGTGCTGCCTATGCCTTCATTTCCCTAAGCTTTAAAATCAACTGATATTAAAGGTGATTTGAAAACAATAAAAAAATGACAGCTTTAGTTATTTAGATGGTGTGTGCAAGAGAGAGTGTGTGTGTATGAGTGTGCTCACGTGTGCATGCAGTGTGTGACGCTGCATGTACAGACCATGCGTTTGTAATGTGAGTCTTGCACAGACGAGGGAGCCCTCTACTGATTAGAATCTGTACTTGATGTAAACTGTAGAGGGTTGCTTTTAGTGCATTGTTTATGTATCTTCTAAAAATTCAGACATGTTGTTTCTTTTTCAAATCATGAGAGATTTTTTTTAAGAGAACTGTAGATGAAGGTTATCATATGCATGCAAGAACATATAATTCTTTCTATTTAAGGTAAACTCCTTCAACTTATTTAGAAAGCATATCTACGTTCACTCTTCAATCTTTTAATATAAAGGTGCTTTCATATAACACAATGAAACCACAATGTCTACATGACTGTAATGAAAATGTGTGACAGATCACAAAATCATTTGTCTGTTACTTTGGTTTACCAACACTATTTTTCCCCTGTAGATGTATTGTTTATTTTATACATTTTCCCAAATAGAGAAAGAAGACAATTTTTAAGGCTGACAACTTGAATTAATTCATATGAGTACGTTTAAATGGACTATATTTTAATATTCATGTTTAAATCATATTACTCTGTTTAGCCTAATATACATTAAGACTCATAGTCAAGTATAATATATAGTTTTTTCTTGTGTTTAGATGCCTGATTTTTAACTTTATGACTGCAAAATAATTATAAAATAATTATAATTCAACTCTTCAAGCATTTAAATCACTGGAAGAAAATGAAATATAATCAGATATGCTGTTCAGTTATTTTCAATATGGCTGGTCTAACAATGTTATGGGATAGTCTTCCTTATCCCCAAAATATTGATTACTATGTTGTTCATTATTAGACTGCTAACCACTATGGCCTTTAACAGAATTAATATTTTTCTTGGAAATTGACTTGAAATTTCATTTGCTTTTTTATGAATTAAAAAAGAAGCCTTTATGAAATCAATCTCAGCTTGGTACTAGGTGTCATTAAAAGAGCTACATCTGAAGTTAACATGGCAAGATAAGTGAATAAGCCATGAGAGTGATGTAGCTTTAACATCCATCACCTTTTGACCACGAACATTGATTTTGCTTCTGTGCCTATGCCCCCTTCCTCTCCCACTAATCCATCATTCTTTCTGTGGCTCCAACATTTAAGAAAAGCCTTGCCTTTCTTTCAATTGAGGATAAAATGTGAAAAGATAAACCAGACAAATTAAGATAATCTATTTACCCTGCTAATAACAGGCACCATTTATGGAATGCCTACCATGTGCCAATCCTTTTTTCAAAAAACTATCTAACTTTATTAGACTTAAAAGCTTCGGCACAGCAAAAGAAACCATCGACAAAATAAAGAGGCAACCAACTGAATGGGAGAAGGATTTTGCAAACAACACCTCCGATAAGAGGCTAATATCCAAAATATACAAGGAACTCATACATCTCAACAAGAAAAAGAAAACCAAACAACCAAATTGAAAAATGGGCAGAGCATCTGAAGAGACATTTCTCCAAAGAGGCATACAAATGGCAAATAGACATATGAAAAAATGTTCAACATCACTAATCATCAGAGAAATGCAAATAAAAACCACAATGAGATATCACCTCACCCCAGTTAGAATGGCTATCATCAACAAGACAAATAGTAACAAGTGTTGGAGATGCTGTGGAGAAAAAGGAACCCTCATATACTGTTGGAAATGCAGATTGGTACAACCGCTATGGAAGACAGTGTGGAGATTCCTCAAAAAATTAAGATTAGAATTACCATAAGACCCAGCAATTCCTCTCCTGGGTATCTACCCAAAAAATGTGAAAACATTTATCCATAAAGACAAGTGTGCTCCAATATTCATTGCAGCTTTTTTTATGGTGGCCAAGACATGGAAACAACCAAAATGTCCTTCGATAGATGAATGGATAAAGAAGTTGTGGTATATATACACAATGGAATACTATTCTACCATAAGAAAAGATGAAATAGTACCATTTGTGACAACATGGATGATCTTGAGATTATAATGCTAAGCGAAATAAGTCAGATAGAAAAAGTAGAGAACCCTATGATTTCACTGATATGTGGTATATAAAACTGAAAACAACGAAAGAACAAGGCAAATGAAGAAACAAAAACTCATAGACAATATTTTAGGGGTTACCACAGAGTAAGGGGGAGGGGGATTCTAAAAGAGGGTAAACGGGGTCTAACATATGGTGATGGAAAGAGAACTGACTTTGGGTGGTGAACACACAACGTGAGATATAGATGATGTAATACAGAATTGTACACCTGAAATCTATGTAACTTTACTAACAATTGTCACCCCAATTAATTTTAATTTAAAAAAAAGAAAGAAACCTGCAAGGCAATTGTCATTACCCCAATTTATTAGTTGGTATTTTGTTTGCAAATGACAGATCCCATTAAAAGAAAGTTAAGCAGGGGACTTCTTTAGAAAGATAATGGGTGTCTCACAGAATCCAAAAGTCAGGTAGTACGACTTTCCTAGGTTCATTGTAAATTATGATTTTTTTAAAAAGTCACAATTTTACTGTTAATTTCTGACCCTGATTTTAATTTGTTTTTAAGACAGGAGACCTGTTTTACTGTTTTTTCCTTACATTTTCCATGTATAGCTGAGAAAAGCTAAATGTCAAATCTATTCATAAACCAGCTAAATAATTTCCACAAACCTGCTCCATAGCGTGTAATACTTTCAAACTAAAGAAGTGCACAATAATCAACTCTAACAAGTGCTATAGACTTTCACATTTGGTTTGTAGTTCTGTCCCTTGTCTGATTCCTCTGCAGAGCATGGACAATGCTCCCTAGCTCCCCAAACACTTTCCCCATGTGGCTGAAGATGCTCACCTCTTACATGACTAGGGAAATGGCCACATAAGTAGGACTGACAAGACTGCAGCAGAGACTACTGAGCCTGTTCTCATAATTTAAGCACATCTCCATCTTGCTGATGCGGTAAATGGCGACTCAGTCTAAATGCACCTAATCTTGTTTAATTTGCCACCATTCATGGAATCTACTTTTCATTCTATTGGACTCTGTTTTGAGATTCTGTTCCAGGCTCCAACTCCACATAGGAATCTCCTGTATACCGTCTTACTGATCATTCAGCCTCCAGATGGAGAACATATATCGTCAGTGTTCTGTACCTGGATTAGACTATGGGGATGGGGGTGAGGGAAAGGTAAGATAAGATCATTCAGAAAATCTGCTTCCTCTTCTCTCCTGCAGAGGTCATTTGGGACAGGGAGGCTAACGTGATGGGGTGGGGTTGAGCTGTGTTGGGAGAGGCAGTGTCACACATGCAGTTGCCTCACACGAGGCCACATAAAAATGGACCTTGGAGCTGGACCATTTCCTTAGCAAGGGATAAAGAGCCCACACAGCCTGCGCTGGGTTTGTTGCCTTGTGTGGGAATATCTTCCCCTGTTTCAAGCTCAGTGTATGTTCCTTTGTTCTGCTTAAGCGAGTGCATCATATGGCAGCTGGACAACTCCACTACTATATCTGTCCTCCTGGGGAAGGGACAGGGTCCTTCTACTGCAGTATGCGGAGGGTTCAGGCAGGTCAATTGCTACCTAGAGAGACCCACTGGCCATGGGAGACTGACACCCACTTTTGAAGCTGATCTTGCTGTGTCTCTTCTCTGGGCGAGTAAAGCATTGTTGCATCCAATGCTTGACTGTTGTGCTTTCTTTGGTGACTTCAATACCAACTTGCAATGGGGAGAAGCGTTTGAACTTTTATTCCTGGTGGTAGTCAGAGTGATGATCTTTGCTGTCTGCCATGAAGTTGGAGTTCTCCTCTGAGACTGTTAGCCAGTGCAAGTTGTTCTCTTCAATAAGATAGTTCTGTTTCACTTACAGCAAAGACCTGATTCAGTTAGACTGTTCTCCTGTCCCCAGGTGAGAACAAGATCCCATGGCACAGTTTGTTGGGGAGTGGGCACCGTCACACAGCCTATGTATATAGCACCCTTCAGAGCCCTCCCCAGTCACAGTGTATGCGCATAGGCCCCTGGAAGCTGGGCAGTGCACAAGAAAAAACTGCTGTTACTTGAGTTTACACGATATTAGAGATGGATCATGCAGAGTCTGTGCTCTGTTCAATCATCAGAAATGGATACGTACAATTTGGGCACAGACATAAAATTTGTACAGGAAGAGGGCATTTAATCAAGTCTGAAAAAGAAATGATTGCATGTTGCTTCTTGGAAGGAATCATGTACTATGCTACATTTCCAATGCATTAATTTTACTGTCTGGGGAAAAAATTCCATAGAGTATTATGCTCATGTACACTCACTAAAGGAACAGTATTATTTTAATTTAGAAGCCGTTACTTCTCCTACATAACCACAAGGTGAGCAAACTGATTTTTTCAATTCGGTAGTTGCTCACTGAATAAATACAGGCAGTTACTCTGTACCTTCCCAGTACTTTGTGCCTGGTGATAGGACTGAGTCCTAGTGTTTTCTCTTTGTTCTTCATAATGGTACTGTTTTATAATGCTTTTCAAAATGCAAGACTCTTCAAACCTCATAGCTGACTGCCCTGAAAGCACTCTGCCTCAGGGGTTCACTGGACTGAAAATGTAATTCTGGTTCAAAAGCACGGCCAGCACAAAGATAAAATGCATCCTGTCAGAAAAGGCCTGGGCTAAGCCATTCAGTGAGCATGTCGCTAGTCACCTTCCCAGTCTAGGAAATGTAAGAACACATTTTTATCACGCAGCAATTTGGTCTCAACTAGGGGCTTTTGGAAAACCCCATCTATTACTCCTGGAAAACTCTTAGACATATTATTAACACCTGAAGCCCTATTTCATGTCTTGGACATTGATGTCCTTGAAAACCTGATGCCTCTTGAAATTTAAATATATTTTTAAAAAACTTATAATACCCAGGGATGTTTAAGATTAACCGAGGTAATCTGTATAAATCGTATAGTTCAGTGCATGGAACATAGGAAGCACTCAATAGATATTATCATTATTGTCATAATTTTCCTAGGTTTAGTATTCAAGTAAAATTTTGTCAGTTGTTCTTAAATGACACATAGAGACCAATCAGTGTTAAATAAATTCAACTACTCTAGGTGTCAGCGTAGATAATCATATAATGGTATGAACATTTTAAATCCAAAGTTGTCAGTTATCTTCTATCTGACTGATGAAGTTAATGAGCGGCTGTGAATTTGGTGATCTGAATAATTCATCTGTGTCAAGTAGTTAGGGTACTCTGCAAAGACTTGAATTCACAATCCCACAATTTGGAGTCATGAACCTGGATTCAATCCCAGTTCTCCCATGTAGTAGCTGTAAACCTTGAAGTGATTCACAGTCGCTGCATGGTATAGATTCTCCAGCTTTATCTAAACTACTCTTCCTCTACAGGGACTCTCCAAAGCCATTTCACATCCAGAAAGTAGAACAAAGGCTGAAAACGTGGAATTTAGCATCTGACAGATCAAGTTGTGTCCCATTTCTAACACTCACTAGTTAGGTGACCTTGGAAAAGTTCCCAAAGCTCTCTAAAACTCAGTTTCTTCATTGGAAACTGAAAATAAAATTAGTGTTAACTCCATAGCTGGCTGTGAAGATTTAGTAAAGAAATGTTCATAGCACAGTGCTTGCAACATGCTAAGTTTTGGAAAGTTATTGGTTCTAACTAACATTATCTTTATTATTATTTTGTCTCAGTTTCCCCTTATCTAGAATTGAAATAATTATATCAGCTTTGTCTGTGCTATAGGTTCTTTCGAGTATCAAATGAGTTAATGTGTTATCTAAAACTAGATATATAAAAACAGAATTTATAAATTATCTTCTTGGGCAGAACAATACTTGGAAAACAGTGTCAAATGCTAAGGCTTAGAAAATGTCTCATTAGAAGCCAGATTAATTTTAAGCTTCTCTTATGTCTGTTACTGTATGAGCAAAGTAAAACTGGAACTATTTATCCAGCTATTGCAAACTGTCAAGGATAAAGCCACATTGTCCTAGATCCAAGGTTAATTTAGTTAAAGTAAAACTTATTGGTATCACATTTATGAAGTAGCCTTTTTTCTTTTTCAATTAACAGTTGGGACACTGTATTTTGTTGTTGTTCTTATTGTTCTCCAGATGGGAAGGCTGAAGTTTCTTAATATTTCATCTAAGCTTCCCTGAAAATTAGAAATATGAAAGACTATTTACCCAATGGTAAATATTCTTTGAAATCTGTATACCTAGAGATGTGATGTTTTTTCATAGACAGATTTACATATTCTTTATTTTCCCCTAAGAAGATTGTCAGATTTTCATTCTTGAATTTGTAATCTAAGGTCTGGTCACTCTATAGAATTGGTTAACGCTATACTATAGTTCTTGAATAGTTTGGGGAGGTTTTTTGAAGATATTTTCAGAAAGTTACTATGTAGAAGATTCTATTTTTTTCTCTCAAAATTGTTGGAACTCTTGATACAAATGCAAAACAATATGCATAATATTTTAATGTATGTTCATATTGGGACTCATCTAAAAATATTTAGTACAACTTATTGAAATGGTATTCAAATCCAGGGTTTTACCTGTTATACTGGTCAATTGAATTGAATCTATTTTGGAAAATTCAAACAAGTAACAAATGCACACAAAAAGAGACATAGATAAGCCAGATGTAATGATTGGAATTAAAATTAGCATTCTTTCATCTTCTCTTGTCTGATTCCTTTTTTATTTTTTTTATTGGGGAATAATTGGGGAACAATGTGTTTCTCCTGGGCCCATCAGCTCCAAGTCGTTGTCCTTCAATCTAGTTGTGGAGGGCGCAATTCAGCTCCAAGTCCAGTTGCTGTTTTCAATCTTTAGTTGCAGGGGGCACAGCCCACCATCCCATGCAACCATGTTGCTGAGAGCTCGCACCCTAACAAATTGAGCCATCCAGCCACCCCTCCGGAAGCTCAGTGGCAGCTTGTTGTCTTCAATCTCATTGTGGAGGGCGCAGCTCACTGGCCCATGTGGGAGTCGAACCCTGCAATGCTGTTGTTCAGAGCTCGCGCTCTAACCAACTGAGCCATCCGGCCGCCCTTGTCTGACTCTTAAATGGAATATTTTCTAAGAATCTATCCTTAATTCTCTTCTGTTTTCCATAATGATTTCTATGAGCTATTCTATCCAAACCTTTTACATTAAATTCTACTCCTACTCTCAGTGACTTTCCATTTTTTACCTTTCTTTTGAAGTTCATATCTGTATTTCCAAATGTCAACCAGAAAATTCTACCAGTGTGTCCTATATGACCATAGTTGAACATCCTTTCACTCTTTTCTATATATCTGTTCTCTTCTTTATGTGTCTTATATTATCGAATGTCATATCATCCACCTGAACCTCCAAAGTAAAAATCTAGAAAATGTTATCAACTTTTCTTTTTCACCCATTTCCACATCTAAGTATTTCTCAATACTACCACCTAAATCAGTGTTTTAGTCTAGTTTCTTCCCATTTCTTTTATATTGTGTATTATCTCTGTCTCTATGCTCCCTCTCCTCCAATATAACCACATTTATCAAAGTTATGTTTCTAAAATATATATCTGCTCATGTTACATGCTTAAAATCCTTCAGTGGGCCCCTAGCACCTTTTAAAATCTAAATGCTTAAGTGCCAAAGGCCTGACATCTTTAATTATCAGGCCTCATTCTACCTTTACAGATTTGGGCTTGCAATTGTCCCCATGTCCATTTATGTATTCTACCATATATGATGCATTTTTATTTGATATTCCCTTCTTACCTTTAGTAAGTAATATTCTGCCCAAATATTTCCGTTAACTTTTCTTGAAATTCCTTTTCCCCATTTCCCTCTGGAGTTGTACAGTGTCACAGCCCTGCGATGTGTGCTCATGTTATGAACATGTTTATAATTATAATTGTTCCCTTATAGATGTGTCCCTGCCAATAAATTGCCTTTAAGTTCTTTGAGGAATTTTGCCACTTATGTATTTGAATTCCTATATATTTTGCTGATCACACAGTAAATATCACTATCTGTTTTGAATGAATGAATGAATGAATGAATGAATGAATGGCAGATGAAGTAGGCCATCCACCCAAGACTACAAGATGAATCCTCTTCTGTGTTTCACTATACCTAAACTTTGGATATAAATTTTTAGACTATTAGAGAGTATAAAAACTAATTCAAACATTTCTTGTTAAAATGAGTGTTTTTGTTCACAAATTGCTTCTCCATGTGGTTATTATTGTATTAAACATGCTGGTCAAATGTGTTTTGATTCACACACCAGTCAGACTTACTGTTTCTGTAGTGGCAAGAATAGAGTAAAATTTCCCCTCAGCATAGTATTTTACATCCAGAAATTATGGTGTCCAGGACTAAGTTTTGTTTTTGTTTTTGTTTTGTTTTTTTACATCATTTAGGGTTGATTCTCTTGCATATATATGTTGGCTGAGTTTAGTTTCCAACCATAAGGCTCATGTTCAAAGCTAGAGGGAACACTGGGTTCAAACTATAAAATAAGTAAAAGATTATAGAGGGATAGTTACTAGGGTGGTTTGTGTTTATGTGTGTGTGTATTCTGTGTTCTGATAGTCTACTTCCCATACTAACAGGGCTCATAAAAGCATCTTGTACAGCATCTTTTTTTGACTAAACAGCATGTCGTTGTCTCTGCCTCATAAATTATGGAAAGTTGTCTCTTCTGCACATTAATATAGGATGTGATAAATTGGTTTGGGTTAGTGTTACCTAGTTACTTCTCATAATTCTCCTACCCCCGAATTATTCAATTCAAGCCCAGAGCCATTGCTCCTGGTACTTGACTATAAAATTATGTATACATCACAAAGACAAAGAGATGTTACCCACAAGACTTTGAAAAGTAGATCCTCAATTTTAACACTTGTCAGAAGTATTAACACTTACCACATTGTACATTGCTATTTAACTAAGGGGCTTATATCTGTGTCCATATAATATAAATGTGACTTCACCCAGAAAACTATTCCTCCTGGAAAATATCTGCAATATTCTTGAAATTACCAAAACTGCCAAAAAGGCACACAGATACTTTGTTGTGACAAGACTTATTTCTCCTCTTGGGCAAGATTTGAAGCCAGAGCCATGAGCATTTACACTGGTCAATAATTCCCAGACACATTTTTGGATAAGACACAGAGAATTACCTTCAGCCTCAGCTCTTTCCATTGGACTAATTTTCCTGCACCTTTTAAAATTGTTCTGTATGCTGAGTGACCTTCATCCTCTCCAGATATTTTGTCTCAGGCTGCAGAATCATGACTCTGTGCATGATTAAAGCATTGATATGCCCTGCAAGAGTGTTTGGATTTATCTTTCGGTGCATTTAGTGCAGGAGTCATACTGAATTAAATACTTAGAGATTTAAAGGTATTAAGTTATATGAGATCTGGCAAACTTGTTGCAATGATGTTGCTAACCTTTTATTCTATCAGAGGGATTATTCATTATGAATTTGTACCAACTGGACAAACAGTTAACCAAGTTAACTATTTGAAAGTGCTGAAAAAATTGTGTGAAAAAGTTAGACGACCTGAACTTTTCGCCAACAATTCATGGCTCTTTTATCATGACAATGCACCAGCTCACACAGCACTACCTGTGAAGGAGGTTTTAGCCAGTAAACAAATAACTCTATTGAAACACCCTCCCTGCTCACCTAATCTGGCCCCAATGGACTGCTTTCTTTACCTGAAGATAAAGAAACTATTGAAAGGAAGACATTTTGATGACATTCAGGACATTAAGGGTAATACGATGACAGCTCTGATGGCCATTCCAGAAAAATAGTTCCAAAATTGCTTTGAAGGGTGGACTAGGTGCTGGCATCAGTGCATAGCTTCCCAAGGGGAATACTTTGAAGGTGACCACAGTGATATTCAGCAATGAGGTATGTAGCACTTTTTCTAGAATGAGTTTGCGAACTGAATTGTCAGCCCTTGTGTTGATTATAGCACCATAATTGGTGATTTTCCTGAAATGAAGGCAAAAAAGTAGAATTTACCAAAAACACTATAATTAGTGAATTATACATCTATTTTATTGTTTATTTGATCATAACAGGTCTAAAGAGAACATTGAGATGAGCGCAACAATAATTCAGTTAAGCTGTCTTTGATAATTTGCTGATTTGCAGTCATATTAAAAACTCTATGCATATATGTATTGTGTATATATTAATCTCATTGCTACTAAAATATACTTACTAAGGTAGGAGAGCAAAACATGGTTTATTTATGAATTATTAGCTTGATTTATAACTTTTAAACATAAGACAAGAGCTATGTTATCTTCCATTTGTTTATTTGCTGCAGGCCCACAAATGTTGGAGACAGGCACCCAATTCTCTCTCTAAGACAAGTTTAAACACTTGATTTTTACCAGCACGTTGGGAGGCTTCAGCCATTCCAATAAACTTTATGTTTGGTCAACAGTAATTTAAGAATCTTTAGTTTAAAAATTAGTTTAAAAAGTTAAGTTTTCTCTAGTTCTACAGTTTGAACAATTGAATACAAAGGATTTAGAACAAAGGATTTAAAGTCCAATCTGGGTTTAAAATCTGACCCCACCGTGAAAAGGTGCTCAACATCACTAATCATCAGGGAAATGCACAGTGAGATACCACTTCAAACTAGTCAGAATGGCTTTTATGAAAAAGTCAACAAATAACAGTGTTGGTGAGGCTGTGGAGAAAAGGGAACCCTTGTGTACTGTTGGTGAACTGCAAACTGATGCAGCTCCTATGGAAAACAGTATGGAGGTTCTTGAAAAAACTAAAAATAAATAAATCATATGACCCAGCAATTCCACTTCTGGGTATTTATTTAAAAAAACAAAACACTAATTTGAAAAGATATACGCACCCTTATGTTCATGGCAACATTATTTCCAATAGCCTAGACATGGAAGCAACCTAGGTATCCGTTGATAGACAAATGGATAAAGAAGTTGCATGTGTGTATATATATAGAGAGAGAGAGAGTGGAATATTATGCAGCAATAAAAAAGAATTAAGTCTTGCCATTTGTGACAACATGGATATATCTAGAGGGTATTATACTAAGTGGGATAAGTCAGGCAGATAAAGACAATTATCATATGGTTTCACTTATCTGTGGAATCTAAAATAACAAAACAAATAAAATAAAACAAAAACAGACTTATAGAAACCGAGACCAAAGGAATGGTTACCAGAAGGGAGGTGGTGGGGGGAATGAGTGAAAAAGGTGAAGAGGAATACAGTCAATAATATTGTGATAGATTTACATGATGACAGATGATTACTAGTTAGTGAGGAGATCACATGGTAAGGTATATAAATGTCAAATCACTATATTGTACACCTGAAACTAATATAACCAATACAATATTGTATACCTAAATAAAATAACTAAATTTAAATTTAAAAATTAAATATATAAATCTGACCCCCATTAATTATTAACTAAGTAGGTGAGGGGAAGTTAATTAACCTGTTTTGTCTTCAATTTTCACCTCTAAAATGAAGACAATTTTATAACTTCTTTGGATTGTTGTGAAGGCTAATAGTTTTTAACCTAATAAATTAGGTACTATGTAGTAGGTGTTATTGTCATTGTCACTGTTGCTACAACAAAGAACATAGCTAGATAATACATACACACACCAGACCTGCCAGAGCAGCATTCTGGGGATAAATGACAGGCACAGCAGCGGGTATATGAGGCTCTGATTATCCGTGCATTCCTGGGGAGACCCAGAGGTGGAGGTGAGTTGGGAAGTGTGGGGTCCCAGGAACTCACTGGGGTACGGGTGCGAAGTTTACCAGATCAATGCAGTTTTACATTTGGCTGTGTGGGGAAGGGACCAACACAGGAAATATGGTGTCCCCTGTAGGCTACATGGGAGGACGGTTCAACAGAGGGATAATGGCAGCTGTCCCTCTAGCCCTCGACTATAAGCCATGCAACTCAGTTTTTCCCTGTATGCCTCTTGTGCCTTATGATTTGCCATCCCTCTGCCAAAGCCCAGAGTGAGTGCCTGTGAGCAGGTGAGTGTGTACAGGCCCTTTTGGGGGATGTGTAGGTTTCTAGCAGCCTTCCATCTCACCTAGACAGGTGGGATCCTCACTGATTTTCACAGCAAGATGTTCTGGGGACTCCTTTTCCTGGCACTGTAACCCTGGGCTGAGGCGCCTGATGTAGGGCTGAGATTCTTCACTCTTCAGAGGGGACCTCCACCACCAAGATATCCCTCCTGAGGCTCAGCCACCACATGTGAGTGTGGGACCAGCCTGTGTTACATCTCTGCCCCCCTACCATTCTCACTGTGACCTCTTCTTTATATCTGTAGTTATAAGAGCTCTGTTTAGACGGTTCTTGAGGTTGATTGTTTTATAATTTTGTTGTAATCTTAATGTGGTCATGGGAGGAGGCAAGCTCTACATTTACGTACTCCGCCATCTTGCCTGGAACTCTTTGCATGGGGGGCAGGGGAGTCTAGTCTTGAACAAGTGGCTTTCTAATCCCTCAAATATTATGTAATACACGCACTAATTTATTTGCAATAACATCAGTTTATATTTTAATTGGCCACACTTCCATTTCAGATTGTCTCTAAACTTGAGTTATAATTCTCACTAATAGAGTTATAATCTATGTAGGTGTGTGTGTGGGGGGGAGCTTACTTAATATAAGGATATATTTTATTTTAGTCTTTAAGTGACGTTCAAAATGAAAGTCTAATTTGTAAGTGTATTTATTTTTAATAGGAGAAAACAGTTTATAAATAATTATGACAAAAATATCATTGCAAAGAATGAAAAGTGGTATTGAATGTCAAATATAATTTAAAAAGTCATGAGGATATATTATACAGCATAGGGAATACAGTCAATAATATTCTAATAACAATGTATAACATCAGATAGGTAATAGGCTTATTAAGGTTATTACTTTGTGAGGTATATAAATGTCTAATCACTATGTTGTTTTGTACACCTGAAACTTATAAAAAAAAGAATGAAAGGTGGTAGCATGTTTAATTATGAATTTATGGCAGAATACAGAATTATCTTAAAATGCCATATTTTGAGATAGATAAATTATTTGTGACTATGGCTTTTGCTTTTTCTTTCTTTATGTGAGAACTTTTACAACTAATTCATTATACATATAAACACATATGAAATCATTTAAGGAGCTGATCTTTTAGGTGCCAAAATTCCACCCCAAATTGCAAGTACAAACCTTTTTTAACAAGCGTTTATTTTTAAGACTTGTTGATCTTAAGAATTGCCTGTTCACTATGGCAATTCTAGCAGGCACCATCAAACCACTAATAACATAGAAGAGAAAAGTGAATATATAGACTTGGAATAACTCAGTGATACTATATTGAGAACTAATGACAAGTATTGGATTGTTCCTTTAGAAATATTAAAAGTTGGTTGAAAAGTATATGCACTCTTGTTCTATGAGACTCCCAAACAGAGGCCGCATACTTATTTTTTCCGTAAGCATGTGAAATTGTTAGTGTGCTTTCTCGAAGAGGCTAGATTCTTGTTGTAGTATACTCATTTTAGAGCTTCAGTGGAGATAAAGATAACATTGGGTGATTTGCTCTTTTGTGGAACTTGGGTACATAATTCTGGGCCTGTTTCAGGTCAGGGGAATTCTCTTATCCCTGCACCCATTGAATGTTGTTCCTAGAGCAACACAGTCTTCCCTTGAGGAAAGCAGAACTGATATGACCGTGTCTGGGAAGCATAAATATTACACGTACAAGCATAAAATTTGCTCCCCTAGTGTGTTTCATTCTATTACAGAAATGGTTTGGAAGGATGCTGCCAGTTTTGCATAGGCGAATACAAATGGGTTGGTCTGCTGTTCAACAGCAGAACCAGGGGCTAGAACTTAACACTAGCTCTTGATCATTTGTCGTGATTCAACATGTCCCCCTCCCAGCCTTTAGGCATTGTCTCCTCACTAACTCCCGCTTGCTTCGTTCTACACTGGCTAATGAACATGGACTTTTTGTACTGTTCTAGCCCCCTTTCAGCTCATGAGTTATGTTTTGCCCTCCAAGCCCTCGCTTCGAGTCCTAGCTCTGATTTGGACACTAGGGGTCCAGTCTTAAAGCTTCTTGCTTGCTCGGATGGTGCTCTGTTGGGTCACAGAGACTGAACGTCAGGTCTGGGGTCTCATTATTTAGCATATTCGTATTTGAGTCTCTCATTCACAGCAGAGTTATTATAAATTACTTTCAAGAATTAGGTAAATGTACAGGTAGGGGTAAAATGAAGCCCAATAATTTTCTCTTTTCCCCCCACAATCCTCCTTACACTATTAAAAATGGAATAGGCTTAAGATGCAGAAAGCAACCCTACATAACCCCTAAACACAATGTTTGGCAGAAAATAAATATTAGGAATTTAATTTTTATAATAATTGTTAACGAGAGTAGAGTATATTCGTTTTAAAGCACAGGCAGTTATAATAGTTACTTTTACTTTTTTTACAATAATTAGCCATTAGTTGAAGTATAGTTTGACACTGAACAAAAATCATTTTAAAAAGTAAGTGTGCGAGAAAGAAAGGGCAAGTCAAAATAGCAGAGGGCACAGTCAGCTACTTACTTATATCTATAAGTTAGGGAGTTTCAGGCCTAGCGAGAGGTTTTCTGAAAGAACTGACACACTGCAAACTCTTAGCTGGAGTTGAAGTTATTCTGGGAGGGGACATCCATATTGAATTCTGAGGAAGTCAAGAACATAGCAGTAGGGGAAAAAAACAAACAAACAAAACCAACAGATTTTCTATTTAAAATAGTTAAGTGAAGGAGAAAAAAATGGTTGAAGAAAATAAGAGAGGCTTGGGATTATAATAATAAAGACAGATTAATTCCCTTCAGAATGAATGAGCTTCCTAATAAAGAACATTTCTGGATGCATTACTATACCCACTATGAATATGAGATGCCACATAATACAGTGACCAGTATATTACAGTTTATAAAGTATGTTTACTTTTAATTTTTCAATTAATTTTGATTGTGACTGTGTGAAGTGGATTTTTGTGCCTCATTTTCATTTTTAGTTGAATAAACTGAGGCTCAGAGAGGTAAATTAACCCTCAGACAAGATTTTATAGTAAAAGTCAAGACTCAAACCCATGACGACTGACCCCATGACTTGTGATTCATAACTTTACTCTTTTTACTTCACCACAGCTACCTAATAAAGGGTTGCCACAAACAGTCAAAATTGGAAAGGCCCTTTCACATCTAAGTTGCCCAAACTGTCATCCTAACTAGGGTAGCTCACAAACTCTGCCAGTGGTCCTGCCCCTTCTTGAGAATTATTTTCATTCCATTATGAAGAGCTCTAATCATTAGAATATTCTTTTGTATATGAAACCACAGTCTGACTTCTATAGAGCACATACGAGTATGCCAAATAATACGTAGTGCGATCTAAACATGATGCGTCAGTAACCTTAAAACTAACTCTAAGGGTAATTCTTCTCTAGAACAGATACAGTTGCAGCAAAATTTCACATTTGTCGTGGGGCAGAGTGGGGAGACTGTGCTCTTTAAAGGCAGGGAGACCCATTCAAATCTTGGCTTTACCGTATGTTAGTTCTCTCTGAATTTCTGTTTTCTTATCTAAAATGAAGATGGTAACACCAATTTTTCAGGGCTATTATGAAAAATGATTACTATATGTGCATAGTTGGTGATTTAACATAGCTATTATAATTCATGGCTACGGACTTTTAGTTACCTATTCAAGAGAATATGAGACAATATGAATTTTCTAGATAGCAAATTTCATTTTTGAACCCAATCTTTGATGAACTGCCTCATAACCTCTTAGAATTCCACAGTTCCTTTTTGTTTCTTGGGGAACTCAAAAAAAGACTTAGGAACAAAGTTAATGAAAGAATGAATAACTATATGGGCAGAAAGCTACAGATTTACTTGTTATATAGGAATATTTTCACTTAGTATATGTACGGAATAAGTTTTTTGATCCTAAATATTTTCAAGCTGACATCCAGGAAGCAGAACATTTGAGATTTGCTAGGATTTCTCCAGACTTATCATCTCTTTATTGTTTTGCTTTCTCTGCTCTAAGGCCTCTGTACACATCTATGAACAAATGAAATTACTTGTAAGTTAGTAAATGTTGTGTCCTTGAATTACTACTTATTTGGGTTTGTTTTATTCACTTAGGTCTCCTTTTTTCCCCAAATAATAAGTCTTATTGACTTTCTTTATGACCTCTAATTATAATTCTACATAAGTAAGGCAAGTCTACGATCAGCTCACCAATGTTCATTTTAAGCAAAGAAATAAACTCTAATTGTTCCAACATGTCCCTAGTTTATTAGTGTCATTGACAACAGGACAGAGCAAAATTATATAATTTATACATTTGTGCGCCCTCATTAAAACCATGAGACACATTAAGTTGTATAAATGGTGGAAATGACCAAATCTAAAACTATGCTAAATACCCAAATGTGTCAAATATGTACAGGTTGAAGCTATGACATATACTTTTATGACTCTGGAGATCTAATTTATTAACATTGTTAGAAGGTTTTTAATGAAGTGAAAATGAAGTCAGATTAAACTTCTACCTGGTGATATTAAAACTCCAATCACAACACACAGACTAATAAATGTTACTTTTTAAGTAATGAATGTCCCATCAAAGCCCTTTTAATTTGAATGGAACTGTAATTTGGAATGTGTTGGACACTGAGGGAAATCATAGTATCCCAGCACTACACAGGACACACATTTGGTTCAACATCAAAATTTTGAGCATCTAATTTCTCCAAGACACTGCATTTATTGCTGAAGAATGAGGCAAAGTCTCTAAACCCCAGGGGCTCACAAACTACTAAGATGCTATCAATTGTGAGATGTACTGTTATTTTATGTAACACGAAGGAGAAACAAAACAAAACCTGTGAAGCAATTATAAGATGTTATTGCATTGACTGTAATATGTGTGCTGATTTCAGAGATTTTTAAGTGTGAAAGACTGTTTATCCTAGAATCCATGAAATAGTGTAATTTGGAACTCTAATGCCGGCTGTACTGTAATAAGAGTTGTAAAAGGTGCCACATGCCCTGAGAAGATAAAAGGAAATATTAATTTTAACCAGATAACCAGAGGAGTTTTTATAAAAAGGAAACAGTTATGTGAATCCTTGAAGGAAGACTAGAATATTGACTTGTACAGAAAAGTGGGATAGCCCAGCATTCTTAAAAGACGGAACACATGCTTAAAAGTTTGGGGAACCACAAGAATCACGTAGGTGAACAATAGGACCACATGAGACATAATGATAAACAATTGAAATGTGACAAATTGGAAATTTTGACTGGGACATTAAGATACAATAGAGGTGTTGAGCCACCTGAAAAATTTCAAAGGATTTGGCTGAAAACCATTCATCGGACTCTCTAGAATTTCTCAGCACATCAAATTGTAAAAGGATTGAGAAAAAAAAAAACAGTAATAGGAGGATTAGAGAGGAGAATGTCTTTGGTGAGACGTTTTCCTCCCTCATGTTATTTTCTCACAACAAATTTAGCAAGGGGACTCTAATGGCGCTACTCGGAGGGCTTAAAATGTGTACCTGTTAATCAAGGACATGGTGACTAGTACCAGACTGTGCAATGATCTGGGCAGCAAAGTAAAGACTCACATCGGGGACATTATCTCTCTTCTTATAGCTAGCTAGTCAGATGCTTGTAAATTCAAAGGACTAGACATGGAAACTAAGGTAGGGTTGTTACCTTAAAAGTGATTCTGCTCAAGATGGTGGCCTTCTAAAATGAGTGGACCCCAGCTGTGAAAGGTTGTAGGGGACCACTGGGCTCAGAAAGAATTCTGGGGTAGCCAGCTGAAAGAGAGGCCCTGCTTACGTGGAAGAATTTGCATTCAAAGCAAGAGGCCGCTTTGTACATTGGCCAGGACGAGAGAAGATGAGCCATGTATTTTAGTATTGGTCAGATGAACACTTTTCTTACCCTCTTATCTCTCTTTTGTACTCCAGGTTCTACCCTAGCAAGATAAGAAACAGCAATTGACTAGTGAAGGAGGAAATGAATGAGACAAAAAGGAGACTCACTTTCCCCCCCTTTTTTTTAAATTAAATTTATTGAGGTGACAGTGTTTAGTAAAATTACATAGGTTTCAGGTGTACAATTCTGTAATACATCATCTATATATCACATTGTGTGTTCACCACCTAGAGTCAGTTCTCCTTCCATCACCATATATTTGATCCCCTTTACCCTCTTCTACCACCGCCCTCAGTTGCTTTCAGTTTTATATCCCACATATGAGTGAAGTCATATGGTTCTCAACTTTTTCTGTGTGACTTATTTCTCTTAGCATAATAATCTCTACTGCAAGCTGTATTGTATCCCAAGACCCAGCTTAGGGCAAGGAAAAAAATTAAGATTTGCATTAATTTTAGACCTTTGATTGGCACATTCAACTGGCATATTTAGTCACTAAATTCAGATCACGTCTATAACTTAAAGGAAGTAAAAGAAAGAAAAAACATCTAAGCGGAAGGAAAATATCCTGAGATTGTCCAAATCTGCATCTAGGGCAGGAGAAAGATTACTCACACTGAACAGTTTTAAAGGAATGGCGGAAGATAAGTTATGATTACAATTCATTAATTCTGCTGTTCAACATGCAAATTACACAAGTCAAAAAGAAGAGTTTGGATCAAATGCAACAGGGTCTAGCTACCAGACTAAGAATTCTGAATTTTATTCTGTAAACTGGTGGAGAGACATCAAAGAGTTTTTAGCAGGGGACTGACAGGCTCACATCTGTTACAGTGTTTCAGTTCTTTGCATTAAAGTACATGCTTTCTTTTTTTAAAATTAATTAATTATTTATTTATTTTTTTATTTATTGGGGTGACAATTGTTAGTAAAATTACATAGATTTCAGGTGTACAATTCTGTATTACATCATCTATAAATCCCATTGTGTGTTCACCACCCAGAGTCAGTTCTCCTTCCATCACCATATATTTGATCCCCCTTACCCTCATCTCCCTCCCCCCACCCCCCTTACCCTCTGGTAACCACTAAACTATTGTCTGTGTCTATGAGTTTTTGCTTCTCATTTGTTTGTCTTGTTCTTTTGTTGTTTTTCATTTATATACCACATATCAGTGAAATCACAGGGTTCTCTGCTTTTTCTGTCTGACTTACTTCGCTTAGAATTATACTCTCAAGATCCATCCATGTTGTCACAAATGTTTCTACATCATCTTTTCTTACCACCAAATAGTATTCCATTGTGTATATATACCACAACTTCTTTATCCATTCATCTATCGAAGGACATTTTGGTTGTTTCCATGTCTTGGCCACCGTAAACAAAGCTGCACTGAACATTGGAGCACACGTGTCTTTATGGATAAATGTTTTCAGATTTTTTGGGTAGATACCCAGGAGAGGGATTGCTGGGTCATATGGTAATTCTATTCGTAATTTTTTGAGGAACCTCTACACTGCCTTCCATAGCAGCTGCACCAATCTGCATTCCCACCAACAGTGTATGAGGGTTCCTTTTTCTCCACAGCCTCTCCAACACTTATTACTATTTGTCTAGTTGATGATAGCCGTTCTGACTGGGGTGAGGTGATATCTCATTGTGGTTTTTATTTGCATTTCTCTGATGATTAGTGATGTTGAGCATTTTTTAGTACATGCTTTCTTAAACCATCCACACAGAGTGCTGGCTGTGTTAGTTTAACTTGTCCTATATAACTTTCAATACTGAAAGTGCGTGTGATTCTCTTCAGGAGGTTAATAGTAAACTTGCGTAAAACTGTTTGCTACCATAATAATTTTGGGTATCATTACAGAAGCCAGACGAAAGGACCAAATACTATAAGAAAGTTTGCAACACTGAAAGTATAGAACCGAGAAAAGGTTAAATAAATAAAATAAATAAATAAATAAATAAATAAAATGGGTGGTATAATGGTTAGCTATGTACGTAATACACTGTATAACAAAATCTACAAATTCCCAGAGTCATCCAACACTAAGCTTGTATTTAGTTAATGTGGCTGTGGATTGGTTGGAGTTGGCTGATTTGGGCTGGGTCCTACTGGGGCAACTCAGCTCTGCTTCATCAGTTGCTCATTTTCCTCAGAGGCCTAGAGGGCTATCCTAGACATATTAACTCACAGTTATGGCAGAGATGCAAGGGAACAGGGAAATATGAAAGAGCTTTTTAAGTCTTACGTCATGACATGCCAGCTAGCACTCCAAGGGTTAAAACAAGTCACGTAACCAAATCTAAGTTAGAGGGTGAGGAAATAGCTCATAATTTTAGTGAGAGTAACTAAAAAGTCACGTGGTGAGATGATTAATTTTGGATTTCAACTTGACTGGGCTGCGGGGTGCCCAGACATTTAGTCAAACAGTATTTCAATTGTGTGTGTGGGGGGGGGTTTGGATAAGGTTAATATTTGAATCAGACCCTGACACATGGCAAAGGGCTTGAATACAAGGAGAGGTTAAGAATCAAGGCCTACCTTGATTCTTCCTACACAGGTGGTGATCGAAATCATTGCCATTAAAAATATAAAAACAGATAAAGTGTGTTCAAAATACAACACACACACAAACACACACACACACACTAAAGAGACACAGCCTTCTCTCTGTTTCCTGGAATTCCCCCTGCCTCTCTGTTCTTCTTTAAACACTCTGCTTGGTCCAGCACTTTGGAGATGGTCTTTGGACATTAGTCCATGGTCTTCCCAGGCTGCTGGCTTCCTGAAGAAAACAATCTTTTCTCTCCACCCTACAGTTGTCTGTCAAGTACTGCCTCTCAAGAGGCGAGCAGCTGAACTTGGGATTTTTTGGTGACAATCCTAACTAGATTTAGCTATTTCTCCCCTAAAATGCCAATCTGTTCTCCATTGTTTTAAACATGCTATTTTGATAAAAACCAGAGTAACTAACATAAGACCTACAAATCCATGAATGGCTGCCCTCTGTGCTCTCCACTGCTCTCAAGATCAAGTCAAATGTCTTTAAGACAGTTTCTGAAGCCTTTTAAAAATCTGAACTTTAACTGTCCAGCCTCATCTTCCTCCAGCCTAAATCACTCCCCTTCCCTTCAACTCTCTTTGCTCTTTCTGATCTAGGGCCTTCATAATGCTGTTCCCTCTTCCTGGAATCCTTTCTCAGTCATTTGTCTGGCTAACTCCACCTTTCTTTCATGTCCTTCCATAGATGATACTTTCTGTAGAAAAACATCCCAAATTTGGATCTGTGGTCCAATGCCCTATCATTTTCCATCATAGCATTCATCATCAAGTGTCTTAATTTCCTATTGTCAAGGCTACTCCTCTCCCCTCAATCAGATATAATTTTTCAATTGAAGGGGACATTGTTTCATTAAAATGATGTGTGCATATCTCCTAAAATCTATGACAACAAAAGACAGACAGACTCTGGAAGTGACTGGAACCAGTATATGGAAAGCCATTGATAACTAAACCAATCATTTCTTAGCTACTATGTCCCTCCCCTTCTTGTCCCTGCTCCTCTTTTCATGTCTTTATTATTCTTATCTCCCTGAAGATTAGCTTCCTTGACTTCATCACAAGGCAAAAGTTGGCCTCCCTGTAACTCTTGACTTTTCATGTCCTCAGTTCCAACTACACAGGAAAACAGACCAGGAGAAAATTCTGATTGTCCCAGCATGGGCCGTTGTCCACTACTGTTCCAAACATCTCTAGCCAGGGAGGCAAAGTCATGTAGGGACCTCAAATTTTGAGATTGAAAAGCAAATCTAAGGACAAAATCATCTTGATTTCTGGCCTAAATAGTACCTATCTGTGAATTAGAAAAAACTACCCGTCCTTCACAAAGGTTTACTGCTACATTCTGGGAAAATTGTTATAATAAGTCTGTATAATAAATATACCTATATAGCTGTAATGACAACAAATGTAAATAAGTACTCCTTAGATTTATAAGCTACAAAAATGTATCTAGAAGACCTGGTTGGGGCTTTCATAAAGTAAGCAGACACCTTAAATAACTTTCTTTAGTGAGTATTAAAAATGAAAGTTATTATTGGCAATATAATTTCCATTTTGCAAATTGATGCAGTCAAATATTGCACAAAGGAAAGCACAGTTTATTGTATGAGAATGTAGAGGGAAAAAATAGTCTTATTTACCCAAAACATGTTATTTGTTAGAAGGACCTCATAGAGGTCATTTGTAAAAATGCCTGTTATATGTAATTATCAAATTCGAAGATAATTTTTTCATTAATTGCTCATTCAAATTGTCAGTCACTGGAAGGCATGCTGATTGGAATTAGAAACCTATTATATGTGAATTTTATGGGCTGAGAGACTATTTCCAAATCACTTAGTGGCTTAATGTCACATCTAACCTCTACCATATTGTTACCCTCTTTCTCCAAATTTCTAAATTATGAAGCTTCCTTTCAATAATCACATTTGTTTATGTCCCACACACCTTGTTATAATTTAATCTGAAGATAACTTACTCTTCTGTCTCAGCAACAGATGATGGGGTAAGTAAGTAATAGAACATGAATTGGTGTATGGAAAATATTATAGAGTTGAGAAACCAAGGTACTTTATTGGTTGGCAGGAAGAGCGATGGTAACAGATTTGGAATATTTCGGAAAGAATGTTAAATAATGGGTAAGTGAGATGATTACCAAGAGCTTATTTTGTCTTCTGTAAATACAACTCATATGATTACACTTTCTTTAAAAAAAACAGGAGCTAGCACAATGTCATAACAACGCTCAATTACAAAATAAAGAGATCTTAATGCTGATGTGAAGGAGCAGCGCATGAAAACAGGGAAAGAGTAACTGATCAACTCAACTTAAAATTAGAAATGCAAGTAATCAGAATAGGCTGGTTAAGAGCTGGTGAATTCAGAGGCCCCGGTCTACTCTGGGTTTGCTCATTTTCTGTGCAGCAGTCATATTATAGACCACGTTGATTTTTCTAATGCACAGACCTATTTGACAGTGTTAATAACATGCCCCTTAAATGGACGTTACTGATAAAACATGGAGGGCCGAAAATGTCCTCATGCAGTTTGCTGGCTAAGCTTCTTATCATCTGAGAATGAGAGGGTTAAGTGTTGTGATCATAAACCATACTGTAATTGCTCTCAGACCTATTAGCAGAATGTCTTGCATAGAGTGTCATCCTGCCACCCCCAAGGGTCCTGCTCACTAACCCCTTGCATTTTGACAGTTATTATCATTCAAGCACAAAACATCGTGGCTGCAACACAGAGCTCTTTGCATAGTAATGGACCAACATCAACTTGGTTTCTGAGAATAATTATTAAAATCCTGATTTTAATTGGAACATGGGAAAGTAAAGTCGAGCTTTTACATTTATTTTTTAAAAGATGCTAAGAACAAATTAATTTCTATTGAAATCTCAAGAAACACAACTACATGCCCTTCCAAGGCAATGTTTTCTCATTTACAGGAAATCTGGAGTCCTGGGCGTACTTCTTGTGCACTCATTTTGAAAATATTGCCTGTACGGCTAGCTCTCTTTAGGATTATGTGACACGTGAATTATACACTGAGAAGTTCTGAGGATGCTGATTTTTGGGAAAAATTGAGTATTTTCCTTCCTAACTCTTTTGCTGTGATGCTTACATTACAAAACTGTCCCATTCATCAACATTGCTCATCTCTCCTTTATTCCTGCGTATTTCTTCATTTGTAGACTTCTATCAATTTGCCTGCTTTTCCACTCCTTAATTTTATTAAGGGAGTAGCTATGTTAAAGAGAGAGATTCCTGTTTAGTGAAGTTAAATCCTCATTCTTTCACTCATTAAACAAATATTTATTATACTCAACTTTTAAAATAACTGACTGGGATTCACTTGTCTTTTTATTCATTGACTGAGTGCTTACAATAGTGCAAATAATACAGTAGAGGCTGTCCTAGGTGCTAGGTATTAAAAAAAAAAAAACACAATGCTCTTGTCAGTGCTCTTGGAAAACTCACTACATGGCTGAGGATTGTCATCTGTGGTCATGTAATAAGTCAGACAGAGATGCGATCCTATTACAAAGGTCTCATGCATGTATATCCACCTTATCCTGAAACTTCTTAACTATAGATTATTCACCCATCTTTGAGTATAACAATGCTTATGGACTACTAAATGCTACAGAAAATTTATAATTGATACAAAAAATATTTATAGTTTCAAAGTATAGCTTCTAGTTTTATTCAACAACTCAGAATAATTTTACATAACACTTGACTCTAAAATTCAGTGGCTTAAAATAATAACCCAATTGTTATTGTTCACAGGACTACAGGTTAACTGGGAGGTTCATCTAGGCTCAGCTGCATTTCCCTTGTGTTCACAACCAGCTATGAATTAGGTATATTGCATAGGCAGCTCTGCTCATTTTGGCTGGACTCTCTTACATATTTGAGAATTGGTTGACTGATGGCTGGTCTGGAATAATCTCAGCTCTAAGCTCTTCAAAGGGGTATCTTAAACATCACCGAGTTCTGCTTCTCCTCTCTTCCTTTTCCCTTCATTTTCTTTCTTTTTCCGTACTTTCCCCTTTCCTTTCCCTGGTCTTCCCTTCCTTTTCTTTCCTTTCCATTCTCTCCCTTCCTTTCTCTTCCCTTCCTTTTACTTTCCTTCTTCACCTTCTTTTCCCTTTTCCTTCCCTTCTATTCTTTCCCTTTCTTTCTCTGTGGTGTTGGATTAGATTTGAAAGTATTGGCATGATCTCATGTTTTTCGGTGTCTTTTGATAGATACAGAAGTAAATATAGATCTAAATATGCATACATATATTCTCTACCTTTGTTCACAACAAGGATCTGAGAGAAGAGACATCCCAATGACAGTTAGCACCCAGATGTTGGCTTCTTGATACTATTTTACACTAAAAGAAAATAGGGTTACCTGGATAAATATTTGATTCCCAGAGCTGGGGCAAAGAAAGTGAAAGATGAGGCTGGAGCATCTTGTGGTGCTACATGAATGATGGACACACACCAAAAGGACACAGAAGCCCACTTGAAGGAGCTCCCACTGGCCAAAACTTGGATAGTTTTAGCATCAAAATAACGAATGATAGTAAGGGATTAGAATGCAAAGAATGAAATTGGAATCCATGAGTAGATATTCTATGAAAATAAATAAATTAATATAAAAAAATTTTGATGATGAAACAGGGAATATACAATTTCAAAGTACCACCCCACAAAATATGTATTAAGGAAGAGTATCTTTACAATGGAGACACCTAGCGGATACAACATTAATCACTTGACCAAAGTGAACATTCTCAGTAAAGGGACAAATAAAAACTGTGCAATATTTGATAGGCTGCAATAAAAACACAGCATCACTTCTGTGATATACTTTTTAGTTTTATTTCTTTTTGCCAAAGACGCATAACATAACTCTAAGCATGATGAAATATGAAACAAACTAAAATTGCGAATATTCAACAAGATAATTGGCCTGTTTTCTTCAAGAGTGTAAAGGTCAAGGAAAGACTAAGGAGCTATTGTGGTTTGAAGAAGATTAAAGAGACATGGCTAGTAAATACAATGTGCTATTATGAGCTAGATCATTTTACTATTAAGAACATCATTGAAACAATGGTGAAACTGGAATGAGTTCTGAGAATTTGGCGGTTATAATGCATCAAAATTGCCTTCTCGATTTAGATGTCTTATTGTGGTTAGGTTTTAAAATATCTTTGCAGGAATGAATGTTAAAGTAGTCATGGCTAAGAACACATCTGTTCAGCAACTTTACTTTCAAATGGTTTAGCAAATGAATAGTTCTTTGTACTGAATATCCAACTTTACTGCAATTATTTCAAAATAAAAAAAAAAATATTTCCTCTCCCCCCTAAAACTGCATAGATCTTAAAATCAGTGGCACATAATAATGCCAGAAGCCAAAGGCAAATCTACATAGTCATGGAATATATATATATATATATATATATAAATATCATATCATATACATATGATATGATATGATATTTACTAGGAAATTGTGTCTCAGGCAAGTTAAATCATACAGTTAGCAAGGAGAGCAGCTGGGATTTAAACCTCCATCTGTCAGCTTCAGAACTCACCCTCACCTGCTGTGTTATGCTGCCACCACTTTGTCCAGGAGCTATAGCTTTCAGGTGTCATGATTTGATATGAATGTTCCAAATTATTTCCATTTTCCCAAATATTTCCCACATTAGCTTGACACATAACTGAATTCCCCAGTGTTATAGCATGTTGTTGAGATAGGTATGTTTTCCAGAAGCCTTTGGAAAGGTAATTACTAGTGAATGCAGTATATTTTGAAAGAGAATAGTAGTATTTTGTATTTTGGGGAAAATTAGAGCGAGGGGCCAAACTGAGGGCTGGAATTAGAAAAATTGGAAGAGAGATATCTCCATGAGGACAGGAACTTTTGCTTAGAATACTGTTTACTACATAATATCAGGTTGGTGCAAAAAGTAATTGTGGTTTAAAAGATTAAAAATAATTGCAAAAACACAATTACTTTTGTATAAACCTAGTAGGTACTCAAACTCGAATGAATAAATGAATAAATTGGAAACAAGGGGATTCAAAAGGAATAAATTGACTTACTTTACCATTTTGCCAAAATCTAATTTAAATTCCAGCCAATATGTGTTAGAAATATTTGGGAGAGTACTATGGGTGCATCTAATCCAGTCATGCTGGATAACTGCTCCTTAAGCAATATTGGTTTCAGCAGGAAACATTTAAATATACATATATATATTTTATGATGTCTATTAATCTTAATGTAAATCTTTCTGATGCTGCATAATGAATGCTAATCATGGATAAAAGATAGATGATGACTGTTCAAGTGCATTAGAATTTGATTTGGCATATCCAAAATATTTTTGTCCCCTGATAAAGCACTTACAATAAATGTCTAAATGTTCCTGCCAGAAGATATTAACATGACAAATATAGCAAAACTATTCAATGCAGGTCAAGAACAACTTGCAAGTGTGGAACAATTCCCAAGTGTCTCTGGATAATAGAGCAGCAAAACAACAAGGTGTTCTTCAGTGATTGGTGTTCTTATGTCTGATTGGTGATGGTCATAGGAAATACCACCACACAAACCAAACCTCAGACTTCCCCTCAGTCTTTATGGATGGAGCCCAGCTTGTAAGTCTGCCCAGAATCGAGTGGGAATTAATTCTTTCTAGACACCATGTGTCAACCTAATTTGTAGATTCCTTCCCTCCTGAGTTATTGGCAGAGGAAGATATGGTGTCAGTGGCATTTTTCTCACCTGAACCATGGTTAGTTCATGTTAGTGTTAACCTGAAGAATGACCAACATAGAAATAGAGAAGTGGTGACGAAAGGAAGTTCAAAATTTCAGAATTTTCGAAATCCTTCATTTAAAACCTTCTACTAATGTGATACCACACTTTTATTTATGAGAGAAAATAGAAATGTCCTGTTTCTGAAATTCTTTTCCTATATCACTAAATGCTTTATCTTTCCCTAGAACACTGTATATCAGCAGCTGTCTGTCCATCCTTATTGCAGTCCTCTACATAATGTAGGTACTTCATGTAATCCTACATGTAATGCTATAGATATTTCTCCCATGCCTTTTATATAGTGGTCATGAATAAAGGTAGACTACTTCTAATGTATTATTCATCTTGGTTGGTGGGGCCACCATCTACCCAATAATCGCAACTAAAAACTTAGAATTCATTCTTAACTTTTTCCTCCCCTCACCTCTTCCAACTCCACCCTACCTTACTTCTAATCATGTCCTGTTGATTTTGCTTTCTAAACATTTCCAGAATCTATCTCGTATATTCTTACTACCACTGTCTATCTTTTGACTCCCTCAGATTAGTGTAAGAGCCCCCTAACTTATCTCCTTGCATCTGGTCTTGGTCCCATCAAATCAAACCTTCATATAACAAAAAGTTTTAAAATTGCACTTAATATTCAAAAATTGGCCACCACTAACCACTTGCACAAAGAAGGAGATCTTAACTATCTTGTTCAATATTGCATCCCTGTGCCCAGAAAATGCTTGACACAAAGTGAGCACTCAACAATTATTTGTTGAAGGAATGAATGAATACTCACTCATATGTGGTTCTGGACCTGAAGAGCATGATAGACTCCCCTGGGGGACTTCTTCACTTTGCACACTCCAACCTTCTACTGGAGTCTCTGATACATTCCTGACCCAGAGAAGAGAGTCTATGTCTTAGCGCTCTGTACCAGGGCCTTCCTGATCGGGCTGCTGCCTACAGTTCCAGCATCAGCTCCTGCAACAGGAGCTGTACATTCAAGCTCCTGGAATTCTGTACATTCAAGTAATGACAAATTACTTATAGCACAGACACCCTGCTCCAATTTCATGCCCTCTCCATTTGAAATATATATTAACCTCTTCTCTGCCCTTACCAGGAATTCTTCCCTGATCAGTCCCCCTTGCTCCCCCATAGCCACACCAACACACACTTCTTAGACTAAGGAAGATGCTCGGAATATTCTGCGCATTTAACTGTTGTTGCCTTTATTTTATAACCATCTGTTCAAGCATCATTTGTCCTTCCTAGAGTGTCATATTTTGGGATTAGAGACCATGACTTAGTCATCTTTGTATCTGTAATACAAAGCACAGGGCTTGGCATACTCAATATCAGCTTGTTAAATAAATAAAGGACGCCTGAATTAGAGAAAAAGCAGAGAACTGTATGATTTCACTGATATGTGGTATATGAAACAAAAACAACAAAAGAACAAGACAAACAAATGAGAAACAAAAACTCATAGACACAGACAATAGTTTAGTGGTTACCAGAGGGTAAGGGGGAGATGGGTGGTAGATGAGGGTAAGCGGATTAAATATATGGTGATGAAAGGAGAACTGACTCTGGGTGGTGAACACAAAATGTGGTTTATAGATGATGTAATACAGAATTATACACCTGAAATCTATGTAACTTTACTAACAATTGTCACCCCAATAAACTTTTTAAAAAAATAGTAAAAGTAAGGCTTATGCTATATCTATGCTTCTACACTGCTGTGATTTTAAAATTAAATTGTTCCCTTGATTACTTTTTGTTCCACTGAGCAATGATAAAAAGTATATTAAAATTTCAGCAGTCAGATCACATTTTAACATTACATTTTTTTTGCCTGTCTTAGAACAAACCCAGGCTTAACTAACACTTTCTTTGCTGTAATCAAGACAATAGCTTTCACCCATACCGATCAAATATTAACAATTGTAATAGAAATGTAAGGGAATCACTACTTACATTTGTGACTTTACCTTTCTTGCTAAGACTATTTGCTGGTGTTTTCTTTAGTGGACGGAGTTCACACAAGTTCTGTCTGACCAAGTCTCTAGCACCATGTCTGAAATGGAATGTGAAGATTTTTGTGGGGAGCTGCTTTTTATGTGGCTGTGAAGTCTGTCCTTTAATTAGCATTCCTATCTGTTGTTTGAAAAGCATGCTGTTTAACCCAATTTCTATATTTAAAAAAAAGAAACAAAAAGAAAAGAAAACACAGGAGTATTTCTTACACAAAGAGACAACAACAGAAAGATGTGTTAGAAATTTTTTTTAAATTTATTTATTGGGGTGACAATTGTTAATGAAATTACATAATTTCAGGTGTACAATTCTGTATTACATCATCTATAAATCCCATTGTGTGTTCACCACCCAGAGTCAGTTCTCCTTCCATCACCATATATTTGATGTCCCTTACCCTCATCACCCACCCCCCACCCCCCTTACCCTCTGGTAACCACTAAACTATTGTCTGTGTCTATGAGTTTTTGTTTCTCATTTGTTTGTCTTGTTTTTGGTTTATATACCACATATCAGTGAAATCATAGGGTTCTCTGCTTTTTCTGTCTGACTTATTTCGCTTAGCATTATACTCTCAAGATCCATCCATGTTGTCAAGCCAGTGAACCTCTTAGGTTCATTCATTGTCTCTGCAGAAGTTCTGGTGGGCATAAGACCCAAGGGCAGTGATGCTTGGAAGACATGCTCTGGGGGCTGAGGCTGGAACCCTAGCTGGATGCAGAATATCTAACTGAGAGACATGGCTACTATTTTTGTGAGAGGTGATTGATGGTCAAGAAGGACAGGCTTTGTCACTTCTGTTCTTTCTAACTAAAGCCTAAGGGGTCTCTTGTTATCTGGAGATGCTAACTCTATCCCTACAGCACTTTTTTAAATAAATTTATTGGGGTGACAATTGTTAGTAAAATTACATAGATTTCAGGTGTACAATTCTGTATTACATCATCTCTAAATCCCATTGTGTGTTCACCATCCAGAGTCAGTTCTCCTTCCATCAAAGTATATTTGATCCCCCTTACCCTCATCTCCCACCCCCAACCCCCTTACCCTCTGGTAACCACTAAACTATTGTCTGTGTCTATGCCTTTTTGCTTCTCATTTGTTTGTCTTGTTCTTTTGTTGTTTTGGGTTGATATACACATATCAGTGAAATCACATGGTTCTCTGCTTTTTCTGTCTGACTTATTTCACTTAGCATCATACTCTCAAGATCCATCCATGTTGTCACAAATGTCCCTATATCATCGTTTCTTACCGCCGAATAGTATTCCATTCTGTATATATACCACAACTTCTTCATCTATTCATCTATCGAAGGACATTTTGGTTGTTTCCATGTCTTGGCCACCGTAAACAAAGTTGCACTGAACATTGGAGCACACGTGTCTTTACTGAAAAATGTTTTCAGATTTTTGGGGTAGATACCCAGGAGAGGGATTGCTGGGTCATATGGTAATTCTATTCATAATTATTTGAGGAACCTGCACACTGCCTTCCATAACGGCTGCACCAATCTGCATTCCCATCAACAGTGTATGAGGGTTCCTTTTTCTCCACAGCCTCTCCAACACTTGTTACTATTTGTCTTGTTGATGATAGCCATTCTGATGGGGGTGAGGTGATATCTCATTGTGGTTTTTATTTGCATTTCTCTGATGATTAGTGATGTTGAGCATTTTTTCATATGTCTATTTGCCATTTGTATGCCTCTTTGGAGAAATGTCTCTTCAGGTCCTCTGCCCATTTTTCAATTGGGTTTTTTGTTTTGTTGTTGTTGAGTTTCATGAGTTCCTTGTATATTTTGGATATTAGCCCCTTATCAGAGGCACTGTTTGCAAACACCTTCTCCCATTCAGTTGGTTGCCTCTTTATTTTGTCGATGGTTTCTTTTGCTGTGCAGAAGCTTTTAAGTTTCATGTAGTCCCATTCATTTATTTCAGCTTTTACTTCCATTGCCTTTGGAGTCAAATTCATAAAATGCTCTTTGAACCCAAGGTCCATAAGTTTAGTACCTATGTTTTCTTCTTTGCAGTTTATTGTGTCAGGTCTTATGCTTAAGTCTTTGATCCATTTTGAATTAATTTTGATACATGGTGACAGATAGCAGTCCAGTTTCATTCTTTTGCACGTGGCTTTCCAATTCTCCCAGCACCATTTATCGAAGAGGTTTTCTTTCCTCCATTGTATGTTTTTAGCTTCTTTGTCAAAAATTATCTGTCCATATTTATGTGGTTTTATTTCTGGGTTCTCAATTCTATTCCATTAGTCTATGTGTTTGTTTTTCTGCCAATACCATGCTGTTTTGATTATTGTAGCCCTGTAGTACAAGCTAAAGTCAGGGAGTGTGATACCTCCAGTATTGTTCTTTTTTCTTAAGATTGCTTTGGCTATTCAGGGTCTTTTGTGGTTCCAAACAAATCTGATGATTTTTTCTTCTATTTCTTTAAAAAATGCCATTGGGATTTTGATGGGGATTGCATTAAATCTGTATATTGCTTTGGGTTATATGGCCATTTTAACTATGTTGATTCTTCAAATGCATGAGCACAGAATGTCTTTCCATTTCTTTGTGTCTTCTTCAATTTCTTTCAATAATGTCTTATAGTTTTCCACATATAGGTTAAGTTTATTCCTAGGTATTTTATTCTTTTTGCTGCAATTGCAAAAGGAATTGTTTTTTGTATTTCTTTTTCTGAGATATCATTGTTAGTATATAGGAATGCAATGGATTTTTTACATTGATTTTGAAGCGAGTAACTTTACTGTATTCGTTGATTGTTTCTAATAGCTTTTTGGTGGAGTCTTTAGGGTTTTCTATATGTAGCATCATGTCATGTGCAAAGAGTGATAATTTAACTTCTTCATTCCCAATTTGTATGCCTTTTATTTCTTTCTCTTGCCTGATTGCTCTGGCAAGGAGTTCCAACACTATGTTGAAAAACAGAGGTGATAGGGGACCACCCTGTCGTGTTCCTGAACGTAGAGCAAAGGGCTTCAGTTTTTCACCATTAATTATGAGATTAGCTGAGGGCTTGTCATAGATGGCCTTTATTATGTTAAGGTATTTTCCTTCTACACCTATTTTATTAAGTGTTTTAATCATAAATGGATGTTGTATCTGTCAAATGCTTTTTCTGCATCAATTGATAGAATCATATGATTTTCGTCCTTTATTTTCTTTATGTGATGTATCACATTAATGGATTTGCGGATGTTGAACCATCCTTGTGCCCTGGGGATGAACCCCATTTGGTCGTGATGAATAATCTTTTTAATGCATTGTTGTATTTTATTTGCTAGAATTTTGTTTATGATTTTGCATCTGTATTCATCAGAGACATTGGTCTGTAGTTTTCTTTTTTTGTGTTGTCCTTACCAGGTTTTGGTATCAGGGTAATGTTGGCCTCATAAAATGAGTTCGGGAGTACTGTCTCTTCTTCAATTTTTTGGAAGAGCTTGAGCAGGATTGGTATTAGATCCTCTTTGAAGGTTTGGTAGAATTCACTAGTGAAACCATCTGGTCCAGGACTTTTGCTTTTGGGAAGGTTTTGGATGACTGATTCAATTTCATTACTGGTGATCGGTCTGTTTAGATTTTCCAGTTCTTCATGGTTCAGCCTTGGAAGGCTATATGTTTCTAAGAACTTGTCCATTTCTTCTAGATTATTGAATTTGATGGCATATAGTCCTTCATAGTATTCTTGGATGATCCTTTGTATTTCTGTGATATCCGTGATAACTTCCCCTTTTTCATTTCTGATTTTGTTAATTAGTGTCTTCTCTCTTTTTATCTTAGTGAGTCTAGCCAAGGGTTTGACAATTCTGTTAATCTTTTCAATGAACCAGCTTTTTGTCAGATTAATTTTTTCTATTGTCTTTTTGTTTTCTATTTCATTTAGTTCTGCTCTGATTTTCGTTATTTCCTTTCTTCTACCTGAACTTGGATTTCACTTGTTCTTCTTCTTCTAGTTCTTTAAGGTGTAACTTGAGGTAATTTATTTGGGATTTGTCTTGTTACTTGAGATAGGCCTGTAATGATATAAATTTCCCTCTTAAAAGTGCTTTCACTGCATCCCAAAAATTTTGGTAGGATGTATTTTCATTGTCATTTGTTTCTATGTATCTTTTGATCTCTCCTTAATTTCTTCTTTGACCCAGTCGTCCTTTAAGAATATGTTGTTTAATCTCCATGTCTTTGTATTTTTTCCTGCTTTCTTTTTGCAGTTGATATACAATTTCAGAGCCTTGTGATCAGAGAATATGCTTGGTATGATTTCAATCTTCTTAAATTTGCTGAGGCTGATTTTATGTCCTAATATATGGTCTATCCTTGAGAATGTTCCATATACACTAGAAAAGAATGTATAGTCTGCTGTTTTAGGTGCTCTATATATGTCAATTATGTCCATTTCATCTAATGTGTCATTTAGGGCTCTATATATGTGCTCTGTATATGTCAATTATGTCCATTTCATCTAATGTGTCATTTAGGGCTGCTATTTCGTTATTTATTTTCTGTTTGGATGATCTATCCATAGCTGTCAATGATGTATTTAAGTCCCCTAGTATAATTGTGTTTTGGTCAATTTCTCCCTTTAGTTCTGTTAGTAGTTGCTTGGTATATTTCGGTGCTCCCTGATTGGGGGCATAAATATTGATGATTGTTGTGTCTTCTTGTTGTATAGTCTCCTTTACCATTATGAAATGTCCATCTTTGTCTCTTGTTATGTTTTTCACTCTAAAGTCTGTTTCATCTGATTTCATTATGGCTACACCTGATTTTCTCTGGGTACCATTTGCTTGGAGTGTCAATTTCCACCCTTTCACTTTGAGTCTATGCTTGTCCTTGTAGCTGAGATGTGTCTCTTGGAGACAGCATATGGTTGAGGTTAATTTTTTGATCCAATCTGCTACTCTGTGCCTTTTTATTGGTGAGTTCAGTCCATTTACATTTAGGGTGATTATTGATACGTGAGGATTTCCTGTCATCCTATCTTTAGTTTTCCGGTAAGGCTGTGTCTCCATTGTTTCTTTGCCTTTTTGTTGTTGTCTATTATTTCTGTGTGGTGGTATTCTATGATGTTTCCCTCAGTTTCTTTTTTTATTACACTATATATTTCAGTTCTGGATTTTTTTTTTGAGTGGTTACCCTTAAGTTTATGTAAAAGAAAGTTTGATATTTAGAGTATTCCATTTTCTTCAGCACGCTTACTTTCTCCATTCTCATATTCCGGTTCAGGGCTTACTCTCCCACTTTTCATGTTTTGATTGCCACAAATTGTCCCTGTTGATGGTGGTCAAATAGCCTCCTTTAGTATTTCTTGTAATGCAGGTCGTGTATTAGAAAATTCCCTCAGCTTCTGGATGTCTGGAAAGGTCTTTATTCCTCCTTCATATCTAAAGGATATCTTTGCTGGCTATATTAATCTTGGCTCATAATTTCTCTCTTTCAATGGTTTGAATATTTGGTTCCACTCCCTCCTGACTTGTAGAGTTTCTGCTGAAAAATCTGATGATAATCTAATGGGTTTTCCTTTGTAGGTTACCATCTTCTTTTCCTTGGCTGCCTTGAGAATTCTTTCTTTGTCGTTGATTTTAGACAGCTTCAATACAATGTGCCTTGGTGAAGGCCTGTTGGGATTGAGGTAATTAGGTGTTCTATTTGCTTCTTGGATTCAAGGATTCAGTTCTGTCCACAAGTTGGGAAGTTCTCATCAACAATTTGTTTGAATATATTCTCTGTTCCCTTCCCTCTTTCTTCTCCTTCTGGTATGCCCATTATTCTTATATTGCTCTTTCTGATGGAGTCAGAAAGTTCTTGTAAAGTTCTTTCATGTCTTTTAAGTCTCACATCTCTTTCTTTTCCCATCTGTGTAATTTCCAGATTTCGATCTTCGATGTCACTGATTCTTTCCTCCATCTGGTCAACTCTACTACTTAAGCTGGTTATTTCATTCTTAATTTCTTCTATTGAGTTCTCAATCTCCAGAAATTCCATTTGGTTCTTTTTAAAAATTTCAATGTCTTTTGTAAAATGCTCATGTTGTTCTTTGATTGTTTTTCTGAGTTCATTAAACTGCCTTTCTGTGTTTTCTTGCATCTCATTGAGCTTTTTCAGAACTGCAATCTTGAATTCTCTGTCATTTAAGTCACATATTTACATGTCTTTAAGTTCCTTTTCTGGAGACTTTTCACTTTCTTTCTGAGCTGTTTTGTTGCCTTGGTTATTCATGGCAATTGCTGATTTATTATTTCTCTTCCTAGACATCTACAGGAGTGGCTTCTGCAGCAGGTTGATAGGAATAGGTCTTTCTTTTGTTTTCCAGTACTTGTTGGTAGAATGTTTTATTTTCTCTCCTACTGCAGCCTTTTTTTTTCTCTCTCACATGGTAGTGCTGTGTTTTCTCTGCACTATTCCAGCTTTTCAAACAATGGGGGATTACGTGAGAGACCGGCTTCTCCTCTGTTGATAGTTTGCCTGAGTCACAGAACACAGTGTCCCAGTAGGTGTGCAGAAAGCTTTTGAAGTTCCAAAGCTCTTTCTGAACCTGATTCAGACCCCATATGTTTCATGAGGTCTGTTTACTCCTGCAGGGATTGTCCCAGATAGGTGGAACCAGGGGCAGGGTGAGTTGTGAGAGGTGGCCCAGAGCAATGGCAGCGACCACCACCAGAGCCGGTCCTGCTTCCACAGCTCCTTCCCCTTTGCCAGAACTAGTTGGACTGCGAATCTATGTCTGCAGTCTACAGTTCTCAGAACAGCAAATATTCTGTTCTTTTGATCTGACACTGCTACTGTTCCGCTTCTAGCACCGGGCAAGTGGGGGTGGGGCGAGCTCTGGGAGGGTAGGGAGGAGGCGGCTAGTCTCAGTGCCTAAGGCTTCCATTCTCTGCTCGGCAGTGAGAGCTTAAACCACCATTTTCAGCCTTCTTTCCTCAGTCTTTTGTCCGAAGTCTCTGCCGTGAATGTTGGGTTCAGCTGTGTTATAAGCTGCCCCCCAGTCCTGTGGGCCATAAACGGAGCCTTAGCAGTCCAAGTTCTTCCCTCTCCCGCAGCTGCGGTAGTTCCAGGATGCAGTGAGCTCGGAGCACTGAGCTAGGTCTGCGTCCTGCACCAGTGCGGCTCTGTCACCGCATTTCTCCCTTCCCTCCTCCCCCGCTCGCACGATTCTCCCACCTTTAGGTGAATTCAGTAGTAGGCCTCTTCGTCTTGCCTATCTGTTGTGCAGGGAGTCCTTTGTGGAGTTATTGTCTTTCCATTAGTTGTAAATTCCAGGGGAGCTTTACAGAGGCTCACCTCACACCGCCATCTTGATGACATCCAAACCCTACAGCACTTTTTAATTCATCACCTCCTTTAGACATGTGATTGAATCCTCTGGTAATACCTTTAATGGACACTGTGTTACCAAACCCAGAAAGCTTGGCATGGAAGAGATAGGTATTTATTTTTAATGGGGTCACCTGTATCAGGTGAAACTCTTTGCTTTTGGGTCAAATGCAAGTGTCACACTGAGTGGGTGTTTCAATAAGATGAGCAGGATTTAGAGCTTGTTTATGCTACAGTTCCTTAGCCACCTGTCTTTGAAAGTAAGCTCTGCTCACAGGCTTGTAAGTCATCCTTACTGACAACTGGTAGCATAGAATAGCAAGACTCAGGGACAGAAGTTGTCCATTTTTTCCAATTTACATAAAACTGTTTTGTCTTTTTGATATTTCAGACACTGATCATCCTAGCAATTTGAGCTCCTCTTTGTCTATCAAGAGGCAGATCTTAATAAAATATGAGATTTTTCCTTGTCCTTCTAAATAGGATTGAACTAGTTTCTGTGATAAAGCCTCCTTGTATTGTAGTATTTACACCTTGGTAATCACATTACCCTTTTTCAGACTTTTCACCTTCAGTACTTTTGAAAATATTATTGGTAAATTAAATCAAGAAAACCAACATTGTTATTCTATCCTTGATGTTGGACACAGAATTAAAAATCAAAGACATTAAGGTTTTATTCTTTGTTTTAGAAAAATATGCAAACTGTTCATATTTTACATTTATGCATTCTTTTTTTCTCATTGTTCTGTTTTCAAAATTCAGAAGAATTACTAAACTATGTATGTTTCAGTGACTTATAAGTTTTGATTACGGTTCTGTTACTAGCTAGCTGGAAAATGTGTGTGTAAGATTTAATTTACAAAGAAAATAACAGGGTTAGATGATAGCTTTGTCACATCCATTTTGATTTTATGAGTTTATGATCTTGTGTTCTTTGGGGGGCCAGAAGATTTATTATGATATTTATAAAGTAATATCATATGGTTTCTACAAAGTCTCTATATAGTATTTAATTTTTAATTTCTATGAAATTTGAACCTGCTTTATCTGGTTTGTTAATAGTTTCTTCACAAGAAATAGTAAAATAAAGTAACTGACAAGGTCTTAGAAAGCAGCCATGTTGGTAGCATTGTTGAAAGGCTTGTTCCAACGTACGTTGAGCTTTCAGTGTGTTGAGCATTCTAGGTACTCAATGAATGAACCCAGCAAGGTGTATGGCTCTAAGGACCTATATAAATCAAATAAGACACATACCAATCACCGCAATATATAATAATGAGGGTTGTTTTTTCTTTTAAAAAAGATATTCTTAATAAATAAAAAGATTGGCTATAAGACTAAAAATATGGGTAAGATATCCCCAAAACAAAAGATTTATTTAGTTCAGGCTAGGACAATAAAAATGTAGCTACCATGTTCCAGAATTTTATCTAATTATTTTTATCTAACTATATAGTGAAAATAGACAAGCTGCTGTGAAAGATCTTATAATATAGTTGGTGTGTAAAGTCACCTGCAAACTGCTTTAATATAATGTAAATTTAATATCAACTCTGCTGTGTAGGCAGAGAGAAGGGGCCTTTTGGGCAAATCCTTGGAGGGAAGGTTGGGCAGAGGAATCAAAGAGGGATTCTAGGAAAGGTAACTTCAAAGCCACGTTTTGAACAATGAGCAGGAATTTTGCAGGTTGAAAGTGTGTCTCTGTGTGTGGCAATGTTTACATATATGTATGTGTATGGATGTGGATGTGGGGAGAGAAAACAAGAGGAGCAAAAGCTTGAGTCAAAGATGGAAAGTACAAAAAATGTTACATTTTTTATTAAATATAACAATTAAACAGATGATGTTGTCTATAAAAAATATCTGATTTGTTGACTATTTTTCAGTCAGTTGGTATTTTTCTGTCAGTAGTTTTTTCAGTTCAGATGAAAGTTGTATACAGAAAATATCTGATTGGTTGACTTTTTTTTTTCAGTCAGTTGGTTTGCAGACATATAGACCTTGTTACAAATAACTTAACTTTGCAAAAGGAAATGCAACATTAATTTGTGAGGAAGATCAAATGACACATGACTCTGCTAATCAAGCATGGAGTTTTTATACAGCCTTTTATTATTAACATATATGAAAACAATTTGATTATTAAATATTTCAACCACATCACAGGAAAATTTGCAAAGTGAACTAAAAAAAAGAAATTCACCACCATATCACATGACTACTTTCATTTGGGGGTTCCTTTCATTTCTTCAAATTTTTTTGTGTGTACATACAATAATGTTCCCTATTTCTCATGTATAGCTTTGAATTTTGACAAATGCATAGGGTCACATAATCATCACCACAATCAAGATACAGAATAGTTTCATTACCCTAAAAAAAAAAAAATACCCTTATGCTGACCTTTTGGAGTCAAATCCCACCTCACGCTTACCCCTAGAAACTACCAATCTCTTCTCTGTCGCTATAGTTTTGCCTTTTCCAGAATGTCATATAAATAGAATCATACAGTTTGTAGCAATTTGTATGTAGCTTCATTTGCTAAGCATAATGCATTAAGATTCATCTGTGTGGATACATGGACAAATATTTCTCTTTTCTTTTTCCTTCATTTTTAGGTATTGCTGAGTACTCCATTGTATAGCTATATCACAGTTTACCATTCATCAATTTAAGTATATTTGCATTGTTTCCAGTTTTTAGAGATTATAAATAAAGTTGCCATAAACATGCGTGTACAGATTTTTGTGTAAATATAAGTTTTCATTTCTAGAAGTGTGACTGTTGGGCCATGTGGTAAGAGTATGCTAAACTTTATATGAAACTGTGAAACTGTTTTTAAAGACACTTTAACATTTTGCATCCTCACTAGAAATGAATGAGAGTTCCAATTACTGTGAATCCTCATCAATACTTGGTATTATCCACTATTTTTTAGCTATTCTAATATGTGTGTAATAATATATCATAGTGGTTTTAATTTGCACTTCCTTAATGACTAATGATGCTGAGCATTTTTCTTATGCTTATTTGCCATCCAGATATCATTTTGGGTCAAATATCTATTCAAATCATTTTCCTATTTTAAAATTGTTTCTGTTTTCTTACAATTGAGTTCCAAAAGTTCTTTTCATATTCTTTATAGTCCTTTGTTAGATATTTTATCTATAAATATTTTTCTCTCCTAACTTTAGTTTTGGTAAAATTCTATTTATCATTATTTCTTACATAGACGATGCTTCTAAGTATTATTTTTTCCACTTAAAATGCCTTTTGAAATATTTGTAACCTTAGAATGCATGCAATTTTTTCTATATTTTCATTAAATATTATATCAAGAGCATCTTTTGGAGTTACTATATAATTTCTACAATTATTATTAAAAATAACACACTTTTTCATAGAGGATAATAATTAATTCATTTGTTCATCACAAATTTATTGAATTAGCATGCTGTACAGAGCATTGTAGCAGCAAGCAAAACACTAAAAATTCTCCAAAGTTACTTGATCTATTTCTTAACAACGCAGATAATCTAGTTCTTTTTCTGAAAACTCTGATTTAATAGCTATGAGGTGCAGCCCAAGAATTTCTTTTTTTTAATAAATACCTGTAAGTCAAGTTTTAAAAAACATTAATCACATGGATATTAACAATATTTTATAATGTTTCACCATTTTAACTTTATTGAATATTTAGATTGCTTTTTGTTTTTCTACAATAAAAACTTATGTTAACAATGTGCTTTCATTTTTTTTGACAAAGTCCACCAACAGGGTAACAAAAAGATGAACACTAATAGGCTGATAGAGATATCCACATACATAAGCACCTCATGAAAACAAATTGTATTCTTTTCATGTAAACCCTTCAGACGCTCATAACAGCAATGTCCAGATTATTTGAAAAGTGTTATTATCTTGTCTTTGGGTGTACACAACTTGAGTCCACATTTATGGAAATAAAATAACTATTTATTTTCATAACTAATTTAGATGAATAGTATGAATGAAATTTATATTGCTTTCCTGAGAATGTCGTAATGTAATTTCAGCAAGCTGGAGCTAGTAGGAAGAGGACTAAAACATTGTGAAAGATCTGTATAATAGAACACACAGAAGAAAAACTTCTCAGCCAAGCAATTGATATTCTGTTCAACAAAAGATGTAGCCCAGCTGTACTGTATTTAGTTCTTTGACCTTGTCACTCTACAGTTGACACTTCAACAACACGGGATTTAGGGGTGCTGACATTCTCCACCCTCACACCACCCCATCCTACCACACTCAGTTGAAAATCCACATGTAACTTTTGACTCCTCAAAAACTTAACTTCTAGTAGCCTACTGTTAACTGGAAGACTTACTGATAACAGAAAGCTGACCAACACATATTTTGTAACACATAATGTTATATTTATTATATACTGCACTCTCATAATAAAGTAAGCTAGAGGAAAGAAAATGCTATTACAAAAATCATAAGGAAGAGAAAATACATTTACAGTATAAGTGGACCCATGCAGTTTGAACCTGTATTGTTCTAGTGTCAACTGTATATTCATTCTCGAGGTGAAAGAGTGAAAAATTCCCAGGACAGTTGACCAAATGCACATAATTATTATGATTGGGTCCAAATATGAGAAGCTGAAATGACAAATTAATACAAACGTATATTCTTCATTGGCCTTAGCACTGCCTCAAACTTTGTCAAGATAGTACATTTATGGCCTAGTTATCTGCTTCCTGACTCTCCAAACTTCTTAACTGGCTTTGAGAGTATACCTATAAAGAAAAAAAAAATTATTTGAGTAAGAGATTGTTGGTCTCTCACTTATGTACAGTGAATCTTTCTAGAAAAAAATGAACAATTTTCAGAACTTTAGGATTAGTGGAATAATGTAGTCAAATAAATGATGACTGAGTATAGTACTAGTTAGTATCTTCTATTTGCTATAAATTTCTAAATGGTGTAAAAGTGAGTAGTAGTGGGTTTACATTAGGACGTTTTATTATGAAAAATATGTACCTCAATACCTGGTTTTCATATCATAGTTACTGCATCCTACATGATGTAACTTTTTAAATAGTTATTTTTACCAAGTTCTGGAAAAATCCGTCAAGTTCAATACTTTGTAAAGCACAAAAATTTCCATGCCTCCATCTGAGAATTTCAGCCCTTGTACCAATTTTTCAGAATTAAATATTCAGTCCATTTAACCAACAAATTCCTACTATTTCTTAAAAATATAAAAACTTCTCAAATTACCAAAAGGAAAAGGAGAAAGAAACTAACCTTTAACATATTCTGGGTACAAGCAATTTTTGCATTTCTCTCATTTGACCCTAACAATAATCCTTCAAGGTCTGCATAAACATTTTAGGGATAATGAAAACTAATGCAGAGAAACTCCAAAGTGAACCTTTTTACCTTGACATCTTATACCTCCCAAGGTAGTAGAAAAGTTATTCTTTTTTGATGGAGTGCAATTGGATAATCTCACAAATATGTTATTATTTGATGTCAGAAATAAAGCTATAAGAACATGACACATCATTACAATACTCCTTGTCAACCTTTGAAAGAGAAAAAATAATGCACATAATACTTAATATGTTTGCAAGATGAATGTGCCTAAATGATTGCCCATGATCTTTAGAAAAGGAACATGATCTTTTCATGAGAGCTTCTGTCCACAAATTAGTCAATACATTTCTTTCAACATATATTAAGCAAATATTATGAAACTGATTTTTAATCCACATTTTAAGTTTTTTGAAAACATCCAAAATGGACTTTGTGATTCCTGAGTTTTAAATGAGGAGACTACAGGTCAGAGATGTGAGGGTGGCACAGGTAGTCAGTGGCAGAGCCAGGATTTCATCTACATCAGCTTAAAGTCCACTGTATTGCCTTTGTACAATTTCTTATCCACATAGTTAACGAGTTGCTCAGTCTGCAATGTATGTTACCCTTTCCACCTTAAATTTTTTTCACCTTAAATGAACATCCCAGCAATTCTACCTGAGGCTTACTTTTCCTTTCTTACATTTGGCTCATCATTTCTCATCTCCAGGTTGGTATCTGATAAAATCTCCCAGTTTTACTCTAATTGGCATTGGCAACATGTGGTCTCTGATAAAAAGCATATTTTCTTTTGAGATCGCAATCATCAGTTGGGCTCATTTTTCTTGGCCCCTCCATCAAGCTGAACTTATTTGGAAAAAGAAACAGCAGCTTGTGGGTTACTAAATGCCAGAGAGCTGAACTTAAAAAAAAGAGAAAAAAAGTCACACAGGAAAACAACTTGAAAATACATTTAGAAAGCGTGTGTGTGTGTGTGTGTGTGTGTGTGCGCGCGCACATAGACTTACATCATTCACTCTGTTCGCATATAATATCTATGCAGAACTAGTCTGTGTATGCAAAACTCTTAAAGGGCATGATTTGTACCCATAGCCTATTTATTCCAAACATAGCTAAATGAGGAGGCCAAATATAGCAAGTGGTGCTCCAGGGGCCCTACGGCCTATATAGAATTTAAACTCAAATGATTTGCAAAATCACTGCTAAGACAGCTTGCTCATACTGTCAGTGTGCCAGCACCAGAAGCTTGTCGTGTATTTTTGTCTTGGCAGATGCACATTCTGTTATAAAGGTCTGTTCATCTGATGCTTTCCTTGTTTTCAGGTAATGCTCAGTGCCTTCTTGCAGGGGGGGAAGGGTGTTGTGAGTCCTGTCACTCCTCTGTCCTGAAGGAGAGATGGTCTACACCCCAACTCTGACAATGGGGCTGGTGACCTGGTTTACCCCTTCACAAGTTCATTTCTGCTCCACAGAATTACAGGTCACGGGTGTTTTCATTTCTTCCTTTTTATATGATTCAATTTTATTTCCAGTATTTGCCAGAGCAGAGGGAAATAAACCAGCGTTGGATAATATCAACAATGATTACATTTCATATCAACTCACCTTACGTTTGAGGAGTTTGGGTGTGTGTTTTTTTCCCCCAAAGATTAAAAATGGTTTCTCAAACTGATTAGCATAGTTTTTAAGCCACTCTGAAGTGTTTGTTAGGCTTCCATGCTGGTCTCCATATGCCTCTTTTCAATTACATGTGCTGCCACAAGTATGGCTAAACGAAACGCTTCTTTAAAAACAGAAAGCAAACTGTTAGGCTTTGTGCAGTGTAACTAGTTAGAATGCGACATCTTAGACTGCCCTGATTTCATCCCCAAACTGCTAACTAAATGTTCTGACTGCAGAAATAACCATGCAAATAATATCTTAAAATGAGATGTTCTGGAAATTAAAGGAGAGGTAGGCGAATTAGAAGGGATTAAAATAATATGAAATGGAGTTTATATTGTAGTTATCCTGGAAGCTCTCTGTGGAGAACATTTTCATTACTGATGGTAGTAAAAGTAATCATAAAACAATAATAACTAATTATATCTAATGTTTACCTGATTCTAAAATTTTCATGTCATGCTTATTTATTAACCCAAGTAATTAATCATTGCAGCTACTCTGTAAGGATAGTACTATAATTTTACAGATTAAGAAACTAAAGCAGAGATTTAGTAATTTTCCTCAAGACCAGCAGCTAGAAAGTGGTGAAGCTGAGATCAAGACCAGGTAGTGTGGTTCCAGAATTTGCATCTTATTTTAAAATTACTTGGAGAAACAAATGCAAGGGTTATATTAGGAAGCCTTTTGTTCATCTGTGTTTGTGTTGCTGTACCCTGGTTTATATTACTAGATTGTAAATTGTCTCGTATCTCCCACTAGAGTGCCTGTCATATATCCAGTTCTCAGGAAATGTTTATGGAATGAATGAATGATACCTTACTTTCTAGGAAGTGCCATAAGTAAACTGATTAAAGTGTAAAACAAGGCATCAATTGGGCAAAATAAACAGTTTGTGAGACATCTATTCAGTTCCTCATTTATTTTCCTGCGTAGCTGTATTGACAAATAACATTATGTAAGTTTAAGGTGTGCAGTGTAATGATTTGATACCCTTATATATTGTGAAATGATTACCACAGTAAAGTTAGTTAACACATCCTTTACCTCACATAATTATCATATTGTTGTTGTTATTGTTGTTATAGTGAGAACATTAAAGTTCTACTCTCATAGGAACATTCAAATGTACAACAGAGTATTGTTAACAATAGTCACCATGCTGTACGTTAGATCCCTGGAACTTACAGCTGAAAGTTTGTACCCTTTGACCAACGTCTCCCCATTTCCCCATCCCTCAGCCCTTAGCAACCACAATTCTATTCCCTATTTATATTTCAATTGTTTTTATATTCCACATGTAAGTGAGATTATACAGTATTTGTCTTTCTCTGTCTGACTTATTTCACTTATCATATGTTGTTGCAAATGGCAGAATTTTTTTCTTTCTTGTAGCTGAATAATATTCTACTGTATAGACATACACCACATTTTCTTTAGCCATTCATCCATCAACAGACATGTTGTTTCCATGTCTTGGCTATTATAAATAATGCTGCAGTGAACATGGGAGTATAGATATCTCTTTGAGGCAATGATTTCATCTCTTTTAAATATTGCTGGATTATATGGTGGTTCTATTTATAATTTCTTGAGGAACCTGCATACTGCTTTCCATAGTGCAGTATACCAAATTGTGGCTATACCAAATTACATTCCCACCAATATTACACAGGGGTTCCCTTTTTTCCACATCCTCACCAACACTTATTATCTCTTGTCTTTTGGATACTAGCCATTCTGACATTTGTGAGGTGATGATTCATTGTGGTTTTCATTTGCATTTCTTTGGTTATTAGAGATGTTGAGCACATTTTCAAGTACCTGTTGTCCATTTGTATGCCTTTTCTGAAAAAAAATGTCTATTCATTTCCTCTGCCCATTATTTAATTAAGTTGTTTGTTTTTTTGCTATTGAGTTGTATGAGTTCCATATATATTTTGGATATTAACCCCTTATCAGATATATAGTTTGCAAATATTTTCTCCCATTCTGTAGGTTGCCTTTTCATTTTGTCCATGATTTTCTTTGCGATTAAAAAGATTTTTAGTTTGATGTAGTCCCACTTTTTAATTTTTTCTGTTGGTGCTTGTCCTTTGGTGTCATATCCAAAAAAAATTATTGTGAAAATTTATATTAAGGAGCTTTTTCCCTATGTTTTCATCTAGGACTTTACTGTTGAGCTTTTAGTCCATTTTGAGTTAATTTTTGTGAGGGGTGTAAGATAGGGGTCCAATTTCAGTCCTTTGCATATGGATGTCCAGTTTTCCCAACACCATTTATTGGAGAGACTGTCCTTTCTCCATTGAGTGCTCTTGGATCTTTTGTCAAGTATTAGTTGACCATGTATGTGTGGGTTTATTTGTGGTCTCTTAATTCTGTTCTATTTATTGTTCTATATGTCTGGATTTATGCCAGTACCATACTGTTTTGATTACTATAGGTTTATAATATAGTTTGAAATTACAACGTGTGATGCTCCAGCTTTGTTCTTTCTCAAGAATACTTTGGTTATCTGGGGTCTTTTGTGGTTCCACATGAATTTTAGGATTGTTTTTTCTATTTCTGTGAAAAATTTTGATAGGCATTGCACTGACTCTATAGATGGCTTTGGATAGTACAGATATTTTAACAGTATTCACTCTTCTGATCCATGAACTTGATATATCTTTCCATTTATTTCTATCTTGTTCAATGTATTTTATCAATGCTTTATTGTTTTTGGTGTATAGATTTTACACATCCTTGGTTAAATTTATCCGTAAGTATTTTGTTGTTTGTGATGCTATTGTAAATGGGATGGCTTTCCTTTTTTTCATATAATTCATTGTTAGTGTATAGAAATGCAACTGATTTTTATTATCAAATATTACTCTTTTAGCCAATTGAGAGGAATTATGACATAATAGAGAACAGGTAGACTATTATGAGAACCAACTCAAGCTCTAGTCCTAGCTCCGAGGCAGCCACAATTCATCATCCGATTTTATTTGGTCACTTCAAGTTGGATTTCAGCTTCTCTGTTAAATAAGTGTATTTATGTAGAAAGCAACACCTTCTAATTCTGATTTCCCATAATATTTTCAAGCAATTGAAACTAGAACTCACTTGTTTTGTTTTTCTTTTTGTTTTTTTTAGAAAAGTAGTTGCTGTATATCCATAGAATAGATCTTACTATCTATTTATAAGCAAGGAAAGTTACTTTTATCAATGCTGTAAGAGGTACATAATCTCTAAGAGAGAAAGAATGATTTTTTTGTTGTAGTAAATAAAGTGAGGTAAGCTGCTTAGAGAATAGTGGAAGCTGTTGAGTTCAACAATGTTTACTAGTAGATCCACAAAAATAGGTAGGTGAAAATTATTAATTTTCTACAACATAGTGGAATGCTTGGAATCATCATCAAATCAATTTTTCCTTCTTTTATACAATGGCGGTTTTTCTGAAAATACTGTGTATATTTAAGTAATTATAAAATTAGTAATATTTTAAACATAGAGACAATGATTATTTAATGAAAATTAAAAATGTAGAGAAAAATATTTTTATAAATATGTTCTAAAACTGAAGGGCTCATATAACTTTCTCCTTAGCAAGTAAAGTTGGGATCTAGAATAATACAAAATCCACAGGTCTCATATCTACAGAAAACATGGGAGCAGCCTGAAGACGGTTTTACTTATTTCTGGAACAGGACATTGAGTTACAGGCATACCTGGTCACAGGAAATCCAGATACATGAAAAACCAGATTTACACATATGATAAATTATTTTAAGGGTTCTCTGGACACCAATGCCATCATCCATCAATGTGAAGCTGCTGCTTCTACAAATGTGCATGCATTTCCTGAAACGATTTATAATCCATCCAATACGGTACATTTTGAATGTGTTACAGAAAGGACAGATTTACAGGAGACAATCTGCCTTCATGATGATTGCATATTGTGGCATTTCTAGTCCATATGGATCAGTAAGACTTGGATAGCAGGCATTTGACCTTCAAAATCATGCAAATGTGAAACCAGACTTCTACTCTTACAACTGGGAACGTCAGAGGGACTTCTTCAGCTTATTCTGGAGGTATTGATTAAAACATAATTAGACTTCTAAAAATTATTGAGATTTTATTTTAATGCTTATTTCCCTCCTTGGAGAATGATTTAGTCTTTTACTCCCTTCATCCACATTCCCTGTGGCTAACCTTCGTTCATTAGTACCCAGAACTCAAATACCAATCATTTAAGAGAGAACTTGCTAACTCAGAGCCACAGGCTAATTATAAACAAGACTTCAAACCTTTTTGTTCATGCCATAGTTAATCTCAAGTAATAACTTCTGAAAACCTTTGAAAAGGTCTGAGAGTGGCTTTCTGTCAGAGGCCTTAGGAAACTGTACATTTTCTCACTGTAAAACCTTGATCATGCCAGATATAATCAGACTGTTTATCTGGCAAAGTTAATTTTCTGGGTTTACAGTACAATGATTCTCCAAGATTATTGGAACAAAATCACAAGAAGTTATATTTGTTAATCGGCCAAATTTTTTTTGCATCTAAAAATTCAGTGCAAAATGGTATCACATTTTCTAGAGTGCTGACGAGACTGTGCTTGAATAAATGCATTTAGTCAAAGTAAAAGTAACATAAAAGAAATCTCAAGATCAAGAGAGACAATTTCAACAGTTTCCCTCTTTGTGATTTAAGGCTTTGATAACCCTGCAGGGAGAGGCAGACTAGAAGAAGCTATAGGCATCTTTGTAACCACATTCTGCCAAGTTGAAGATAACAAGCAAAACTCTATCGTACAAGGAAAACAAAAATTAAATCTGGGCAAGATCTCTGCTTCTAAAAGGGAAAAATGGGATTTCTTTCTTATCCTAGCATCTCCAACCACCTCAATTACTCCAAAATCTTCTAGAAAGGAATGGCTTATAAGCTTCTGGTCCAGGCAGTTTTTGGGCTTTTGGCTATAAGCCTTAAAGAATTTATTTATTTGCTTTTTTTTCCCCTATTTTTTTCTATTCCTGCTTCAAGAGTGTGCTTCTAGCAACTCATTTTAAACTTATCATGAACTCTTCATTGATAAATAATACATCTTATTCCTGGTTCTTGTCTCATAACTCATTTTAAACATTTATCAAATGGAAATTTCTCTCTGTCCAGCATTTATCAGCTGTTAATTTTAGCAGATGCAAAGTTTTGCGTCTCCATTTACGTGATTAGGGCAGTGTTTTCCAGTTTTGTTTCAGAAAGTATGAGCATGCAGTACACTTAGATCCGGAGCACCTAATACCAACAACAGCAGACATGTGTTAATAGAACTTAATACATCTTGGGCCATTTCTAGGTCTAAATCCTTTCTGTGCATTTTGCTCATTTATTTCTCACAACAAGCCTGTGAAGTTGGTGTTCTGATTGTCCTAATTTCACCAATAAGGAAAATGAGGTTTAAAGAAGGTAGACAGCTGCCAGCTATCCATCTTTGGTCACATTCTCGCCTAATGAACCAGAGTTTGAAACCAAGAGGTTTTTCTCAGGAGCCAACCATCTTTACCATTTGCTCCTACAGAGAGAAAACTGCCAATGCATTGATGGGTATTTACTTTTATGTTTATGGACTTGTTCAAGTGCTATCTTCAATCAAAAAGTTCAGAAGAAAATTGAAAATCCTCTATAAATTCATCCTAATTGACAGGTCAAATGATAGCCTAGAACCATTAAAGTATAGGTACCAGGCACTTGGAATATGATAGATGGAAGTGACAGTACTCGACAAGTCATATTCTGTTATGAACTCTCAGTTTCCCCCTGTATAAAATAAACAGTTGGATAAATAAGTTCTAAGATCCCTTCTAGACCTGACATTCTATGACCATATGAAGAATCTGTACTGGTAGAGATAACAATTGTGGTTTAGAATGTTGTTTTTATTGATAATATGTGGTATATCCAATCATAACTCAGAAAAAAAAAAGATATAGGATTGCTCATTATGTTTCTTTGTAGAAAAAGAAGCTATATCTGGAAGCTTCACTTCTAGTATCAGAAGACCTATACATCATTCAGTATGGAAGCCAAGAGGGGTGTAATTTCTGCTTCTGAAGAACCAGTGTGGTACTTTCAAAAAACCATATCAAAGGTACATTGCAGATTGATTCTTGTAAGACATTTTTCCTACCTTTAGTATATTCCTACTACTTGTATTGATATACTCTATTAATCTAAAAAGGTCTTGCCTATGACACATATACATTTTACATCCTTTGGGGAATATCTAGAACCTTGTCTCTAAATATTTTGGGAGTTTTGAACATTTCCTTAAGAGAAATACACATAAATACAACACTTAGCTTCCATTTTCTCTGTGTTCCCAGATGCTGTATTTGAAGCCCAACTATATTAAGTCTTGGTTGGAGACCTTTTATGATCCTCAGAAGACTTATAAAGGAGTTTAGCAAAGAGCAAATGAGAGTGTAGTATGAATAGAGCAAAGGTTTTTCCCCTACAGCTATATTATCAGTCTTTGGATGAAGCGGGGGCATCCCTTGAAATAATAGTCAAGATTTTTTTTTTTCTCCCGTGTGCATACAGAAAGAAGCCATCATATTCTCAAAAGGATCTCTACCCAAAACAAAAGATGGTCTGTTAATAATGAAAATAGTCAGATGGTTACTGAGAGGCCAGAATCCAGGAAGGGGAATTGCTTGTTCACAGTAAAATATTTGTTTTACTAAACTGGTGTTACCTCTTACCCTTGCTTCCAAGGTCACTGGATCCCCAAATGGTCAGGACTGACTTCTACTCACAAATAAATAGAGTCCTACCAGTGCACTTTGGATGGAAAGAGATAAAAAAACAAACATTAAGATAAATTTATCTCTATGGGAAGGAGATTAACAGGTTTTTTTCAAATACAGAATTTTAAGATTAGGCAGAATCCTTTAATAAGTGAGGTAATTAGATGATCAACTGCTCATTTACTCTCAGATTCATCTTCTCTCTTCACCTGCTCTGCATTTCAGGAAACTATCTTCCAGACTCTCTTGTTTGCTTGCAAAGTAAGGCCCTGATGGAAGAGAGGACGTTAAGAAAGGGAAGTCAAACATCCCAGAAAGGGCTGGCCTCCACTGTGCCAGCGTCTACTGGGAGGTTCTCGCTATAGTCCCAGCTCCCACTGTGCAACTGTATATGGTGTAGCTCCTGCTGGCTAAGCCTGGCTTCTGAATTCTGGAAACACCTCCTCCTTCCTTTGTTCCTTCAGCTCTAGGGCGTGGTACTTTCTATTGTTAATGATCTTCGGTTTGTCTCATCATCTTTTGTTTGACTTTCACCTCTTACATCTCTTCACTTGAGAGATCTACAATGGCTTCCATTTTCCTGGTTATACTCTGATTGTTGTAAGTAAACTAGTTGTAGACATGCTGTTTCTGATGCAGGAGACAAAGGAATCAGCACACGTATTCTGGAAAGCAAATAGATCTGAAATATTAGATGGAATAGTGGTAAGGTATAAAATTTCAGATAGAAAATGTAAGTGTAAATTTTGGGGGGGACAATATGGGCAGGTTCCATGACTTACTGTCATCTAAATCTGTAGAATACCTTTTATCTTTTATTATTGTTTTTACTTTCAAACTATTTTCTTGCTGCATTTTGCACTATAAAAACTACAGCTCTTCCTATGTCAATCCCAGAATACTTCAAGAACATAAATTGCCTGTGATTGAATAAAATTCTTTTTAATGGCTTTGAAGTGAAGGGACCATGACATGAGTGCAGGTATCACTTTAAATATGCGCAATTTCAGCCAAAGAAAATATGTAGATAAATAGACCTGCAGGTTTTGTACATTTTCCTCTATGAGGTTCAGTGGGTAAGCAGCAGTCTGGAACTCCAAAGCCTTTGAAATATCCTCTACTCTACCCTTCATGTTCAGTGACCTTGAGGAAGTCACCTAAATTGGAGGCAACTCTGGCTTAGGAGAGAATGATCAAGTGTCTGGGAAAGCAATCCATTTTCAGGTAAAACAAGCTACAGAGATGTTCAGTTCTAGGAAAACTTAGCAAACAAAATAACATTTGGATCTGTCCATGTGCATGAAACCCTCTAGAGAGTTCTCTCTATTATTATAATCAGTCATGTTTAGTTATCTCTATTTATGTTGATGCATAGGGATTTATATTTCTAACACCCACTCCCATTAGCTCTATAGGCCCTCTAGAGAGAAATTCATTTTACAAATTCAAAATGATTGCTTAGTTTTCATTTGAATTACATTTCCCATCGTTTCTCTTTGCAATAAATGTCAGCTGGTTAATGCAGAAAACACCGAGACTTAGGTTAAAATTATTTGCAAACGTGCAATTAGGAATTGACTAAAACAGTTGTCTACTTCTGTGTCTGATGAAAGCATCAACTGCCATCTTCAGCACTGTATACCAGATTTCCTAGCAAAGGGTTACATTTCTCACTGAAGGGGGGACTTTTCACATAAGCCTGACCTTGTTTTGAAGAGAGCTGAACATCAGAAGACTCACTCTGGAAATCTCATAATCTGATCCCATCAGAGTTTGAGTCAAGTTGCCATTAGAACGAGGTGGTAAAATACTCTGCACATGTGTCAACCCCTTCATCCTGTGTTCTTGACAGATATTGACAATCACTTGTGGCACTTTTTCTCACCCAACTCTTTTTAATCCAGTGTTTTCAGGAAGTCCTTACCAATTGGTTGGAGCTTTCATAATTGACATAATTATTCTTTAGACTTGCCTTGGAAATATCACACAAGTCCTATAACACAGAGTTGATATCAGGTGTTTATCTTAATATATGGCTCTCAGACAATTCTAGAGAATCATGTCTCTCAGAAAACATCACTGTATGGTTTTTAACTTGACAAATCTGGAAGAGAATACTCATGAAATGTGTTGGGAGGACAACAGAGAAGATTGTTTCTATTTCATAGTGATTGGTTTTTGAGACCTGGACGTTATTTGGGTGTTACACCTATATTAGAAGTGGGACATGTATGATAGTGGGTATTTAGTTTAATGACAGTGAGAGAGACAATGTTTTGGTTTGACATGAGGCAGATACCTTCTCACTTGATTTCTACTCTCTAAGTTTTAGGTCTTTGTGGTGGGGGGGGCATGCTTAAATTTAAGATTACGACCTTGATCTCTGAGAAAGTTTTAGCAAGACCCTGTTTGTAGAGTTCATTTAAATAAATATTTATTGATTGATTACTATATACAAGATACTGTGTTTGGTGATTTCACTCCTCGTCTATAAAATGGGGATAACAATGCTTATCTTGTCCACCACACAAGATTGATGGGAGGATTAAACAAACAAATGATAGAAAAGCATTATTGAAATATCACATATTATTTTATTATAGTCATATTTTAATGACAATTATTACATGATGAGGTAAAAGCTATAATAAGTATTAACCATTAATATGGAAATGTGAGGAAAAGGAAAAATAATAAGAGATTGCGTGAGATTACCAAGAACAGTCTGGAAAAAAGGAAAAATATTGTTAAATGACAATGGTGACTATGTTTAATACCAAACAAGATTTTTACAGGACTAATTATTTTGGATGAACTCCTTATCGATCATTTTCTGTTTCTTTTAGGTAATAAAACTATTCATAGTAAGATCTGAACAATTCTTTCACATTTAAAGTGAAGAGAAAACAATGATTTTCTCAAAATTTAGTTGTTATTAAAGAAATTCAATATAAAGAGCAAGTGAATTATACTATTTGTAGCAAACTGAACTCAGAATTGCATTGTATTTTACTTATGTGAGTATATGCCAAATTACTAAGAATCAATTATTGAGAATACTTCTCAGATTCAGCTTAATATAAAAATAGAAAGCACTCATGTAATAAGCATATATATTTATATGTATATATATGTATTTATATAACTATATGCATGCAGTATCATGCATAAAAATGAAACTAGTCCAATTGTTTAAAGATGAGTAAAGTAACAAAAGGAAACAACCACTCAAATGAATAATGAAATATGTTTGCTCTATACATTTATCACGGCTTACTCAATCAGAATTAAGAATTCCAAAATAGGAAAACTTTAAAACTGTTTACAAAATCTTACTACTGACAGTAATATTTAAATGTTCTATAATCCAATAGAATCTAGAGATACTTTTTATTGACTTTTAAAAAATATTTTTGATACAACACGAGTATCAGAAATCAGCTTTCCAAAAGAGCTATTAAAATATAATGGAGTGGCTGTAATTAGAATAAAAGCCACAAAAATAACTTTGCTATTTAGACCTTAAGGTAGAGTAAGGTTATTCAAGAACTACATTGTTTTTAGTAAAAATCTATTCTATGAGAGTGACACTTAGTGGGACACGTTCCCTGTCCCTTTGGCTCTAGCTTCCTAAATATTCTAATAACTCAAGTAAACTGCAGGGACAAACAACACAGCTATGAATGTGTCTGGAGATTCTGCATCTGCCTTCCTTAATCAACTTTCTTTCCTGAATATGAATTGCAATAATGAGTCAATTAACGTCCTCAAATGCCAATGAGATGCAAAAGAGATTGGTAGTGGTGGTGGTGGCGATGCGTTTTGGGAACCGTTCCAATGTCTGGATTTTAACGAGAATCACATACTGAGCTCACAACTGATTATTTATCTCATGCAAACGTGACTGCCTGGCGCTTCCCCCTGCAGCCTTCCCCATGGCACCCCCAAGAAAGTAGGCAAACCAAATTTAACCTTATGATCAAGAAAATGTCTTTGGTTTGGAGCCATTATTCCTAAGGCTTCACTTCTAACCTCCTTACTCAGGTGGGAAGACAGGCATTTGATAATTTTACCTATCCATGTTCTGCATTGATACTTTACACATATTCTGAAATTGTGACCCTTTTTGGCATATGCTAAAAAGTAATTAGCAATCTATTTTCAAATCACAGCCTCCAGCTGCCATTCCTTTAAGGTACATTTAAATAGTTTGTTGTATTTTGTTGTCTTCTATCTGCCAAGTGCTTTAAATATATTACTATATATCAAAATACATTTTTTGTTTAGTCTTTTTTATTGAGATATAATTGACTTATAACATTGTATTACTTTTAGATGTACATAATGATTTGATATATGTATATATTGTGATATGATTACAAAAATAAGTGTAGTTAATATCCATTACCACAGATTCTTTTTCACACATTTTCACACATTTTTTTCACACATTTTTTTTCAAGATAAGTGTTATTATTCCCATTTTACAGACAACAGAACTGAGGCTCAGAGAGAAGTTTATACAACTACTTTCTAGCAGCAGCAAATTTTGAAATCCTGCTTCTCAATCTTCATTCATGTCAATGTTCTTTGAACCATGAAAAAAATTCCACAGCTGTGCGAGATTTAATTTCCCACCTGTTTACATGGAATGTAAGGAAATATTTATTAAAACTCCAAATTTATCAAAACAGCAATTCTCTATCTTTTATTAAAAATCCTTCAGGTTTAATGAATATTAAATGCTCCAGTGCAATTTACCTCTCAGATTCTTTGGTTTCCTCATTTAAAAAGCCTGGACAGCTGGCTGACCACTTGGCAAACACAAGACCCCCAAAGTAAAATGATAACTCTGGCCGCATGGCCACTTTTCCCTGACAGATTGGAACCCCTCACTGGCCATATTTTAATGTAAAAACTGAACTACTGAAATTCAGTCATATGCTTTCTTCCCAGGGAGTCGAGAAGTGTCTTTCTGAGGAGCACGTAGGCATAATAAAATCTGCCATGCCAGAGTGACCAATTTAAAGCTCGTTCTTCTAAAAATGTATCTTTCCTACCTGTAGCACTAAGCAGAGTGGACAGAAAGACACCGTTTAGTAAATTTCCATGAAAGTCAAGTTATTCCCAAGTTAAGAGGAATAAAACAAAAATCGATACCAAGGTAATAGCTTTCTTTGCACAAATTATTATGCTATTTTAGCAATGTCTGGTGTGGACTTGTGACTTCAGACATGTTTAGTTTCTGATTATTGTATACATCTCAGTTATGGAAAAATTCTTACATTTTGGAATGAGGAACTTTTTATCCGAATAACCCTTTTTTGCAAATGCTGATGCTTATCTATTTAGCGGAAAGTCTAGAATGATTCTCACATTAAGATGCATCCTAGAAAATAAAATAAACTGCATTTGAAATGCAGTTAAAAGCTGTGCCTGTGTGTGTGTGTGTGTGTGTGTGTGTGTGTGTGTGTGTCATTATCTATGCTGCCTTTATGTGTTTGATTATGTAAAAGAGAAAAGTACTATGACCTTTCATTCATTGAGTGTGTTCTCTATCAAGTATGGACTGATGTAACAGCACACGGTGGCCTCGCCACCTTTCCTAACCAAATGTAGAGCTTGTATTAATAAGGGTTCAGTGACCATGCATCCTTTGGCAACATACCAGCTTAGGGGCTGAAGACATTATGTTGGAATGATGTAGGATGTTGGCTCCTTCAAAAACAGAATACCTAACGAGACTTTCTTTTAAATGCTTTAGGGATTAAATTTTGCAGACAGAGATTGGCTCGCTGTACTTGTACTTTGGAAACCCCTACAGAATTCCAAAACAAGATTACATATGATTAGTTCATAAGAAAAAAATGTTATACCTTTGGAATGCAATATAATACAAAACAATGTAGCTATTACCAGGTGTGGCAAAATGATACCCAGAAAAGTAAACCCGCAAAGGAATTCCAGAACAAGTCGCTACTGCAAATAAATCACATCTTCACTTGCTTCAGTTATTTTCAAGATTATATTTTAAATTACAGAGCACAAGCAAGGGAAACTGAAAAAAAACAATCCTCTTATATTTCAGTGATGTGGCCTGGAAGTGGTAGCTAAATAGCTCTTTACACACATTACTGAATAATCTATACACTCGAATAATTAAAAGCAACAGTCCCGGTTTACTCATAAAAAGTTCTTCCAGAGTCCCCTTCAGAGTAGTTACAGATGTTCCTCTGCTTCCAATCTAAATGAGCTTCAATAAAACGTATTTTACAACCCTCCTTGGTACATTTAGATTCCTAATGAATGTCAAAAAATTTCCCCTTTCCTTCAACCCTATTTAAACAAATTGGAAATGAAGTTCTTTACCTTTTCCAGAAATAACATAATAGTTTAATCTAAAAAAAACTTTTTATAAAAACTCATGTCCAGCTTAGTTCCCCACAGCTCTTCAAATGTGGCTCTGTAGAATATGACTTTAAGCCAGGTTTTTATTTTATAAAACCACATAAAAATTGGCACTGAGGGAACTGAGGGGTGTGGTGGGGTTGAGTGGCATAATGGATTTCAAGTACTTTGTAATTTTAACCTAACACCTGTAGAAAACTCTTCCTTATCAGATCTAAATTTCTGATGTCTGAATTTCTTTAGAATTTCTGAATAAACTCAAGTGAAGATGCTCACTAAACTAAGAAAGAGGTTTATACAATAATGACCAGTGGTTAAGGAAATGACCAGTGGTTGAACTCGAAACAAGCTTTAGCAGTTAACTACCATAGCCGTCTCCTGTATGTGTTCAAAAAAGTTCAATATGGGACCTTTTGATAATATATTCAGCAAAATCTCACTTTCTGCAAACTGGCTTTTTCCCAAATTCTGCCATCTGATCTGTTTTCTGCTGGTGCCTTTCATTCTCTCATAAGGCAGGTGGTCAGAATTGAGCAGACAAGTAGTCACCTCATGGTCAAAAAGACGTTTTACATTACAATAAATTGACCCCATAACTACTAAATGTTTTTTACTGTTCTTGGAGCACAATCAGCATTTTTAAAAATGTACGCTCATTCAGCAATTAAAACAATGATTTATTTATTAATAAAATGTATGCATATAGATTCTGATGAAAAGACCACTGAAGAAATACAAATATTAACAGAGAATACGCAGTTCCATCTTTCCAGAATCTTCATTTTCCTCAGTAAGAAAAGACCCAATACATAATCTATTTCAAATGACTTTGATACTTGAATTATCAAACATTGAAGTGATTAAATCAAGAAATATTTACATCGGAGAGTTTGTAATTCACGAACTTTTTTAATTTATAAAAGCAACCACTCTGTCATGAATTAGAAAGACACATCCACTGAATAATGTTTTCCTCAATGTTTTATGAATCAGGAAACGTTCACCATTGATCGAAATAAGCAGTGGAGAGTTAGAATATATCTCTAAGACTCTATGAATAGAATATAAACTACATCAATTATCAATTTAAGTGTACTGTTTAAAATTTCTCAAGGTAATTTTTTTTTCTTGATAACATTATAATTTTTCTGCCACATACAATTGAAGCATAAGGTCTCGTTCACAAAATGTATAATCACTCAGGATTATTGTCTAAAATTGTAAAAATATTTAAATTGCAGCAACATAACTAAAATACAGCTATAATTGCTTGCCAGTTAAGTGCCAGATAACAACTTTGACCAGGCGTTCATTACTACTTCAGATTTCTTCATGATGCAAAAGTGATGGAGATAAGGCTTGATAAGGAGCAAAGATCTCTGGAAATGTCTTCACCTTTTGGATTCATCCTTTAATTTCATAAGGAGACCAATAGATAATTGCACATTTTCAATCTGGGTGCCTGAAAAAATCACGTTTTCTAGTTTTTCCATCATGTACTCTGTTCTAATCATTTTGGCTGTTCCAATCATTCTTGCTGTGGTTTGGACACACCAAGAACACGACTGTCTCAGGGTCTTTGCACTTGCTTTCCCCTCCAGCTTCCATGCTCTTCCCCCTGATTTTAGTATGCCTCACTCTCTCACTTCTTTCAAGTTTCTATTCAAATATCTCCTCATTGGGGAGGCCTTTGCTGCCCACACATTGTAAAATAATAACTACCCCACTTTCCAAAACCATTACTCTCCACCCCTTTACCCAGCTTATACTCCCTCTTGGCCCCTAGTACCATTTTATGTGTTATAACTTTATTGACTTAATATTTTACTGTTTCTCCCACTAAAATTTAAGTTCCACAAGAACAGGAACTTTGCCTATTTTGTTCATTAGTGTAACTCAGCACCTGTAACTATGCCTGGCATATGTTTGGGGCTCAATAAACATTGCTTAACTGAATGAATAAAATCAACCTCAGATCCTTGGAGAAGCGATTAGGACTCTTCTATAAGAATCTCATGACACAGGGATTGTTATATATTCTTTATTTTCTAAATGACATCTGTATTTGACTATTTTTAATTTTTATACCAATGGTTCACTTTGAGGACTTATTTTTTATTTCTAAGGTAAGCTGCTCTTTGTACAACTGAGAGATTTATTCTTCTGAAATATAATCTCATAATTCCTGGAAGACTATTCACATGACCCTGGATGGCTGGAATGATAATCAATGCTCCATTATCAATGTTCCATCTGTTATCTTTGGGTAATTGGACCTCATTATCAAAAAATCAAAAGAATTTATATTTTTATCATTTTTCCCTTTCTAGATACATGTCCTAAACCTAAGGAGACCTAGAAAGAAAAGCCATGACAAAGGCTTGCCAAGAATTTCAGAGTCGTCTTATACATGTTAGATGTCTCTTCATTCAATTTGAGGAAATTAGGAAGTTTCCAAAGACTTTTAATTTGTAGGAGTTTGGAAAGAGGGGCTCTGTGTATAATTAAAATGTTGGAAGAATCTGTACAAGCATCTCGCTGATGGTGTCATCACGGTATATCTTCCTAGGTTGCTTCCCCTTACTTCCTCTTTTTTGCTTCACATTCACACCAGTTCATGGAACAATACTTGAGATTATTGCCTCTACTTTTTAAATAATTCAAGATGTACATTCGTCAGCAATATTAAATTCTTTGGTCACATAATAAACCTCAGATTATGTCTTTAGTATAGAACTTGACGTATGATAGTTGGGTATGGACTTGTGTTTGAGTGTTTCAAATGTGAGTTACCAGCTATATGATTTTGAGTAAGTTCCATAATTTCTCTGTAAAATGGATATAACAACTACCTCACAAGTTGATTGTGAGAATTTAATGAGATAGTATTTTAGAAATTCAGCATTATATACAAATTACACACAAGTAGTTTTTGAATATACATTAACTTCTTTTACGTTCCTTCCAAGAAGAATTATTTGGAGAACCTTCAAAAACTCGCTCTTTTTTGATATTAATGACAATATTGAAATTAACATTTTTTATTATCAATTATAATATTAGCTAATATTTACTGGATATTTATTTTGTAAAAGAACTGTGCTAAGTAAAATATGTACAGTATCTCCTTTAAGCCTCACAACAACAGCACAATGGAGGTATTGTTCTATTTTTCTCATTTTAAAGTTGAGAAAACTGTAATTTGTAAAGGTCAAATAAGTTATTCAAGGTCACATAGGTCCAAAATGACAAAGCAGGAGTCTGAGTCCAGGTCTTTCTAATATTAAATTACATTTTTTAACCACTATGCTATGCTGCCTATTTTATGGGTGTCTTGAACAATAGAGTGTTTGAAGGCATAAAGATATATAAGTATAGTAAGTACACATACTGTATATATTGCATGTATATATGAGGTGTGATCAAAAGATACAGTGAATGTTCAAATTAAAAAAAAATTATTACAGTAAAAGACATATTGCCATTAATCCCTCTCAAAATACTCCCCCTCACTTTGAACACACTAACCCATCATTCTTGCCACTTTCTGAAGCAGTTCTGGAAGTCCTCTTTCATGAGTGTCTTTACTTCATCCTCTATCATGACAATGCTTCCTGTCATGCATCGCTTCTGGTATGGCAATTTCTGTCAAATAAAAACATTATAGTGTGTCCTCATCTATCTTATTTGGATCTGGCACCATGTGACTTCTGACTCTTCCCTAAAGTCAACATGATTCAGGACCTCGAGGCAGCCATGATAGCGCAACTAAAGACACACACGAAAGAGGACTTCCAGAACTGCTTCAGAAAGTGCCAAGAAAAGTGCTAAGGGTAGTATTTTGAGGGGGATTAATGGCAATGTGTCTTTTACTGCAATGTGTTTCTAATTTAAACATTTACCATATTTTTTAATCACACCTCATATACTATACATATTTAATTCCATTCAATTGCAAAGAAAATTTATCAATTAGTATTAATATATGAGGTTGTACTTTTTTTACTTAATATTTATTGGGGTGATGAAGGTTAATAAAATTATATAGGTTTCAAGGGTACATACAATTCTGTAATACATCATCTCTGTAACACATTTTGTGTTCACCACACAGAGTCAGTTCTCCTTCTATGACTATATTTCACCCGGTTTATCCAGTATATGACAGTTTTTGTTGGATGCTGTCATATATGCAACATGAATATAACCTTTGACTTCAAAGAGTTCTCTGTGTTTTAACATATTCTTTTTGTGCCTGGAAATATCAGATTGAATTATTGAACTGAAGTTTAAAAACATTTTAACAAATATATTAATCATACAAATTTAGTTCATGTCAAACTGGATCTAGGAAAAACTTATTCTTCGTGAAGCAGAGTACATCAAGTAGAAACTTTTAGGGGATATTAGAGGCAAAACAATATTAGTGACTACAGTGATCTCTGTATATAAGTACTGATTCCTAAAACATTAGAGTTAAAAGGGAAGTCCACGATTTGTGTTGATTTGTTGTACTTGGACACGGCAGGTCTCTGATAAACAAATCAATGAAATATCTATTCCGATCTTTCAACTAATAGATAAAGAAAAGAAGCACTAAGATCATGAAGGAACTTGGCCACATTTGTGTGAAGTTATAACCAGAATGTAGTAGTTTGATTTTCTACCCTGTGGTTTTCCTATTATCTGTAAATTAGTTCCATGGATACAGAGAAGGAAATGAATATCTGGCTAAATTCATAGACTTTTCAAAGGGTAATATTACTCATTGTCCAGGTAGTGCTAATCGAAATGTCTTAGATCTGTAGTTTTCAGACTGTGATTTGGTGTTTATAATCTGCATAGGTTGACATATTCATTCACTCTACCTTCCATGAATTTAAAGTTACTCAGCTGAGAAAGGGGGACACATAAGCTGTTTTTTCTGTAAGTCCATCCTCAAAAATTACCACTTATAGAATCCCTATTTTATCAGAATAGGCCATGAGTGAAAGGAACATTTAAAATCAATCTGATCAATTAAAATTTTATTTTTGTAAGAGAAACAAATTGCAGTGGAGGAAAAGCAAATGGTGGTTTAGAATAAATTACTTCATCCTTTTGTTCTTTTGAGCAATTAAATGACACGGCGTTATCGCTTTGGGGCTTTCAATAAAGAATCCATAGAAGTGCTTGGGATTGGTCACTTTGGAGTTTGGTAATTTACTGTTTATGTTGGGCATCTCACACTTTCCTCAACTAGCCTGTTCAATACACTCCCCTCAGGTGATCATTATTGCCCTCACTTCTCATGCCCATAGCAAATATTAGTAACTTGTCATGGCTTTCTTTGCTGTTGAACCTAAAAATGGTCTCAGAATTCATATCAACGTGGTATTCCAGGTAACCAATACCAATTGATCAGCATTTTTATGAGTGATGAAAGTTATTTGCCCTTGCTGGTACAGCAGGAAAAACTGAGGGTATTAAATTAGACAACTGAGTTCTAGTAATAACGCTAATTACTGCATAATTCTGGACAAAATAGTTAACCTCCCAATGTTTCAGTTTCATTGCCTATTGTGGGGACAGAGTCCCAGAGAGCAGTTTCCAGGCTCTCGGCCTCGCGTGGAAAGGCGCTGGCTCGGGTAGTAGATGGCCATCAGCTGTAACCAGTTAACCATTAGCCACTAATATAACTGCTGTGGCTATGCTAGGGGGTTGGTTGTTGGTTGGTTGGCAGAGAAGTGGATGACGGATTGCAGCTAGCAAGTGAGGTTGGTTGGCAGAGAAGAAGATGGCAGGTTGTGGATCATAGGGCTCCTGCTTCCTGTCTCCAACCCAGCCACCAGCAAGAATATAGTGGTATGACTTCCCTATCTATGGCTCCGTGGGTGTTCCTTTTTGGCCTTTCCATATCCTGTGTTCTTATGCGGGGAGTGGGAACTGAGACCCTGCATGACATCTATATAATGGAGAAAATAATTACTTTTATAATAATTACTTTTCTTAAGTTATAGGACAGTTGAAGGATAAATGAGATTGTGTATGTGAACATCCTTAGAGAAAAATGGAAGCCGCGAGAATATTTATCTAATCTAAATTATAATTACCTAAGTATGGAGAATTCCCTACCCATATGCAAATCCAAACATCTTCTGGTTTTTTGCTTCTTTTACCTATAACGTCTTCTTTTCCATGTCTATAAAATGTCAATAGTAATACTTACAAAGGTATTAGGAGGATTAAATAAAAAATATATGCAAAAGGCCCTATTATAGTTTTTGACAGAATTCAGACTTGAGAAATTGTTGTTATTATCCTTCTCACTGGCCAGCTCTCTGGCCAGTGCTAGCAAAGTTATGGTTAAGTCAGCTCTGATCCCTCAGCATAAACGAGCATCTTCAGGCCATATCAACATAAAAACCAGGAGGATCTAATGTACTATATGTTGACTATCGTTAACAATACTGTATTATATTCTTGAAAATTATTAAGAGAGTATCTTAAATGTTCTCACCACAAAAAAGAAATGCTAATCATGTAAAGTAATGGAGGTGTTAACTTCTGTGGTAATCATTTTGCAATATACAAGTATATCAAATCATCATGTCGTATACATTAAACTTATACCATGTCATATGTCATTAAACTTACACCATGTCATAATTATATCTCAATAAAGCTGGAAAAAAAAACAACAGGAAATAAAATCTGGTGAAGGTTCGGTGTTCTCCTGATGGTGATGTATAGGACTTGTTATATTAGTTTGATGATTCATTCCAGAAACAAGGTAAGAAGTGAAAAAGGAGGGGTATGTATGCTGAGAAATGGAGGGTGAGATGAGGTCAGTGGTACTCCAGAGAGCTACAGCTTTATGGCAGTTAAAACATGATGTCATGAAGGATGGCCTGCGGGGCTGCTGATCCCGCTCCCCACATAAGAACGCAGGATATGGTGAGGCCAAAAAGGAACACCCACGGAGACATAGATGGCGGAGTCATACCACTATATTCTCACTGGCGGCATCCACCTCTCTGCAATCCGCTCTTGCTACCTCAGCCACCATCTTCTTGCTAGCCCCCATTTTTCTGCTAGCATAGCCACAGCAGTTATATTAATGGCCAATGGCTCACTGGTTACAGCTGATGGCCATCTGATTACAGTTGATGGCCATTTACTACCTGAGCCAGCACCTTTCTATGTGAGGCTGAGAGCCTGGAAACTGCTTTCTGGGGCTTTGTCCCCACACCTGGACACAGCCAGGCTCTCTGGGCACAGCCCGGGTTTCTCAGGGCACCACCAGTACTTCTGGGCACAGCCAGACTTCCTGGGCTTCTTAGGGTACCACTAGTCTCCCTGGGCACAGCCAGGGCCTCTCAGGGCACTGCCACTCTCTCTGGGCACAGCCAGACTTCCTGGACTCAGCCAGGGCTCTCAGGGCATTGCCACTCTCTCTGGGCACAGCCAGACTTCCTGGACACAGCCAGTGCCTCTCAGGTCACTGACACTCTCCTGGGCCTCTCAGGGTACCGTGCTGGAACAATAGCGGCTCACAGTCAAGGTGCTTACATATTCTCGATGGCGGCCAGTCAAGACACAAAAGCAAACATCCACCAGTCCCACTACATGGTGGTATGTTCCCAAACAGTCAAATGGTCCATTAAATTAGGGATGGAAGGCAATTCCTCCTAGTCCATAGTCATTCGCCAGGGCTGTCCTGGGGGTGAGGGACGACCTTGACCTCACCCTCATCTCCCACGGAGGACTCAGCAAGCGTTTCCTCCCTGGACAAGTCCCGCATCCAGGCTGCGTCAGCAAGCACTTCCCAGCCCACAGGGCCGCAAGGACCTTCGCTTTCTCCGGCCTCGGCTGGTTGGAGAACCATCCACGTCTTTCCACCCCTCCATGGGGGTCCAGCTCTTCAGCAGCTTCTCCTCCTGGTCTTCCTGTGACTGAGTGTTCATACGCACAAACTGTTCCACCGCCCTTCGGAGAGCTTTGGCAGGCACCGTACCCTGCTTGCTGCGCCATGTGTCATGCCGGGTGGCCTGCGAGATCTCTGCTCCCGCTCCCCACATAAGAACACAGGACATGGTGAGGCCAAAACGGACCACCCACGGAGCCATAGGTAGGGAAGTCATACAACTATGGTTTCACTGGAGGCTGGGTTCACACGATGTGTGACCTGCTGTCCGCTTTGCTGCCAACTGACCGACTCTCCTCGACTCTCCTTCACTCTCCTCCACTGTCCTTGGCTTCTCTCCATAGCCGTGGCAGTTATATTAGTGGCCAATGGCTCACTGGTTACAGCTGACGGACAACTAGCCACAACTGATGGCCATTTGCTACCTGAGCCAGCACCTTTCCACGTGAGGACGAGAGCCTGGAAACTGCTTTCTGGGCTTTGTCCCCACACATGATGATGGTATCACCATTGGCAGAGCTAGTATATATTGCAGGCTTACTAAGTGACAGGCACTACAGTAATTGTTACATATATGACCTTAGCAATCCTAAGCAGGCCTATTTTATAGACATGAAAAGCAAGACCTGGACAAGGTAAATAATTTTCCCATTGTCAAAACTTGGAAGACATGGAACTGGGATTGAATTTAGACAAAACTGGCTCGTATTCACATGATTAATATAAAAGTCAGGCTGTGGCTCAATAATTTATTAGATTTCTTACTGAAAAAGAAAAGAAGATGGAAAAATGAGGAAAGAAGGCCTTTAGGAGTACAGTTGCCAGATAAAATAGAGAATGCCTAGTTAAATTTGCACTTTAGTTAAAAAATAAATATTGTAGAATAAATATGTGCCAAATATTATTTTTATTTGATACATGTATATGTTGGGAAATGCTTTACGATAATAATGTTAGTTAATACATCCTTTACTTCACGTAGTTACCATATTGTTGTTGTTAAGGTAAGAACATTAAAGCTCTACTCTCATAGCAACTTGTAAGTATATAATACATTATTGTTAACTATACTCACCATGCTGTACATTAGATTCCTGGAACTTATTCATCTGATAACGGAAAGTTTGTATCTTTTGACCAACAACTCCCCATTCCCCTCACCTTTCAGCCCCTGACAATCACCATTCTACTGTCTCTATGAGTTGGATGTTTTTGGATTCCACATATAAGTGAGATTATACAGTATTTGTCTTTCCCTGTCTGGCTTACTTCACTTCACTTAGCATAATACCCTCAAGTTTCATCCTTGTTGTCAGAATGGTAAGATTTCCTTCTTTTTTTTATGGCTGAATAAATTCCATTGTGTGTGTGTGTGTGTGTGTGTGTGTGTGTGTATGTGTGTGTGTACCACATTTTCTTTATTCATCTATCAGCAGACATTTAGATTGTTTTCATGTCTTTGCTGTTGTAAATAATGCTGTAATGAACATGGAGGTGCAGATATCTCTTTGATAAATAGTGATTTCATTTCCTATCAATATATCCAGAAATGGGATTGCTGGATCATATGGTAGTATTATTTTTAATTTCTTGAGGAACCTCCATACTGTTTTCTATAGTGGATGTGTGAATTTACATTCCCACCTACAGTGCACCAGGGTTCTATTTTTTCTACTCACCAGTATCGGTTATCTCTTGTGTGTTTTTTCATGTTTGTTGTTGTTGTTGTTGTTGTTGTTGATAATAGCCATTCTAACAGGAGTGAGGTAATATCTTATTATGTTTTTTTACTTTTTCTAGTTTTTAAATTAAATTTATTGGGGTGACATTGGTTAATATGATTATATAAGTTTAAGTGTACAATTCTATAACACATCATCTGTGTATTGCATTGTATGCCCACCATCCAAGGTCTAGTCTACTTCTGTCACCATATATTTCACCTCCTTTACCCTCTTCAACTCCCACCCACTACCCTTCCCCTCTGGTAACCACACTTTTATTGTCTGTTCATTGTGGGTTTGATTTGCATTTTCCTGATGATTTGTAATGTTTGTAACAGGCATCTTTTCATGTACCTGTTCGCCATTTGGATGTCTTCTTTGGAAAAATGTCTATTCAGTCAGTTCCTCGGCCCATTTTTAATAGATTGTTTGTTATTTTGACGTTGAATTGTATGAGTTCCTTATATGTTTGGATATTAACTCCTTGTCAAATATATGATGTGCAAATATTTTCTCCCATTCTGTGGTTTGCCTTTCTATTGTGTTGATGGTTTCCTTTGCTGTGCAGAAGCTTTTTTGTTTGATATAATTCCAATTGTTTATTTTTGCTTTAGTTTCTTGTGCTTTTAGTTTCATATACAAAAAATCATCACCAAGAACAATGTTAAAGAGCTTTCTCCCGGTGTTTTCTTCTAGTTTTATGGTGTCAGGTCTTATGTTTAAGTTCTTAATCCGTTTGAAGTTAACATAGGGGTTTAATTTAATTATTTTGCATGTGTATATCTGGTTTCCCGAAAACAATTTATTGAAGTGACTACCCCTTTTCCCATTGAGTATTCTTGGCTCCCTTGTCAAATATTAGTTGGCCATGTATGTATGAATTTACTTCCAGACTCTTGAATCTGTTTCATTGCTCTGTGTCTGGTTTTATGCCAATACCATACTGTTTTTATTACTATAGCTTTGTCATATAGTTATGAAATCATAAAATGTAAAACCTCCAACTTTACTCTTCTCAAGATTGCTTTGGCTGCTGGGGTCTTTTGTGGTTCCATATGAATTTTAGGATTATTTTATTCTATTGTTGTGGAAAATGCCATTGGAATTTTGATAGGCATTGTACTGAATATATAGATGGCTTTGGTAGTATTTTAACAGTATGAATTCTGATCCATGAACATGAGACATTTTTCCATTTATTTATGTCTTGTTCAATTTCTTTCATCAATGTCTTATAGTTTGTGGTGTATATGTTTTTCATTTTCTTGGTTAAATTTATTCCTATGTATTTTACTGTTTTTAACTCTTTCAGGAGTCTAATTTGCTAAATTTGGGAACCTTTTAAAAGAGGAAACAGCAAAAGAAGAAGAAGGTTTTACTGGGTAAAATATGCACATAAAGGACATTTTCTGGAAAACATTAGGAGAGGCAAAATTCTTAAGTATGTCTAATGTAAGCTACTTGATCTCTTTGCTTCAAGAAACAAGAATACTTGCTTTTTTTTCCTGAAACATTTTTTCCTGAAACATTTTTTCCTGAAAAAAATGTTAATTTTTAAATACTTCTTTAATTGGTGTAGTCTTTGAGAATCTAACAGACGCTATAAATTGTCTCTCCAGAAAAAGCTTATACCTATGCACATACCCTTCCCCCAAAGTCAGTAGAGACCATATTAAAAACCCATGCTGAAAAGCATTCAAAAGGAGACAGCATGGCTTACTCGACAATGTGCCTTGAAGTCAGAAAAATGTCTCACATAGTAGTAGGCTAGTAATTGTTTAACACCTGCCTCTTGGGGAGGAAGGATCTTGATTTACAGCATTTGCCAATTTCTACAGTATAAATTCCCACTGTGGCTGATTTCAAGTTGCCTGCATAGCATACCGTCACTCAACAGACTTGGGAAGAAATGCACAGTAGCATACCACTGCTCGGTATTCCATACATATACATACATAGACAATAGATGTGAAAAAAGCCTCAAGAATATAGGTAATAGTAAAATGTAATAAAAGTAATTAGGATGTGATGGTTTTAGTATTTATCACATTTGTTTTTAATGTAATGTTAAGTTTATATAATTTAACATTATATAATAGCTATGTTGAACAATAACTTGCAAATTTCCTGAAAATTTAACTAGCCGCTCTCACTGGTTCAGCACATCACTGGCTTGGCTCCTGATGAAATAGATAAATAAGTCTCATGGTTGCCATAAAAATTGAAGAGAGGTAATATATGTGAAGTACTTAGAAGTTTCTGAATAGAGCAAGTAATTATAAATGACAACAATTGTTGTTATTACTATTAATGAGCAATTTTATTCACAAGAGCTGTGTTTCTTATTTTAGTGACATGAGAGAATTAATATTTCTGTGTAATTTTTCTTTTACTATTCAATAAATAAGGAGAAAGGGTACACTTTGTTCCTTCCAGTGCCTAAGGCATGTTCTGAAAATAAATTCAATTTTAAAAGATACACACATTCACTCACTTTATGATAAATGAGTCCAACAATATCACACTATAAATGGAACTTGGCAATTTCAATACAGTATACTTCATAAGTGGTATTATATTATGTTTACCTTCCCATGGAATGGTATATAATTTTCTTCAAAGCATACCAAGGATTTACTTGGGCACTGAAGTTTACTTACTTACTTTCTTTTATCTGTACCATCTGCCAATTTTAGGTGCTTAGAGAATAAACTGGATCTCAATTTATGTTCATATGCTCTCATTAGAACATTAGAACAATAATCTTTGTTGTTTTTTTTTAAAAAAATATTCATTAAATAATGTATTTTGTCTTGTTCTGTTTCTTTTTTCTTCTCTTCTTAAATGTGACGTGAATATTAAAAGTGCTATTGTGATGTTTCTACAGGCTCCCTAACCATTCAGACACAAACAGGGAACAGAAACATCAGGGAATGTATTTTTTTTAAGTTTCATAAATTGCCTCTGTGTTTCTATAATATTTCGATAGACTGCAGACACTGTGTTTCTCTCTATCACTCCCCTTCAGCGGAATGAAACTGCCAGGACCCCATCTATAAGGGCATCATTTATGGAATAACCACAAATGTGATCAATCAAGTCCTTCCAATGGAGCAATAGCCAGTGTGACCTCAACAGACTTTGGCTTTTGGAGCCAGATCTCTTTAGTGACAGACATAACCCTGGTGGGTCGGAAGCATTCTTCACTGCTCACTCTACCATCTGCCACTGTGGAAACTTCATCATTAAAGGCAGAGTTGTTTCTGGACAAATTTGCAAGTGGTTTTGAGAGCATTATTATTGCACAGAATGTTACCATCTGTAAGTAGGCAAATCTGAATTATAGTGTATGTCTACCTAACTTTCTTTCTCTATGTATATCTTAATAGAAAATACGCATGCATTAATCTCAAAACTGGGAATATTTCCTTTTGTATTTTGGAATTGGAGCCTTGCAAAGGGCCTCCAGAGCTTAACTTCCTACTTTTAAATATATCTACATTTAAACCATCACAGATCAAAGAATAATTATTTTATTTTGCATTTAGTTTTCTGTCCTTTTTCACAAAGTATTTTTAAGTGATTGATTTTACTCACTTAAAAATACACTATTCTGTTATCAAATATTCATATTTACATATATGTGTATATGCTTTATAGCTTTTTAAAAATAATACATAGTATATTATTTTTAAAATAATATATATTTTATTTTTTTTGAAAAATATTTCAATTATTTCTTTGAGATAATACCACCTGCCCTCTTGCAACTTTCAATACCATGGAATAAATTATAATGATTATAAAAACAATATAATGAAAACACTAAACCAGAATTTCCAATTCATAAGACAGGCACCATTTTATACATATGATATGTATGAGATACATAGGTATGTATGTTTTTATATACAAAGATCAGACAATTAAGTTCGCAAACTTTCCACCGTGTAAGATGCATAATATTCTTTGAATCCTACTACATATGAGTAGGATTATAGTTGTAGTTATATAATTATAATAATATAGTATTTATAATATATTGTTAAATTATTAATATTATATTATGTACAAACAAGGTAACCAAGGCACAGAAAGGTAAACTGATGATCAGGATTACAGTTTGGTAAACTGTAGATCAGGGATTCTGAACTCAACCAACCTAAGCCCAGAATCTGTGCTATTAACTTATCTGAGTCTGTGGATTTCTAGGGCCTAAAAGAATGTTAATGGGTGATCTATGGTGTTGATGGGAGTGGAGGAAGGTGTTCCATGGGCAAAAAAAGAGTAGAGAATGGCATTCTAGAGTTTTCAGTGTCAAGTGTTGGTGCTCAGATGTGCTGCCCAAATGTATTTACTTTTTTCTGCTGAGTTTTGAGGACAAAAGGAAAATGTTAAATGAGATACAAAGTACTGATTCTTTACTAGTATAAGATTGAGTTGCTGTCACCTGCCCAAGATGTCTGTTTTGAGAAAAGCTTGTGTAATTATTCTGTTTCCTTTGGGCTGCTATCTGGTATAATCTCTAACCAATCTCAGGCAGAGGAACCTAAACAGACCTGGCCTGCATGGAGGCCTGGGGGTGGTAAATCAGCTGTGGAATGTAGGATCCTGTCTTTAAGTTACAGTAAGCCTTCCTATTTGAAAAACTGGCCCAACCATTGTCTCCTTGTCTGATAAATCCCATCATGCCCACTCTCTTCTGTGGAAAAGAGCTAGTAAAGGAACATGGAGAGGGGGCAGAAGCTTAGATTGATGCTGTTAATGGAAGAAACCTCTAAACATGTAAAGAATTTTTTAAAGAATTTATTTGAGCCAAACTGATGACAACTACCAGGAAGCAAGATCTCAAATGTTCCAGAGAATGACAGTTTTGCAGTTTATTTTATGCGTTTGGAATTAAGGAGGGAACATAAAGATGACATAAAGGTGGTAGAAAGTAAGGTGGGGATTGGATTATAGGATAATTAACAAAATTATATGCTGTCTTGAGGGTGGTTACAGTGGAGTTTGAAAAAGAGGCATTTCAAAGGTGTGTTAACCTAGATGCACAGAAACAATGGACAGGGCTTGTTTAAGGCAAAGATATGCCTTTTACTAAAGAAGTTTCATTCATTGGGTGTGACTAGCCATTCACCAGAACCTGCTCAGTTAGGAATTTATGATCAGATCATCCTGTAAGATTATTTTCAGTCACTGGACTTAATCAGAATTTTTTATAGCATCACCTTTTCATCCACAATGTCTCCTTATGTAAGGGATAATGGACAATCATGAGTTGGCATTCAAAAAACTACCTCTTCAATTCTCACTATAGTCCTTCTTTGATACTAAATAAACATCTTAACAAATTAAATGTTTATGGATGTCCTGTAATAAAGTTAGACTAACAAGACTAGTATATGAATAATGGAAAATACATGAAAAATGGTAAAATATCATCAACTCCAAATTATCTGTCATTAAAACCTTCTGTTCATCAATGTCATACAAAATAGGGTATTGGCAGCATTTTGACAATTAAAAAAAAAAAAAAAGCCCAAAGTGAAATCCCTTGTCCTCAGGGTAACAAACCAAGACTTAATTGAGGTGTAAGCCCCTCCCAGGAATGTGACTTTAAACTGGAATTTCCTGATCAACACTAGTGAAGTAATCTGCTTGAGAAGACCCCTGTCCTCTTCCCCAAAGATAGGTGACCTTGTCCCAAACCATTCTTTCTTTTCTTTTGCTAAGAACTTTCTAGTTTCACCCAGATTCTGCCTACAAAAACTTGACATTTTGCACAACATCTCAAAGAACGCTTTCTGTTTTCTAGTAGATGGGAGCCTGCCTGATTCATGAATCATTCAATAAAACCAATAAGATCTTTAAAATTGACTGGGTTGAATTTTTGTTCTTTATCACCTTATAATGATACCATATAGCCTTGCTTAACATTTATGTTTATAAATGATATGATAACATTTACAAAAACTAACATTAAGAGACTATGGGGAAGACATCTTTCTTCCTGATTTAAAAAAAATAAAATTATAGTACTTTGTGCTGTTAAATATGGTAGTGCACTCTATTCCCTCAATTTGTTTTATTCTGTATTCTGCTCTGATTGAAAAGGCTGAAGTTTAGGAGAGCCAAAGGTGTGTAGGAAGCCTAAACAAGCCCCTAGCAAAGACTCTCAGGACAGGTATGATATGAGTTACAGGAAAGACACGCCTGTCTTTGGATAGTTCCAAAGAAGATAGCTCCTTCTCATCTGCTATGTGAGGTAAAAGAAAGCTGTTGGGGCTTTGGCTGAAAAAGAAAATACTCATGTAAAATAAATATACGTAATTCCTAAGGCCATACTTGTTCTTAAGTGTTAGGTACGGCCAGAGGAATGAGTTGCGGGAAACCAAAATTGGTCTATTAGAATTTATTTGGCGTGATTGAGTTGGTCTGTTAGAACTTATTTGGTGTGATTGAGCTGCGGGAGGTCAGGCTAGAAAAGACTAACCTCTCCAAGCAAAAAGCGGTATGGAGTCTTATAGGAGGGGGTAAATGGGGTTGTTCATGCTTCAATGCTTCAGGGGGTTTTCGTTGCATTGTCTCTAGCAACCAAGGGTGTTGGGCATGGCCGGGCATGACCAAGCCCTCCGGCTCTACAACCTGGCCCCCAGGAACCCCTTGGGACCACCCAGGCCTGCCCAGGCCCGGTGATCACAAGCCCCTAGGAGACAAACAAAGTACAAAGCAAGACAAGATGGCGTTTAAGATGAGAAGGTTCCTGTTCCTGGCCTAAATATGGCCTAACAGCCAGGGCAGAATCCTATAGGGGACAGCTGTCCCGATGAGAAGGTGTGCTGGGGTTTTATATTTTTCCATGCAGGATGTAGGGTGCTTGTCATCTTGCAGGCGGGCTGCCGTTACAATTGTTTTCTCCTGGGAACTGTCCTGTTCCCATCTATGATGGATGTCAGTCTGCAAGGGGTAGCCATTGTGATTGGGAACTATTCTGTTCTCACCTATGATGGATGTAAGGTGCTTGTCAGCTTGTAGGTGCAGTGCTAGCCAGGGGAGTTAGAGCCAAGCAGTAATGTGTAAGCTCATTCCTGTTAGCCCACAAGCTCGCTCCTCTTAACTCTTTGCCTGTCCCATCCTGCCAGCTCTCAAGCCCACTCCCATTAACTCTTTACTTGTCTTATCAATATTTATTTCTCACAGTTCTGGAGGCTGAGGGATATAAGATCAAGGTGCGGCCAATTTAGTTCCTGGTGAGGTTCCTCTCCCGGTTTAGAGATAGCTGCCTTCTTCTGTATCCTCATATGGTGAGGAGAGATAGAGAGAGTTCTGGTCTCTTTTCCTCTTCATATGAGAACACTAATCTCATCATAAGGACCCACCCTCATGGCCTTATTTGAACCTAATTACCTCCCCAGGGGCCCCACCTTCTTAATAACATCCCACTGGGGTTTCAATATATGAATTTTACAGGGACACAAACTTTCAATCCATAACAAAAGTTACTGGACGGATTCCCTGTTCTAACAAGATGACCTAAAAAGAGGAGGAAGTATTTGTAAACATTCTGATTGTAACATTTATACAAGTTGCAGTGAAATACTATTATAAGCCACTTCACTATAACATTTCTTTAATTATACTATAAGTCAAATCAGGGTGCCCCAAATTGTATTGACACTTAACAATGAAAAATTAAAAACTACAGTATCTTTGATTTAGTCTTCTTCAAAATGATAGAAATAGACAAATCACAATTTTGTAACCTTTAGTAAAATAATTGATATTTATTTTGGATCATATCATCAGAAAGTGAATTTCTAACTTCTCTAAGAAGAGAAAAGAGCTCTCTATAATAGTGGAAGGATTGTATGAATAGATTAAACAAATGTTGATTTATAACCTGGAGAATAAAAATTTTTATAGCAGACTATCTTTGTGAGAATATTTACAATATAAAATATTGTTCACTTAAACTTTTAAACTGTTCTTCATAGGAAGTTGATTGCATTGAGCATATTTGTGATAATTTAGTCATCAAATGTGACCTTATTGATCTGTTAAGGTCTAGAATCGACCGCCCCTCAATTGGACAGAGGACACACGCGATAATGCAAGTCACACAGCGAGGTTTATTTCCAGCTAGCTGGGGTCCAAGTATCTGCCCGACGCAGCGGGTTTCAACAAGGACCCCGAGCACTCAAAGCCAAGGGTTTATATAGCATCTTTAAAGCATCCAGTAATTTTCCATAGCTTCAAAGAGTATACATATCATGGGCTTGTTCCACATTCTGGGGATTTGACAAGATAAGCTGGCTTGTACCCCACCCAGTCGGCAGTTAACAAGATAAGCTCTTTTCAAACAGGACATCTGGTCCACACCCTGTTAAGGTCATTCAGAAAATGGCTTCCTTTCTTATGCTAACCTACTCTTACAGATCAAGCTCTCAATAATTAGAGTAATATAAAAGGAAAATGCAGATCTTTTAGCATGTGAAACATTGCTACAATACTTTCTCCTCACAAAATATTATTATTATTGTTTTATTTTATTTTTATTTTATTATTTTGGTGCTTCACAAATTTGGGTGTCACTCTTGCACAGGGATTATGCTAATCTTCTCTGTATCATTCCAATTTTAGTATATGTGCTGCCAAAGCAGGCACACAAAATATTATTTTAAAAGTAAACTAAACAGTGTTTCCATCAGATTAAATTAAAAACTTAAAATAGTGGTTCTGTCAGATTAAATTAAAACCTTAAAAGCTTAATGGATCAGGTCAATATTCAATGTTTCAGAAATAATTGGCAGCAGTGTGAGCGATACATTGTGAATAGGAGATCAGGTAGGTAATATTTTAAAAATAGGAACTCAGTCAGCAGCAGAGAGAATGGACACGAGTACCTGAATTGGACAGTTGTTTCAGAAGCGAGAATAGAGGGTAAAAAAGAGGAAATGTTAAAGAGAAAGACAACATATAATTGCAATTTAATAGCTTGGGTGATGCTTACTTAGGTTTTCCATAACAGACAAGATACAGATCACATAACATTGAGCGGTGACTAAGAGATGAGGAAAAACTTTATGAAAGCTCCAAAAGCCATATAACAACAACATGACATTTAAGACATTTGAAAGTCTAAATCAATCGTCCCATTCTCATCTCTAGTCTCTAATTAACCAACCTCTCCCTTACCCCAGTGCACCCTCCTGATGATCTAATAAGTCAGTGGTACAAACACGCTATGCAATTTCCCTCCTAGCATTTTTATTTATTTCATCTTTTTTTGCTATGTGAAATGACCCTTCTCTAACATCTCTTCTAGGTTAAATCGCCCTGGTGCTCCAAGGCTCAGCTGAAGTGTTGTGTGTCCTTCCTCCCCCAGGCAAAATCTATTACTTCTTTTTCTATGTCTCCATAAACCTTAGTTTATAACTTTATTTTACAGCCCTCATCACATCGTTATTTAAAATTGCATGTTTCAGTCTATTCCGCTAGAATACAAGTGCTAAAAGGCTTAACTTGCTTTGTCACATAAATGAAAGTCTCCTTATATAAATTGCTATGTGTTATTTAACATTAACTCATAAAGACATATTTACCTACTCTTGTCATTCTCAGGCTAAGCTGCAGGTGTTGCAACAGTAAGTCTTACTGTTAGGTCCCTGCCCTCCCAAAGCTAACACCTAGTAAATGACACAGAGAATCAGAGACTAATAAAACAGTGTAATAACTTTAAAAATCATGGTGATGGTGATGATGATGTTAATGAATAGTTATTGAGTACTTTCATGTGCCAAGCATGGTTCCAAGCACTGCACATGTATGATATAATCTAACCCTCACAACTACTCAGTGACAAAGGAAGTACAGAGTACTTTTATAGAGGTCAGTAGGGAGACACTTAACCAAGACTGGGGGTCAGCGAAAGCTTCCCTAACAAAGTGATTTCTAAATGGAGACCTGAAAAAATGACTAATGACTAGGGATTAGGCAGCTAGGAGAGAGAGAAGGGGAGAGAAGGGAAGGTGTGTGTGTGTGTGTGTTTACCTGTGTTTCGGTGAGGGTTAGAGAAAAGTGTTTCGTTATTATTTTTTTTAAATATTTTATTGGGGAAGGGAACAAGACTTTATTGGGGAACAGTGTGTACTTCCAGGACTTTTTTCCAAATTAAGTTGTTGTCCTTTCAATCTTAGTTGTGCCGTTCAGCTTCAAGTTGTTGTCATTTCAGTCTTAGATGTGGAGGGAGCAGTTCAGCTCCAGGTCCAGTGGCCATTGCTAGTTGCAGGGAGCGCTGCACACCATCCCTTGGAGGAGTCAAACTGGCAACCTTGTGGTTGAGAGGACGTGCTCCAACCAACTGAGCCATCCGGGAGGCAGCTCAGCTCAAGGTGCCGTGTTCAATCTTAGTTGTGGGGGGCGTTGCCCACCATCCCTTGTGGGACTCCAGAAATTGAACAGGCAACCCTGTGGTTGAGAGCCCACTGGCCCATTGAACAAGCAGCCTTTGGAGTTAGGAGCGTGGAGCTCTAACCTCCTGAGCCACCAGACTGGCTCCTCGTGTTTTTTTTTAATTAAAGTTTATTGGGGTGACAATTGTTAGTAAAGTTACATAGATTTCAGGTGTACAATTCTGTATTACATCATCTATAAATCCTATTGTGTGTTCACCACCCAGAGTCAGTTCTCCTTCTTCCATCATCATATATTTTAGTCCCTTTCCCCTCATCACCCACCCCCTACCCCCTTACCCTCTGGTAACCCCTAAACAATTGTCCCTGTCTATGAGTTTTTGTTTCTCATTTGTTTGTCTTGTTCTTTTGTTGTTTTTGGTTTATATACCACATATCAGTGAAATCATATGGTTCTCTGCTTTTTCTGTCTGACTTATTTCGCTGAGCATTATACTCTCAAGATCCATCCATGTTGTCACAAATGCTCCTATATCATCTTTCCTTAACGCGGAATAGTATTCCATTGTGTATATATACCACAACTTCTTTATCCATTCATCTATCGAAGGACATTTTGGTTGTTTCCATGTCTTGGCCACCATAAATAGAGCTGCAATGAACATTGGAGCACATGTGTCTTTATGGATAAATGTTTTCAAATTATTTGGGTAGATACCCGGAGAGGGATTGCTGGGTCATATGGTAATTCTATTCGTAATTTTTTGAGGAACCTCCACACTGCCTTCCATAGCAGCTACACAAGTCTGCATTCCCACCAACAGTGTATGAGGGTTCTTTTTCTCCACAGCCTCTCCAACACTTATTACTATTTGTCTTGTTGATGAAAGCCATTCTAACCAGGGTGAGGTGATATCCCATTGTGGTTTTTATTTGCATTTGTCTGATGATTAGTGATGTGGAGCATTTTTTCATATGTCTACTTGCCATTTGTATATCCTCTTTGGAGAAATGTCTCTTCAGGTCCTCTGCCTATTTTTCTACTGGGTTGTTTGTTTTTTTGTTGTTGAGTTATATGAGTTCCTTATATATTTTGGATATTAGCCCCTTATCGGAGGCAATGTTTGCAAAAATCTTCTCCAATTCAGTTGGTTGCCTCTTTATTTTGTCGATGGTTTCTTTTGCTGTGCAGAAGCTTTTACGTTTGATATAGTCCCATTCACTTATCTTAGCTTTTAATTCTCTTGCCTTTGGAGTCAAATTCATAAAATGCTCTTTGAACCCAAGGTCCATAAGTTTAGTACCTCTGTTTACTTCTATCCAGTTTACTGTTTCAGGTCTTATGCTTAGCTCTTTGATCCATTTTGAATTAATTTTGGCACATGGTGACAGATAGCAGTCCAGTTTCATTCTTTTGCACGTGGCTTTCCAATTCTGCCAGCACCATTTATTGAAGAGGCTGTCTTTTCTCCATTGTATGTTTTTTGCTTCTTTGTCAAAAACTATCTGTCCATATTTATGTGTTTTTATTTCTGTGTTCTCAATTCTATTCCACTGGTCTATGTGTCTGTTTTTCTGCCAATACCATGCTGTTTTGATTATTGTTGCCCAGTAGCTAAAGTCAGGGAGTGTGATACCTCCAGCATTGTTCTTTTTTCTTAAGATTGCTTTGGCTATTCGGCGTCTTTTGTGGTTCCATACATCTAATAATTTTTTGGTTCTATTTCTTTAAAAAATGCCAATGGGATCTTCCTGGGGATTGCATTAAGTCTGTATATCGCTTTGGGTAATATGGCCATTTTAACTATGTTGATTCTTCCAATCCATGAGCACGGAATGTCTTTTCATTTCTTTGTGTCTTCTTCAATTTCTTTTAAAAATGTCTTGCAGTTTTCAGTATATAGGTCTTGCACAGCCTTGGTTAAGTTTATTCCTAGGTATTTTATTCTTTTTGCTGCAATTGCAAAAGGAATTGTTTTTTGTATTTCTTTTTCTGAGATTTCATTGTTAGTATATAGGAATGCAATGGACTTTTGTACGTTGATTTTGTAGCCAGCAACTTTACTGTATTCGTTGATTGTTTCTAATAGCTTTTTGGTGGAGTCTTTAGGGTTTTCTATGTATAGCATCATGTCATCTGCAAAGAGTGACAATTTAACTTCTTCATTCCCAATTTGGATGCCTTTTATTTCTTTCTTTTGCCTGATTGCTCTGGCGAGGACTTCCAACACTATGTTGAAAAACAGAGATGATAGGGGACAGCCCTGTCGTGTTCCTGAGTATAGAGCAAAGGGCTTCAGTTTTTCACCGTTAATTATGAGATTAGCTGAGGGTTTGTCATATATGGCCTTTATTATATTAAGGTATTTTCCTTCTATACCTATTTTATTAAGTGTTTTAATCATAAATGGATGTTGTATCTTGTCAAATGCTTTTACTGCATCAATTGATATATGATTTTTGTCCTTTATTTTGTTTATGTGATGTATCACATTGATGGATTTGCAGATGTTGAGCCATCCTTGTGCCCCTGGGTAAATCCCATTTGGTCATGATAAATAATCTTTTTAATGCATTATTACATTTGATTTGCTAGAATTTTGTTTAGGAGTCTTGCATCTGTATTCATCAGAGATATAGGTCTGTAGTTTTCTTTTTGGTGTGTCATCCGTACCAGGTTTTGGTATCAGGGTAATGTTGGCCTCATAAAATGAGTCAGGGAGTATTGTTTCTTCTTCAATTTTTTGGGAGAGTTTGAGCAGGACTGGTGTTAGATCCTCTTGAAGGTTCGTAGAATTCACTAGTGAAGCCATCTGGTCCCGGACTTTTGCTTTTGGGAAGGTTTTGGATGACTGATTCAATTTCGTTACTGGTGATTGGTCTATTTAGATTTTCCAATTCTTCATGGTTCACCCTAGGAAGGCTATATGTTTCTAAGAACTTGTCCATTTCTTCTAGGTTATTGAATTTTGTGGCATATAGTCTTTCATAGTATTCTCAGATGACCCTTTGTATTTCTGTGGCATCCATGAGAACTTCCCCTCTTTCATTTCTGATTTTGTTTATTAGTGTCTTTTCTCTTTTTATCGTAGAGAGTCTAGCCAAGGTTTTGTCAATTTTGTTAATCTTTTCAAAGAACCAGCTCTTTGTCATATTATTTTTTTTATTGTCATTTTGTTCTCTATTTCATTTAGTTCTGCTCTGATTTTTTATTTCCTTTCTTCTGCTGACCTTGGGTCTCAGTTGTTCTTCTTTTTCTAGTTCTTTAAGGTGTGACACGAGGTTATTTATTTGGGATTTTTCCTGATTCTTGAGATAGGCCTGTAATGATATAAATTTCCCTCTTAAAACTGCTTTTGCTTCATTGCAAAAATTTTGGTAGAATGTATTTTCATTCTCATTTGTTTCTATGTATCTTGTGATCTCTCCTATTATTTCTTCTTTGACCTGGTCATTCTTTAAAAGTTTGTTGTTTAATCTCCACGTATTTGTGGTTTGTCCTGCTTTCTTTTTGCATTGGTATCCAATTTCAAAGCCTTGTGATCAGAGAATATGTGTGGTATGATTTCAATCTTCTTAAATTTACCAAGGCTAGTTTTATGTCCCAATATATGGTCTATCCTTGAGAATGTTCCATGTACACTAGAAAAAAATGTATAGTCTGATGTTTTAGGATGAAATGTTTATAAATGTCAATTATGTCCATTTCATCTAATGTGTCATTTAAGGCTGCTATTTCTTTATTTTCTGTTTGGATGATCTATCCATAGCTGTCAATGATGTATTTAGGTCACCTGGTATAATTGTGTTTTGGTCAATTTCTTCCTTTAGTTCTGTTAGTAGTTGCTTGGTATATTTTGGTGCTCCCTGATTTGTGGGCAAATATTTATGACTGTTATGTCTTTTTGTTGTATAGTCCCCTTTACCATTATAAAATGACGATTTTTGTCTCTTGTTACCTTTTTTACCCTGAAGTCTGTGTCATCTGATATCAGTATGGCTACACCTGATTTTCTCTGGATACCATTTGCTTGGAGTGTCAATTTCCACCCTTTCACTTTGAGTCTATGCTTGTCCTTATAGCTGAGATGTGTCTCTTGAAGACAGTATATCGTTGGGTTTAGTTTTTTGATCCAATCTGCTACTCTGTGCCTTTTTATTGGTGAGTTCAGTCCGTTTACATTTAGGGTGATTATTGATATGTGAGTATTTCCTATCATTCTATCTTTAGTTTTCTGTTAAGACTGTGTCTCCGTTGTTTCTGTACCTTTTGTTGTTTTCTATTATTTCTGTGTGGTGGTATTCTATGGTTTTTCCCTCTGTTTCGTCTTTTGTTACAGTATATTTTTCAGTTCCGGATTTTTTTTTTAGTTTTTACCATTAAGTTTATGTAAAAGAAAGTTTGATATTTAGAGTATTCCATTTTCTTCAGCATGCTTACTTTCTGCATTCCCATATTCCTGTTCAGGCCTTTACTTTTCCCCTTTTTATGTTTTAGTTGCCACAAATTATCCCTGTTGATAGTGGTCAAATAGCCTACTTCAGTATTTCTTGTAGTGCAGGCTGTGTGTTAGAAAATTCCCTCAGCTTCTGTATGTCTGGAAAGGTCTTTATTCCTCCTTCATATTTAAAGGACGTCCTTTCTGTGTGTATTATTCTTGGCTCATAATTTCTCTCTTTCTATAGTTTAAATATTTGGTCCCATTCCCTCCTGGCTTATAGAGTTTCTGCTGAAAAATCTGATGATATTTTAATGGGCTTTCCTTTGTAGGTTACTGTCTTCTTTTCTCCGGCTGCCTTGAGGATTCTTTCTTTGTCATTGATTTGACAGCTTCAATACAATGTGCCTTGGAGAAGGCCTGTTGGGATTGAGGTAATTAGGTGTTCTATTTGCTTCTTGGATTCGAGGATCCAGTTCTTTCCACAAGTTTGGGAAGTTCTCATCGACTATTTGTTTGAAAAGGGAACTCTCTCATTTCCAGGTTTCTATCTTCGATGTCACTGATTCTTTCCTCCATCTGCTCAACTCTACCATGTAAGCTAGCTATTTCATTCTTCACTTCTTCTATTAAGTTCTTACTCTCCAAAGATTCTGTTTGGTTCTTTTTTAAAATTTCAATCTCTTTGGTAAGATGTTCATTTTGTTCTTTGATTGTGTTTCTGAGTTCATCAAAATGCCTGTCTGTGTTTTCTTGCATCTCATTGAGTTTTTTTCAGAACTGCAATCTTGAATTCTCTGTCATTTAAGTCACATATCTTTAAGTTCATTTTCTGGAGACTTTTCATTTCCTTTCTGAGCTGTCTTGTTACCTAGGTTATTCATGGTAATTAATGATTTATTATTTCTCTTCCTAGACATCTACAGGAGTGGGTTCTGCAAAAGGTTGATAGGAAAAGCTCTTTCTTTTGTTTTCCAGTGTGTGTTGGTAGAATGTTTTATTTTCTCTCCAACTGCAGACTTTTATTCTCTCTCACACTGTAGTGTTATGTTCTCTCTGCACTATTCCAGCTTCTCACGCAATGGGGAGGATTCCCTGAAAGGTGGGCTTCGCCTCTGTGAACAGTTCACCTGGATCATAGGGCATTGCGTCTGTGTGGGGATGCAGAGACTTTTTGAAGTTCCAAAGCTCTCCCTGCACCTGATTCAGAGCCCATATGTTTCAGCAGCCCTGTTTACTCCTGCAGGGATCCACCCAGATGGGGGGGACAGGGGCGAGGTGGGTTGTGAGAGGTGGTCCATAGCAATGGCGGCGGCCACCACCACATCCAGTCCTCCTTCCACAGCTCCCTCCCCTTTGCCAAAACTAGTTGGGCTGCGAATCTGTGTCTGTGGACCACAGTTCTCAGAACTGCAAGCATTGTATTCTTTGAGTTTGACACTGCTACTGTTCCACTTCTAGCACTGGGCAGCAGGTGGGGGCATGGCGAGCTCTGGGAGGGTAGGGATGGGGCGGTTGGGCTCAGTGCCTATGGCTTCCGTTTTCTGCTCAGCAGTGAGGGTTTTCACCCTCTGCCCTCTGTCTTTGTTCTCAGGTCTCTGCCATGAGCATTGGGTTCAGCCGTGTTATATGCTGTCCCCTCAGCTCTGTGGGACATAAACAGAGCCCTAACAGTCTGGGTTCGTCCCTCTCCACAGCTGTGGTAGTTCCGGGATGCAGCAAGCTCAGAGCACTGAGCTAGGTCTGTGTCCTGCACCCGCATAGCCCTGTGTCCTCACTTCTCCTTTCTTTCCTCCCCTGCTTGTGCAATTTGCCCACCTTTAGGTTATTTCAGTAGTTTTTCTCTTAGTCTTGCCTATCTACTGTGCAGGGAGACCTCTGTGGAGTTAAAGTTGTTCAATTTGTTGTAAATTTCAGGCGAGATTTCAAGAGACTCACCTCACACCACCATTTTTATGACGTCACTCCGAAAAGTGTTTCTAACAGGAAACAAAGGCCAAAGTTTTAGTTATACACACACACACACGCACACACACACACACACACACACACACACACACATATATATATCAATGTATATATGCATATTTGGTGGATATTGGACTTTCTACTTCTAAAGTCAGACTATATCATGGAGCTTAATTCCTTTAGGAACAGTCATAAAAGGTAAAAGCTAGACTGGATGTATCATCCTCATTTTACAGATAGGAGCACTGAATCCCAGTACAAGGAAATGTGTTCCCAATGCCATGCAGTCATTGGCAAGAGCCTGTTCCCAGGCCAGGCTCTTTCCAGGACACCATGCTGCTGCCTCTGTCGATTGTTAAACAGTTTCTACTTCAGCCAGCCAGCAGTAAATGTACGCAGACAGATAACATGTTTTATGATTCCCAACCACCACATTCCAGTTCAAAATGTTTTGATTTTGATTATTCTCTTGATTATTATTTAATAAGAAAAATGTAAATTATGGAATGTAATAGTACATATCTGTACTTAATCTCTAAACAGATGTGATCTAGAAATGATTACTCTCAATCTTCCTGTCAACACATCAGTTTCACCCTGAAAATGTGTCATGACTTTTTCTTGTAGGCCATAATTCCATCTTAATCATATCACTGAGGAACAGTCTAAATTTAGGCTTAGTTTGAGTTGTGAGAGTATGGCCTTTGGAGGCACACAGACTGGGGTCCTAGTTCTGGGTCTGCCATTTACCAGCTAGGTGACCTTGGACCAGTTACATAATGTTTCTATGTTAGAACCTGACCTTATAGTATTTTTGTGTGAATTAAGGGACAACATGCACATAAAGTACAATGCGTAGAGCTCATATGTGGTATCTTTTGAAAACATTTAACTTGTGAGAATCACTTGTTAATATCAAATCATAAAATCACAGCTGGAAAAAAAACCCAGCTGCTCTAATGATTCCACTTTACTGGTATAGTCTCTAGACTGGTAAAGTTCTTATTTGCCAAAATAAAATATCTGTTTAATTCCTATCACTAGACAGTGGACTTTGTAAAAACAAAGTGAACAAATTTCCTCTATACTCTGGTATCTATCACTGTGACAAGCACATAGTGAACATTTACACATATTGGTTGAATTGTCGAACTATTTGATGTCTGAGCCAAGGCTAAATAAAACTCAGGCTTCCTGATATCTAGTTCTGCTTTTGTTGTTGTTGTTGTTGTTGTTGTTTGTTTTTTTTAACAGCACTAAAAATTAAGAGGAAAAAAAATGCCCGAGGCTTCATTTTGTAAAGGATATTCTGGGGGAAATTTAGTCTTAGAAATTTCAAGTTATTCTATGATGATCCAAAGTGTTGCTTTTCAATCTACCTGGACCCAATTGGTATCAATTCACATGAATGTTATAGATGAGAAGGGAGTCAGGACTTCAGTAGAACAGTTAGGAAGTGAAGCAGTGCTTAGTGCGACTGCCCTGCTGGGTGCTGGATATATGGCATGGCTCAAACACTGTGTTTATGCATTTTAAATTGCTTCTTTACAACTCCAGTCCAGAGGAAATAGCATCTGTGAGCCAAACTGAGGGAAGGCATTTCAACACAGTGAAGTGGAACTGAGAAATCTAAAACAGGCATCATACCCCTTGAACTTGGCTACAGCTAATTATGTAGAAATACATCCCACAATCAGCTCCTTTAACAAACTATACTTAACCAAAATCATAACCTTGTAAAGAGACGGTGAACAAATGTTATTTCCAAACCCAATTAAGTTGCTTAAGCTGTGGAGTTCCTGGACTTAATTTTAGTAGAAGCATTAACAGCTGATGGAAATAATGTTGTGGTTTGCAGATGTGAAATACCACGGAAACTTGAACACTTTTGCTGGATGTGATGACAACAGATTCTCCCAATAACTGAATGCAAGCTTTTTGGATTCGTCTAGATAAAAAACAAAACAAAACAACAACAAAAACCCAACCATTATTGTATACCTAATAAGTGAGCAGTGGTTCCCATGCCTCTTTTTGCACTTCCCTCTTGGGTCGATGATAAAATATACATGGAACACATGATCCCTGTCTGCCAATTATGGTTGGAAGTATAACATTATCCTTTAACTTAACATTTATGAAGCAATTTGCTATAAGAATGAGGGTGATGCGATGGTTTTCATACAGTAAACTGTGCTAACTGCTTGAAAATGCACACAATTTAGGAGCTGACAGGTTCAATTCTCAAGTAAAGGAGGTGCACTGTGATGTTTTGGCACTAGTTAAATATTCAATCATTCCACCGCCTTGTCTGTGGGAATATGTTAATAGCTTATCGCTACAGCCTTTGACTCCCAGGGTAAGTGAAGCCCAGAATTCCATAGCCCTGATGTCAGTGGGTCTGATTGCATTTGATGGATGCAAATAACCTTGGCTTTAATATTTTGATTGATCTGGAAGGTATTAACAAGAGTTTTGTTTTGTGTTTTTTTTTCACAAACAAAATCCTACAGAATCAAACCTACTCCAAGAATCCATTCAGTTTACTCTTAACACCTAGTCTCTTTAATTTATAAACGTCTTCTGACTTTGCATATTTCATATAAATAGGCATCAGCCAACAAATTAAAGTGAGTCTTTAAAAACAATATGTTTTCATAAATCTCACATTACAGCAAACAAAACCTAAATAAAAATAACAAACCTTTTGTAGAAAATGTTTAAAAGTCCTTAATACTAGGAAAGCTTATATTTTAAAGGAAAGGACAGCCAAAGGTCTGGCTTGGCACAGGGAATACAATTGCAAGTTAAGAAATGGAAAGAGACCATTTTTTTTCCAGTTACAATAGAAAGAAAGAAATCTATGACATGTGGTAAGATGTCCCTGTTAAGAGGTTCATGACCCAGACTAGAAAGCACACTGAGGGACAACAAATCATTTTTACTGGATGAGCCTTCTGAAAATGTATATACTGAGCAAACATTTAAAAATATTTGTATTAAACTTGGAATGTTTGACACACTGAAATTTGAACTTTATTTCATGGATTCCTAATAACAGTGAGGGTCTTTCTCCCCTCTTCTGGTAAGTTCCCATGTAGCTCTTTTCTCTCAATATAGTAGGACCTTCCTAAATGCAGCTAACAATCAGCAAGCACATTTTCAACTTTCTGACTCGAAATTTCCTCCTCCCATCCTGGGAGGATCAATAGTTACTTTTTTCTTTTTTGGAGGTTCTCACATGTGACAATTTTACCAAATGTTTGCCACTACATAATATTTTTCCAGACTTTTCTCAAAGTTTTTTTTTTTTTGTCCCCCTCTCTGCCGCCTTATCCTAAAGTTGATGTCACCTAATTCAAGTATTTGTTATGGCAGCACTCCACTTCTAGGTACAAATTTCTGCATTAGTCAATATTGACACAATAATACCACTCATTAAATCACTCCACAATCTAGTGGCTGAAAACAACAACAATCATTTATTCCCTTTTGTGTGTTCCTGGGTCAGCTAGGGTTTGGCTAACTAGGTTGGGCTCAGCTTGTCTTGGCTCCAAGCTGTGGGTCGGGTCTGAGTCTGCTCCAGTCTGTACTGCAGGTTAGCTTCAGGTCTGTTCCAAGTGCTATAATTCTGGTGTTCGAGCTGCAACTGTAGTAGCTATCCAATGGAAGCTCTCCTCGTGGTAACTGCAGAAGTGTACAAGATATGGATGAAAAGGGGGCCACACGTTAAACCTGACAATCTCAGGGGAAGCCAGCATGGTGGACCCGACAAACTCAGAGGCTGAAAGTAACCACATAGGATGGTCTGAACATGTAAATTCCTAACTAAAAGTAGGTCATGGCGGGTAGTCATGTCCTAGGCCTGTCGCTTCCTTGACAAAGGTCAGTCTTTACCTTAAGTGAGTCTGTCTATTGTCCTTTTGCATTTGAGATAACATACCTCTGAAATGTTCCAGTAATCTTTTTTCCAGACCCCTCAAGGCACCAGAACACGAGACCACAGAACCCCTCATTGTTATCTTGTTCCCTGCATACCGTCTCTGTGTGCCATAAATGTTAATTATTAACTATCCTGTGCCATCAATGTAAAAGAAGTATGTGTCTCTGTTTTACATTTCATCTAACCCCAGAGATCCCCTGCTTTGTTTTCTCCCATCCTCTTAATAGCCATCAATGGATTTCATGTCACCTTCCTTACATCTCCTCCTTTGATTCTAATATATAAAATAAGCTGCAAAACTGCCATTCTCTGGAGCATTTGCTCAATCCATTGAGAAACTGTCATCAATTTGGCTCAAAAAAACTCATAAAAGGTCTCTCCATGTATAGATGTTTCTTACCACATTTCAGTCCTCTGCTTGTGTCACATTTGCCAACATATATTTGACGAAAGCAAGTTACATGGATAAGGGTAGGGTAGTATACTCTGTGTACCCCAAGACCATGTCAAAGTGTAGATATATGTTGTTACTAGAGGGAACTAAACAATTTTACAATTTTGATCAATTATTCAATCTACCATAGAATGCTTAGTTGATATTTTGCTAAAATAATCCAAGTTATTTTACCAAATATTATGGAAAGTAATAATTTATTTTTCAATTCTACATCCAGCATTCTTATTATGTTTTCTAAAATATCATGCCAATAGTAGGTAACATTACGCCGGTTTAATAATTCTATAATCAATCTGGTTATGTAGTTGAAACGATTACTAAAACAAATGAAGCAATCATTTGTACATTTTATAAAGCATAATAAGTTTCTTAGGAATCAATGAAATAACAGCCAAAGAAAAGCATCAGATCTGACTCTGCTTTCTAACTTATTTTGAAAGATCCTTTCCAATACAGTACCATTCGGGAATTCTTTTTGTTAATTCCTTGTCTCAAAAACACCTGGCAAAACTATGTTAGTGTTATGTTAGCTTCTTGTCTGAAATCTAATTCTTTATCCTGTCGTAACTTGGATGCATTCTGTTGGGTACTTACTGGTGAACTGGCCACCAGAGTAGAAAGTAGCCACAGCGCAAAATCACATTGTCCAAAGAGGATTAAGATACTCAGTCCAAATCCATGCTGCAGTCATAATTCAAAGGATTTAAATGGAGGGGCAAAGGCAAGACAAAGGGAATATTTGGACAGAGTTTAACTATAGGGATTAAAAAGCAATTTTGTTCCTAGGTGCAGATGGAATGTGTCCATGTGGGAGCTGCCAATCACAGAGACACAGACATTTTCCGATAACTCTGAGAGAAGAGACAAATTTGGCTCTGTTTGCCAGGTTTAGAGCAGCGAGAACATGCTCATTTATTGACATTGAAAAAGATTGTAGGAGTCTACCATCTTCTTAAGGATTGGCCTACAAATTAGCCCTGTATAATAAAGAATTTGATTGGACTTTCTACCTGGTTCCTGAGAGGTAGCCTATAAATCTCTGGAATTTCCAGAGTGATAGGAATATCTTTGGTATTCATGGTGGGCCTCTAAATAGTTTGTGGCAATGAGGCTAAAACATTCAGAAAGACCAACCATGTAGTTAGATAGTTAGGGCTTTGAGCCATGTGATATCACCTGGACCTCCAGGGAGGGGGAAGAGGCAGGAGATTGAGTTCAGTTGCATAGCCAATGATTCAAACAACCATGCTCACTAATGAAACCCCAATAGAACTCTGGACACAAAAGGTTAAGGGAACTTCCCTGCTGACAATAGCCTGTGTACGTTGTTATACATTGATGTGCTGGGAGAATGATATATCCTGACTCTACAGGAAGATGACACAGGAAGTTCCACACTGGGAACCCTCTCTGACCTCACCTCATCTCTTTTGTTTGGTTCTGATTTGTATCTTTTTGTTTGTTATAACGAAACTATTATAAGTATAGTGCTTTCCTCAATTCTGTGAATTGTTCTAGACAATTATCAAAACTGAGGGGTAGTGAGAACTAAAGTTTGTAGTCAGATGATCAGAAGTGCGGGTAGTCCTGGGATCCCTGAAGCTGGTGGACCAAATCCGGAAGTCAGCATCAGTATTGCAAGTGGTCACAGCAGAGCCTGCAACTGCAGTAGCTGTCCCCAAATTAGGATGAGCTGAGAGAGTCAACACAGATTAGAATCGGTGTTCTCAGATAACTGGGAAATCATCCTATCTCCGGGACATAGTGAGAATTTTACCCTGCTTTCTAATCACATATTATTTGTGTGTACGTATGTAGTCAAGATTTCCTTTTAAATTATGTTCAAAGCATAAGAATAAAATAATTATTTGTTAATAATACATAACAGTACAAGTATAATTATTATTTTAACTTTTACATCTTCCAAGTATAAACTGAAAAAAAAATATTTCCCAGTTGTACACTCTATAGGGTTGTGACATCTATTTTCTCTTTGCCCATTCTATGGTTCTGTGCTCTGTTCTGTGCCATGAGAGCGAGAAGTCTAGAACCTCCATTTCAAAGTAACCCCCACTCTCTTGCCAGCTGGCTTCCTACTATGTTCTGGCAAGGAAGGTGGTAGAAAGTTATAAAGGGAAAGGAAAGAAGGTATTTTCCTTTTGCTTTTCTCTTTTAAGCTGCGCCTCTCTGGCAGTGGCAGAAATAACAGTGAAGGTGCAGGCTCCTCTGCAGGAGTATGGACTCAGGTTCACGTGGTAGACGTGCTGGAGGCATAGGCACTTCCGGTGTCCATTTAGCACAGTGATTTGGGGCTCTGGATCCAGCAGCGACAGCTAGAGGGATTTTGCAACGTTAGTTGTGGTATGAGCTCCTGGTTTCCTTCAACTGGTTCCAATGGCACCAGTTGCAGCAGCCTCAGCTGCTGTGATCACGGTATCTGGGTGATTTTTTTTCCTCCATCCTAAGAATGATAGCAGCTTTCTACTGTTACTAATATCTGCGTTACTTCAATTCTTCCCTCTGGCTCCTCCAGCCATTCTGACATTTTTTTTTTTAAATCCAATTCCTTGTTCTATTTCTTTGTTTGAAATATCAAGATTTTCCTGACCAGACACAGACTGATACAGAAGGCAAGTAATACATCCCTGAAATAAATGGAATTTTTACAAATCACAGAATATTTTATGTAAATAGGAAAACTTCTCTTTAGAAGAAAAAAATGAACCCTTCTGAAAGTGTACACCCATTTCTAATTCAAGTACTCAGTAAATAATTTATCTGCTATATAAAATTTTACTTTTTATACTGATTTTTTTTAAAGTTGGTTGCACCTATAATCTATTCCTAATTTATTCTGCTCTCATATAATTTTTAAATCACTTGTATAATTGTGGAGCAAAGTATATTATGATAATGTAAATATACTATTGTCAAATTGAAGACCTATCACAATCAACCTGGGTGACAATGGAGAGCATTACAAGACTGAACAACTGTCGTATGTATCTAACTGGACCAAAGAAAAAGTTGAAAGATGTTTTGATGAGTGTTAATATGCATTATTTGCTTAAAATAACTGTCAATAACTTGTACGTGATCAAGGTTTTCTGTTCTTTGTTTCAAATTTATCCTTGAAGAATTCTAATATGAAAATCCATGGAAACCCTTAGATTTCCATGGATTTCCGGGTGCCATTTTGGACTCATCTACTAAAAACAATCAGTGTGAGAGCTATTGCTAACTGGAAACTTAAAAGCTACATAATTACATGCATAATTAAATTCTTGTATCATTTTCTTACATTAGTATATTATTGTTTATGGAAATTAATTTTTAGTCTTTCTATCCCAAGTCCTACTCAGCTGTTATGGTATAGATTGGAACTAGAAGATAAGTAAATAAAATATCCAGTCTCCATTGTCACTCGGCTGATGGTGACAGACTGGGTGGCTCATGGTTAACTTTTTAATGAGGACCTTTTTCCTGGCTTGAAGATAGCTGCTTTCTTGCTGTATCATATGGTGGAGAGTGAGCTCTGGTCTTTTCCGATGCTTCTAACACTAATCCCATCCCGGGGGCTCCATTCTCATAATCTCATCCAAACCTAATCACCTCCCAAAGGCCCCATCTCCTAATACCATCACATTGGGGGTGAGGGCTTCACATATGAATTTTGGGGGACACAAACATCCAGTCCATTAAAATAGTTAAACTCAATTTATAGATTTTTAAACCAGCAAATCATATATTAGTAAAATGTAATAAATCAGAAAAAGAATTCAAGAATAATTTCAACAGTTGTTAGAAAATAGTATCCCTTACTATTTATGATCTACTTTACAGCATGTCTTCCTAAAATAATAAAATAGAAACTGTCGTTCTTATGCCAATCTCAGTGTTAGTAAATTTGTTTTAAATTTAGTTCCTTAAAATTAAGGGAGCATCTTTTACTGTTTATCTCTATTTGTAATTGATATTCTAATTGGGAACAAGATATATATTTAATTAAGTTCGCAAATTCATCCTAGAAAAAGTGCTACCTATCTCATTGCTGAATATCACTATGGTCACCTTCGAAGTGCACCCCTTGGGGAAGCTGTGCACCGATGCCAGAAGCCTAGTCCACCCTTCAAAGGAATTTTGGAACTCTTTTTCTGGAAAGGCCATCAAGCTGTTGTCGTATTACCCTTGATGTCCTGAGTGTCATCAAAATGTCTTCCTTTCAATATTTCCTTTATCTTCAAGTAAAGAAAGAAGTCACTGGAGGTCCGATCAGGTGTGTAGGGAGTGTGTTCCAATCCAGTTATTTGTTTACTGGCTAAAAACTCCCTCACAGACAGTGCCCTGTGAGCTGGTGCATTGTCATGATGTAAGAGCCATGAATTACTGGAGAAAAGTATAGGTCGTCGAACTTTTTCATGCAGCCTTTTCAGCACTTCCAAATAGTAAACTTGGTTAACTGTTTGCCCAGTTGGTACAAATTCATAATGAATAATCCCTCTGATATCAAAAAAGGTTAGCAACATCGGTGCAACAAGTTCGCAAATGTAATTGTCAGACCTCGTATCTTTCTCTGTTGTATCCTGGGGTCCAGTTTAGCACAGAGTGTTATAGAATGAGCAAAGACCTTGGACTGCTAGCCTTTATCAGAAGACCAGCATTTAATACCAAATCTGTCTTTTGGTAAGTTAGATTTCTATCAGGATACTTAACCCCTCTGGCCCTCAGTTTTCTCACTGATTAAACACAATGAAGTGTTAGAACAATTTATCAAGGTTTAGGAAGTAAATTCTTTAACTGTTTAAAGTTGTCTATAAGTTGTCATTTCACCTACTACAGGGATTGGCAAATTTTTCCTGTAAAGGACCACATAGTAAATATTTTAGGCTTTGCAAATCATACAGCCTCTGTCACAACTACTGAGTTCTGTTGCTGCAGCCCAAAAGCTGCCATAGACAATATACAAATGAATGGGTGTGGCTGTGCTCCAATAAAACCTTACAGCAACAAGTGACAGGCTGGATTTGGCCCTTAGGCCATAGTTATGCCAGTTCTGGACCTACTACAACATAGTATGGATTTAGGCACTTAGACTATCTTTCCACGTTAAAGACCACTGGACTCAAAACTCCCTGAGAACAGCAACTGCTTCTAAGTTCCTGTTTCTGAGATCTGGAACTATTAGGAACCGGAACTGCTTCTAAGATCTCCAGGAGTTTAATCAGAGTGTTCCGCCTTTTCAGGAAATATTAGCTTCTAAACTCAGAGCACTGCTGGAAATATTAAGTGCCTGGAATTTAACAACTGAATGAAAAGTGATTAGTAGATATCTTGCAATCTAAAACTCCGATCTGTGTTTTTTATCATGACTTTCTTATCATGACTTATACCTGTTCTTTCCACACCTGTTTTTACAAAATAGACTACTTTTTGTAGAGTCTTACCTTTTCCTCTCAGTGACAAAGAAGGAGTGCTGAAACTATTTAAAAAGAAAATGCACATAACGTGGATATAATATTATTTATGTCCACGCCCATAAATATGTTAAGACCTATGAGAGCAAAATCATTGTGATTTATTAAAAACAAAGGGATATGAACCACTACTGAGGTAGTGCCCTAACATGGCAGTATTATAGGCATGACACCATTTGGACATAGTAAAGCTTGCACATAAACACAGTGCTTACTATACAATTTTAATGGAAACATGATATAAATCATTAAGCATTTCTTCTTTTCCTAGACATCCGCTGTCTTTTTATTCTTTACATTCTTTCTTATGAATATTTTCTTTCTAGGGGTGATTTTTCTAAAGTTATCAAATGTATCCAGGAGGGATTGTATCTGAAAATTATGTCACCGAATAGAGAGACCGTTCACTGACAATCCTGGCCTTAATGAGTCTGCTAATCTTTTGGGAAAAACATGAGGCTGTTATCTATGAAAGGCATTTAAAAAATAAAAAAAACGTGAAGACAACAATATGAAAGTGGAGTTTCGTGTAGTTTTTTAACTTTTCAAAAACTGCATATAATCCTACACAACAATAGTTTAATTCCAAAATTTTGGATTACAGAAAATACATACTGCAGTTTGTGATCTTAAGAAAATGATGAAAATTTAATGTGAAAAACAAATGTTACCTGAGAAAATGTTACTATAGTTTCTCTATTAGCCTAGCCCAAGAATGTTAAGATATAAATGATTTTCCTGCGATATTAATGTACCTATCAAAAATTAATACGTTATTAATGTGTATGTTGAAGTTCTGTATTTGGATCTGGGAAGACAAAGATGCATTTGAAGATATCCCAACACCAGAAGAGCTGACCACATCGTCCAGGGAATAGACTGCATGCAAATAACCCAGGGGAGCAAGAAAGCAAGAATGGGTGAGGAAAAAGAGCAGCAGCAATGCTGAAATGGACTGGATGTGGGCCAAGTGTGAGGAGGCCCAGCCTCCAGGTTGCAGGTTGGAATGTTGTAATAGAGAGGAAGATCACATTTCAAATTCCATCCTAACACATGGTTATTGAAAACGCCCTCGTGAGGCATTGGCCGGAAGAGCAAGATGATTGGAGAGACTACTGTTAGGTATTACTGCCAAAGAAACAGATCAACAAGAATACTAATACTCAGATTTGAAATAGAGTTCGAGAGGTGTCACCTTTCCTTTTCTTGGAGTTTTGTTTGTTTGTTTTATCAACATTGTAATAAAGCCAAATGCTATAGGTTATTCTGCACAGGTGGTACCATCTGGACTGTTCATTTTCTAACGTATATCTGGACTACACCTGGAAACAAACCCACCACCATCCTGAAGGTAACTGCAGAATATGGAAATCGAAGGACAGGACTTGGATTTCTGACTAAGTAATTAACACCTAGAGTCAACCTCTGTCTTAAAATTTCCAGTGGAATTTAATGACCAGAGTTAGGAAGCTCTATTTAAATTTGTAAAAAGCTTGGGCATTCCTTAAGCTGCTAGTTTAAAGCTTGGGAATTCCCAATCTTAAGGAGGCTGTGGAAATAGTTCATATGTCCTAATATTTTCTATCCAGAAAGAAAGAACATAATTTGTAGTTTTTGCTCTATGTGCAAATGTTACGTAATTAAAACACTCAAAAACTGCTAGAGTCTTAAGGTTCAGTGTTGTCCCTTTAGTTCGAGGTCATTTCAAAACTGTATTACGTGTGGATCATTGACCATGTAGATGCATAGGGAGGAGATTGTTACAATGGACTGAAAAGTGGTTCTGTTCATCTGAGACCAGAAAAGGAATTTTATTAGCAGAATAAAATAAAATCCAAATATACATAGGTTCTGCACGTTAGGAGAACTTAGAACAATAGGTTCAGTGTGCTGAATGATAATTGTGCATTTCTATATGGTTTTTGGTAATCATACAATATGATACGGACTGCAGAGTCACACTGAAGAAACTGATTTTTGTTTTTCTTTTGGCTATAGTTAATTGACCCATCCTTTTCCTGAATGCCAGTTTTGGACATTTCATGCAAGCATAAGACTAGAAAGATAATAAAATCCAAACGAGTGTTTGGCACATTTCTCAAACTGTAATGAAACCAGAGTAATTGAGAGTCAGTAAATCACACTTATAAATCAAATGGTGAAGGTGGTGGGTACAGATGCCAGGTCTGATTTGGTGTTGTGGTCCTGAGAACCTGTTTTATTTTGTTATTATTTTTGTTTGGTGTTTGCATTGTTCCTGAAAACAGAACAACAGGCATTGTCCTACTAAGCCATAAGACTTAATACTTCAACTTGAGAGTGTGGGTCAAGGTTACAGGGTAGGGTCAATTTTTAAAAGAAATCTGCCTAACAAATACCTGGTCCTACAAGTGTAAGGAAGCAGATGAACTAATTGGAAATATAAATAAAAAGAAAGTAGGCACTTGAATTAATGCATCAGTTATTCTGGATAGACTGAAAACTCACTTCCTACTCAACTCTAACATTAATTCTCTTTGATAATGGAAGAAATGTCATTGCAGTCATTTCAGAAATAATAAACTTACCAAAAAACTTAAGAAAATGATAAATCCCAGAACTTTGGATTGAAAGAAAATATTGTTCCTCTTGAATTTTCATTCACCTCTTTTTGCCTCCTTCACTGACCTTGCTTTTATCTAGAAAACACAAGAAAATTCTAAAATACTGTTTCTCATAATCAGACTAGATTAAGAACAAAAGTAATTTTTACCCTAGTGCTGAATATTTAAAATATGAAGCTCAAAAGTTTTGAGATTTTTAGTTCCAAACATTTTACTAAATGTAAATGTTGACAAGTGAGTCATCCAATTCTCAATTTTTATCACTTAGTTTCTGAGGAAAAAAGAAACTGGCTTTAACCACAATTTAAGGGAAAGAACAGTTCCTTCTCTCCTACTGATAAAAATTTCAACACTATAGGCATGTTCCCTTGGTACTACTACAGATATGGTGGGCCCAACAGACAGGTGGAGTTGGCAAATAAGTGTTCATTTCTTCCTTTTATGACTCAATGTTATCACGAGGGAAATTGAGAACATTTCCACAACACAGCTGTGTGGGATTCGCCAGCTCGTCTATCAAGATAACACAGAGGCTTTTACTCCCCTGCAGTTTGGCAACCAGTGCAGATCTGAGTAGGAGATCTAAGATTACTCTCAAGTTCTTGGCTCTACTAGAAGTGCAAGTTGTGTTTCGGAGTTGCCACTTTTTTCTATCAATTTAAGAGTCTCTGGAGTTACTTGTAGGATACTCTGGCTTATAGAATCATATAACGGGAGGACAGGAGGAGGTTTTAGAGGCCATTTGGTCAGGGCTTGCATCCTTTCTCCAGCTTTCTGACAAGCCATTTTCCAGCATGTGTCTGTATACCTCTGGTGAAAGGAAAGTCACCACTTTCCAGAGACCTCTCATTTTTACAAAACCCCACATTTATTCTTAAACTTGCCAAAATACAATTTTTACTTATTATTCCTAACTTTGAGGTCACTCATGGGAAATCGATTCCTTTTTAATACAAATAACCCCCTTAAATTCTTGAAAGGAGTTGTCATGTTTTTAAGGCTGATATTCTGATTATTGTAATAATTTTTCCTGGGACAAGCTCTCAAGTCCTTTCTGCTTTGGATGGAGTGATTCGACTCAATACTCAAAGTGTAATCAGATCATTGACAAGTAAAGTAAGCCTCTGACCTTGGCTGACCTGAAGGCGGACTTGTAGACTGTAGTTCAGTTCTTCCTCTGATTTCAGCCCAACATCAGAAAGAGAAATCATTGATGCTACTGGCCATTCTTAGGAATTATGCTTGTCTCAGGAAGCAACACAGTTAATGCAAACAACTAGTAATAATTGATACCTTTAAGTTTCTCCATAAAAAGAATTTCAGAAAACAAAAAATATCTATAGATAAAAAGCCGAATTTGTCATCTTTCCCCATCAGTCAGTGACCTTGGCTGTCTTCTACTTAACCAGTCTCAAAATGTTATCACTATCATGTAATCTCCTCATCTTTGCAATGAGTTGTTGAATTTCGTTGCTACACCATTCTGTCCTTGGGTCCTCATCGTTTAACTAAAGACTTAGATTCTTATAGTTTGGTGTGGCCTTAGTGGCACAACCACGCATGTAGCTTGAATCCCCTCTAAGTCTCTTTGAATCTCAAATGTAATTAAATTAAGTCGTTGGGAGCAACATGGTATGGGGAATTACAACAAATGGAAAAGCTCATACCAAGTCCATAAAGGAGACCCTACTATGTTCCCAAAGATTCTTACACAAGAAAATGCAGGTACAGTGTTGCTAGGTCCAAGTGTTCGAGAGAAGAAGAAATCCATATTTGTTAAAGTTATTGTTGTTGTTTTTAAGTTGGTCCTTCCTCCTAAATATGCCTTCGGGGTGGTTCTAGCCCATGAGCCATCAGTTTGGGATCTTTGTTCCCTGGTCACATTTTCTCAGTTGTTTCAATAGTTCTTATAATAATCTGAAAAGTATTAAAGAGATTACTTAGACACTAAAAATGATACAATAGACTATGCAACCACTTTGTAAATACTTATGATAAAATGTTATTAAAAAGATGAAAATTATACTTATCATGTGAGTAACAATTATATTTTTAAAACACTGATGTAGAAAAAAAGAATGACAATGAACAAACATGAAAATGAAATGGAGAGTTTGAATGAAAAGACTATGGATGGTTTTAATGTTTTTCTTTTTCCTCCTATGCAACATTTAAAAAAATTTTCTTCTATGAGTCTACATAGCTTCTAAAAAGAAAAGGGTCATAACTATACCTCAACTATTCATGTAAAATATTTATGTATTATATGTAAGTAAGAAGAAAATCAGAACACAAGACTTCATTAAGACTAGAGAATTTTCTTGATATGTTAAACTTCCCTTGTAGCGTGTCTGTACCTTTTAGTCTTTTAGGTTTTTTTAGTGGTTAACACATGATCAAATCACACTTCCTTCAGAATAAATTTTGGTAGAAAGACTAGAAATGTTGTAACCAAGGTGAAAGGAATAAAAATGGAAAATGAAAATATTATATTTGTTAATAAGTGTACGAAATAAAAAGGAGAATCATATACTAGATACAATATTAATCAAATTTTCTTATGCTGGTTCTTTTTATTGGGATTTGGCTCACTCAAAGCTAACATTTTTTTTGAGCACTTACTCAAGATATTATTATGTCCATATTAATGATGAAGAAACTTAGACCTAGTGAGTTCAACCCAATATTGCAGAGCTCCTAAGTACTAGAGCCAGGCTCGAAATCCAGGTCATCCTCCTCCAAAGTTGTCATGACTGCCTATTGTTTGCAAGGCAAATAATCTCAATCAAAATGAAAACCTCCCTGCCACCCAACAAAGCAAAAACACAACAACAACAACAACAACAAAAATTAAGATTGGGTGCTTTTCTAATATGTCTTTCCTCTCATCAGATTTGTGGCATATCCAATGGCCCACCCACCACAATCCATAGCGTTTCCACTGGACACAGTTGTTTCTGATGCGGTTTGTTTCTTTCCTTGTCTTCTTTTTTTGCCCCTTCTCTGCACATTGCTATGTAATGACTGTGGCTGGCAATTTTGAATGTCACAGGGTCACTGTTCCCTTCCTTTCAATAACACAAGCAGGTCTTAGAAAATCTGAAGGATTATTTGATTTGAGATTTCTTCACTGAAGACAATATAAAGAGCAAATAAGCTATACAACCCTGTTGTAGTAAATTCAGTGTAACATGATACTGTGCAGACTGGTTAATTCTATGTGTTAAGCATATCTTTTGATTCTGTATTATTGATGCATTCACACACAGGGCCTTACTTCCCTTCCCAAGCAAAGCTAATTCCTAGAGATAGCAAACCACTTACCTGGGAGCATGTCTTTCTTATTAAAGTAACCAAACTACAGCCCAGCCCAACCACTCCCTCTATCAGACTGTCAAACTCAGGGTCACTGTTTCCCTGCCTTAATCACCCCAGAGCCAGGTATCAGACAACTAGGGTCAGCCACTATGGCCCAGAGCCATTGGATTTGTTCAAACTAGTGGATCCTAAGCCCCCACAGCCTGCCTCTTCCATTTCTTTCCATGAAAACCACAATAAAAACCGTTGCCCATGTTTTCCCTCTGCTCCCTCTGCTTCCTGACCAACCCTGATGCTTCCCAGTGTGGTCCCCCTGGCATGGCATGCTCCCTTTTCTTTGTATTTGTCAATAGACCAACCTATCTTTTTAATGGCAATTGTCTCCTAATTTGTTAGCCTCACCCTATCTGCATAAAAATAAAATCTACATTTGCAAACACTCCAGAAAAACTCAGTCTCATGGCCTGATTTATACTCCTTGGACTGCTAGCTTTGTTATTATGAGTGTTTGTGCTTTAACAGTGCAGAGTCAGCTATGACTCCAACTGGGGCTTTTACAGCCTGGTTAGGACAAAAGCTCATAAACGGTTCCACCCGTATTAAGAGAGGATTATTCAGTGTATTAACAATGCACACGAACCCTTTTATTTGTCATGCAGATGGTTAAATATATAAATAAGTTGTGTCAGTGCTTAAACCACCAGACACGGTGAGCACCCTGATATTTCATTATAGGTCTGTCACCAGAATCCATCTTGACAAGCTTTGACCCTTCACGTGAGAAATAGGAATGCCTCAATTCTAGGCAAGAACTTAAAAGTAAAACCAATGGAATGAAGAGTTGTAAGCCTAAAATATAAAATATAAACTATCTGAGAAAAGTTTTGAATGCTTAAAGTGAATTCTGGCTGGATAGAAAATGCTGGCAGCTACCGCATAAAGCATTGTTTATTTTCTCTTATGAAGGCTTGCTCCCTCGGTAGCCTCTCCTTGCCAGTATATGACGTTGTCTGGGGCGATTTCCAGTCACCGCTGCTGTTGGCCAGCTGATCACCATAGCAGTCAACAGACTGACCCTGGAGAGCACCAAGACGCCCCACTGTCAGCCGGTTTGCCTGATGCCGCCTCGGCAACGTGAAAGCTCCAAACACTCCGGTGCTCTCTGGCTCAAACTTGGCAGTTTGGAAAGGCTGCCAGGACAACACCAGGAGGGGAGCCAGGGGAGTGGTGTGCCAGAGCCAGCAGGTGGTAATGGCCAGCAGCCGCTGAAGGCAGATCAGTCTTTCCAGCAGTTAAGACAGCCAACTGAGGGGGGAGCCCATGCTGCCCTTGTTATCCAATGTATAGGCATTGTTGTAAATGACAACGGAGCCCCCTGTACATTTCTCATTGGGCTTGTTAGCCAGGTGGCAGCTTTACCAGAGTCATCAATGCTCCAAGCAAAGCGTATGCTATACCATTTAACTTACATTTGAGGCCAGGGAATTACGTTTCTTGGAATCATGTCTTGGAGACACAATAACAATGATCTCTGGTATTTATACAGCACTGTTCTCTAAGGCAATTACAGCACCTCACAGACTGCATCTGAATCAGATTTAGAATAGGGCTCACAAGTAGATGAGGAAGAGCTAGCCACTTTACAAATGAGAAACCTAAAATGCAGGTGTGATGTTTTGGAATTAAGATCATGAGAAACTTGAGATAGATGTAAGATAAAAATAGAGGAGTCCTGATTGTCATTTTTAACACAAGCTAACATATCAGTTGGTGGAGTATATAAAATTCTGAGTGATATCAGTGTATTTACTTCCCTGTTATAGTCACCGCTAATGACAAGACTGAAAGACAGTAGAATACGGGCCTCTTTTAATTTTGATCTAGAATAGGATTATATATGTATTAGAGAAACGAAAAATGTTCATTATAAAATTTGTTCTAAATCCTTTCAAGAGCAAAGGTAATATGGAAATTATAACTAAGTGATGTTTTCCAAGTTGGTATAAGTTTCAATAAATTGTAATGTTTCTGAAATGAGCAAGGCTTATTTCTCAAGCAACAAATATTTATTGCTTGCCTATAATGAATTCAGCACTGTTCTATGCTTGCCTACTTGAGAAATGTATATTTAGAAAAATCTAAGGCCAAGTCTGTGCTTTTAAGAACATTGCAATCTCGTGGACAGAGCAAATGTAACAGAAGGCTTACCAGCCAGAATGAAAGGAGACTGGCTACTTGAGTACAGACTCTTCCTGCAATCAGACTATAGGAGGAGAGGAGAGATTACTGAGGTCTGCAGTGGTGCACGGGATCTGCATGGAAGAAGAGAGATAAGCTGGCTAGGTCTTAATGTGAGCAAGATTGGGCTCCAAAGGCCTCAGCATATAGAATCCCAGACAAGAAGTGAGAGTTTCATCTGCCACAACAGAATGACAATTTCTGTAACAAGCTTCAATCTCTTAGAACCAGTCACATGCCAAGAACTGTATCAGGATACTGGCAAACAAGATAGTTAATGATGTTTTTTAGAAGTAGAGAAAGGAGTCCGGTAAATAGCCTATAAATGCTGCTAGGTCCACTCAGGTTCCATTTACTTTGCTATCTGTGCTTTAGAACCATCACATATGTCCAAGAAGTCGATCCCACCCAAAGGAAGAAGCAGACCATACTGCCTCAGTTAAAACTTCCTTCCGCAACCTGTCTTTACAAAGATAAGGTTTACCTTTATGTACTTTTTTTTTTTTTTTTTAAGGAGAACCAACTAGAATATGGGGTGGGGAGCTGAAAGCTCTTTCTCACCTTCTAAATCCCCTCAATCCCCAGGGGATGAACACCTGATGTACCTTAGCTAACGCCCTAGGATTCAGTAAAATACAATTTAAAAATCATTTAGAAGGGCTAATTCATTAAGACTTTTTGATTCTATAATCCTGAGAATAAAGCTAAGAATACCAGGAGGTAATTTTATACTCAAGCAGAAGTTTAAGATGCACTGTTTCTAAAACATTGTATGTACTAAATAACTCATATGCAAAATTCTGACCTGGGTATAGGCCCCTCCTTCACCACACATTGGTTCATCTTCTCCATGTCTGTATGGGTGTGTTATAATTACTCCCCTGTGTTTCTTTTCTTTTTGCTTTTATCAACGTCAACTTGCCAACACAGGGATTGCTCATATTTTTATTCCAGAGTTTCAAGAGAGGTAGGCTCCAGTCATTTCTCTCATAAGAGCAGTGAACATTTCAACATGACACCGTCATTTCACACATCTTTTTGCTGTTTCTAAGCAGCGTGTAGCACGACTTGTTTAGAACTGCCACTTCCTGGCTTTGGATTTCTTTCATGTTAGGTTAAAAAAAAAAAAAAGAGAGAGAACATTTTGAATCGACTTCCTCTCTCGTACCATTCTCAGCTCATTTTGTTCCACTCATTTCTGAGGCAACTGGGCAAACTCTAAGGCGTACAGCTTTCTTCTGACACTTTCTGGAACCACAGTAAAGTTCCACAGTTTTCCATAGTTGAAAATATGGCCACTACTCTCAGAACGGTAAGCAGGATGGGGCTGAACAGAAACAGGCACACTTACCTGCCTCTCTCTCTCTTTTGGGACATGACACCTGTTCTGAGAGAGCAGCCCAGGCTTTGGATGGTGATCTTGAATACAGAATAGAGCCATGGGGGCAACTGCTATTCAAGGGATCCTCAGGGAGCTCACTGGCTGAACAGGGCCAAAGTTACAGGGTTAAGTTCCTTCTGCATCCCCTCCCTCCCCCAAGTCTCCACTTGAGATAATCAAAAAAGGTGAATCTACATCATAATACAGAGGCTTCAGGCAGAGGCAGCTAAAGTACCTCATTTCTATTCCTCAACAGACCAAGGAGAACGAACAGATAAAATGCTTGTTGCTTTCTTGTATCCTTTTCCAGTTATGGCTCCACTTACTCTCACCTTTCTTTCTTCCTCCTCCCTCCTGACATCGGAGCAGAAAACTTAGATAGTATAAAATGCCGAATTACAATTCTGGTTAAGAAAACTTATTCTTTGAGAATCGTAGAAATATAATTCCAAACAGCATCTCTCCCACTTCTGCTCAACTTGAAGGAGTTACCCATTTGCTGGAGATCCTTGTGTCTGCTTTTTAAGGATTGATTACCCAAGTGACTCTAGGCTGCATGGGGAAGTGGGAAGGCAGCAGAGTACCAATCAGGCTGAGAGAGAACAAGCTAGAATTATTACCTGTTCCTTTTCTCTTTAAACGTTCAAACACTACCCATCTCGTCTCTGCATTACAGGAAATCAGGAGACCTGTTGATTTTTATAACGAACAAATTATAGTTATGATTCATAATATTTGACATTTGTGCTTTGAGGTCCTATATTTTAAATTGTTCTGATAAAAGAAGAGGAAAGAAGCCCATATGGGTTTCAAACTGGTAATTGCAGACTTGGAAGCGCTGTGTCTGAGCTCACCAAGTCAGACAAGCAGAAATGCAAGTTTGAAATACCGGGATCTCGATTTATCCTACATGCAGAATCACAGAGTTCGATATTCATCATGTATGAACACACACAAACACAAGGTAAGAAAAGAGGAAGACAGAATACTGCAACACTGGCACACTGTCAACACCAAAATGGAACAAAACAAAATGAACACATGTTCAAATACATACCTACAAAATATCTTGACCTTCAAGGCATTCTTTCTGTGAGGAGATGGTTTTGTGTTAGAATCTTTACAAAAGATGAAAGGATTGCTTCAATGGGGCAACACTTCTCTGAGGAGCCATCATTTGGCCCACCTGCTAAAGAACTGTGGGGAATAATGTCTGCCCTACTGGCCTCAGCAATCCACTGCATTAACAGAACATAAGTGCTTATGCAATGGCACTGGATCTGTGGCAGCTGTTTGTTCAATGTTTCATGCTTTTAGCCACATCTGCTCCAAATGAATGTTAATATTGCAGTGGCATCCACTAAGGATGGGCTCTGTCAGCTTTGCTGAGGATCAGTCTGACCCCAACAACAATGGAAAAGCACTTGCAGGTTACATCATCATACCCTCTCCACCTTCAGCTGTCTCCTCTTTCATACCCCTCCCCAAATAAAAACCCAAGTGAGGGAATCTCAAGGAGAAAAATTGCATTTATTTCTAGCACCCTGTCCAGCAATGTCAGATAACAGTTTATTCATCCCCTGGCCCCTGGATGACATTGAAGCATATCAACAGTGACAAAAGTATATTGAATAATTATCTTGAAATTAATACATTATCCCAAACTTAAATAAATGTCATCTGATCAATATATCTTGGAATGGAAAGGGAAGAGAATGTGAAGGGCATCGCTTCATTATTCATTAATTTTAGAGTAATGTAGGCAGATGAAATGGTTATTTCAGAGCACTGCTATTATACTCACTGGCATTTTAAATAACTCCCAATATTTAACAGTATATATTCCCTTGTTGGAACAGCTTATAGACATTAACACTTTAGCTTCCAGATTCTGCTGTTCTGGAAAGTCAAGTGACAATGTTCTAAGGCCATTATTTTTATTTCTGTCTTTAAAAAATGCTTTTCCATTTTCATTGGTAACTGATAACTATGGCATATACTTGTCTTTAGTCCTTAAGAAATAGCCTATTCATGTTGCAGTCTTAAGGATTCTAATTGTTCAATTCATCATATTCCCCACGATAAAACAAATAATTCAATTATATTTCTGTTCTCTACTATGCAGATGAGATGTATAGGATAATACCTTCCAGAATTTATATAAACCTGTGCGAGAAATATTTTAAAGGAAAGAGAGTATACACCATGAGGAAGTCAGTATCTAGATTCAGTAAATAAATGATAACCAAAGACAAATGATTAATGCAAACATACTTCTTAAATATATTTTATTTTTTGTTATTCCATTTTCAAATTATAAATCAGTATATTTTCATATATGGTTGTTGTAATATATTATAAATATAGTATTTTGTTGCTATTTGTACAGGCCGTCTCCCTCCTCCTCCCCCAAAGAAATTGCCAAAAATATCAAAAATATGTCAATGTAGAGATAGTTTTTGTGAAAAAAATTAAAATGTTGAACCCAATGTTAATTAACCCTAATGATAGATTACTTCATTTGTGATTAATAATAAACAATATCAATAGCCACAAAATCTACTGAAATAAAACAATCACCTGGGGGAGCTGAAGGAGTGGCTTCGTTATCAAACTGAGTTATTGATAGTAGGTGATAAAATCTGTAGAAAATAAATAAGTCATTCAAAAGCATTCAAGACCATACTTCAAAGAGAAGATTAAACCTTTCTACTTAGGATACCCCATCTCCCAAGTATATGTGCGAATTAAATGGGAGAAGACTTTGTTAATTAGGCTGCTTTGTATATTCTACTTCCTACGAATTCTTTACCTTACTCAGGCAGATGTAGGGAGGGAAGCCGTTTGTTGGTGATCACCACAGATCCATGACACACCTTCTTCTTGTACAGGCTTGGGCATTTCACGCAGAGTGGACACCTGTGCTGGGACTCAGGGCAGTTTCATGACCTCAATACAGAGAAAGTGACACAGTCTTTAAATCCTTAGTTGTTCTCTGTCCTAATGGAAGTAAATTCAGGACGCTGGGTCTGAATGCATTCTCTTATAGTAGCTCATAACATGATTATAATATATTCTGGTATGCAGAGGAAGATTTGACACAATAGTTTGCGGATAATTGATAATATGTGAATATTCCTGAAACCTTAAAACTTAAATTTTAAAAAATTATTTGAATAGCCTGATACTATTTTTATTGATCTAGAAATCATTATATTATGAAAGTCTTTACTCTTATGCTTTCTATTTTGAATAATATTCCTTTTTCTTCATGTCTAGCAAACAAGCCTATACAGCCCAGATTATAAAATTTATCTATCCTGATGCGTTTTCTTCTCACTTCATTCCACGTGGTCTTTCCCCTTTGAACTCCTAAAGTGATATTTCTCAAAGCATTGCCTATGAATGGTCTGCATCAGAATCACCAATATTAAAATTAATTAAATTAAATTTAAATTAACTAAATAAATTTTTTAAAGCCCAGACCACGCTCCGGAACTACTGAGTCAAAATTTAATAACCATTGCCAATGTACTTTATTTTTGGCCTATGCTTTAGTTACTTATTCTCTGGAGAATTTTCAAACTTTGTTATTTCTTGCATTTTTATCTAGCTGCTCTACTCCTGGGGCTTATTGTTTGTGTTATTTTTTCTACTAAGTTATTATTTATTTGTGTTACTATTTATTTATACATTTATGTATTATATATTTGTATTATGTCTTCTGCTAGTGAAGGCCTCTGAGGTAGTGATGGGTCAAGAAGGGTGTATTCAACCAACTAAAAGAAGGCTACAAATTCTGGGATGCGGTAAAAAGAGGCCAAATCACAGTACTTTTTAAACCAGGGTAAGGATTTTTGAATTGTATTCCAAGCATATGGGAAGCCATTGGCTAAGGAGTGGCAGGATTCCATTTATACTCTGATAGATCAATAAACTTCTCTAAGGAGTTCAGATTGAATAGAGCAGGGACAACAGTTAGGAAGTTATGATACCGGTCCAGATGAAAGGTACTGGTGGCTTAGGCTAAAGAGGTAAAAGTGAGGATAAAAATCAGATGGATTCAAAGTATGCTTCATAGATAAATTGACAGAGCTTTTCAACTGAGAGATTGATTGTGGGGCTGAGAAAATGGAAAAGGATAATTGATATAATTTTGGCCACTAGGTATATAAACACACTATTTCAATGCAGGGCCATAATTGCTGCAAAGCTGATATAAACAAAGTTCAATGCACATACAGGGAAAAATGATTCTAAGAGTTTCTGAAAGAATCAAAGAACAAGGGATTTGCTGAATGACAATCTAAAACCCAGTTTTCTCATCTATAAGTGGGAATAATAATCACCCCTCAATGAGATTGGTTTGAGAATTAAATAAGATGGTTTCAAACACTTTCTAAACTAAGAGGCATTAAATATTAGCATAATTAGAAAAAAACTAAAAAAAACTAAAAAAAGAAAAAAAAGAAAAGAAAAAAAAAGAAAAAAACTTTCCCCAGCATTACTCTAATAATAAATACACCTGTGCCCAATCATATATTTTTCTAAATAGCAATTATATTTGCATTATTATTCTATTAAATACTATTACTTATGTAATTAATACAAACATACGGTAAGAAAATAACTTAAAGTAAATATTCTTATTATAATCTAAAGGTTGCTTCTTGCAGGAAGCCTTCCCAATCCCTGCAATCCCAACAAATACACTTTCTGGCACTCCCATAACATCATCTATTTCCTTCATCCTACCACATACACCTCTCCCTGGCTCTATTTGTCTATTTGTCTGTGTCCCAAAATTTACTGTAAGGGCTTTAGGTACAGGGACTATATTACTCTTGTTCATCATTATAACCCTGGAATCTAACGATTAGATATGGCAGAGAGCAGGCACTCAAGATGTAAATGATTCAATCTCTAAAACACACTGTAGTCCTCATAAAGTTTGTTATTCACCTATCTATTATAAAATCTGAATTTTAAACTTTGTACATATTTGGTCATTTCTATCAGTCAAGTCTTCTAAAGCACTTAATGAAAACTGAGTTCACAAACACATGTCTAAATGAGAGAATAGACTCCTGTCACAATCCTTGAATTGTTTAGTGACTTAAGGAATTCTTTTGGCTGGCCATGATATTTTGTACATATCCCAACAATGTTGATATTCACTTTTAATATTATTATTTTCCTTATATTTATTTGCTCTTTGATTTAAGTATATTTCTTAATTACTGTGTAGATAAGACTGTTTTCACTATTTAATTTTTAATTTCTAATTTTAATGAATTATGATCAGAGAGTGGCCTGTATAATTTCTACTTTTTGAAATATATTGGTATTTTCTTTGTAAGTAACAGCAAATATCTACAGAAAACATTTTCTACTTCATTTCATCTACTGAATTTTTAGTTGATTTATAAAAAAACTTCAGAAAATTGTGTGTGTGTGTGTGTGTGTGCGCACACACACACATGTACTGCACTCAAATCCCCTTGACTTCTCTTGCTATTGTTTCCATTTAAAAATTATTTATGTGTTTGTCTATGTCCCAAGCTATTCTGTTTCATTGGACCTAACACTGATTATTTGGACTATTCATCCTCTTTCTGACTGCTGAACCACTTAGGGGGTTTGTTGTTTTTCTTTATTGGATTCCTGGGGCTTAATTCCATCTTTTTGAATTATCCTAAAGAGCATGAATATCACAGAAGGTCTCTAACTCCATGAACTTGTGTTGTAGAAGCTGGAAGGCTGTCAGCCCCTTCTAGGGCCCCTGGAAGGGACCCATGGTTGGGGCATAGCAGGAAAGAGGAGAGGGAGCTCATCACTAACTAGTCTGTTCTTTCTGACAGGACCTCGACAGAGCCGCAGGACTCACTCCCAGCTGTCCCTAGGTCCCAGGACCAGAGCGTCAAAAGAGCTGGAAGTCAAAAGTACAGGGAAAGGGAATTTCATTCAGATTACCTTTTCCAACAATCTCCTGCCCATAGGTTTGTCTCAGCTTATGGTATTTACTAGATTCTACTTCAAAACTGAAATATACAACTAACCATTTTTATGAGTCACTTAAAAGCTATGTCAGAGGATAGGTACTTTAATAATAATGACTTTTTAAATGAAAATAATATATTTTCAAATACATATTTGATATAAGCCCAACATTGGAAGTCTAAACTCTGAGCATTTGCTTCACATGGAATTACAGGGGAATTCTGGACTTAGCAGCCGTCTCGGTGATCAGATCCACTGTCACAGTATATCACAATGGTTGTGCTCAGGTAACCTTTCGTTAATGTAACAATGGCTCCAAAGCGCAAGAGTAGTGATGTTGACATTCAGATATGCTAAAGAGAAACCATGGAGTGCTTCCTTTAAATGAAAAGGTATGTATGTGTAGGAAAAAAAAAAATCTATATAGGATTTGGTACTATCTTTGGTTTCAGGCATCCACTACAGGTCTTGGAATCTATCCCCTGGGCATAAGGGGGAAGTACTGTATGTCCCTTCAGGGTAAAGGTAACACTTTAATACAAGTAAGAAAGTAACTTGGACTATAAAGAGGACATCTTGAAAACTGACATTTGGCAATGTTACCATCATTAAGTCATATGTTTAGCCCCACACAAATAAAACTATATAATATTTTCAAATCTGTACATGCTAAAAACTCAACAATAATATCTACAGTGGATTGAAGCAATTTGTTAAAATTAATGACTAACAACTTATTAGTTTGCAAGGAAAACTAATTGACATCAAGGAAGATAGTAACGTATTAGTCAAATTTTAAGAAAAAATTTACTTAATTGGGGGTTGGGCTTTCAAGAATGAGTATCATGATTTATTAATCACAATCAAAAATATCTTCCCATTTGGCTCTCTCTGTATTTCCATGAAGTTATCTTTTCAACTATGGCAGATATCGTAACCAAGTATGGAGGTAAACTGCACCTAGACCCATATCCTTAAATTGCTGTATTATAAAGGTTAAGTCTGATTTGTAAAACGTATTTAGTCACATTGATTACACAGCTCTCACTCCTATAGTCACAGTAGTCTAAAATAAAATTATAATACAAGGGGGCTTTTAAACTAATAAGAAGAAATAAAATTAAAATTGTTGTTACATTTTATCCTTGCCTCACCTGTTTTTAATTTTTACTTTGGAGTATGCTTTTCAATGTTCATAATATATTATTCTAATGAGTCATAAAGCAATAAATAAATACATATTTGGAGTCTGTTTTCAGAATATTAATAAGGGTGCATCGTTAGAAAAGTTAAAAGACATTGAAATAAAGAGAGCAGGAGAGCACACAAATACTTGCAGCCGAAAAGACAAATGGGACATGGTCTGAAATTTTCACCTATCAAACGAGGGCAGCATATTCATAACATACAATGGTGAAAGATTGTGGACAAAACTCCTGGTATTCTCAAGATGATATTATTTACTAAAATGACTTTTATGTATTTTTCCTAATAATTAGAATATGATTACTAGGATCAATTTCCCATTATAACCAAGACAATATTGCTGGCAGAACATAGGCAGATTTTGTTAGTCTTCTAGTACTACTCTTCAAGAGATTTAGTTATATTTTAGATTAAAACTATTTCAAGACAGAGGTGTTCACAAAAACTCTATAGTTTGAAGATCTCCATAACCCCAAATCTTATCCTTCTCTTTCCATTCCTACCCTATCGTATTCTTCCCAATCACATGACAGTATAGGGGAAGAGGGGAAACTATGTTGAGTAAGTATTTTAAATAGGCCATAACTGAATGCCAATGCAATTCTAGGGCTCATATCAGAAACCCCAAACATGTGTTTTTCATCTTTTGCAACTCTATTTTTGTTTCTGGAGAAATACATTCAGGTCCCAGGAATGTTTACTTAGCAGAGCTATTCTATTGCAATTAGCTGAGAATGAATGTGAGGACTTAAAGGAAGTCATTTATAGCTGTCTCATCATTTGGAATGACCCGGCATTAACTGTCAGTTAATGGAAGAGGCTAGAAACTTTCCCTTCCTCAGACTGTCTTATAATTAATATGGTTATTAGCATTATACCGTACAGACAGAAATCAATAAATCACTGACAAGAAAGGTACTGCTTACGATGCACGTGAAATTTAGTTCTCTTTAGCTCAAAAACATCCAAATCGACATCCTCAGACCATGTGTATATACTTCTACATACATGCAGAGAGAACTAGTTCAATGGATTCATAGCTATCGTCAGAAAACAACAATTTTTTTTAAACAGACGAATCAGTCCCTTTAAACAACATTTGCAGCTGCCATAAAAGAAACGGCTGTACGATATGTAAGGAGGTATTATCTCTTACAGAGCCATGCATCCCCTATGCACCATCTCCTCTTGCGAGTGTGGAACATCTGTGTTTATTTTGTATGACAAAGTTGTTCCTTGTCTTTGCCAAAATGAGTTTTGATGTGGGACTCTGGGTTTCTGGATTTTCTGTAGGGTAGAGATAAAGCTCAAGTGGCAGGACTTTGTTTTTGTATATAATGCATATTACATGAAGTCATCCATATTTAATGACAAGTGTGCTATATTTTTTAATCTTTATTGCTTTAATGTGTATAAGAGGTTTTAATAATTGGTGCTGGGATGATGGTAACTTCCCAGAAATGCTCAGCACAACTGCTGTGGTTTTCAGCCCACAGTTTGCACAGGTTGTAAATTACAAAACTTGATTAGTGATAGACTTGGCAATATCGCTTATCTTTTGAAGATGCCAATCTGTAGCATCATGGGTACAAAATATTTTCATTCACACTTTTAATATTCACCTACATAGCCTACATGAAAAACCCCAGAAAGAAAATGATGAGCTATTCCAGGAAATTAAATTGTTCTAAAGAATGTCTTAACTGTCTAATCTTATTGGCAGAGATATTTAGAATTCTACACATGTGAAAACTAAGCAGGATAACTTCAGTGATTATCCATTTAAAATTCTAATATTTCTGCTTACAAAAGCAGAGTTTTAAATATTATAGATACAAATTCCATAATGTTTCTTTTTTAAAAAGAGTTTGTGAGAAAATCATATATTCATAATCATAAATGGATTGCAGTTAGAAATTTCAGGAATCTAACAATGTTAATAACTGTCATTTTCAACAATATCAACTTTTTTCTTGCTTGAACTTTTTTTATTTTGTCTGGCTTGTCTGTTCCTCAGTCCAGCAATCAGTCCACCAATGCTGAAAGAAAAGATCAATCAACCAATGAGCATTTACTGAGTCTTTACTTCAAGGTGATAAAGGATATCATTGGAAATCCCAGACTCTAACCATACACCACACTGCAAAGCAACTATCACCCCTACCCTTATTATATTTATCACAGCAGAAGACTGAGGATTTAATCTCTGCTGAATGAAAGGGACCCTGGACAAAGAACACTCAGCTCTGCTGAGGGTAGAGAAGCTACAGTGAAAACATAGACTAATGTGAAAATATATATATGAAAAGTAGGATTTCCTCTACTTCTACAGCCCAATGTCTCAATGAACCTCAAACTGCCAAAATAACCTGAGGGGAAAACAAACAAAAAACTGGAGGCCTCACACATCCTGTTTTCAGAACATATTATAAAGCTACAGTAATCAAAACAGTATGGTACTGACATAAAGACTGACATATAGACCAATGGAACAGAATAGAGAGCCCAGAAATAAACCCTTTTGTATACGGCCTAATGACCTTTACAAGGGTGCCAAGGCTGCACAATAGGTAAAGGATAGATAGTCTGTGAACAAATGGTGCTGGGAAAAATGGATACTCACATGCAAAAGAATGAAGTTGAACCCGTACTTCACACTTTATACAAAAATTAACTCAAAATGGATTAAAGCCCTAAATGTAATATATTAAACCATGAAATTCCTAGAAGAAAACATAGAGCAAAATCTTTATGACACTGAATTTGACAGTGATTTCTCGGATACGATACCAAAAGCATTCAACAAATGTAAAAACAGATACATTGGACTATAACAAACTTAAATACTTTTGCATAACAAAGGAAACAATCAACACAATGAAAAAGCAAACTATGGAATGAGTGAAAATATTTTCAAATCATATATCTGATGAGGAATAAATATATGGAATGTACAAAGAACTTCTACAAATCAACAACAAAAATAATTTAAGAATGGGTAAAGGACTTGAACAGGCATTTCTTCCAAAACTATGTACAAATGACCAACAAGCATATGAAAAGATGCTTAACATCACTAATCATCAGGGAAATGCAATTCAAAACCACACAGAGATATCACCTCAAATGTGTTAAGATATGCATTATCAAATAAACAAAACAAAACAAAAAACAAGTGTGGGTGAGGATGTGGAGAAATTGCAACCCTTATTGCACTGTTAATGAGATTGCAAAAAGGTGCAGCTGCCATGGGGAACAATAAACACTAATAATATAATTAAAATTGATAAACTGGACTTCAACATTTATAACTTCTCTTCAAAAGACATAATTTAGAAAATAACAATTTGAACTACACCTTGGGAAAAAATATTTGCAATAAATACGTCTGACAATATATATATAAACTATGTACATGACTCATAATTTAAATATAAGAAGAAAAAAACAAAAAAAATATATATAGGCAAAGGACTTCAACAGATATTTCTCACAGTAAATATATCAGTGACCAATAAGTACATGAATAGATGCTCAAAACCATTACTCTTTAGAAAAATGTAAATTTAAACCATAATGAGATATGACTACACATTCAAGATAATGGCTAAAATTAAAAATACTGACAAAAATAAGTGTCAGTGAGGATGTAGAACTAGAACGCTCATACACTAATATGAGAATGTGAATAGGTCTGCATTGAAAAATGTTTTGGCAGTTTCTTGTCAAGTGAAACATATGCCTACCTCATTTCACTACACAGATAAATAATAACATGTTCATACAAAGACTTGTGCATAAATATGCATAGATTTAGTCCTCATAACCAAACACTGGAAAATAACTCAAATATCCCTCAACAGAAAATAGATTTTTAAAAGCATGGCTTCTCTATCCAATGGAATACTACTAAATGTTGATGCATGCAATGACATGGATGAATCTCAAGATTATTTTGGAAATTAAAGAAGCCTACTAAATGAGAGAAGATATTTGCCAACGATATATCCAATAATGGGTGAATATCCCAAATTTATAAAAAAACTCACTCAACTTGTAAGAGTAGGTTAGCATAAGAAAGAAAGCCATTTTCTGGACGGCCTTAACAGGGTGTGGACCAGATGTCCTGTTTGAAAAGAGCTTATCTTGTTAACTGCCGACGGGTGGGCTACAAGCCAGCTTATCTTGTCAAACCATCAGAATGTGGTACAGGCCCATGATATGTATACTCTTTGAAGCTATGGAAAATTACTGGATGCTTTAAAAATGCTATATAAACCCTTGGCTTTAAGTGCTCGGGGTCCTTGTTGAAACCCCAGCTAGCTGGAAATAAACCTCGCTGTGTGACTTGCATTATCACGTGTGTCCTCTGTCCAATTGAGGGGTGGTCGATTCTAGACCTTAACATTTGGGGGCTCGTCCGGGATCCCCCACTCCAGGGAACAGACGACTCCCGACACCGAGGTTTACATAGGAACCGCGGTAGGAGGTTTGGCCACCTCCAAGAGGAGAGGACTGAAACAGGTCCTCCACCGGAGAGACTGAAACAGGTCTCTGCCCGGTCCCAATAGAGAATTCTCACGGGAAGGAAGGAGCGGGTTACGACCCAGGAGGCTCCATTACTGGAAGTCGTGGGAGACGTCCCCGACGAGAAGGAGGCCCAACGACGTCCACAGTGAATGCCGTTTGGACAGCCATTTGGACGGGCCCTGGGTAAGGATCCTGAGTGTGGTGTGACTGGTGTGATTGAAATGGTGCCTGTGGATGTGGTGTGGTTGACCGGCCGGGGGTGGGGGGGGGGTTGAAAAGTCCCATGCGAAGTTGTGTATTTGCTGGCACTGTGTCTTTCATCTTTTCTTGGTTTCTCTTTGTGATAATTATGGGACAGGCTCAGGTAACACCTAAGACCCTGTTCCTGAACCACTTTCCTGAAATCCACGCCAAGGCTCGTAATTATGGCGTGGAAGTGAAGAAAGGTAAGTTTAATACCTTTTGTTCTGCAGAATGGCCCACTTTTAAAGTGGGCTGGCCCCCCCAGGGGACCTTTTCCCTAGACATTATTAAAAAGGTCTGAAATATTATTAATCGGCATGGCACGCAGGGCCATCCGGACCAATATCCCTATATTTTGATGTGGCAAGCCTTGGTAGAGAGCCCTCCCTCCTGGCTGAAACCCTTTATCCCCGAAAGGCAGTTGGATCCCCCTAAGGTCTTGACCGTTTCTGGACCCTCCCGCCAACCGGCGGTGCCTACGGCCGGCCCGAAACCCCCAGAGAAGCCCACCCAAAGACCCATCCTGCAGAAAGGGTCAAACATATATCCCTCCCTGATAGACCTAGATCTTGAAGAGACCCCCCCTCCCTACGCACCTGTGGCGCCGCTCCAGCCTGAGGCGGCCGCCCCTCCCACATCTCCTCACTCCACCGCCTCCCCATCGGCTCCCTCAGCTCCCTCTGCCCCAGCCCAGGGACCAGCGAGGGGATTGAGACCCCGTAGACACCGGGAAGAGACCCCGGAGGAGGAACCATCTTCCTCCACCTCTGCTGGGGCACCGATCCTCCCTGTGCGAGTACTAGGAGGGACTGGTCCAAATGGGGAGCGAGCCTATCAGTATTGGCCCTTTTCAAGCAGTGATCTGTACAACTGGAAGGCCCCAAACCCTCCTTTCTCTGAGGACCCGAGGGGTCTGACTGACCTGTGCGAGTCTGTCATGCACACACACGGTCCCACTTGGGATATTGCCAGCAGCTTCTTAAGACCTTATTCACCACCGAGGAGTGCTAGCAGATCCTCACCGAGGCCAGAAAGAATGTCCCCGGCGACAACGGGCGGCCAACAACCTTGCCGAACCTGATCGACGAGCGCTTTATTCAAGGGAAATAGACCGGATTGGGACTTTGGGAACGCAGAAGGTAGGAAGCGCCTCCGAGTCTACCGCCAGAGTCTTATGGCAGGTCTCCCAGTAGCGGCACGCCGCCCCACCAATTTGGCTAAGGTAAAAGCTGTGATGCAAGAAGAAAATGAAATCCCAGCCGTGTTTTTAGAACGCCTCTATGATGCTTATAGACATTACACCCTTCTGGATCCCCTAGCAGAGGAAAATCAGTCAGCCGTAATTATATCCTTTATAAACCAGGCTGCCCCAGATATTAGGAAGACATAGTATAAGCAGGAGGGACTAAGAAAGGTGACCATTCGGGATTTAATGAAAGTAGCGGAGAGAGTCTTCAACACTCGAGAGACTCCCGAGGAAAGGGAAGATAGAATTAGGAAAGAAAATCAGGAGTTGCAGGAACGGATTAGGAAGGAAGACAGAGAGCATCAGAGTAGGGAAAACAGGAGGCAGCAGAAGGAGATGGCCAAGCTTTTGCTGGCAGGCGTGCAGGGCACAGCCAGGGCGGGACCGCGTCCAGCCGGACCAGCCCGACCTCAGAGACCGCGGCCCAGACTGGATAGGGGACAGTGTGCAAACTGCAAAGAATACGGACATTGGAAGAGGGAGTGCCCCAAGTGCCAGGGCCAGACCGGACAGGACGCTCGGGTTCTGCTGGCAGGAATGGACAGTGACTAGGGGGGATGGGACTCACATCCCCTCCCCGAGTCTTGGGTAACTGTGTATGTGGAGGGGAAGCCAGTGGGATTCAAGGTGGACACAGGAGCCCAGTACTCAGTTTTGAACAAGTCTACGAAGCCCTTATCTCAGAAAACCACTCTGGTGCAGGGAGCGACTGGGTCCAGGCTTCTCGGTGGACCAGTAGGTGCCAGGTGGACTTAGGCCGCCACCAAGTAACCCACTCCTTCCTGGTTATCCCTGAATGCCCTGCCCCTTTGTTGGGGCGCGATCTCCTGACTAAGATCAGGGCCCAGATCCACTTTGAGCCGGATGGCATCAAGGTAATGGATGGCCAGGGACAGCCCCTCCATGTTTTAACCCTGTCTCTTGTGGATGAACATCACCTGTTCACCCTGCAGGACATCCCCTACAAGCCTCAGGACATCCCCTACAAGCCTCCCTCTACAGAGTGGCCTCGTGACATGGTTTATTGGTTTAGAACATACCCTCAGGCGTGGGTGGAGATAGCGGGTGTGGGTCGGACGTCCTGCCGAGCACCGGTGGTGGTCGAACTCAAAGCCTCGGCCCAGCCTATCCGGGTCCGCCAGTACCCCATGTCCACCGTGGCGCGGAAAGGGGTTGCCCCACACATCAACCGCCTACTAGAAGCTGGGATACTGAAACCCTGCCACTCTGCCTGGAACACCCCACTTCTCCCCGTTAAGAAACCAGGGGGGAAAGATTATAAGCTATACCAGAACTTGAGGGAAGTGAATAAGAGGGTCGAAGACATCCACCTCACGGTCCCCAACCCCTATACCTTGCTAAGTCGCTTGCCCCCTTCACACGTTTGGTATACCACCCTAGACCTGAGGGATGCATTTTTTAGCATAGTCCTGGCACCCAGCAGCCAACACATTTTGCCTTCAAATGGCATGATGGCAATACGGGAACCCCCGGGCAGTTGACCTGGACTAGACTACCACAAGGCTTCAAAAACTCTCCTACTCTGTTTAATGAAGCCCTGACTCAGGATTTGGACTCGTTCCACCGGAGCCATGATTCAGTTACGCTCCTGCAGTATGTAGATGACTCGCTTCTGGAGGCCCCCTCTAAGCCGAATGCCGACGGGCCACTGGAGACCTCCTCCGGGAGCTGGGGCGGTTGGGCTGTCGGGCCAGTGCAAAGAAGGCTCAGATATGCAGGCAAACAGTCACCTACCTGGGATAGAAACTGAAAAGAGGAACCAGATGGCTGACAGAGGCCATGAAAGAGACTATTCTTAGACTTCCTGTCCCGACCTCAGCCCGAGAGGTCCGCGAGTCTTTAGGGACGGCAGGCTACTGCCGGCTGTGGATTCTGGGGTATGCTGAGCTAGCGAAGCCTCTGTACAAGGCAACCAAGGGTAAGGCCCCTGGGCCTGGGGGCCGGAGCAACAAAAGGCCTTTGACAAACTCAAGGCCGCTCTCTTGAGAGCGCCAGCCCTGGCATTGCCAGACCCCCTAAAGCCCTTCACTCTCTTTGTTGATGACAGGAGGGGGATAGCGAAAGGGGTACTGATGCAGTGCCTGGGGCCATGGAAACATCCAGTTGACTATTTATCCAAGAGGCTAGATCCAGTTGCAGCAGGATGGCCCCCGTGCCTAAGGATCATCGCGGCAGTAGCCCTAATGGTAAAGGATGCAGGTAAACTCACCTTTGGGCAACATCTGAAGGTGGTGACCCTCCATACGATCGAGGGGGTCCTGAAGTATCCCCCTGGTAGGTGGATGACCAATGCCCGCCTAACCCATTACCAAGGACTCCTGCTAGATGCACCCCGGATCATCGTCGTGGAACCTACTGCTCTGAATCCAGCCACCCTGCTGCCGACCCAGGATTTGGAAGCCCCCCTGCATGATTGCCAGGAGATCATGGCAGAAGTCACCCAGGTGTGCCCCAACCTCCAGGACGCAGCCCTTCCAAACAGTGAGTTGGTATGGTACACTGATGGAAGCAGCTTCATTATGGACTGGGTGCGGAGGGCGGGCGCGGCAGTGGTAGACCACAGCGGGAGCATCATTTGGAGTGCCCCGCTTCCCCCGGGGACCTCCTCCCAGAAGGCCGAACTGATCGCGCTGGCGGAGGCGCTAGAACGGGCCGAGGGCAGACGAGTGACTGTCTATACCGATAGCCGCTAAACTTTCAGCACTGTCCACGTGCACGGCGCCATCTACCGGGAGAGAGGCTTTGTTACAGCAGAAGGAAAGGTTCTGCGCAATCTCCCAGAGGTACAGAGACTGCTGGAGGCCGTGCAAAAACCTCGGGCAGTTGCAATTGTCCACGTCCCTGGGCACCAGTCTACCCAGACTCCGGAGGCTGAAGGAAACCAGCGGGCGGATAAAGCTGCCAAGACAGCAGCAGTAGCTTCATGAGCTTTGGCACTCACCCTGCCCGCACCCGAGCTCCCGCGCCGCCCCTGCGACCTGACTATACTCCGGAAGACCTGCAGTGGATTCAGAACCACCACTGCCCAGAGCCTGATCAGCATGGGTGGTGTCGGGATGCAGAGGGAAGATTGATACTGCCAGCAAACTAGGATTGTTTCTCCTTTCCAACCTGCACCAAGCCACCCACTTAGGAAAAAATAAGTTGCTCACGATTCTCGAGTCCGCCTGCCTCCAGTTCCCCCGACAAACAGCTCAGATCCAGAAAATCGTGGATCAGTGAGTTGGGTGCCAGGCTATGAAACCCAGTAGGAAGGGACCCCTACATACAGGTACAAGGGTACGGGGGAGAGCACCGGGACGAAGTTGGGAGGTGGATTTTACTGAGGTAAAGCCTGGGAGTTATGGGTATAAGTACTTGCTAGTAATGGTTGACACATTTTCAGGATGGGTGAAAGCCTTCCCCACAAAACGGGACACAGCCCAGGTTGTTGCTAAGGCGTTGCTAGAGGAAATTATTCCCAGATATGGGGTCCCCGAGGTTTTAGGTTCTGATAACGACCCAGCTTTCATCAGTAAAGTCCTACAGGGAGTGGCCCGAGCAGTGGGGACCAATTGGAAGTTACATTGTGAATATAATCCCAGAGCTCAGGGGAGGTAGAGAGAATGAATCGGACCCTAAAGGAGACTTTGTCTAAATTGGCCATCGAGACTGGCGGGGACTGGGTGACCCTCTTACCCTATGCCATCTTCCGGGTTTGGAACTCACCATATGTACATGGATTGACACCCTTTGAAATTCTGTATGGGGCACCCCCCCCATTATTGTTCGTACTCTACCAGATCATGACCCCAATGTGGCCCCTAATTATCTGGCCAGTTTGAGGGCCCTGCAGGAGGCCAGCATGAGATATGGCCCCTAGTGCGTTCCCTGTATGAGACCGAGGACACACCGGACCTGGAACATGGCATCGTTCCAGGGGATTGGGTATGGGTGAGGAGACACAGGTCCAGGACCCTGGAGGAAAGGTGGAAAGGTCCTTATATGGTTCTTCTGGTTACTCCTACTGCCTTAAAGGTTGACGGCATCGGGCCTTGGGTCCATCACTCTCACGTGCGCCAAGCTGATCAGCTGGAGCAGACAAGCTGGGGAGTGGACTGCGCGGCGACACCCTGATAACCCTCTGAAGCTGCAGCTCTCCCGACCTTGGGGAAGCGCGTCGCCCCCTGCCTCGCTCAACGATGAAGTGGCTGCTAGCCCTGACTCTGCTCAACATCTGGATAAGGAGCTGCACGTGGACCATAACATTTGGGGGCTCGGAGACCAATGCCCATCGGCCTTATAAGCAGACATGGATCCTTACCGATGGAAGGACTGGTGCAACTCTCAGCGAAACCACTCATGTGGTCCCACTGTCCACGTGGTGGCCAGACCTATACTTCTGCTTCAGAGATATCAACCGTGAATACAGGTCCACGGCACCCAATTTAGCCCGTAGCTATGGATTTTATGCCTGTCCGGAACATTCTAAGGGCCGACATTGTGGGGGGGTCCAATATTCTTTCTGTAAAAAATGGGACTGTGTCACCTCTAATGACGGAGATTGGAAATGATCGGTAACACGACCTGACTCTCTCAAATTGGCCTTTGTTAATCGAGGGGAGCCAAGAGGGGCGGCCGTTCCTCTCTTTACAGGTCACTGTTCCCCTAAAGATTCAGACAGGATCCAAGTTAGGTTCACTGACCAGGGAATACAAGAAGGGGTTCAAAGTTGGATTCGAGGAAAAGTGTGGGGAGTGGTGTTTTACAAATACAGGGGCCATGCGGGATCCACTATTATTGTCAGGTTGAGGGTTGAGATGCCACCGGCAAGCAGTGCTCCAGAAGGTCCAAATAAGATACTGGCCCCTCCCATCCCTGAAGTACGAGTCCCTCCCGTCCCTACCAAGAGCCCAGGTAAGTCAGGGGATAAGGACACTGCAGAAGGGACCGCGGGACCCCAGACAAGGACCTCTGTAACCCCTTCGACACCTGCTACGAAGGACACCGGAGACTCCTTGAGGAAACTGGTGCGGGCTGTATATGTGACCCTTAACGCCACCAGTCCTAACCTCACAACCTCCTGTTGGCTGTGCTATGGTGTGAAGCCCCCATTCTATGAAGCTATACGATAGAATGCAACCTACTACTGTTAAGGTCTGGAATCGACCACCCCTCAATTGGACAGAGGACACACGCGATAATGCAAGTCACACAGCGAGGTTTATTTCAAGCTAGCTGGGGTCCAAGTATCTGCCCAACGCAGCAGGTTTCAACAAGGACCCCAAGCACTCAAAGCCAAGGGTTTATATAGCATCTTTAAAGCATCCAGTAATTTTCCATAGCTTCAAAGAGTATACATATCATGGGCTTGTTCCACATTCTGGGGATTTGACAAAATAAGCTGGCTTGTACCCCCCCAGTTGGTAGTTAACAAGATAAGCTCTTTTCAAACAGGACATCTGGTCCACACCCTGTTAAGGTCATCCAGAAAATGGTTTTCTTTCTTATGCTAACCTACTCTTACATTCCCCCCTTTTGTTTTTCATAATGAGGAATCTTGCTCATGCACAATCGTAGAGGCCCTCAGGGGCAGGCAATCTCTCATACTGTTGTCTTAGGACCATGAGCTGGACAGTATTAACACGATCTTTCACAAAATTAATAAGCTTGTTTAAATGCAAGGGCCAAAGGTTAAAATAAGCACAAGCAAAACAAACGGGCCAATCAAGGTAGAAACTAGGGTGGTGAACCAGGGGGACCTATTAAACCAAGCCTCAAACTAGTTCTCCTGCGCTTCCCTCTCCCGTTTTCTCTTGACTAATCCTTCTTTCACCTTTGTAATGGATTCTTTTACTATACTAGTATGGTCAGCATAAAAGCAGCACTCTTTTCCTAACGGGACATGCAGTTCCCCTTGTTAACAAAGGCAAATTTGAGAGAGTTAGGTCGTGATACCAACCATTTCTAATCTCTGTCATTAGAGGTGACACAGTCCCATTTTTTACAGAAAGAATATTGGACCCCCCACAATGTCGGCCCTTAGAATGTTCCAGACAGGCATAAAATCCATAGCTACGGGCTAAATTGGGTGCCGTGGACCTGTATTCACGGTTGATATCTCTGGAGCAGAAGTATAGGTCTGGCCACCCCGTGGACAGTGGGGCCACGCGGGTGGTTTCGCTGAGAGTTGCACCAGTCTCTCCACCGGTCAGGATCCATGTCTGTTTATAAGGACGATGGGCATTGGTCTCCGAGCCCCCAAATGTTATGGTCCCCATGCGGCTCCTCATCCAGATGCTGAACAGAGTCAAGGCTAGCAGCCACTTCATCGTTGAGCGAGGCAGGGGGCGAGGCGCTTCCCCAAGGTCGGGAGAGCTGCAGCTTCAGAGGGTTATCAGGGTGTCGCCGCGCGGTTCACTCCCCAGCTTGTGTCTGCTCCAGCTGATCAGCTTGGCGCACGTGAGAGTGATGGACCCAAGGCCCGATGCCGTCAACCTTCAAGGCAGTGGGAGTAACCAGAAGAACCATATAAGGACCTTTCCACCTTTCCTCCAGGGTCCTGGACCTGTGTCTCCTCACCCATACCCAATCCCCTGGAACGATGCCATGTTCTGGGTCCGGTGCGTCCTTGGTCTCATACAGGGAACACACTAGGGGCCATATATCATACTGGACCTCCTGCAGGGCCCTGAAACTGGCCAGATAATTTGGGGTCACGTTGGGGTCATGATCTGGTAGAGTACGAACAATAATGGGGGGGGGTGCCCCATACAGAATTTCAAAGGGTGTCAATCCATGTACATATGGTGAGTTCCAAACCCGGAAGATGGCATAGGGTAAGAGGGTCACCCAGTCCCCGCCAGTCTCGATGGCCAATTTAGACAAAGTCTCCTTTAGGGTCCGATTCATTCTCTCTACCTCCCCTGAGCTCTGGGGATTATATTCACAATGTAACTTCCAATTGGTCCCCATTGCTCGGGCCAGTCCCTGTAGGACTTTACTGATGAAAGCTGGGCCATTATCAGAACCCAAAACCTCGAGGATCCCATATCTGGGAATAATTTCCTGTAGCAACGCCTTAGCAACAACCTGGGCAGTCTCCCGTTTCCTGGGGAAGGCTTCCACCCAGCCTGAAAATGTGTCAACCATTACTAGCAAGTACTTATACCCATATCTCCCAGACTTTACCTCAGTAAAATCCACCTCCCAACTCAGTCCCAGCGCCCTCCCCCGTACCCTTGTACCTGTATGTAGGGGTCCCTTCCTACTGGGTTTCATAGCCTGGCACCCAACTCACTGATCCACGATTTTCTGGATCTGAGCTGATTGTCGGGGGAACTGGAGATGGGCGGACTCGGAGAATCGTCAGCAACTTCTTTTTTTTTTTTTTTTTCCCTAAGTGAGTGGCTTGGTGCAGGTTGGAAAGGAGAAACAATCCTAGTTTTGCCGGCAGTATCCATTTTCCCTCTGCATCCCGCCGCCATCCATGCTGATCAGGCTCTGGGCAGTGGTGGTTCTGGATCCACCGCAGGCCCTCTGGAGTATAGTCAGGTCGCGGGGACAGGAGCGGGAGCTCGGTGCGGGCAGGGTGAGTGCCAAAGCTGATGAAGCTACTGCTGCTGTCTTGGCAGCTTTATCCGCCCACGGTTTCCTTCAGCCTCTGGAGTCTGGGTAGACTGGTGCCCAGGGACGTGGACAATTGCAACTGCCCGAGGTTTTTGCACGGCCGCCAGCAATCTCTGAATGTCTGGGAGATTGCGCAGAACCTTTCCTTCCGCTGTAACAAAGCCTCTCTCCCGGTAGATGGCGCCGTGCACATGGACAGTGCTGAAAGTTTAGCAGCTATCGGTATAGACAGTCACTCGTCTGCCCTCGGCCCGTTCTAGCGCCTCCGCCAGCGCAATCAGTTCGGCCTTCTGGGAGGAGGTCCCCGGGGGAAGCGGGGAGCTCCAAATGATGCTCCCGCTGTGGTCTACCACTGCCGCGCCCGCCCTCCGCACCCCGTCCATAATGAAGCTGCTTCCATCAGTGTACCATACCAACTCACTGTTAGGAAGGGCGGCGTCCTGGAGGTCGGGGCGCACCTGGGTGACTTCTGCCATGATCTCCTGGCAATTATGCAGGGGGGGCTTCCAGATCTGGGTCGGCAGCAGGGTGGCTGGATTCAGAGCAGTAGGTTCGGCGAAGATGATTCACCACTAGGGCTACTGCTGCGATGATCCTTCATAGTGAAGGGCTTCAGGGGGTCTGGCAATGCCGGGGCTGGGGCTCTCAAGAGAGCGGCCTTGAGTTTGTCAAAGGCCTTCTGTTGGTCCGGCCCCCAGGCCCAGGGGCTTTATCCTTGGTTGCCTCGTACAGAGGCTTCGCTAGCTCAGCATACCCCAGAATCCACAGCCGGCAGTAGCCTGCTGTCTCTAAAAACTTGCGGACCTCTCGGGCTGAGGTCGGGACCGGAAGTCTAAGAATAGTCTCTTTCAAGGCCTCTGTCAGCCATCTGGTTCCTCTTTTCAGTTTCTATCCCAGGTAGGTGACTGTTTGCCTGCATATCTGAGCCTTCTTTGCACTGGCCCGATAGCCCACCCGCCCCAGCTCCCGGAGGAGGTCTCCAGTGGTCCGTCGGCATTCGGCTTAGAGGGGGCCGCCAGAAGCAAGTCGTCTACATACTGCAGGAGCAGAACTGAATCATGGCTCCGGCGAAACGAGTCCAAATCCTGAGTCAGGGCTTCATTAAACAGAGTAGGAGAGTTTTTGAAACCTTGTGGTAGTCTAGTCCAGGTCAACTGCCCGGGGGTTCCCGTATTGCCATCATGCCATTTGAAGGCAAAATGTGTTGGCTGCTGGGTGCCAGGGCTATGCTAAAAAATGCATCCCTCAGGTCTAGGGTGGTATACCAAACGTGTGAAGGGGGCAAGCGACTTAGCAAGGTATAGGGGTTGGGGACCGTGAGGTGGATGTCTTCGACCCGTTATTCACTTCCCTCAAGTCCTGGACTGGCCTATAATCTTTCCCCCTGGTTTCTTAACGGGGAGAAGTGGGGTGTTCCAGGCAGAGTGGCAGGGTTTCAGTATCCCAGCTTCTAGTAGGCGGTTGATGTGTGGGGCAACCCCTTTCCGCGCCACGGTGGACATGGGGTACTGGCGGACCCGGATAGGCTGGGCCGAGGCTTTGAGTTCGACTACCACCGGTGCTCGGCAGGACGTCCGACCCACACCCGCTATCTCCACCCACGCCTGAGGGTATGTTCTAAGCCAATAAACCATGTCACGAGGCCACTCTGTAGAGGGAGGCTTGTAGGGGTTGTCCTGCAGGGTGAACAGGTGATGTTCATCCGCAAGAGACAGGGTTAAAACATGGAGGGGCTGTCTCTGGCCATCCATTACCTTGATGCCATCCGGCTCAAAGTGGATCTGGGCCCTGATCTTAGTCAGGAGATCGCGCCCCAACAAAGGGGCAGGGCATTCAGGGATAACCAGGAAGGAGTGGGTTACTTGGTGGCGGCCTAAGTCCACCTGGCACCTACTGGTCCACCGAGAAGCCTTGGACCCAGTCGCTCCCTGCACCAAAGTGGTTTTCTGAGATAAGGGCTTCGTAGACTTGTTCAAAACTGAGTACTGGGCTCCTGTGTCCACCATGAATTCTACTGGCTTCCCCTCCACATACACAGTTACCCAAGACTCGGGGAGGGGATGCAAGTCCCGTCCCCCCTAGTCACTGTCCATTCCTGCCAGCAGAACCCGAGTGTCCTGCCTGGTCTGTCTCTGGCGCTTGGGGCACTCCCTCTTCCAATGTTCTTTGCAGTTTGCACACTGTCCCCTATCCAGTCTGGGCCGCGGTCTCTGAGGTCGGGCTGGTCCGGCTGGACTCGGTCCCACCCTGGCTGTGCCCTGCACGCCTGGCAGCAAGATCTTGGCCATCTCCTTCTGCTGCCTCCTTTTTCCCTACTCTGATGCTGTCTGTCTTTCCTCTCTTTCTTCGGGAGTCTCTCGAGTTTTGAAGACTCTCTTCACTACTTTCATTAAATCCCGAATGGTCATCTCTCCCAGTCCCTTTGGCTCATACAACTTTGTCCTAATATCTGGGGCAGCCTGGTTTATAAAGGACATAATTACAGCTGACTGATTCTCCTCTGCTAGGGGGTCCAACGGGGTGTACTGTCTATAAGGCGTTCTAAAAACATGGCTGGGATTTCATTTTCCCCTTGAATCACAGCTTTTACCTTAGCCAAATTGGTGGGGCGGCGTGCTGCCACTGGGAGACCTGCCATAAGACTCTGGCGGTAGACTCGGAGGCGCTCCCTACCTTCTGCGTTCCCAAAGTCCCAATCCGGTCTATTCAAGGGAAAGTGCTCGTCGATCAGGTTTGACAAGGTTATTCGCTGCCCGTTGACACCGGGGACATTCTTTCTGGCCTCAGAGAGGATCCGCTCGCGCTCCTTTCTTCACTTCCACGCCATAATTACGAGCCTCCGAGCGGATTTCAGGAAAGTGCTTCAGGAGCAGGGTCTTAGGTGTTACCTGAGCCTGTCCCATAATTATCACAAAGAGAAACCAAGAAAAGACAAAAGACACAATGCCAGCAAATACACAACTTCACACAGGACTTTTCAACACCCACTCGCCGGTCAACCACACCACATTCACAGGCGCCGTTTCAATCACACCAGTCACACCACACTCAGGATCCTTACCCAGGGCCCGTCCAAACGGCGTCTACTGCGGACGTCGCTGGGCCACCTTCTCGTCGGGGACGTCTCCCACGATTTCCAGTAATGGAGCCTCCAGGGTCGTAATCTGCTCCTTCCTTCCCATGAGAATTCTCAATTGGGACCGGGCAGAGACCTGTTTCAGTCTCTCCGGTGGAGGACCTGTTTCAGTCCTCCCCTATTGGGACCGGGCAGAGACCTGTTTCAGTCTCTCAGGCCGAGGGCCTGTTTCAGCCCTTCTCTGATGACCAGGCAGAGACCTGTTTCAGTCTCTCCAGCCGAGGGCCTGTTTCAGCCCTTCCCTGATGACCAGGCAGAGACCTGTTTCAGTCTCTCCGGTGGAGGACCTGTTTCAGTCCTCTCCTCTTGGAGGTGGCCAAACCTCCTACCGCGGTTCCTATGTAAACCTTGGTATCGGGAGTCGTCTATTCCCTTGAGAGGGGGGGAGATCCCGGACGAGCCCCCAAATGTTAAGTTCTAGAATCGACCACCCCTCAATTGGACAGAGGACACACGCGATAATGCAAGTCACACAGCGAGGTTTATTTCAAGCTAGCTGGGGTCCAAGTATCTGCCCAACGCAGCGGGTTTCAACAAGGACCCCGAGCACTCCAAGCCAAGGGTTTATATAGCATCTTTAAAGCATCCAGTAATTTTCCATAGCTTCAAAGAGTATACATATCATGAGCTTGTTCCACATTCTGGGGATTTGACAAGATAAGCTGGCTTGTACCCCACCCAGTTGGTAGTTAACAAGATAAGCTCTTTTCAAACAGGACATCTGGTCCACACCCTGTTAAGGTCATCCAGAAAATGGCTTTCTTTCTTATACTAACCTACTCTTACATTACGCCTCCAACGGTGAGAATCCCTCTCAGTGTTCATGGGGAGACCGTAAAATTGGCTTAACCCTGCAACTAGTGCGCGGTCATGGGACCTGTCTGGGGAAGGTGCCCCAGGCTAGACAGGGTTTATGTGCTTCCATAAACAGCACCCCTAGTTGGAAAAGTAACACCAAGTGGTTAATCCCCAGAGCTGATGGATGGTGGGTATGTTCAAAGACTGGCCTCACTCCGTGCCTATCAACCACAGTCTTTCGTGCCTCTAATGAATTCTGTGTCCTAGTAACTGTGCTGCCCCGCATCCTCTACCACCCCGAGGAGAGCATGTATTCACATTGGTATGGAGACACAAGTGAGAGACGTAAGAGAGAGCCCATCACTGCACTAATCATTGCTACCCTGCTCAGTTTAGGATTAGCCGGGACCGGGACCAACATAGCCTCCCTGGTTACTCAACAATCAGGAATGACCTCCCTAAGGGCAACCATAGATGAGGATATAGAAATAATAGAAACCTCTATTAGTCATTTAGAAAAATCGCTCACCTCCCTATCTGAGGTAGCACTCCAGAATAGAAGAGGGCTTGATTTGTTATTCCTCCAGCAAGGGGGACTGTGTATTGCGTTAGGAGAAGAGTGCTGCTTTTATGCTGATCATACTGGTGTAGTGAGGGATTCCATGGCAAAGGTGAGAGAAGGGTTAGCCAAGAGAAAACGGGAGAGGGAAGTTCAGGAGAACTAGTTTGAGGCTTGGTTTAATAAGTCCCCCTGGTTCACCAACCTAGTTTCTACCTTGGTTGGCCCGTTTGTTTTGCTTGTGTTTATTTTATTTTAACCTTTGGCCCTTGCATTTTAAACAAGCTTATTAATTTTGTGAAAGATCGTGTTAATACCGTCCAGCTTATGGTCCTAAGACAACAGTATGAGAGATTGCCTGCCCCTGAGGGCCTCTAAGATCGGCCGTGCATGAGCAAGATTCCTCATTATGAACAACAAAAGGGGGGAATGTAAGAGTAGGTTAGCATAAGAAAGGAAGCCATTTTCTGGACGGCCTTAACAGGGTGTGGACCAGATGTCTTGTTTGAAAAGAGCTTATCTTGTTAACTGCCAACTGGGTGGGGTACAAGCCAGCTTATCTTGTCAAACCATCAGAATGTGGTACATGGTTTGTGGTACAAACCATCAGAATGTGGTACAAGAGTATACATGATATGTATACTCTTTGAAGCTATGGAAAATTACTGGATGCTTTAAAAATGCTATATAAACCTTTGGCTTTGAGTGCTCGGGTCCTTGTTGAAACCCGCTGCGTCGGGCAGATACTTGGACCCCAGCTAGCTGGAAATAAACCTCGCTGTGTGACTTGCATTATCGCGTGTGTCCTCTGTCCAATTGAGGGGTGTTCGATTCTAGACCTTAACAAACTCAACTCCAAATAATCAAACAATCCAATTAAAAAATGGGCAGAGGACATGAAGAGACATTTTTCTAAAGAGGACATACAGATGGCAAACAGACATATGAAAAAATGCTAAACCTTACTAATCATTAGAGAAATGCAAATAAAAACCACAATGAGCTACACCTCTCCCAGGTCAAAATGGCTATCATCAATAAATCAACAAACAACAAGCGCTGGTGAGGATGTGGAGAAAAGGGAACCCTTGTGCACTGTTGGTGGGATTGCAGATTGGTGCAGTCACTATGGAAAACAGTATGGAGGTATCTCAAAAATCTGAAAATGGAACTACCTTATGACCCAGCAATTCCACTCCTAGGTATCTGTCTGGAGAAATCCAAAACTCTAATTCAAAAAAATGTATGCACCCCTATATTTATTGCAGCACTATACACAATAGCCGAGACATGGAAACAATCGAAATGACCATCGGTAGATTACTGGATTAAGAAACTGTGGTACAATGGAGTATTATGCAACCACAAAGAAGAATGAAATCTTACCATTTGCAACAATATGTATGGACCTAGAGAACATTATTCTAAGTGAAATAAGTCAGACAGAGAAAGACAAATACCATATAATCTCACTTATATGTGGAATCTAAAGAAAAGAATAAGTGAATGAACTAATCAGAAACAATTTCAGAGACATAGAGGAAAAACTGAGGGTTGCTAGATGGGGGAGAGGGAATAAGGTGGAAAGTGGGAAGATTAGAAAGCACAGTCAGTAACCACAAGATTGCCAGGGGGATATGAAAGTCAATTTTGGGAATGTAATCAATAATGTTGTGAAGATTTTGTAGGGTATCCATTGGACATTTGTCGCATTAGGGAGACCACCTCAGGGAAAATGTAGATGCCCGATCACTGTACACCTGAAGCTGAAGCTGAACAATAATGAATGTCAACTACAATTATATGTGTGTATATATGTGTATGTATATATACATATATATATATATATATATATATATATATATATATATATACATATATTTTTTTTTTTACAAGAAGTGGAGTACAGCGTTAGGAATAGAGACAGTGGAAATGTAATAGCTGTATGTGATGTCAGAGGGGTGGTAGATGGGAGAAGGAGGTTTATCACTGTGTGAGGGAAATAAATGATAAATGTTTAACTATTACATTGCTTTGTATACCTGAAACTAATAAAAAAAAATAATATTATTTTTTAGAAAAAGAAGCCAGACACAAAAAAAGAATGTACTATATATGAAATTCTAAATAGGTAACACTAATTTATGTAAATCTATGCTGATAAAAAGTACCTCAGTGCCTTGGGTCAGGGTGGGTGGAAGGATTAACTGGAAAAGCACAAGGGGACTTTCCGGGGTGACGATAATATCTATCTCTTGATTAGGGTGGTGATTATATGAATGTACACATTTACATAAGCTCACTGAAGAGTACACCTTGTGATATAATAAATTAACGCTCAGTAACCTCGATTTATAAAAAATGTGGTGCAATCATTGTTATTCAGAAAGACCAAAGAACAAAGGTAAAAGAATTGAAAGTGTTACATCTGGTGTATGGGATTTCAGATTTACGGTAACTAATTTGATGTTTTTAGTTTTGTGCCTTATTAAACTATTTGAATTTTTAAATTAGGTACATATATTATTTTAAATAAGTAAGCAAATTAACTAATTAATTTGCTATTAGGACTAATTAATTTTCAGTTTTCCAAATCATCTAGATTTGTGCACTAACTCTATCTTTGCTACTAAACTCTTTTGATCTTGGAAAGAATATTTCACCTCTCTAAGCCTCAGTTCTTATTCACTTATCAGGGGATAATAATATCAGCTGTCTCATAAACTTGGTCAGAAGACTGAAACTTATACTCTATGTGAAGCACTTAAATACAATGCCTGGTAAATAATAAGTGGTAAATGTTGACCATTAATATCATTAGATATTTCTAGCCTTCTCATTTGCATACCACACAAATTCCTTCACTAGTTGCAACAGTCCTTTCAATTTCTCCCTCCCTATTCCTTATGTCTTTCCATATAGCTAGTATAGAATATTTTGGCTATTCAGACAAGTTCAAAAAGTGGCCACAAATCTAGATCATCAGTGTAATAAACAGGTATATCAAATGTATCGAACTACCCATCTTGGGGGAGTTTTGTTTATTTGTTTTGATTTGGTCACATTGTTAAAAATTTAGTTTACTCTAAAAAATTGTTATATGAAAGTTATTTTTGCTGGTGAGACTTTACTTGAATAAGACTGAACATATATTCCCTGAATACCAAGACATTGGATTTAGTTTTCTATGTGAAATAATTTGCGTGGGTTTCATCTAGATTTCAGTTTAAGGAGGATAAATTTTACCTTTTCCGTGGGGAACATTGTATTCATTGCATAATACAAGAGATATACACAATCCAAGATATTCAAAGAATTCGGGATAATCAATTGATTCTCATAATTTAAACACAGATATCTTGATATTTTAAAATGAGCTTGTTTATCTCCTGTTTCTAATAACTTTACATATCTCCTTTTCTTGGTATAAAATAATAGCTAGCTCTTTTAAACAGTGTCAACTAATAAAAGTGATAGCAAGTATTTTAGCTTTCTTTCTGACATTCATGATATTTAACCAAGCTAATAATCGCATGATAAATAGAAGATATAAACAATCTTTCAGTGTATTCTCATCACAGTTTTGAGCAACCGCATCATCAAGTCACCCTCTAGGATTATTGAGATAAGACAACAAATTGATTTGTTTTGTTTGCACCTTGTACTCACTAAATATGTTCATAAAGCAGAACAATTGAGAGAATGGAAGTGAAATAAAGGGACAGAATTGTTACAGATTAAATCCTTAGCCCCTCCATAGCCGATATATGTTGCAGGAGAAGATAGAAATACAGTTTGCAGAAAAAAATAAAATATTTATCTTCACTAATAAAGAACTAATGAAAAAAAGGTAATGAGAGCATTTCTACATGAAACTGGCAAAGATAAAAAAAATTATAATACTTAACCTGGCAAGGGTGCAAAGAGATATGTCTATCACACAATGCCATTTGATAATAATTGGCCATTCCTTTTGGAAATCACTTTAGAACTGTGCATTGGGAATAATTTTGTATAGCACAGCTAGAATAGGTAGTAGACCAAATTGTCAATTCAGGAAATGTTATCTTTGTAGCAGTCCTTCAATATCTGTCTTGAGAACATTTCCTCTTTCAAGCCCCAATACTGTTGTTCACTTTCCTCATGATTTTAGTAATTCTGTGTTCCATTCTGCCTCTCAATTTAAGGAACGCCTTTGGAATTCCTTAATAAGTAATTAATACTTCACAGTGAACTTACATCCAATAATATTAGTTTAAATGAGATTTATTTTTGTGCATTAAAATGATATAGAAGGTGTTAATATTTAGGAATGGTAGAAGTGGGATTATATTTTGGAAACAAGGAGCCACACAGTCACCCTAGTCCTAGAGTTGGGCTTAAGTATAGACACAGCATTTTTCAACAAAGGATTCTTTCTAAACGGATATAGTGTGTTTGTGTGTTTCAGTGGGTCAAAAGTCAAGTGTAAAATAAAATGAGTCTCTGCCATTCTATTCCTTTATAAACTATTAACTTAAATCTCAAAGTCATAGGTTTCATGAGAAGCATTTCCCTAAAGCAAGTTTCCCCCAAATTATGTTTCCTAGAACAATAAGAATGGCAAACTGTTATTAGATGTTTTGTGGAGAAAATAAATGAATTAAGTTTGGGAAAAGATAAGCTCAATAAAAACAAGCAAGCAAACAAACAAACAAACTGTTACATTTCACAGGACATAATTTAAACTTTTATATATGAATATACATTGTGAAGCTTTCAAAAATATACAATGAAGTTTTTTTCTGAATAAGATTGTATCCTGGAACTGTTTTGTTTTTGTTGTTGCTGTTTTGTTTTGTTTTTTAAAAAAACATATTCTGTTGAAGGCATCTGGGAAGAAAAGACTTCTTCCCAGATGTCTTTGCAAGTGGACTTACCCAGAACATGATACCCTCTTCAATTTTCAGGATGGTGATTTAAGAGCAACTGCTATAATCTTTTTCCTCTCCCCACTACATTTCACAAAGGAATAAATTAGCAAAATAATTTTATATATCACCACAGAAAAATAGGGGACTCCTGATCTGATCTAGGATTGAAACAAAGTTTCCAATTTTTTAGAACCTCCTTTTGACAATTTAGATACTTTTTTATAAAATATATCTCTCAGAGATTCCTTTCTCACAAGAAACTTAGAAAGGCAGTGATAATGATTTGTGAATGGAAAGAGATCTCTAAGGAAATGAATTGAGACGATGCCTTAAAAATTAATTCCTAGGATAATTTTTATGAAACAGGAACTTCTGATAACTTTCTGGGATTCAACACAGTGGGCTTCTGACAACTGGTAGAGCATTAGGAACATAATTAAATGTTTAAATTTTGAGTAGGTTGCATTGTCCAATTATTTCCCCTGGAATTTCAAACTCACACACCACTGAACAAGCACAAATCCAAATGTTCAAAACAAATATGTGAGGGTGAATGAAGCAGACGACATGGGACATTATTTACTCTTAGGTAAACCGAAGAGCTGCTTGTGAAGACAAGAGAATTACATAGAATAGAAAATTAAAAATATGCATGCCTAGAAACACACATGAAACAATGAGACTGGGGTGGCCACAGAGGTCCCTACTATTAAATACGATCTCAAAGAAAAGTAAAAGAATAAAATGAAATACATATTTTTAAAATTTTTATAAGGGTTTATTTGAGCCGAACTGAGGATATATGCAGGGGAGCAAGGTCTCAAATGCTTCCGAAGTATTTCTTTTTTAAAATGAACATTATTGAAACTACAAAAACAGTGAAGCAACATTTTTCCTTATTTGAAAATTCTACTTATTACGCTGAAAGCTGTCAGGGAGGATAGTTACTAACTTACCCATTGCTGAATCCCTAGTTCCTAGCACATTGCCCAAAATTCACCAAGTTCTCAATCTACCTTGGGGTATAAATTAACCGACCCTGAGGTGTGGTATGAAAGGAGTGGCAGGAGCCATTGACTCTCTGTAAATGTGGACCCAGATGTGGATGCCGAGCAGCTGGGCGCAGTGGGGGGTTGCCATGAGCAGAGCTGCCGCGGCCCCAGTACAGGAGGCAGTGGACTCCATGGGGAAGAGTCTAGAGAGACAGAACATCCAGAAGCTGCAGGGCCTCGGGTTCTGCAGCGCCGGCTGTTACAAAGACAGCCAGGCATCCATGCAGCAGGTGCACCCGTGCACTGAGCGCCGTCACACCGCTCCGGCTCAAGCACAGGCCCTGGTGACCAGCAAACTGGAGAAGTTCCGGGATCACCTGGCCCAGGACACTATGCATTGCAACGACAAAGCTAAAGATTCAATAGGTGCCAGGAGGAAAGAGCTTCAGGTGAAGCGGTAGCTGGAGAATTGTGCGATCAAGTGTGTGGATGACCACATGAACCTCATTCCAACCACCACCAAGAAGGCAGAGGAGTCTCTCATGTCCATTTAGAAATAGAAGTCTTTGCCACTGGCCATCGGGATAAGGGCAGGAATCCATTCTTAAAAAGAACAAGAATTTTGGTCTTCTAAGTGAAGTTTATGAATGAAGAAATTAAAGATGGCAGTTAGTTTAAGGCATATGTCTCTTGACTCTGGACACTGGTTCCTTGATGTTTTAATCCCAGAAAACGAAATGGAAAAATCTAATGCTAAAATTTGGGTCAGAGGGTTTTTAAGAGGCTAAATTTCTTATGGAAAATGCTTATCCTGGCAGTAGGCATCTCCCTCATGCCAAGCCAGAGCCCTCCAAGGTACCAGATTCTTCTTAGTCCACAGGTAGTACCAACAGGCTGGCAGTTTCCTCTAACCTTCCAGTGACCTGATGGAGTGTAAGGAGAGGCATTTCTGTTGTTGCCAACATCATGTTTACCAAAACCATCACCACTCCATTTTCCATAAACTGTAAAACAAAGTCCATGAGGTCACTAATTTAGAAGGGGAAAAAGTTTTTCTGGGTCTTTTGTTTTGCTTCGTTTTGTTTTATATACAAGGGCATGAAGTTGATTTAAGAAGTGGAGTTGGGAGAGGTAGTTTGGATAAGAACTTTAAAACCTTCCTTTGGATATCCATTTCTGGCCATCAGATGTGGATATGCATTTCTTAAGATTCTCACACAGTACATCTCTCAGCCTGGAGCTCTCCAAAACATTGAGAAGTGATGTCATAATAGGTAGGAAGCAGACCTTCCCTCTCACTGGCTGCCATGATGGGCCCTGAGGCTGTCTGCAACAGAGCGACAGAACAATCTTGCAGTGACCTCTCCCTTGAAGGAAAAGAGGATTTTGATTGTGCTGTATACCAGTATCCAGGAATGAACAGTGAAAGAGGAATTGTTGGCTGCTTAATTAAGAGAGTTGTGAAGTACTGGATTGGGGAAAAACCTGATTTTCAGGAATGAAAGCCTAAATCCAGTGTTCCTTACTTAGCCACCTGAAATAACAGATTCCTACTGAGACAATCCCTTGACAAAAAGGTCGGGGAGAAAAAGTAAGCTACTTGAGGTGAACTGTGAGTCCTTTAGAGCAAAAGAGGAGTAGCTCCCCATTACCAAATACCACTTCTGTCTGGGGCCTTTGCAACATGCAGTGTTCCTACAACCTTACTGTTTTGATAAGGACCTTGTTCTCTTTTTACCACCTTATTACTTGTAATAATGATAATATACCTTCTCTGTTTGCTGTTTCAGGGCTGTGATATAGCTTCCTATTGGTTTGGTTTTAAAAAAATAAATAAGGTTTAATTTTTCCTCAAAAAAAAAAAAAAAAAAGATGGACCTAAGGATATCATTGAGGCAACCATGTAACAAATTATAATCATATGTTTGCTAAAATTGAGTGGACAAAAAAAAATCTCAGAGCAAATTAACAAAACTTGGGAAACAAAGAAGAAAGAGGGAGGGAATAAAAGTGTGTGTAATTGTGTAAATTTATTCATATTTCACAGTGAATATTTATTAGATACTGTCTCATTTCTGAGGATGAGAGACTAAGAAATATATATTTTATCATTACTTTTTAAGTTTATAAAAGTAGCCACTATTAGAATTAAAAAACAGAACTATATCTTTTCCTAATCACCCAAAATTACTAAGCAAAGATAATAAATTAGAGAAATAAACTCTTATATACACACAAATAAAATAAGACAACAGAAGTAAAATGAAAATACCATTAAAATGATTAATCTACATGTAACAAAAATTCATAAATTAATTGGAAGAGACTCTTGGATTTGGTTAAAACAAAATACAATAAAATCCCATTGTAACTAAATACTACAGGCTTACCCAAAAGAAGTTGACTCAGAATAATTCATGGTAATGAAATAATTAGTAGTATAAAAGAACAGAAAAATAAAACAAAGGTTGCAATATAAATAGCTGACAAAGATGACCTCATGTAAATGTGATGGAATCTTTTTTCAGTGATTGGGAGCATGATACATAATGCCAATATCAGGAAGCTATGCAACAAATTGCATATTATTTAAATTGTGTACAATATAAGCAGAAATTACCAGAAGCACTTTTTTCAATTCTCTCCTCCTTCCCCATGAGGCTATCAATGATGCAAATAACTATTAATGCTGAGGAAACAGTCTGTAGCTTTCAGCATATTATCAAATCACCCTAAAACAAGGTTAAAATTTGCTGTTCTCGGAAGTCTTTTTCTTTGTGTTAAGACAGTACTGGTTTTGCCTTTCCATCATAATCAACTACAAAGCTATGCTATATATGAAGTAACTGTTTTCAGGTACTCTGCAATAGACTGAGAGAAGGGAAACTCATTAGTGTAAGCCCCATATTCACTCTGCTTTCTCCATGTGGATAATTTTCCCACCATGGCATAAATATGGACAGATAATTTTCAACAAAGTAGCCCAAAACATACGATTGAGAAAAGACAGCCTCTTCAATAAATGGTGCTGGGAGAATTGGAAAGCCACGTGCAAAAGAATGAAACTGGACTGCTATCTGTCACCATGTACCAAAATTAACTCAAAATGGATCAAAGACCTAAACATAAGACCTGAGGCAATAAACTGCGTAGAAGAAAACATAGGTACTAAACTTATAGACCCTGGGTTCAAAGAGGATTTTATGAATTTGACTTCAAAGGCAAAGGAAGTAAAAGCTAAAATAAATGAATGGGACTGTATCAAACTAAAAAGCTTCTGCACAGCAAAAGAAACCACGGACAAAAAAAAGAGGCAACCAACTGAAAGGGAGAAAATTTTTTGCAAACAACACTTCTGGTAAGGAGCTAATATCCAAAATATATAAGGAACTCATACAACTCAACAACAACAAAAACAATCCAAATAAAAAATGGGCAGAGGATCTGAATAGACATTTCTTCAAAGAGGACATACAAATGGCAAATAGTTGAAAAGATACTCAACATCACTAAGCATCAGAGAAATGCAAATAAAAACCACAATGAGACATCACCTCACATCAGTTAGAATGGCTATCATCAACAAGACAAATAATAACAAGTGTTAGAGAGGCTGTGGAGAAAAAGGAACCCTCATACACTGTTGGTGGGAATGTAGATTGGTGCAGCCACTATGGAAGGCAGTGTAGAGGTTTCCCCCCAAAATAAGAATAGAATTACCATATGACCCAGCAATCCCTCTTCTGGATAGCTACCCAAAAAATCTGAAAACATTTTTTAGTAAAGATATATGTGCTTTGATGTTCATTGCAGCTTTATTTACTGTGGCCAAGACATGGAAACAACCAAAGTGTCCTTTGATAGATGATTGGATAAAGAAGATGTGATATATTTACACAATGGAATAATATTTTGCCATAAGAAAAGATGAAATAGTGCCATTTGTGACAACATGAATGGACCTTGAGATTATTATGCTAATTGAAATGAGTCAGACAGAAAAAGTCAAGAACCATATGATTTCACTGATATGTGGGATATAAAACTGAAAACAACAAAGGAACAAGACAAACAAATAAAGAAACAAAAACTCACAGACACAGACAATAGTTCAGTGGTTACCAGAGGGGAAGGGGGAAGGGGGGTGGTAGATGAGGGTTAAAGAGATCAAATATATTGTGATGGAAGGAGAACTGACTCTGGGTGGTGAATACACAATGTGATGTATAGGTGATGTATTACATAGTTGTGCACCTGAAATCTATGTAACTTCACTAATCATTGTCACCCCAATAAACCCCAATTAAAAAAACGAAAAAGAAAAAAATACTCTGGATGAAAGAATATAACAGAAGAAAATTGAGGTGCAGGCCCTTAGGTCCCCAAAGGCTATGTTTGGAGCCCCAGAGTTTTGGGGGCTGAAAACATGTTCCCAGTATGAGAACATTCACATCAGCCTGACTTGTTGAGTGCACCTTTGAATTTCAGGTTTAGTTTTAGGTAGACTTTGGAAAATTTTGCTATCATATTGTAAAATAGAAACAACATGCGTGATGTTTCCATTCAGGAGGGTTTCAAAGGCTTCCATATATATTGTACATAACTTAGTTGACCAGAGCAGAAGGTCTTGAGCCAAACTAAATGAGATTTGAATGGCAGCTTTGAAACTTACTAACTGAATGATTCTGAAGAAATTACTTTTCTGTGTCTGTCTCCTTATCATTAAAATGGGATAATAATAACCACCTCAGAATGTTGTTTTGAGGACTAAATGAGAAAATGCGAGCACCTGACTTATAACATGTCCCAAACAAATGACAAATTTAAATATTCACTCAGTGATTTTGACCCTACGATGGCCTGTTGAGATACAGGATTAAATTTCTATTCTCAAAGATCTTCCAGGATTCCTGGGAGATAAATCAAACAGAAATATCAGGAATTCATTTATCAATTCAACCATTTTTTTATTGAGCACCTAATACTTCCCAAGCATTCTTCTAAGCTGTGGAGATTGAAAGTGGTCTCCGCAGACGAGATCCCTGCCTGCACAAACCTCATAGTGTAGTGGCAGCTGCGAGAGACAGACAATATACGAGTGTACAAGTAAATGTTTAATTTATGGAAATGATAAGTACTACGAATAAAAATATATTAAGCAAAGGAGACAGAGACTAGTAATTAGAGAAAGACTGGTTAAATGAAGTGGACAAGGAATGCTCCTCTGGAAGATATTTGAACAGTGACCTGAACAAAGTGAGGGAACAAACTATACACAGGTCTATGAGGGAGGGGGGAGCATTCCATTCAAACAGAATATTTTAGGGTAAAGATTCCGAAGTAGGAACAAGCTTGGTATGTCGAAGGAACAATAAGCAGCGAGTGGACAACAAGTGCATGCTTTCTAATTTAGACAGAAACTATTTATTGCATGAAATAATGTTTTTGAAATTATCATCTAAAACTTGCTCTATATGACATTCGTTAGTGCAACATAAGCTTTTACGTGTGATTTCTATGCTAGATCTTGAAAATATGATATTAAAAATATCTGACTTTGCCTGTTTTCTTAAAGCCTATTGTCTAGTGTCACGTCTGCATGATCATTAACCACTACAGTGTATATGTACTAGGTTTAGACTGCGATCTAACCAAATCTATAAGCATGGCATGGGATGGAGTTTATTCTGATGGAACAGAAAGCTGTAGACTGGAGTGTTATGCCCGTCTGAGGTCATATAATTATATGTAGAAGTCCACAGAGGTTCTAAGAAATAATCACAGTTTTCAAGCTTCAAGTTTTTAAGAGAAGCCACAAGTCAATTTTGAATATTTTACAGTAAGGAAAAATGTACAAAAGTAAATACAATTTAGTAGGCAATATAAAAATCATGGCTGAATGAGAACTGAACTAAACGATAGCCTTCTCTGGTTGCTACACCTTTGTGTTTGCTTTTATAGAGTAATTTAAATATTTTTATGTTCTTTTTTTTGTTGTTGTTGTTGTTGTTGTTGAGAGCCCACTGGCCCATGTGGGAATCGAACCGGCAGCCTTCGGAGTTAGGAGCACGGAGCTCCAACCGCCTGAGTCACCGGGCCAGCCCCTATATTTTTATGTTCTTTGTGTATAGTTGAGAACTGAATGAGAAAGATTTACAGTAAAAGAGAAATCAAGATTATTGAAAAGGCATAATCAAAAAGAAAAAAAATAATGTTATTTTTAGCATAATTTAATAATGATTATATGGTATACATTTTATAGAATAGTTTAATACATTTGTTATTTAAGATAAAGCCAATGCAATAAAAAATACAGGGGGTATTATAAACATACTGAAGGCCAGAAATCTTGGCAGCTATAAATTCTTAAAGAAACAATTTTATAGAGTCTGGCAGATCTATAGGGGTAGATCCAAGAATCCTTAATAGAGGTGATCATTCATTCAACAAACATTTACTGAGTAAGCCAGACAGTAGATGAAAACTTAACATCTGTACTGCCCTCTACAGAACACATCTGCATACATCGTTTCATTTAACACTTGTTACAATCCTGCAAAGTGTGTATTCTTATGAGGAACACAGAGATTAAAAGGGGTTAATGTCAGTGATCTACCTCACACCGTTAGTAAGTAGAAATGCTGGCCTGGAAACCCAGGCTTTTTGGTGCCATAGTTCCTGATCTTTCCCATATGCCATGCTAACTTTCCTATTCATCTGTACAAGGCATTCTTCCCACGGCCTTAATTTGGTTAAGAGTCGTTTTACCATAAAAGACATGGAAAGGCTGAGAATCGTATAAAATACTGTTAGAACCAAGTGAGAAGGGATATGCAAGTAGAAGAGGGAGAGAATGAGATTGAAGAGAAAAGAGGAGGCGGAGCATTATACGAATGAAGAGGTTGCATGGTGAAGTAAGAGAGTGGAAGAGAGGAGGGAGCAAATGGTAACAGGGCAGCAAAAGATGCAGGCACACGCCAGTGAAATTGTGTTTGTTTTGAAATTGTCTGTATTTTTCAAGGAGCCTTGGTTCTTACTGTATTAGTTTCTAAAGATATTGCTCATGGAAAAGCATGATACTCACAGTTATTTCTGTTTACCCAATATTCATGCCCCCCTAAACTCTGTAATATCACCTTCAATCCTTTTTCATAGCTTCACTTAGCACATCTAAGTTGCTAACTCCCTAATTTTTTACCTCCAGAGAGAATCCTGATGCCTAGTGAAATAAATCAACTTGGATGATGCCACCAAATACTTTAAATTCAGCCATCCAAAACCAAATTTATAACCTCCGGAAAACGATCTTTCATCTCTCTAAGACTTCCGGAAAGCTATCATTTTGCCCAGGACTAGCAAATCTGGCCACTGTGCAGCTCATCTTCTATATCCGTTCACTAGCACCAGCCCTTACGTTTCACTAATACTTCATGAATCTATCCTCATTGCCTTGGTAATTTCATCATCATTTCCTGAATTACTGTAAAAGCTTCCTAGTTTTTCTTTCCACCTTTTGTATTTTCCCATTCCATTCCACTGTTAGCAGAGGCAACTAACTGTCTACACACAAATTTAATCATGTAATTTTTGTTGAAAAAAAATTCTTAGGGGATCCCCCACTACTTGCAAGATCAAACCCAAATTTGTTAGCATGCCTTTCTACGCTCTCTACAAACTATTATATATTAACATTTCTCACCATAATTGGCCATTTTTTACTCTTAGCCAAGCCAAACTTACTGTTTTGTTTTTGTTTGGATTTTCTTTCAAAGCATGTACGAAGGCCTAGAATTGTCTTATTTATGTGTATAGTTGGTCTCCTCCCCCACTAGAAGGTAAGTTTTCTAAAGGCAGAACTCTACTCACTTTTTTTTACTACAGTTTCTACAGTTCCTAGAACAATGTCTGACACATACCATGCTTCCCCCCAAATAAGACCTAACTGGAAACTAAGCTCTAGCGCGATTTTTCAGGATGACATCCCTTGAACATAAGCCCTAATGCATCTTTTGGAGCAAAAATTATTATAAGACCTGGTCTTATTTTGGGGAAACATGGTAATAGGTGCTAATAGATATTTGTTGATTGACTGACTGACCCAGAGTATGTATACAATTGCCTTTGAAGCCCAAATCCACGTTATCTCTTATATATTATTAGATAATACAAACTGCCAATCACTTCCTCACCTTTTACCTTGCCTTTCACTCTCAGTAGTAAAATTTAAAAATTGATACAATAGGGAAAAGTACATTTTGTGTATCAAGGAGACGTAGGTTTGAATTCCAGCTCTATATTGATGCAGTTCCCTCATTTACAAAATGAGGAAATATTTCCTTCTTTACATAGTTATTTTATATCATGTGTGATACATGATTTATCCTGTAAATATTCCTTCCCTCCCTTTTTTCCTTCCATCTCCTCCTCCTCTTTGGTATAGAACCTCTTTTGGTAAGATAAAACCTCTGGTATGAAGGAAGAGGAAGAAAGGGGGACATTTCCATATATTATGTTTCAACTATCCCCCGATAACAATATTGACAGTGTCTAGTTTGGAACTGGATCTTGGGCTTCATCTGGTTTCCTCCAAGATGTGTCAATTTCATCTATACAGTCATCCCTTTTTATCCGCAGTTTTGCTTTCCGAGGTTTCAGTTACTCATGGTCAACCGCAGTCTAAAAATATTAAATAGAAAATTCCAGAAATAAACAATTCATAAGTTTTAAGTTGCGTGCCATTCTGAGAAGTGTGATGAAATCTTGTGCTGTCCCTCTCCATTCTTCCCAGCACAAGAATCATCCCTTTGCCTAATGTATCCACGCTTTACACGTCTCTTGCTGCTTAGTCACTTTAGTAGCCATCACAGTACCAAATCAACTACTGTGGTATCACAGTGCTTATTATGTTCAAGTAATCCTTACCTTACTTAATAATAGTCCCAAAACACAAGCGAGTGATGCTGGCAATTCAGGTATGCCAAAGAGAAATGATAAAGTGCTTCCTTTAAATAAAAAGGTATGTATGCACAGGAGAAACAGTATATGTAGGGTTCGGTACTATCCATGATTTCAGGTGTCCACTGGGGGTCTTGGAGGAATACTGTAATTTCCCAGCCATATGATTGTCCAGTCTAAGTTTAAATAGCTCTAGCAAGAAAAATTCTACCTCTTATTACTGTTTAGCCATCAAGAAACACATTATAAATTACATATCACAACCATCTAAAATTGTAGCGTCAGCTAATATTAGAGATAGTTTTCATAGTACAATAAATTAATTAAATTATTTGTAGTGAGTCTATTTGAGTGGAAACTTCAACTTCAAGTTTCCTGCAATTTCTTTATCAAGGCCTCTGAAGTTGTATTTTTATTGACATTTTAAAAATAAATTCCTATAACATCAAACCTATAAAAGGTTCATCACAAACCAAATCTTTCTCTAACCTTTTAAGCTTTCACAGTAAAAACTGTCTTTTTTATTTATATAAGTTTGGGAAAGATACAAATGTAATCATAACCCCCAAGGCAAAATTTTATGGCAGTTTTCAAAACTCTTCACTATAAAAACTACTCAAACCTACAAACATAAAAGTTTCCAATAAAATTTGTTTTAGATACTAGCAATAAAACATTCTTTGCTTGCCTCTTAACTCCAAATTTTGGAGCCACAGCTGTCTAAATGCCAAAGATATATTCCACATCTCCCAGCCACACATTCTCCAAACTTTTAATCTCCTCCAAGTGAAAAACACTATTATTATTTATTAAATATCACTAATATTTTATATTTAAGGAATTAATGAGAATGAAAGAAAAATAGGTCATAGTGAGGAAATCACAGAGAACATGACATAAATCACTAAGGCACCTTTAAGTAACTGCATTTTACTTTAAAAATAACATCCTCATGTTTTCACCTAAAAATATTTGTGATTTTTAAACACAGAGCATGTTTCATAATGAGAATTTAAATAATACGAGAGAAAAGTGTGCTTCTAGCATGTAAGGAATTCATACTGAAAAGTCTTCTGAGAAGATGTGCAAGTTCTCCTACTAAGGGCATTTGGAAAGCTGATGTCCGTTCCAGTTCTGATCTTCCCAAGGCCACAGGGAGTTGCTACCAATGGCTTCGACACAAAATACAAACCAGGCTCTGTCCTTGAACCTCGACATATTTTTCATGGTGTGGATGGTACTCAGTGGTATATCGTCAAGGACCAGCCCTCAGTGAGTGTCTTACACACATGCTTGTTACTTTGCCTTAGAGAAGAAGCAGTGTGTGGAGACATGTATGTACAGGCCTTGGCACCAGATAGATTTACATTTGCCCTTCAGCACTGCCATTTCTAACTGGATTAGCCTGGCAAGTCAAGAAACTTTTCCAGGTGACAATTCCCTCATCTGAAACACTGAGGTGGTTTTCCTTCTTACTGCTTCCTTTCTGATGCACATTCCCACTGATACCTCCCTGCAAACTCCTTCAATTTTATAGTCAGTTTCTCTTTAAATAAGTTCCTCCAACACTGAGACAAGGAATCCTGCATAAGTAATTCACTCTGGTACCCGGAGAGACTGGAAAGAGAATGGGGTAAGCAGGGCAGGAAGAAGGACGAAGTCAGGCAAGGATCCATGTTCAGGTAAAGTTTTGGCTTCAAACCTGATTCCACAGAGGAGCCCTGGAGCCTAAATCACACGTACAAGTTTATCCCTTCACAGGGCTGCCGGATAAATTATAGAACATCTAATTAAATTTGAATTTCAGATACACTTTTTTTTTTTTTTTAGTATAAGTGTGTCTCAAATATAGCATGGGACAAGTTTATACTAAAATTTAAAAAATTGATTATTGTTAACCTGAAGTTCAAATTTCACTGGCCATCCTGTATTTTTATTAGTAAACCTAGAAACCCTACAAAGGCCAGGCTACTGGAATTTCATACTAGGAGCTGTGGGGCTGATGCACAATGATGGGGCAGGGGTGGGGGGCTCACCAGTGTAAGGACTGAATGAGGTCCGAGTGGAACCCCAACAGTGTTGGCTGGCATCTTGTATTCTCTCGTTTTCTCCACACAAAGCTCTTTCCCCTTCTTTCCATTATGGAAATTTAGCCCATTCCTAAAGAACCCATAATTCTCTGTAGTTCTCACGAGGGAGTCTGCTTTCTCTTCCTCTGTGACAAAACTAGCTTTCTATAGTTCTTCACTGTGGCTTCCAGATTATAAATCCATTGCTCTGACTTCCCAGAGCTAAAGTCTCTCTTCTTTGAGCTCTGGCTGCCTGGCTATTGCTTTCTACCACCTGCAACTTTGCCTACATTTAAGGGACTCTTGGCCACTTCACTGATAACTGTGGCATCTATGAGGTCTGACAATTAAGTTCACGAACTTGTTGCAAAGATGTTAACCTTTTTTTGCTATAATAGGGATTATTCATTATGAATTGACACCAACTGGACAAACAGTTAACCAAGTTTATTATTTACAAGTGCTGAAAAGGCTGCGTGAGAAAGATGAAAACAACCTGAACTTTTTGTCAACAATTCATGACTCTTGCATCACGACAATGCATCAGCTCACACGGCACTGTCTGTGAAGGAGTTTTTAGCCAGTAAACAAGTAACTTTACTGGAACACCCTCCCTACTCACCTGATCTGGCCCCCAATGACTTCTTTTATTACCCGAAGATAAAGGAAATATTAAAAGGAAGACATTTGGATGACATTCAGGACATCAGGGGTAATACGACGACAGCTCTGATGGCCATTCCAGAAAAAGAGTTCCAAAATTTCTTTGAAGGGTGGACTAGGTGCTGGCATCGGTGCATAGCTTCCCAAGGGGAGCACTTCAAAGGTGACCATAGTGATATTCGGCAATGAGGTAGGTAGCACTTTTTTCTAGGATGAGTTCACGAACTTAATTGTCCCACCTCATATGCTTTCTCCTATGCAATTTATTGTTTCAGGCCGTACGTTTAGGTCTTTGATGCATTTTGAGTTAAATTTGGTACATGGTGACAGAGAGAAGTCTAGTTTTACTTGCATGTGGCTTTCCAGTTCTCTCAGCACCATTTATTAAAGAGGTGTTCTTCTCTCCATTGAATGTTTTTGGATCCTCTGTCAAATATTATCTGTCCGTATATATGTGGGTTAATTTCTGGGTTCTCAATTCTGTTCTGTGGGTCTGTGTGTCTGTTTTTCTACCAGCACCATGCTGTTTTGGTTATTTTTGACTTGTAGTATAATTTGAGGTCAGGGAATGTGAAACCTCCAGCATTGTTCTTTTTTCTCAGGACTGCTTTGACTATTTGGGGTATTCTGTGATTCCATACAGCTGTTTCTTAATTCATTGTGCTATCACAATTCAAAACCAGAACAGCTAAAAGCTGGAAACTACATCAAGAGTTCTCCCACTCCAAACAGTAAAATTAAAGTTAAAGTTTAATGGTATTTTAAATCTATTCTTGTCCTTCCTTACCTTATTTCACTCTCTAAGCCATTTAGTATTTAGTATTCATGAAGTATGTGAACAATAATTTTGGTTTTTATATACTTGTTTCAGATCTACTTAAACAGAAATAGTTTAATTACTACACAAAGTATAACGTAATAGATCACATCCTTCTTTTAGTGGAATTGAATTTTACCAATCTTTTGCCTGAAATTTTATTTGCTGGACTATAACATCCTCAAATATTTTCATATACTATATAGTTAGGTTCTTTCAGTGTGGGCCCTGATTCCCAGCATGAGTTGTTGTGTGAAAGGAGATAGTCTGATGATTAGTAAAATGATTACTTCAAGCAGCTGGAATGAGAGGGCCCAAAGGATGAATGCCAGATTAATAATAATTAGTTGGATTCTCTTCTGGTTTAAAACTGAGTCTAAAATTTCATGAGATCTAAGCAGTCTTTCAGGACTAGAGGTTACAATGACTCAGAGAAATATAACTTTTCACAAATGGCCCTTTAGAAACTTAAACATCTTAATGCAAAAAGCTGTTTGAGAATCTAAGTGTCCTCTCTACCTACAACACACACACACACACACACACACACACACACACACACACACACACACACACACACATTCAGATTAAATGAGTTGGGTGCTACTGAGATAGACATGTCTGAAACCAGGCTTAACAAGCATAAATTTCTGCTGATAAAGTGTTTCTAAATGTATCTTTCCAATGCATGCCTATAAAATATTATCTGAAAATCTCTACTTAGTTTAGGGTTCTATTGATATAATTGTATCTTTACCATTTGAGCTTTTAATTCATTCATTTAACAAGTGCTGATTAAATGTCGACCGTGTACCAGGCACTCCACTGAGTAATGAAAAGAATAGAACTGTGCCAAATAGAACTGTATCTTAGCACCTGGAAACTTGTATATGTTGAGTAATATGATCCAGACAGCATGCACTTCACACGTTCAGGGAGCTTTTCATGTCTAAGAGTCAGGGAAGGCTTCTTTGCCCAAATGACCTTCAAGATGACCCCTGATTTGTGTGGCCAGGCGTGTGTGAGGAAGGGCAGAAGGAATCTGAAAGATAGGATAGCACCTTCCTCTGCAAAAGATTAGCTATGTATTTAGCTTTCATTTCCACCTGTTCAAATAACTACATTCACAATGCTTAAAAATAAACTAAGGTATAAAAAATAAAACATACCAGCAAGGTGAAATTTGGCAAATTCGTTGTGGTCTTTTTGCTATTTGAAGGACTCTTTCATATGAGTTTGACTTAGAAACAGATGGCATATAGCAGGGACTCAGCAAGATAAATGCTCCTCCCCATTAAGATTTCAGATTGGGTCCTTCTCTTATTATTTAGAAGAATAAAATCAGTTGCTGGTATATTTGTGCTTCTCAAGCTGATAATATTTATATTCCTGTTAACCAATACTAGAATATATGATCTGGGATATGGTTATGCTATCAATCCAGTCAGTAGTTTTACTTCTTATGGTTTATCTTAAACAGGACTACTGTATAATTGCTTTTGTGCTTTCCCATTTGTTTTCTCTTGTAAACAAAAAATAAAAAATAAAAAGACTGAGAATATTAACAAGCCAGCTGTTAGCACTCCTTTGATATCTCCCTGTGGTCTGCTCCATTAGAAGGGCTAAGTTCTTAAATCAGTTGGATTTGTTAATTATTGGTAAACAGAGCTCTATGAGTGTTTGGATAATGGGTTCATTTTGTGCATTTATTTTGACCACGGCAATTTGGGTGCTCTCTTATCTTTAACAGGTTTGTTTAAAAAATACCTAAAAGCATAATTAAGATTTTCAAGTCTTCCACCAAATTAAAGAAAATAATATTTTCCTTTATTTATATGACCAAAGCAAATATAAGAGCAGTTTTTAATTAAAGAATTTACTTCAGGTGATCTTGGATCATATTCTCTTTACACATCACCATGAGAGAAAGAATAGGAAAAGTTATTGCATTCAGGGCATGAATTAACACTTTATTCAATTATTCGGGGTCTATACGATACAGTGAGGTTCTACTTTCTACCAGGTTTTGTGTTTGGCTTTGCGGAGACAAACGCAATGTCAACGATTGGGAAATTTTCATCCTAGAGTCTCCTAAATAGTTGACCCTTTGGAATAAAGTTCAAGGTCATTAGGTATGGCATTTGCTGTTCTATAGGAGACAAAGACGAGCTCTAGTAAATTATGACAGCTAACAAATGCCTAATTGCAGTCTCCTTAGTGGTAGCCCAACTCTGAGATAGATCAATTTATGTCTTTACAGCCCCATCACAAGGAACACTCATGGGGAAACCAAGAGAATTAGATTGGATGTTTAGCCCTCAGGCAGAAAGATGATAGGGATAATTTATTTGACCAGGCGTATTTAAAAAAAAATGTCCTCTGCACAGTGAGCTCATTTAGAGACCATCTCTGGAATGAGCCCTCTACTACCATGTGGGGTGACAACTGCTATTTGACTCTAAGAGCAGACATGCAGGAGGGCTCCCCTCTCTCACGAGGCTGTCTTCATGAAGTCTGTGGCAACTGGAAACAGAGAGAGCAAAAGGTACTGAGGAAACTTAAGCCTAGGGTGCTTTCAGAATCTCTGAGCCCAGATTCTTAATTTATCTGGAACGGGGTCAAACTTTATTCATACTTCTCACCAAGGCAGAAGCATGAGGGACATGCAAACTGCTTCCCAACTTGCTTAGCTGATGACTGTTTCCCAGAACTGGCTTCGAAAAGCCCACTCAGCCAGTCCCAAGAACATTCGAGAGAAGCTGACCACTTCCCTGATTGGAAGATTTACAAGGCGCTGACTTTCCCTCCGGCTGCCTGTACCTATAGGTCCATGGAGGACAACAAACTGAAGTGATCCCCCTTCCCGGGAACCAAGATGGAGGCAATATGAAGTGCAGGCAAATCCCCTGAGTCCTAAATGGCCTTCAACAGACATGTCCTAATGAAGCAAAGTTAAAAATCAGTAATAAATTAATGAGAATGTGCCTCTTAGTGGCAATCATCCAACCATTCCCTCTTAGAGCACCTTTTAATTATTGTTACTAATGACAGAGTTTGGGGGTCACTGATTTCAGAAGAGAAGAAAACTTTTCTGCTTTCAAGGCAGTAATGTGCAGCCTCTGCCTTCTGCTTATTTGGAATTACCCATACGTCTTACTTATGGTTGTTTCTTTTCCAAATACGAGACAATAATATTCTTTCACTGGGCAGAAAAGACACTTTCTAAAATTTGCCTTTTTTCCTTCAGAAGGAGATTGTCATTTAGGACTATTCACATGTATAGACAGTAATGACATGAGTTATATGCCCCACACGCCTTTTCTGTCTTCACAGGGTGCTTCCATAATCCCTAAAGAGTCATAGAAGTAGGGGGGGAAATGGTCATTTTTTTCCACTTCTCATCTTTCCGTTAACTGGGCTCTTGACCAATTTAAGCAGAGAATCAGTCAGCTGCTTGCTGGTGATCTTCACAGCTGCTGGCTGACACAGTCTCTTAAACATCTCTAAGATGTTGTAAAATTGCTAAGGAATTTGTCACTGACATATATTGGCAGCAATTTTATTTCTCAAAAAGCCATGGAGTGAATGCACTCTCCCCTTTTCCTCCCTCTCTTCCCTTCCTTCCCACTATACCTCTGACACTTTCCAAATGGGGCGACTTTCTCTAGTAACCTCTCATAGAAGATAACTTGCAAGTTGAAAAGTATGCTGAATAAAATGTGTCTCACAGCAAATGAAAACCAATCAACATGAGTCAATAATTTGTCATTATTTTTATAGGTAACCAAGATGTAATTCGAAAACAGAGGGTGAGATCAGACCACTGGACAGTAACAGAGCATGGAACAGAGTCACTGTTCCAGAACATTTCCTTCGGCTACCAAGTCCCTCTGATCTCTCCTCAGACTTCCAGATTCAGAAATGGTGACAAGCACAGAAAAGATCATAGAAGAATAGGCGGGTATATTTTGATAGCAACTTATGAGAAACTACGGCCTCCATGACTTTGCTAATCACGGTTTTAAACTGGCTTGCTCCTTTCAGCTTCCCAAAAGAGGAAGAAATTACTGACAGGGCTAGAAAGCAAGCTCACAATTAAGAAAATAAGAAGGGTAACAATAGATTTATATTTTAAAGGATTTTGTTGACTTTTCCATTTTCAAAACTTCTCCCACAAGAGTAACTTTTTCTCCCCCTTTAAGATTGTTCAGATGGGATCTGTTACACAAGAGAAAAGAATATTGTGGGAGTTTTCAAAATCAATCTTCAGTGGAGGGAGACCACAGGATTTATATTTTTAAATGAATTACAGGGTCTGTATGCCACACTTTCTTTAGTGATTATTCTTGGCAGAGCAAAATATTGATCCCAGTCCAATGTGAAAATTCCCCAACAGGAAGGAAGTTAGAATTTAATATAGGCAGCAAATTTGTGATTGCGGTTCATTGACAGATTTACAAAACTGAAGTGCATTAGTTGTCAGCAGATTGAGTGCACACTTCCCAGTCTCCTCAGCCCAAGGCCAGCAAGGCTCAGACCCATCTCCTCATTTTCACTAATTCTCATTTTCAGCTTAACATTTAAAACTGAACAATCTAAGTTCCCTGGAGGCTTTTGCAAGAAATGAACCCGTACTTGAATTAGTATCACTTTTGCAATGTTTTCTAACATGTTATGCAACTCCCTTCAAAGAGAAACATTCAAGGGGCCGGGGGGATGCAATCACGCACATCCAGTGTCAAAAGTATCATTGCCAGTGAAGTAAATTCAGCAAAATTTCTTTCGACTGGTTAAACTCTGAAAGGTCATCCACACAGACATCAAGCCCAGTTACTTCTCCCTCCGTGGGACTGGAACATGTTGCCACCACCAATTACAAGGCTATGAGGCCATGAGGTTGGGGAAAGATGCCTTCATTTATTTACATACATGTTTTTAAAAAGACTTTTTCCTGTTTTTAAAATTTTGTATTACTTAATTTTCCAGAAGTTCTAGAGGTCTTGAGAAGAAAGACACAATATTTAAGGCACCATGGTTTGGATGTGAAATTGATAGCAACCATTAGTAGAGCAGTCTGAGTTAATTATGTGGGGTTTAACTGCCCTATAGATTTGTAAGTTAGGTTTTGTTGCAGTTTCACCATTCTTTGCACTACTCAGAAAAACAAGTAACTCTCCCATTTTTACCATATGTTTTGACCTAATGCAACATTTATCTCTTGGCCTATAGGTAGAAAATAATACTTTTATTCGTGTGACCCGGAATGAAGGAGCAAAACCAGGAGAAGATAGAGCTCATACATGACTTTGCTTATTCAAAGTCTCTGTGATTACAATGGGATTAACAGCATTCTTTTATCCCATGCCTTGCATGATCTCTATGTCCTCAGAAGAGAACTGGAATCACTTCCCCTAATTTAAATCCCAATGATCTATTGCTCTTGAATATTAGCAGTCATTGCTAGTCTGCCTCTTGCAGCACAAGCAGCTTCAGCTCCAAATCTCAAGGTCTAAAGACCATAGTCATTTATGTAATGAGCCCCAGGAGGACCAAGGGTAGCTCAGCCCATTAAGCAAGCTGAATCTCAAGCAAGAGCTGCTGAAAGTTGACCTGAAACTGCCCAAATCCTCCTTTGTGGGGTTTTGTTATGAGTCATAAAACTCACTTCCTCCATGGCAAATCCAACAGTGTTTGTTAATTGTGTCTCTGCTCCGTGCCATAAGCTTCGCCTCACCAGAGCATCTGCTTCAGCTTTATTAGGTTGCTAATGATCATTTTATACTTTCCAGTCACTAATTTTTGAGAAGCACCAGTGTGATATAGTGAAACTATGCCCTTAAAAAGGTGTCATCAGACTTGATTTCTATTCCCATTTCTGCCAATAACTACCCATATAACACTGAAGGAGACACTTGCTCTCTGAACTTCAGTTTCCTCATCTGCAAAATGAAGGTGGGAGGAATGTACTAGATGGCACACAAGGTTCCCTTGGCTTTAAAATTCCAGTTACATTCACATGTATAGCAGAGACTTTATTTCTACTATTTTGATATAACTTTGGAGAACTGGACAGTTTTGCATGATGTATAAACAATTTAATAGGTATTCAGTTGCCAAAACCTGGGGACAACTCTTTAAAATTGGAGAAAGCCTAAAAAAATGTTAAAAAATTACCCTATGAATGTCACACTGTCCTGATATGATTCTCCAAAGGTGCAAAGAAATAAATCTCTATTGTTCACCTCTTGAAAGTCTGAATTTACTAGAAGTAATACTTGGTGTTTAGTATTGTGTGGTTTCATTTTGTTTGTTTTTCAACATCTTCAACTACCTGAAGTACAGCCTTTATTTTCTAAAGGTGGAAATTAAAACACAACTTTGGAACCTGTGGTATCTTTTCATTCCTCATTCCCCTCAATCTCTTTGCAGAATGTGACAACTGTCCACTCCCTTCTTAGCACACTCTTCTCATTGGGCTTCTGTGACACTGTATTTATGGGTTTTCTCTCTCTGTGACTGCTCCTTCATCACTTTTCACTGGTCATCCTGATATGTGCATTTTTCCCACAGGTTTTATTCTAAATCCTCTAATTTTAATCTCTCTATTTGTGTCTCATTAGTAATCTCTATCTACGTGCACATAATTTTCAAAGTCACTTTGTCTAAAAAGCTTTTAGTGACCCACAATTACTTCTATGATCAAGTTTAGATTACTTAACAAGACTAATGTGGTCCTAACCTACACTTACCAAATCATTTACATTTTTCTCTGTCACAAACACGTTATTCTCTAGCCTTGCTTAACTAAGCACAATTCTCTGAGCCCTCAAGGACTTTCAAGTTTTATTCCTTTACCTATGTTATTTCTCCTCTTAGAATGTTTTTCCCTTCTTCCCTGCTTCTTATTGTACCTTAGAATGTTCTATTCATTATTAAAGGCCCAGCTCAAAGCCCCTTTTCTCCTTGTAGCCTTACCAACCCAATAGGCAAAATGAATTGCTCCACAGACCCCCTTCCTACCACCTCCATGTATTCCTACAGGGCATTTTCATGACTTTCTCTGGTAGGTATTGCATTATTTTAATTGTGTATCTGGTTAATTAATTAATCTGTATTTTGTAGAGAAGAAACAGAAAGCAAATTTATTCTATTTTATCACTATCCCTTCAACTGATTTTATCACATATTTCTTCCTTGGTTGTGGATTAAATTTTAGGTGTATTCCATATATTTTTTTAACTTTTTCATGTGTGGAAAACTCAATATTGTTTAATTAAAAAAAAAAGAAAGAAAAATCTTTAACCTGTCATCCAACTTCAAGCTTCTCTTCTCCTTTAACTTAGGTCTGACTCATCCTCAGAAACCTGACAGTAGAGTGCCATTTCGGTCAGATTCTTCCTCTTCCATGCAGCATCTCCTCCCCAACTGGTTTCAAGCACAGCCAGATCTAGCCAGGGAGGTTGGATTGATAAAAAGAGTAAAATCTTTGTTTTCCTCTCTGGTTTTAATCTGGTGTTATCCCTTTGAGTGTGACAAATGACAAGAAAAAATTCTTTATCTTGTAGAAACATTTTATAAGTAAATTGAAAGCCATTTGTCTTGATTAACTCTGGCTGCCATTATACCAAAATATCAAAGGTTGTCTGGAAAGCAACAGAGTAAGTCCAAAATCAATGTGCCAGCATGATTGGTTTCTCTCCTTGGTTTGTAGATGGTCTCCTTCTTGTCATGTCCTTATATTGGGGATCTATCTATCTATCTAATATACATATATATATATATATATATATATATATATATATATATATATATATATGTTTTCTATATATATATAGGTTTTTGCCTGACTATATACATATATATACATACATATGTATATATATATATGTGTATATATGTATATGTGTATATATATATATGTATATATATATATATTTAGAGAGACAGAGAGAGAGAGAGAGAGAGAGAGAGAGAGAGAGAGAGAGAGAGAGCTCTCACTTTCTGGTATCTCTTCTTATAAGGCAGGGATTACATCATGAGAGCCCCACTTTCATGACCTCATCTAAAGTTAATTATCTCCTAAATTTCCCATCTCCAAATACCATCACATTTGGTGTTAGAGCTTCAATAGATAATTGGGGGTCGGGAGAAGGGCACAATTCAGTCCATAGTTTCATTCTTGCTTGTTAACTATTCACTAACATTTCCTGGTCTGGAGATGTCCTTTCTAGCTAAATTCATGATAGCCCTTCAGCCTCTGGTTTCCAGCAGTCCATTCCACTATCTATTGAGAAGAACTTGCCCCTTGAGACAGGGATCAATTTCAATTCCTTCCCTTCTTCAAGGGTTCACTTAGTCCCCTGGAAAAATTCACACTATCCTCCCATCAATGGAAACTCAGCTTCCTTCCTCTGTAATATTCTCTATTCCTCCACTATCAGGTCATTATCCATCATATATCTTCAGATGAAAGTCAGGCAGCAGCTCCTATGTTCTTTATCTTCTCCCACCCCGTGTTGGGTAGGTCTCTGAAACTACTTGGCTTGGTGGCTGGGGAAGACATCTCCTCAAGAGTTTGTGGGAAAAATAAACATCAATGACTATTTTTCGCAAACTCCCACTCTTTAGTAATATATTCCTGGGGCAAAGCACCAAAATAAAGCATGCTTGGGTTGTTCAAGAAACTGAAACCAAAATTTTGTGACTGAAATATAATTAGTAGAGAGGAGAGTGACAGACAATGAAATTAGACAGGTTAGCAAGACTGAGATCACATAGGGTCTTGGAGGTTATGAAGAACTGGATCTTTAAGCAGCAAAATGATATGAGAAATGCATCATGATTTACATTTTAAAGATGTACCTCTAGCTGATACCTAGAGATTTATCATAAAGGAGAAAGAGTGGAAGCAAGGACATCAACTATCAGGCTCCCCAGCAATACAGGTAAGAGATGTAAGTGATTTGGCTTAGAATGATGGCAGAAAAGAATAAAGGAGATGGACATGAAATATGGTTTTGAAGAATAGAGAGAATGCGCTAAAGGACTGAATGATTTCTAATTGGGGGATGAACAACTAGATGGATGGGGATCGTATTAACTGATATGGAAAATATTGAACTAAGTAAGAGTAAGTTTTTCATTTTTGTTTTCTGATCTGTGATTGAGGGCAGATAGGATGACAGAGTTCTATTTAGGTTACATAAAATTTGAGATATTTATTAATTCAAGTGATGATGTAAAAAGGCAAATAAACAAATATTTAGATTTGAAATTCAGTGTTCATGGTTAGAGATAGAAATTTAGTTGCCATGGGCATATATATGAATTTAAAGCTCAATGACTGCATGGAAACACTTAGTGAGATAATGTGAAGGAGAAGAGTAGCCTAGGAACTAGTTCTGGGGCAATTGCCATCAGGAGAAAGAGGAGCCAGCAAGGAGACCAAAAAGAACCAGAATACATCTCATTCAATAATTTCTCAAAATTTTAAATATACAAGTAATGAAACAGAACCCTATTCTTCAACCATTTCTTACTTAATCACTAGTAAGAATCTGAAGAGCAAGACCTAAGAGGAAATTGTCTAACTTGTAATCCAATAGGTAATTATTTGACAATATTTTAAAAGTTTGGAGAAATTTCCAAGTAATGCTCATATTATAGAATTGGATTCATGTATATCACATAACCACAATGGGACATTGTTATGTATAAACATTCAGAAGTTAGGGGCACAGGCTTTTAAGCACAGACCCTCACTTCCTAGCTATGGGACTTTGATCAGGTGACTTAACCTCTCTGAACCCCAGTGTTTTCATCTGTGAAATGGAGATGATACTAATAGCACTAACAAAAGGGTTAAGTAATTTAATAGATGGAAATACTTAGAATAATGCCTAGAACATAATAGCACTAAAATAAATATCAGCTATGAGCATCACATATAGTTGTTTCTTCTGGGAGCTTGAGTCATCTACAGTATATCTGGATCCAGCTTAATATAAAAATGAATGATAATATTCTAGATTCAATCGTAAATTGAGAGTTAAGTTCATATGTCTTGGAGAAAACTGGTTATGAACCAGGTAGAAAACAGGTTTGTCTTACAATTCTGGCGCTTTCCAGAATTAAGGCTTTGGAAAAGTCATTTAAATCATGGGGCCCCAGTTGACTAATTTAAAGAGTCGAGAGACTAAAAATTCTTAATAACTTTCTCTAAATTTTATAAATTTTGTTTTCTTTATTTCTCATTTCACATAATTTTCCTTTTTTTGAGTCTATCCATGGATGAAATCCACTGTAAAATGGGTTAAAATCGTCACTTAAATGAAGTCTGTGCATAATTCCCCTCATCCCCAGCTTTTTAGGAAATTGAGATCATACAGAATAATTTCAATACATTTAGATTAAAATTGATATTTTCAAACTATTTATTTAAAAGTGCACATTCAGAAGTATTTTGGGGGGGTTTAAGTTTGAATACATGTTTTGATTTGGTTGATGACTTACAAAGTATAATTTAATGTGTAAATATCATAAGATCAGAACATCGTAAACTATTAGCACTTTTCTTTTCTTTTTCAAATATGTCAAAAATAAACTTCACATAGAAAAATAGTTTTTGGAGATTTGACAATGCCTTTTGGCTATGATCAGACATTTTGGGCACTCAGTCACCAGGCCTTCTGAAGACCTTGCTTCTAACTAACTACAGAATGTAAGACTGTTTCCCTCCTTATAAGCAATGGGATCTTTTACCTAGAGATTTCAGAACAAAAGGTAAGAAAGACAGTTAATTATAGCCCAGGCCTCACGTGCAGAGTTAATGAATTTTAATGCACATCAATTAATAACTAATTAGGTTTTTGCCTGACTATAAATAGAAGTATTGGGTGATGAGAAGAAAAGAGGCCCTATTTTAATTGAAATACAACTGTCATTCTTCTATGGCTTTATGTCCCTGATTCTTTTTGTTTTTAAGTCAAAATCAGAAATAAAGAAATCTGAAGCTTTTAAATACAAAAAAAAAAATCTTTATAACTCTATACAGAGCAATGTTGTTTCAACACAGCTTTACATGATATGTAAGAAAGGTGGCTATTATATTTTTAAATTCTAAACTAAATAAAAGGGTTAGAAAATAAATGAATTGGAGAGCGAGAGAGAAGGTAGAATAACTCAGAAGGTTTAAAAGTCTTGGTTTAATTTCTTGGCTAGTGAAGTTGAAGCAGATACAAGATTGAGTCTTATTAGTCCGACTGCAGTTTCCTCTCATCACAACATAAAATGTCATCCAACTTGAATTCATCCTAAAAGAAGAACTAAAATTTACAAACAAGCTATAGTAATAGCATTTGTGTGGCATTGGCTTCAGGATGGACTAATATATTAATGGGAAGAAAATGGAGTCCGACAATAGGCACAAGTATGAGTAGACGTGGCAAATTGATTTTCCGCAAAGGTACCAACATAACTCAATGGGAGAAAGAATAGACTTTTCAACCAATGGTGCTAGAAATAATTACATAAATACTTAGGGGAAATATTGAACCTCAACTCCTACATTGTACCACACAAAAATTAATTTGAGGTGTATTATAAACTTAAACATGAAATCTAAAATCATGAAGCTCTTAGAAGAAAAGAAAATAAGAGAATGATTTTGTTATTAGAGTAGGTTTTTATAAAAGTACACCAAAAAACAAGAACAATATAAAATTGATAGACTGAACTTCATAGAAATAAAAAGACACAATTTAAAAATAAAATGCCAATCTACAGCCAGAGAGAAAATATTGGCAATGCATCGATATGACAAAGAACTTGTATCTAAAATATGTAATGAGCTCTTACAAAAATCAGTAATAAATAGACAAACAACCCAATTAAGCAATGTGTAAAAAACTTGAGAATAAAGTTTTTTCAACTGCATGACAAATATGCAAATGCTTGATAACCACTTAACAATATGCTCAATATCATTAGTCATCAGAAAATGCATCACATTTAAAAACACAATGAGATGCCACTTCACCCCTGCTAGAATGGATATACTAACAACATTAATAAACTTCTTGTTTCGTGTCATAGATATATAAGCAGTAAAGAATATTGATCTCATGCTCACAATATTTTTTTCAAAATGCAAATTAATGACTTTTTCTTGAATCTATTAGAAAACTACAACTTCAGGGAAGAAATTTCATGGATAAAAAGAAACTAAGCATTTGTATACCTGGGTCAAATGCCATTAGATGCCATAAAAGCCAGTAAAAAGAGTCAGCTAAAATTTTACTGAATTACTAAAAGCCAAATGTGTATTGGTGGAGGATTTTAAGTCATTTGTAGAGCATTTATAGGAGAAGTCTGCACCCACTAACATATTTTTCCTTCATGAACCACATCAGATACTCACAGAGAAGACTGTTTAGAATTTGGACAAAACCTCCTTCATGACACTTGTCAGGGGGAGGCAAAGAGCAGCCACTGTCAAAACCCCACCCAAACTCATCTCCCTTAATTCCCCTGTAGGGAGGTAGTCTACAGAGAAAAGAGCCACAAAACTCTTGCTTAGGAGAACTGTTGGAAACTCATTACATCTAGAAAGAAAAAAAAAGAGGGGAAATCTAAAGTTGTACCTCTGGAGAAGGAGCAGGAATATGTATTCAGCAAAGCACCAAAGGTGGAGCAAGGACAGGAGCTCTTGAGAAGGCCAAAGGACTCAGACCCAGGTTCACTCTGCCTAAGCATGAGGCTTAATTAGAACATTAGAGAACATGTTCCCCTCCCCCACTCCCACCACCATGCTAACAAGCATCTGGTAATTATAATAACAGGATGTTACTGGAGATTTGTATTCTCCATGGGGAGAAATATTTAGGAGGAAAAAAAAAAGCTCTGCAAAACTAGTCCACACCTTATAACTAAAGAAATTCGAAGGCCAGATATAATATAATATGATATGATATGATATGATGATATGATATGATATAATACCAGAACTTATATTAATTTTTGCTCTAAAAGACTCATTATTGCTGATTATCTGGCTAGTTCTTATTTTGGGGGAAACATGGTATAGGAATAAGCATAACATATCCAATTATAAAAAATGATTTATTGCAGTATCTACTGCTCAGTTTCTACTATTCTACTATCCAGCTTTTTACAAAAAATTACAAATCACATAAAAATGAAAAATGTTTGAAAACAAAGCAATCCTCAGAACCAAACTCAGCTATAACATGGATATTGGAAACATCAGGCAACAATTTAAAATAACTATAATTAATATGTTAAAGTCTCTTAATGAAAAGATAGAGCACATGTAAGATCAGATAGACATTTTCATGAAAGAAATAGAAACTAAAAATTAGATGGAAATGCTAGAAATATAAAACCCAAGAACAGAGATGAAGACTGCCTTCAGTACACTTTACATAATCAAGGAAGGGATCAATAATCTTAGAGGTAAGTCAATAAAAATTACCCAATGTAAAATACAAAGAGAAAAAAAGTGAAAAAAGAGGAAGCATACATGAGTTGTGGAATAATATCAAACAGTCTAACATATGAATAATTAGAATCCTAGAAAGAGAAGTGAGTAGTACTTGAAACAAAAATGGCTGAGAATTTTACAAAACTAATGAAAAGACACCAAACCACACAATTAAGAAGCTCAGAAAAGCATGGAGTTGGGTGGAGTGGAGGGAGACTTAGACTTATACTATCCAAATTGCTAAGACCTAAAAGACAAAGAGAAAATCTTGCAATCATGGAAAAAGACATTACCTACAGAGAAACAATAACAATTACAGTAGACTTTTCATCAGAATCCATGCAAGAAAGTATAAAATAAAGTGATGTTTTTCAAATACTGGAAGACACAGAAAAACCATCAATCTAGAATTCTATATCCTATAAAATATCATCCAAAAATTAAGGAGAAATATTTTTTTCTCAAACAAACAAAAAAATGAATTTATTTTTTTAAATAAATTTTTATTGGGGAATATTGGGGAACAGTGTGTTTCTCCGGGGCCCATCAGCTCCAAGTCATTGTCCTTCAATCTAGTTGTGGAGGGCGCAGCTCAGCTCCAAGTCCAGTTGCCATTTTCAATCTAGTTGCAGGGGGCACAGCCCACCACCCTACGTGGGAATTGGCAACCTTGATATTGAGACCTCAGGCTCTAACCCCTCCAGAAGTTCAGCAGCAGCTCATTGTCTTCAATCTAGTTGTGGAGGGCACAACTCACTGTCCCATGTAGGAATCAAACTGGCAACTCTGTTGTTCAGAGCTCCCACTCTAACCAACTGAGCCATCCGGTAGCCTGCTAGCAGACTATCTTGAAAACAAATGTTTAATGAAGTTCTTCAGGCAGAAAGAACATAGGAAATTTAGATTTACACAAGATACAAAAAGCGTCAGAAAAGGAATAAATTACGGTAATTTAAATTTATGGTTTTTTTCATTTTACCTGCTCTAAAGATAATTGACTAGAGCTATAGGTAGTAACAGTGTATTGTGTGTTTATGGCATATGTAAAAGTTAAAAATTGTATGACACAGATGACAAAGGATAAGTGGTAGGAATTGAGAATACACTATTAATAAGGTCCTCACTGCATGTGAGGTGGTATAATATTATTTGAACATAAACTCAGATACGCACACACGTACATACACACATATATACCAGAATTCCTAGGACAACCACTATTTTTTTTCTTTTATTAATTTCAGGTGTACAAAACAATGTAATAGTTAGACATTTATACCCCTCACAAAGTGATAACTCTCATCCCCCAATCTACTACCCCTCTCATATTGTATATATTGTAGCTGTTACAATTCCACTGACTCTATTCCCTATGCTGTACTCCACATCCTGTGACCATATATATATTAAATTATAGTTGACATTCATTGTTATTCAGCTTCAGATTCAGGTGTACAGTGCAGTGACAACCACTATTTTTTAATAAATATATGAATAACTGTAGAGGCGATAACTTGGAATCATAAGAAAGCTCAATTAATCCCAAGAAAGGCAAAAAAGAGGGATTTCAAGAACTAAAGGAACTAATAAAAAACAGCTAGCTAGATGGTAGATTTTAATCAAACCATATCAATGATCACTTTAAATATACATTTAGGAAGGAAGAGATATGTCTTCAGAATCTACTAAAAATTGAATGCTTCTTGACGACTACCAACATTTATTCTTATAGCAGATTTTGTTTCTTCATAGGATTGGTTTTTAATGGGGCACAGTGTGATGGACGTTAATTGTCATTTTAGAATTTCTTTTCACTTTTCGTTGTTCAATTGATCGCAAGAAATCTGATCACTTTCTTTTTGTAGTATTTGGTAGGGCGCTGCCTCATTTATTAAATATGGATTACTTCCCAAAGTGCAGTATATCTTTCCTTTTTGGCTAGTTTCCCATGTGAAAAAAATGAATGTTCATAATTATCTGAAGAAGCGTGTTTGCATATTACTCCTTAAGTATATAATTATCTCTTATATCTTGGGAAGCATTTTATGTGGCCTACAGCATACTGTATGTTTTCTTTAAAAGGCAAAATAGCTAAAAACGAACATGTGGAAAATGTGACAGTCATACCATGCTAACTGTATTTGTTACTATGCCACTATATGATTTAAAAGCCACCAATGCAAAAGGAAAGTGCATGGTACTTGCTGTGTGTTTCTAATTGGCACACTTTGCTAATACAATCCTTGACGCCAGAATTCTGTTGTTCACATATCTGATTTAATATAATTAAATGGCAGGCTTTTTTTTTTTTCCTTGCGATTTTGGAACATCAGAACAAACAGAAAGAAAGGCTATGCCCATGAATACTAATTAATAGCAGTTCTTGCTAAATATAAATTGCCTTCCTCAAAGACAACTATGACAAAGACAGTATTAAAAATGAATGCCTGAAAAATCCATTTCACAAAATAGAATTATATCAAGATTTTCTCTGATTCTTCCCTTTAGCCCTCCATTACACAGCAGCTTGAGCTTTGGAAATGTGATTAAATAAAACCTTTTCTCATCCCTCACCAAATTCCACTCATCAGAATCAATATCCATGCTGACTTTGAATGATTGGGAAGCTGCTCCAGGAAGCAGATGGAATCTGAGCTCTGAGGCTGAGACACACCCATCCCTTCCCATATATAGTGCTGTCACTTCCTCCCTTTCACTTCTTTTCACTGGACTTTCTCACCCCAAACCCATTCACTGATAACAAGATAGCCCAGTACAACCCTAAATTCACTTGTTCATCCATTCATCCATCCATCCACCAAAGATTATCAAGCATCTATTATGTGTCAAAGACCACATTAGGAACTGGAAATAAAATATTAACTAAAATATTCAATGTCTTTAGGAAGTTTATAGTCTAGTAGGGAGAAGTAAATCAACTATAACAGCACAGAGTAAAAAGTACCATACGGGGGTGCTATGAGAAAACTTAGATACTTAGAGAAACCTTCCATTCAGAGATGAAGTTTGCGATGAGGATTAAAGAATGAATAGGAATTACTTCAATGTAGCATGGAAAGTGAGCCTTTCAGGCAGAGAGCTACAAGTGCAAAACGTACTGCTCCCCTTACTGTATATGATAATTATATAATAAGCTTCTATGTAGATATGAAAAACTAATAGTCATCGGACACGATAATATTCCCTTCTCCCAAAGACATCAGGAAATTTCTATCTATATACTCGTACTTGCATAAGCCAATCTATAATCTGTGTCTTGAGAATTAGCTTCTTTCTAGCAGAATTATTTACCATATCATTTGCATAGTGGTACCTATCTTTTCTTGTCAGAAGACTTGGCATGCTTTCTTTTGTCTTGTAATAAGAAATGTACCGTGTTTCCCCGAAAGTAAGACCTAACCAGGAAATATGCCCTAGCATGATTTTTCAGGATGACATCCCCTGAACATAAGCCCTAATGCGCCTTTTGGAGCAAAAATGAATGTAAGACCCAGTCTTATTTTCAGGGAAACACGGTACTCTAATTTGGCAATCTGGAAGTCCAGGGCTATATTTAAATCTAAATCATAGTGCCTTGTCATATGTTCATGTTACAATTTTTTTTGTCAACCACATTTTGTTGAAGAATATGTTTTTTGACCTCTCTAACTTTATTTATTACCATCTGTTACTCTGTGTGTCACATCAGATCATTGTTTTACAGGATATGTATACATTGTAAACACTGATTTCTATAGCAAATTCTTATGGGATATTTTCACATGGGCCTTGATACAATGTTAATGATAATTTAAATTACTTAAATACTTAAAAATAAAATGCATATTCTCCCAATCACCCATTGCTCATTTTCAAAAATCACAAAGATGGCTTGCAAGCAACAATGTAATATTTATAAAACACTTAAAGTCATTATTCTTATCAAAAAAATAAAACAGCAACACTTGAACTGATAGTCTTTATTTAAAAATCAACTTTTTTTTTTTTTTATTTAAAAATGCTGCTAATACCTGAATAAGGAAAAGTAAAAATTATGATGTGGTAAAAGCAGAATTACCCTATGGCGCTACTGATGAATTTATTTACATCTACATATTTATATTATCATCAATGTATATCACGAAGGAGTTGTCTGTGAAAGGCTACATTCCGTAATACATTTTCATTTCCAAAATAAAAGTAGAAATATTCAATATAAATTTTAAAATATGTCCCAGTTTTGAACATTCTCCCCACTCACACACTTTTTAATATTCAAAGGATAATTTTAAATATTTTAAAACCTGAGAGAGTTAAAGGAGCGTCCTTAAAATGAAGAATCAGTTTGTACCACCTCTTTTTGAGAATAAAATGTTCTAGGAGATCATAATGGAACCAAATGCTCACTGGAAGATAGCAATTCTAGGACAAACAGTACAGTCATCAGTGCTTGCTGCCACAAATAAATTGAAGGCCCAAATGGCATACATAATCCAAAATTACAGAACAGTCTTTTCAAAATCATAGTCTATGAGAAGGAAGGATGATACTTGAGAGAATAGATGTAATATTTTGTTGTAAATGCTGAGAAAAAATATTTAGCTAGAATTGTGTTAAAGAAGCAGCCTAGCCAAGAAAGCCCTTTTATATTTGATTCAGTTCTTAGTGCACACTCACCAGTAATCATTTGCCTTCCTCTTTTTTCCCCTTCCTCATTTTTCCAGCTTTCTTCTTTTCCTTTCTACTTGCCTTCCCTCATTCTTACCTACTTTCTTTCTTCCTGCCTTCCTTCTTATGTATGTTGGACTTACAAATGCATAAATACACAAGAACAATAATTCAATAGTCAATGTCATTATGGCTTCACATTTTAAATTCACATTTTGTACTGATTCTCAGTGTGTCTGCTTTCTATTTTTCCCTTATTAGATAAGGGTCAGACCTTTTAGATTTTATAACTTTCTAACTAAGTATATATCTAAGACAGTCAGATACAAAACAATTCTACTTAGTACCAGAAATGAATACAGAGGCTTAAGACTTTCAAAAAAGATGTTAGAAGAATATGCTTTTCCTCTTGCTGAATTTATTTTCATTTAATTCTACAAGAAATATTATTTGCAATGACTTGTTTTTTATCAAATCCTCATTAGGAGTAAAGTAAGAAATGTTTACCTATATTCCATAGCATTTGCCTTATTAACACCTTTTCTTATTAATTTTCAAAGTTGCAGTTTGGAATAGATTTTGTTTTATTTTGTTGACATGTAATTTTCTTTATCCTAATATCATTAAAAAAAAAAAAAAACACTGGAAAATATGTTCAGTTGAAATGGATGCCTATGGCTTTTCTGGCAGTTGAAGAGGAAATTTATATGCAGACTTCCTTTCCCATGCAATCCCTAAAATATATTTATCAGAAATTTTGCTGATCAACAGCCAAAGGTTTATAAACCACATGCTATTAATTATTAAGCACTAGAGGAGAGAACAGTGATACTATGAAAAAGAAAGCACCCATTAGTTTTTAACAGAGCATTGTGCAGCACTGATTTTGCCATCTAACTGTTTAACCAGGACTTCTCACTATGTTCTTCAGAACTGCTGCACAATAAATAATAAAAGATTAAAACCTTAAACCTGGAAAACTTAGAAAAAAATATTAGAAAATTTTATTTGAGATTATAAAAATCCTCAAGTGATTTACTTTAAGAGACACCTTCATTGCTTCCATGTGCAAGGACTAATGATAGCCCAGGGTTTAGGAATGGTGAGAATACTGCTTGGAAAACATAGTCGGAGGTAGGTGATAAAGCAGGCCCTCCACATGACTCTCTCACTGTCACCTACATATCTTTTTACCATTTGTTACAAGAAAATGATAGTCCATATACATATTTATATATCTGGACTGTTATAACCTTGATTTTATTTTCCAGGACAAAACTTTTTGTTCTAAGCCACTCAGTTTCCAGGCACCGTGACTGCAATGAGTTCTTGTGTTTTTAACTTAGTCAAAATGAAAGAAGATTCTAATTAAGGGACTGGCTTTTAGGACACAGATATCTGCAGAGACAAGATTTCACAACCACTTTGGCTCTGTCTGTACCCTCTCTAGCTTTCTCCACAGGGCTCCTTTAATTAGGATTTCATGACTTTAGCACTTTGACACTCATTTCTTACTTCTCCTTCTAATGGTAACGTATCTTTAATAGTTGCTCAGATGACTATTAAAAAAAGACTGGGTGTGCCTTTTCTGGTGAATAAAACCTGAAGGTGTTCTTGCCAGTCTCAGCCAGGAGACAAAGATGAAGGCTGAGTTTCAATTTGGCCACTTTTATCCATGAGATAGAAAAATATAAATAAGCTAAAATGATGATATGGAAAATCTATGAACCAGCAGGCTCACATATTCCATACAAAGCCAAATTGTTCACTAAATATTTCATATACAAGGTTGAACAATTAAGTTTGCGAACTCATCTTAGAAAAAGTACTACATACCTCATTGCTGAATATAACCATGGTCACCTTCAAAGTACTCCCCTTGGGAAGCTATGCACCGATGCCAGCACCTAGTTCACCCTTCAAAGCAATTCTGGAACTCTTTTTCTGGAATGGCCATCAGGGCTGTTGTCATATTACCCTTGATGTCCTGAATGTCATCAAAATGTCTTTCTTTCAATATTTCCTTTATCTTCAGGTAAAGAAAGAAATAATTGGGGGGCAGATCAGGTGAGTAGGGAGGGTGTTCCAATACAATTATTTGTTTACTGGCTTAAAACTCCCTCACAGACAGTGCCATGTGAGCTGGTGCATTGTCGTGTGTCGTGATGCAAGAGCCATGAATTGTTGGTGAAAAGTTCAGGTCTTCTAACTTTTTCATGCAGCCTTTTCAGTACTCCCAAGTAGTAAACTTGGTTAACTGTCCAGTTGGTACAAATTCATAATGAATAATCCCTCTGATAGCAAAAATGTTTAGCAACATTGTTGCAACAAGTTCATGAACTTAATTGTCAGACCTCCTTTTTATTTGATTTTACAAACCAGCATAAGGAAATGAGAAGAATGAAGCAGAGAAATGGGACACTGTCTCTCTCTCTCATAGGACTTGACAAGTCCCTCCCTTGTCATGAGACTATAGGATGTAATGTTATTTCTAAATGCATTGAATTGTTTGGAGACTGATAATGAATACGGTGTCCCCACAAGAGCTAAAAGTATTGTTTCCAGGGCCTATCGAGTCATACAGTAGGGTGTAAATAGCGTTCCAAATCCAGTCACCTCTGCCTTCAGGAAACTCACCTCTCCCTCTTAATAGCCCTGTGATATTAATCTCCCTGAGCCTTATTTGTAAATGAAGTAATTCTAGGATTTAGACCTAAAAATTTGATAAAAATAAAAAGTAATGCACTTAACATAATGCCTGGCACAAGATAATTTTTAATACTATTACAGGTTATTGAGATTGTAAAGTTTGTTTTGTAATCACCAAATTGTTAACTGTACATTCATTATGGAAAGGATATCAAAGAATTTAATACTGTAGGGAAGAAAAACTAATGCCACTTATGTCTTTAGAATATATTTTTATATTTTATATATTTAGGATATATTTTTTAGCAAAAGACAGCAGCAGTAGAAAGTTAAAATTTTTTTCCCTGTGAACTGCTATTGGGAAGAAAGGAGAAAAAGAGGGAAGGAGAGAGAAGAAGGAGTTAGGAAGGGAAGACATCAGCATTGGTAAACAGGTTATTTTCAAAATAATGATTTTCTAAAGGAGAAAAACTTTGTACATCATTCAATTCAATATTTTTAGAGGGAAGTATTGGAGTAGATTAGTTTCATGTAAAAGTGATGATTCTTTTTAACAACAAAGTTATTGACAAATACGCAAACTCTTTATTTGGTTTACTGTCTATGGGGAATTCATAAAAATACTTTGACCAAAATGGTGGAAGAAAATTAAATTCTAATTTTTTTGTGCTATTAGAATTGTCTATGATACCTTGTCTGCCACTCATGCTTTTCTATCCATAGATCTTCTAATAACATCGGCAATGTACTCCAGAGATTCAGTCACTTCCTTAGAGATGTTTGAAAACCTTTGCTCCTCCCTGTGATTTCTGTTGTATTTCTGGGGGAAGAGTGTCACTGTCTTTTTGGTTTTCATCATTGGAGAGCTTTACAATGTATTGCTCACTTGGATAATTTTCCATAACTCCAAAACCTGCTCTTCTGGAAATATGCTACAGTGGGGGTTTTGGTTTGGTATTCTACGTTTATCTGTATTGACTTCTGGCTTTTGCAATCTTTTAGCCCAGTTAAGTGATCCAACTTCTGCATCTGATCGCATAGTTTATTATTTATTGTTCTGACTTTGTTATCATTTGCAATATCAAGTATCGCTACGAGGGAGTTTTTCCTCTGTGTTACAGGTTAAAATCAATCCAATGTGCAACACACATCTCTCTGGGTTTTGGTCTTCACTGATAATATCTGCATATTTTTAATAGACTACCTTGACTACTAATGCTATATCTTGTTGAATATTTGTGTTATATCTCTGAAAATGAAGATTTCTTTGGAAGATGGTTATGCCTGAATTTTAGTTCAATTTTAAATGTAGCTCTCTCCAGAATCTTGTATAATCCATCAGTAGAATCCTTCTCCCTGCTCAATTTATAGAAAAGAATTAATAATATTTGTGTTGGTTTTTTTTGCACAAACGCAGATACCCTAGAAGGTATAGGCCTTCTCTCACCTTAGCATGTATTTTTTTAAATCAATTTCTAGCTGATATTAGTAGTTCTAGTCAACTGGGGATTTTGATGGGGAAGCCTTTTGGAGAAGGAAGAATTTTAGAGTAGGACAAATTATATAGAGTACTGAATTCTCTGGTCCTGGGTTAAGAGGAGAGACTAAAAGAAAATCGTGGGGAATAAAGGTGGTAGAACTTTCACTGCTTAATTTTTGACAAAAGTTCTAATGGTGTCTTAAAGAATAACAGATATTATTGCACAGGTAATGATCCATATAGATTTTGGTTTTGCTTATTTATTTTCTTTATACATTTTACAATTGAGCTGCTTGATTTATTTCTTATTCATTAGAAAACGCTCTTGTATATTAGGAATAACCCATTATCATATGTGTTGGAAATATTTTTAATTATATTATTTGTCTTTTGATTCTGTGATTCATATATTTTCTCTGCAAACATTGAAAATATTCTCTGTAATCAAACCTCTTAGTCTTTTCCAATATATCTTCTATGTTATCCTAAATAAGATGTTCTTCCTGACTTCATATATATATCATAGATATAGACAGATTAGTTAGATGATTATAGATAGATGATAGATATAGATAGATAGGTAGGTAGATATAGACAGATATATATATAGGACAGATATGTGGAGAGAGAAATTGACAGAGAAAGAGAAATGAGTGGGGTAGGAATAGTGACAGGGATAGGAATAGGGTTAGGCATAGATATAGAGGTAGGGATAGGTAGAGGTATGTAGTCCTTAAGGAATTTATTTTTGCACGTGGTTTTAGTTAGGAGTTTAACTATGGGCAGAACCATTCATTTATTTACCTGTTCTTATGTCACTGCCATATTATTCCATGCGCAGCTGTATACCTTTTTTTTAACAGATAGGGGAAATTTTTCCCCAATATTCTTCAAAATTTCTTGGCAATTCTTAAAGTCTTGTATTTCTAGATATAATTTTAATTATTATTATCAGCTAAAACAAAATACCTTGAAAAATCTGATTGCAATTTTATTAAAAATTTATATATTAGGATTGTTTTATACCCTTGCAATATTAATTTTTTCCATCAGAAACATGGTATGTCTTCCTGAATTTTAAACATTATTAGTTTAAAATTCCACCTCCTACTTATTATTTAATATTAGGACTGTTACTTTTTTTTCTCTAAAATCGATTTTCTCAACTAAATTTGATCTAAAAATAGCTTCTCACAGAATTATTAAGACCTCTAAGAGAAAAACATTTGGAGTAGTTTTAGAAAACAAATTTAATGCCTAACACAGCAGATCTGCACTTTCCATTCAAGCTTAGCCCCATTTCTAGGGAAAGAGGAGAAGCGAGGGAATGAGCATAGAAAGAGCCTAATTTTAGACATTGATGAGTCACTTTCTACCTCATTCATAGTACTCATTAGTACTCTAGTAACACGGTATACACAAGTTGTACTATTTGGATCAATCTTTAAAATATGGCACTGTGTTTTTATACAAAGAATCTCTAACCTCTGTAGAAAAAGAAGTAGTACTTGGAATGATTGTGACCACTGAAAATTGTTTTAGTCTCAGGCATGACTCCTATCTATATGCACCATAACTTGAAGGAGTGGGGTTTCCAAGTTCTTAAAACAATTAACAACAACAACAAAATCCTTCTCTTTGACCTTTAATATAATAGCTGAATCAAGACCTCCTTTCAAGGGTTTGATTTCCTCTTCACTCTTCCTTAAGGCGATTTCCTTCCATTTTTCTCCCCTTAAGGTGAATTGATGGCAGTTTTGTGGTCTTCACTTTCTCCTTTGGGTCTGGCCAGAGTCACTGACACATTTCAAACCTCCAGCCTGTGCCAAGCCAGAGAGCAGGACCCTTCTTTCAGCCTGACTTGTCCTGGCCTCCAGAGGCTCCTCTACTCTCATCCTGTAAGTTCAGCTGCCTCAAGCAGAACTCCCCAACAGTCCATTATCAAAAGAGATTATGCTCAATGGAACTTTGTTACTGGGAAAATTAACTTAATAAGTAATATCAGCAAATGAAACCTTTTATGCTGATGAAATGCTGAGCACCGCACCAAGTATTATACATATCTTAAAAACATTTTGTTTAAAGAAATTGTGTGATGGATTATTCCCATTATTGCGATGGAAAAATATTAAACTCAGAAAGTTTCAATCTTGTAAAGTTCATAAAACTAATAAAATATTGGACTCAAGATTGTTAGTCCAAGTGTTGCTAAATTTCAATTAAATTGTTAGGGATATGCTCATTGATTTAGGTAAAGACATTTAATGAGATTTTAATTAATGAAAACTGAGAAGAGAGGGTGTAGACAAATGTCCACTTATTGATCTTGAGTTTTGTCTCTGCTGTCCCTTTATATACATCCTTCTCAAGAACTACTGTGTTTCCCCAAAAATAAGACCTAACTGGAAAATAAGCCCTAGCATGATTTTTCAGAATGACATCCCCTTAACATAAGCTCTAATGCATCTTTTGGAGCAAAGCTTAATATAAGACCTGGTCTTACATTCGGGGAAACACGGTATCACACAAGATCGCGGTACCTGTTATTTACAAATTAACTGATTGAGGGTTAAAGATTTGACGTTACAAACATGAATTTGTTTATAATCTTGGAAGAGCACCCACTATGTAGAGTAAACTCACTTTATAAAACTTTTTGGGACATTTTAATAATTGCTGGACTTTATCTTCATTTGCTATTCAAGGAACTCACAAAGGTATTTTCACTATTGCATTTTTGCTATGTTTCTTATACATTTGATCTCCAGTGTATACATGTAGATCTGATATTGCCTCTCTAAATATATGGCTACAGTTCACTTAAAAGCATTTATCTGTTTATGGAGGTGTTTATCTGTCAGTCAGTCAGCTAGTATTTATTGAGGGCCCACAGAGTATGTGTGTGTTTGTGAACATGAAGCTTATAGATTATTTAGTTTTGAAACATGGCACTTGTAAACTCTGGCACACTACCTCTATAACGAGGATAATATTGCTTCCCAGATCTATTCTGTGCAAATGCTGTTTTAACTGAGTCTTTAGGTCTCCAGTACATTAATCACGTGCACTGGTAGGACTCCCATGAGAGTGACCCAGTGTATGGCTGAATTTCTGTTGTTAATAGTCCTAAGTTTCTAACAGGATCACCTCCTGGCTAGATTTGTGTTGTGAGTTCACAAATTACTCGCTGCAGACACACTCACACTCTGGGTTTCAGAATGAGAATGAGATCTCGCTTAGAAACAGTTATCTGTGGTTCTTTATATCTGTGGCATTGGAATAACTATCTAGCTCCCCCAGACTTCAGAGTCTCCTTCTGACACAAATGTTAAGAGTAATCATTATATTCATATTAACAATGAACTCAGATATGTGTTAAATGCTTACTATAGTCCATTCTCTTTGCTAAGAGTTTTGATAAATTATTTAAAAATAATTTTTCTGACAAAACTCAATTACACCACCACCATCATCTCCATACTTCATCCAACCCACACCCCCAACTTAAAACATCTCAATGACTTGTCCTTGCTTTAGAATAAAAAATAGAATCATTTACAGAGCCTGCATGTTTCCATACTCCTGATATTTTTTTGGCTCCTGCTCCCCTTCAGTCTCCATGCAGCAGCCACCTCAGGCTGGTTTGCTTCCTTTTTTTCAATTCCTTCAACAAACCTTGTTTTTTCTCCTGCAAGTGAAGATACACTAAGGAGGAATATTTACTACACATCCAATAAGTGTTCCATATTAATAGAAGCAGCTCCTTAAATCAGTCAGGAAAAGAATATTACCTAAGTAGGGGGAAAAAAGGCAAAACACTACAAAGAGGCAATTCAAAAATAGGAAATACAAATGGAAGTAAATGATGAAATGTTCAATTTCACTAATTTTCAAGACAATGCACATGGAAACCATGAGATGGTTATTTGCGTACAGATGGTCCCTAGCATTGTCAGAGTTAGGCAGGGCCAAAGAGTTGTAACATCTTTCTCAATCACTTTTATACATATTTATGAAGATGCCAGCAATGTCATCACAGCATTACTTATGCACTATAAGGAAGAGCTATACCATCACCTAAGTGTCCTATATAGGAACACAAGAAAGAAACTGAATAGCAGAATATTGATATACTGTTTCAAAGTACAGTTGACATCAAAAACTATAAAATCAGGACAACTCCAGTATTTCACATTTTTTTAGTGGACTTGTGAAATATATAAAACTATATGTGTAATAAAGGTAGAAACAAGGAAGTGTCACAACAGTGTTTCGACCAAAACACTTGAGAAATTCTGCCCTCCAAAGAAAAATATCAGATTGGATGCCATGTGTTCATCACTTAAAAACAAGAGTACACTATGCATTTGATGAGTTGCTAGGCCACCTGCAACTGCTTGTCAAAAGTCCAAATATGTGCAGCTTGTAAATAGCATCATTCAAACTAGAATTGTAGAAAACATTTCAATGTAAGTGGTGAGAAAAAACACAACTATTATACAAGTCAATATTAACTCTGCTCGATCATTTTTATACTTTTACTTTGAAATAGTTATAAATTCACAAGAATTTACAAAAACAGGGCCTATGTACATAAGAGGAACTCTGTATTATTCACCCAGTTTCTCCCAATGATCACATATTATGTAACGATAGAACAAGACCAGCAAATTGATATGAATAAATGTTTCTGTGTCATCTTATTATATTTTATTACATGTTCCATTAGTACCATGCATATTACATGTGGAGATTCCTACAACTGCCACCACATTCAAGATTCAAAACAATTCCATCACCACAGAAATATCCTTCGTGCTACCCTTTATAGTCACACCCCTCTCCACCTTCTCTCTCATCTAACACCTAGCAACCACGAATCACTTCTCCATATCTATAATATTGTCATTTTTGTTTATGCGATCACTTTTGTGTGCATTTGTAAATGTGAGTTTTTAAAGTAGCAACACTTTCAAAAATATTTCAGAAATAAATATCGCAGCTCTCAAACCTTGTCAATGTGACAATGTTAAGTGAATTTTCATGTGGCTTAACTACTTTTGGTAATTCTGAACCAATGAACTCATTCAAAATACCAGATGAAAATGTTGACAGTAGCAACTACAATGCTAACTAGTATCCATCCTCTTATTCAGTAAGCAAACCTTCTGTTTTTACAACTAATATAACTTTTATAATAAATATAATCTATTATAGCTCATCTACTAATCTACTTCCTCCAAAGACTGGCCATTCATACATACAAATAAAATATATATTTAGCAATTAATATGTATTTAATAATACATTACTATTGGCTGAAGAAACATATAGCCTTTGAAGAATTTAAAATATTCTATTATTATATTTAATTTTTCTAGTATTATTTATTGAGCAAAAAGTGGCTACTACATAATTATTGTTACTTAACTATTTTAAATACTACAATGCCATATTTTTGTTTATATTAATCAAAGGATCCATGGTTATAAACAAAGCCTTCATTTGCCTCTGTTCATTAACTAAAGCTTAGAATATTTGTGTCCTGTTTTGGACTGGAGTTCTATTCCAATTATCATTGCATTTGTAGTTCAATTAAACCTTGATAGGCTGATCCGAGGATGCATTCAATCATCCAGCATAAAAAGCTAAACTCATTTTTGCACATTCAGTCCCAGATAATCCAGATTTTCTCCATGTTAATAGATATTTGGGCACAGAAAGAAAACTGCATCAGTCTGTATTGGCTATATTAGTACAGCAACCAGTGCCAGGGTTTCATTTCCTGTGTAGATTTGTTGCATATAGAAGTAAATAAATATGAAACAAATAGGCTACTCACAGTAGAGGCAATACGTTGCTTTTGTAAGTGAAAAATTATGTAGTGACTATGACATATACGTGTTTGTTTTATGAGTACATTTATGAGTTAACATTTATTGGAGTGATGTTATTGGAAATAGAATAATCAGTAAAGAAAATAGTATTGTAAAATATTGAGGTGTGTTTGATTGTTTTTTTGTTGTTTCTTTTTATTTCTTTGTTTTTGTTACTTTTCTTCCAAAGATAATCTCTGCAACATAGTGGTTGAGAATATTTAATTTAGGTAGGTAGACTTAATATTCAGCTCTAACATTCACCACTTGTGAGGTCTTGAACAAGTATCATCATTTTTAAAATTTAATATTGTTATCCCTGTTTTAGAGTGGTTATAAGAATAAATTAGGTTTTCTTTATGGATATTTAGCACAACACCTGGTATATAGTAAGAGTTCAAATGTTGGTTACTCTTATTTTAATTATTATTATATTTAACACAAACAAGTATTTAGAGGAAAGTTTTAAAATCTATCAGTATGTTATCTCCATTAATGCCCACAATTCTCTCTTTAGAACTTCCATAATATTAACAATGAATAACTTAGTTTACGTGTAATTAAAGATAATGGCCAAATAAAGGCATTTCACCCCCACTGTTATTGAAGCTAACTGAAAACAATAAAGACAATGGACAACAGAGCGGGAAACTTCATCTGCAACAAAACTAGGAAAGCACAGCAAAACCACAAACTATGACTGCAAGCTGCTAAATTCAATGGAATTTGTACCAAATTAAGAAAGATTTCTGAGAGGACATCAACACCTACCAATCTTTCATATCATGCAGTCTCCCTATAAACAGCTGGGCTGGAAGGGTTCAAACAATGACTCTGCTTGCAATTAAAATGTCTGAAGAGAGTGGAAAGTGGGAGAGCATCATCATGGCCCTTTCATACTACAGAGAAGCAGGGGGAGAAGGCAGAATGAAAAAATCAGGGAAACAAGACAGCCTCAGCAGAAGCAGATTGCCAGTGTAGAAGGAGAGGCTATGAGTGGCAGCCAACTTTGACTGCTAATCAAAGACATTTGAAGACAAATAAATGCTTTTTTAAATTTATTTATTGGGGTGACAATTGTTAGTAAAATTATGTAGATTTCAGGTGTACAGTTCTGTATTACGTCATCTATAAATCTCATGGGGTGTTCACCGCCCAGAGTCAGTTCTCCTTCCATCACCACAAATAAATGCTTTTATGCGTTGAACACATATGCGGAAGTTCTAACCCTCAACTTGACTGAATTTGGAGATAAGACCTGTACGGAGGTAATTAAGGATAAATGAGGTCATACAGGTGGGGCCCTAGGACTGGTGTCCTTGTAAGAAGAGAGAGAAACACAAGGGTTGTGCATGCACAGAGGAAAGGACATGTGAGGACACAGTGAGAAGACAGCCGTCTGCAAGACAAGGAGACAGGTCTTAGGAGAAACTTAGCCAACCTAACAAAACATCAATTCATGACTGAGGTTTACACCACTAGTTTTAAAGCCTATGAAGATAATTTCCCCTTGTCATAATTCAGTGAGAAGCATACATCACGTATGTGGTTTTCTTGCCAAAATCCTTAAACTCTAAAAATGAGAAAACAACAGACAAAACCAAATTGAAAGACAACTACAAAATAACTGACCAGAACTCATGAAAATCGTCAAATTGTGAAAGATAAGGAAAGACTGAGGAACTGTGACAACTTGGAGAAGATAAGGGAGACACAACAACTACACGGAATGTGGGATCCTAACTGGATTGTGCAACTGAAAAGAGACATAAAGGGGAAATGGAAATTTGAATGGGTCTGTAATCCAGCTAATAGTAGCATACCAGTGTTAACTTCCTGGTTTTGATAATTATCCCATAGTTTTAGAAATTTGAACATTATGGGAATCTGAGAGAAGACTGTGTGAACTCTCTACTGTATTTGCAACTTTTCTTTAAGTTTAAAGTTATTTAAAAATAAAAAGGTTTTATTATAGAAAAATTGTACTAGTGGATGCATTTCTAGAAGTTTGTCTTGAAACAAATAAAAGAAAGTATCAGCAGTCAGTTCTCAAACAACTTTCATAATTTTACTATAAAAACAGGCTATTATTTCCAATGTAAACAAAACAAAAATCATATATTTACATATATACTTATTTGCTCGATTTAAAGGTATTGAGCAAGTCAATATTAAAAGCTTCATCTTGTTTTTCTAAAAATGAAAAAAGTTGAATCTCAGGCACAACATACTTATTTCATGCTTTTTTCTATGAAAGTGGGAAGACTTACTGTGAAACTTAAAAAAAAGTAATTGTGTTATGTCATTTTAGAACAAAATATTAATTATTTTTTAAAACAGCAAAATTCTTGCTTTGGAAGTAAATGCAAAATTGATCCAATAAATTAATTTTGAAACATTGATCCTACACACATTTTTACACATTCATGGAAACTTATATCAATCCGTATTTTTCCAGTGGAGTACTCTGCAACTAATAAAAAGAATGAAGTCGATCTGTACATTTTCATAGGGGACTAGGAATCAATTGTAAAATAGAAAAATAAGTCAGGATAGTGTACATTTTACCTTGTACTTTAAAATCTATATAATTTATAAAAAATATATCAGTAGAAAATATATCAGTGTTTTTAGGTGAGAATTTTGTCACAGGATTTGATCAGTGGTGACTTCTGAAGAGTAGGGTTGAAGGGATGGAGTAAGGAAAAGAAACTTTTTATTTATATTCTTTTATATTATTTCATTTTTATTATGTCTCTATTGTTTTCACAGTAGAAATATCAACAGGAAAATCATTTTGGTAATTGGCAATTAAATTGTTCAGTATGTGCCATGGAATATAAATGGAACCAATTGCAGGACACCTCAGAAAAATATTTAACCACTGAACATAAGAGGAATTTTTTTTTACAATCAAAATTGTCCAAAGATAGAATTTACTGTCTTGAATCATCATGTCAATCCGGTTAATAGAGATGTTCAGGCAGACTCACAAGACAATCACTTGGGATAAATCTTACACAGAGAATCCAAGCCCTGGAAGAGTAGTTGGACGGGGTGATTTTGAGATCACTTATATCCCTCAACTTTGAACAATTAGTGCCCTTTCTTACAGCACACGAATGGTGTCATGCTTCAATAATAAGGAATGTTTTATAAAATGAGGAGACTTTCCTATCCTCACAGGATTTTTGTAGATTCCTGAATGATAGAAAAACTATTATTATTACTTGAATATTTAAATGTTTAAATATTCTAAATTGGCATGTTCATAGCATCTCTCTATATATGAGGGAGAGAATTAGAACAATTTGAAATTGAAGACAGTCACATTTGTTTGACCAAGTGATGTCAACGTTCTTTTCCTAGTACATGAGTAAAATTTAGAGGCATCTCTCAAATTCGGATTCAGGACTTAGTGGAAAGACAAGTAGGAGATTCAGACTTTTGAAATAAAAGAAGCTGCCTTCTGTTTACCTGAAAAGCTGAGCACAGATAAATTAAGTATATTCACCATGATTTAATGTGATTAGCTTTAGACCTTAGCTTAAAACTAAAGTCGTTGGAATCAAACTTCAATAAAGAAAGCTTAAAAGAAAGCTGAAATCTGGTTGGCAAATATTATTTGTTCATTCATCTATTCAACAACTATTTATTGAGCACCTACTATATTATAAGCATTTTTTTACACACAGGGAAATAGTGAAAAGCACAATCCCTCCTACCGTGTAATTATAATCTAGTGGGGGGAGAATGTTTTAATTTAAAAAAACAAAAATACAGACAATCCCAAACTTAAAATACTTCAGACTTAGGATTTTTCGATTTTACAATGGTGTGAAAGCAATACACGTTCAGTGGAAACCTTACTTCAAATTTAAAATTTTGATTTTTTCCAGGGCTGAAGATATTCTGTGAGATATCCCTCATGATGCTGGGCATTGGCAGTGGGCGACATCTCCCAGTCGGCCGCTCAGTCATGAGGGTAATCAGATACTTTACATTGTACTGTGTTGCCAGCATTTTTTGGATATTGAGTTTTTATATCTCATCATGTGTACAAAATTCCCATCTGTTTCCCCTACTTCTGGTGAGAAGAGGTAGGCAATTACTCTTGACAGGAAACTCAAGATAATAGCCAAACTCTTGGCTAATGTAAGGATTCTGAGCACATTTAAGGTAGGCCAGGCTAAGCTATGTGTTCTGCAGGTTAGGTGTATTAAATGCATTTTCGACCTATGATATTTTCAACTTATCATGAGTTTATTGGGATGTAACTCCATCGTAAATTGAGGAGCATCTGTAATTTTATACTATGTGTTCTAAAGAAAACAAAACAGGGCACTAGTTTAAAGAGTAAAGATCGGGAAAGGCCTCTTGAAGGGGTGACTTTTGAATTGAGAAGGAATCAGTCATATAAAAATTTTGAGAACAGTATTCCAAGAAGAAAGATCAGCTGCTGGTAAAGGTCTTAAAAATTAGTCAAAAGGATCTAAATTGGCATGCTCAAGGAACAAGAAGAAGGTCGCTGCGACTAGCATTTAGGTAAGTAAAGCAAGGAAAGGTAAGGAAGGAAAAATTAAAATCCCCGTGTCTGGTTCTTCCTTTAGGTAAGGAAGAGGAAAAATTAAAACCCCCGTGTCTGGTTCATATCTGACTTGATTTCAATTATATTTGAATAAAAATATTGTATTTTCATTAAATCTTTGTTCTGAATCACTATGTCCTTTGCATACCACAAAGATGAAGTTACTATGAGTATTTTATTATGCTTTGGGGATTTTTTTTCCCATTTGTCACTGAGAAAAAATGGTTTTGAATAATTGCAACTCATCTCTATCCAGATATGAAGAAAGTTATATATATGCCTGGAAGTGAGGAAAGTAGTTAGAACTACCTGTTGTAAGACCTGGGAAACTTGCATGGAACTGGCAGGTCTGTTAGCAAGATGAACTGCTGGAGAAGGGTGAGCTCTGCTTTGATTATAGTCCTCTTTCTGAACTGTTTCCTTATAAATTGGAATTTATTAGAAATTTATGTCAACAAGGCTCTGGGTGCATCCATCTAAAAGCAGAATATTTGAAAGATAGCCTAGGAGTAGTATCAATGTGAGTGTAGCGTTTGCCAACCAAAATCTCACCATTGAATAAACAGATGGAGAGAAAAATTATTGAATGGTATAAATGTCACCTTTACTTTTTCGAGACAAGCAAAGAAATGTGTGTCCACTTGCTTAGAAGATTTTGGCTGGACAGATGTATGCTCAGATCCAGCCTATTTATTAGAGAAGAGTCTCGGCTCTTATTTTCAATTTTAATCACTGTGTCAATTTTTAAAAGGGCAGTTCTCATTACATAAATATTTGGAAGTTATAAAGCTGAAAGGTCAGGGTGTAGGCAAGAAAAACGATAACATGCCACCAGCTGGCATAGACTTCCTCCCAGTCAGCTCAACCCTCAGATACCAAGGTCCTAGGACACAGGAATCATTGTCAACCATTTTTATGTTTCTTCAGCAAAATAATTTTACTTGTATGGGAAGAGTTACATATATGTTTCTACCCAAAAGTTATGAAAGGTGAATTTCTGCAATAAAATATTATGACAATTAATATCCAATTTGATTAAATCAGACATCTCTATCTAGAATAATAATCATAATTGCTATTGTTCATTCAGCAATAACTACATACCAATTATTCTCTCTATGTTATCTCATTTACACTTACCATTTCACTATGAGGTAGGTATTTTCATCACCAACATACAGAAAGAGAAATTAGGATTTAGGGAAATTAAGTAACTTTTTCAATTGTCATACAATAGGCATGTGGTAGATCGGACACTTTAACCCAGGCCTGTGTAACTTCAAAACCATATTAACCTCAATACAACACTGTGTGCTTTAAATATTGCTTGAGCTAAAAGTTTTACATGAGATGCAGTAAAATTGGTACTGGAAGATTCAAGAAATCCTAAAATACCTAAAGTGCAAAGGAAGTATCACAAATCTTTGACTTTACTTTATCATCTTTATCTAAAAGGTGCAATATAAACTGAAAGCTTCAAAAAGTACTGGCTGGACTCCCAGTTAAATATAGCAGAATAAAGGTGTGTTGTTTTTTTTTTTTCTTCCCATTCCTTTCCTTTGAAACTCATGAAAAGCAATAAATAATAAAAACATAAAAAACCTGAAACGCAAATTATACTTGCAAAATACTGAAAAGTGTGGACCTAAATGCAAGAGAAAGATGAGATTTGACCTCTTTTTTTCTGACTTTTCTTAAAAGTAAGGAGTATTATCACAAATGAACTATACAAATATCACTTGATCAGAGGGACAAGAATTACACATACAAGGGGTGTATGTGTATCACCTGAGAGAATGGATAAGACCCTGTTAGAGAGCCTATGTGAGATCACAGAATGCAAAGGGAGATGAAGCACAGGGAGAAACTATTGCTCAGATCCTCTTGTGTTCATTGTGCTGGCCTAGGGAGCCATTAGACGGTAGACAAGAATCAAGGAGAAATAGTAGAAAGTGATTGTGTGGTAGCAAGGCAGAGTGCTATGACCTAATGACTTTAACAAGCCTCTTGAACACTAATAACAATAACAACTGCAAAAAAGCTGTCCCAGTGCAAAGGAAACAACAGGACACTTGCCACAGAAATTCCGAGAAGAAGCTGACTGGCTCATTTCACTATCTCCATTTCAAACCACATAAATCTTGAATGAATAATTAGCTTCACTCAAAGTAATAATAGTAATGGAATCAGCATGAAACTCTTAGGTGGGGAAGAGGATAAACAAAGAAGGATTGTAATGTAAGTAAAATACAGATGAAAGACACATATCACAAGAGTAAATACGTAAGGAAGCAAAAAAGGAAATCATTAAAATAGTTCTTCATAGACATCATTGTATATTGCAAAGACCCCAAACCCCACAAATACTACAAAGTTTTCAAAGATGAAATTACACAAAATCAAGAGATGAGGTCGGACCAGCAAACTTTTGAAATAATTTGTAAGAGAAAAACAAATATATTTGGAGAAGAAAGCTGCATTAAAAGCAACAACAAAATACAACATATGTGATTAAAACAGAAATGGTAAATAGGATAGAGAAAAATCTCATAAAATGACATTTGAAGAGATCACATAGCAAAAATATTAGCTATAAATCCAACTAAATGAACTAATTGAATGACATATAAAATGATTGAACATTCCATTTAAACGTAAGAGATTGTCAGACTGCATAAAAAAGTAAGATTCAACTATGTACGTTCTATAAATGATTCACTCTAAGAGATAAACTGAAACAAATATGAAAACATATGTCATGGAAACTATAAGCATAAAAATGATCATTACTATGTTAATTCCAAAAAATAGACTTTAAAAGTATTACCAGAGATAAAGGGAACATTTTATGGTAGAGGAGTCAAATCACTGAAAGGACTAAAAATCACAAAAGCATATGCACCCAATAACAGAACTTCAAACTACATGGAAGAAAAATAGATAAAACTAACGGAAAAAATAGACAATCACAGTTTCATAACTGGAAGTTCTGATGCCATTCTGTCAGTAATTGATAAAACAAAGTAGTCAAAAAATTAAACAAGATAGAGAATATTTGAATAATACTAGCAACCATATTATTTTGCTTGACATTAATAAACATTTAACTTAACAAGTGGAACATACGCATATATATTCCTTTCCAGTGTACAGTGGATGTTCATCACAATAGAACATATACTTGTGACAACATGGATGGACCTAGAGGGTATTATGTTGAGTGAAATAAGTCAGACAAAGACAAATGTCATGATTTCACTTACATACGGAATCTAAAGAACAAAATAAACAACAATGACAAAAAATAAAACAGAAACAGACACATAGATACAGAGAACAAATTGATGGTTACCAGATAGGAGTTACAGGACTGGGTGAAAAAGGAGAAGGCATTAAGAAGTACAAATTGGTTATTACAAAATAGTCATGGGGATGTAAAGTTCAGCACAGGGAATATAGTCAATAATATGGTAATAACTATGTGTAGTGTCAGATGGGTACCAGATTAATCGGGGGGATCACTTCATAAATTATATAAATGTCTAACCAACATGCTGTACACCTGAAACTAGTGTAAAACAATATTAAATGTCAACTTTTATTGAAAAAAAGATAGAACATATACTGGGCCACGAAAAAAATTCTCAATAAATATGAAGAAAACTGATATATATCAGACTAAGTTTTCTTATCACAACAGAATTAAATTAGAAATGACTAACAATAATATTCCTAGGAAAGATGCAAACCCTCGTAAACAATACACTCTTAAATAACTTATGGGTCAAAGAAATAAGAAAGAAATTAGATAATTGAAAATATTTGAATTGGAAAATATCAGAATTTGTGGGAGGCAGTTAAGGTCATAAAACTTCATAACTTTAAATGCTTACATCTGTGAAGAAAAAAGATATGTCAATGACTTAATATTTCACCTTAAAAGCTAGAAAAAGAATAGCAAATCAAACTCAAATGAAGTAGAGGCAAGGAAAAAATAAAATTAGAAATGTAGGTATCAATGAAATAGGGGAAATAACTACAGTAGAGAAAAATGTAAAAAGTCATGAGTCAGTTCTTAGACAAAGACTAATTAAATTGATAACCTCCTAGCAAGAATGGCCCCAAAAGACTAGGAAAAACACAAATTACTAGTAACAGTGGGAAAAAATATGCAAGAGTCAAATCCTTGATATAATAAAAAATAAGGATGGACAATAATGAAACAGCTTTACACCTACAAATTCGACAGTATATTTGAAATGAACAAATTCCTTAGAAAAGCAAATTACCAATGTTGACACCAAAAGAAATAGATAATTTCATAATTATAAATCTATTAAAGAAAGTAAATCCATTGTTATAAATTTCCCTGCAAAGAAAGCACCAGATCCAGAAAATTTTTCTACAATTTTAAGGAAAATAGTTTATCCAAATTATTTCAGAAATTGGAAAAAAGAAACCCTCATTTATGGGTCCAAGATTTTCTTTATACCCAAACTGACAAGGCTGTTTAAAAAAAGTCACAGGCTATTTTTTTTCATAATCATAGATGCAAAAAATATAAACAGAATAATCGTATTGAATACAGCAATAAAGAAAAAGAAACTAATGAAAAAATATAGAAAGAAAAAGGAGCTTACTCCAGAATATAAAGTTAGTTTAATATTTGAAACTAAATTCATAAACAAAAGCAAAAAATTATGGTATAATCTCAATAGATGCAAAAATATTTATAAAATTCCACATTTATATATAAGGAAAAATAACTCCCTTAATCTTTGAAAGATTATGTACAAAAATCTACCAAGCATTTATAATGATAAATTACTGAAAATTTTTCTCGAAGTGTTCAGTATTAGATATGGTTGCCTACTAAATGTACTAGTAGTCCTAAGTATAAAACAAAACAAAAACAGACAAATAAAGTATAAGTTATAAGTATTGGAATGGGAGAATTGAAACTGTAATTATTCAAAGACAACTTGATTGATTATAAAGTCCAAAAGTCTCTACAGAAATATTATTTGAATTAATAAATATCTAGAATAAATATAGTAAAATATGTATAAGACTGCTCCACTCCCCCAAAAAAATCAAAAAGGAATTAAAGAAGATTTAATACATGGAAACCTATACCATATTCATAGCGTGGAAGAGTCAGTATTATAGAAATGTCAACCATCCTCTAATTGATCCACAGATTTAATTTAAGTGAATGAAATTAATGAGATTATTATAAAATCTATATGAAAATGAAAAGACCCAAGAATATCCAAGGTATTGGATTGAATTATTATAGTCCTATCTTTCCTTTTTACTTGCATACTGTGTTTTTTGTCCTATCTATCCTTTTTACCTGCATACCGTGTTTCCCCAAAAATAAGACCTAGCCAGACCATCAGCTCTAATGCGTCTTTTGGAGCAAAACTTAATATAAGACCCGGTCTTATTTTAATATAATATAATATTAAAATATAATATATAATATAATATAATACCGGATCTTATATAAGACTGGGTATCATATCATATCATATCATATCATATTATATCATATCATATCATACCGGGTCTTATATTAATTTTTGGTCCAAAAGACACATTAGAGCTGATAGTCTGGCTAGGTCTTATTTTCAGGAAAGCACGGTATATATATATAAAGCTATGTCTAGAATAAAGTTAATAAAAACAGAATAATTATTACTAGGTATTGGAACTGAGAATAATTTAAAAAAAACTTAGGAGTTCTCTTAGTATATGATTTACATAAAATATGACACTCATGCCAAAAACAAAAAAAATGAAACCAATTTATTTTAAAAAATAAATAAAATAAAATTCTATGTAAATAGGATAGTTTTAGAAGTCAGAATGACATCTCTCACACATCTCTCACACACACATATTGTTTAATGCAGTAAGGTAGGAAGCCTATTTGGCAATTTTACTACATATGCTGCTTTTCTTCATCCTAAAGATCAATAGGAAACATAGCAGCATGTGATGAAATAGCATAATGTAATTTATTTAAAAAACGATTCATAAAATTTTGGGCTTGTTGTGCTATTTTCTCCACAAAAGAGAAACAAATAAGGAGAACTCTCATGAACCCTGGAAGTTACCACAAAAGCATCTGTCACTTCAGGAAAGACAGTTAACCAACATCATGTGATTCTTTTTGCTAAATGTCTCTTGATCTTACTCAACTGAGTTCAAGAGGATCTTTATGTCCCTCATCAAAAGACCCAGAAATGTAAAAAGTTTAATAGAACCACAAGTAAGAGACCTTCCCTTTGTGTGACCTCTAACCTACCAGAGAATTCACTAGTGACTTGACAGAACTCTAATTCTCAAATTCTCATTTCTTCTTCCAAACTTCTTTACTAAGACTAGGGCTGTTATTAGAAAAAACAATATTAACCAGAGTCAAAAGTCTTATGTTAAAATCCTCTCTGCCCATCCTTGAGAAAATTAGTTATTAACACTGAGTCTCTATTCCTTTTGTAAAATGAAGTGAAACAGTGTAGAGGATTTGTATTAGTTTTCTGTTGCTGTGTAACCAATTACCTACTGCAAACAGAGGGACTGAAACAACACAAATTTAATCTCTCTCAGTTTCAATAGCTCACACATGACTGATTTCTCTGTTCAAGATCTCAAGGGCTAAAATTCAGGTGTCAGTTGGTTCTACGTTGCTCATCTGTGGTTCAAGGGCCTTTTCAGAGTACTTGGGCTGTTGGTAGCATTCACGTCCTTGCTGTCGTTGTTGAACTGAGGCCCCCATTTACCTACTAGCTGTAGGTGTGGGACCACTCTTCAGACCGAGAAGCTGTCCCCATTCCTTCCTATATATTCCCGGCATCTGCAAAGCCAGCAACTGAGAATTTCCCTCACATCAAATCCCTCTATTGCTGCTAATCTCTGTCTTCCGTATGGACCTCAAAGGCCCAGATTTAAAAGGTTCATGTGGTTAGGTTCCACCCACGCAGATAATCTTCCTTTTTTAACATCAGCAGTGCCATTTTACGTAATCTAATTAACAAAGTAAAATCTATGAGATTCACAGTCCCAGGGGTAATGTACAAAAATGTAAACCAGGGGTGCGCGTCTTGGAGGCCATTTTAGAAATCTACCCACTATGAGGTTGTTTTACAGATAAAATAAAATAACATGGAAAAACACACCTGAATAACTGGCCCTTAATAGGAGCCTAATAAATTGTGATTTAATCTGAATATAATAAGTGAGGGAGGAAAAACAAGTAAACTACTAACTAGTCATCTACTCAGCTGAACTGTAAGAAATTGCCATTTTTGTAGATCAAAAATAATAATGTATCAACAATTTCATGAGGTTCTATTTACCACATCTGCTCAATATCATATTTCACAAAACATTGAAGAAACACCTCTATGTTAATTTTTAGTCAGTAATTTTTTTATTTTATTTTATTTTATTTAGATTTTTATCTTGGGAAGGGGAACAGGACTTTATTGGGGAACAGTGTGTACTTCCTGGCCTTTTTTTTTTTTTTTCCAAGTCAAGTTGTTGTCCTTTCAGTCTTAGTTGTGGAGGGCGTAGCTCATCTCCAGGTCCAGTTGCCATTCTACTAGTTGCAGGGGGCACAGCCCACCATCCCTTGTGGGAGTCAAATTGAACTGGCAACCTTGTGGTTGAGAGCCCACTGGCCCATGTGGGAATCAAACCGGAAGCCTTCGGAGTTAGGAGCATGGAGCTCTAACCGCCTGAGCCACCCGGCCGGCCCTAGTCAGTAATTTTTTTAATCTCTTCTTTTATCCATTCATTCATTGGGTCATAAGCCTGGGTGGTATATAACATGTAGTATGTACTAGCCACTGAGCTGGGCAATTTAGAGCATGCAGAGAGGAACAAGGCAGCATCCCTAACCTTCAATGTTAGGATCTAATGAATCTGATTTTAACATTGCAGTTGATGTTAAACAAAGCTGCTTCTGACAGAGCTAAAAGAAGCAACATATACAGCAATTTCTTGTGTCTAACCCCCACATTGTTTATAATTCCATGACAAAAGCAAATGGAGAAGATAAATTTAGAAGAAACGCTGTGCTACACAAGTTCTGTGACAAATGGAGTTTACAGTCTTGGCAAGCAGCCCCCAAGGTTTTTCAGCGTTCACTGGCATCCTACTTTGGAAATACCTTTCTTAGTTTCTCAGCAACAGTTCAGATATGACAAACAATTATACTGTCTCCTTTTTTAGCTTCAAATAAAAGAGCACAGGCATATTTAAACATATATCTTCTGGCTTCTAAAATCCTCTTCCACGTGAAAACTTAATTTATGGCTCTGGGCACCTTACTAGAGGTCCCAAAAAGAGTTTTCAAAACTTTCCTGGAAACTTAAAAGCTCCCTTAGTAACATGAGTCAGAATGCTGTCCTTTCCCAATGTGTTTTTCATTATGTCATTGGTGAGAATGTGGGCAATATTTGCTACAAAGCAGTCTCTTTTTCTGCCCTGCGGATGAGGATGTGGTTGAGTTACATTGTGGTAAAAAGTCAATTCCCAAATCATTATTAACTTAACTGTTGATATGGTTAAAATAGTAAGACACATGATAGAAGATATCTTAGACACAATCCAGTCTAATCCCCATCATACTTGGAATTATTATTGCAATGTCCTTAAGCAGTTGACAATCTCTTCTTGAACCCTAGAATTGAAAGGGAATTCACTAGCAAAGCAGCATTGCTCAGACTTTCATTCGTCATTTCTAAGTTTAAAAATAGTTCTTTATAACTTCATCATTGTTGAATTTCTGCTATTTTGTATTGGTTGTAGAATGGCAAAAAGAGACTCTGCTACCCTCACCAGATACTCACAGATTAAATTCCAGATTTAATTAGCTAATGACACAAATAATTAACAGAAGCAAGGTGAATGACAAAAGTTAGAAATAATTTATCTTGCTGTGCCTTTTTCTAGGTCTCCCGTTCCCTAAAAAGGCAGAAACTGATAACACTTGAACAGTATAGGATAATGCCCAGTCTGAGAAAAAGTCTCATTTTCATTACCATGACGCTTTTCCACTCAGTGTTTACCATCTGCTGTGTGTGGAATAATGACATTCCCCCACTCCTGGATGGAGCCTGAGACTAAGTTAAGTTTCCTGGAAAAATGGACTTTAACATGAGATTACCCTGTATTATTTAGGGTCTTTTAGAGGAGAAAGTGAGGCAGAAGAGAAGGTCAGAATGATGTGAAAAGATATTGACTAGTCTGCTGACTTTGAAGATGGATAAAGGGGGTTAGCAGGCAAGGAATTTAGGTAGCCTTTAGAACCTGGAAAAGGCATGGAAATGGATTCTCCCCCAGAACCGTGAAAATGGAATGCAGCCTTGCAACACCTTGGTTTTAGTCAAGTGATGGTTTCAACAATGACTTGGTTTTAACTCCTATTGGACTGCTGACCTACAGAACTGTAAAACACTACATTAATGTTACTTTAAGCCACTGATTTTGTTGTAAGTTATTACAGCAGCAAATAAAAAACTAATACACGTTAGGTTGTTTTAGGGCTCTGAAATGAGGATTCATATAAAATGTTTTATTAGGAAGTGTTCCCAGGAAAAATTGTTTAGGGGAGTAGGAAAGTGGGATCAGGAAGGAAAGGAGGCCACACGAGGGAGCCACAGTAAGTCAAGTCCCTTGGAGGACTGGCTCAATTCCGTAGGGGAGCTCTTGAGACAGTATGGGTCTTTCCTAAGAATAGGGTAGCTCAACAAGGTATCTACCAAAAGAGTAGATCAGAAAATAAAAGTGAATTTCAAAAGCAGCTGTCAAGTGTTTTACTTAAATTGATTGAATATTATAATGAGGCTCCACAACCATACTTCTTTAATTTTTCTTTCCCCACATACAACTTCTAACTCTTCCTGACTTCAGCAACCCTGGGAAATGAGGTAGAGGGACCCCTGGTTGATCTTTGGCTCATGGCTCTCCTCCTTTTCCTCTCCTCCTGCGTCATAAAAACATACCAGAGCAGGAACTACCTGGGATCCCAGCAGAGGGTAAGAAACAGCATGTAAACCCATTGTCACATTTAGCAAGGAAGGATTATGGGAAAGAGCAAGAATATTCATCATTTATCATTTCTGCATATACTAATTTGTTTCTGTGGATTTGAGTTACCATCTTGAGTCATTTCCTTAGCCCAAGTCAGCTATGTTTCCACTCAGCTCCTTTGTGCTGCTAACGGCAAATATATGACATTTCTGAGTGTTACAGGCTTAACAATTTTCAGATACATATTCTTTTGTTTTATACAATGAATCTTTAAATTAGTTAAGAGAAGAAATATGCATTTATAGTCTCTTTCATAATTACCTCTATAGGTGTTTGCTTTTCAGTGTATAGATTTGAAAAAAAAATGATATCATTTGCTATTGCCTGAAAAACTTTAGTATTTCTTAAAGGTGGATCTGTGAATACTAATTTTTCCACTTTTAATTTATCTTCTAATGTCTTTTTTTCTACTTTCATTTTTGAAAGGTAACTTTGCTACTTATAGGTTTCTTGGTTAGCAGATTTTGTTTTCAGGTTTGTTTTGAAAACTTTGGATATCTTATTCCAATGTTTTTTGGCCTCCATTGTTTTTGATGCAAATTTACTTGTTAATTTTATTGGGGTAACTGTAAACAATGAGTAATTTTTCTCTTGCTGTTTTAAAGATTTTTCTCTTTGCTTTTGGCTTTTAGCATTTTTACTATGATTTATCTGTTTGTGGATCTCTTTGCATTTATCCTACGGAGTTTGTTGAGCTTTGTAGATGTATAATGTTTTCCAATAAATTTAGCAAGTTTTCAAGTATTATTTCTTCAAATACTTTTTTTTTTTCTCTTTTCTCTTTCTCCTCTCCTTCTGGTATTCATATTAAGTGTATGTGGGTGTAGTTAGCAGTATCTCACATTCTCTGAATATCTGTTTTTCTTCATTCTTTTTTTCCCTCTGCTCTTCAGATTGCATAATCTTTATAAAGCTACATTCAAATTTGCTAATTATTGCTCCTGCTGGTTCAAATCTGTTGCTGAGTCCATCCAGTGAATTTTTCATTTCAGTTACTGATATTTTCAACTCCAGAATTTCCTTTTTATCCTGTTTTATCATTTCTATCTCCTTATTGATAGTCTCTGTTGGTTGCAACATTGTCATTATGTATTCCTTTACTTCTGTAATCATGGTTTCCTTTAGTTCCTTGAATATATGTACAGAGGATGCCAAAAATTGTATACACCTTTTAAGAAAGAGAAAAACAGTATTAAAATTACGCTGATGGTAACCACTTTGAGCAACTCTTGTAATTGCAGATGTCAAATGTGACTTGTATTCAGCTTTTCTTATCGGTATATATTGAATATTACAATTTTAATACAGTTTTCCTTTCTTAAAATGTATATATAAATTTTTGGCACCCTCTGTATAATGGCTACTTTGAAGTTTTTGTTAAATCTGACATCTAGTCATTAACACAGTTTGCTTTTCCTTCCCCCCCAATGTATGGGTCACTCGTTCTGGTTTCTTTGCCTGTCTCACACATTTTTGTTGGAAATGAACTTGTAGATAATACATTACAGCAACTCCAGTACGGGTCACAATCCTCCAGGAGTTGTTACTGTTATTGCTTTTTTTATTTGTTTAATGATTAACTGGACTATTTTAATAAAGTGTATCACCCACCCACCATTTTGTGAAGCTTCTGATATTGCCTGGGATAGCCCACCCAGGGATGACAGTAGTTTAGCAGGACTCTCTTTGTCTCTTTTTCTGCCTACACCTAGCTGTCAAACTACAATAATTGCCAGCTAATTGCATTATTATTTTCAGTAACGTCCTGGAGGAGGATCCTATCCAATCTGTTCCTTTGAAGAGATAGCTCTCGAGGTCAGTGTTAGAGATTTGTTCTGGCCCAGAGGTGCTCCTCCCAGCTATCTCTGTCCCTGTCTCTCTCTGCAAAACTAGTTAGACAACACTTTTGCCTCTATCCCCCAATGAAACTATCGATTGCCTACCACTTTTGTGTCACTACAATCTCCCCCACTGTTTTTGTGAGCACACTTAGGCTTAAATTTCTCCACACTCCTTTGTAAATGAAGTCAGATCCTTTGGGAAGAGATTCAGAACTCTCTAATATATAGCCTGATTCTCACTCTAGGCAAAATATATTAGCCATAGTTCTGAAGCTAGGTGTGGGGACAATGGTAAATCTCTCCTGAGACATACTGCTTTAGGGCTGAGTGGAAGGGAGCAAATATGGCCTCACATCTTCTCAGCTTGCCTCTGTCATCATGGAACCCCCATCTCAAAAGCAAGGAATATGACAGGCTTCAGGCTTCTCAGTGATGCTATAGAGTCTCTGTCCTATGGATAGTGGCTGAGTGGAAGAAAAGAGCCCCCACCTGTCAGTCACACTTGCCCAGAACTTAGGTCCAGCAACGGAAAGCTGGAAGCAGGATCAGAAATGCTATTGTCCTGCCTGTCCCAGAAAAATAGCCCTCTGACTTAGAGCTAGAATGAGAGAGAGCCCTGTGTTCTTGGCCACTCAAGTCTGGAATGGAGTTTCCATCTTGCTGAGATGGAAGAGTAAAGGAAGTAATGGGTCTTGATTCAAGTACCACCAAATCTCACTGTTCTTGCTAAATTTTAGTAGATTTTCTTGAATAAATATTTCTTCATTTGTTGTATGCCCTCAGATCCATTTCCAGAGACTTTAAGTGGTTGTTTTTAAATAGTGTTTATTAGTTTTGCTGGGAAGCATGTCCATGGAATTCTTCACACTGTGATACTGTAGGTACAACCTCCATATTATCTTGTTCTATTTTTGAAAATTTTGAAATACTTTAGAAGAAAACCTCTGTGAATTAAATATTATCATCCTAATTTTACAGATAGGAAAATTGTTCTTATTCCACATCACAATTCATGATAAGAGAAGATTTGAATAGAATCCTTGAAAATGCAGATTTCAAAGCTCCTTCTCTTAACATATTATACTAACTACTTTAATAGCAAAGAGGAGATGTAGAAGAGAAATAATTACTTCAAAAGAACCCTGCGATAACTTATTTCAGGTTTTGGAATACAGGTTCCTATTATAGAAGGTATCTTAGAGAGCAGTTCCCCTGTGTTGTTTTATATTCTGAGTACTTAGTGAGTATCTGCTAATAGGCATTACTTACTGTGTTTCCCCGAAAATAAGACCTAGCTGGACAATCAGCTCTAATGCGTCTTTTGGAGCAAAAATTAATATAAGACCCGGTGTTTATGTTATGTTATGTTATGTTATGTTATGTTATGTTATATTATGTTATGTTATTTTATACCGGGTCTTATATTATAGTAAAATAAGACCAGGTCTTATATTAATTTTTGCTCCAAAAGACACATGAGCTGATTGTCCGGCTAGGTCTTATTTTCAGGGAAATAGGGTATCAACCTCTAATGCTTCAGACAATAGTAAAAACACAGATAAATAAGCCACCAGCTTGCGAGTACTATGTCACTGCTTAAAACTTGGCCACTTTTTATTTTTTGTAAATTTTCATGAAAATTTTAATTAAGCTAGATAACAAAATTAAATTAATGATTATTTACTTAATGTATAATTATAACTACTGTTTTCTAGATAATTATGAGAGTATATATTTCATATATGATATATTTCATGTATTAAAATATATAATCATGCATAATTATGATTAGTCATATAACGTAAGCATTCTGAGCTAAGGTTGATGTATTTCTTTAAATTTTGATAAAACTGTTTTAAGTAATAATTTCAAATAGTTATAAGAATTTTTGGTTTTACTTTAACGGTTTAATTTTTTGAGTAGTATATATAAGGTATGGAAGCTTTGTTGTTTTTTTGAAGAAACTAAATACATTTATATGGATATGGTCTATACATTTGGTGACTTAGGTAAATTGGATCCTACAAGCTGATGGCAGTTATTAAAATTACTAGCATAACGCCTAAGAAAGTGTTTGTGCAAATGTAATACCCAGAAGATATGTAACAGAAATTCTTAGAGCTCTCCTTACAAATGTAGATCTCTATGCCCCACCCCACTGCCTTCCAATTAGAATCTCTGGCAATGTGGCCCAGGAATCTATAGTTTTTTAATCATGCTTTCCCAGATGATTCTTACACACACTAATATTTGAGAACCATGGGTCAAACAAATCAAATCTTAGTAAATATACCCTAAACATGCAACATATTCCCCAAATATCAAATATTATAGAGGAATAAAGCAAACCTCTGAAGAAGATATAAGAGCAGAAGTAAATTATATATCATTTAAAAATGGTATAAGTAAATTACAAACCACATATACATACAATCAGAAAAAAAATTAAAAATATGAATACTTTTACTTTTGTGCATGAATAGGCATAACTATAGTCCCTCAATCAGTCTGGGCATATGATACAGTAAGTAGTTTAAGTCTGATATTTCAGTTTTAACAGTGGACCTATAAAGGGGATGAAGAGCAAAAAAATAAAAAATTGATTTCTCCTTTTTTTATGTTAGGTTAAATGGGTTATGGCATAATGAAGAACTAGAATTTCATCAAAGGTCATTTAAAGCAAAGCACTGTAATTATTCACTTTTTACAGATACTAATTATATGTTCTCTCATGCTTTTCAGTACTGCAGAATGAAACTGCTCTTCATTTTCATGCCAAAACATCTTCACAAAAGTTGTTGCAGATTATTTTCAATACCTTTTGCTCAGCCATTTGGCATCATCACTATTCAGGCAACAATGTTCATATGGTAATAGTTAAATTTGTTTTTCACTAGGGCCCTCTCATCCACATTTTTCATTTTCAGCCTGCACATGCTGAACTCTAAAAAGTGTTCTAACTATTTCATTTGAATATGGGTATTTCTAATTCAATTAATATCAGATATGTTGCCAATTTTTTTTTGCTTCTAGACGAGTGGGCCTTACTCTATTTAAGATTCTTTTGATCTTATTTTTCAGGTTACAGTTAGTCAGGCAGACTTGGTTCTGAACTCCTACTCTGCCTCTTGCTAGCTGCATGACATTAGGAGAGTGCTAACGTTTTTGAAACTCCCTTTCCTCATCTCTAAAATGAAATAACACTTTGCAGTGCGGTCAAGATTAAAGAAGTTGATTGAGATAAAGCATGGAGCACACCACTTGGCACATACTAATTGGTTATTACTATTGCCTAACAAATAACACAAAAACTATGAAAGCAAATGTTTCACTTTGCTCCTCATTGTATAAGTTAATAATTTAAGAAAGCGTTGTCTATATCACTCATTCTGAAGGTCTGTGATATGGTTGCCCTCAGATGTTGGCGGGACTGCAGTCATCTGAAAGTCTGAATGGGCTGATGTCAAAGATGTTTCTCTCAAATGCTGACACATGGAGTTGTTTGTATGCTGGTAGCTTAGATGGGCTATTAACTAGAGTGTCTACTTGTGTGTTCTCCAGCTTACCATGTTTCCCCCAAAATAAGACTGGGTCTTATATTAAGTTCTGTTCCAAAAGATGTGTTAGAGCTTATGTTCAGGGGATGTCCTCCTGAAAAATCATGCTAGGGCTTGTTTTCCAGTTAGGCTTTATTTTCGGGGAAACACAGGAGTAGTCTCAGGATAATCAGAGTACGTGGTTTCTTACTCTCCTCAGAGTGAGCTTCCTAAGAGAGACAGATAGAAGTCTCATTGTCTTTTCTGGTCTGACCCGGAAGTTACATAGTTCACATCTACTACATTTTGTGAATTATAAGAAAGTCACTAAAGCCAGTCCATATTTAAAGGGAGGGAACTTCAGACCCCAAATCTTGATAGGAAGAAGTTTAAATAATTTCTTTTAAAAACACTTACAGAGATATGTAGTGTATGTAATTTAATTTTCTCTAAAGTCTTTACATGTTATATGAGGAGTATATAGTATATTGAAGATACATGTTTTATGTTACATATAATTTATATATAAATTCTTCTAATATTTATATCCATTGATTGATCAATGGATGTAAATACTAGAAGAATTCACTTACAGCTGTCAAGTTTTATACTAGACTATTAAAAGATTAGTATCTCTTCCAGATGATTAATTTTTTAAACTTAAGTATTTAATTATAGACAAAGGTACTAACTAGAAGATTTAAGATCTGTAGCAACTTAAGTGTTCTATGAACCCACATTCTGAAAAGAAAACATAATAAAGAAACTTAAATTATAACTCCATTCAGATATTGGCTGCCAAAAGAGAAAACTGAAAATACTTTGTAAGCAGTCCTATCATGTATCATGTATGTTCTTTCTGGTCAGTCATGTCATTGCATTACTTCTATGAAATCTTTCTGTTTAAAAGAGTGAGTTCATATGTTAATTTCCAAGTTTTATTTGTGCACTAGTGTTCTGATACCCTAATTCTCCATGGCATTGCCACAGTCATCAGTAAACCACACAGGCTGAAAATAGACCTACTGTATTTCCCCGAAAATAAGGTCTAACCGGAAAATAAGACCTAGCATGATTTTTCAGGATGCTCGTAATATAAGTCCTACCCCCAAAATAAGCCTCAGTTAAGATTGTCAGCCAGATGGATGCATTTAGTACGTCTGCTGCAACACACGACAGACGTATTCAATTATAAAATAATAGTATTAATATATAATTAAATATAAATAAATACTATTATTGACATTAATACTTAAATTAAATAATATAAATTACAATTAAGTATTTGTAAATACCCAAGCAGGCGCCTTTGGATGAGAGGTAAATGCCTATATAAACAGATGAACTTGAGACTTATTGCCAAATGACCAATCTGAGTATAAATATAATGTACGAATCACGTGCGCACTTGATAATGAATGAATGTGATTGTGTGTTGTCATGCAGCAGCCTACCCATCTGTCCCCTCGTACCTGCCCCTAAAGAAAGGAGAGTCTGTGAGACTAATCCTTTTAGGGACTTTGCTTCACCTTTGTGCTTACACCTTACAGTTACGTCTCCTGTTACACCTTACGTCTCCCTGTTTGGCCCCAGAGGATGGCTGGTTAGCCAATGACGAGTAAGATTCCCCACGCAGGGGACAACTCAAGCCAAGCACAGTCAAGTGGGGACCAGCAGGAGAACCTACGGGGTTGATAGAGGTGGGCATAGCCCTCCACCTTCCCCCCGTTAAGGAGAGCTTATGCCTTTGTGGCTGCATTCCTTCCCACAACCTGCTTGGGAAGAGATTCATCTTCCCAATATTTAAAGAGAATAATAACATCAGTTCTCCATCTATCCATTTCAGTAGGTTTAAGCATAAAGGTCCAGCTTCCTGCAGGCAGAGTTAATTAGTTCAAATCAGTTTCTTTGTATAATGTGTGAGATTCACAGACCTTGGAGAAAACAATGTTGCTTTCTTGTGTGTGCATCAATGAAAGCCACAGGACTGCCCCATTCAGGGCTCTCAGTCCTTTGAGGCTGTGAGACCCTTGGCCCATTTCATAACTTTCTTGATTTCTGTTTCTTACTTTCTTAACCCTCCACCGCCCCTTCTCGTTTGCTCACTGCCTGTGTTGTGCTGGACACGACGGTTGTGTCTAATATGAATCTTCATAATTCAATATGTTGCGTATTATAATGAATGTACTTAATGCACTTGTGTGAAATAAAGAAATATTTTCTGAATTTTGGTACCTGGAATTTTTCATCCCTTTTGTGTGGACCATCATTTTTAACTGTCCTCATGTTAGTTGCCACTCCTGTCTCATAAGTCTTCAATTAACACTTGATTTAATGGTAGATTTAAAGAGAATAATATTTTGACCCCCAGACAAGATTAGTGCAAAAGGCAAAAGCTACTCCATCGAGTACAAGAAAAGAATCATGGAGGACTCCCGGGGCAATAATCTTATGGCTTTCTGCAAAGAGAAGAAGTTGGATCTCCAAATGGTTCGAAAATGGCAAGCAGAGTACGATAACCTCAGTCAACAGGTGGACAAGGAAAATGCTAAGAAGCCCAAGTATGGATCAGGTGAGAAATCATTATTTCCTGAGCTGGAAGATATCATCTGTGAATGGATTGCTGACAGGAGAGCAAAGGCTTTGGTTGTGTGCAGGGCTGATATTCAAGCATTTGCCCTTGCAATGGCACCACAGTTAGAAATATTCCCAGAAGAATTCAAAGCTTCACAACACTGGCTGGATGGCTTCCTTCAGCGATATGAACTGTCTCTAATGTCAACAACACTGTTCAAGCTAAAAGCTACTGAAGTTATTAAACGTGCACTTGCATTCAAGTCCTTTATTGATGGCATCAACTTTTGTAAATACCAACTCTCTAACCTCATTGCTATAGATGAAACTGTAGTGTTTATGGGCCAACGATCTCAAACAACAATTAATCAGAGGGATGCCTCATCAATCTACATTCTCTCCAGTGGTTATGAAAGTGCACGTGTTACCTGTGTTTGGCAACACGTATCTGATACAGGTAACAGATACGTGTACCTGTATCTGGATGGAAAGAAAGCCCCACTTCTAATCATCATTAAGGGCAAGAAAGATAAGGTTGAATGTGTTTCAAGCATTTATGTTCTTGAAAACAAAAAAGCCTGGTGCACACAAGTAGTTATAAGGAAGTGGGTCAACTTAATGGTGCCACTTGTTTTGTGAGGTGGCCAAGGAGGTCTTCTGGTCTGGGATTCAGCCAGCACTCACCGTGCTAAAGACATGGAGAACTTCCTTGCAGAGAAAAGAATAGATCAAATAATGATTCCTGTAGGAATGACTACCTATCTGCAGACTCTTGATATTGCAATAAACAAGTCATTCATGGATCATTTGCACGTGGAAATCATTGACTACATTGAAAATAGAGTGGAGAGATATCAGCGTGGAAACTTTGTGAAGCCTACCCTGCAAGAGGTCGTGACTTGGGTGAAGAATCCATGGGATAAAATCATTGACAGCTGTACTGCCAATGCGCTACGAGCAGGCTACGTGGACCGGAAGTGCTCGTTTAAGGCGAGCTCTATTGCTGAACATGAGAGATTGGGGTCAATGGTTCTACACGAGATGGAGTCGCAAGAAACTCAAGCTGGAATTCAGGGTTTGGAGAGTTATGACGATGTTCCAGAAGAAGATGACATGACTGTATTTGAATAAATGTAGATTTTTATACATGAATAAATGAATAAATGTAGATTGTGGTACATGAATAAATGTACATTAATAAATGAATAAATGTAGATTGTTGCACATGAAAAAATAAGACATCCCCTGAAAATAAGCCCTACTGTGTCTTTTGGAGCAAAAATTAATATAACCCAGTCTTATTTGCAGGGAAATATGGTAGATAAGATTCTTGAGGATAAGTGAAAAATTTCTAGCTAAGAATTTAGCTCTCTTGCATCTGATGATTAAAAACATGGTATTTAGGGTTGGAACCTTACCTGGAATAGCAGATGAGTATGGGGCGGGTGCTTCCCATCACGATGAACCAAACCACAAGGTCCAGTGGGCACAGGAGCAGGCCTGTGTATGACTGGGTACAGTGTTTCATTCAGGTTCAGACTTGAGCAGATTTAGAAAGAACAAGCAAATTACATGACAGACTCCCATGGAAATCACCTCTGCCATTCCTTCAAATCATACCTTCTTGAGGTTGACTACACTGGCATTGCTGAGATTCACTACCCAGACTTCCCTTTAGGATTTTCCCCCATCTGGTATAACAGCCAGCCCTCAGCTGTCAGCCCTCCTGTGGATTGCTCAGCTGCAAAGAGCCTTCTTGCCTAAGATCACTCCTCTCCTGGAGCAGCCTACATTCAAGGACCAATAGAAAAGTCATATAAAGTTCTGGACCTCTTGTCCCAACTCAGGCCAGCGCTCAGGGTCTTCTAGTCTTCAGATTTCTCTGCGTGGCTGTGGGGACAGAGTCCCAGAAAGCAGTTTCCAGGCTCTCGGCCTCACATAGAAAGGTGCTGGCTCGGGTAGTAAATGGCCATCAACTGTGATCAGATGGCCAGCAGCTGTGGCTAGTTGGCCGTCAGCTGTAACCCGTAAGCCATTGGCCACTAATGCAACGGCTGTGGTTACGCTAGCAGAAAGGAATGGGAGCTAGCAAGAAGATGGTGGCTGGCAAGCGCAGACTGCTGTTAGGCAGATTATGTAGATCCTGCTTCCTGTGTCTCCAGCCCAGCCGCCAGCGAGAATATATTGGTTTGACTACCCTATCTATGGCTCCGTGGGTGTTCCTGTTTGGCCTTACCGTGTCCTGCGTTCTTGGGCGGGGAGTGGGAGCTGAGACCCTGCACGACAAATGGCGCAGCGAGCAGGGTCCCCTGCACGACAGTGGCTGGCTGAGGCATTCCATTTAAACTGCATCACTACTCTCTCTGCCCAATCCTCCCTTCTCCCTTTTCGTTCCACAGATATTGTTCTCAAGAGCACACTTTAATAAACCTCTTGCATGTTAAATCTCTTCAACAGAATCTGCTTCCTAGGAAACCCAACCTGAAACAATTATGATCAACTGAGGAGGAAAAAGTCAGGTCTGGTCCACAGATGGGAAGATGTAATACACTGGGATTAGCCAGAAATGTACTGCTGCCATACTACAGCCTCACTCAGAGGTGGCCCCAAGACCGTGGTGAAGGAAATTCTTTCAGTGTTCAAAACTGTGAGTAGTACAGTTTATTGTTTACCATGTGTGGAGAGAAGAGGGGTTTGATATAAGAATACACATTGACCACTGTGCCTGACGGAACAACAATCAAAGATCAGAGGGAAGAAAGTCTGAAAAGTGGCAAGTAGATGGCACAATGAAAGTGGGCTTAGAATACGCAAATATTCATATCTCACGTTAATGCCCACTGAGGAGCATCCATCACAAAAGAGTCACTCAGCCACCAACTGCACAAGACGATCCATCCTGTGAGTGTCAATCATCTGATTTACTCAACTCAGTGGTGCTGACACAATGAGTTATGAATGCATTGTGTTGGGGATAGAGACTATATATGCGTGGACTATATAGCCTGGGCTTTCTCTCATTAAGAATGATCTAGCTGCTGCCAGTACTGAATGCCCCACCACCAGCAGCAATGTGGCACCATCCCTGAGGAGAATAGCCAACCGTCTGACTTCAGTTTCATTACACTGGACCTCTTCCATCCTGTATCATCCTTACCAGACTGACACCTGGGTATTCCTCTTATAATCTATAGAGTCATCTCTGGCACTACTATTCGAGTATTTACCTAATGCCTGACCCACTGACATGGTATCACATATTACACCATTGTGGGGACAAAGCCCCAAAAAACAGTTTCCAGGCTCTCGGCCTCACATAGAAAGGTGCTGGCTCGGGTAGTAAATGGCCATCAACTGTGATGGCCAGCAGCTGTGGCTAGTTGGCTGTCAGCTATAACCCGTAAGCCATTGGCCACTAATATAATGGCTGTGGCTACGCTAGCAAAATAAATGGGGTCTAGCAAGAAGATGGTGGCTGGCAAGCGCGGACTGCTGTTAGGCAGATTATGTAGATCCTGCTTCCTGTGTCTCCAGCCCAGCCGCCAGCGAGAATATATTGGTTTGACTCCCCTATCTATGGCTCCGTGGGTGTTCCTTTTAGGCCTTACTGTGTCCTGCGTTCTTATGTGGGGAGCGGGACCAGAGACCCCGCCTGACACCCAGCTCGACAACCATCTTATATTAACAGATTGTTTCTTGTTTTTGTATTTTGCACTTTAAGATGCATCATACACGTTTGTTACAATTCACTGATAGCATGAAACACTGCGCACGTTCTCCTTAGCCCTGAGGCCTGTCTCTGCAGAATGAGTGGTCATAGTTTTGTGGGCAGCTCCTCCTTCTCACTGGGACCAGTGTTAAGGCAGCCTCCTCTTCTGAGGAGTCTATAAAAGAAGCCTCTCTTATGTCTGAGAACTGGGGGACCTGTTTTCTCATCTAGATCTAATGCCACATTTGCCTCATTTTCATGTTCACTGATGTCGTTGAAACAGTCAGAGTCAATCGTCTCATTCTGCCAGGGAACGGAGACACATCCCATTACAAATTGAGAGGAGTAGAAGGTGTCCTCTGTGGTGTCCAGGTGGACTCCTCTCCCGTGAAGAACTGCTTAGACTCCAAGACAGTCTTACAGTAAACTGCATGCGGATCGGGACAGCCTCCCAAAGTTAATATCCTTGAGCACAGGGTACTGCTTTACTCCAGCTGCTGCACAGACCTCGCAGTTCTGGATTCTTGGTGAGTAACTGTAGCCCTCACTGTCCACGTTCCAGCAGCAGCACAGACCTACATTTTTTCCCTCTTCAGACTTGCTGTGTTGTGCCTGCCCCAGGGCCTGCACACACATTTTGCGCGCGCTCTCTCTCTCTCTCTCTCTCTCTCTCTCTCTCTCTTTTGGAAGTTCAAGTGTTCTTCTTGAAAGTTGAAAAAATATACCATATTATATTATTGCAAAAATTCACGGGTACATAACATTTTGCAACTGGTGAGAAGGCAATAAAAAGTTGAGTTTTAAAACTCATTACTATGAATTACTTTCATAGTACTTTACAAATTCAGAATTGTTTTGTTTGTTTTTAAAGTTTATTGGGGTGACAATTGTTACTAAATTTACGTAGATTTCAGGTGTACAATTCTGTAATACATCATCTATATCTCACATTGTGTGTTCACCACCCAGAGTCAGTTCTCCTTCCATCACCATATATTAGATCCCATTTACCCTCATCTAGAGCCCTTGATCCCCTCTTACCCTCTGGTAACCCTTAAACTATTGTCTATGTCTATGAATTTTTGTTCCTTCATTTGTTTGTCTTGTTCTTTTGTTCTTTTTAGTTTTATACACTACATATCAGTGAAATCATATGGTTCTCTACTTTTTCTGTCTGACTTATTTCGCTTAGTGTTATTCGCCGTTAAGAAAAGATGAAATAGTACCGTTTGTGACAACATGGGTGGATCTTGAGATTATAATGCTAAACAAATTCAGAATTGCAAACTGCATTTTCTTTTTCTAAATTACCCATAGTACTCAAGATTCCTGAAGCTAAAGTCGACCATTCCAGAAGGAGGATGGGGAGGAATAGGTAGCAGACATCAGGGATTTCCATTTCTTTTCCGATGCCCATGTATTTTGGGGCATCAGCTTGACTGTAACTATAATCAAAGTCAGCCCTTCACTAATCTGGATGGCTCTGATAGCAAACATCCCTATCCTGGGATTGCCGTTAACCATCATAACTTCTGCATAGCAATTTGGATGTACAGAATGAATTGCAAAACAAATTTTGTTCCCTTTGTGGGTTGCACCCACCACAAACTCATTTGAGTAGGAGGCTGTACATATCTTTATCATATATACCTTCCCTCTTGTGTATGCTTTATCTCAGCAAGAACAGACCACTTTTATAACAAAAGAGATATAAGAATGGGTACATAACCGCAGAATCCATTAGTCTCATTACACGCCTCATCAGTCAGAAGCAGCAAGCCTGAGCCCAATAGCTAACTAAAGAATAGCATAGTAGGAAGGCATGGCAAAGGCACAAGCTCAGGTACATCATCCTGTGAGGACGGCATGCAGTCCTCCAAAATGTGGTTTATATTTGGAATCAATGGCCTGGTTCTGATTCTGTGTCCCAAATAGATACCTTGTTTCCCCGAAAATAAGACCTAATTGGAAAATAAGCCCTAGCATGATTTTTCAAGATGATGTCCCCTGAACCTAAGCCCTAATGTGTCTTTTGGAGCAAAAAATAATATAGAATCTGGTCTTATTTTCAGGGAAACATGGTAGAATATACAAGTCCAGGAAACAAGGGTAGAAGTGGGGTATGTGCTTCTCACCATCACTTCCAGGCTCCCACTTTCAGAATTTATGCTTCCTGTCACCATCACTTTAGGTCATATTAGAAGTTCTGTTTCCCAGGATGGAATACTTCCATCAGGGCACACTGTAAGCATTTTAGAGTACCTGAAGCTCCAACTACATCTGCTCAAGTTGGGCTCTTCACGCCATGGACAGCAAACAAAGAGTTAACTATATTGCAGATAATCATTGCCTTTAATTCCCATGGAGAGTTAGGATTGCTGCTACACTTTGGGGTCAGGGAGAAATATATTTGAAGAAGAGAAGGCTCACAGGGTTGTCTCTGGTGCTTCTGTACTGAGTAGTACTTGAGAATCAGCTGTTATAGCAAGCACAGCCCCATAAGGGTAAGGCAACTAAGATAAGGGTAAGACCCCAGTGATAAAGTTCTGGGGTCATCATTCTGGTCAATAACTAGACCATCTTATTAGCCAAATACAATGGAAATTCAAAGTGGATGGTAGAGGAGAGAAAAATTGATTATGACCTCAGGACTAGCTCTAGCAGTGAGGATTGTAGCTCATTCACTAACTCTCTGTGATTAAGTTCTTGTAAGTTTGGCCACTACCTTCAAAGGGACACTGTAATGGGAATGAGAGAAACTGAGAAGTGTTAGCCTGTGCCCCACATCTTCTCCACTTTCTACTCCAGGCCTGCTGGGGTGACCAGTTCTTGGAGGGCTGCACCCACAGGTGCAACCTGACAGCAGTAGACTCAGACCTGTGTTAAGGATCCCTCAATTCCTGCCTGAGTTTTTGTCCCTCAATTCAGGCTTGTTTGGTTTTCATGTTCAAGCACCTCCAGGCCATCTGTGAGAATCATTAGCACTGCAAAGGAGTAAATGTCAGGGAGTCCTCCCTTGACCAATGGGAAACAGAAGCTAAAGGATTGATGTCCACCCTTTTGATACCCAGTTGGTCAATGCTGAAACACATACCATAAAGCTCTTCAGAAAGAACCACAGAATCGAGCACCATTACTGCGGCCAACTCAGTAATGCATCCTTCCATTCGCTTTTCCTCCTTCCTGTTCAATCCTCCACCACTTCTTACCTTCCAGTGTCACTTGCTTCTTGCTTTCCAGCTATTCTTGAATAAACTACCTATACAGAAGGCTTTGTCTTAGAATCTGCCTTCAGGGAGTATCTAAGACAAATGCCTATTAGGGAATCTAAGGTTGTCATAAGCCAGAAAGGAACAACTTCTGAAACATAAAAATGTTAATGAGTTCAGGGAATTATATTTCTACACAGAGACCTGGGAAACTTTACTTGTTTATTAGATCAGGACTTACTTCAATTAAATTATATTTGTAGCTTGTAGGAAACTAATTGTAGGGGCATTTAATTCTCTTTACATCTGATTCTAAGCCTGGAAACTATTCTTATGTCCAGGTCTATAAAAATCCAGCCCATGGTGTATCCAAGGCTGGAAGGACTTCAACCTGACACTCCCATTTATGTCACTGGGGTAGGTACATGAAGCTCCAAAGACAATGCTTGGCTGGCCTTTAAACAAAGGGAGGTCTCCATGCTGGGCAGACAGGCACTGACGCATGTCTTCTTTTCCAATTTCAAAACACTTTCCAATCATCTCTGAACATTTCTCAATAAAGCTGGAGAATCTAGTGCCCTAAAACATAGTAAACAAGATGAGTTTGATGTTTACAAACATTGTTTTTAACTTCCTGTGCATGGCACATTTTTTAAGCATTCCACATTAGTATACAAATGTCTCCATGGTTTCTTTTGAATAAACAAATTTACAAACATCAAGGACTCTAGATTGGATTATTAGACTTAAAGATTAGAAAAAATATATAATGCAAATATGATTATCAACACATTTTAATTATCTTTTAATTATGAAAGTTTCAGATTTGTCACAAATCAAATGTCATCTTGCTTGAAAATTAAACCTGGATATTTTTAACTTGGAAATTGAAAAACTACCTCTCCCTAAAATTATATATGACTCCCTTACCAAGCAAATTTGGAAGGTGCTGAATTTTTTGTACATTTTCAAATCAGATGGTAATGATAACTATGTGAAGTTAATAGTCAGAAGTTATACGTTATCTTCAAACATACAATTTATAATTTAAAAATGACTGTATTCTTGACTAACCTGAATTTAAATGAATAATGATGGTGATGATAAAGATTATTATAGCTAACACTTGCTGGGCACTTTCTACGTCCCAGCATTTTGCTAAGCACTTTACATATATTATTCCGTTTCATTCTGAAACAACTGTAACAGGTAGATGCTAATACTATCTCCATTTTGTAGCTGTAATTATAGAGAGGTATAGAGAGACTTAAAAGTTCCACAATAATGCCCAGCTTGTAAATCATGAAGCCGCAATGAAATCCATTCAGAAACAAAATAGAAAGCAAACAATCACTTCAGATCTTTCTGAAATATGCATTAGTGATAGTCTTTCAATTTAGAGGAATGAGATAAGATTAAATAACAAGTGATACTCTCTTACAATAATTTCAGTTCATATTATGGATCTATAGGCAGTTCTGAAAAGTCATTTTAGAAATTGAGACTTTTTTTTTTACAAAAATGAGTCATAATGTGGCCAGTGAAAGGATCTTTAAAATATGTATTTCAATTATGAAAATACAGTGGGACTCTATATTTGCTGTGGGACTTCATGCCCTATTGCTATATCAAGAGCATCTGTTCTTAGGCTTTAGTAAACGTGTCTGTCATCACATTACCAAATGCTAAAAAAGATACAAAACTTTTAGCCTCATTACAGACATCTTTTGCCCTGCAGTGTGGTCAGGCCACTCAACTCGCATTTTGTTTCTCTCTTCTCACACTGCCCTTGTGTTTGATAAGAAGTGCCCTCAAGACCCTTAAGTTTACTTAGTGAAGGGGATTTCTGGACCCTCTATAGAAACCTTGAGGTTTTTCCCAATCGTCCCTTCCCAGCTAATCCCTCTCCCCTTGGCCGGGTTCCGAGGATGATGCAAGGCTGTGAAATTAGACTGTGCTTAGGATCCAGCTGAGGGGAAATCATGCTGGAAAGGTCACAGAAACATCCACATAAACAGAGGGGTGACTTGACTGGCTCTGGGGTAACAGGGTTAGAGGTTGTCCTTCAGAGAGGAACACACAAATAACACTCAACATGTTCTGTTCCAGAAATGTTTCCCTTTCATTTATACAACATTGGGAAGTGCCTTTGACATGTTTTTTCTCTCTTGTGAACATGATTCAATGTCTCTCAGTAAATTATTTCACCAAGTGATGAATCTTATTGTACTGTATTCAAAGCAGGCCCTAAGCACAAATATGAAGCCAGTCAGATTCATCTAGGGAAGCCTCCTTCCTTTGACATCTTCAAACACCATTGTCTTTTCTTTTTCTGTTAGAGTTTCAATGTCCTTAAACTGCACTCATCTGAGATTAATGTGCCATGTCTTAGTCTGATCTCCCTCATGGCTTAATGTTCTAAATCTTCTCACAACCAAAATTTGTATGTGCACTGTCCCTTCCTTCTCTCTCTATAACCTCAGGAACTGTAGTCTTTAATTAGCATTTAGTTCTCAATAGGAATTCATGTGAAAGCTTGTCTAGAAATAATCTCCTATGCCAAAAGCAAAGGTAACAGAATTTGAAGCCACATCTGACCCTGGAGAGAACTGTCTTTGTGAACACGCAGGGTTTCTCCTACATATCCTCAGACATCAGTGCCGTCTCTGCTTGGTGATTGTGTAATACTTTTCCACCACCCCTAGAGAAGGCTGCAAACAGTTTTCAAACAATTCTTTATGTGTAATTCTCTTTGTTCAGCACAGTCACTTTGTGTATTGCTTGGAATTTGTGTTGTGAAGGAGCTTCCAGTGCCTTGTAAACCGTCTTAGCCCTTCCAATCCTTTTCTGGTCTGTCCGGTTTGCTCAGTGGAACCCCAGCTATAAGCTTTCCTCCAATGTTCTCTTTACTAAAGTAAAAACCAAAGTAAGAGTAAAGGATCACTCAAAAATAGAAGTAAGTCCTATTCCCTCTATAATTCTTGGCCTAAATTAAACTACCAAATAATAATACTAAATAATAAGTATGATTGCAATTGACAACCTCACTTACCCTAAAGGAGTATTCTATATTAGCCAGAAATAATCGGTTATTCTTCAAATAAAATTTTATTTGGCTCAGTATAAATAAGCCCAGAGAAAAGAATATAAAACCTAGAGTTAAGAAAAAAAAAAAGAATATTTAATTCCCAGCTATGCCACTTTCAACTGCGCAGGTTTGCTCAAGTTAGTAATTTCCTGGATCTGTTTCTTGTAGGTAGATATGTCAAATAAAATATACCCAGCAGGAATGCTACAAAACTCAATTAAGTTATGAAATGTAGTACATAAAAGATCATTGTTTAGTAGCATATACTTTAATTCAGAAACAAACCAAAAAAAAGCAAGAATAATCAAAGAAAGAGAAAATGAACTCGCCAAAAGCAAATAAAAGTGTGTCTTTAAGTGTTCTATGACAAATGACATGACAAAAGTGTGTGTCCCCCTTAAGGACATATAATCTATGAAGGAAAAGAGATAGGACTACTCATACAATATATAAAACTTTTGTCTCTAGCCTCTTTTCAGCCTCTTGTCTCAAGGCTTTCCTGCCTCACTGAGGATGTATCACACCAAACTGCTTTGATTTCCTGAATTTGCTTGCCATACCATGCCTCATAATTTTTGCATGAGCCATTTTTCCCACCTACAAAATATTTTTTCCATATTAATCTCCTGAAGAAACTAAGGCACTTGCATGTGTGTGTGTGTGCACACGTAGGCACATACTGGCACACTCTGTCAATTGTGCCCATGCTGTACCACAAAGATGCTAAAAAACGGGATTGACCCTCATGTAGACTTTCATAAATGATCTTTAGAAAATAAAAAATCTCTTGAGATTATATGTAACATTTTCTTTATATGTGTCTTTGCACATTTTTTTTTCCTAAAAATAGGATTTGCAGCTTTGATCACAATCACTTAAGGGTCTGTGATCAAAACAATGTAAGAACTATTGTTGCAGTTCTGGGTGCAAATCACCACTATACTGCAATATTGCTTGCAGGGATCACGTTTTATAAATCGCTATTTTCCCAGCTTGGAATGTGTACTAAGTGCTGAAAAGGCATTTAATGGATGATGAACTGCATTCACAAGAGAGCATTCTTAGGGTACTGGAAATTATTGCAACAATACTGCAGGAGGAAAAGTAACATTTGTGAAACGGAAAGGTCCATCCTTGCCCAGCTGCCATTATATAAAGCTTGGTTCCTGCAGCTTACACTTTACTAATAATTAGTGCTTTTCTACACACAAAATTAATTATAGCATAATAAAATCCAATAGCATTTGCTCTTAAGTCTCCTCTGATCTGCATTCTGTTGTTTATTCTCATTTGTTCTGATAAGGCCCATTGTCTCTAATGTTGCTTCATAAAGGGTAAGAAATAAATCAATGGTATTTAGCTTTTCTAACCATCTGGTCTGGCAAACATCCCAAAATTAATGTTTAAATCTGGGTGCAGTTCATGTGTTTTGTCTTCTCTTAGGGAACATCTCTGGAAAGAGGAAATGAAGGGTAGGAGTTGCTCTCTCATCTCACTGAGAAATTTGATCCTTTCTGTAGATACGGCTCTATAAATAGCGTACATTTTCATTACACATTTTGAGGTCCAGTTCTACAACAAAGGCCATAACTGATCAGGTTGAGAGCTCCCACTGAGGATACTTTCTTTCATGTTTTAGAGCAAGGCTTAGCAAACTTTTTCCAATAAATAGTAACTCTTTTAGACCATGCAGTCTCTGTAGACCATACAGTTTCTGTTGCAATCATTCAACTCTGCTGTGGAAGTTTGAAAATAGCCGTACACAATATGTAAGGAAAGGAATGTGGCTGCGTTCCAATAAGATTTATTTACAAAAACAGGTTACTCTTTAACTCAGATTTCTGAGGTTTGGTCCAAAAGGGCCATGCAGCTTCCTTCTGGTTCTCCGGGCAGAATACTCTGGAGTAGCTTGTCACCAGGGAAGACGTCCATGGCTCCCTGTTTAATTAAGATTGTATTCTTTACCTCTGATTTCGAGAACCTCCATCTTCTGACACTAGACTGCCTTTCCAGCCTTACCCTGCTTTACCGCCCTCCTTGCATCATCAGTTCCTGCATTTACCTTCTGTGACAGCGACACTGGTGAGAATGGGAATGATGGAACAGCTGCTGTTGGTGATTGAGTCTATTGAGCCAGTGACAGGAAGGAAGACACAAAAATGATTCCAGGATTCCAAAGTTGGATGAATGATAGGTGGTACATTTAGTAGAAAGACTGAAGTCAGTTGAGGAAATTAATTTAAAAGAAAACATGAAACTGCTATTGTGAAAATTCTCCCTGTGTATGTCCTCAGTTCTCTTGCACCTTTCTCGTTTTAGCATATTAGACTAGCAAAACTCCCATACTGGTTAAATTCAACTCTCTGGTTTTTCTGCTCCTCCACTGAGCTGACCATAGTTGGAAAAATCACACAACTTGAAGTGTTTGTGCCCCACTATCAAATGGGTCCCTGCTGTTGCTCAAGGAGTATATATGTTTCCCTAATCCATTCATTCTCCCACTCTTCTAGAGGACCATTACAAATCTCCTTCTCTATCCTCATACACCCAACACCTCCTCGCCTATCTTCACTTCAGCTGTTGACCTTGCTTCCTATTTACCAGAAAAAAAGAAATGATAAAGAACAACAACTCCCACAAGCTTACATCACCACACCTAACCACCCTCCTGCATCTGTGCCCATATATTCTTTCTAGCTTCCTGTCATCCTGTCATTTTGTACAAAATGTGTTGCTATTTAAGGTCCCTTATACACTGGATCACATGACTTCTTGTCTACTCAAGGCCAGAGTTCCAGCAATTCTTTCTCTGGTCTGGCATCATCAATTTCCCCTCTCTACTGAAGAGTTCCCAACAGCTTATATGCTACTATCTCTCCCATACTAACAAAAGAATCTTTCTATTGACCTCATGGACTCCCTCCAGCTACAACTCCACTTTGGTTTTCCCTTGAGAAGTTGTTTGTGTTCACTGTCTTTGATTTTCTTGTCTCTTATTCTGGAACTCCCTCTGCCTTTTGCCCCTACCACTCTACTGAAACTGCTCTGCATGGTCATAGGTGACCTCCACATGGTTAAATCCAGCGGTTAATTCTCACTCCTCCTCTCACATACCTCCCTTCAGTGTTTGATACTTGAAACTCTTTCTTCACTGGCTGACAAGATTTCACTTTCCCTCCAGCTCAGTGTCCACTCTTTCCTGGCTCCTTTACATTTTGATATCTGATAGGTATCTCAAACTTATTGTATCCAAAATCTGACCCCCTCCTCAATCCTACCTTCTGCCAAAGTCTTCCCAGTCTCAGTTAATAGCAAGCTCTATCTTTCTGTTTCTCAATTAAAACATTAGAATCAAATAAAACATTCCTCATATCTCCATCTTACTTGTTAGCAAATTCTATTGGCTCTGCCTTCTAAATGTACCTAAAATCTCGCCTCATCTTCCTGCATCTATTTCTTCCACCTTTTACAAAGCCACTATTATCTCTTGATTGGATTATTGCGATAATTTCTTAACAGATGCCTCTGCTTCTACACTTGCCCACACAATCTCTAGTCTAGTCTCAACACACCAGCCACGTCATGTCGGTCCTTCTCTCAAAACTCTCTAGTGAGTTCCTATCTCCTTAGAGCTCCAGCAATCATATTTAGAGAGGCCTCGAGGCTGTCTGCATTCTGGCACCTGTACCTCTTCTCCTAATTTCCTGCTTTTGTGTCTCTCTGCCTAGCTCTCATCCAGCAACCCCGGCTTCCTTTACACTTGTGCACATTCCAGCCATGCTACTGACTCAGACCTTCTGCATTCTCTTTCCTGGGCCTGAAGTCTCTCCCTCCAGGGAGACTCCCTCCCTCACTCCCTTCAGGTCTTTTTTGCAACACTATATTCCCAGTGAGGTCCTAACTGACCACCTTTTAAAAAATTGCAACCTGCCCCTCTCCCCACTCTGGCACCCTTTTCTGCTTCCTTGTTACATTTAGCACCAGCTGACATCATCTCGGCCTCACCCTACATTGTGGAGGCACAGATATGCTGTGCGGCGGAGGCAAAGTCCTGTCATATTACTACTACACAACACTTGTTACTGCAGCAACGGCTGGAGTGAAAAGTGTCCCAAGAAGATGTAAGGCAAGGTATGCGTTGCACCCAATTTAGATGCCAAACAGCATAATCATACCAAAACATCAGCCTGGTTTTCCCAACTTGTCTATTTAAGACACTGCCTCTCATGCCCTCTTCTTAAAAGTGATTGTTTAGAAACAGGTTTGAAACAGATTTCCATTTCTTTATCTACTTCACTCTTTTATCCAGCCCATTAATCTGCCATTTATCATCTACTTAAAATTTTTGAAAAATCTATGTTCACTTTACTGTGCCTTCAGTACACAAGTAAAAAAATGTATCTGATATTATTGATGTTTCTCTATAACCCATACACCATTTTGTTGAGCCTCTGGGAAAGTGTCCTTTTCAGTGAAGGAGCAAGGACATAAATAATCTTGGTAGTTAAGTTTTGTTGAGATATCTTAACGAATGGATTTTTAACTCCTATTTTAACAACGTGGTTTAACTAAGTAAATATAAAAAAGAATCTCTCCCAATATGTGCATTTGCATATTTACATGTTTTCAAAAATGAAAATACATAATATTTGGAAATAAGAAATGAAAATCACTTTCACAAGTTACAGATGTCCTGATAATGCGTAAGTGGTGAAACTATATAAGGTTATCTCTAATGAGTGAAAACATTTTTAATTTCACACATCCCACATCTTGTACTCTGTTTATAAGAATTGCTTAAGATGTTTTAAGATTTTAGAAAAATTTTAAATGCTAGTTTATGTAACTTTCAAAACTAAATAAATACTTCATTATACAGTTTGGTATTGCTAAGCTTTCATTTGACAAAATGGGACTTGAAATCTTTTAAAATTGATAGCTGAAAGATGTTTTTCATAACTCAGAATACTTATCGTAAATTCTGTTTTGTTTTCTTATCACTATAAATAAATCCACCCTTTATCTTTTCCATATGACAGAGGTGTGTGTGTGTGTGTGTGTGTGTGTGTGTGTGTGTGTGGATTTAATGGTATAATTACTCTCAGAACAAAAAAAAAATATTTTAAGAAATTTTTTAGGTCATTGCAGAGATGGAGCTCAGCAGCAGAGGCATAATAATTTCAGAAACATGTTTCTCCAGCTTGCAAAATTCCAAAAATCACTGAGGAAGTTCAAATCCTAAGCTCACACATTCACAATAATTATGTGCACATGTAACCATACCACCATGCCTTCCATAGGAATATGGAAAAGAGGTAGAGATCAGATAAGAACCCAGTTACTGGAACCTGGGTATAAAGTGTGGCATGTGTCTGGCCTGACCAACGGTGATGTCACATCCAATGGTCATGGTCACCAGCTCAAGAATGTACAAGTGGCCCCAACATCCTTAGAATTTTTCATGCAGAGTCTTACAGGAACATGTTCATTCCTATAAGGTCACTGAATTGAAATGATATGAATCCAAGGCTGTTTAAACCATAATACCTACCATGTGGAGAACGACTACTGGATCACAAAAGGATGAACTAACAAAGGCAAGTGTGAAATAATAAGAAATATATCACTCTCCCGCAAACAGAGTTGCTTCCCCCTCTATATTATAGCACCAGCCATAACTGCAGAAAATGGGAACGAGATCAAGAAGTATTCTGGATGAATGAGAAACCTGAATTTCCTCCAGGCCATGTAAAGTGAATTACAGTTCCAGTTGGATATGCTGGGGATCCAGCCAGCTCATAGATACCGTATTTCCCCGAAAATGAGACTGGGTCTTATATTAATTTTTTTTCCAAAAGATGCATTAGGGCTTATTTTCAAGGGATGTCTTATTTTTTCATGTACAACAATCTACATTTATTCATGTACAACAATTGTGGGGACAGAGCCAGGAGTGCAGTTTCCAGGCTCTCAGCTTCACATGGAAATGTGCTGGCTCAGGTAGTAAATGGCCACCAACTGTGATTCTATGGCCATCAGCTGTGGCTAGTTGGCCATTAGCTGTAATCAGTGAGCCATTGGCCACTACTATAACGGCTGTGGCTGCACTAGCAGTAAATGGGGCTAGCAAGAAGATGGTGGCTGAGCTAGCAAGTGGTGGAGTGAGGGCTGCGGATCATGTGGCTCCTGTTTCCTGTTTCTCCAACCCAGCCGCCAGTGACAATATAGTGCTATAACTCCCCTATCTATGGCTCTGTGGGTGTTCCTTTTTGGCCTCACCATATCCAGCATTCTTGTGTGGGGAGCGGGAGCTGAGACCCCACCTGACACCCTGCATGACAACAATCTACTTTTATTCATGTACAAAAATCTACATTTATTCAAATACAGTCACGTCATCTTCTTCTGGAACATCGTCATAACTCTCCAAACCCTGAATTCCAGCTTGAATTTCTTGCGATTCCATCTCGTGGAGAACCATTGGCCCCAATCTCTCATGTCCAGCAATAGAGCTCTCATTAAATGAGCACTTCCTGTCCACGTAGCCTGCTCATAGCACATTGGCAGTGCAGCTGTCAGTGATTTTATCCCATGGATTCTTCACCCAAGTCACAACCTCTTGCAGACGAGGCTTCACAAAGTTTCCACGCTAATTTCTCTGCATTCTATTTTCAATGTAGTCATTGATTTCCATGTGCAAATTGTCCTTGAATGGCTTGTTTATTGCAATATCAAGAATCTAGAGATAGGCAGTCATTCCTGCGGGAATCATTATTTGACCTATTCTTCTCTCTGCAAGGAAGTTCTTCATGTCTTTAGCACGGTGAGTGCTGGCTGAATTCCCAACTAGCAGACCTCTTTGGCCATCTCACAAAACAAGTGGTAGCATTAAGTCAACCCTCTTCCTTATAACTGCTTGAGTGCACCATGCTTCTTCGGTTTCAAGAACATAAATGCTTGAAACACACATTATCTTTCTTGCCCTTAGTGATGATTAGAGGTGGGGCTTTCTTTCCATTCAGAGGAAATACAAGTAACATGTGCACTTTCATAACAAGTGGAGGGAATGTAGATTGACGAGGCACCCCTCTGATCAATCGTCGTTTGAGATCCTTGATCCATAAACTCTACTGTTTCATCCATAGCAATCATGTTGGAGAGTGGTATTAAGAAAAGTCAACGCCATCAATAAACGACTTGAATGCAAGTGCATGTTTAATAACTTCAGTATCTTCCACCTTGAACAGTGTTGTTGGTCTTAGAGACAGTTCATATCGCTGAAGGAAGCCATACAGCCAGTGTTGTGATGCTTTGAATTCTTCTGAGGATATTTCTAACTGTAGTGCCATTGCCAGGGCAAATGCTTAAATATCAGATCTGCGCACAACCAAAGTCTTTGCTCTCCTATCAGCAACCATTTACAGATGATGTCTTCCAGCTCAGGAAATAATGATTTCTCACCTGATCCATACTTGGGCTTCTTAGCATTTCCCTCGTCCACCTGTTGACTGAGGTTATTGTACCCTGCTTGCCATTTTCGGACCATTTGGAGATCCAACTTCTTCTCTTTGCAGAAAGCCATAAGATTCTTGCCCTGGGAGTCCTCCACAATTCCTTTCTTCTACTCAACAGAATGACTCTTTCTTTTTGCACTAATCTTGTCTGGGGGTCAAAATATTATTCTCTTTAAATCTACCATTAAATCAAGTGTTAATTGAAGACTTATGAGACAGGAGTGGTAACAAACATGATGACAATTAAGAATGATGGTCCACAGAAAAGTGACAAAATTTGCAGGCACCAAAATTCAGAAAACGTTTCTGTATTTCACAGGAGTGCGTTAAGTATATCCGTTACAACATACAACATATTGAATTATGCATATTCACATTAGACACAATGTCATGCAGTGAGTCACGCAGGGCGGCCTGCAGGGTCTCTGCTCCCGCTCTCCGCAGAACAACGCAGGACATGGTGAGGCCAAAAAGGAACACCCATGGAGCCATAGATAGGGGAGTCATACCACTATACTCTCGCTGGCGGCTGGGTTGGAGACACAGGAAGCAGGAGCCACACTGTCTGAAACCTGCTGTCCACTTCTCTGCAAGCTGCAACCCGCACTCCGCCATGCTAACTGCAGTCTGCGCTTGCCAGCCACCATCTTCTTGCTAGCCCTCCATTTTTCTGCTAGCGTAGCCACAGCAGTTATATTAGTGGCCAATGGCTCACTGGTTACAGCTGATGGCCAACTAGTAGATTGCCATCTACTACCTGAGCCAGCACCCCTCCATGTGAGGCCGAGAGCCTGGAAACTGCTCTCTGGGGCTCTGTCCCCACACTCCACCCCTACAGGATCTCTCCTCACAATCTACGTGGCAAGCGTCTTCCGCGAGGGTGCCTGTGCGAGGAGCCTGGAGGTGGAGGCAGTATCCTGGACACAGCCAGGCTCTCTGGACACAGCCAGGGCTCTCAGGGCACTGCCCCCCTCTCTGGGCACAGACAGCGTTTCTCAGGGCACCAGCAGTACTTCTAGGCACAGCCAGACTTCCTGGGTTTCTTAGGGTACCACCAGTCTCCCCCGGGCACATCCAGGTGTTCTCCGGGCACTGCCACTCTCTCTGGGCACAGCCAGACTTCCTGGGCTCAGCCAGGGCCACTCAGGGCACTGCCACTCTCCCTGGGCACAGCCAGTCTTCCTGGGCAAAGCAAGTCTTTTTCACATATTCCCCATGGTGGCTGGTCGAGACACAAAAGCAAACATCCGCCAGTTCCAGTACATGGTGGTATGTTCCCAACAAAAAAAATACCCACATCTGTTCCCAAGCAAACAGTCAAGTGGTCCATTAAATTAGGGATAGAAGGCCATTCCCCATAGTCCACAGTCATTCGCCAGGGCTGTGAGCCTCACAATGTGTGCCCCCTCCGCAGGGCGAGGGCTCCAAGTCCTCCCCAACCTGGGGGTGAGGGCCTCAGCAAGCACTTCCCAGCCCACAGGGCCGCAATGACCTTTGCTTTTTCCAGCCTATGCTGGTTGGGGAACCATCCACATTTTCCCACCTCTCCACGGGGGTCCAGCTCTCCGGCAGCTGCTCCTCATGGTCTTCCTGTGACTGAGTGTTCATAGGCACAAACTGCTCCACTGCCCTTTGGAGAGCTTTGGCCGGCACCACACCCTGCTCGCTGCATCATTTGTCATGCGGGGCAGCCTGAGGGGTCTCTGGTGCTGCTCCCCACATAAGAACGCAGGATGTGGCTAGGCCAAAAAGGAACACCCACGGAGCCATAGGTAGGGGAGTCATACCACTAATGGTCTCACTGGAGGCTAGGTTTACATGACATGTGACCTGCTGTCCGCTTTGCTGCCAGCCGACTCTCCTCGACTCTCCTTCACTCTTCTCCACTCTCCTCCGTAGCTCCAGCAGTTATATCAGTGGCCAATGGCTCAACGGTTACAGCTGACAGCCATCTACTACCCGAGCCAGCACCTCTCCACATGAGGCCGAGAGCCTGGAAACTGCTCTCTGGGGCTCTGTCCCCACACACAACCACATCCGTTCATTATCAAGTTCTCATCCTATTCATGCATTGTATCTGTACTCTGGTCATTTGGCAATAAGTCTCAAGTTCATCTGTTTACATAGGCATTTACCTCTTGTCCAAGGCCCCGCTTGGGTGTTCACAAATACTTAATTATAATTTATGTTATCATTTATTTTAAGTATTAATGTCAATAATAGTATTTATATTTATATATGAATATTATTAATTTATAATTCAATGCATCTGTCGTGTGTTGCAACGGATGTACTAAATGCGTTCGTCTGGCAGACGTCTTAACTGGGGTTTATTTTTGGGGTAGGGCTTATATTACAAGCATCCTGAAAAATCATGCTAGGGCTCATTTTCCGGTTAGATCTTATTTTCGGGAAAATACGGCATGTGGCAACCAAAGAGATTCCAGGTGACAATGTTGGAGTTCTGGAACTCAACTCCTGCCCAGGACACACTGAACTACAGCTACATACACGAGCAGAACAATTTCCTCTGAAAGTAACCCCAAATCTAGCTGAGCTATTCCTAATATTGGGCCAACAAAAAATATACCCACATCTAAACGGGTAAGAGAGGCTGAGACACAGTCTCACCATAACTCCCACCCCCAGCGTGGTGACCCACAATCAGGAAGGAATTCACAACTCCAAGCTTCTTCCTGAGGATTGAAGGGTTTGAACCTCTTATCTGGCATTCCAACTTTTACAATCTATACCTGAGAGACAAGCCCCCCAAACCTCTAGCTTTGAAAATCAATGGGGCTTTCACAAGGCTATAATGATCTGAGAAACAGTTCTTCAGTGGGTTATATGAACTCACCTTGGCTACCCACGGGTCCAGTGCAGAGGCAGCGACTTAAATGCCAAGTCTTTCTGTGAAAGAGGTCTAGTAGCTTATCTTCACAGCTGTGGCCTGAGGTGCAGGTTTCTAATTAAACACAGATGTAAGAGATGACGATTATATTCTCCAGAGACTTCAAAGGGCAGTGCTATCTTCATGCTCTAACTGGAAAAAAAAAAAAAATATATATATATATATATATATATATATATATATATATATGATATAGAGATAGAGATAGAGATTGAGAGAAAGATATGTATGTCTCTGCCTCTTGTTCCTGCCAATCTTTACTCTTTGCTATTTTGTAAGTCATTGTGTGGAAACAGATTTGAAACAGGTTTCTATTTCTCTATTACTTAACCTGTTTCCAGCCCATTAATCTGCAATTCACCATTCACCTGATTCCTCTCACAGAGCTCCTAAAACCCTTTGTTCTAGCAAATTATCAAACTCAATGAGTGGGTTATGGGAACCCTGATTTATAGCTGGGCTTTAAGAAGTACAAGTGACAACCTGGGACTTGGAATTGGCACCTGAAGAGGGGACAGTCTTGTGGATTTGAGCCCTTAACTTGTGGCATCTGATGCTAACTCCAGGTAGATCATGTCAGAGCTGAACTGAAATATAGATCATGTCAGAAGTGAACTGAAACATAGGACAACTGAAATGATGTTGGAGAATTGATCAGTTGGGAATAAACGCATGCATCTGGGGTCAAAAGTGCTATAAGTGTGGTGGTAATGTGAGAGTAAAGAAGAACACAGTGTGTTTTTCCTCAGACAGAAAGAGATTAGGAGAAAGGAAGTCTTGATTACATCCCTTGAATATTGTACTACAGTCTTACACCTTAGCTATGCTTATGCAAGAATAATTATAATAATCCTTTTGTTTCTTATGTCAGTTGGACTTACATTTGTGTTACTTTCAAACTAAAAAAAAAACTTGATAAGAGATGTAAGTAGTTAGTGAATTAATTATTTGATTAATACCGGGGGTGCCAAAAAATTTATTAAATACCGGGGGTGCCATAAATTTATTAAAGCCAATAAATTTATGTTCAACAACAAAGACAATGAGAATTCCCAGGAGAACACGATCTCTTTCTGACTGCTCAGAAAGAGACCCTCAGTCATTAGTAAGTGACTGAACAGCTGTCCTCTATGTGCACAATTCATTCTGAACAGCTTTAAGTGACAATATCACTCCACATATATGGGGAGTGGGGTCTCTAGTGAAAAGCAAATGCATTTATCAACTTGGCTATCATGACTGTGAAATTCCTGAGGATAGAGCTGTGTCTTTCAGACCAATATTGAAGGGGTGGTCATGGGGAAAAACAAAACTAAAATAATTCTGCTGAGCTCTCAAAGGCAGAACTATGAATGAAAGTTACAGGGAGTAGGATTCAATTAAAAAGAATGACTGTTTAGCATTCCTCATCATTATAAGTATTCAAATAGATTTTTCAGGAAAATTTAGAGAGGATTCTTGACTTGGACAGAGGAAAATACAAAGATGATTCCTGCATTGGCTTGAATGACTTCTATGCTGCTTTCAACCTTAAACTTCAAGTATTCTATCCTCCAAGATCCACATATAACTGTTCAGCATGCAAGTTCCTAAAGAGCAACGTAGAAATCTGAAGAACCAGTATTTCCCAGTGGTCTATATTTGTCTAAAGCGCTCCTAACAGTATGAAAAACTAGTAGGCTTTAAATCAACGTGCTTTATTGCCTCATCTTTAGAGACACCATGGCAGATGTCTAAAACAAGTGTGCCATCAAGAACATGTCAAGGGTCTCAAGACACAAGAAATAAATTACAGTGATCATTTGGGGGAAATTTTGCTTGAAATAGAAAGGAAAAGTGGAGTGTGAGAAAGTGTCTTGTAGAAAATTATATTTTCCCAAATGTTATTTTATAATTTTAATGCTTTAATCAACCATCTGATTCTGATTTTAAGTCAAGAGTCATAAAGGTTTATTTTATTATAAACAGGAAAACTTATAGTCACTCAACTATTGATGACAGAGAATAGCACCATTAACTGTGCTGAGCAGAAAACAGGGGCCAAATAAAGGAGCATGATGCTTTATGTCATTCATCAGTGTAAGAGTGCTTTTTCTCCCCCAGGACCAACCTAAAGCCAAAATTGAGAAAGGATTTCCTACTTTTGCACATAATGATCACTATTCCATCCCTTGCATGATCTGTGTGTCTCTGAAATGTGGATTCTGTCTAAGCATCTAAATAAAGGTCTTATTAGAGTAAAATATGTTTTTGCAAGCATTGATGTGGTCTCCAGGTTTGGGTTATTAGGATCTAAATGAAAACAATAGAGGTGATGTATGGACGGGAGAAAGAGCCAAGTGAGAGCTCCTCTCCTGCCGTTGCTCTGTTCACAGTGAGGATCGAGCCATTCTAATCCCTTTGGATTTTTATCTATCAAAACAGCTTGGGCCCATCAACAAATTGCAGTGGCATATGGTCCAGGTTTACGAGTAATCTGGCACATGATTAAGGCAAGGGGGATGTCATCCTTCAGCAAATACTGAAAATATGTAGGAGAATTTGGTGGGCTTTTAAAAAGTCAAAACTGATAAAATTATAATTATTAAATACTTCCAAAAATCAACCATTTGGATTTTGTCAAAATAAATTTTTTTTTAAATATGGGCAGTTACTATGAGGGGGGAAATCGATACTCAAAGAGTTAAGAAGTAGTAGTTCTATTTCTCTACTGTAGTCTCAACAAAAAGCTTATATGCGAATCTTCAGGACGGGAAGGGGGGGGGTGTCACATGGGATCACACACTGGGTCTGGGTTTTAATGTGAACTGAGTTTCCACTCCCCTGAAATCAGTTTGCCATTGTATTTACAGCTATTCTAAGGTCCCAGGGATGAAAGAATTTCAAAGCAAGGTACGATGATGTGCAGACAGGTATGATGATGGATACTGTCTAATATAACCTCAACAGTGTTTCTCACAGTGGAATAAGTCTCCAGCTACAGCAGTGGGTCTCACCCTTGGGAACATATTAGATTCATATGGTGCTATTATAAAACAAAAAGAAAAAAAAATCAATGCTAGAAATCTATCCGAGATTCAGATTTAGCTGGACTTCAGCTAGGTCCAGACACTGGCATTTTTAAAAAGTTACCTAGTGTATCTACTGTTCAGCCAAATTAGGGCAATGCTCAGGTGTGCCCAGTGGTACACAGAACTATCGAATAAAAATTAAACACGTCATTCTGGAAAAATCTGTCTTACTCAAAGATTTAAGAAAACATTTCATCATTGTTTTGTTCCTCAAGAAATTATTACACATGTAAGACATTACACTTACAATAAGTGTAAGACAGATATAAACACATAGTAAAATACAAAATTTACATAATATTTTAAGTAAAACTGCACCCCAGTCAACTAAGAGTAATATGTTTCTTCATTCATCTATTCCTTCATTCATCAGACATTTTTGAAGAACTAATGTACATAAAATACTACACTTTCATTGAGGCGACTTCAGTGCTTTAAATTTCTCTCATTTGTTTACTCATACACAGCAATGGAATAACTACATACTTAAATATTTATCTAATCATCAATTTAGGAATATATGTGTGCATGTGGGTGGGTGCATGAGTTTATTTTTTAATCAGTAAAATAAACAAACCAAAAAAGGTTTTTTGAGAATCCTTAATGCTACATTACATCTATGTGCAAACAGGTACAGTTACATAAGCCTGATTTAGACCCTAATTCCCTCACAGGTTATTTAGCATGTGTGATTGTGAGGACACTGAATAACAGATCAAGTAGCAGAAAGAAAATAGGTAAACAATTTTTATCTCATTTTGCTTAATATCACAGTGTTCTTTAGAGCTACAACATATCATGAACAATTTTTCAGGATTTCTCGTTGTTCTGGGCACTATGTTCTTACTCTATCAAATTATTTCTCATTGGATTAAAGCTAATTAGTACTACAGAAATTCATGATCACATAATTCAATCTGTTTAAAAGGGACTAAATTTCCCTGAACCTCTCCTCTGAGCCATACCATATGAGAGGCAAGCCAAGTTTAACTTCACTGTCTTCTAGTCTTTCACCTTGAAAACAATATTAGCACTTGCTTCAATAGGGTTCCAAAAACTTCCCTGACGAATGACCTTCCTTACTTTTCTATCATTTTCTCATCACGGTTAATTAAAATGTATCCATTGATCCATCTTTCCTACAGCTTCCAGGGGAGAAAAAAAAAAGAGTTTTATTTTATTTACATCCAAGTAATTTTCGCAAAAACTCCTGCTGTGTAAATCAACCAGTGACCACTGGGCCAGCTGTAGAATCACCATAGCAACACAGTCACCTCATTGTGTCAAGACCCCTGCACTGTCTGGACTTTTAGGAGAGCTCTATGTCCAGTAGTACAAACTAACATTTAAAGAACAGACATGAGAGATCTGTGACTAGGCTCTGTTGGGAAAAAAATCTTCCAGTTTTAATTAAAAATATTCATGTTGAATATTTATATTATTTGGAAAACCCCACTACCATAAATAAAGAAAGTATTACTTGGGTGGACTAGATTATTTGCATTGGACTAAGATCTTGAGAATGCTCCAAAATTTACTGATGGATGAAAGGGGAATGAGAGAACTGGTGACATTAAGGTGGTTTCTGACATTGAAAGGAACCAAGTTACCTCCCCCATTTGGTAAGATCAGAGTGAATTCTGATGATTTGTGTGGAAACTTGTTTAGATGGGTAAGAGCTATTTTTCAGTCTGTGGATTTTTAAAGCAAAAAGATCACAGCATGAGGAAACCGTGCTCTGGGCCAGAATCAGTGGTAAAAGGATTGAAAATGATTTTCCTGGCTTCCCCATGCGTCATGTATATTCTAACATTATTAGAGTGAGTTTTGGAGCAGAAGTGAGTTACTTATCCCCCACAAACGTGTTTCCAGGGCCGATAGAGAAGGAATTGGAGTCAAAACATAGAGTCAAGAAAGCCAAGAGGCAACTAAGACACAAAATCCCAAGGCAAACCCAGGTAAGGAATAAAACAGTAGATTTAAATAAGATAAATGGGTTTGCTGATAGAGATGATCCAAATTTTCCATGTGCACATATGATACAATATAATATACCTATTAATTAAATGACAACATAATATTGTTAAGATTTCTTATTCATGACTTGGATATCTCCAGGATTTCTGAGAAAAGTAAATACTATAGACAGCAATTGTCAGCAAAATTCAAGGGTTTACACAATCCAAGAAAATCCAGAAAAAGCACAAATTAAATGGAAGACACAACCACACCCTCCGTCAATATTTTACCATTTTCCAAGGTAAGAGTAGATTTGAAATGGGAAAAAATAACTGCACTATTCACAGAATAAGCAAGCATCCTTATCATCTGCCCAGGGAATCCAAGGTTTACCCAGGAAGTTTGTATCTGAAAGAACACTTAAGAGTAACTGGATAGAAATTTTGTAGTTGTTATTAAAATGCTAAGAAGGTATTCTCTTTTTCTAATGAGTTAACTAATTCTGAACCTTTAGTCCCCTTTCTAGGATTTCTTACCAATATTCTGCTTGAAACCCTAATTAGAAATCTCAGAGATCTAGCTTTGAGTTATTGTTATACCAGATTTCCTCTCAACAAGAAAACTGTTAAGAGTAGCAGACAAACAGTAGCCATTTGTTGAGTGCTAACTAAGTTCCTGGTTCTTCCAGAAACTCTCAAGCATAGTTACTAATATAAACTATAATTAATCAATGAGGAACTTAAAACTTAAAGAAGTTAAACCACTTGCCCAAGTTTCCCCAATAGGTTCCCAACTCAGAACTCTCTGATTTGAGAGCTCATGCTCTTAACCATGATCTTATACTGTCCCATCTCCCAAGATTCCTTCCTTCCTTTGACAAATATTTGTGGCATACTTACTATGTAGCAGGTATGTTTTAGAGACAGCAGTAAACAAAATATTTGTGGCATACTTACTATGTAGCAGGTATGTTTTAGAGACAGCAGTAAACAAAATATTACAAGTACCTGATCTCTTAGCTCTTACCTCCCACATTCTACACATACATGTCAGGTGCTACTGAGTGCTATGAAGACTAGAACAGGGTAGAAACTTACATAGATGGGCCTCTCATCATCCTTGTCCACCTCCAAAAATGCAGACAGACCTCTCAGTTATACGTTTTTCTTCCATACTATTATGTCCAGCTGGTCTTTTCTTCTTTGCTCTTGACCAGTTCTCTTACTGTCTTACTCTGGCAAACATTTCTGCTCTCCTCTTCAAATATTTCCTAGATTCCAATATCCTTGTGAAAAATCTTACTGATCTGACTGATGATACCATACCTCTTAGAGCCCTCTTGAGAATTAAGGTGAAAGACAGCATTTGCAGTTTCAATTTACTTGGCCATGCCAAACCTTTGCTTCTTGAAATTCTTATAAAAATATGTCTGACACTATACACAATAGCCAAGATATGGAAACAATCGAAATGCCCATCGGTAGACGACTGGATTAAGAAACTGTGGTACATTTATACAATGGAGTATTACGCAGCCATAAAGAAGAAAGAAATCTTACCATTTGCAACAACATGGATGGACCTAGAGAACATTATGTTAAGTGAAATAAGTCAGACAGAGAAAGACAAATACCATATGATCTCACTTATATATGTGGAATCTAAAGAAAAGAATAAGTGAATGAACTCATCAGAAACAATTTCGGAGACAGAGAGAAAAAAACTGAGGGTTGCTAGATGGGGGTGTGGAGATAAGGGGGAAGGTGAGGGGATTAGAAAGCACAGTCAGTAACCACAAGATTGCCAAGGGAATACAAAAGCCAATTTGGGGAATGTAATCAATAATGTAAAGATTTTGTACGGTATCCAATGGACACTTGTCTCATTAGGGAGACCACCTCAGGGATGATGTAGATGCCTGATCACTGCACTGTACACCTGAAGCTGAAGCTGAACAATAATGAATGTCAACTACAAGTTTATATATATTTACAAGAAGTGGAGTACAGCATTAGGAATAGAGACGGTGGAAATGTAATGGCTCTGTGCGATGTCAGAGGGGTAGTGGATGGGGGCGGGGGGGTTCACTCAGTGTGAGGGATATAAATGATAAACATCTAAGTATTACTTTGTTTTGTGCACCTGAAATTAATAAAAAAAAATATGTCTGACTATATTACCTACACCATCTCCATATTGTCCATGTCAGCCATCTAATTTGGTATTTATTTTAAAATTTTCATCTCTGCTCTAAGTTTTGTTATAATCCTGTGATTTTCACGTCCATGGGGCTGAATCAGCCAACAACAATTCCAGACCTCATCTCCTCTCCACTGTAGAAACTCCGTGGCCACAGCCGGGACTTCACCATCACCCAGACTTAACACTTCTGAAATCTGGAAGTTCTATATCCACTGTCTGAAGAGATTTTCCTATTGTCACGCAGGGGACCCTGCTCGCTGCACCATTTGTCATGCGGGGCGTCTGGCGGGGTCTCAGCTCCCACTCCCCACATAAGAATGCAGGACATGGTGAGGCCAAAAAGGAACACCCACGGAGCCATGAGTAGGGGAGTCATATCACTATATTCTCCCCAGCGGCATCCGCCTCTCCGCAATCCGCTCTTGCTAACCCCCATTTTCTCTGCTAGCGTAGCCACAGCAGTTATATTAGTGGCCAATGGCTTACGGGTAACAGCTGATGGCCAACTAGCCACAGTTGCTGGCCATCTGATCACAGTTGATGGCCATTTACTACCCAAGCCAGCACCTTTCTATTGTGAGGCCGAGAGCCTGGAAACTGCTTTTTGGGGCTTTGTCCCCACACCTATCCTTCTTGCTCTCTTGTTTGAACTATTAATCTTTTTGTTTCCTAACCTCGATGAGACTTGAAATTTGTTGGCTATTCCTTTCTGACCCATCAATTAGCCTCCTCCTGTCCCCCATTTCCTATGTGGACCATTATTCAGAAGTTGAATCATTCCTTTGTACCTCCATTCATTGTGCCAAAGCCACAGTCCCCACCACCTAAATAAAATGAATGAGAGGGGGATGCAACATAAAATGTGTAGATCTATGTCATTCTAAGTTAATGGTGTCCTGTTGGCCCTTACTATTGCCTGAAGACCCTGTAGTATGTTCCTAATCAGATTGTCTGTCCTATCCAGAGTAACCATTCCAACTTTACCTGCTCTTCACAAGCTCCCTACCCCATAATCTCATCATTCACTCTTAGCACAAGACCTCCTGTCGTGCGGGGTGTCTGGCGGGGCGGCCTGCGGGGTCTCTGCTCCCGCTCCCCACATAAGAACGCAGGATATGGTGAGGCCAAAAAGGAACACCCACGGAGCCATAGGTAGGGAAGTCATACCACTATGGTCTCACTGGAGGCTGGGTTTATATAACGTGCGACCTGCTGTCCGCTTTGCTGCCAACCGACCAACCGACCAACTCTCCTCGACTCTCCTTACTCTCCTTCAGTCTCCTCCTTCACTCTCCTCGGCTCCCCTCCGTAGCCGCGGCAGTTATATCAGTGGCCAATGGCTCAATGGCTACAGCTGATGGCCAACCAGCCACAGCTGACGGCCATCCACTATCTGAGCCAGCACCTCTCCACATGAGGCCGAGAGCCTGGAAACTGCTTTCTGGGGCTCTGTCCCCACACCTCCTCTCATATTTTACAGAGAAAACAGATACAATCAGGTGAAAACTCATCCAACGGCACATCTACTCAGTTTTCCCCTTTAAATATAAGCTAGTTCAAAAATATAGTCTATACACAGGCACTTTAATTTCTTATCATTCACTTCATTTCTTAACTCTTGCCATTTACAGCCACCACTCCTCCCACTTCACTGAAATAATTCTTCCAAATGTAGGATTACCGTACATCCTGGTTTTCCTGGAGAATTTCTGTTTTCTACTTGTTAGCCTATCATTTTTTTAGTAGCAATCCCTGTAAGAGTCAGGGTTCTCAAGAAAAACAGAACCAACAGAATGTGTTGGTAGTGTGCACATACAAACGAGAGAGGGGGAAGGACAAAGGAGAATATAGATAGGGAGATGATATAGATATAGAAAGCGATTTATTGTAAGGATTTAGCTCATGTGATTATAGAGGCTGAGGAGACCTACCACCTGCAAGCTGGAGACCCAGGAAAGCTGGTGGTATAGTCCCAGCCCAAGTCCAAATCCCTGAGAACCAGGAGTGCCAATAATGTAAGTCCAAGTTTAAGAGTTGGAGAAACAAATGTTCCAGTTCAGTAGCCTCTTTCTCTGCCTTTTTATTCTATCCAGGCCCTCAACTGATTGGATGATGCTTTCCCCCATAAGAGAGGGCAATCTGCTTTACTCAGTCTACTGAATCACATGCTAATTTAATCTAGAAACACCCTCACAGACACACCCAGAAATAGTGTTTAGTGAATACCTGGGAACCCCTCGGCCCATTCAAGTTGATATGTAAAATCAAACATTACAGTCCCTTTCATTCTAAAATTTGTCTATATTGAATGATAATTTATATCATCATGCTTCCCTTCTCAATCCTTAACTTGCTTCACTGCACTGCAGCAATTAGCTCTGTAACCCAGGCTTTTTCTTTGAATTCCTTGACTCTGGGAGACCGCTTTCACCTGTTTATACTCTGACTTCACCAGCTATTCCTTCTCAGTCTCTCTTATAATCTCCTCTTTCTCTATCGGCTCCTTAAGAATTGGTATTTCTCTAAATTTATCTCTTAAGCTTCCTCCTGGATAATATATTCATACTAATGATATCAACTATTATTATTGTGCAATAACTCCCAATTGTACATCTCTAAACCCAGATCTCCTGCCTGACCTCTAGGCTTTTACATACTACAACCACCTATGGGAATCTCCACTTGGATACCTAAAAAGACACTTAAAGAGAATCCATCTCAAACCGAACCCATCAGTTTCCCTCCAGATCTGCTTCTCTTCCTAGACGACCCTCTCTAAGTGAATGACAGCACCTGAACCCATTGTTCAAATCAGAGACCTGAACATCATCTTTGACCACCACTTTCCCTTCCTTCCGTATCCCGTATCAAATTTGTCATCAATTTCTGTTGACTCTACTGTTAAAAATATTTCCTAAATTTTTGACATCTGCCTATATTCGTGATTACCTTGGTTTAGACCTTTATGATTTCTCACTTTGTTCACTGTAACAGCCTTTTTCTTGTCTCTGTACCTTCACTTGAAATCCCCTTTAACTTATCTGCCACATTGTCATCAGCTTGATCTTTCTAAATCTTACAGTAGCTTCACCAGGGCTTCAGCTAAGGCCCTTCATAATGTTATCTAAGTTTTCCTACCCAGTCCTTGCACTCTACGTAACAGTTCACTCAGAATTACTGGTTTGAGCCAAGCTTCTCATGCTTTGTCCATGCTTCTTGCTTTCCCTGGGAGGAACCTCCTAATCACTCTTCCTCCAAATTAATCTCACTTTGCCTCAGTACCAGCTCCCAGGCTCAGTTAGGTGGCTCTGCTTGCACAGCACCCTTGTCTTCCTTTCATCACAGAACTCCTTATCCTGTAGTGTGATTTGTAAAGTTGTAAAGTTGTTGTTTGCCTTTACTACTAGAATATGAATTTTGGGACATCTTTGCATTCACTGTGCCTAGCATGAGGCTTGGCACAGAATAAGTACTCAATTAAGGTTTAAGTAAATAACTGAATGAATTAGCCACTTAGAAATTATTTCTACCATAATAGATACAGTACATATGAATAAAACATGTCCTGAAAAAATAACATTGCTTTTGTTAAAAATATTTTAGTTCAATCCAGAGATTTAAATATCCTGCAGAAGTGCTAAAGTTACTTAGCTAAGTTACTTCAGCTCCATGGTTCAGGGCCTCCATTTCATGCTTCACCGTGTAACACCTGTAGCTGAATTGTTTTCTTTATTTTTGATCATTAAGTCACACACTGCTGTCTGTTGTAGCTATATTAAGGCTGTGCTTGTACAGTATTTCAAACTTCCACAGATGAAGACCAGCCATCATAGAGCTCCTTTTCTTGTACAGCCACCTGCTTCCTGAGACATATGCTTCTCTCTCTTCTAACATTTGTTTTTCTGAAATACTTCTATAGTAGACACTATTGTAACATCTCTCAGTAGTAAATTATTACTGTTCTTTTACACTCAAAGGATGAGGGATAATTTCTGTTTCTCTTGGCTCATTTGTTAAATACATTAAATTTTGTTTGAAAGAAAAACATGAAAAGATAAATTAAATAGGAACCTATGATTTAAATGGAGAAAAGAAAAGCTTCTTGCTTTAGACATGTCATCTCAACTGGAAAGTATGAAATGATCAGTTACTAAGAAAGGGCTGAGCAAGCATCAGAGAGGAGCTTTGGTTTAACATTAAACAAAGAATTTTCTCATGAATATTACCTTACAACAAGAAATCCATACTGAACCATAACATATTTAAGTTGGAAAAGGAGAGACTTTATCACTTATGGAAAACCTAACTCAGTTTACCCTTAAGAAAACGTTTGGGTGGAAGGAAAGTAAAATAAATATTTCTTAGCTCACTCAGTTTCTGTTGATAAGTGGTGGAAAGTTTTCCCTTGCTCTCAATAGACTAAAGATCTCCAAAACTTTATCCACCAAGAATTCTGTTGATATTTGGCCCTCTTCCATAACCTTCACTCCATCCATTTGTTTCTCATAGATTTACACATGGGTATAAGTTTGGTGGTGGGGGGGGGGCAAACTTTATGTTATGAAGTTAAATGTAAGGCAATGAGAAATGACATAAAATATTTTTAAAGCTGTATCCAAAGTGTAGTCAGGCTGGAATTACTACTCCATCCTCCCATGAAACCCAGAAATCTCATTCACTCTCTTTCTCTCTTTTCAATCCCTCAGGAAAAAGGCAGGCTTGGGTGTATCTTACCTTCAAGGGTTCCTTCTTCACTTTGTATTTGGCCTTTGTACACTCTTTTATGTAAGCCCCAAATGCATTCAATTAAAATTTTATATAAATCTTTTCTAGAATTTTGTTTATTTTAATTAAGAGAAACATTTAGAATATTTAACCTTTCATACTTCCAGAAATAGGTGCACATCTTATCTCTTCACCATAAAGAGATGTCAGCTTTGACATTTGAGGGAAAAAAAAAAAACACTTTTAACATAAAAAGATAGAGGTCACAAAACAAAATAAAATAAAAAGAACACTCTATAATTAATATTCTCACAGAAGTAAGTAGAGAATTTGCAGCCATGCAATAAGAACAGGATAACATAAATGGAAAATGTTCAGATAATGAGAAAATGCTTTGGGAACTTAAAAACAAGAGAGAAGAAACATAAATAATTAGTAAGAATATTATAAAATAAAATGAGGGATTCACTCACAAAGTAAAACTAAAAAGTAAAAATAAAAAAAAATAAAAAAAAAAAAAGCGAAAAAATCAAACCAGGAGATGAACATCCAATTTACAGGTATTCTACAAAAAATAAAAATTTTAACAAGTCAAACAGGAAGACAGAATATAAATGTTTCCTATTTTCTAGAACTTAAGAATATGTGTTTGTGATTTCACATTTAAAGAATACCAGGAATGGGGAAAATGGAATCAAAAAAGCTTCCAGAGAGACAAAAACTAGTCATTAGCCAAGAATCAGTAACCAGAACAACATCAGACTTCTCAACATCAGCACTAGGCCATAAAATAAAAGACAGTGAAAAAAGAGTACAACCTAAAATACTACCACCAGCCAAAGTACCAATGATTGAGAAAATGGAGTAGAAATATTTTCAGACATGCAATACTTCAAAACATCAATCTCTCACACAACCTTTCTCAGAAGGCTCCTGGAGGATGAACTTTGACACAATTAGAGAGTGAATCATTAAGGCAGAAAATATGAAAACCGGCAATGTGGGATCCAAGACAGAAAAGGACAAGATAAAGAAATCTCAAAAGATTTACTGATTGACAGTCAAGATTGGGACAAGAAAATTGAAAACTCCTGGAGAAATATAGAAGACTTAAAGAAAAAAAATTAACAGATAGCTTATTTGATGTGTTTGGTCAGTTCTTGCATAAATTTTATGAATTAACTAATATTTTATAAATAAATAAATAAATAAATAAATAAACACTTATTAACTCTAGAAAAAGCAAAAATTGTACAAGAATGGAAAGCCACTTTATTACGTCAAGCAGCTCAACAGTAATTAATATCTATGTAATAACAGTAATGTACATACTAAATATTGACTTACTGAAAAGTGGTAAAGCAACTATATTAGAATGGTAGAAGGAAACATGTACTCTGTAGTTAGGGGTGCCTGAGTAGAGGAGTGGATGTAAGTACTTATTGTCTGTGTAAGAAATCAAACAGTAAAATGCAAAATTTTTAAATTAAGAAATAACAATATGTTTCCTTTGTGCATCAAATCACAAAGAATAAATAGATCTTTTTCCTTTTAAAAAAACAACAATATTACTGTGCTATTTAGACAAATGGAGAGGACTACCAGAAGAAATAGTGAAAGGATTCATGTTGAGAAATGGAACTCAGGGGTGGGGATTGAGTGTGAGTGGTGATCACTTTTGTTTAAATTATAATGTCTGTGCATATTTTAATTCTAATAAAATTAAGATGCATAGTTTAATGTATGTAAGAAGAAATATAAAAGTGAAAAATCTATTAACCCTCAAAGACTCCTGGCCTCTTCATGCAATAGGGACTTTTCCACCAAGGGCATAGTTTCTGCCAACTCTGCAACGGAAGAAGTCTCTGTTGGTCCATTCCCTGGAACTCCACCTGTCATTCTCCTTGTGGTACTTAATCATAGGTTTGACTCTTAGAAAAACAGGTAACTAATTTACACAGTGACACACTCCACTGCTTTGGTTACTAATTTGACCATCACAGGCAATCTTATTGATGCACATTTTCTGTTTGCAGTTCCAAATATTCACTGTGCCTCTTATCCCTGTTCATAAGAATTACCAATGCAAAGCTACATCATTAACATTGGATGCTTTAGTCTGCAAGAGCTGTCTTACACAAACCAGAGGAAGCACATGCCCTCAGGATTTTACTTTCACCAAGGGAATCTTTGGAGTTTACCACTCACTAATAAGGAGGGCTTCCAGCTAGCAAGTTGTAAAATTGATCAATATGCCTTCACTCCCTTCCAATATCCATACATTATACTGAGAGTATTCCACTGTGGCCAACAAGAACAAAACCCACAAGCCAAAAAAATCTCTGACACAAAAATCCTGTGAACAGCAGATCAGTTTGATAATCCCTTGAAATAATCATGCCATGGTGCTCACCAGAATGTGACAAAAATAAATTTCACAATACTGCAATTAACTATTTTTAATTTTATCTAAACTCAGTGAGCTCTTGAGAGGTTTTAGCACCTGTGATATTTTGCCTCTTTGTAAACATGCCTAGATGGCAGCATATCTTGGCTTCCACTTTAGATAATTTTAGAGTATGGGACCCCACCAGAACTAAAAACGCCTTTAAAAATCTCATGATGGGAAGGCCCAAGATGGCAGATTAGCTGAATGATATGTCTACTGCCTCCCAGGGTCACACCAAAATTACAAATAAATTATAGACAATCACCTCAAGAATCATCTGAAGACTAGCTGAGCAGAACCTGATAAGGATATAAAGAAGAAGACACATTGAGACTGGTAGGAGGGGCAAGTGGTAGGAGGGGTAGAGACGCGAAACAGGCTGATCCCAAACCCACAGATAGTGGTTGAACTCTGGGAGGGATACCTCAGTGGCAGAGGTACCCCCATCCCAGCCCAGGAATCCTGTGCTGAGAAGAGGAGTTCCCACAACATCTGGCAGTGAAAATCAGCACTCATGTCCCAATGAGACAGAATGCAGCTGGAAACCCAGACACCTTCTTAAAGGGCCCTCACACAGACTCATTCATTTGCAAACACTCACTTGGTCTCCAGTGGGGGGCAGCAACTAGGGAGGCGCCAGAGACATACAAAGAAAGAATGAGTTGTGTGGATTAATGAGAGGGCTGGAAGAACAGGAGTCATTGTCCCTATGTGAAGCCTGCCTCACATGTAGCCTATAGGAGGACGCCATCTTTTCTGTTTTGAAACCGCCTCCAAAGGGCCAAATCTGAGACTGCATTGGTCTGGTAAAATCTGTGCGTGCACACCACCTTGTGATGCCCTGGGTCACTGCCCCACACTGCTAGTACTGCATTGCCCAGGGTCCTCCTGGCTCCTGGGCACTAGACACAACCCACAAGCTACAGAACCATTTTACAACAGCAGATGGCCCACAGTGGCCTGGGGAACTTTTGAGGTGGGCAGTGAGCCACAACCTGTGCCATAGCCTCTCTTGGGCAGCTGTTGGAGACCTGTGGGCCTGAGGTGCGCAGTAGCTGGTCACATTGTTCTCAGGATATTTTTGAGAAGTGCCTACAGGCTGGCATTGGTACAAGAACCAATACTGTATTAATTTTGTAAAAACCATCACTCGTACCCTGTAACTCCCCACAACCCAGTCCCACCCACCTAAAGCTGCATCATCAGAGGAACTCTCAACACCAGCTTAATCAGCTGGGCCCACATACCTAAGAAGGCTTTTTCAGTGGCTGAGCCTTATGGGTAGTTAGCAAGTAGTAACAGGCCTAGGGGACCCTGGACCTTTTGCTAAGCTACCCCAGGCCCAATACTGGTGGCAGCTAGGCTCAGTTCACAGTGAGGCCACCCTCACATGTCTCCAGGTCCAGCTCAGGCAGCAACCAATTACATATAACTTTATAGCTCCTACCAGGTAGGCCCAGGCTGGTCACAGGCAAGGCTGAAATTGACCTGCACAGGAGTCCCTTCCAAGAGACACCAGAAACAACACAGCCAGAAGCCAGCCTCAGACCACACTAGAGCACTACGTGGCTAGTCCCACAAGCAGCACACCCAAAGAGTAGTCTCAACAGGCACAAGATCCCATAGGAGCATATCCCCCTTTGAGGAGTCAGCCCCCACACAGCAGCTCATACACTGTGGGTAAAGCCAATCCTCAGTCAGTCAGTCTAGGACGGAAAATCTCACACACTGACTTGCCAAAAGCAATTAAGTCTCCACTACAACAGGAGAGCACACACAACACACAAAAGGGATACTCCTGGAACACACACAGAGGGATCAGAGAGACTGTGCCACTGGACCACACAGGACACCTATGACATAAGGCCACCCAGCAAAGACTGAGAAACAGGAGATCTATGTAACATATAGAAGCAAACACAGAGAGGCAACCAAAACAAGAAAGTAAAGAAACATGTCCCAAAGAAAAGAACAGGAGAAACCTCCAGAAATAGAACTAAATGAAATGGAGGTAACTAACATACCAGAGATAGAATTTACAACACTGGTTATAAGAATCCTTAAGGAACTTAATGAGAATTTCAATGAAGAAATAGTAAGCATAAACGAGCACATGAAACCATTAAACAGAACCACTCAGAAATAAAGAATATTATAATTGAAGAGTACGTTATAAGGAATCAACACAAGATTAAATGAAACAGAGGACTGATCAGCAATTTGGAAGGAAAGGTAGCAGAAAATACCCAATTGTAACAACAAAAAATAATAAAATAAAATAAAAAGATAGTTTAAGAGGGACCTTTGGGATAATATCAAGCATAACAGCATTCGCATCACAGGAGTACCAGAAGGAGAAGAAAGGGAGCAAAGATCAAGAACCTATTTGAAGAAATAATGACTGAAAACTTCCCCTAACTTGGTGAAGGAAATATACATGTCCAGGAAGTGCAGAGATGTGCAAGATGAACCCAAACAGGCCCACAGCAAGACACATAATTAGAATGGCAAAGGTTAAAGACAAAGAGAGAATCCTAAAAGCAGCAAGAGAAAGACAACTACTTATTTACAAGGGAGCTCCCATAAAACTTCTCAACAGAAACTTTGCAGGCCAGAAGGGAGTGGCAGGAAATATTCAAAGTGATGAAAAACAAGGGCCTACAACCAAGACTCCTCTGCCAAGTAAGGCTATCATTTAAATTGAAGGAGAGATAAAAATATTCCCAGACAAGTAAAAGCTAAAGGAATTCATTACCACCAGCAAATACTACAAGAAATGTTAAAAGGACTTGTTTAAGCAGAAGAAAGGAGAAAAAAAAGCAAACAAAAGGCGATAGAAAATATGACTAATAAAATGTCAATAACTAGGTACCTATTAATACACACTTTAAATGTAAATGGATTAAACGCTCCAATCAAAAGACATAGGGTAGCTGAATGGGTAAGAAAACAAGAACCTTGTATATGCTGTCTACAAGAGACCCACTTCAGATTGAAATGTCTAACCACTGAGCGGTACACCTGAAACAAATATAAAATAATATTTGTTGTCAACTATAATCATATATATCTATATACATGTATATACATGTGTGTGTGTGTGTGTGTGTGTGTGTATCCATACCAGAAACAATGTGTGACAATGAGCAATATCGTGATGGAGGATGATTTATGGCACATTTTAAAACACACCTTCTCTCAACTGTAGCTCACACCTGACTGACTGCAACAAACAACTTGAAACTTGTCACACATTGTTACTAAGGTTTGATGCACTACTTCCCATATCGAAGATCCCTGCCTTTCCATTGTCTGGCACTCAGCAGCAGGATTCACCATAGTTTTTGATCACAACTGGAAAAGCTCCATGTCATACATCACTTCCGGTATGGCAATTCCTGTCAAATAAAAAAATTACGGTGCGTCCTCATCTACCTTATTCACCGGATCTGGCACCATGCGACTTCTGGCTCTTCCCCAAAGTCCAAATGACCATGAAAGGTAAACGTTTTGAATTGATTCAGGACATTGAGGCAGGCACAACAGCACAACTGAAGACACTCACGAAAGAGGATTTCCAGAACTGCTTCAGAAAGTGGCAAGAACGATGGGATAAGTGTGTTCAAAGTGAGGGAGAGTTTTTTGAGGGGGATTCATGTTAATGTGTCTGTTACTGTATTAATTTTTTTTATTTAAACATTCACTATATCTTCTGATCACACCTCATATAGTCACGGGATGTAAAGTACACCATAGAGAATACAGTCAATGGTATTTTAATAGCTGTGTACATGTCAGACGGGTTGTAGACTTGTTGGGATTATCATGTCATGTTGTGAGGTGTGTAAACATTTAATCATTATGTTGTTTTGTATACCTGAAATGAATAATAAAGCTATATTTTTAAAAAACTGATGAACTAAAGACTTTGGACTTTTTGAAAAACGAATTCATCACTGAGGATTACTTATCTGTAAAATTAGAATAAAATGCAGTTTCTATTAAGCAAAATAAAATAAAATAATAAAATTAAAATGTCATGATGTGACATTGTTTTCCAGGAAGTTTCACAGTGAATTACAATTGTATAAGCAGCTTTTTAGAACCTCAGCATGAACAAGATGAAAACCTTTCCCAAGTGTGGCCCCAGATGTAATTCCAATGATGGGTTGGTTTTTGTGCCCCTAAACCTATTGCGTTATCCCATTTGTCCTTGCAGAGTCAGGATCCAAGTTATATAGCAGATTACTCTCTAATTACAAACATCAGCTATCCCTTCATAGAGGTGCATTTTATGACAGTCAACACAGAAGCCACAAGGGCAACGTCACCACTGGTTTTCTGAAGTCTACTATCATCTGATACATTTCCAGGAATTCAGAAACATTCTGTGTCTACTCAAGGAGGCTAGATCACAGTAAGCATCCATAGGGGCTCAAAAAGAAAAGCAAATCTATGTTCAAGCAGGAAAAATGCCAGAATTCAAATTGCCGACTTCTCCCAAGGCAAATTTTTCTTATGCCTGAGGAGAAGTTCCAAGCTCATTATCTATTTAAAAGATTCCAACAACTTAGCTTTATACAAAAGTGAATTGTCACCCAATTAATTGTCACAGGGGGGTTGCTTTCCTTGCCAAACAATCTCTCAGTACTACTGATATGAATGACATTATAACTAGATCATAGCTAAGAAACACAGTCATGTGGAGAGATAGTCATCTCCACCCCCCAATCAGAAAGTGGTAAAAAAGAGCAAGAAGAAAGGCAGAGAACTAGAATCCAATCAAATTGCCAATAGTTTGCAAAAGGATTTTCATATGAATTAATGACTGGAAGAAAATTCTCAAACTGATTATTAACTTCCCATGACTCGTGGCAAAAGAAACTGGAAGCACCACTAGCCAAGAAGTTGAAATTTTTCCTACAAGAAATCAAGAAAACCATGACTGACACTTGAAGCCTATGTAATTTTACTAACCATTGTCATTTCAATACATTTAATTTGAACAAAAAGATTTAAAAAATCTCACTGGAAAAAGAAAAACATGACTGGTCCCTTGGCTTTTAACCACACTGTGTATTGATTTATACTTTTTGAGTTTAAGAGATGTCAAGGTAACTTGCTAAAAGGAAATGAATTAGTCTCAGAAAGTATTCCAAAGATGTTGTCATGGCAAATCATTATTTTGATGGTTGAAGCTCCCACATCACAATGACAACAAGAGAGGAACAGTGGGTCTCTAATGAATCATGTTTTAATAAAATTGAGCTCACAAGTTTCTTTAGTTATTTCTCAGTCTTCGGCCTCGTATCTAGCACATACTTATTGAATGAATGAGTAAATAGATAAGTCTATTATGCTGTCTGTACTTTGGCAATAAGTAACAAGATTAAGACTCTCCTGTCTTCAGCACACAGTCAGTCGACCTTGCATCACCATATATGAGTATTTGACCCCCTTTGTCCTCTTTACCCTCTTCTACCACACCTCCATCCTTCTGGGTGGTGAGCACACAGTGTGATATATAGATAATGTGTGCTACAAATGTACACTTGAAACCCATGTATTTTACTAACCATTGTCACCCCCAATAAATTTAGTTTTTTTAAAAAGAACTACTTTGGAAAAAAAAAAGATTCTCCTGTCTTAATTTCAACATTTCAGCACTAGCGGGTTAGATTTAGAATAAAGATGGCAGATAACAATCTTAGTAATGCTATGGGGTGGGGGGAAGGGGTGCAATTTTAAGCACATTCTCACCTTGGTCACCTCTGAAGAGTGAGCCAAACTTAAGGTTGAAGGAAATTCAGGGAGATGACAGATTTTCTGAAATCTATAAAGGATTTCTCATCCTGATTTATAAATTCACTGGCACTTGTGACTAACAGTTTGCTATAAAGCAAAATTCAGCATAAGGTAGGTCCATCTTGAACTCTATCCAAAGGGGTTTAATTACTGAATCACACACACAAAAAAATCTTGTTATAAAATGGAGTTACCCAAAAGGCAGCCAGATGGCCTAGTTCCAATGCATTAGTGAGGATGAAAAGAATGACAAACATGTTGTTTCTCCCCCAAGATGTTTGTTGTGTTGCTTAGAGGAGTCAAAACCCAGGTAATAAGAAGTTGATGCCTGAGAAAGGAGATGAAATCGGCTTTATGACACCCCCACAGCAACTGAGAAGAATCCCCTGACTTAGGTCTCAGCAAGTATTGGGGGAAGACAGTTTCTATAGACCGAGATCATCATTTCCAAAAAATGTGGGTGCTACTTGCCTCCATAAGCAACTGTATCTTAGGAACAGAAAATTTAATTGACTGAAACCCACTGTGTGAAACTTAGAATGGAAATTGGGTTCTCCACCTCCGCAGCACCTTTATTTTGGGCTATGAAGCTTTGGAAGGACAGCAGGGAGTATCGACTGACTATTGGTTGTCTGCTGCGTTATTCATTTATGTACAGAAAAACAAAGAAATTTAAAAACATGGTTCTGAGGAAGTTATACAAAAGGTAAGCGCACTGATAGAATGATGTGTGTCTGTTGGTTTATGAAATAAAAGGACCTTTTGTACGTTTTGTGATGAAAGAAAGAGCCATTGTGAGCTGTTATCTGTGAGAAGTTTGTCACCTGTGAGAATTTTATTAGCCTTCTGTATTGATTTATTCGATTCTACGCATCAGTCTCTTTGAGGGCAGGGACTGTCCGGTTTGTCTTTGCTGCAAGTCAACACGGGGCGTGGCACTTAGCAGGTTCTCAATAAATATTTGTGGAATAAAAAACCAGATGAATACATGAAATTATGAATCCATCCTATTTATACTCCTACATATTTTTAAAACTCAAAAATATATAGACAACGCATATTACAAAAAGAAAAGAAGATGTTTTGTAGGAAAAGATCTTAAAAATTGGGTTTAATGTCTTGATTTTAAAGATAAGGAAAATAGGGCTTAGGGAAATCTAATATATTGACTACAAGAAGAGTAACAAAGTCTCAAGATTTTGAAAAATACATATACAATATGTGTTTCCCACACTCTTTCAACTATATCCCCACTGCCTGTTTCTCGCTAGACCTCCAACTCCCATCTGGGTTCTCTTCCTGTATATTTGCCCAGAGAATGGCTTGAGTAAAACCTAACTAGGTAAATCATATACTGAAAAGGATTCCAAAGACACATTAAAACCCTCTTCTCCTCAGCACGTTCTGAAGACTAATCACATTATAGTCAGTGAGCTACCTTGTCTGAACTGTCCAGGTCAGATGTCAGGAAGAATCAAATTTAGAGGATTTCCAAATGGATTGAGTGGTAATGTTAGAAAGAGGTCAGGCAATCAAATGTAAAATGCCAAGTTTAGATACCAATCACCAGGCCCGGCAGAGACAGACTGCCGGACAACGTGCATAGGAGAAGGCCGGGTAGGCCCCAATTCTCCATTGCATAGGTGCACAGTGGCAGCCTTACAGGAGGGGACAAGAGGCCACTATGTAGTGTCACTTCCGGGTCCTGTATCCCAAACCGTCTTCCCACATACCTTCCTCAGATGCCTGGAACTTCACAGTATGTGGATTAGTAATTTATCGAAACACAGATAAGCCTGGAAGAAATTCTGTGTCAAAAGCTTGTCCTTTTTTTATTATTAATATTTTTTGGGGTGAAACAGCAGATGTGAGGATTCGAGGAGATGGTAGGTGAATACGAAGCATGCCAGGGAAATCAGCAGATATAAAAGGTCTTTTAAAAAGGAGTGCAAATGAGTATCAAGGAATTCAAATATTGATCCAGGTCTGTGCAGAGTTAAACTTCCTTTATGTTCCAGCATCGTTCTTTAAAAAGCTGTAGATGTTTTAATATGCTATCTTGGACTTATTAATTTTAATTTGTCTCATTCAACTGCTGGCCTTCTGCATGTACTTAAAATTAACAAGTAAAAGCACTGAAAACTGACATCTCCACCCTGCCAAAGAGACTAAAGCTGAACCGCCCTGCCCTTGATACTGAGGCTGAACAGACGAGGCTCGCCCTGTGCCTCGGAGGTTAGCACGCTCAGGCTGAGACAGAATCACAGCGGAAACAAACCCCAAAATTAAAGATTCTCCACCGTTCTAGCAGAGCTCAAACTCGACCTGACAAAGCCAATGGGTTCTCTTAAAGGGAGGGTTCATATCTCATCACAAATTTCAATATCGTCTTCTTAAGATCAGAATCTCCTGGTAACTGACCCTGGGTGGTGAACACACAATGTGATATATAAATGATGTATTACAGAATTGTACACTTGAAACCTGTGTAACCTGTGTAACCATCGTAACCTGTGTAACCTGTGTAACCATCGTCACCCCAATAAACTTTAATTAAAAAAAAGAAAAGAAAAAAGAATCTCCTGGTAGTTGTTGGAGTATTTGTTTGGACTTAACAGGTGGGAAGAAATGGAAGAAGCATCCAGCCATTGAGCTTGATCCATGCACCTGGTGGAGTGAATACTGCTGTCAAGTGAGTTCAGTCCTCTGTGTCTGGGCCCAACATGGGTTCCCAAATAAGTCAGATCAAATGACACATCTATGTCAGCGTCACCCAATCAAGATACAGATGATTTCCTTCACCCCTGAAAGTTCCCTGTCCAGTCAATATTTACCAGTCACCCTCACACCTCCCTGGAAATTAAAAAAATATATATTTATCATTAAAGATTAGTTTTGCTTGCATTTCAACTTCCTATAAATACAATCACACTGTGTTTATTCTTTTGTACTGTTTTTTTCTGCACAGTATGATATTTTTGTCATTTATTCATGATGTTGAATGTATCCATTTTATTAATGAATTTTTTTTCATCAAACTAATATAACACAAGTTGATATCTATTCTTCTGTTGATGGATATTTGATTGTTTCCAGTTATTGCCTGTTATGAACAAAGCTATTGTGGGCATGTATGTACAAGATTTTATTGGATCCGTGTTTTCATATATCTTGAGTAAATACAAAGTAGTGGAATTGCTGGGTGATAGGGTGGTATAGGTTTAACTTTATTGGGATCTTCTAAACTGTTTTCCTAAATGATTATACCATTTTACAATTCCACTAGAAATTGGAAACTGAGAGTCAACTTGCTTCACACCATCACTAGCATTTGGTATTGTTTGTCTTTATTTTAGCAATTCTCGTGAGAAAGTAGTACATTTCTCTGGTTTTAAATTGCATTTCCTGATAACAAATGGTATTGAACATCTTTTCCTGTGCTTATTGACTATTCTTATTTTTATAAAGTATCTGTTTGCCTATTTTTTATGGATTATCTTTTTGTTATTCAGTTGTATGACTGTTTTTTATACATGCTGGATACAAGTCTTTTATGTATTAATGTGTTATAAATATTTTCTCCTAGTTTGTCACTTGCTTTTTCATTTTTATAGCAGTGTCTTTTCATAAAAAAAAATTTTAGTAGTTTTGGTGAAGTCTATTTTTTAACTATCATGTTATATTGTATTAACTATACTTCTAATTATAATGCACAGTGTATTATATTATATATTATAATTGACTAACAATTAATTCAGTATATTATATATATTTATCCTGTTGAAAAACTCTGCCGACTCCAGGGTCATAAAGATATTCTCTTACATTTACTTTTATAAGCTTTGTAGCTTTCATTTTTACATTGAGGGCTGTGATTTATCTCCAATTAATTTTTGTGTACACTACAAGATAGAAGTCAAAGTTGTTCCCAAACCCTTTTGTTGAAAAGACTCTTCTTTTCCGTGAGTTGTCTTTTTTTTTTTTTTAACCTGTGTGCTCCTTCAATTGTGAGTTCTTCAGTGATAAGATATGATTGATTTATCCTTGCAATCTTAAAATTTGGCATAGTGTCTTTCTTAAACAAGAACTTAACACATGTCCACTGGATGAAAATATTTTTTAAAAAATGGAGTGAAAACTGAGTTTAATATGTAAGACTTTCCCATTTTTATATTTTTCCCTTTTCTCTCTAAATGAAATCCAAATTACTTACCAAGCACAATCCTTTTCTTTTTAACCTTGTTTTATAATATGTCCCTCCTATGGACTGTATTTCTGTACCTTTCAAATTGATATATTGAAGCCCTAACCCTCAATGTGACCATATTTGTAGATAGGACTTTTAGGAGTAATTAAGTACTCCTAAGTAATTAGGAGGTAATTAAGGTTAAATGATGTTGTAAGAGTGGGGTCCTAATCCAATAGCACTGGTGCCCTTGTAAGAAAAGGAAGAGAGGGAGCTCTTTCTCTCTCTTCATGAGCATGTAGCAAGGAGACGCCTTGTGAAGACATAGCAAGAAGGGGACCATCTGCAAGCGAGGAAGAAAACTCTCATCGGAAGTTGACCATGCTGGTTCCCTGAACTTCAGCCTCCAAACTGTGAGAAAAGCAGCTTCTGCTGTGTAAGCCACCCAGTCTATGTATTTTGTTACGGCAGCCTGAGCAGACTAAGATGCCCCCTACCCTAGTCACCATGCCTCAGCCACATTAGCCTCCTTTATGCTCCTCAAGCTCATCAAATCTCTACCAGCCCAGAATTCTCTTCCAGCTCTTTTTATTCTTTACATCTCAAGAGAACTCTCCTCTGAAAGAGAGTTCTGAGAACTCTCCTCTGGTAACGTTAGCTGAAAGAGATTTCCCCAGTTATTCTCCACCTCACTCCCCAGTTTCTAGTCTTCACAGCACTTTTATATCTGTAGCCATTTGCTTATTTAGTTACACATTTACCCACATACTTAGTTGCTTATTTACGTCATACGTTGATCCCCCCAACACACACACACACACACACACACACACTCACACACACACACACACACACACAGAGTCAGCCCCATTCAGAGCAAGGATCCATATATTCACCACTTTATTCCTAGTTCCTAGCATTCCTGGTTCATAAATATTTTCTGAATGAATAAATAAATGATCTGTCGTGAAGATTCCATGGTCTAAACAAGATTCTTAGTCTACAAAGTAAGTATTGGGAGACCTAATATTAAATGTCAATATAACATTAAAAAGGAAAGGAGAATAGCATAAGCATTCAAATAACTTTAAAAGGAGAAGGTACTAATCTACCGATGGCTTCTATATGACCTTGAATGAGTCAGTTAGCCTCCTGGTTACTATATTTCAAAAATGGATATAATAATATTTATTCTGCTGGCATCAAAGTAATACTAAGTAATACAAAGTAATATTAAAACTTAAGTAGGATTCTACATTTGATTACATTTTATATATTTATTGTAAAGTACCTAATAAAGTGAGACATTGTTTACTTTTAGGTACCTGACACCTTAGGGAAGACTAATAACTTAAAACATATTGTCTCTAGCACTGAAGTTCAGTATAGTAGCCTCTAACCAAATGTAGCTATTTAGATCTAAATTAAGTAAAAATTTAGTTCCACAGTTACACTAGACACTTTTTAAGTGCTCAAGAGCTACACATATCTAGTGAGTATTCTGTTGGATAGCACAGATATCGAATATTTCCATTATAGCAGAAAGTCCTGTTAGAAAGCACATCTCTAGAGCTTAAAAGTTGTTTTAGGAGACAAATAAATATCCGTGAGATAACATGTAAACAACCAGCATGATATGTTAGCATCTGCAAAGTAATATTCTAAAAAATAAAATAAAATGCTAAGGACGCACAGAAAAAAAGGAGAGTGGAAGAGAAGTTAGAATATGGCAGATGAGTTCAAGGCCTCCTGGAGGATATGGCGTTTTAAATGACTCTTTAAGAAGGTGAATCAGGAAAAGGGCAGAGGGATTTCAGAGATGAAAAAGAGAGGCCTGCCAGGAATAGAGATACCGAGACAGAGGTTAGCACATTTAGCATGTGAGTTCCTAAACCTGGAGATTAATGGGCATTTAATTATACATAAAACACTTATTTCATGGTATTAGTATTAACTGATAGGAGGATACAATGATATATAATATGTAGCCTCTGCCAAGGCAAAAGATAAGCAAAATTTCACCTAACATACAAGGCCGGTTAAGTGTCACATAATTGTTACAAAGGCTCTAAGAAGTTCTGTACTTTGTAAGCAGGGAAGGGACATGGAAGAATAAGTAAGATATTGGCAAATGTGGGTGATTTTAAGGGAAAGTAACGGGGAAAGGAAGGACAGTAGGTGCAGTTTCAGGAAGTTATGGATAGTTCAGCTGGATCGAGACAAAGTACATAGATGGGAGAAATCTAGAAAATATAGGCCAGGGGGTACAATGGCTAAGAAGACACAATTCCTACTCTTGTGCCTGACTAGTATCCTGGAATCTCAGTGCAGTGTGGTAGGCCCTCTGGTGAGGAAAGCACCGGTGTTTGGGAAGCATATTGGAGTGTGTAAGGTGAAGGGTAGGGACATAATATTCAAGCAAAGGCAAAACTACATGCTGAAATTCAAGAAGAGAGGAGCATGTTGCAATGAAGGATGGTATTTCCTTTAGTTTGGGACTTTGAGGTTAAGGCAGGATGTTTTGAGAGATGGTGCTGAATAGGAAAGCAAGACCCTAGTCATGAGAACCACTGCAATGACTTTTAATTGTTTAGGCGCAGAAAATATTAAAAGATTTTTCTTAAAGAGGGGTCTCAATCAGAGTTTCACTTAGCTTCCATCCCACCCTTCTCTCTCTCTCTCCCCCCCACACACTTCGACCCCTCCCCCTTGTGGATTGGAGAAGAACAGGAGACCAGGAGACCAGGTAGGAGCTATTGTAACACATGTGGATGAGAGACAATGATGATCTGAATGTGAGGATCAACACGGGATAGACAGAGTGAAACAGAGTCAAAAGATGTTTAAATACAATGACAGGACTTGATTATTGATTCAATTTGGAGTTTAAAAGGAAGAGTGTTTCCCCCTTTATTTTTCTGGCTTCTGCAAAATGTCCTAGGTTCAGTTTTGGACACACTGAGTACAAGGGGACTTTGAATCATCCAAATAGTTAGTTTGGGGCAGTTGGATGCACAACTCTGGAATGAAAAGAAAGACCACACTGAAGGTCAAGATTTAAAATTCTTTAGCACATGGAGGATATTGTACGAGCTTCCAGGAACAATGGGTTCAAGTATTTTAATAGGTTTTTTTCTGTACTTAGTAATTGGATTAGCTTTTTGAAGATGGATCAACTTAATTTTCTTGATATTGTGCTAATTGTCATCCATTGCTTGAGGCAGATACTTTCATTTTTTGTCATTTAACTCCTCTATACAAAAAAATATCTAAAATAATCTCCTACATAAAAACTCAAAATGCCAATCACAATCTCAATCTTTCCTTTTAACTGTTTAAGTTCTCTCTTGGGATATTCCTAGAAACCTGCTGATATTTCAATATTGAAGGACTTTGATCTTACTTTTGTGAAATAACCAGGTTTACAGTTGAGGAGGCGAGATATTGTCAAAAAACTGCTCTTTAAAATAACCTTTGAACATATTCTTTTGTGTGAGTTAAATTACTTTTATGTGTGCAAGAAGAGTTTCTTGATCAGGGAAAGTGTTCTTGCTTCAATGTAGCTTAAGATTTCACAGACATCCTAATCTGAAAAATTTGTAATCAATACAAAGTAGTGTATGCATAGAAAAAAAGTGGGAGTAAACATTCTAAAATACATGTATCCCTCAAGATTGTGAGGGACTTTTTCTTTCTTTACATTTTTTTGTGCTTTTATAATTTGTGAGCATTCTTTTACATTATAAAAATAAATATTATTGATACAGTGGTTTTACTATCACATTGCATTGTATCTGTCCAAAATAATGTTGGCATTGGTATTGTTTTTTAGTGCTTTGAATTATATAATCCAACATTCCTTTAAATGTCTTTATTACACACAAACTCATTTTGGTTTTACTGTAAGCAAAATGTAGTCCAGGTACAGATGGTTTAAAGACGACTTAATAAGCAGGGAACAAATCTTTCAACAATCTGGTTCTGTATTCATCATGAGATTGCTGTATTAAAAAAAAAAAAAAGGTCTTCATCATACAGAAAAACTGAGAGAATCCATGGTTTAACAAGCTGCCAGTTAGTGGAAGACATGAGATTAAAATTTTAGTCCTTTATACAAAGGGTAGAAGAAAATTATTACCATTTTATATATTTTAAAAAGTCAACTCCATTGACCTTCCTATTCCAGACTCAGTATAATTGGCAAATCAATATTATCAACAGTAATTAAAACTGCCAGCCATAGGAAATAAAATCAGTCTCATAAAATGTATACAATTAAACCCTTATTTAAATGGCTTTCTAAAATTATCACAACTGATGGAACCAAGGATGGGAACATTTTTCTGCAAGTGTAACAGGTGCTCTACACTGGTAACAAAAAAATAAATAAAATCTGAGAACTCAATTTTTCTTTCTCCCCAATAAAATTCCATCATACAGGGGTATTTGCCCTAAGAACTAAAATTAAGTGTCCCCTACACACTTTGTACTTCATGAAAGTTTAAAAAAAAATAGGAGAATAAAAGGAAGGAAGGAAGGAAGGAAGAAAAAGGAGAGAGAGAGAGAGAGAGAGAGAGAGAGAGAGAGAGAGAGAGAGAGAGAGAGAAAGGGAGAGAGAAAGAAAGAAAAGTCCTACGGACTAGCCAGTAGTGCCAGAGAGAAGAGTGTTCAACAAAATGTATCCTATTTTTAAAATAATTGACTTTTGATTATAAATTACTTTGCACATAAAAGAAATTAAATCCCCCATAAGAGTTACCTAATAACAGTTGCAGGAGGCCAAGTGAAAAATCAGATTGTAGAAGAATATCTAATTACTTTTAGTAATTCTTTAGTAAAAAATACGTAGTTATGCTCCTGTTTTTGCACTAAAACAATGGTGTAATTACAGTGTATATGATACCTAAAATGATCTCATTCATTTCATTCATTCATACTAGCCCAATTTTTTGTTTTGTTTTGTTCTCTAATGTAATAGTGTCAAATGATATAATTTCCTGTATATTAGTCATAGCCCTCCTTTTTTCCACATAAAATGTTGGTGACCAGATGTATAAACTACCAGACTCATTGTTAATATATTTGCCCTGGAACATATCAGAGACAGATGTGTTGGCTGGTTTCCGGTTTAGCACTTCCTTAAGGAGAAAATTATTCATTTTAAAAATGAGTTAGAAACAGTCCATCATAAGGGCAAACATAAAAATCATTTTATCTCAAATACATCTCCAACTTTGAGTGAATCTAGGCACAGAAGATTAATTTTTCTCATGTGCAAATACATCTAATGTCCTTTTAATTTTATCTCCATTTTTCAAAATTTTGGCTTACAAATATAATGGGTGTTTTTTACAAATGTTTTTCTCATGGGCATATAATTTGTATATTTATTGTTCATTTTGATGTTGCCTGATAAGGAGTCTAAGATTGGCTAGACCTTGAAAACCTATGTAGAGGAGTGAGTTTAGAGTCTTCTGAAGGAAAAGGACAACATTAAAGCCTTCTATTAAGATGCCCCTTCTGATGAACACACTTGAACTGCTACTTTCTCTTGAGTAAGTGATTAATGTTGTTAGTAGAAAGACATGATCACAACATATAGCTCAGCAACCCAGTCTGCTGTATCAGATTTATGAAGCCTGGGTCGATATAAATTGTTGTAGGAAAACTCACAACCTTGTAATTCACTAGGGAACAATGATCGAAGTGAAAACATGGCCTTGTGTTGTCTTTGCTCACCATTTTCATTGGCAGATGTATAACTGAGTAAAAAACTATGTTGGCATTTAATGAGCAAGTAAAGTATGAAAAATAGCCCTCCTTGAATCCTATCTTTAATCTTCAATGATGGCTCAGGCATTAGAGACAAAGGTGGGTTTTAAAGGGGCAGAGTTGACTCGTTCTTCTGTTAGAGTATTCCTCAACCAATTCTCTTGGTTAAATTAAGGTAGTTACTTTTGTGTTTTTACATTTCGAGTAAGAGAATTCTTTTAAAACATGCACATGTTGGAAAGATGTTTTGCATATGAAATCATGCCTTTCAAAATTCAACAATCCAACATAATACAGGAAGTTCTCTAACTTTGAAGTTTATTCTAAAGTCAAATAGAAGCATCATCTGCTGTATTACCTTCATATAACATATGTCCACCTATATGATTCTTAAAGGACTTTTCAGGCCATTGGAATAAAATAACAAAATAACTCACACCATCAAATGCTTATTATCACCCCATTGTCATCTAAAAGGCTCATTCCTTTTATTACGTCTATTTCTTACATTATCCTTTTTTTAAAAAACCTTCACACTTTAGTACAATTGTTCTCATCAGTAAAAGCCTTGTCTGAATTACATGGTTCTTTGAACGTGGTGTTCACTCTTTTTAGTTGCTCTTAGGGAACCAACTCAGAAAGGGCTGAAATTTATTCATTTTTCTGAGAGGTATATACCAGAGCCTGAATGAAATGAACAGTGCTTAATTTCCATTGCAGGTATGGAAGGCAAATGAGTAAATAAATGAGTCTCAGATAAGACGCCCAAGAGAAAAATGGGAAATTCAGTAAATTATTCTGGTCATATTGACTTACACGGTTTACAACATTTCACATGATTTTTAGTGTGCTGCACTTTTTACCAAATGAAATTCTGAAAGTGGGTTTAAATTTTAATAAAATTACATCTGTACAATCTAAATGTAAAGTAAAGCAAAATTAATATTTTGCATTGTTTCATCTGCTTGATGGAAAAGCTAGATATCTGGAAACAAATGACCAGGTGAATTTATTTTTGCCATCTTAAGTTGAGTAGCAAAAGTACGTAAATATACCACAAATTGAGTAGAAGCAAAAGGATATCCCTGTTTCCAACACAGGTATGTCTGGAATTCACACTGTTAATTACGTTTTCAGAGGAAAGCATAAACAACTCTTATTAAAGCAGGAAAGTAATTCATTGAACTACTAATCCCTCAATACCTCATTGCAAATTAATTTGAGATTAGCTAAATAGCAATGTGATAGTAATAATATTAGTTAACACCTATGATAGTTGAGGACACAGGGCAAAGAAGATCTGGGGTACAAATTGACCTCTACAGTGTCAATGGTATTACCAAGTGGAGACAATTCTACGCACACACACACACACACACACAAATGTAATGCCTCACAGACTTGCCAAGTGTAACTGATATATAGATTGAGATGGGGCAAATGTGTATTCATGCATGTACAAATATATATAGGAATATGTATATATACATATACAGGGGTGCCAAAAAATGTATACACATTTTAAGAGATATTATCTTGTAAAGATAATATCTTAAGATATTAAGAGATACTATCTTAAAATGTGTGTACATTTTTTTTGGCACCCACGGTATATACACAAATGCATAATACAGGTTTACATAAATGTATGTGAATATAGCTGAGGCATTGGGGACAATATGAACTAAAAGAACTAAAAGATTTGAGTTTTCTCAAATCTAAGGTGTAAAATATCTATATCAAATTCATAGAGATCAAGTTCTAAGTACGTCTTCCACAAAAATTATACTTAATTAGGTTCAAACAGGTATATCGCATTTACACCTTTTTTTAAGTTTTGCCATTCTTTTCAGTCATTTCATTACCATTACTTATTTATTGAGTAATGCATGATTATTTATTAACAGACTGAATTAATTATTATTTATTAAATACTCACAATATGCCAGGGATGGCTGGCAGAGCATGAAGGGACACAGTCCTCACCCTTGAAGAATTCATCAGATAAAGAGAAAAGGCATGTGTACTTGGCCTTAACCTTTAAACGAGGTTAATTGTGTTACACCAACAGGATTGTGTTACACCATATGTGTGCATGTGTGCGTGCATTTGTGTTCAGCTAACCATGTGTAACTGGCTCTGCTATTCACTTGGTCACCAATTCATAGAGGTTTGGACCTCAGAAAGTAGAGGTTAAAGTCACATACCAGACTGGAAATTAGTATTATTGGCTTTGTAGAATTAGGAAAGGGTCTGTGATTTTTTAAATCATTAAGTCTGAATGTTTTCAACTATGCAACAGTAAAACAAAATAACATAGCAGACATCTGTATATACACCAATGAGAAAAAAACACGTTAACATATTTTATAATATTAGCTAACATCTATAGTGTTTTCTCGGTCAAGCATGAATGAGATCTGACAAATTAGCGGCCCAGAGTTTCCCATTTCTTCCTATTTCATGCCTATGGGAGGGAACCAAATTGACTTGTATCATTTCCACAAATGCTTTTGTACTTTTACTCTCTATATGTGTATCCATCCATAAGTACATAAGATTGGTTTATTTGTTTTTAAATTTACGTATGGCAAATATCATTTCGCAGGTTGTTTTTTTTCACTCAGTGTTATATTCTTGTGATTTATCCACATTGGTACACTTATTTTAATTATCTGAATGATCATCAGCTTAGTCACCAAGTGGCCCACAAAAAAATCATTAGATGATTTCCACTTTTTCATAGGTAACAGCCCTGAGTAATCATTTGTATCCCAAACTCCATCTCACCACATACTTCTGAGAAACCAGCCTATGTAACTCAGGCAGTTGCTCCCAGACACTAGGAGTAAGTTTTCTTGTAATAGGTTAGTTTCTGATTCCTGAAACAGACATCCAGACTTTCATCATTTTCATCAAGCCCCTATGCATTGTCATCCCTTTCTATCCCCTTGTCTCCCTCACTCTCCTTCTGTGACAGGAACCTGTATTTTCTCCCTCTCACTTGTTTTTCCTACCACACAAAAAGAAAGAGAAAACCCCATGTCCTTTGCATGAGAAGGCCCCCATCTGCTCTCTGGATCTTGTCCTGCTCTTTCAGGATTTCTTTTTTCCTTTCTGGTATTGACTGTCTTTCCTCTATACTAGCTTCTTTTTTCTTAGTCTATAAATGAATTTAAGTCACCTAGTTTTAGAAGGAAGCAGTAACAAAAGTATAATAGCTTTTATAACAACTTCTTTGGATCCTACAAAGTTCTATTTTTGACCTTTGCAGCGAACCTCCCTATTAACTTCTTATCCTACTGGAATCTGGCTTCTATCACCACGAGTTCACTGCACTTTTTATCAAGGTCCCTAGTGACCATTTTTATTACTAAATCTAAAGCACATTTTTCAGTCCTTGCCTTACTTGACCTTCTGCAGGATTTAGCAAAGTTAATCAGTTCTTTTGCATTTTATTAATATTATAAGTACTAAAAATATACAAGTTGCAAGGTATAAACACACATATAACCAATATAATAGATATTGATTACTTTCCATTCAGATGAAGCAAATATACAACATTGTTATATTTTCTTGAACTCTACCTTATTAAAAAATAAATAAAGCATAAGAGATACCTAAACATTTCCCATCCCTTCCCAGTTTCTTCCTCTCCAGGAGAGCTTACAACCTAAAGTCAATGTGTATTATATTTACTTCTTCCTTTTAAAAATACTATGATTTTGACTTTTGTGCATCACTCTTTCTTAGTCCTCCTTGCACAGTTTGACTATTATTTTTGGAATAATTTTTGGGCTCCGCTTCTATCAACATCTTCCTTCTGTAGTTATTCCCCACAAAAGATTTCCCACAAGAGGTTCCTACGAGAGGTTCTGTCTTTGGCTCTCTTCTGTTTCCACTCTCCAAAATTTCTTTGAGTTATTTTCATCTATTCCCATGCTTCAGCCAATATCTCTCTCTGATATGTAAAACCATACACTTGACAGTCTATTAAAAACTGTCTTTTATATATTTCACAGACTTAAACTACCAGGATTAGAACTAAGCTCAGAGTTTCCCTATATTAAAGTTAACTGTTTTAATAGATAAGCTCAAATTTCTCCGATGTTAATGTAGTAGTTTTAAAGTATGTTCGCAAATCTTTGACACATCTCCCTTCACAAGGTTGAGCCTAATTATCTCTTATTAAGTGTGAGCAGGACTTAGTTACTCCCTTCTAACAAATATATGGCAGAAGTGATGGTGCACAACTTCCAAGACTAGGTCATAAAAAACATTGTTTCTCTCTCTCTCTCTCTCTCTCTCTCTCTCTCTCTCTCTCTCTCTCTCTCTCTCTCTCTCCCCCTTTCACTCTTTTTATCATCACTTGTTCTGGGGGATGAAAACTTCTATGTCATGGGGACACTCAAAAAGCTCCACCAACAAGTTTGTCAAGGAACTCAGGTCTTTTGCCAACAGACATGTGAGTGAGTTAACTTAGAAATAATTGTTAGCCCAGGTCAAACTTTTCCATACTAAGGAATGATATCACGAGTCTCGCAGAGGCAGAAACCTGTGGGGTGTCTTGATTCCCTTCCTCCCTTCATCTCATACAGGTAATTAGTCAGCAAATCTTTTTTATTCTAATTCCATAACATACTTTTCCAGTATATATTACTTTCTCTCTCTCTATAGCCATTACAGGCAAAGATCATGGAACAATCTCTCAGCTGACATCCCTACAAATTTTACACCCTCCAACCCATTCTCCATCCTGCATCTTATAACCTTTCTAACATGAACATCTAATTATCTCTCTCTTTTGCTTAAAAATAAACAAAAAAAATCCCTAAAATAACCTTGATTAGTCCATTACCTTATAAATATGTTCTAAGCACCTTAAAATAGGAAAACAAAAACAAAAACAAACCTTAGACTTGACTCGGGGGTCTTTGATTAACTTTCAAAACATCGCATGATATTTTCCTTACTTCAAATTTCCTATTTCAGCCACTCTGAACTTCTATAACTTCCTCCCAAATGACTATATTCTCTTTTGCCTCATTAACATTATACATGCCTCACTATCTGTTCTTCTCTCATCTTTACTCTTTTCCCATTAAGTCTGATTTCAAGTGCCAGCTTCCTCAACAAGTCTTTTCTCAGCATCTAGTTGGTATTTGTCCATTCTCCCATAACACCCTGTCCACACACCTCTATCACTTTCTTTTCTTTGCCACTAGACCCTTTGGGAATGTGAATCCCCACTACACCTTGTGCATAGTAGGTCTCCTCCAAAAGATATTTTTAAATGACTAAATCACATATGGATGAAGTGAGTTTATGAAGCTCTCTACCTGTGCTATCCAATACAGCAGACACTAGTAATAGCATGTAGATAATTAGACATACATTAATTAAAGTTAAATGAAATGGAACATTTATTTTCTCTAGCTATATTTCAAGTGCTCAATAGCCACCTGTGGATACTGGCCACCACATGGGATAGTGAAGATTTATGGAAGTATCCCATTGTCTCAGAGAATTTTATTGAATAGTATTGCCTAAGATTAAATTGATTGGAACAGGAACAGCAAAAAAAGAGAATGAAAAAAACTAGTACTAGAAAGTAATAGGAAAATAAAGAGAGGAGAAAATTCATTATGATTTCTAGATGTTGTGATTGGTTGATGGATTGATAGACATAGGAAATGCCAAGTTATGTAGAGGTCAAGAGGAGAGATTATTCATTGTTGTTATTATTGTTGTTGAGTGTGAGATGACAGTGGTACATCCAACTGGACATTTCCTAAATCACTGCCCCCACTTAATATCAAACACTCTGTTCCATACCTTGCCTTTATATCAGGCAAGGTATTTGTTCATACATTGTTTCTCCAACTGTTTAGTTTAAAGACAACCCAAAGAATGCTGGACTCTCATTGTATTTATGCTATCCCATATTTAGAATAAATGAGTTTTATGAAGATCAGTTTGGTTAGTTTGTTCCATTCAATAGTACTTTTTCCTTGTGGATTAAACTTACCATTAAGAAGAAATCATAATGTTATCATACAGGGAAATGTATAGAAAGTTATCAAGCATTTGAATTTTTAAAAAATGCCCATAAGGACATCAAAAGATTTTAAAATTTCCTCCTAGAATGATATGACACTAATTCCCACTTTTACGACACTGATATACTGTTCCCTAAATGCTTCAATACATTCCTTTGAGACTTCTAGTCTTTATCCTGTAAATAGGCATTCAGGGATCTGTACAGATATATATTAAGTATGATGAGTTACCATAGATTTTATATTTTGTCTATAGTGGAGTACAGCTTTTAACACTTGACCAGTAATTAACCGGTTAAGTTATCTGAATATAAAGTCTTTCCTTGTTTCATACAACTGAGCCGTACTTTAAAGCCAAATCCCTGAGCATGATATTGAAGAAACCTGTTTTAAGAGATCTTTGATATCTCATGTTCTCTAATGAATCTTAAATATTATACAGAATTCTGTCCAATTAATTAAATAAAACTGACTTGCATTTTTTCCTCTTTATATATTAACCCCATAACACATACTAATCAATAGATATTCCTGAAATAAGCCATTAAACTTTTTTTCTTCAGGTTTGAGTATTTAAACGAGTCACGGTACATCACAGTCCCTTAATTTCAGGTGCCTCCTGGAAATCTACTTCTTTATTTTCACTTGTGTTTTTAACTTTATTTATTTTGGGTTTTTTTTTCTTCATGATTTTGTGGCATTTGTATTGTTTGGTGGATTTTATTTTTATGTTATTTTTCTTTTCATCCTAAACTGGATTCTTTTTCTTTGAACAGTGAATCTTTATATTTGACTTTTTAAAAATAAAATGAGTATAATTTACATAAAAGTTTCTAAACATTTGGTTCTATTGATAATTTATCACATATGTGTAACTACCACCCAAAACAAGGTACTGATTGTCAAATCTTTGCATATATCCAAAATCTTAGGGAGGGCTTGTTAAAATACAGATTACTGGGTCTCACCTTCACAATTTCTATTTTTGTATCAGTAGGTCGAGTGTGGTAAAGACTATGCATGTTCAACAAGTTCCCAGGTAATATGTTGCCCTTATTGAACCACCTTCAAGAAAAACTGATTATAGTGCATTTCCATCACTCCAATGGATTTCTTTCTTCTCTTTTCTAGTAAATCCAACACCCTACCCACCCCCAAATCTCCAACTACTTACTGATTACTATCACCACAGAGAAAAACCACAGTTTTTCTCTGTCCTTGGACATGATATAAGAGGAATTATTATTTTGTGTCTTCTTTCACTCAGCATGAGCCAGTGAATTTTAAAGATGATTAAACTATTCCATTAACAATTGTAACTTATATGTTTGGTCTTTGAAAATTTTTTTCCTAGAAAAAAATAAAAGCTCTAATTCTCTTTTTTTGAGATATTTAATATTATTTTATATTAATTTCAGGTGTACAACATAGTGGTTAGACATTTATATAATTTAAGAAGTGATCCCCCTGACAGGACAACCATTATTGAGAATCACCTGAAGTCTAACTGAACCAAAGCCTTACAACTACACACATACAGAAGAAGCCACCTCAAGACTGGTAGGAGGGGCAGAGACATGGAATGAGCTGGTCCCACACCCATGTGTGACCATTAAAAATTGGGAGGGATGTCTCGGTTGCAGAGGTCCCTCCCTGAGGAGAAAGGGGTCCCAGCTCCATCCCGACCCAGGGTTTCAGTGCTGGGGAGAGAAATCCCCATAACTTCTGGCTGTGAAAACCAGCAAAGATTGGGCTGAGTGAGATGGAGGGCAACTACACTCCCAGGTTCTCCTCTTAAAAAGAAATCTCCCCACACAGATTTACTCACTAATGGAATCACTGGCTCTAAGTTCCAACGCTGGGGCAGCATCTCGAAAGGCACGAGTGTCATACGGGGAGGAACCAAATCTGGCTTCAGGATGTGAGCTGGAGGGGCAGCTTTCTCACAGATGGAGGAGCAGGTAGAAGCCATTATTTTTTTGTTGAACCATACCCCTCCTTGCATTTACACACAGGCAGATGCCAAGTCTGAGTCTTCATCAAACTGGCTATTACCTTTTGTTTGCCCCGCCCTAATGATTCCCTGAGGCCATACCCCACCCAACTTTCAGTTACACCATAGCTGCTTCCAACAGGTTTTCCGTATAAACAGCCTGCCTTGGCTCATGCTGCAGACTTTCATAAAATCCCTCCAAGGTTAACAAAACCCAAACAAGCAACATCTGGCTTCAGCATGTCCTGTACCTCTGGCAGAGCAGCCCTAAACCTAGCACATAGTGACAGCCAACCTTGGTTCACAGCTTGGCCTTTCAAGGCACCTCCAAGCAAAATGCTGCAGCAGCCATCTCTGGATTGCTTTGTGGCTCATGACAGATGGCTCCGGGCAGTGCACAGACTGTAGCTGAACTTGGCCTGCAGTGGGTCCCATCCCAGGAGGCCCTGGGGCAGGCATACCCAGTGGCCAGCTTCAGACTAGACGAAAGCATCAGTTAGTCACCTCCAACAACGACACACCCAAGGGCAGACTGGGCAGGAACCAAAACCCCACTAAAGTAAACCCTGCTCTATAGGGTTTACTTTACACAACCCCTACACAACAGCTCCTCCTCTGTAGTCACATCTAGTTCTTACAACCAATCAGCCTGAGATACAATCCCTCTTATTGACATGCAAACCGCAATCAAGTCTCAATTACAATAGGAGGTTACACACAATCCACACAAGGGACACACCTGGAGCACCTGGCTCTGGTGATCCGGGAGACTGCACCACTGGGTCCCACAGGACACCTACTAAATAAAGCCACTCTACTAAGACCAGGAGGCATAGCATCACTTCTTAAATTATATAAATGTCTAACCACTATGCTGTACACCTTAAACTAATATAAATAATATTGAATGTCAACTATAGTTGAAAATTAATAAAAGGGGGGAAGGCGAATAGGAAAAGGAGGTTCAAATTTACAGGTAAAAAACAAATAAGTCGGGGGGTTCACAGTGTGAGGGATATAAATGATGAACGTCTAAGCATTACCTTGTCTTGTACACCTGAAACTAATAAAATAAATAAATAAATAAATAAATAAATAAATAAATAAATAAATAAATAGAAATTAAAAAAAAATAAGTCATGGGTATGTAATATACAGCATAGGAAATACCATCAAGAATATTGTGATAGCGTGGTACAGTGTCAGATGCTTGCTGGACTTATGGTGATCATTCCTTCAGGTATATAAATATCAAAAAACTACTGTGTACATCTGAAACTAATATAATATTGTATGCTAGCTATATTTTAATAAAAATCTTGTTTTAAAAAAGAAGTGATTCCCCCTGACTAATCTAGTACCACTTGCCAACAAGTATTACCATATCGTTGACTATATTTCCTACACTTTGCTTTACATCCCCCATTACTTTTTGTAATTACCAATTTGTACTTAATCCCTTTACCTTTTTCACCCTGCCTCCAATGCCTCCCATCTATCACCCCAATACATCTAGTACTCATCTTACGCCATACATAGTTATTACAAAATTATTGACTATATTTCTTATGCTATACTCTACATCCTCATAACTGCTTTGTAACAACCAATTTGTACTTCTTAACCCCTGCCCCTTTTTTCACCCACACTCCCAAACCCTCAGCCATCTGGCAGCCATCAAAATATTTTCTGTATCTATGACTTTGTTTCTGTTTGGTTTGTTTATTTTATTCTTTAGATTCCACATATAAGTGAAATCACATTACATCTGTCTTTCTCTGTCTTACACTCCACTCAGCACAATACCTTCCAGGTCCATCCATGCAGCTGCAGATGGCAAGAACCCACTCACTTTCATGCCTGAGCAATATTCCACTGTATATATGTACCACCTTCTGTTTATCTATTCTTCCATTGGCAGACACCCAGGCTGCTTTCACATCTTGGACATTGTTAACAATGCTGCAATAACATATGGATGCACACGTCCCCTTGAAGTAACATTTTGGGTTTCTTCAGATAAATACCCAGAACTGGGATTACTGGGTCTTTTTATATTGCTTGATATAGACTTTGTTTTAAAGTCTATTTTGTCTGGTATAAGTATGGCTACCCCAGTTTTTTGTTTGTTTGCTTCCATTTTCATAAAATATCTTTTTCCTTTTTTTTTTTTTTTTTTTACTTTCCATCTGTGTATGTCTTTCAATCTGGAATCTCTTGTAGGCAACATACGTAAAAAAATTTTTTTTTTCTTATCCTTTCAACCTTCCTATGCCTTTTAACTGGAGCATTTAATCCATTTACATGGAAAGTAGTTGTTGCTGGATATGTAGCTATTGCCATTTTATTATTCATAATTTTGATCTCTTTTCCCCATCTTTAAGAAGTCCCTCTAACATTCCTTGTAATACTGGTTTAGTGGTGATGGACTCCTTTAGCTTTCTCTTGTCTGGGAAGCTCTTAATCTCTCCTTCAATTTTAAATGATAGTTTTGTTGGATAGGGTACCCTTGATTGTAGATCAACTTTGCTGAAATAATGTTGAATATTTCATGCTGACCCCTTCTGACCTGCAAAATTTCTGTTGAGAAATCAGCTAACAATCTTATGGGCGCTCCCTCATAAGTTACTAGTTCTTTCTCTTGTTGCTTTTAGGAATCTCTCTTTGTCTTTAAGCTTTGCCATTGTAATTATAAAGTGTCTTGGTGTTGGGTTCATCTTGTTTGGGACCCTGCACTTCCTGGACTTGTATGACTATTTCCTTTGCCAGGTTGGGGAAGTTTTAAGTCATTATTTCTTCAAATAGGTTCTCAATCCCTTGCTTTCTCTTTTCTCCTTCTTGCACCCCTCTGATGCGAATGTTATGCTTGATGTTGTCCCAGAGGTCTCTTAAACTATCCTGACTTTTTTTTTGCGGGGTGGGGTGGGGGATTCATTTTCCTTTTTGCTGTTCCAATTGGGTGTTTTCTGCTACTTTGTCTTCCAGATCACTGATTCAGTCCTCTGCTCCATCTAGCCTGCTGGTGATTCCTCCAGTGCATTCTTCATTTCAGTTATTGTATTTTTCACTTCTGATTGGTTCTTTTTTATGGTTTCGGTGTCCTTTTTTATGCTTGCTATCTCTTTGTTGACATTTTTATTATGTTCCTTGAGCATCCTTATAACCATTGTTTTGAACTCTGTATCTGGTAGGTTGCTTGCCTCTGTTTCATTTAGTTCGTCTTCTGGAGTTTTCTCCTTTCATTGGAGATATATTTCTTTGTTTACTGATTTTGGCTGCCTCTCTGTATTTGTTTCTATGTATTAGGTAGATCTACTATATCTCTCAGTCTTGGCCACATGGCCTTATGTAGTAGGTTCCCTGTGGGATCCTGACACAGTCTTCCTGGTCACTTGTTCCAGGTGCTACAGGAGTGTCCCTTGTGTAGGTTGAGTGTGCCCTCCTACATACTCATAGTTGAGACTTGATTGCTATTGACATGTCAGTGGGTGGGATTGACCCTCAGAATAATTGATTGTGGGGTTTGGCCATCTCCACAGCTTATGAGCTGTTGTGTAGGAGACTTATCCCACTCAGCCCCAGCAGACTCTGATGCCAGTTGAGACCACCCTTTGTGTGTGCTGCTTGTGTACCTAATCAGGCGGTGTGCTGCTATGGTCTGAAGTCAAACTCTCAGTATGTTGGTTCTGGGACCTTGTGGGAGAGGCTCTGGTGCAGGGCCAGGTCACCCACTACTCATGACCAGCCAGGGACCACCTGATAGGCGCTACAAAACAATCCATGGTTGTTCACTGCTTGTGCTAAACCTGGAGGCACATAGGAGAGGCCATGCTGCAAAAAAAGGATGGCTGCTACCAGTATCAGGCCTGGAGTAGCTCTGCAAAAAGACTATTCAACTGAAGGCTTGCTGCCACCTGCCAGCTCCTTTGAGGTTCAGCTATTGGTAAGATTTAGCTACCTCGTGAGGTATGCAAGTTGGGTGAGGCAATGGCTCAGGGAGTCACCAGGTTGGAAGAGTTGTCACCAGGTTAATATAGATTCTGGTTTGGTGACAGTACTGAGCCAAGAGCTACTCAGCCAAAGTCTCAGAGTACACCGAGGCCAGTCACTGCCCATCTGGGGCCTGTGGACTCTGATGGTTTTCCAAGTGAGTGCAATGCAGTCAGGCCTGGCTGCTGGTGCCTCTGGTGTTGGGCGAGTTGGGTGGGTGGGATCCCAGCAGAGCTCACCAGACCAATTCAGATTCAGATTTGGCCAAGTGCATGGGTGGGAGGGCTCAACACAAGAAAGATAATACCTATATACTGGCTACATGGGAAAAGGACCCCACACAGCAAAAGTGGTGACTCTTCCAGCCCTCACCTGAAGCCACACAACTCAGTCTCTCCCTCCCTTCCCGATATGCCTCCAACAACCCTCAAGTCACCATTCCTCCACTGGAGCTCAGGGTGAGTGCCTGCGAGTGAGTTGAGTCTGTGCTGGCTCTTCAAGAGGGCGTCTGGGTTTCCCAGAGTCTTTCATCCCACCTAGATGGTCAGAATCTCCACTATTTTTCACAGTCATATGTTGTGGGGGTTCCCCTTCCCAGCACCAGTACTCCAGAATGGGGAGCCTGGTGTTGCACTGGTGTCCCTCCCTCCTCAGGGGAACCTCTGCAGCTGATATATCCCTCCTGATTCTCAACTGCCACTCAGAGGTTTGGGGCTGATTCTGCATCTTTGCCTCTCCTACCATTCTCAACGTGGCTTCTTCCTTATATCCTTATATAAAACAGGTTCAGTTAGACTTCAGATAGTTCTCCAGGTTGATTGTTCTAAAATTTAGTTGTTATTTTAATGTGTTCGTGGAAGGAAGCAGGCACAGCGTTTATCTCCTCCACCATCTTGGATTTCTTGGCCTTTGAATAATTTGAATTTTGATTTTTGTATTTTACCTTTTATTAACCTACCAACATTTGTATTATTCATATTAGATTTGCTGTATTTTGTTTTGATTTATGCTTCTTGTACTTATCTCCTCTGTTATATTTGTATGTCACTTAATTAGATTTATTAAATTTTACTTTTATTTCTATTCTAATTTTTTAAAGATAAAATGCAAGCCACTGAATTTTACAAAAGAGTTTAAATCATTTTTATTTGCAATTGTGAATAATACATTTGGTCTTTCGTCATTTTGGTATTTTAGTTTCTGTTTTTTGTCTTTCTTTTATGTTTATTTCATCACTACTTTTAAATCATCTGCTATATAAGCAATTTTGTTTTGTTTAGCTTTGTTTTTGTCTTTCCCAGTTACTTGGAAACAAACACTTTCTTTTCATTGTAAAAGTGTCTACTTTTGAAATGATTTTTGAAAAATTTCAACAGAAATGGCTCTAAATATCAAACTCAGGAAATCATTTATATATTCTCCCATATATAAAATCAAGGCTATATCATGTTTTTATTTCTTCCACATCATAATTCTCAATACTATGTTTGAAAGCTTTATGAGTATAAATCATGGGTCTATATGTCATTTATATATAACATATTTTTTTATGATTTAAATAATTATTTATTATTATCTTTTAAAAATAAGCTCTTGAATTAATTTTGTAATTCTACTTTATAACCAGATTATTAAATTATGATATTGTCTTCCTTTGATTTTCCAGCTTTCTCTAAATTTTTACATTATGTATTACATTAAATAGTTGTCTGTACATTTGCATGCAGTTTTATAATTATATTTACAATAATTTACTTTTAAAATTTAGCAGAGTTCATTATCAACTATTCTTTAACTCCTTGATTTTCCATTTCTTGAGCACTAATTTTTCTTTATATCTCAACAAGTTTTCAAGAAGGAAATATGGATGCAATGGTTTATAGGATTTTTCACAACTTACTGTTTTCTTCACATTTTAAACATGTTTATGTGTAACAAATGGAAGTTACCAAAGTGTTGCCCCTCTAATTCTTCAGATATTCTGAGGCCAAGATGATCTTTCTTATGTTCTAACTAGACTCATGTATAATTTTTTCTTAACCTCATAATTAAAAAAATATACTGCTGTACGTCTATATTTTCTTTCTTCTTTACTACTTATTTATTTTACTGAGAATATGATAAGGTCATTTCATCTGTATACTCAGGTCTTCTTTTAGAGCAAAAACATTTTCTTCAACTATGTCTTAGATTACAGCTTTTTTCCATTTCTTCTCATTATTATTATTTTTTTCTTTTTTAGGTGTTCCATGCATTGTCTCACTCATTTTAATAACCTTAATTCATTCAATAAATATTTATTGGGATATTGTGCTGTATGTAGAGAATTAAGAATAAAACAAATCTCAAGATCATATTTTTACAGTTCAGCAGGGAACAATAAACAAGAAACTAAAAAGAAAAAAGAAAAACAATATAGATTTATTACAGGAGAAATAAAGGGGCACCTGAAGGATCAGAGGCAGTTTGCAAGAGAAAATGATAATTAATTTGAGACCTGTCTGATGATGAAAATAAAGTGTTGAAATATCTACAGTAGGCCCAAGATGGAGTCACTGATGCTAAACCTCACCAAATCTTAACTAAGTTTCTATGCTCAGCTCTCCCAGAAAAAGAATGACTAGATCAATCAATCAGTGTTTGCCAGCTCAGCACAAGTTACCTGACTGGCTCCAAGATAACTTGCTCTTTTCACTTTCCTTTGTTACAAGGGAAGTAACTCTGCTTTAACTTATAAGCAAATGCCCAGTATAACTTTCAAATTCCTGATCACTCTGAGCTATAAAACCCTCTTGCCTTGTACAGCTCTTCAAAGCTCCCTTCTATTTGCTAGATTAGATGTTGCCCAATTCATGAATCACTGAATAGAAGGCTATTTGATCAGTAAATTGTGGAAAATTTTCTTTTAACAATAGTTACTAGATTAAGGGAGGTGAGTGAATTGGAGGGGGGATATTTCAAGTTCATCATCATTGTAGTTTTTTATTTTTTTCTTAATGTTAAAAGAGCTTCTTCATGTTTTTACTTCATGTGACTAAATATTTTGTAGCATCTTTCCTGAAATGTTGATTTTTGTTGATCTAGCTTTTAAGATTTTCAGTTTCTTTCCAATTTTTACCTTAACTGACTCAATTCTGTCAACTCACTTCTGTATTCTTTGCATCTCACCCAATTAACTTTTAATGTTATTATTTTATTTTATTATGGATATTCAGAAATGACTGCATCTGAGATGGCAATTCAAATGTCATTTGGAAATATATTTGTTTTTGAATAAAATTATATTTTTTTAAAAATAATATTACCTGAAATGCCACCATTCAGTATTACTACTCAACTTTTTTGTGTACATCTATTGTTATATCTAAAATTTATACTTCTAAATCTTTATCTGCATTTGTTTCTATTATATGATTTTAATTGTTTTTATATCACCTATTTTATATCACCTATTAGCACCATTCACCTATTATATATATACGTATGTATCTATCTATATATCTATATAAAATACCACATGTATATTTTAATGGTGCTAATAGGTGATTGATTCAATGTCTTCTAGTAGTGTTTTTTAGCTGTGTAACAGGAAAATTCAAAGCAATAGTTCAGAACTAGGAATTTGTGTGGTGGGTTTGGCCAACTGGCTATAGACAAAGAACCTGAGAATGTTGAGCCTTTCAAAATTATTAAAAAGAGATCTTAGTTGGCATAAAGGTTAGCAGAATTTTTCCACCTGGATTTTGTCAATGTAAGAACTGTTCAAACCTGTAGAGAATGTTTATTAATTTATTTGAGCAAAACTGATGACAATTGCCAGGAAGCAAAATCTTAATGGATTGAGAAAAAAGCTCTGGTGAATGACAGTTTTGCAGCTTATTTTATACACTAGAATAAAAGAAGGAGATGTAAGGAGGGTTACATGAAACCCATTGGTAATACATTAAGGGGGCAAAAGAAAGTGAAGTGAGGAAATCTCTGGGATTGAATAACAAGTGAAATGAAGAGACATTCTTCTTTTACATTGGTGGGCACAGGATAGTTAATAATTAACATTTACAGCACATAGTGTCAATTTTGAAAACTGACGTAAAATCTTTAACAATTTGGGGAACAAGATAATGATGAGAGGTTCGGTGGCCTCCTGCTCTGGTGTAGTGGTTGTCTCCTGAGAGGTCTGGAAAAGCAGATTACTCTGATGTTTCAAAAGTGTGTTATCTTAGATGCAAAAAGACAATAGACAGAATCACTTAAGGTAAAGATTTACCTTTGTCAAGTAACCTACAGGCCTAGGACGTGACTAGCCAGCATGATTCACTTTTAGTTAGCAATTTTTATGTTCAGATCATCCTATGTGGTTACTTTCTGCCTCTGAGATTATAAGGCCTGCCATGTAGTCCTCCCCTGAGCTTGTCAGGTTTAGTATATGGCAGCTTTTTCATATATAGTTTTAATAAGTTAGAGTCATCTGAAATTAAAACTAACATATAACGTAAATTTTCAAATGCCACTATGAAAATTTGAGTAATTTTTAATTTAGTTCCATGCTTAAAGCATACGATATGAATTTAAATTGTTACTTGAAATAAATTTCTTTCAAGAAAACATTTTCAAAGTCCTAATTCTTAAATTCATTTCCTGTAGTAGTGTGGTAGGCAGAATGATGCTCCTTTCACCCACAGATGTCTGGAACATGTGAACATGTTACCTTACGTGACAAAAGGAACTTTGCAGATATGAGTAAGTTTAAGGTCCTTGAAGTGAGGTGATTATCCTGGATTATCCAGGTGGCCCAATCTAATCATTCCTTAAAAGTGGAAGAGAAAGTTGAAAGCATAGGTCAAAGAGATCCAAAGTGAGGAAAATCTAACTTGCCATTGCTGGCTTTGAATGGAGGAAGAGAGCCATGAGTCAAGGAATGTGAGTAGCCTTTAGTACCTGCGATGGTCGACTGCTGATAGCCAGCAAACCAACAGAGACCTCAGTCCTACAATCTCAAAGAAACAGATCCTCTCCTATAGCCTCCGTAAGGAGTACAGTCAGACTCCTGACCTGTGGAGCAGTTAGATAATAAATTCGTGTTATTTTAGGACATGAGAGTTATGATCATTTGTTACAGAAGCAATAGAAAACTATTGAAATTAGAGATAAGAAGCTTCATGCAAGGTGATAATCATGTTTCTGTCTTTTTACTGCTGTAAAAATATGTGGCCAACAAAGTGCCTGTAAGGTACCCAGAATCAATATGTCTATTGATTTAACTAAGTAAGTAATTAAGCCGTAAACATCGTTCTCATTATTTTGACTTTACTTAGTCGGGAAGATATTCTCACTAGATTTTAAGAGAGGATGAGAACACACTGATTAAACTCTGACTTCTAACTAGATGAAAAATGCAAACAAAACCCTGGGAAAAGAGTAATTTCTTACGTGATTAGCTAAGTAAAACTTTGTATGAATGGAGAGGTTGGACCCTTCCAATACAATGCTTGATCTCATTTTATTTGATGAGGCATATTATGGAACAACAGCACGAAATGCATTACTATACTAATGTAGCCTCCAAAATGTGAATCTCATTATAACTGTGGCCTTGAGGCCTTTTAATGTTGAATCTGAACAAGTTAAAGTAGTTCAAAAGAGTGTATACACACACACACACACACACACACACACACACACACACGCAATGTGTTAATTATACCCTTTGCAGAGGAAAGCTTACCCCTTCTACCATTCAGGGAAAATAAAAAAGGAAATAGCCCATCAGTCAATCTGTAAAAATGATAAAAGTAGTCAAACCACTTAAACATTGCAGCAATTCCAAAAATGCTTAATTGTGTGATTTGGGAGATGGATGATAGTCATGGCAGGATAGTAGAAACTTATTTCATACCACTGAATTATACACCTAAAAACAGTTAACATGGTAAATTTTATGTTTTGTGTATTTTACCACTATAAAAAAATTGAAAAAATATCTGTCAAGTGGCGTACCAGTTACCTGTTTGAGAGAGAACTCTAAACACTTCTGGCCATTGCATTTTGGTATGCGAGGCAAATACAATGCAGTGAAGCACTGGATGGAACCATGCTTTACTTACATAGAGAAGACCCAGAGCAAGGTCAGCTTCAATAGTGGGTGTCAGTCCCCCATGGCCAGTGGGTCTTTCCCCCAGGCACCCTGTGTAGGATAAGGTTAAAAGGAAACTCAGGGCACTCACCTGCAGTTGTTCCTCAACTCCTTAAACAGTCTGCCTTCTTTCCATCTTTCAGAGACTTCCTATGTTTTTTGCTGTTTTTCCAGAGATTTTTAGTTGTAACAGGAAGGACACGGGAGGAATGGGGCTCTGTGGCGAGCCAGCCGCCACGAATCGAACAGTACCCGAATGGGGGAGTGGGAATGAAAAAGAGACACTCACACAAATAATGATGCAGCCGGTCTTCAGTGATGCTGAAGCGCCTAGTTTATTTACCTTCACCATTATATATCCTTTGCGTACGTGCAGTTTAACAATCACGGGTATGTATTACCTCACAGAAAGTAAATTTTTAACTTCTACAAAGAAACTACAAAATCACTACAAAACTCCCCAAAGTAATTAACATGACAAAGTCTACCAATTATCCTGATAGCCATCAGTTATCTGTATCCAACCGGAGTTCCCACCTCATTCCTCAGCAACTTGTAAGCACCCTCAGGGTGCAGGCAGAGACAATGCCTCGGAGAGCAGAAACAAGTTAATCATATACTGAGCCAGTCCACAAGGCTCCAGAGCAACAAGAAATCATGGCTCCCCACAGGGCTGCTTAGTCTCGAACCTAGAAGTCTGACTAACCACTTTTTAACTCATTAACAAGTATTCATTAGGAGTGCCAGACACTCTGCAATTTTATGCTGTACTTATGTTGCTACGTGGATAGTACTGAAGGAAGAAGGAAGGAGGAAGGTAGGGAGGCAGGGAGGGAATACTTCTTTTCCCAATCTCAGCAAAAACAGCACTGCTTTCCCTAATGACTCAGACTAGGTTAGCCCCTTCCCATTACACGCTCTTATAGCGCTTTGTATTTCCCTTTTTGTAACTCATGATCTTTCATCTTGTTCAGTGTCTGTCTCCACTGGCCAATAAGCTTGGCGAGACGAGTTTGTCTTTCTCAAGGCCGTACCCCATCACCCAGTGCAGAGACTTGCACAAGCTAGACACCCACCAATATTCATTACTTAAGCTAATGAATGTGTGAATTCAAGGCAATGTCTCCCTTTTCTGGCTTTGTTCTTGTTGCTTGTCATCCTTGTACAATTGCTGCATGGCTTCTGACCTTCTTGGTCAGTTTTTGGCTCCTTTCTCTTGGCGCAGAGCCAACTCCCTTAGCGTAGGCGTGGTTTGCACTCATGGGGGGGGGCGTCTTCACACTCCTGGCATTAAGTCCTCTATCACAGGACTCCACTCCAGACACACCGCCCCCACCCTTTCCCGGGCTATCTGAAGACCAGGGTGCTGGGGATGGCTGAAAGGCTGCCATGCCTGGCTTCACCATAAGCAGCATTGCTCTTTACCTGCTTTGTGTAGGTCAGTTGGTAAAATGAAGAGGAAGCACTGATGTCAAAACAGACTAAATACCTGGTACAGTTAATTATCACAGGTAAAAAAGCAACATATAAATCTAGTTCAGGTTTCCACTGTGAAGAGGCACTTTATCATGATTCTTGGAAATTAAAAAGACTCAGAATTAATTATCCTTTCACTGTCTTGGGTTTTCTTTCCATTCTTGTTCAACATGAACTGCCTCTGACGTTGTGTGAAGCAACAACCTCTGTCAGAAGGTACTTCAGCTGACCCTGAGAATAAATGCCTGCAGAAACCTCCCTTACTCTGAAGAGTCATGTCAACCTTCTTAACCTCATCATTTTTATGGTATTTTGTTTGGTTTACCCTTGGGGAATATTACATTTTTACGTGTTTAAGTGACCTATGAGTTAGACCAAAGCAATATTTTGCAACCAATAGAATGATTTAAAAGTATTTTGCTTCCTCAGGAAGGCTGTTTTCCACAGAAAATTGTGGGGCAACAACGTGAGCTACTCTCAGCAGCACAGACGTTCTCTGGGGTTGTCCATAGAAAACAGCCCTCATTGGGCATTAAATCTCATTTGATGAGAGTTGGGTTTATTTTTAAATGGGCCTCTCAGGATTCATGCTGTATGACTTTTTTTTTCTTTTTTTCTTTTTTTTTTTTTTTTGTTACAGAGTAAAGGCCACCTCTTCCACTTTCCACTTATACCCTTCCACTACAATTTTATACTAAATTTGCCTAGATTTTGGCAAATTAGCAGGGTATACTTAATATGCAGCCAGCATATGTTTATTAAATAAAATAATGAATAATACATGTGTAAGTACTATGAAAAATTATAAAATGATATATAAATGCAAGTTATTAATGTTATCCAGTGGTTTGCCTGGTTTTTGTTAAACATGGTAAGAAATCATTATTTTAGATGTCAAGTTGCTTCACAGGAATTATTAGGTATAGCCTTGGGATCGTGGAGCACATAAAAGTTCATGTTATGAGTCATTCATAGCATTGTCGAATATAAATATACTTCCTAGAAAGGAGAGAGTGTGTGTGTGTGTGTAGTTATATAAAGTAACAAAAATATGAGAGATGTAAACACAATTCCTAGTGCATAAATAGAATTTAATAATTTGTTCCACAGAACTCAAGGGCCATTGGCACATGGTGTTATATTTTAAGGGCAATCTGGCTGGAGAATCTGATCCTTTTTATTTCTATCATTTTAAAGTTTATCAATTTTATTGATGTCTTGTTCAAGATTATTACTTGAACAATGTTTGAAGTTAATGTTAAGTTTTATTAACTTTAAAATCACCCTCCTGGGGCCGGCCTGGTGGCTCAGGCAGTTAGAGCTCCGTGATCCTAACTCCTAAGGCTACCGGTTCGATTCCCACATGGGCCAGTGGGCTCTCAAACACAAGGTTGCCAGTTCGATTCCTCGAGTCCCGCAAGGGATGGTGGGTTGTGTCCCCTGCAATTAGCAAACGGCAACTGGACCTGGAGCTGAGCTGCGCCCTCCACAACTAAGACTAAAAGGACAACTTGACTTGGGAAAAAAAAAAAGTCCTGGAAGTACACACTGTTCCCCAATAAAGTCCTGTTCCCCTTCCCCAATAAAATCTTTTTTTTAAAAAAATCACTCTCCTTTCTTTCTATATATATATAAAACTATGGAGAAAAAAAACAGTTAACAGGTATGGGCAACTTGCTGTTTAAGATTCTTATATTACCTTAAACCCACTCATCAGTTTTGGTTTGGCCTCAATGTTTCTGCAAATTTTCAGAGAAGCTTATTTTTTATATTCATTTAAAGAATCATTTTACCATCCCTTGGGTGTTTTCCCTGAACTCAGCCAACTTCCTTAAGTAACACAAAAACTGAGTTAGCAGACATCTGGAATTATGAGATGGAAGAATTTACAATATAGGAGTACATACAATTTAAAATGGAATATCAGACATTTCCATTCTTAAAAACACTAAAACTTCCCGTCATTTTCTCAGGTTACGCTCACCCTCTTATGATGCTGCTCAGCCACCCTCTGGCTCTTTCTTTTCCTTCATTTCATTTCCCTTCCATTTTAGGAGAGGGGGAAACCCTCCAAGACTTGTTTTATGCAGGGAAATTCAGTTTTATTCAGCCACTATTTCAGAACTCAGATCTGAGATTCACTTCGTATGTAAGAATTCAAATGAAATTTTGAATGTATGACTTCCAAGAGCCCCTCCTCACTGAGTTAAGTTCTTTGACAAAAGCTGCCATGCTCCTCTGTTCACTACAAAGAGGAGAGGAAAGGCAGTTTATTTTTCCAGTTACCCAAGTATATAAACAACTAGAATATGAGCTTTTAATTACCTGGTATTTCCTTTAATAACATTATGAACAACCTGAAATGTGATCCTCTATATTATTAATCACTGTGCTTTGAAATATATATAAATGATCTTACACTTACACAGAATTTTAAAAACAGAGGATCTTTCAGTACTTCTTACATGTCTTCCTGCTTCCATTTTTGCCTCCTAAAGCTTACTCTCCACCCAGAAGCTAGTCTTTTTTTTTTTTCTCCTAGTACAAAGCAGAACATATCACTATCCTGCTCAAATCCTCCAAAAGCTGGCTTTCTGTCACAGTTAATCTTATCTCCTTACATGGCCTTCAAAGCTCTATCTCACCTTCCTCTCCTATCACACACCCTCTCTCCAAACCCTCTGCCTTTCTCCTTTCAACTTCTTGTTCTTACCAAGCTCATTTTTGTCTCAGGACCTGGGAATGTGCTCTTCCCTCTACCTGGAATTCTCACTCCCTCAGAGAGACCTTCCCGAACCACCTTAACTACGAATCCTTTTCTATAATTGTTTTTAATCTCATCCTGCTTTATTTTCTTCACACCTCATATGGCATATACACTTGATACCTTGTGAAAGTATGTCTCTGGAAGTCTCATTGTTTATTTTTTGTTCCCCTATTTGAATGTAAAACCCATGATAGCCAAGATCTTGTGTCTCTTCACTACTGTTTCCCCGGCACCCAGAATGGTGCTTTCTTAATAAATTATAGCACAATGTTATGTGGGGTTTTGTCTCAGTTGCAGCAGAAGTCCCAAAAGTCAAGAGTAATGCAATAGGGTGATATCCTGATGTGCATTATGCTAGGTCTTTTGGGCAGGACATGCTGATATTGTGAAACTGGCGGTAGTAGCGTTAGCAGGTCACCTCCAGCCAATGTGCGCAGCAACAGGGCACCTGGGTGGAGGTCAGACCCCAGAGATCTAGGCACAGGGGTGAGAAGTCCCACAGAGATGGGGGTGTGGGGAGAGGTAGTACTGTGGGCCAAATCATTCAAAATAGTGCTCCTCTTCAATAAGTAACAGAAAAAAATGCAAATGTGAAGCAAGAACGACTAGTTCTAACTTTAAACACATGGCATCTGTTTAAAACTGAGGGGAATATGTTTTTAGGCAGTGGAAAATAAATGCTCCCATAATTCAAAGGGAATTTGAATTATGACAAGCTCAGAAATATAATATCCAGACAATGTATAAAATGACATGAGATTTGAGGAGAAATGTTGAATTATCTGTGATACACCCTTTCCTTTATGGTCTCCTAATCTGTTGTTGCTTCCAAATGTCAGTAATACTGCTTCCCTGCTTTAGACCTTCAAATACTTGTTGAATGACTTTTCATCTTGAAGATACAGTAAAAAACTGTGAACATGGCCCTACACTTGATGATTCCTTCCTATATCGTCGCGCCCCATCTATTTTCATGTTTCCTTACTCTCTAGTTTGTAATTCACATCTCTTGGTCCTCAAAAATAGCTTGTTTTTATTATTAAGTTGGTGCACAAGTAATTACAATTTAAAAGGTTAAAAATAAATGCATGTGCTCGCTTCGGCAGCACATATACTAAAAAATAAATGCAAAAACCGTAATTACTTTTGCATCAACCTAATAATTCTAGCGCACAATTTTTCACTGTTTACAACATTCCTCTTTCCTCCTCCTTTTGTGTCTTTATCCTTCAAACTTCTTGCTTATTCCATTTTACCCTGAAACCCTACATTTGGTTAAATCTTCTTGTTACATGCAACCAGAGCACTTTAAACATCCAAAATGCTCATCCCTCTTGTTACTTGTATTCTCCACTAGAATGCAAACTTGACTTACTCATTACCACTTCCTTACTGATTCACATATTGCCTAGCCCTCAGTAGGCATTTAAGCATTATTTGTTGCATTTTCTGTTGTGGAATGTATGTTCTGGAATAACATCAAACATTGAAGCAAACAATATAATGTTTAAAAATTACATATAGATATTTAGATATATATAGATATTATGTATATATATATATCTCATGTATTTATCACACATATAATATGTATATATACATATATATATACATACATACATGTATGAGTGGACAGATTCAAATCAATAACCTGTGTAAACACATGGTGTGCCATGAATGAATGCCACATGATTTAAGACAAAATAGTTAATGATTTAAGAATTGTTTATCAAGTTCTTTTTTATGTCTCTTGCTGATGTTAGCGTTAGAACATCAACTATTTTTATGCTTTGTCTCTAGTGACATTTCAATACCTTCTAACTTCTAAATAGATTTTCAAGTATGACAGCAGCAAGTATTACAGAGACTAAACATAGGGGCACTTCTGGACTTCCGCAATAGGCTAGGCAAATGCTCCAGAGGCAACAAAAATTGCCCATATGCCTCTCAGCCTTGTGTAAGGTTTATTTTTCTGGCAAAAATCTTCCAAGAATTTATTCTCTGGCATTTTTCCTTTTCTGAGAATAATATTAAGTAACATATAAAGCAGTAGAATGGGAACAAGTAGAATTCCTCCAAAATTAAAATCACTTTGTGTGAAGACAAGATCTAAAGAATTTAGGCAGGTGAGGATCTAATGGAGGAAGCTGAACTCAATCTGTATATTTTCTTATGGTGTCAGGTACAAGCAACATATTTAATGAAAGGAAAATTATCATAATCTTTGTGGTAGGCTGAATTATACCCGCCCCCCACCCAGATGTCCATGTTCTAATCCCCAGAACCTATGACGGTTACCTTAATGGAAAAAGAGACTCTGCAGATGTGATTATGTTAAGCATTTTGAGATGAGGAAGTTACTGGATATTATCCTCCTGGGCCCAGTGTAATCACAATGGTCCTCATAAGAGGGAGGAAGGAGATCAGAGAGAAAAGAGATGATGTGATGACTGACGCAGAGGCTGAAGACAGATGAAGGAGCCACAAACCAAGGAACAAGTGTCCACTAGAAGCTGAAAAAGGAAAGAAAACAAATTCTCTTCCAGAGCCCCTAAAAAGGAACCAGTTCTGCTCAACGAAACTTCTGATCTCCAGACCTGTAAGACTTTTAAGCCCCTAAATTTGTGGTAATCTGTTGTAGCAGCAATAGAAAATTAATACAAGCCCTCTCTTGTATTATCAATTTAATTGATATTGTAAGTGTTTTTTCAACGTTGGAAATTATAAATATATGTATTGAGATTTATCAGACATATATTTAAAGAGTCAAAAGAAATATTTTTAAAGCAAAGGGATGCCTTCTATGTAATCTATGATTTTAAAGGAATAATTTGAGAAATATACTATTTTCACTTTACCACTTCAATAGAATAATTTTGAAATCACTTGTGAATTGGCTTTTATTATTTTGAATTAGAATTTTTTAAATCATTGATATATCATTTCAGAGATGATGAACAATCATTAACGCCATGGTAATTTTGTTTTTAGTGTTGTGCCATATTATTGTAATCATACCAATCAACATCCCTTAAAATGAGAAAAAGTACACCGAACATTCCAGGGCATAATTTAGTCTTTAATATCCTTTTTAAAAATTATTTCAAATCCGTTCAAACTTTCTGAAATATCCAGTTCCCTATGAAGAATCCCAAGATGTCAATTACAAAAGTCCTGGAACTTTCTCCTTTTTAAATATTAAGAATTTGTTGAAGATTTTTTACACTTGAACATATTGTTTAAAATTTCATCTTTCTTCTCATGTGACAGCCTCGCACAAACAAAGTAAAGAAAATAGTCTGTCATTGCTCTGTTTAATTAACAGAGACTAATAGAATTAGAGGACATTAAAAAATCAAAAAAGGAAACTTTAGTGTGATGATAATCATCTCAATTCACAATTAGAATTTCAACTAGTAAAAATTCTACTTACAGGTGTCATCTGCTAGAACTTATCAATCTTATTTTGTTTTGTCAGTGTTTCTTTCACCAATTACATATACAAATCAAATGGTGGAGTAGAAAAACATGCAGAGACTCAGATTTGTTTTGAATTTAGTACATGATGTAACAATTCAGTACATGATGTTTCCTTTTGCTATCATCTCTGACTTTGAAAGCTCTCAATTCCTTTGTACTGCATCTAAATTTTAAAATCCCTTTGACTTTCAGTGCATAAAAGCAACACGTATCTTTTTGATAGTCTACATTCTAGAAGTTTAACTCTTGATGCTTCTATCAAATTGAAATCTACTTAAATGTACATTTTAATAACTTTTGCAGTTTAATTTGGATTATCCATTGACATTTACAGTCTTACAAATATAATTCATTTAAGATATGGATAACTTTACAGTAATTTGAAGCAATGTTAAGGGCCTTTTTTAAAAAAAAAATTCTTACTTTGTTTTCTTCTACAATATGGTAACTTTTGAAGTTAGATTAGCAATTCTGACATGTTACATGGCCTAAGCTGTGTTCAAATTACTCAATAAAATGTTCCCCATTGAATATTTCTTATGGGAAACTTAACAAAATACTTGTCATAGGCATAGTTATTTTCATTTAAGATTTTTTCTCTCCCAATTTTGACTAAGGAAAGAAGAATTTAATACTTTAAATTTCTGCAGGGTACGAACTACCTCAAACACTAAAATCGGTGGCATATATATCTTGTGACAATTTCTGTACATGCTTATATATGCTTTTGAGACACGTGTTAAGACTAAAGTCAGACTGAAATAGATGAATGTTTCCCAGTATTTTACTCATCTTTTGAGACATTTCATCAGACATAAATTTTATTATCAGTTCGACAAATTCTAGTTAGAAGAAATTGAGAACTTACTCTATTATGGCTAATTATCAAATTATGTGTATGCTTCAATGTTTTTGTAACGAAATAGCAGTTTGCAGAGCTAATATTACCATGTTCTACATGTAAAGCAAGTCATTAAAAATATCAGATACATAAATATGAAAACCTCCAATTTGACTATCTTCCCAGAAATGCTGTCAAAGCTGGAAAGAGCTTTAGATCTCTTCAGTTCATCTCCAACCTATGGTTGAGAGGCTGACCTGTTCAATTTTAGCAAGCTAGTTGTGGCCAGGTCTATGGTCTGGGTTTCCATCATCAGATTCCTAAACGAAGGCGATTTGTAGCACGCATCACAGTCTGCCTGTCGGTATCTTTCACACACACACACACACACACACACACACACACACACACGCACAAATTTACCTTATTATAGTTCTTGAAAGAAAATTGAACAAGTAAATTTAAATATTAATTTGCATGTTATATTGTGTACTTTCTTATCAGCATTTTCTTTTTAAAGAAGAGCACAAAAATAAAGTACCTAAAATACCAGCACAGAGCTTGCAACATTATGAAAAAGAATCTTTTATTTTATTTTACCAAATTGACTGAATTAGATCCTAGTAAATGTATAGATACACTAAAATTAAAGTGTTCTCAGAAATATGCCATAGAAATTTACTTAGTGAAATATTAGTCTAATTTTGAGACTAGAATACACGGCTGCACTCACTTTATTCCTTGCAAATAAGACAACACTCTCCAGCCTCACCTCACCTTGTTTCTTTCCTTAAACATGCAATGGATGTACCAGATATGGTCCATGGATCTAGATTATAGATTTACTTTCACATTAAAATAATGTATGCATTTCTTTCCTATGCACACACAACCACCATAATTTCCCAGTAGCAATAAAACACTAATAAATTTCCCAAAGTAATGTGACACTGTACAAAATCTAGTAAAAGTTAATCACAAGGCTTTGCGATAAAGGAGGAAGTTACAGTGCTTTATAATACTTGTTAATATGACCTAATTGTATTTTGACCTCTTAAAATTAAAGAATAGGAAGCTGATGAATCAAAAAATACTTTAGACACCTTGTTGGCTATAATATAGATTGTGTTTTAACTTTTAAAAATAAACCAATAAATTGCCTCTGAGCAGTAAACAATGGTCATTGATATTTACATAAAGTTATTAAGTTCACAGACACCAGATCTTACATCCAGTAAAGATTTATTTAAAAAACAAATACTGAATAATTTATGATTTAAAGTGGTTAGAATAAAGTTAAAGAGAAATATAAGCAAATCATTTGTTCTCCAACAATTTGAAATATAGGAGGTTTAAACCTTACATATTTTTGTCAAAATAGTAATTATCCATAGTGACAGACGCTGCTCTCTACTTAATGGAGGGTCTCAAATTTTACTCTGCATTTCATTGAGAAGCAAATATGAAATTTTAAAATAAAATTAACTTGGGGAAAGGCATCAGTGAGGCAACTCTTAGCACCAAATGTTTTTTCTTGGAGCACCAAATGCTTTAAGGAAAACATTCCAAGTATCAAAGTTTTCAGATAGATAAATATTTATGGATCAAATCCATAAAGAACAGACATTGTTATGAAATATATATAGATGCCTTCAAAACTTTCTTTCCAGGCAGAGTAGACACATAAGTTAGGAGTCATTTACCACTTAATTGTTTTTGCAACTTTATGCAACACAAATGGGGTATGGATAAGGACTTACTCATTTATTCACAGAAAGATCTTGACTGACATTATGTCCAAAAAATTAAAGAGGAGCTATTTCTCTATATTAAATATAAAATGTTATTAAACTTACAGAAATGACTTTATCCTAACCTTTTGTTTTCCTGTTTGAAAGATGTAGAAGTTTTCAATGTAGTCCTTTGGTGAAAACAACAGTACTCTTTAAAGCAAATTCTTCTCATCTGCTAGTCAGCCTAATCAGAGAAAATCGTAACAAACGTCTGATTCACATCTTTAAGTGCAATGAAATTCCATCTGTCTTTGAACTCTATGAATGGTACTTTTTTAGGCTACATAGAGACTGTTGCCTCTCCCTCATCACTGACAGCTCTTCATAGTGGTATTAGAACTGGAAATCCATTTGCATGACAATCTACAGAAAGCTATTTTGCCATTTAAGGGCAAAGGTCTATGTACAATGCTCATGTAGCAAAATACAAGTGTCATACAAATGCCATCTAACACTAGACAAGTTTAAAGTAACTATCAAACTAACGGCCTTAGCTTCTCAGCATCCTGATGCTCTTAAACACGATTTAGGGGTGTGCGCTGATCAGAAATGAAGCGCCACCTGAAGGAAAGAGCAGTAGGCCCTGTCCCAGATGCCAATGGGGAACAAAGATCTACCAGAACTCATTGGATGGGCATCTGGCTTCCAAGTCACACTTGCACATATGGATGGTTACTGCCAATAGGATCATTTGTGAACATATAAGACATGTTGGAAGTCAATGTCATTCTGTCCCTGACCACCAGGATGACTATATATTCAACCAAACAAGGCTTGAGTTTATGTAGGCTTAAAGAACATGATAGCAGAGGCACAGGTAAAATTTTATTTATGAATATGTAGACACATGACTTTGGATCCAGCCAGCCAGTGACATAAATAAACTTGAGCAAAAGATTCAAACTAGAGGATATGTGTGTGTGTGTGTGTGTGTGTGCGAATATATATATATATATATATATATATATATATATATATATATGCATATATGTATATGCATAAATGCATATATATATTTGTGTGTGTGAGTTAGGCTTCTTGGAGCAGTGCCACAAATCTGGACACCAACCAACAAATCACTCCCATCCTTTGAAAACGCGGGTAATTATACTGGGTTGTTCCAAATCGCTCTTTCCATCTTGTGCACTCACATGCCCGCCAAACATGAAATGCTCGCCTTCTTCTCTCCACTGTGATGGTTGTTGAACTTATTTTTAGTGTCATTTGAAAAGCCTTTGTGCTCATAGAGAGACATCCCACTGACCTGGCCACTGGTCATTGTCTATACCAGTTCACATCAAAGCAGGCGCACTTTGTCAGGTTTCCAGTCAAATATCCATTTCGCATCTGAAGTACAGTATCGAAAGTGACTAGATCATTTGAGCTTTTTCCTTCAGCTGCTGCCTTCTTCCTCCCCCACGGTGTTTCCGCTCACGCTAACATAATTTGGCATTGTCGACATGACACAATGGTGGTTTTTCTAAAAAATTATAATACATAAATTTTCGATGTTTTTGTGGTGGCTGATCCTCCTGAAAATTCAATTTATAAATTGATGTGTGGAGGTCTTTTTTTCTCTACTGAATCTCATAACCAAGGTAAAGTGCTCCTCAAAATCCAAGGACTGCGCATACAGTAATAGGTCATTCAATGTCAAAAGGCATAAAAAAGATGAGCAAAATCTTCACAGGCTGCTGCTTGCTGTTGCCTTTAATTATATTAATTAAACTTTGAAATTTTCATGGAAAGAGAGTTGCTGGATTGTGACGCTGAGGAGCCCTCGGAGACTTGGCGAAAGAAAAAAACCCTGAGCGGAAGCTTTGTGGTTCCTGCTTCCTTTAAATTAAAAGCAAACAAAACTCCTAGGTATGTTTACAGATATTAATGCTTTATGCACTACTAAACCCTAAACATAGAAAGATGGGTAAATCTACCAATCACAGGGACAAGTTCTCAAATCATGAGTCTCTTACAATTCACTCAGATCTCTGGTTAGAGGCTGTCTTCCTCTGGAAAAACGCTTTATTAATTTTCTTCTTTTCCCGAGTGCATAATGAAAGAAAGGTGTCTTCAAAAACTAAAGGGCAAAATCTTGCTCGCTACCAATACCTTGAGGCGTTCTGTTTACATTTTGTCATGCGTGTGCACTTTTCAGTGTTAGAATGACAAGATTTTCTAGTCGGAACCTTCCCGTAAGGCACATAGTGGTCGGCAACTTGGAAGGCACTTGTGATCTGACAGAGCTAAAAGGCAATGGACTCCTTTATTTGCTTAGCCTGGTGGGAGATTTCATAGTCTGCCTGTGGCTAAACAATCTTGCCATGTAAAAACACAAGTGCCATGTTTCCATGTGAAATTCCCTTCTCCATTAAAGATCCATCACAGCCAGTTATTTTGTGGTCTCTGTTTTGATATCATCATGCTGTTGTTTCTGCTTTGTTCCTCTTCTACACATTCAAACTTTCTTGTATAAACCATAGCATGTAAATTAAAGTTCCTCTTTATTTTCAATGTCGTGAATCTGAGTTACGCTGGGTTTCATCAACTCAATATGTAGATGGCAGAACAAGTGTTTAAAAATGTCTGGTGCAAGCAAAGCAGAAGGCAGAGAAAACATTTCCTGACCGAGAGGAATAAAGCTGCTCTTCCAAAAACTTCTAAAATGCACTTATTTGTTTCTTATTTGGTTGAAAATCAGCAGTGTGAAAATGCACCATCTTCATACTTCTTAGTCTTCCTGCTTTCCTTTTACTGAGACGAAACTCGGGAGAAATTTATGCACCGGCCCTAGGAAAGAAACAAATCCTTATTGAAATATCTAAGCAATTATAAAAAAGCATAAGAACACCTACTTTTCCTGCCTTACTATGTCATTAGCCACAGTAAGGTCAATGTTAAGATGAGACACGAAGTCATAAGTTGTTTTTTTCCCTTGGAGTCAAAGCATGACAGTTCAGTCAGATCTTTTCCACAGCAATTTCACCCACACAACGGTATGGTAAAATCAGAGTTGAAAAAAATTCTACGAGAAGAGAAATGTTATTGCTTTTTAAAATATAGTGTTACTATTATAGCAATAAAATATCAAAGCCACAACTTTATAGGTTTCTTTCTACAATGAATTAAAATTAAAGTATTGCTTTATGCGATCTGGTGCTTCTAAAACTGATATAAAATGGGTACTTCTAAAATTCATGAGGAGTACATGTAAGTAGTAAGAGACTGAAGATAAGGAGTCAGGGAGAAAGGGAAGCGATGCCATCTCTTTGTGATTCGATTGTATAAAACACTTTTGCAAGAGACTTATTTATAATCTTGCCCTTTGTTGTTGACCAGTTCTCACAACTGCATACCACCATTTTGTGCTCTCTACTAAGGGTGATTATTTGCATTAAACATTTCCAAAGAGACTTTGCCATTCCAATTCCTTGGCAAGTCAATAAAAGGTTGTGGAGACACATTGTTTCATATGTAATTGTAAATAAGATTCATTTGAAAACCAAGTTTCCAATTAGTGATAAAGGATCTCCTCCTTCCCTCTCCTTGGTAAAACACTGCTAATACACGGGACTACATAAATTATGTCCAGATTCCTCAACAAGCCAAAAGCTAACATACTACTCTCTAGTTTAGGGTCAAGATTATCACCCTATTGAGATTTTTCTATTTCTCATAACACCTGCTCTCTAATTTCGGATAATAGAACTTCTCTGTATTTCCCTTTAACTAAGAACAATGCATTCATTTACAATCCATGGTAATATTCAAAAAGAACAACACATATTGTTGTTGTTTTCCCATGTTTACATGGGAAAAAACTTGGAACATAAAAAACAGGATTTTAGTCCATTTTCCTTTCAAAAATGACTACTAAATAAATTAGTCAATTACAGAAGTTAATGAAGAAAACAGAAAAAAGATAGAGGCAAACTAGTTTCCATTAGTTTTTCACTCAAAGGCCAACATTAATCAAATTATCTGTCTTCTAAATAATTTTGAAAGCAACATTATTACTACAATTGTCAATTTTATTACTTACTTTGTGTCTAATGTCTACAAATAATATCTGTGCAAAAGGAAGTGGGAGAAAAGCAGAGAGAAGAGCACCTTCAAATGAGGTCAAAATTTGTTGGTAAATGCAATGGTCATAGGTCGGACAGTCAGACTGTATTTCTGTATTATCTAAAACCTTCAAACAAGATCTTTAGAATGAATATTAAGTGAAAATATGCTCTTCTCCCTACTTGCTAAATATGACACCAAATGCCAAGAAAACATTAAAAATGTTATTTTTGTGACATCTCTTTTACAAATATTTTTTCAAGGGGGGCAGGGAGGAAAATGACACAATATATATTTGATCAAAGCATTGCTTCTAAGCCACAACAGATATGCAAAGAAATGTAGATATGCAATAAAAAATGTATATTAACTATGCAATTAAAAGAGTGATGGAAATTAAAAATATTATCTTCTGGCTGTTTTCCAGGATCAAACAAATATATGAGGGATGATATTGACAGCAAAGATATGAATTAATGACATCTCTTTATCATATATTTATGGACCAAAACAGTAGTTTCTCTCTTATGCTTAATTTTGAAAAGAGTTATCATGAATCTCTACTATTACTTGAGTTTCATCACTAATCAACTAGATTTAGATATAAGGCTCCTTCTCTGACTACTTCTGTTCTACATACCAGATTAATCTTGGTGAGTCTGATTCATTTACTTTAAGCAACTGGATCATTTTAAAAGTGAGATTCACAGTTCACCTGAATTCTCAAAATTACTTCAACACCTAAATTATCCCAGACCTAAATTATGTTCTGTCATATTTGGTGTGATTCAATTAAAGACACAGAAACTCAAATAAAGAAAACCCTATTTATTTTGACCCTGAGATCCTAACTTCAATTCCTCCGAAGTTTGTGATTAAGTATTGATCATCAGCTGCCAAATGTCTATTGATTCAAGTACCCCAAGACCCCCTGCTAAACACAGTTACTTCCTCTATGGAGTGTTGCCTAGTTCTCCAAGTCATGGGACTCCTTCCCCAAAGATCCTACTGCATCTCCACTGTAGCCAAACCACATTATACCACTCTGACCCTTGTTAACTGTGTGTCCAGGGGCAACATTTGACTGCTGTGTACTTCAGTTTCTTCATCAGTAAAACCATGGTTAAAGATTGGGCCTATTCTTAACACTGTTAAAAAGATTAAATCTGCTGCTATACATAAAGCACTTAGAACAGTGCCTAGCATATGGTAAACTCACAGTAAAAAATGATATTTATTATCCATCGTCCCTCTACAGTGTCACTGCACAGTGTCTTAACATGGAGCAGACTTGTAATAAATAATCACCTAAAAACAAATGAATGGATGGATGATGAGGGTATAAATGAATAAATACAAAATAACCAGACTTCCGCTGTGGGAGGAATCAGACATCAAAAATGGGACTATAAAATAAGCATGAATTTTAGAGAGAAAAAGAGGATTACAAAGGAGAAAAATGCAATGGTGGAAAGGAGAAAAGAAAATACAGAGAAACCATAAGAAGAAAAGCTAGAAAAGGCATAATCAAGACAAAGAAGAAACTATTGGCCAAAAGGAAATTTGTATTCAGCATTCCATCAGGCATCTTACTCTCAGGGGATGATTTCATGCTAGCTGCTACCATCTATTTACTATAATATTCTAAAACCAAGGTAACACACCCTGGTTGTAAGTGACTGTGATTAGGTATCTAAGGCCCTTCAAACATTACTTAATACTATCTTATAAAACCCATTGTGATAATGTTAATTATGTTCAAGGTCATGATGTTTGGGCTACCACTGATGTCACAGCAAGCAGTTTAAGCCAGACCAATGTTGAGCAATTTTTACTTGCAGAAAATGGGATATGACAAGGTTTACAAGATTTCATATCTTCATGCTTACAGTGCTTACACAGTAAAGGTATGTTAATCAAGGTAACAAGCAAAGCAATATGCTCATAAAACAGCTGGAACATACAACTCATCAAAAATTAGTACAGAGTGGAAAAGAGTATTACTTATTAGTGTTCATTTTTCTGAGAATATTTCTCTTTACTGATAATACAAGTGTTAAATTTTTTTAAAAGTTAATTAAATGGTTTAATAAAAACTGTTCAATGTAATCTAAACATCTAGAAATATACATAGAGACATATATTTATAATTTTAATATTTTATTCTCTATATAGCGATCAATACAAGTATCAGGTAACAGGCCTATATTGTCTTTAGAATAAACCACTAAAATTATAATATGCTAAAATAGATGAATGCAAGATTTCTGCTAGCAAGAGCTAAAATAAATGTGTAATATTATACTTAGGCTGTATTTTACAAAACAATTTTAAAAATTTGAACACAGGCAACATAAGTATTTATAGAATGATATAACATGTACTATACTATGAACTATAATTATTAATATGAAGAAATAACATTAATTTTCCTTATTTTTTGAATTTTTAATTCAACATTTTTTATAAATTTCTTGATGTAAAATCATGCATCTAAATAATGGACAAAATCAAAGTATACTGTTGTGATGCTTTAGGCAACACCCATACTACTTTTTCAATTAGACAATCTATACAATCAATTTGAATTTGGTATCATGCTTTATAAATCACTAGGCAATCAACTTCAACAATATAGTTGACCTAAAATTGAATTAAATTAGTATCTGAGGACTACATTCATTTAAAAATGAACTATGAGTGCATTTCTTCTTTTGTCTTGGGAATACAGAATTCCTTGGATGCAATGAAATAATTGTTAAATTTACTCATTTTGCATAACAGGAGACTGGGAGTAAAATTTCCTAATATTTAAAGAAATTAAGGTTAGGCAGAATGAACAGAATTTGACTACTGACTTTAGATTATAGCCAAACATGTTTAAGGAATGCTAATTTCAAAATTGTGATAATAAGATATTGGCTGAATAGGTTATAGTTTATTTTCTCAATATACCAAATAATGAGTTAAGCAAATTAACTGTAAACAAGATTACTATGTATGTTTACCAACTAAAAGCAAAATGTTTTATAGTATATTAGAGATGCATTTATATATTAATAATTGGCATCACTGTAATATGACCTTGGTATGACAACACTTTATCTGCCTAATAAAAATATAGTTTAAAAGGAATAAACTCCCTCCCTTTTAAGGTATACAGTCATATACAACCTTATATTGACCACATTACCTAATTAATGAGCTTCCATGGCAAGCAAAGAAACTTCATGCATTCTAGTGGAAGTATAAATTAGCAAAACCTATATAGTAAGCAGTGTATATAGTAACAGTTTTTAATAGCTTATGTGCCTTGACACAGTAATTTCATGTTGAGATTCAGCCCCATAAAATATCTAGACAAAGAGTTAAAAATATTTACCACAGGATGTTTATAATAATGAAAAACATAATCAGTAAATTTGTATTTATTTCTGTCCAACAATCAGAGAATAGTTAAATAAATTATGATTCATCTATCTAACTAAATATTATATAACCATTAAAATAGAAAATTCAAAGAAAACTTTTTAAAGATATAGGTAAATGCTAAGTGAAAAATATGCCAAATTGTATATATACATAACTGTAATCATGCAATATACGTCTAATTAGTAAAAGACTAACAGACAATACACCAACATGTTATAAGTAGTGGAATTGCATATGGTTTCTTATATTCTATTATATACCTTTTCTGCGTGTTCATATATTTGATAGTTTTAAAAAATTAGTTTTTAGTGTCTGGACGTTGATGGGAACCACTTTGAGCACCTCTTGTAATTGCAGAAGTCAAACGTGATTTGTATTCATCTTTTGTTATCGGTATATATTGAGTATTACAATTTTAAAAGTTTTCCTTTCTTAAAATGTGTGTACATTTTTTATACCCTCTGTGTTTGTGTGTGTATGTGTATATATGTTATATATATATATATATATAAATTCTCAACTTTCTTAATCATAAAGACTCCAAATTCATTTAAACCTAAGACCCTCAACCTCAACCTCTATCTTATATAAAAAGATCATTTCATGTCTATTTCTCTTCTCTGTTGCCTCTTCTTATTCTGGTAGGAGTCAGTGAAGTACTTTGCATGTAGCTGATTTCAAAAGATGATTAAATTAAATTTAACCTGAAATAAGTTAACATAGATAATAAATGTGAACTTGAGATTTATACATGCAAGCATGTTGAAACTATACTATTCTTCTTAAAATCCCAGAAGTTCTTTTACAAGAAAAAAAAATCCCTTAGGTCTAAAAACTTAATGCTTAACTTCATTTTCTTTGGCTGCTAGGAAAAATAAGCGCAGCATGATTCTTTATATACTAGAAATGTATTAACATCCCAGTTCATCTCTTAAAGCAGAGCTCTATACTGAAGCTTTACTCCATTACCCACTGTCCTTCCGTATAAGAAGGAACAGAATGTGCCAAGGATAAATCACAAACCAAACTTTGGTCATAACAAAGGTTAAATTCACAATTAGCATCTGCCAGCTTTAACTTCACTGAAGTGATTTTCCGGCAATAACAATTGTCTACTAGAATAAGAATTTCATTAACATTTTTCTGGAAGTTGTTCTTGGTAGTTCCTTCTCTTGGGTCTCATAAGTAGGGATTGGAAGTTGATGGCCAAAATGAAACTGTCTTGTTGTATGTGACTGCTCTGCAGTTAACTAAACCAAAAGATGAAAATAAGACAATAGTAGAAATGGACATATTTCCTGTTGGTTAACTATATAGACTCCAACTCTGTTGCAATATTTGAAAACTGATTTCACCCATTTTTTTCAATTTTCACTGCAGCCAGTAAGAGTAGCATTAACCAGAGCAAGTGTCATGTTTCCAATCTCTTGAACATTAAAATTCTGCTAGCATTAACACTTGCAAGCTCCTTTACTAGCTATCTGAACAGGATATATCTCATGGCTAGAACTGTTATAGTATTATGTTCACCTCATAAATATCCATTGACAAGCTGAAGCATACAACTGCACTTCAGTTTAGACTTTTCAAACACAGATAGATGATTTATTTATATCCTCATTTCTAAAAGAGTTTACTAACCTTTATGCTTTGTGCAACAGTAAGCAGTGATTCAAATTTAAAGTATACAATGCACAGATACACAGAGAAACAGACACAAGACAATTTAAGAGGTCCAGCAAATCATGAATGTTAGGAAAGGATGTCCACTTGAGGACACAGTAAGCTCTTTGAGTGGAGATTTTCTACAGCAACTGGAGGTACAAGACTGAAGAGAGGGCATATACTGTCATTTTTCTCTCTCTCTTTCACATAAACACACACACACACACACACACACACACACACACACACACACACGAGGATGCCAAAAAAAGTTTACACATTTTAAGACAGGAAAAAAAATCTATTAAAATTGCAATACTCATGACAAAGAGCTGGTTCTTTGAAAAGACTAATAAAATTGACAATCCTTTGGCTAGACTCACTAAGATAAAAGATAAAAGACACTAATGAAATCAGAAATGAAAGAAGGGAGGTTATCATGAATGCCACGGAAATACAAAAGAGCATCCAAAAATACTATGAAGCACTATATGCCACCAAATTCAATAACCTAGAAAAAATGGACAAGTTCGTGGAAACATATAGCCTTCCGAGGCTGAATCATGAAGAACTGGAAAATCTAAACAGACCAATCACCAGTAAGGAAATTGAAGCAGTCATCCGAAACCTTCCCAAAAGTAAAAGTCCAGGACCAGATGGCTTCACTAACTAATTCCACCAAACCTGCAAAGAGGATCTAATACCAATCCTGCTCAAACTCTTCCAAAAAATTGAAGAAGAGACAGTACTCCCTGACTCATTTTACCCTGATGAGTAAGGGAGTATTACCCTGATACCAAAACCTGGTAAAGATAACACAAAAAAATGAACACTACAGACCAATATCTCTGACGAATACAGATGCAAAACTCCTAAACAAAATTTTAGCAAATCCAATACAACAATGCATTAAAAAGATTATTCATCACAACCAAGTGGGGTTCACCCCAGGGATACAAGGATGGTTCAACACATGTAAATCCATCAATGTGATACATCACATAAACAAAATAAAGGACAAAATCATATGATTATATCAATTGATGCAGAAAAAGCATTTGACAAGATACAACATCCATTTATGATTAAAACACCTAATAAAACAGATATAGAAGGAAAATACCTTCACATAATAAAGGCCATATATGACAAACCCTCAGCTAATATCATAATTAACGGTGAAAAACTGAAGCCCTTTACTCTACGTTCAGGAACATGACAGGGCTGTCCCCTATCACCTCTGTTTTTCAACATAGTGTTGGAAGTCCTTGCCAAAGCAATCATGCAAGAGAAAGAAATAAAAGGCATCCATATTGGGAATGAAGAAGTTAAATTATCACTCTTCACAGATGACATGATGCTATATATAGAAAACACTAAAGACTCCACCGAAAAGCTATTAGAAACAATCAACGAATACAGGAAAGTTGCCAGATACAAAATCAACATACAAATGTCCATTGTATTCTTATAGACTAACAATGAAATCTCAGAAAAAGAAATAATAATAATAATAATAATAATAAATTCCTTTTGTGATTGCAACAAAAAGAATAAAATACCTAAGAATAAACTTAACCAATGATATGAAAGACATATGCTGAAAACTATAAGACATTTTTAAAAGAAATTGAAGAAGACACAAAGAAATGGAAAGACATTCCATGCTCATGGATTGGAAGAATCAACATAGTTAAAATGGCCATATTACCCAAAGCAATGCACAGATTTAATGCAATCCCCATCAAAATCCCAATGGCATTTTTTAAAGAAACAGAACAAAAAAATCGTCAGATTTGTTTGGAACCACAAAAGACACTGAATAACCAAAGCAATCCTAAGAAAAAAGAACAATGCTAGAGGTATCACACTCCCTGACTTTAGCTTGTACTACAGGGCAACAATAATCAAAACAGATGGTACTGGCAGAAAAACAGACACATAGACCAATGGAATAGAATTGAGAAACCAGAAATTAACCAACATAAATATGGACAGGTAATTTTTGATAAAGAAGTCAAAAACATACAATGGAGAAAAGACAGCTTCTTCAATAAATGGTGCTGGCAGAATTGGATAGCCATGTGCAAAAGAATGAAACTGGACTGTTTCTGTTATCTGTCACCATGTCCCAAAATTAATTCAAAATGGATCAAAAACTTAAGCATAAGACCTGACACAATAAACTGCATAGAAGAAAACATAGGTACTAAACTTATGGACCTTGGGTTCAAAGAGCATTTTATGAATTTGACTCCAAAGGCAAGGGAAGTAAAAGCTAAAATAAATGAATGGGACTATATCAAACTTAAAAGCTTCTGCACAGCAAAAGAAACCACCGACAAAATAAAGAGGCAAGCAACTGAATGGGAAAAGATTTTTGCAAACAGTGCCTCTGATAAGGATCTAATATCCAAAATATACAAGGAACTCATACAACTCACCACCAAAACAAACAAGCCAACTAAAAAAATAGGCAGAAGACCTGAAGAGACATTCCTCCAAAGAGGATATACAAATGGCAAATAGACGTATGAAAAAATGCTCAGCATCACTAATCATCAGAGAAATGCAAATAAAAAACACAATGAAATATCACCTCACCCCAGTCAGAATGGCTGTCATCAACAAGACAAATAGCAACAAGCTTTGGAGAGGCTGTGGAGAAAAAGGAACCCTCATACACTGTTGGTGGGAATGCAGACTGGTGCAGTCGCTATGGAAGGCAGTGTGGAGGTTCCTCAAAAAATTAGGAATAGAATTACCATATGACCCAGCGATCCATCTCCTGGGTATCTATCCACAAAATCTAAAAACATTTATACATAAAGACACGAGTACTCCAATGTTCATTGCAGCTTTATTTACAGTGGCCAACACATGGAAACAACCAAAATGTCCTTCGATAGATGAATGGATAAAGAAGTTGTGGTATATATACACAATGGAATACTATTCGCCATTAAGAAAAGATGAAATAGGACCATTTGTGACAACATGGATAGATCTTGAGATTATAATGCTAAGTGAAATAAGTCAGACAGAAAAGGTAGAGAACCATATGATTTCACTGATATGTGGTATATAAATCGAAATCAACGAAAGAACAAAACAAACAACTGAAAGAAGAAAAACTCATAGACATAGACAATAGTTTAGGGTTTACCAGAGGGTAAGGGGGGATCGGGGACTCTAGAAGAGGGTAAACGGAGTCTAATATATGGTGATGGAAAGAGAACTGACTCTGGGTGGTAGAGTTATCTGTACCACAATGTGAGATACAGATAATGTATTACAGAATTGTACACCTGAAATCTATGTATCTTTACCAACAATTCTCACCCCAGTAAACTTAAAAAAAAAAGTAATACTCAATATATACCAATAACAAAATATGAATACAAGTCAGGTTTGACTTCTGCAATTACAAGAGGTGCTCAAAGTGGTTACCAGCAGTGTCCAGACACTTCTGATTACAGGGAACTACTGCTTGAACAACGTTGACAAAAGTGTCAACTTGTATACATTATTTGGCACCCCGTATATAATATACATACATACATATATAATATATACCATGTTTCCCCAAAAATAAGACCTAGTCAGACCATCGGCTCTAATGCATCTCTTGAAGCAAAAATTAATATAAGACCAGGGATTATATAGTATTGTATTTTATTATATCATATCATATCATATCATATCATATCATATCATATCATATCATATTACAAGACCTGGTATTATTATATTATATTACATTATATCTGGTATTATATTATATATTGTATTATATTATACCGGGTCTTATATTAAATATATATATATATATATATATATATTTTATATATTACATATTTTATTATATTTATGTTATATATTTTAAAAATATATACATATACACACACACACACACACACACACACATCCAGAAATCATTGTTGGTAATACCTTCTCTTGGGCCTCATGATAAGTCATAATGAAACGTAGATGCCAAAAGAGATGCATATATAAAATCAGAAAAGAATTCCATATCTTTTTAGCTGGTTAATATTTTTTTGTTGTTGTTGGACATATCATAGGCAGTATAGGAATAATTTTCTAATTATTTTCTCTTTCTAATTATTTTCTCTTTCTAAGCTCAGTTAGAGTACTAATTATGTCTTAGGTCTTAAACTGATAGTAAAAAATAACTACTTAAAAAAAATACAGCTTCAAGCTATAGAAAAACAGAAAATAAGTTTTGCACATGTACATAAAACCATGACTGGTATTAGTAAATCCATAAATAGTAAATTAGTAATAGTAAATTAGTAATAGTAAATAGTAAATTAGTAAATAGTAAATTAGTAATAGTAAATTAGTAAATCCATAAGTAGGGACAAGATGAATAATCTATAAGACATAGCAAGATAATGGAATATTATAAATAAAATACAGCTGTTAAAAAGAATAAGGAAAATCTGTATACACTATTGTGGAGTGATGACCAGGATTTATTAAGGGAAAAAAAATCAAGGTGCATATAGTACACACATGATGTTCTATTTTATATTACAAAGGAAGAAAATATATTAGAATTAATATATACTTATATTTTCAAAAAGAAAGAAAGAAACAAAATTTGCTTTGAAAACAAAATTAATTACTGATAGGTGGAGAAAGGGCACAGAGTGATGAGGATGTAAATAACAAATCTTTGAATAGATCTTGTTATATGCTATCAAATGCAACCATGTAAATATTTTACATTTGCCAACAAAATGTTACGTAAGAAAAAGAAATCCCTACAAAGTAAAATAGTCTTCGCTAAGTGCAAGGTAGAACCCTGCCAAAAGCTGAGGATATGGCAGGAAAGCCAAGAGAGATCTCTCCATAGTAAATGAGGTGTTCCTTGAGAACAAGGAAGTAGTCAACTGAAGCCTGGGAGAAAGGCAAGAAGAAAGAGAACTATTTTCTTCTTCAAAGACACATGTGGCCTTCCCCAGGGGATAGGAAACAGCTCACTGAATGTTTGGGATATGGCAAGAGGAATGAGAAAAAACAGCCTTGAGATACCCAGGGCCTTCTTGAACAGTAAGGCAGCAGGTCTGTTGAAACCTTGGAACAGAAGAACTGAGAAAGATCCCTCAAAGGCTCGTGGGGTTTTCTGAGAGAACAAGGAATTGGCCAGTCAAAGGCTGCAGGCAGGGAATCAATATGAAAACAGGTCTCTCAAGGTACAGAAAATGGTGGTGGGGGCGAGAGGGTGGGGTGGGGGTGGGAGGGACAGGATCCTGACAGTAAAGAGAACTCCACTGTAACACAAGAAGCTCACAGGTATATTGTAAAGCAGAGCGGGGACGGAGGGGGGGGGGGGTTGTTCTGTTGAAGGGAAATCCAGAATCCTGTTCTCAAATTTTCTGAAGCGAGTAGTAAACTGAAAATAACTAAGATGGCAAGATATCAAGTCCCAGCCCAACTACAGAGGGGCAACATGAAGAGGAATGACAGAGGAAATGGTTTACATATTTCTAGGTGTAAATATTACCTAGATTACTCCCAATTTTTATGTACAATGTCTATCATAAAAATCACAAATTATGGTATACACAAAGAAGCAAGCAAATATGACCTACAATCAATGGAAAACACAATTAGGCAAATCTACAGTTAATAGACAAAGACTTTAAAATAATTATAATAGACATATTTAAAGTTCTAGTGAGTAAAGTGGATAGCATGCATAAAATATGGTGAATTTCAGCAGAGGTATGAAATTTATAATTAAGAACAAAACGGCTAAGTTAGAGAGGAAAATGCAGTATCACAAATGTTTTTGATTCATGTAAATTAGACTGGACATAGCAGAAGAAAAACTCATTGGATTTGAAAGAAGGAGAATAGAAACTGTTCCAGTGGAAAAACTAAGAGAAAAGAATAACTAGAGGGAATCTGAGACTTGTGGGAAAATATCGAATGGTCTATCACTACAAACTCACAACTGTTTTCAAAACAATTGAATTTCCTAGCTTTACCTATTGAAAATGCTTGGAGGCAATGACAACCCATTAACAATTAGCACCCCTATTATCCAAAATATGTTCTCTACATATCATTCTCCACTAAAAACATCTCGGGCTCTTTGGAGTTGAATGTTTTATTCCAGTTTTAAAATAGAAAACATAGCTGATTAGCCTGGGACATATTAAGTCACAACAAAAGAAATTTATGAAAGACAAATGTGGACCGAGTCAAAAATATATAATAATCAATAGGACTGATCAGGCTTTTACCACCTGCTTTCTCTGATTTATCTCAGCATCGTTAATAGTAGAACAATTGACGTGACGCATTATCAAATGCAGAGCACCAGTTATGAATAATCTATGCCCAAAGAAAAAGCTGAATCTGAATCAGAGTAAAATGGTACAGGCAATGAGTATATACGAGTATATGCTGGGGACCAGTGCTAGAGGAGTTGTAATTTGATAAAGTGTTCAGGCAGCACTTGAGAAGAGAGTCAAAGGAAGTCAGTGAAACTGTGACTATCTGGAGAAGTGCAAAGGCTCCAGGGTGAAAGCATCTTTGCCATGCCTGTAGAAAAATAATAGATATTGTGGCAAGAGCAGATCAAGCAATGGAGAAAGTTGAAGAGGGGATGAGAAAGAAGGAGAGACACTATCATGCAAAGCCTTGGAGCAATAACTGTTACAAATCCTCTTTTTAAAAAGCAAAGTTACTAATTGTACAGAGTTAACTTCCGGATCACTTCTCGTCTCTTTTACAGCAGATTGAGCTAAGATGTTAAATGATTTACTTTTCAAAGTTCTTAAAATTCTCATGTACCCAAACATACACATACATTCTCATTTTCTCTCTCTCTCTCTCTCTCTCTCTCTCTCTCTCTCTCTCTCTCTCTCTCTCACCAGACAATATCAGAATAAAGAACTAAAACTACAACAAACATTATGTCAAATAATGACTAACTGAAAACAAAACCCATATTTAAATTATGCATTTAGGAAAATGTTAGAAAAATCCAAATGAAAGGCATATTACATCACTACTGTTTAATCAGGTGGGAAATAGAATAAATTAATTTACTCAGTATGTGGAAGAATGCTGCATGAAAACACTTCATTTTCACCAAAGTATTTCTGGGCTTGAAAGTTTAACCTCAGATGTCAATACCATACAGCAAATTTTTTTAGGTAATTCATGTATTTTTCCTAGAAAATTAGGCATTGAGATGATTTGTGTTAAACTGCGTTTGGCATATTTAAGGAGAAATCCTGAAAGCTTCTGTACCACTAACACTGCAAAACATTTATTGAGAGATTTTCCTGATGGAAGACTCTAGGTATGCAAATGATTTACCCATACTTAAATTTCTAAGAATTAAACCCAGAGTTAAGTTTCTAAGAACTTTTGGGACCCTAAATTAACAGTATATGTTGTCCCAGTCAAAAAGTTAGTAATTGACTCTGGGTGGTAAGCACACAATGTGACATATAGATGATGTGTTATAGAATTGTACACTTGAAACCTATGTAATTTTACTAACCATTGTAACCCCGATAAATTTAATTTAAAAAATTAATAACTAAAAATATATTGACGAATTCAGCCTACACTTGATTCATACAGATTATCATTCGGTGTCTCCACTTAAAAGTATTCACAGCTCTTTGGGTCATTTGTCAGACGGCTAAATTCCCAGCTATCCCTGCTTTTATGAGCAGGTGCAAGTCTGAACACACATTTCATACATAGCCACAGGGTTTATATTGCAAAGATAGACGCCACTGTGACCCAGATGTCATTTCACTGATCAGTGAGTATACAATGGCATTTAATGTGAATCCTTGCTCACAGTTTGAAATGAAACTAAAATTGCATCAATTTTGTCCCTTAATCAATACAGTCATTCCTTGTCTAAATAACATATCAACTAACAAGCTCTTAAAACAACTGTGAAAATTAAACCATCTTTAGTGATATAATTCACCCCCCTAAAATGGAAAGAATAAATTTTCAAAGTTAAACATTTATACAGGTACATGCATTTAGATACATTCAAATAAGGAAACGGACATGATTGTGATAGTGTTTCAGAATGGTAATTACTTATTCATGTGTAATCAGTTACTTCTATGTACAAAGTATAGTTTGCTTTTTAGTCCACAGAATTCAAAAATACTAAAGACATTTACATTTAAGAATCAAATAACAAAATGAGGTTGCCTTTGATTATTTAATCTCCACTTGATGGTTTATACATAATTACTCAACGTAAGTCCCAGAAACAGAAACAAGTTTAGGTCCATCTACAAGTAAAGTATTGGTGTCTAGTGTTAGTGCAAAATAGATGATTTAGATGATAGATAGATAGATAGATAGATAGATAGATAGATAGATAGAACATAGATATATAGATGTGAATATAAAATTTCCATTTTCAGATAGCTTTGAGAAACAAATTCTGATGTTCTAAGACAAAATTATTTTCTAAACAAGAAATAATATAATTAGTCTAATATCCTACTTCAAAAATATACTTAGACTAGATAATAGCAAAGTTGGTTCAGTATTATGACAACTCTTCTAATTTTTTTAAGTATTTGTTTAATTTCTATCTTTTGTCCTAGATTGTAATCTCCATGATGGTTTTTTTTCTAACATTTTGCAAACGCAATGTTCACCCTACAGTTTAAGTTCTTACAAATATTTGCCAAATTAATGATAAATACTGGATTTGAAATATTAAATTTGATCTATGTGTCTAATATCTCTGAAACGTATAATTTTTATTGATTTGTATGAATATTGAGAGAGTTCAATCTAACAACACAGTGATTAGCAAGCTACAAAGTAAAATACAATGGTTCACTAGTCTAAACATATAAACACAAAATTACAAAACTATACTTCAGTTTTTACTAACTGACTTATAATTAAGCAATAGTTCCATGGGCAAAAGTCTTCCTGGTTTATTTTGTGGCACGAATATTCAAGCACTCCTAGATGTCCCATTTCTTATATGTTGGCTCAATGGCTAGGCATAATAGGGTAATGACTGAACTGCAGGATAGAAGTGTTCGAAGCAGGGAAACAAGTAGGCATCAGAGAGGAAATGAACTTGATGTCAATTTTAAATAGAGAGCAGATGGTTGGAAATGGAGACAGTTTCAGGCCTGAAACCACCAACAGACAGGGAAGATAGAAATAAAAGTATATATTCTAAGTCCATTATGATTCTTAGATCTAAATACAACACATGTTTTGACAAGCAGGAAGTGGTCATTATGAGCAACATAACCACATGCAAACCATATTATGCAGTAGTGAAACATTAAGTCAGTGCCCAGTCAATTGATTTCATGAGTGTTTATTTTCCTCTATGCCTCTGTTATTCTCTGTCAAAGAAGTCAATATTCTTTCTTCACACAAGTGGCATACATACCGTTTGGTATCTCTATGTGTGTCAATAAAATTCCAGAGACCACGTTACGCATCAAGGGGGAATTATTCCACATTTATTAATTGTTAACATCATGACATTTGAAAACAATATAGCATAATTCACTCAGAGTTCCCAAAACTTATTTTTAAAACACCCTCAAAATCGATGGCATTTGCTGACAAATGTGAAAGTTTAACATTTAGTTGATAATGGATTCTTTATCAAAAAGTAAAGATTGGGACTTAAAAAGAATGAAAACAATCTTTGAAAGAATATAACATAATTCGATAAATCAATTTCAATTCCTACATATTACTTAAAATTAATGAAAAAGTCCTTATTCTACAATGCATTGTTGGAGTTGTTCTTCCATTGGTGAGAGATTATTAGAGAAATTATTAAATCTAAGGCAGGACTGGAGCACAGAACACAATTCTGAGTCAGAAACATAAAGGAAAAGAAACTGCCCTTTTCAATTGCAAAAAAAAAAACCCACAAAAAGAAAAGAAAAAAAAACCCTAGGGTTCATAAAGCTTGCTTTCTTGAAATGCAGTCTCTGCTACACTTTTTAAATATGACAATGAAAATTCCACTTCAAAATCATTCCATCTGAAAACATCTCTTTGAAACAAAAGAGAGGTGTTCATAGTCATGCACCAGCACAATGCCTTAGTAAAAGCTGTGTCGAGCTGTCAGGCCCTAACCTAGCATCCAGAAAGGCTATGTGAGATGACAGTGTAATGGGCTGTTTGAATGTCATCCCTGAGAAAAATCCAACTGCAGCTGCACGTTTTTAGATTTCAATCTGAAAGATCGGTCCTTGTAAATATATATCATTGTATTTCTTCATCAGCGTCAATATTTATCTTTGGAACTTAGGGAAGACTGAATGAATAAAATATTCTTGTATTGGCAAACCCCAAACCTGGACAATCGTTAGCAGCATTTTTGTCTCTTTTGACAACATCAGTGCACCTTGCGAAAAGAAAGCCAGATGTTCCTTCTATTTGGTGCTATTAAAAATCTGTTTTACAGTCTTATATTCAGTTTCTTTTTCCCCCAAATGACAATAGCATTGAAGCCTTTGATAATGATGGAAACATATTTTAATGTGGGCTTTTTGGTACTTCTAGCTTTAAAGATACAACTCAACATATGTTTAAAACAGAGCATATGAAAATAAGAAAAAGCAAATCTGAGTTCCAGGCACAAATATTGTTTCAAAAGCTACTTTATAGTAATTTTTACTTTATAGTAATTTAAAATCATGCAGTCTGAAATCTACTGAGACACAGAACTAACAGAAACATAATCTCTTTGCTGTAATCATACTAACCTTCAGGATTTAAATTTTCCACAGTTGATATTTCATTGTTCAGTTTCTAAAAAAATTCATTCCCAGATTTTAAAAGGATTACATCAAAAGAGTCCTTCTGTTTGTGTGATTTGGGGTCATTTCTTATTGAACAATATTAAAAATAACACATTTACAAATCAGCCAGTGAATTAATTAGCAGCAACCAGTTAGTACTATTAGTGTAACAACATCCATCTATCCACTCAATTGCATTATCACAGAGGTGGTGTCCATGAACAAGTATTGAGCAAACAAAGCCTGACAAAGAATAATTTAACATCATTCAGTTCTCTAGACAGGAAAAAAAAATGTAAGGCATTTTTCTTTTGTTGCTTTTCACTGCAATGGGAAAAACCACAAACTATACTGAACAAAACAACCTTAGAAATTATCTACCATCAATCAGTGTGTTCTTAAAACCACTTCAATGTCCTACGTTCTTTACCATAATGGCTTTGGGAAACTTTCAACATTGCCCATGATTTGCTGAATTAATAGCAATTAATATGTGTTGAATAAGTCAACCAATATTTTTGAGTAAGAATTTGAATCCAATTTAAGAATTAATACTCTATTTAAGTCTCATATGTTGTATGTTTTTAAAAGCATTCAGTTAACCAGAATATTAAACTTATCAAAACACAGAAATCCCAATCATGTCTACAAAACGTTATTACACCATGTTATCAATGAGATAGGAATTGTGTCTAATTTGATGTCAGAAGGTTCTAGTTCTAACCTTACCATTTTACAAACTACATGTCAACATCCGATCTAGAAAGTTGTGTTAGCTTATGTGGGTGGAAAGAGGAATGAGACGGTTGCCACACCGAAGCATACAAAGAGATGTGATTTTATGCTTAGAAAGAAAACTGGGAATTTACAAAGATCTCTAAAGACTTGCATGTGGAAGTAACTATTTTATTTTAAAAATAAATTAATTTCACGAAATGTGGAGATGACTGAACATAAGACGTCTGTAGATACTTTTAAATGAACTAAGTACTCCAACTATATTTCTTATATAAGAAAACTGCTATGAGGTTACCATAATTTATCATATAAGTATTTTATCTTTGTATTCCTAAGTCAAGCAAAATACCTGAGTTGGAAGTATATACTACCTATTTACATATGGAAAAAGTAGAAAAGTCGACACTAAGAAACCTGCCATTATCCTACTTCACACCCATTAGTATAGCTATTATGAAAAAAATTTGATAAATAAACAGCTAATAACAAGTGCTGGAGAAGATGTAGAGAAACTGGAATCTTCATGCATTACAATCCTCATGCATTACTGGAGGAATTATAAAGTGGTACAGCCACTGTGGAAGACAGTAGGGTGGTTCCTCAAAAAATTAAACACAGGATTCCACATGATCCAGAAATTCCACTTTGGGTGTGTACCCAAAAGAATTGAAAGCAGGGACACAAAACAGATATTTGTATGCCCATTATTTGCAAAATAGTCAAAAAGTGGAAACCCAAATGTCCATCGACAGATGAATGGATACATAAAATGTGGTATGTACACACAACGGAATATTATTCAGACTTTTTAAAAAATGAAATTCTGATGCATGCTACAATACAGATGAGCCTTGAAAACATTATGCTAGGTGAAGTCAGCCAGACTTAAAAGGACAAACATTGTATGATTCCACTTTTATGTGGTATCTAAAGTAGCACAATTCATAGAGACAGAATATTAAATGTTAATTGCCAGGGGCTACGGGGAGGGGAGATTGGGGATTTATTGTTTAATGGGTATAGAGTTTCAGTCTGGAAGGATGAAAAAGTTCTGGAGATGACTAGCAGGGATGGTTGTACAACAATGTCAATGTACTTAATGCTACTGAATCATATACTTAAAAATGGTAAAATACATATTTTACCACAACAAAAATTATTACATATAGTATTTTAAAATCAGTTGACATATTAACATAATTTACAGAAATGAGTGATAAGGTGAATTGAAAATATACAAAAATCAAAAAGTGTCCACATTACAGTAATTTTAAGTTAGGAATACTACAGAAGAATTACGTTTAAATAAAAACGTTAACTTATTTTAAATATATAATAGATTTTATTATAAATTACTAATATGTGGTTATTTCTCTATATATTTATCACGATTATTTGATATGCCAAGCTAGTCAATTAGTGTTAATTAAGTAAAACTAATGATGACACATAACAAAGAAATAACTAGTGCTTAATATGTATTTGCATAACATATATTCAAGAAAATATGACACTTCAAAAGTTAAGTCAAAATCCTATTTTAGATATAGTATTATCCTAGTCTGAATACAACGCTAACAGAGTCAAAATCTTAACTATATGTAACAGTTGGGAATAAGTAATTCAGAGCAGAATAATTATGCTGATAAATGAGAGTGGGAGGCAAAGGAGTTACTGGTTTCCCCCAGCCTCTGTACTGTTCGCTCAGTCATCAGAGTTGGCCCTAGCAGAAGTCTTCTCTGCTATTGTAGGTGACCACTACTGAGCTCACAGACTTGGTCATCAAAGACAAAAATGTAAAGATTCTAACTGTTGTTAGTAAAAGAATAGTTTCGTTAGCTGTTCTCAATGTGGCTGCCACCACTAGTGTCTTCAACTGACACAGTCCCCAGTGCCTAGGACAGAAGCAAATGAGACAGCATTTTTCTCCTCATGCTAACATTGCAGTACCACTGGGATTCTGAAGACCTTTCCAAATGGATAAATAGCTAAATACACATAATAGAAAAGCAGAGAAACCAGTTAGTCCTTTCCTAAGGGCTTTATAAGCACTGGAATTATTTAAGCATTACAATGGTCCTCTGTGGAAGGTATTAATATCCTGAATATACACATGAATAAACTGATGCTCAGAGCAGGCAAGCGATTTACTCGAAATTCCATGTAAATGGCCGCTCCAGGATCTGCACTCAGGAGAGTCAACCTCCAACACTCATAACCATAAAATTCTATACCTTAGATGTTTGTATAGATCTTTTAAGACTACATCAGAGATAAGGAAATACTACTGGATGGGAATACATGGGGAAAATGTCTATCTTTATGAAACTTAAATCCAGTTTGAATACAGAAATTAAATACATTATAAATTATTGTCTGAAGAACATTATGAAAAGGAATATAATTATATATTAGGGAAACTTACACGAGAAAGAGACCATACCAGAAAGTGAACTTTCTCTGGATCTCTAGAAGTGAAAGCACAATATAAACTAGTACCTAAAGATAACTGTGGATTAACTACATTAAGTCCTACAACTTCGTATATTTTTCCATTTTGGATGGACTTTTTTATAAGAATGTATTCACATTTCCATCTTCCTACGCTGAGTTGTCTGTACATGTTTTCATATTTTAGACAAAGCTTTGTAACGATGAATATTGATTACTATACCAGGGTGTGGCCCAGCAATATCCTCAGGGCATTCTGGGGGATGTGAAGCTGTTTCTTCTTCCATCAAATGGCCCCAGATTGCAGTGTTTGTGTGATTCTTGCGTCTATCAGTCCTCTCACTGTCTCCCTTGCAACTCTTAACTCTCATTACTGTGCTGTGTCCATCTTTCACAGACCCTCTCTCCCAATTCTTTTTATTGTACTGCTTCTAATTTGCTACATACATGGAAACCAGATAAGAGACCCACTACAAGTACCTATAAAATAAAAACAGAGAGTAATGTAATGAGCTGGAACTATTTACATCTATTTTTGCTGATCAGAGAGTTATTTATCTACTTATTTCCATTTACAGCTCTAGAGTGTACTCTAGATATAGGAGTTGCTGATCTATTTTGCAATACCCTACAGTTTAAAAAAATACATAATCTCATAAAGATTCTACAGAATAAATTCAGTGCTGATTATATGTTGAATATAGAACCATACTTTTCCTATAAATGATTGTAATATTCTAAAGTCTACATTTCAACACATATACCAAAATAGAGTCCAATTGAAGCAGTCTACCAAATCTAAACAACAAAACCAAACTCACATTATGTATATTCATTGTCACATAAGAAGTGCACACATATTTAAATTGTACATAATTTTTCTCAACTTCAAAATTTTGCAAATGTGTTTTGTTGTATTTCCTTATTTAAATGCTTGGTTTGAACTTCTTTTGCATATCACAGGCTAAATGTAAATAGCTATTATACATACATTTTTTTCAGAGAAAGCAAATGAATAGTTAACTTTATAAGGGTTGAAGTCAGGGACACCAGCTGCAAATATTTTATGCTCACCAATGTGTCTCCTTTCCTAAATTCTACTTGTGCCAACAATGAGTAAAATAAATGTTCTAGGATATCTCTCATTCATATTCTCTCTCTCTCTCTCTCTCTCTCTCTCTCTTTTCTCTCTCTCTCTCTCTCTCTGTCTCTCTCCCTCCCCCCACTTCTTCCAGATAAATGCCAGTCATTTGGCCAGGGCTAACTCACAGAAGGTACAGCAGGCACAGATGGTACTAATGCATAAATGTAATCTAGCAAAAGAATGCCAACGCCAACCCAGAAAAGGTTCCAAATAACTGCAGTGCACTTACAGGAAGTCTGTGATTGGCAAGGTTAAAGCTGCAACTGTGAGAGATCACTATTTGTTCCCAGATCAACAATAGAAATGCTTGATCAAATGATTATATTTAATTTATTTGCCACAAATGTATTAATTTAGATGGCATTTAAATAAATGATATATCCTTAGAAATAATACTAAATGAGGATAATTTAATTTACGCAATGTCTGAAAGCATTCACAAATCTGTGTGTATCTGAGTATCTGTAACTCTTTCCTTCCCATTTTCTATTTTCTTACCTCATAAAGGTGTTCTGATATACATTCAAATTTATTGTAAACTGCTGATATAATGTTACTTGGAGAATAGTTAACATTTTTTCTCCGTTTTTTTTTTTTTACCAAGTCATATCACCATACTCTAAATTTAGAATGCCCACAAAATATCCATTATATAAGTAAATTAACTAAGGTCTTCAATATTCACTTTTAATTAAATTTTAAATACAAGCAAAACATTAATAAAATTAACTTTGTTTAGTAATCCTATCTGTGCCTACCCCATAGTTAAGTTTGTTTCATGAAGAATGTCACCAAGAAGAGAAAAGTGTTAAATATTTAGTGTATGATTCAGTCTAGAGGTACCAGGAAGATGAGTGAAGGAGGCATTCCAGGAAGGGAGCAATAGGAGGGAAGAAAGGATTTCCCTATATAATTATTTAAATGACTCACAACAACTCTTAATGGAATAAAGGAGGGATACATTTTCCTTGGAGAAAGATATTCCTTTCTAATTCTTCATTATAAACCTACTTGTTTTCTCCTTAAATATATCCAAGATGTAATAAAAGTAATCATTGCTGCATTAGTTATAATGGTGCCCTTCCCATCATTGAAATTATTAAATATCCACACACAGAGGATTCCTAAATTGACTATAGTAAAATGCTTGGTAAAATGTTCTGTAGCTGTTATCTTGAGACCTATTTAACAATATAAAAAATAATATTATTTTAAAGGACAAAAGTATTTATATATGTCATGTATGTTTAAAAACCAGGTTCAGAAAAAAAAAACTATGAAGTATTACTTTCTTTCATACTTTTGGCTTATATAACATGAGAAGATACTTTTTTCTTCTTTGTCTTGAAACTTTTGCAATTTTTCTTTAATAAGTACAGATTTGTTTTGTAATAAGAAAAAAATTAAAAGAAAACTTACCACCTTAGTGGTTTTACCCTACCTCTTCATACACACACACACACACACACACATCTCAGCACTGAATCAAATTACTGGAGGAAACTAAATAGCTGTTAATAATTTTGAGTTTTTTTCTCAGCTACAAAGTGTGGCACAGAAAAAGCATGTACGGTAAAAAGCAATAGAACAGAATTTCTGTGACAAGAGCAGCAGTAAATGACTGTCAATACTTTTAAATAGGATGAAAGGAATGATCAGGAATGTGTGCTCTTTTTGTCTTTGGAAACCAAACATACAATTAGAGAGTCATTTAACTCTACAGCAATGTATCTTTTCCATCTTTTTTCCTCATTTATAAAATATGGAAAACAGTAGTACTGCCTCATACAGTTAGTGAGAGAATTGTAGACAAGCACCTGAGGCCCAATGCCTGAGACATGAGAAACTCTAATAAACGCCGTGTATTCTTACTACCATGTCTGTCTAACAGAGATGAACCAGCAAATAGTTTGATACATAGCATTGTTTCAAATAAAATTTCAAAGGATGAAAAACAAGAACAAAAACAAAAAACCTTCATTGGTCAAAGTCCAAACCAAAGAAATATTTATGTATTCAGCAATTCTTTTCATGAAGCATACGCTCTACTGGTTGGAGTGAGATCTAGTATGCTTTCTGAGGACTCTGGGCATTCTATTAAAACAACTAAACAGGGCTGGCAATTGCTAAGAATTGACAGGTTGGTAACATGCTCTTAAAATTAAAGTGCATGCCATCTACCAATGTGAAGAGTTTTAAAATTGTATGTTTCCTTTGGAAAAAAAAAAAGGTATGACCTTGGCCAACTAGAACAAGCACCCTTCCCTCCAGGCTGACTCAGCCTGACCACAAAGTGGGCTGGATTTCAGTGACCACCACCATTATTCCCTCAGTTTCTACCTTTATGCAGGACATCATTTGCTCAACTCAAAACAGCATTTCTGAAATTATATATAATGTGTGGTGGTCCATCATGGACGACAAATGTGAAAATGAAGTAGTGACAAAGAGCTGGGGGTAGATCATCTAGGGAGAAATACTGAACAGAAAAATAAAATCTCAAAGGCTAGCTGGCCTGGAAAACAGGGAACCTAAAACTGGGGGGAAATACTAGAAGGAACAGTGATTAGGGAGGTTTGGTGAAACACTAATATGAGGAAGCAAAGTAGAAACCAAAGAGCTAAACAGCACATTGATATTTATGCTTGCGTGCCTAAGTTATGTGGAACAAAATGGGAAGAGTCATTATTTATTTATTTTTTTTGGCTACAGATATTGTAATGTGAAGAAATTTTAAGATGTGTTTACGATTCAAAGAACTTGGAATCCTAAGGGAATTAGAGATGAGTGCCCATTTGTGTATAAGTTGGCTACTTGTTTTTGGAAGGAATATTTGTTACTTTACACTCACTACAATTATATATAGTACATTTCTACCAGAGTCTAGATGTTGTATGGCCATATTAAAGGGTGACACTGAGTTTTAATATACTCTGAAGAGATGACTTAGCTTCCAGTAGGATCTATCCTCTCAAACTATAAATGCTTCTTCTACAAAAAAAAAAAAAAAAAGATGGATTTATTAGGATTTGACATGTATACAATCTGATTACAGACCATATATTCTAATAGTAAGATATTATTCAAAGTTGTAAATGTAGGGAGTACTAAACATCATTGCTTGTATTATTATGAAGCTACTTTCAAAAGGGGTTCAATTGTTTCAAACACCTCTCCTACCCAAGAACTGCTAAATGGCATAATTATTTAGTCATAGGCGCATTTTTTTGCTGGATTTTTATTCAATCTCTAGTCACATAAACTTTAAAATTGATACAATGCTAGTCAACTGTGCTATTTTCGGATCTTCTCTCATCAGTACTTCGCTATTTTCTTTCAAAACTATTATATTTCCATTCTCTTTCCTAAATCAACACTATTATTGGTAACTGGTTTGAGGCTTCCCAAACAAGAAGTTTCCCCCTTAATTCACATCCAATACCTAAATGAACAGCCAAAATGTTCTCATATTTTTCTAATTCTATCAAAGTTTCTTTTCCTTTTAAGATAATATATTCCCTCATAAAAGTTCAGATATAATTGCTGATGGAAGAAAATAGTGAAATATTTCAACAGTATTCAAGTTGGTCTCAGAGATTAGAGGATGATGCAAAAGAAATAAAAATCTTTTATTAAACCTAAAAGATAGTGAAGTAGAAAAAAACTAATATGTGACTTAATTAGAAAGCAATTAATTTTCAAATTATTGCACATTTACAATAATTCACTTAAAGCTCTGGTTATGCAGTGTACTACGGATTATAGTGACCTTTGCACTTATTATAATCATTCCTATCTAGTACTACACAAGGGTAAGAAATATATTTTCTATTTTTTCTATCTCTTATACAATTCTAGACCCAAAGCCAGCAAGCAATGAAAAATGCATGTATTCACTCAATCATTTGAAGGCATTTCTTATTTTAATCTTTGTTACAAAGAAGAAAAAGTGTATTGATGATAACTTTTTTGCTTTAGTCTTAAGAAATTAATAAATTAATTAGCCTTAATTTTACAGAGTTTTGAAAACATCCAAAAATTTAATTAAGCTTTTAATTCAATTTTAAGAATAGGGACCAATCACTATAGTCTCAGCAGCAGCATTAAAAAAAAAAAAAAAGGTGCCCATTTCAGTTTCTTAATGAGGCACTTACCAGTAATAGGAAAACCTCAAAAGATTCAGATTCGGTTCAATTAAGTTCCTTGAAAACCAATCTCATATTACTATCTAGAAAACAGCACAAAATAGGGCAGAATAAAAAAAATTCGCCGGAAGATTGTTTGCAATATCCATAAAAGTATAGGCTAGTAAGGCTGTTTTCCGATTACCTGAACTTGGATGTATCTTCCTTGAAATTCTCACTGTAGTATGTATATCCACAGAAAATCATCCATCTCCAAGTGACTTTTTCTGCCACTCACTTGGGTGCCACTCACTACTCATTCCCAACTCTAACTTATTTCTACCCTGACCGAGATACTGCCTGGATTGTGCTATTCTCAAACAACACATTTCTGTTTCATTACCTAACCTAGAAATAAAAAATCATAAAATGCTGTGGGTCATTAACAAAGTACAGCTTGAGCAACTAAGTGTCTGTTGAGCCAAGTACTCATACCGAGCATCAGCCATGTACCTAGTACCGTGCTGGTGTTCTCAAAACCCCCAAATAGTACTGAATGATCCGTTGCTTTTCAGTAAAAACAAGAAATGATACTGTGACATCTGGTTACTATCTTATTCTTGTTTTTACTCATAAATAACTGCCTTCTCCGCTCCTCATTTTCAGGAATTTGTTGTTTCAACTCTTTGCAAAAGCTTTCATGAGGTGGATTACAAACATTAGATAGAGATGGGCCATGTAGCTAGAGATGGTCAGACGGCAGGAACACTAAACACAATGCAAGATTGCTTGCTAGGGTCTGAAAGCAGAGTGTCATTCACTTTTGAGTTTGAATCAAGCTAATTAAAACCTGCCAGAGGCTTTGCAAAGCCTAACATCACTGGTAGTGCTACGCATACAAATTACAAAATATTTTCCTCTAGAGAATATCTCTGTGAACCACAGAACAGTGATGGAAAAGCAGGAAAGAGAAGAGAGCTCTAGAATTCAAGCCCACTACATGGATCCAAAACGCGTCTGCATATTTATGCCAAGCTCTCTATACCCAGTTCAGTCCCTACAGAAAAATTTAAATACTGCTAAAAAAGTAGTGCATTACATTAAGTATTGCTAGTTTGTAATCCATGGTGGTTAATATATTGTATTATATATAGGAATCATTACTACTATTATACTCATTAAACCCCCCTAAATCACAAGACCATTTTAAACTGCTGCAGTAGGAGAAAAACAGTCAGATTTTTACAGTATCATATCCTGGCACCACACCAAAAAAATATGTACTGCACTACTTGGCGAAAACAATGTGAACATGAGTTCTTGTGTTTAAGTGTATAGTTTTCATTTGTGTGACAAATAAAAGGTATTTTTTTTTCAGCCTTCACAATAAAAAAAGGCCTACTCTACGCCTGTCACAATATAAACACAAGCCATTGGCCTACTCTGTAGCCCATATGGGTACTACACATACATTTGTGAATTTGGTATAACATGCTTTGTGTTGGCAATTTTAATTTCAATAGCCTATTAATCTTTTAAATACATTTAAGCATGTCCACTACTGCTGCCAGACTCTCCTGCTCCTTTGATTCTCCTTCCTTACAGCCCAGTATTTTCTCCCTAGAGCTGGAGGTTTCAGCAAACCCAGTGCCTCCTGCCAACAGGAAGATAAAGAAATTCATTTGAAATTACAGAGCTGTATTGTAATTGCCTAGTGACACTATAATTTTCTATTTTAAAACTTGTAAAATCAAGCTTACTCACACAGATAATTCTTGGTTTTTAAAACATTACCTGAATTATTTAACTCGTGAATCCAGGCTTAGTTTCAAGCAGCTCTAATGAAGACAGATTCTTCCTCATAGAGCTACTGAAACCATGAGCGTGAAGTTCTCAACCTCCTGCCCACTAAAAGTAATGAGGAGAATGCAAATATGTGGAGATTTCTTGCCCAATTAGAAGACAACTTATTATGTTAAGCAATATGTACAAAAGTTTACTATGGAAATCTCTTCTTTAGGAATATGCCCAAAGTTTCTTTATATAGCAGTAGTTAACCTAAATATGGAATAATCTTACTCCTCAAAATTCCCATTACAATTTCAGCTTCCAGATTTCCATGTCAACCATCATCTATCTTACATCATTTTGTTGGAAGAAATAGACTGATCTCCTGCGTACTTTTGTTAATGGCTAAAATATTTAATATTTATTGAGTACAGGCAACGTTTTAAGTGTTTCACATATTAATTCATATAATCTTTACAAAAATGAAGTAGGGTATTAATATCGCATAAAATAAAGCCAGGGAAGCAATTTTATGTTTTCTGCCTTAAGAAGCCTACTGTCTACGGATTTGAGAGATCCCTGATGCAAGTTGAAACCAAATGCTTGGTTTTCATTAGATACTGTGTTTCCCCAAAAATAAGACCTAGACAGACCATGAGCTCTAATGTGTCTTTTGGAGTAAAAATTAATATAAGACCCAGTGTTATGTTATGTTATGTTATGTTATGTTATGTTATGTTATGTTATGTTATGTTATGTTATGTTATACTGGGTCTTATAGTAAAATAAGACCGGATCTTATATTAATTTTTGCTCCATTTGCATCATTAGAACTGATGGTCCGGCTAGGTCTTAATTTCGGGGAGACACAGTACTTTTATATCACAGCCATTCTGATTCATTTTGTGGTGTTCATTTAGCACCCCTCCAGAAGGTTTAGCCATCCCACCTCTGATACGAGAATGGATAAAGAAGACCTATACAGTCAAAAAGATCTGAATCACACCAATTAGAACCTAAATTAAATTTATTCTGGTCATCACAAATAGGCCCTACTTTATTTGTTCTTACAGGTGAAAATATATCCCAGATTTGCCCACTTCATAATGACCTAACATTAAAAAAAATTAAAACGCCAAAAGCTGAAAGCAGAAAAAGAAAGCTCTTCCAAAGTATAATATATAAACTGGTAAAATGTAGAGTGGGTGAGAAATACTGTAGAGACTACTAATTTTGGAAACATAATAATAAGCATGGTAAATGACAGCAAAATTTTTTTAAAACTTTCTGAGTTTCAGTCACTGGGCTGTGTGCTTTACTGACTCAATCTTCAAACAACCTTGTGTGGTAAATGCCATTATATAAAAATTTCCATTCAGAATATTTAAAAAAGAATGATGAGTTTTAGAGAGCCTAAGAATGTGCTTAAGGGCACAGAGTTTATAAGTAGAAGCACAATCAGAAATGGAACCCAGGTGTGAAAGAGTGAAGGGTCTTCACTTAGTCCGTAAATAGACTAAGATAAATATTTGTGTGCAAAACGTTTATTAGGGAGTGCTTTCAGAAACAACCCCTGTTTTTGTGAATGCAGTGGGATTGGGCAAAGCGAGACTTTGTATTGTGTTGCAGTTTCAACAGAGACCCCAACCAATTTCATGGGGGTCTCTGAAGCTGGAATGACCATTCAAGTTGTTCTTAATCGAGGCAGAAAGCCAAGCTTTTGCACCCCCACCTCAATCAGTCATTGAATGTGGGCTGGGCCGCCCTGCACTGTTCTGTTGAACCATGAGAGGAAATACATTTTTCCTATAATCCTATAATCTCATGAACTGCCCAACTGAAAGAGAGAGAGAAAAAGAGAGAGGGAGAGGGAAAAGGAGGAGAGAGAGAATAGGTGATAAGGTACTAAACCCTCCCTGTCTTTGTTTTTAAATTGAAGGCATGTATTTCTTCAGGATGGCTAAGGCTACTTGAAGATATGCGCCAGCAAATCTATATTCCATAAAGCCCTAATCCTAAAACCTTAGGATCTAGATACAAAATAAAAAGGGCACAATGCTTTATCTCTTTTCTTACTAAAGTAAAGATTTATATACCCACATAGACAATATTCCAAATTGCTACGAATCTCATCTGTGTGTAAGATGCTTCCTTCTTCTGGCCAGAAGCAAATACGTAGGAACCAATAACTGAATCATAATCCTTACTTCTCAGCTAGATGAGGCTGTCTGAAGGTCTGCAGTTCTTCCCATTAGAAATGTTCTCCTTCCCAACTGACACTAAGTGGTGAACACACAATGCGATATATAGATGATGTATTACAGAATTATACACCTGAAATCTTGTAAGTTTAATCACCATTGTCACCCCAATAAACTTTAAACAAAAAAAGAAGAAACGTTCTCCTTCCTTCAAATTTCAGGCTAAGTGGCTCACTCACATTTATGAGGTTTTTTTTTTTTTAAACAAGCATATGTACACAGGGAAGACAGCTCTCATAGCAAAATATGAGAGTAGAAGAAAAAAAATCATAATTATGCCGTCTGCATTGCTACCTCCTTTTATAACCAAATCAGTTCTTGCATATTGTTTCAATTAGGTGGATCTGATTATTGGGATAGCAAGGTCCTGTTTACAACAAGGACTGTTTTGGCATGACCATCATTCATGTTTTAGTGCTACAAATATTAAACAGTGAGATAAACTCATGATACAAACAATATAAAAATGTTTATTATTTTGCTCCAGTAGAACATTTTCTAACCTACAGCTTCCTATCACCCTTTACTGTGGGCGCTGTCACAAACACTTATTGCACAAGCAGAGATCTGTGTTTCCTTTGCCACAGACAATAAATCCTCAGTGTCTTCTCCTGATACGCATCACTCCACTTGCTCTCAAGAGGCACTGTATGTCTCTCTTGCCTTCCCCCTCACCTAACAAGGTCACTTTTGAGTGATGTTACAACTTATTGCAAAAACATATAGTCATGCATAATAATTATCTACTATTAAGTATCTTGTCAGTAAATAGTGTAAAACTCTAAGAAAGGTTGCATTCCAAATCTAACAATGTATACATAAACTTAGTATCACAAATATAGATTTGAATAAGTCCATCTCAAAACAGATTTCTGTTCTCGCCATTCATTATTGTTATAAAGTTATAGCTTATCCAGAAGTGCATATTTGAGATATTAAGTTTAGTTTCAGAGAAATCTCCTTTTCATTAAGTAATAATCTGGGAACTGAAGAAAATAAATTACTAGTTGACCACATTCACCTCTCGATTGCAAAAGCAAGGCATTTTTCTCAATTAATGAGAAAAACAGTGGTAAAAAATATGTAAAGTAGAACAAAAATTTTAATCCTCACCTTTCTCAACCAGGCTTACATGAATACATTAAGAGCTTTGAAAACATCTATTGTAAATGACAAACTAACTTCTCCCTTAAACCTTACGCTACTTGTGTAGCATCCTTGGGAGAATGAGAAAATAGTCCCTTTTATTATTTTCTCTGTTCTGTGATTCAAAAGCCTTAGTTGAAAACTTTTGCTTAAGAAAAAAAAAGGTTCAGAGAGGTTATACAACTTGCTCAAGGCCAATCAACTGATAAACTGAAAAGCTAATATTTGAACCTAAACTTTTGACAACAAAGTTGGGGAAAATTACATAATGAATACAAGGCATCTGTTATTCCAAATTTCAGGCATGATTTATTTTGTTTTCTGAAAGTGTCAAATTAAGATACACAGAAATTCACTAGCACATTTTAGATTAACTCTCCTAAGTAAAATAAACCATAACAGATGCCTATGAGTAGAGACTTAAGCAAAACAAAGATAATACAAGTCTAAAAAAAGTCACAATCTCCACTCTGTGGACAAAGTTATTTCTAAACCCATTCAATAAATATTCAACAACATTATGATGACTTAAAATCATGGTGGAGGTCTCTTCCGTTTCAGTAATTTAGTGAATGCCGTGTTTCTCTTTCTCAAACTAAATGAGAGGTAGAAAAAATGAGAAAGAAAATTGTCCTTGGAAGTCACTCAGATCTTTAAATTAAAACAAAGTTTTTAATATAGGCATTCTAATTCCCTCTGTACATGATTTATACCCTTTGAATTTGGTCGTCATCCTTTCCTCGAGTCAGCACTGCTATTCCTTTCTCTGATTTCTACTTTAGCTCTCCAGTATTTTTAGCAGGACGCATAGAGACTCTAAATCCATCGGCTCTGCTTTATGTTCAGAAAATAAAATCCCTTAATAAAATGTCTGGCTATTACTTAAAAACTAAAGAGACGAATCCTTTCAGTATGAGTGATAGACTAAAAATGCTTCAATTTAGGTATAAAATGTATTTGACCATTGTGAGGGGAAAAAGGAAAAACAGAGGACAGAGGTGTCCACAAATAGGTTGAGAATAAGGAGCTAACATGGGCTTGGTACATTATCGTATGACACTTACATGTCTGGGATGACTAAGAGCTGTCTGTTAAATAGAGGATGACAGGTAATAATTATTCTAATGCAATACATTGTACACTGAACAAGGATGGCTGGAATAAAGTGTCAAATGCAGGTCATTAATGATGACAAGGGCTGGATTCAGCTGCAGCAGCTGTCACCATCCCAGGTGGGTGACCACATTGCCATATCCTTCTCTCGATGGAAGTCTCCCGGAGAAAGTGCCGGCCAATAGAGCCAGTTAAAATATAAAAATAGTAATTACTGTAAATAGAAACACACATGAAATCTCAGTGTCCTCAATATCCCAAGAATTTACTAGTTGATAGATTATATCTTTCACAAATCATTACTTCCAGGGTAATGTAAGTGAAAGCTTTGGTATCATTAAACTCTAAGTTTAAATTTCACCACTTGCTAACTGTTTGACCTTCGTTAATCTTCTACATGCTTAAAGGGAACCTATTTATTATTAAGATTACACAGAAAAATCAGTGTAACATAGCTGGTCCATAGAAGGCATGGAATAAATTTTAGTTATCCCCTAAACCAGTGAACATGTTAGTGAAATTAGACTAAAATCACTTTCTGTTAGTGAATGTGTGTCATTTTCATAAAGTTTTGCTGAAAATACATCAATGTACAAATTCTATAATTTATGAATTATGATCTAATACTTCTAAAATAATGAATGTATTCAATATTTTATGATTATGAAAGGACTGGAATAGCTATCATATCAGTGAATATGCATGATTCCAACTAAGTCTAGAAAACTATTAGAAAACTTCCATTCTTAAAAAATTCCCACTCAATTTTCATTCTTTTGTTCAGTATCTGTTCGTTCTGTTCACAGTCATCCTGGCTCTTCACTGGATGGATCATCAGTCTTAGAAACAGTTGTAGAAAACAGCCCAAAGTGCCTTTATATCTTCATTCATACTCTTTCCCTAGTCCATTCGAGACTTCAACCGTTACTATTTGTACCATTCCTTTAAAAACATCAAATATCATCATTCATATCATTCTTTAACACTTCTTCAGATACAATGGTTCACAAGACCTTGGAGATGCTCATATCTCATTTATTGCCGTTGTCAATTGAAACTCCCACTGCTTTAGAAGAAAAAAAGGTCACATCTCCAGTAGCTAGCTACAAATCTGTCCCTTGAAAGAATTAAGCTGCTGAAATAGCCGAGGCAAGCTAATAGCATCACAATTTTACAAACCAAAGTTACTACCGTGTTTCCCTGAAAATAAGACCTAGCCAGACCATCAGCTCTAATGCATCTTTTGGAGCAAAAATTAATATAAGATCCAGTATTATATTATATTATATTATATTATATTATATTATATTATATTATATTAAAACCTAGTCTTATAGTATATAAGACCTGGCATTATATTACACTAATATTATATTATATTATATTATATTATATTATATTATATTATATTACCTGGTCTTATATTAAAATAAGACCGGGTCTCATATTAATCTTTGCTCCAAAAGATGTATTAGAGCTGATGGTCCAGCTAGGTCTTATTTTCATGGAAACACAGTAGCTTCAGAATTTTACAAAAGTTAAATTTTTTAACAGAATTTTACCAAAGTTACTATTTCTTCTTTCTTCTCCCTCCTTCCCCCACACTGTCTACTCACTCACCTCCTCCTTTGAAAATTATTCAAATACTTCAGATTTTGCATATTTCATGCTATCGAAAATGGCAGAATTGAAAAATAAAAACATCATAACAAGGAGAGGTCAGGATGCTACTTTTAATTTAAAAAAAATTTAAAACAGCTGCTGCTTTTGACCCATAAGAGAGAAAACATCTGATACTAATGTAGGACAAGACTGATCCTCACTCTTTTAAACACTCCCACAATTTCAACTATCCAGTCTCCATGTCCAGATCTGATTTTTCTGCCAATTCCAACATTTCTAACTTCTTACTGAGCATTTCCAACCTTTTTTTTTTTTTTAAGCTCAATTCCATGGAACCAGCCTCAGGTGCTCTCTCTCCCCTCCCTACCCTCTCTGCCATACATCTAGCCTCACAGAGTAATCAAGTCCTTTTAGGGACCCCTTTTCAAATCTGATTTCCATTCCAAAGGCATCCCATCGTCCTTTGCCCTCCTGCGGGTTGTCCCTGGGTGGTTCCTGCATTAGCCCAGCGCTTTTCTGTACTTTCCAAAAGCATACTGCCCGTCACCAAGCTAATACTTAATTTTTTTTCCATTAAGATCCTAATACAAAACTGGAAAACAAAATGCAATACAATATTTTTGTCTAGAGGGGCAAAGTTTAAAACGCTGTAGAAACAGTGCAATAAATATTTGCCAGATATCGACTACTAAATGTTAGTCTCATATACTAGACCCTCCAGAATTAGATATGACCAAGATTTATTTCCTATTATTTCCTAGATATAGTTTGGAAGTTGCTAGAGAAAATAGTTGAGCCACTGTCCCAGAACAAATGTGCACTTTCTTACATTCTCTCACAGCACAAATCCTTCAAGGTAACTCCAATCTCTCTTCCTCCAATCTCTCTTACCTTCCTTCAAGGTAAGCCCAATCTCTCTTCCAATCTCTGTTCTATTGCCTTCTACTTCTAGTCTGGAGTGTTCGCCCTTTTCTAAAAACTCAAACACCAATTAATGTCTACAACACTCATTTGGAAATTAATTAGGCAAAAATTTTGCAACTTCTCTTATTACTGCCTTGAACTGGTATTTAAATATTTCATTATTTTATTTTCTCTAATTCTTGGTTCTTTGAGTAGATTATAAATTTAATGAGGACTAAATATTAAATACTAAATGTGTAGTAAATATTTTACAGTCTCAAAGACTGCTTAAAAATAGTGGGTGCTCAAGAAGAAATGATTAATCTTTCTAGGCAGGCTTCTCACATCCTAATTCTAGTTCATTTCTTTAAAACTACCAATTGTTTGATGTATAATTATACTTGTGGAGATACATCTGTTTATATATACTTTAAACCATTTTTTGCTGTATAATATGCATCATACATTATCTAATACATTTGTATATGTTTTAGTAAGAACTATTATAAAGCAAAAATATTTTAACTCTTCAAATACAGTATTTATTAACAGCAGCATTATCATAGATTTCAAGGTCATGCAATGATAGAAAATTATATTGGAAATTAATTTCCATCTAGATTGTATTTTATTTTTTGTTTCTGTTTTTAATTGTATTTTGCTTGCTCTGCTTTGAATTAATTTCTGAGGCTTTACTTTATCTCTTGCCCCAACTAGATCATAATTTCCTAGCAGGGAGGTCTTTCTAGTCATCGTTAAATTTTTTAAAAATTTTATTTCTCCTAATTGTCAATTGACAAGATTATAGTTCATTTTCTTCTCAGTCTAATTTTACTGAAAAACATCCTAACCAAAAATTTAGAAAAGACAAGTCAGAAATGTGTTTAAATGCTCATGTTTTCCAACATACTAAAAAGAAAAATTCTAGCATTAATAATTTTAAATTCTAGTAGATATTCACCTGCAATCCTATATATAATTTCATTGATACTATTAAATATTCCAGTGTTTTTTCTTATTCCTAAAGACTTCAGAAATAAAGCAGTAAATATTTATAGATGATTAGAAAAACTGGTTACTATAAATGTATGTATGTTATAGCTTAAGTTTTAAAATACAGTTTATATGTACATTTTTCTTATGCCTTCAGTTACATAAATGGTCTTATCATTACTATTAATTTTGGAGTTTTTTCTTTATTATTGTTTTTTAAAAATTTATTATAGTTGACCACAATATTATATTAGTTCCAGGTGTACAACATAGTGATTTGACACTTATCTTACAAAGTTATCACCACAATAAGTCTAATAACCATCGGCCATCAAACAAAGTTATTTCAATATTATTGACTATATTCCCTATGCTGTACATTACATCCTGTGATTTATTTTATAACTGGAAGTGTATACCTCTTAACCATTTTCACCATTTTGCCCATCCCCCAAACATCAGTTTGTTCTCTATATCTCAGTCTGTTTGTTTTGTTTTGTTTATTCTTATTTTGATATTAACATTTTTATATGAAACAGGATATACAGAATGATACCTGAAGAATAAGGGAGACATTGTTTCTAACAGTTTGATAAAAAGTTATTTTCTCAGCAAAATAACAACAACAATAATAATGATGATAATGTCAGCATGCCATGGGATGAAGTCTTTCAAGATGCCCTGCCAAAGTAACAGGATCAAATACAGGTTTGTCATGAAGCAACCCCGGCTTCCCCACTTGACACGTAAGGAACAGAAGAACCCACATATGCTGATGGCAAACGAACTGAAGAGAAATTCAGACATTCAATATTCAATGTTCACTACTTACACTCTAGGGATTTGTCTTCAAAGTAATGGCTGGCAGCCTGTTTGCCTCAATTTTCACTAATGTACCGGAGGAGACACTTTACAAACCATTTCAGCGAGGGTTTTGGGGGATAATTTTGGGCACACTATTTGCAGCTAGATCAAAGGATAACTTTGACAAGTGGAACCAGTAGCTCCATAGATCAAAAGGAGAACTCAAGCAAGAGAGAAGGATTGGAGAAAGAAACAGGAAATGCAATATAAATTTAACTGAAGTCTAAAATGATGATGAAATATTCTGAAAACGAGATTTTGAGAGGAAGTATAAACAATAAATACTATGATTATGCTAGCAGTATCCTAAACTAAAAATTACAGCTTTTCTATAGTGAATGTGTTTTGCTATGAAGCACATTTGGGATTGTGTCATAATCTTAGCCTCAAGATGGAACTCTTTTTTCTAGTTTGATTTTATACATTAGAAAGAACAATCAATTTTCAAAGTTTAATATTAAGAGTAACTTGTTGATTTATTTTCTACCACTAATTTGTATTTCATTTTAGTTTTTAAGGATCATATGTCTTATAATTGTTCCTAAGCCTTGGCCACTGTGTAATTATCTGTAGGTGCCAAAAAAATAAATCTACAAATAATTTTCTAACCCCAGTATTTACAACAATGTGATTAAAATACTTAACATTTATGTTTTGGATATTTTATAATTAGTCACTAGCGATTCCTATGTTATTTAAATAGTTTACTAGTAATTCCCATTTCTATATTGGCCTTTTCAATTAATTTCACTATTTTAATTTTCTCAATTTAACTTGCGAGCCCATAAATTACAATTAAAACCCTGAATTCTAAACTGTGGTACACTTTCTGCATAATTGGCTAAGTAATTTAAACATAAATTAAAGCAGAATTTAAGTGGTTAACTGAAATTCCCAATAACTTGTTTAAAGTTCAAACAAAGTTAATACATTCACTCACCACCTCCCTGCAGGACTCTGGCAACTTACCTGACCTTTCTGAGCCTCAGTTTCCTTATCTATAAAATGGGGATAAAAGTACTTTGCCATGAGTTGTTCTGAGAATTAGAGTAACATATGTCAGATTACTAGTACAGTGCCTGGCACATGGCGGCTGCTCTATAGATTATGTTGTTTTCTTCATTATTCATGATTATATTAATAATGATGGTAATGTATGCTGACTTCCATAGAACTATATTCTCAATTTTTTCGTTAAGTCTTCAAACTTCTGACTTTCTATGCTGGCAGTCACAGTTTTAGATCCTGACACTGTCCCAACATCACTATAATTATCTAAGGTGTATGTTACATTGGGGTCTTTCCTGATTTTTTATTTTTTCCTCTTCTAAAACTGAAGTTAAAGGTTGCTGTGTTTCCATGTCTTGCTAGATCTTTGTATTTCCCAAAAACAGGTTGCTATTTCTACCCACATTGTATTCATAATGAAATATTTCTGATATACATTTGAGATCTTAACAGTCTAAGCATTTGTAATTAAAATAATATTAACTCCAAATTTTTATATTTATAAATAATATCTAAAATATACTTTAACTGATCAAGAGCAAGATAATTCTAATATAAGAATAAAATGATGTTCAAGCCATTGTCCTTAGAGGTTTATGTTAAAAGCATTCAAAGGCTAGAGGCCATCACAAGTGTTACCTGTCATCTAGTTATCTATAGGGGAAAAAGCCACTTAATAAAAGAAGTGTATTTAGCTGATTTACACAGTGATTGATTTTCATTTAGCATTTGTCTACTGTTGTTAGCCCAAGTTGGAAAATCAATTTCAGTGTGACCCAATGGCAGAACAGTTCCATGTAGCTATGTACGTTTAATGACCGGTACACAGTAGTATTTTGTTGCTTATAATAGTATTAAATAAAAGAAACTTTGTGTTCAAGCAATTTTGCAGTTGTGACACTAAGCAGCAAATTGCAACATATCAAAATGACAATGGAAATAATCTAACATTACACATTAATATCTTCTCTTTTTTTGAAAGAAGAAAAGCAGCAAGAAAGAGATAAGTCTTATAAAGACAGAAAACGGGCATAAAATTTAAATATACTGCTCTCTTAAATCTGTATCCTCTTTATTTTCTTCCATATTCAGTTATAATATTTTTCAATTTATTTTAAGCATAATGGTAGCAAAATATCTATTATGGATATTTTGTATTGTTATTCAAACATGTTCCAGAATATTGTGCAGAATACACGCCACTTTTTAATTCTTACAGTAACTAGTAAAATGTTTATGTGTATTTATTAATTATTGATGGTCTCATAAAATGTCTAATAACTTAAAAAGTATGAATTTAAGCAGACTTGTAAACAATGGACCAAGCTTTCTATCTACATAAATTCATTCATCAACGATTATTAAAGCTTACTCTCTGAGAGGCAATGCACAAGGTCCTAAGATAACAAGGGGTTATCCTAGTGAATAGAACAGAAAAAGTTCATCTTCATAGAGCTGGCTGGGTTGCAATTAGATAAAACAACATGATTGCTGGAATTCAAGGGTATCTTTGTAATTATTTATTTCTTTACATACAAATGAGAGACTGAGGACCAGAGAGATGAGGAAATGTGTGCTAGGTTTGGAGCTCATCAATGACAGTACGGAGATCCCAAGTTTTCTGATTCTCAATGTAGTGATATTACCAAAATGCCACAAGGGTTTTAGGAATTGCTGTAATTCTGCTTTCTTCCCATCACTTACCTCCCCAACTACCAGTCTTCTGCTCCAGCCTAGAAAACTACTTGCAAGTTATGGAATATATAAGTAATTTCATCCCGCTTGTTCCTTTGGAGGCACAGAATTGAATAGGAAGTGCACATTGCAGTCCAGGAAGGGGATGAATTCACAATCTTTCATTCATGCAAAATTCCCTTATTCCAGGAAGCGTATGGACTTTCTGTGGAACTTATTGCCATTTCTAAATATTGCATTTTATTGATCTATGCATGCAGAATTAAATATAATATATAATATTAATGTTAAATATAAAATTAAATTTTATGTATAATAAATACGCCTGCATCCTGAATACCTGTTGAAAATAATTTATCAATATAGACATAGATACAAAATTGATCATTTCCTCACCAAAGAATCAGACTCAAAACTGAAATTTTAAAAGTACTTCTCTACATAATAGCCCTCACTGACTCGGGAGAAGAATCAAGTGCTGCACTGTAACATGACAGACAGTATGGCTTAAAGGACCACTCACCGAATTGAAAATCAATTAAAAAAAAAAAAACTGGGTGTGAATCTAGGCTCTGTTACTTTTTAGCAATGTAACCTTGGGAAATTCACAAAACATTTCTGGGTCCCATATTCTTCATTTGTAAAATGGGAATAATATGACTCCTAACTCTTAACACTGTTAAGAGTGGAACATACCTAACATAGCTAAGAATAGTAGGTGCTCAATGACCGTTATCTGAATTGGAGTTCTAAACTTTTCCTATAAAAGAAATCGTTCCCTCTCCTGAAATCATGAGTGCCCTTAGCAAGTACAATGGTTTGTCAGTCCCACAAACACATAACCAACCCCACACAGACAGGCATGCATGTACACATAAACACACACACAATCACATACACTTGTATTGTAAGCCTGAGCTTCTGCTGTCCAGCTAAGTATTTCTAAAAAGCAAGAAGGAACCTCTGACACATCAAGAAAAATATCTGAAGCCATAAATCTCTGACTTTTATTTTAACGGGTGGACCTAACTTGGTGTTCTTTAAAAAGGCGGGTGGAGGGTGATTTCTGTTGGGAAAAACAAAAGTATTATTTTATCCAAGAAACCATTTTACAACACCAGACTTGCTGCATCAAACTTTATGTGATATTTTTTTGTGTGATTCACGATGAAAAACTACACACAAAGATAAAAACATTGATATGGGGCTAAGCTATACAGAAAAAACATATATTATCTTCACTACTGTCATACATTTACTTACAGCAAACTGTCCAAGACCCTATTTCTAATTTCATTTGATCATGTTACTGCCCAGCTCCAAAACTTTACTGGCTCTTCACTGCCAACATATTAAGACGTAAATTCTTGACACCTGCAGATTTTTGCAGTCTCTCCAATAATTAGTGACTGCATACAAAAAGTAGGCGAATAAATAAAATAAATAAATACTCTTTCATTTTCACGTTTGTTTGTTTTTCTATTTACATGTAAAGCTGGTCATAAAAGGAAGAAAAACTGCTGTGAAGAAGAAATATAAGTCTCAAAGCCAAATTTGCAATTTTAAATTTGTAGACAATAATTTCAAGCCACTGACTATAACTAGCTACTGACATTCAGGTCACAGTCATCAAAAGTATGATATACATGTAAAAGCTAAATCAATTTAGTGTATTGTATGTTTTCATTATGGACCTTTTCGTTTTACTTTGTCCAAATGTATGGAGAACATGAGATATTAATTCTGAAATTACATTTCTGAATTCTTGAACTTTATCATCTTTCTAAAACATTTCCCCTTGAAGAGTTACAAGCATTTTTCTATGGCCAAAATACTTATAATTAATACAGTTAGTTACAATTTCACATTGAAAAGTATCTTAGAATAATAACACAGATTTAACAGTAAAGGGAGTTTAACCCAACAAATGCATGTAACAGCCACCAGGGGAGGAAAAAAGAGAGAGATTTTAAGAAAAGACTTCTTAGTCATTTCCCAGTTCAATCTGAATCTCAAATAATTAAGGTTGTAATAGTGGAATATGCAATCGTACAAAGATATAATTTGTAACTCAATATTTAAGTAAACACTTCATTTTCCTGTGGCCTCTGCATGTTTTTCAGAGGAATAATCTCTCTTCCCCATTTCTTTTGCCTTGTTTTTCCTTTCATTTCCCCCTCTGGCTCCTGATTCTACCTCCTTCTATTTCACTCCATAATCTGACATTTCCTCTTCAGTGAAGTATTTTGTATGCTGGTAAACATGAAAGTAGTATTACACAGATTTACTGCTGTTGCTATGCCCAGAGATTTTATTTGGATTTATTGTTACTTGTCTATAATTCCTAACTACCCTACAGTAACTGTCAAAATGTGAAGGACTGAATATTAACCCAGGGAAATCTTTGAAAGATGTAAATGAAAATATTTATGTAAGACACACACACACACACACACACACACACACATTCTCTTCCTCCTAGACCTCTTCTCTCATAAAAGAGCATCTGATGCCAAAACATAAACAGTGTATTAAGAGCTTAACTTCAGTATTAATAATTCAACTTTAAAACTCTTGGCAATTAATTAAGATTAATGATAGAAGTCATCCCCCTGCCCCCAATGTAATACTTCCTCCCATCTCTTCAATTCCCTACTCTGGACCCTTCCACGCTCATTTCAGGCTGTAAAAACCTGAGGTCCTGAAACTTTGATCCTGTTATCTGCTGCCTTTTGTATATGAGCTTAACAAAGTAGACATTAGCAAATTTACAACCAACAGCTCAGACAGCTGCCCTACTTTAAGCAGTTAATGAAAAAGGAACTAATCTAGTTAGGAGCATAGGACTAGTTCATAAATCTGGATTCGGAGGACAGATAAAGCCATCACACCTATTCTGGAGAGTAGGAACTGAATTCAATTGTCAGCCCTCTTCTCACTATTTGTTGAGCAGAGCCAGTGTTTCTGTAAACTGGACTAATGAGATACTGAAAGCTAGCATCAGCCACAGATAGGCCTGCATAGAAGATGATTATGCAAGAGACTGACATTATAATGTATGATTTCACTGGGAAAAACAGAGATCTCACAAGAATTCCAATCACTAAAAATTCTTCTTGGAGCAAATTGAAACAAAGATTAAATGTGCTTTAGAAAAAAATGAGAAGAATGCGACTGCAGGCAACAAAATAATACCCTGATGAAGAGAATTAACAAAAATTACAAGTCTTCATCTACTCAGAATTCAACCTAAAGGAAAATGATTGTGCCATGCTTTTATAACTCAGAAAATGTTTAAGATTTAATTATAAATTAAAAATTAATCATCATCCAAAAATTATCAATCTTCATTCCATATAAATAACATTTTAGGTACCAGCATCCTCAGCCACATCTTTATAAGAAATAATTCAAATTTGTCAAATTTAAGAATTGCTTTGATATCTTAATCTTCTCAGTAGCTTAGTTTCAAGGTGGAATCATGGAGTTAAATTATAAGTCCTGGCAACAAAAACGTTTAAATTCTACAAAGTCAAAATGTTGTATCTCTTAAGAATCAATAGATTCTAACACATACATTCATCAGATCATTTTTATTTTTAGCCAATTATAATAAAACTAAGAGGGACATTGAGAGACACAATTCCCTTCACTGAATCAGTATCTTGTATATATCACAGGGAAATATTGTGACTCGTTGGCATAGGATGTCATACCCAGAATTGGGAAGTTAAAATCTCGACCCTGCTCACTGAACGGTGGGAACCATGAGGTCAGAAGAGCCTCAGCTTAGATACATCAGCTGAAGGGTAGAGAGAGGATAATTGAGAGAAAAGTTAACATTGGAAAGCCATACATAGGGAATATGGTAAGTTCGGTTAAACACAGATAATGTGATGACAACAGGACATCCTAAAGGGAAATGCATATAAGCTTCCAGAGACATGCAAGTAGAATTCAGGATGAGGACAGTTAGCCTAAAAGGGATGTGCCTACTGATACCAGCAGAGCAGGGAAAGTCTATGTGCTCTCTAGAAAAGTAAGATGTGAGAACAACGTAAGACCAAGGGTTAAATCTTAGGAATCAACCAAGGTTAGGAGGGAGAAGGGAGAGAAATGAAAGAGTTAGAGAAAGGTAATTGGAGAGTAATTGCTCTTTACTCTGGAACTTTTATCTTTATGCCATGTATATAAATGTGCTATTTGAATTTTTTATTGAAACATGTTTTACGGATTTACTTATTAACTCTGTTAGGCAATTAAGACATGATATGATAGGTGAGTATAATTGCAAATCCATATAAGCCTGTGTGTGTATGTATGTATGTGCGTGTGTGTGCACAGTTCTCACTAGGGTAGACCTTAATGCTATTTAAATGAAATATACTGAATTCATAATAAACTCTTTAAGAAATCATAATTGTCAGGAAATGGCTCTAGTAGAAAATTTTATTGTAAGCAAGAAACTGCTTGATTTAAAAAAAACCCAAATTGTTAGAAAACTCTAACTTTGATTTAAACAAAAATTTGCTTAGTACTGGACAAGATTATGAAAAAATGCATACATAATATGTATTCTTTTCAGTACACTAATCTGCTTGCCAAGAAACATTATGGGAATCTAAAGTTTAGGAAATTAGAACCATCTTACTTTCCCACACTTTTGAAGTGAGAAGAGCTAAGGAAAGAGATATGAGGTATATCAGAGAATAAAATTATTTTGAAATGGGAAAAACTTTGTAAAAATAATACCAACTTCATTAATTGGAAAAAAAAACATAAGGAGGAAAAAAAAAGAAATTTCACGTAACCTTTTGAAATAAAAGCATTCATTTTAAATCCAAAGTCAGATAAATAAAATGGTAAACAATTCCATTGGTATTCTTAAACATAATTTCTTGCACAGTTTGAAAAGCAAATCATTTTTATTTTATACCTCAAAGTTACATAAATTTTCAAAGTCTCAAATGTTAGAAGTTGTGATTTTATTCAGAGTGGAATTAATGGAAAATATAAGTAAAGATTATGTGAAGCAATTTTAAAGATGATTTACATAGATTATAAATGTATATTATAAAAATCCTAGCATTTTATTTAGAAATAGAATAGGAAATGAAAGGTATGTAGCCAAAAAGGACATTTATTTGTCCTTAAAAGTATATGTCTGTATAACGTGTTAATATAAATCCATTTTTAAGAATTGGGGAGGAGCAATAAAAGTTTCCTATTCAAGCCAATTTCCTTAACTGAGTTATGAAGGTTTCCTTAAACTGAACTTATAAGTAGGGTCTGGCAGACAGAAAGGCACCATCGTAATGCACTCTGTTAAAATAATAAACTGTCTACAAAATAATGTAACTTTTTCTTCCCTTGGACTCGGCCTTTGAGAGCTAAATTGAAAACAGTATATTTAACATATGCAGAATAATACAGATTTTTGCAAATTGTTAGCTATTGTAAAGTGATTCATTTAAATAAATGAATTTAATCCTTGGTAACTAAAAATATATAAAGGCTATAAATCAAGGACACAAAAACAGAAAAAGGGAGGTTAAAAATAGTGTCAGTGCTGACATTTCTGCTCCCAAATGGATGATGTAATTGATACTCCAGGTGTTCTACATCAAAGCTGTATATCAAGATTAAGAAAATCGTGTGTTAGCCCTGTACAACCAATGGTAATGCTTGATATTTTTATAGTATTCTTTTAGTGTGTCAAAACTCACTAATGATGAAAAAAAGTTTATTTCTTAAATCAGTGCATTAATTTCAGAAGAGGACATTTACACCCATCTAGTAATCTTTGTCTCTTGGTTATCAAAAGTTTGCTTATCAATTTTAACCAAGAAATATCTCTACCTAAAGTTATGTTAGTACATAAAATGTATATGATACCACCAAATACAAATTATGTCTGCATCAGAGGGGTAAACAAACCAATTATATAGCCAAGTTCTATTTATACTTCCTTAGAAAAACATAAATCTCTTTGGTAATTTAAATTATTAATTTCACATATTCTGTATTTCACGTTAGGGAACCAAACTGAGTCAACACTTGGCATCTTCTACATATAATTAATAGATGATTTTATTTAAGCTAAGAAATGGTATCAAAATAGTACTCTATTTCATAAATTTGCTATTTTGCACTGAAGCAGACATTAGTTGATGACACACACACTGAGAAAATACATTCTACAGAAATATATATATGCATATATTTATATTAATCATGATAACACACATATACACACACACATAGATCAATCATTGGGATTGTAGTGGTAATGGCATGTTCATGATGTGGGTTATTCTAGTAAAAATTTATCTTTCAAGTTTGTATAAACCAAAGTTAATTATAGTGATTTAAATAGGATATTTAAGGTATTTTAAGGATGCCCTGAAATATAAAAACAAGAGATAGGAAAGATAACATAAAAGACAGAAAAGCCTGTGGTACCCTTTCCTAGTGATGTAACATCATAATTGGCCTACAGGGCCATATAAAATTTCAGATCTTACAGAACTAAAAGGTAAGCAATCACTTTAGAGTTTTCAAAAATTCTGGTATTTTTTTCTACTCTTTCATTTAAGTGCAAAAAAGGGAAGGCATGAAAGTACAGTGGGGATTTTGTGTACAATTGTACTGACTCATGCTAAAATAAAGGGTTTTCTTACAGACCCTAAAATCTGTTACAAAGTTTGGTTATATGACACACAATATTTAGAACCTAAAAACTATGTTTAAAAATGCACTCATTAACAGCATAACTCCAGGCACTGAAAATATTTGAAATATCGAATCATTTGAGTTATGGTTTCAGTCTGCTTGCAACCACCCACAAGTGATTTACAGTTTGCCAATGTGGTAGGAACTTAATAGGTTGTGTGGCACAATCTCCCTGCGATCAGGATGTTCATTCAGTCTGAAGATGAAGAGGCTGACAGCACTGAGCGCTGGGGGATCTGTAAGCATGACAGAGCTCAGAGTGATCCTTGGGAGGTTAGAATCCCTAAAGAAGCCACCACGGAAGAGGGTGAGGCCAGCTTGTTTGGAGCATAAGAACTCAGAAGGAGCACTGACAGAGGCGTGAACATAAATCTAGAGCTCGAGATGCAAACAGGAGGACCAGCCGTGAATCATTTGCCACTGAGGTTATCAGGCTACTCTGGTCTCTTTTAAGTGAACCTGGGCTATGTTCTCAAAATTTTTTCTGTCGATTTTTTTTTCCTGTTTTTTAAATCGAAGACTGACGTTGAATTCTGTCAGATCGGACTTTCTTTTTAAGTAGCTACCATTAATCGTTTCAAAAAAATTAAAACTATATTTGTATAATTAACTAAAGTCCTCTGAACATAATAAATTTAACTTAATTGGAAATTCACTATGCACCCTTACTGTTTATTTCACCCCTGATGAAAGCTGTCACACTTCTCTCTGACCATTGCTCCATAGCTACTCCCATTCCAAAGGTCACCTTTAAGTTGACACCGTTCCTTTATCTCACAGTCATGCAGCTGTTTGCTCAAGTGAGGGAGCCTAGATTATATTAAAGATAATAGTTTACATTACCATAGAGTCTTTATTATCTCACCATACCTTGGAGCTTCACTTGTCAGGCTAATATTTGGACTAAATTATGTCCTATATGTGTGTGTGCACAATTGTGAGTTCTTTGCAGAGAAAATTACATTATTGTTTTTTTCCCTCTGGCTGCATCTAGGTGGTAGAGGGAGAAACCCTCTCAAAAAAGAAAAATTCTTTAACGTGTAATTCTTACTTTTGACTTCAAGTTGTGTTTTTAATATTCAACTATAGGTATGAAGCCTTTATAAATGGGAAGAAACTTAAACCCAATGCAATTTTCTAAATTTTGTTTTACTGGAAATGTACATCCATCTGGAAAAAAAAACAAACAAACTAATTCCATGTCGCCTCCATGTGATAAGCAGCAGCCCTGTGATACAAGTTTAAAAAACAAACAGTGGATGTACTTCGCGGGTGTTACTATTACTAGGATTCACTCGTGCAGTATATAAATGTATGTCTGCTTCCTGGTGAATGAGGGATCGCCGTGTGAAGGTTAACATAACCTCAATTCCAGCCAAGAAGCTCCTTGGAGATTTAGTGGGCTTGTGGAACAACTCCAAAACTAGTGCTGTGCTTTCTTCTTTCTTCGCTTTTCTGCTTCTCCACCTCTCCTCTTTTCAAATACTACTACTACTAAAAAGGACGCATGGTAATGCATCATTTATAAACTACCTTGTTACTGCAAACACAAAACTGCTTTGAAAACCAAACAAAGTCCTGCTGCGGACTCCAGCCTGTTTGATGGAGGCCCTTCAAAAGCGTCCGTGGCTTAATGGAGGTTGTTTATGTGGAGACTCCGATCCGTACCTGCTGTCCCCCGTCACTCCCGGGAAACTTGGCGGCAGATGTTGCAGCGTTAAGTTGTCTCTGAAGTGGCTTTCGGTCCTCATCTCCCAACCGCCACGGAGTCAAACTGCATTAGATCTCTTCCTTTGTGCCTCAGGCAAGTTTGGGAGCGCAGCTGTGTCCACCCCGACTCCTACCTTTGGTGTTCCGGGCCTCCAGGCAGCGAGGGAGAGACCAAAACGGTGTCGCTGCTCTCCGCCACCTCTGCTGACAACCGGGCCGCGCGCAGCCGGCTGGGGAGGCCGCTGCCGCTGCTGCAAACAGATGTCGGCGACAACCTGCTAGCTTACACCTGGCCGTGCGGCCCCCAGCTCCGCGCCGCGCGCTGAAACATTCATGACTCGGAGGAGAGGCGGCCACAATGAAAGCCCGCGCCTGGCGTGCGTGCAGCCCGAGCATCCCGCCGCCTCTCCAGGAGCCGGGGCGCGCAAAGGGAGCGGGGGGCGGGGGACGCAGAGCCGGCTCGCGTCGCTTTGATACTTTATGCCATAACTTCAATGACTTGATCAAGGACTTCATTGCAGCAGTGAATTCTTCTGCCAATGAGCCCGGTGCGGCCTCTGAGCCATAAAAGGAGAGCATTTGGCTTGAAATTCAGACTGATGAGACTTGCAGAGTAAATGTGCGTGAATCTGGGTTTAGTTCTACATTCGCTGATTTGTTTATTAAACTAAACTCTCAAGAGGCAGAATCTGCAGTAAACAATTTATAAATAAATGACAAGATTGTTTTCCAAGGCAGAAAACGTGGCTGTAAATAGACATAGGTTCTGTTATTTTGGAACTAGCAGCCACAGCCTGAAAACAATTGTTTTATCGTGGCTTAAGCAGCATTAAGAGCAACTATTATTTCCTTTAAAAATTCAGAAATGAGAAAGTATTCTCGTGTTGTTGTGGTTTTTTTTTGACAATATAAATAACTACATCCAATTCCGACTAAAATATTTTCCCCAGATGTCTACATAATATCTACAATGTACAAATTGCTTTATACTCTCACACACACACACACACACACACACACACACACACACCTCCTATGCCATTATACAAATAGTTGGTAAGAACCATAATCAATAGTAAACACACAGAAGCCTTTATAAGCACAGGAAAATAAAATTATTTGCAAAAGTTATTCACCAATTTATATGTTGATAAACTTTCTTTTAAAAGTAACTGGCCTTGAATAACGAATAACACCTCTTCCAATTAATTATTTGATAGACAGAGACAAAGGTTTTTAGAGGGAATCAATGTATCTAATTCTAAGCTGACACAATACTATTTATAAATTTCCTAATATTTAATGGGAATAATGGATTTGTGATGTAAAAGTGATAAACAGTTTCAAAGGACAACGAACATCTCGTGTGTGTCCATATACACATGAAATCTTTCATGAGCAGTCTGAATTCAATGTTTAATTTAGTTTAAGCAACCATATGATTTCACTGAAATGTGGTATATAAACCAAAAACAACAAAAGAACAAGACAAACAAATGAGAAACAAAAACTCATAGACAAAGACAATAGTTTAGTGGTTACCAGAGGGTAAGGGGGGTGGGGGGAGGGAGATGAGGGTAAGGGGGATCAAATATACGGTGATGGAAGGAGAACTGACTCTGGGTGGTGAACACACAATGGAATTTATAGATGATGTAATACAGAATTGTACACCTGAAATCTATGTAATTTCACTAACAATTGTCACCCCAATAAATTTAATTAAAAAAAAAAAAAGAAAAAAAATTTAGTTTAAGCAGGTACTGATTGGTTTCCAGGAGCAAGGCTGAAGACAGGATTTTACCCTTCCTTATGCTGTGGAACCCTATCACAGATGAATGTGGTTATTTAAAAAGCAATCAAAACAACTCCAAGACTAATTTTCTCATTCAATGGTTATGCCCCGACTTATCTAGGAAATCCAACACAAAGAACAGGAAAGAAGGAAGGAAGGAAAGAAGGAAGGAGGGAGAGAGGGAGGGAGGGAGGGACGGAGGGAAGGAAGGAAGGAAGGAAGGAAGGAAGGAAGGAAGGAAGGAAGGAAGGAAGGAAGGAAGGAAGGAAAGAAAGAAGGAAGGACCTTTCAGACCATGCAACCAAACTAAGATGATGGCTTTCTGAAACATAAACATATTAAAAAAATGGAACTCTTCAGTTATCCTAATAATGTACAGAATACTAATTCTGCTAAAGAATTAGAATGATTTTTGCTATGTAATACTATAATGTAATATCTGAAAAAAATACAGGTTATAGTTACGTATGTGTGTGGGATGGGACGTTTACATTGGAAATCTATCAAATAAAGAGGACATGGCTGATGAAGTTGAGTTGACAGAAACAGATATGCTTAATAATCTTTGTGAAACATGAAAAGTAGGAGATGGGAAATAAGGGGGGAGGGCAAAGATTTTCCCTGTCTAAAGGGAAAAAGTTATACGCTGATAATTACAGATTTCATATCAAACCCCAGCTTAAAAAATAATAAATATTATGAAGGATCACTAGCAAAAAACAGAAGCAAAAGAGCAACTCATGCCAAGCTTACCTGATTTCCATGATCAAGTAACTGTGCATCACTGGTTTGGTTGGATGGGGAATACATAAATATACATTATACCTTAAATTCAGCAAATAATTTGACGAAATGTATTAAATAGTCTTGTGAATAAGATGGTAATCTGAGATTGCACAATTGGGGTTCCCAGCTTTATCATACTAATGTCAGTTAACTATGGAGTCTCAACCTGTAGGGAAAAGCTCTCATGGAATGCTTTTAACACTGAGGTTTTAACAGTGGCATGAAATAAGTGACAACAATTTGCAGGTGACAAAATGTTGGAAGCAGTAAATCAAAAATAGGTATTAAGAAGAAAGATTAAGTCAGACTGTGTCAAACACACATAGAACCATAATATATATATGATAGAAAAATAAATTCAATTAAATGAACCAACAACTGATTTAAGTTTACTAAGCTTAAAGTCCTGCATTTAAGTAAAAAAAAAATTATAAATAGCATACTATGTGTAGACTGGAAAAACTTGGAGTTTTAGTCACACATAACAAAGGTCTACTATTTTTATCTAAACTTTGAAATACAAAATACTTGAAAACAAAGTTTTATGCTAAGTTTGTCACCAAAATTCATTTAGAAGCAAAACCTACATGAACTAACTTAAGCCTACTTATATTAATAGTCTATTTTTATCCAGTTTTAGTAATTAATACTTTCCTAGCAAGATGTCTGGAGAATGTGATCAGGAGGTGCTACTTTACATAAATATGGTGTATGGACTATATCAGATTCCTTAAAATCTGAAAATTCTGAATTTTGAAACAATTTGATCTCAAGAGTTAGAATAACAGATTTCAAGACTATATTAAACAAAAGTATGACAAAATTATTAAAAATCAAAGGAAATCTTGGTCAAATAATGGAAGCATTAGTTTTCAATCATGGAAGAATAAATAATTTAACCTGTTAAGACAACACGTGGAATATTCTAGCACTATAATTAAGAAGAATGTTATATTTATTTGGTATCTAACAATGTTCTTGGTACATGTTCGGCACTAGATAAATATTTGTTCAATGAATGAAAGAATGAGTGCAATGCATCATTTATAAATCAAAGACATCAATTTATCCAAACTCAAAAGACTTTTTCTATTCCCAACCTATCTTTCTGGCTTTACGCCACAACGTCCAGACTACCCAGTAATCCACAAATTACTGTATTCTTGGATACCTCAGAGACTTTGCTCATGATGCTTCATCAGTGGCAATGCTCATTCTACCAACTCCATCTGATGAAATCCTACCCATTTCAAAGACAAAAGGCCTGCTTTTGAAGAAGCATCCCCAAATTCCTCCAGGAAGAGTTAATCTCTCTTCTTCTATGCACTCAAGAGTACTTGATGTCTAACTATACTATTGCCTATTTTACATTCTGGAATAAATATTTTTGTATGTATCTCATTTCCAAAATTTTAGGTTTCTTAATGGCAAAGACTATACTTTGTACCCATCCCTCAGTATTTTCTGATGCAGTTACTTGTGCATATTTCTAATCCAAAACTTATTTTGAATTAAATCAAAATTAGGAGGAATGATAAAAGACTAAAAATTAAATTTTCATTCTGAGAGTTAAAAGAATATATAAAGTATCAGCAAGAGTGCTGGAACCACTGTTTCTGTTGGTGAATGCATCTTCAGTGATAGCACAATACTCAACACTTAAAAAAGTGAAAATTATTGAACAAATGAACTAATGTCTGACAGGGGGTTGAAAAAACTAAAATGGAATGAAACTAAGATGTCATGAAAACTATTTTAAAACATAAAGTATGTTGAAGGAAAAGTAGAGTTTCTGTATGTTGTTCCAGAGACAGAAGTCTAAATCATGCATGTGTTTAAACAAAGGCACAAATTTCATTAAATATAAGAACGTTCTATTAATCATAGTGGTCTGGTAAGGAAAGAGTCTGCTTCATAACTTACCTGGTCCTCTCCACCTGTGGTCCTTTTAAAGAGTAAAAGAATTGCTGGGAATATTCTATGAACATTTTCTCAAATTGAATCATAGAATCATATAACACTAAATATAACTTACCTTGGCACTATAAAATAAATATGAATATCATCAATTATTTCGTCCTTAAAAAAAAATAGCCTCTCAGACTTGAATGAACCTAAAGTCCTCTGAAGCTAAAGTGAAAAAGTTCATGGACTTGTTCAAACATAAAAATGATCATGTTGACACATAATGAAAACATCCTGTGATTATCATTCACAATGGTGTCTCTGAACCAAACCTGCCCATTGTTAAATATTAAAAGGTTTTAAACATTTTTTCTTACATTGATACAATAGGAAATAGCACTAATGTATTTTAAAAAATTATAAAACTGGAGTAATTCTAGACAAATTTCCGAAACCAAAAAAGTTTCAAGTAGACTTCCTAGGTAGAGGAAATGCACATGTGAGTTTATGTGTGTATTTTTGCTTTTAATATGTATATATGTGTGTGTGTGTATATACATATATATGCATGTATATCACCATCGCAGATTTGTATAATGCTTTATAACTTTAAAGACACTTTTATATATTCAAGAAATTAGATTACATCCACTGTTGGTGGCAGGGAAATACCATATTTAAACCTAAAGAAATGGAGGCTCTGAGGCGTGTTTTCCAGGCCTCGTTGCTAGTAAATGCTAGAGAAAGACTTCGGCTCCTACTCCCCAGTCTGTCCTCTCACTAGGTAAAACCCCAGAATGTGATGTAGTCCAAGTCAAAGGCTGAAACAATGAGTGTGCTTATTAAACCATGTGTACAATGGACTATACTTTTTATATGTGTTACTTGAAAAGGGACTTGTGTGAAATTGCAGCTTGAAGATCTTTTTAACAATAGATAATAATTTATTAAGCACCCTCTGTAATAGGACTTTGCATGAGACAATAATTCCTTCCTGAAGTGGAATGAGGGCTTTAAATTCTTTTTGAGTATTTCATGACTTTCGTTATACAGACCCAAGGGATCAGCTCTTTCCCAGCACATCCCCACAACAAACCTCGTCTCCTTCCTGAGGTCGCATCAGAGAAACCCGGTCATACTGCCGCCGCAACAAAGCCCAGAGTGCATCAAGACGACCCTAAAGAGAAAGATTTGTAAATTCCTAGAGAACAGACTCAACCTCTATTTACTGAATAAATGGGTTACAGTGAAGAAGGAAAAGCCTTATTTTCTACTCTCAATATATTTCATAAATTAAACAAACAAACAAGGAGGTTGTTGGTGCTGAGAAAGTATACAGTTACTGTAATGCAAAATGAATGTCTGATATTTGATGTAGCTTGGTCCTCCTTCAGATAGTTGGAGGGTGGGGAGGACTAAAACAGTTACAGTTTCTCTGGGAAGTTCAGTTAAATTACACAAAGTTTGAACAATTACCTTAATTGGTGTGTACCACTTTGTCTGAGGAGGCTGGTGTGTGGGTTTGGGTCGAGGTGGCCTAGGCCTGATGGGTTCCTCTGCCTCTTCAGGAATTGTTACCACAGCATTTTTGGCTTTCTCTAGCCTTGCACCTTCCTCAGTAGATCCTTTATCACCCCAACGAACCTTTAAAACAAAGGGGAAATACTCATATCAGGCACACAGTGTCCTAGAAAAACAAGCTCTTATTTAGCCAATGGTCCTTCAGTTCGCCACTGCAAAGTAAAAAGATGAGTCAGTAAACTAAATTTTTCCTCTTCTGAGATTTTTTAGGTTTCTCACCACTCCTTATGTATTTAATATTAGGATCCTAGAGGGAAAAAGACCCTTAAATTAAAGGGTCAATTAAAATTTGAAGCAACTGTTTCTCCATTATTTCAAATAAGGAGTTAATTTGTGATTTACATGAGAAGTGCATAGCAATGTGTAATTCTGTTCTCCAATTAGGTAGGTTCCTGTTCCAACTAAACTCATACCCATATATACTGATGGCAGTGGGGGAAACAGATGACAATAACGATAATAAGCATCTATTGAATGATTACTATGTGCTGATCTGCATTTAGTCCATACAAAAATACAAGATACTGTATTTTTTTTTCCTTCCAGATGAGGAAACGGAGACAGAGAGAGGTTAAGTGACACACCCAAAGCCACAAAACTAGTAAGTAGCAGGTCAGGGATTGAATACAAGTAGTCTAAATGGATTAAAAGTTTCAAATACGTTTGAATGTGATAAATGATTAAGGTATAACATGATTTAAACATTTAGCCTTCGGAAGTAAAATAATTATGTATGATTTTTCCTTACTTTTGTAAAGCTTGACTTTGTAAAGTAACTTTCAGTCTTTAGTTCCTGAGCTCATCTGAGTATGGTTATTTGACATATCAATTTTTCATTGAGGAAGACAAATCTGAAAAAAAAAAAAAAATCTCTGCCTTGAAAAGAAAAATTCAGGGACACTAGGGAATTCCACAGATTTTAGGGAATTCCGTTCTCTGAAAATTCTGGACATTGAAAAATCACACGGTCAAATGGTTGTTTTCTTTATTTTTCAATGAACAAGAATTAAGGGCTAAATCTGAGCCAAACTTTTTCATGTATGGGCACGTGAATAGGATGTGGCTTTGTCCAACGAGGAGCAGTGGAGAAGTTCAAAAACCAACGACATTATGAAAGATGACAAAGATAAAATAAGTGAAGCTCTAAAAGGAAACAGGAAGGCCTGTCCAGGCCACACTATGACTCTCCAGAGTTAAGTGATTTCTACAATGGAAAAATGATTAAATACTTTCCAAAGCATTTTAATGACCTGAGATTAGTGGGTAGGAATCAATACAGATGATTACTGTTCATAGAAAGAACTATTCACAGCTTTTTGATAAGGCTTACTTAGATGTTTTCACCTTTTTTTTTTTTTTTTACTACAATTTTAGAATAGGCTTTCAATTTCAAGTGGACCCTATTGAGTCATTAAAATGTATCTGTATCTTTCAGTGTGATCAGTGGTACTAGAATGTTCTTTATGAGGTTGTTAAAATTGTTTTAAATACCTTTAAGCCTTTAGAGCTAGAGTAGATAGTTGGCTCTCTTTCCAGAGAAATGACCTTCTCTCTCAAATCACAGTGTCTTCACTTAGATAAACGAAAACTTCTACAATCTTTAGAAATAGCTGTATTGAACTACAAAACCCTAAAACCAGGATACAAATCCTTGCAGTTGTAAAGTCTCAATTTTAAGGGGAAAAAAATGAAGGAAAATACAGTTAAGTAAACATGAATATCATAACTCAGAGAAGTCAGAACAGAACCATAAGAAGATACATTCTAGATCTATTCAGAAATTACAGATCTTAACATATACACCTACCTAGCCTAGCTTTCACAGTTGATATCACAGAGGTAATGGTAATCATATTTTCCCTCCAACTTTCACTGGCACCATTCTCAGATAAAGAACATGAAGCTACTTAAACTGGAGTTCTAACCCAACGTAGCATTTCTAGGGCCCCAACTGTCAAAGGACTATACTTGTGAAATACAGTTGCTGAGTTCTACAGGAAACTCATTAATCCATTAGTGTTAGTTTATGAAGTAGCTGTTTCATTACATCACCATCACCACAAACAACATAACCAACGATTCTCTTACTCAATTTCAAAGACTAACTCTAGGAAATACTTTATAGAGTTTTCCTAAAACTCTTAAAAGCAATTACATATATATACACATATGTATATATTTTAATATTTTAATTTGATCCCATTGACAGAGTCAAAGAGGATAGAAGAATAACAAGAATAGATTGTTAAAGGAGCCCTAGCAGAGTTCATATATCTGGCTTTTTTTCAACTATGAAAACAAATAAATAAATAAGTGCAAGCTTGATCGCTAAATTCTTTCAACTCTACTTGGCTTTCAATGATAAACAATGAAATTTCATAATTTCCAGAGACTATGTGGATGACTAGAAGCTTATAGCATAAAGGAGCGATTTCAGAAGCGAGCAAAGAAACAAAAACAGTTTCACGCTGAATTGGCAGAAGCGCACATTTCAAGTCATTGGGTTTTGTGGATTAATTGTGCTACCAGCTGTTATTAGCATCAGCTCATTTCCAGTTTTCTGCAAATTTCCATTACCATAGTGTTTAAATATTTAATTTAAAAGAGGAGTAAAAAAAAATTTCGAGGTAAAATCCCTATACTGGCTTAAAATAACATTAGTTATGAAGATTTGTTCTGTAATTCAAATGTGCTCATAATTTCTATGATACCTGTTACTTCCCTCAGTTGAAGGTATATTTTTAAAGGGAAATACTTTATAAGTTTGAATAGGCATAATTTTAAAATTCTACTTTCCCTCTCCAAGTTCAAGTATGTTCATATTTGAGAAAGTTTAACAACGTTTAATTCTCACTTCAATTTTTATTGCACATTTTTATGTATTGTGTCTCCTTTGTATTTCCCATATTTACTTTCTCGTTTTTTTCATTCTCATTCCCATTTCCAACTCATTAATGGAATAATCCATAAAATGTAGCCAGAATTACATAAAGCTAAAATAGACCTCAATTTATTAAAAGTGAGTGAGTTCTTTTCATAAATTTTCCTCAATGAACAGGATGGGCAATATAATTTCACATATTAAGAGTCAATGCTTAAAACTCGAAATGTGAATTATTCAAGAATTGCATGAGCCCTTGGCTTTCTTGAGCATAAACCAATAATACACATCCTTTAACTCAGGAATGATTCAGTTCATGCCTAAGCTTTTCTTTTTTTTTTTAGAAAGATAGTTCAATCTTTGGAACACTGTAATATTGAACTAACAAAAATCTGGCATAATTCCTAGTGTTTTTAAGAAGAACATTATTCATTTAAAATATACTAATGCATCACACACCCACATCTTGTTGTCATGTGATATTTTACACGTGTGAATTTCAAAATGGAATTAAATGTATTATTCTGAATATAAATAGTGCATGTTCAATGTCAAATAAGTTTAGAAAAAAACGCAGAGAAATATATAGCACAAATTGAAAATCACTCTATCCGGAAGAAACTATTCTAACATTTTGTGGTATATCCTGTCAAATCTTTTTTTTTTTTCTTCTTACATCTTTTTGGAATGAGTCTAAATAAACTAAAAATAGGTTGTGACAGATAATATTTAGATATCCATATGTAATACTTTTATTTACAAGGATACTTTATTATATACATAAGAACATCTGATCCACTTTTTTCCACCCCTCCAAGCCTAGAATGACACAACAAAAGCAAGCTGAAAGAAAATGACCTGTCTTCTGTATCAAACAACAAAAGCTAGTTCAGCCATGTTCTCTGTACTACTAGATAGTCCCAATTACCCACATGTAAACACATATGCAATATCTTCTCTAAAAGATAAACTTAATAGCTTCTAGCACTTGCCTTTTCTATGGCTTATTGTCAGTGGGGTACTTGTCTCAGAGGCTATTTCAGCAATACAGTGGCAAGCTGTCAGGGAAATGGGAATTATTTTAAGATTGATGTGCTCAAGAAAGTGAGACTCACTATCAGATGACTTGAATAACCATTTAGAAATGACAACCATGTTAAGTAGGCCGGGGTTTCTTTTGAAAATATTGAAATTTATTCTGAAAAGGGGAAACTCTCCTTGGGAATCCGAATTTTATTGAAATGTATAAAAAAGAGAAAATTGCAACAGTTGTGAGGCTGTTAATTAGTTAATTAGCTAATTGATTTTATTCTGGCAGTAATGGGACAAGGCAGATATGAGAGTAGGAGACCTGTGTAATAACTGCACTACAGAAAAAAAAAAAACTCTTTATCAAGAAGTTAAAGGATAACTAATAAAGAGAAAAATACCAAGATCTGTGTTTAATAATAAAGTCAATGTATCAATCAGAAAATCCCTTCAATTGCTTGTTGGGGCCTATCTAAATTGTTGCTAAGGGTTCAGTGCTGGAAATGATTGCTTATTATTAATTAATTAATTAATCACTTTGAAAATTTTTCTGTAATAGTCAGAAGACCTCATTTGATTTTTTAAGATATAATATTAAAGTTCAATTTACTCCACAATTTGAGCCAGTCAAAAAATTCAATATATCCTATAAAAGATACTTAATGTTAATTATGATCATTCATAAGTGGTAACTAAAAGCTGTATTTAAAAAGCTTTAAATGTGCTTCCTCTACATTTGTGATGAGGTCATATCCATATTATTGAATATTTTAACATTTTCTCCCCAAATAGTACAGAACTGTTGAATCTTTTCAAAGATGAACATTGTTACAATTTTTAAGTGGTTGGCTTCTTCAAAGTTGATCTCTGCTGTAATTTTTTCCAAAATAGTAAGAAAAACCCTAACTTTGTTTCGCCCTTTAGAATTCAAACATATTATCAATGAAATTCTTTGACTAATGAAGTCAGTTCTTGAACAGTTTTGAAATGGCTAAGATGATTCCATAGTGAAAAAAAATATCCCCAAAAGACCCAGTGTTAAGGAACAATGGATGTATTGTAATATTGATTTATAAAAAGCACAGTTTCCATGGCTTAATAGTTCTAGGAATACATATTCCAAATTAGCAGCTTCTATTTTATTTTTAAAGATACCAACCTCCATTCTTTTAATTCCTCCAACCCCTCGACCGCCATAGTAGGAAGCATCCACAGTTGGCCATTTCTTGTTAGGCAAAGGTTCTTCTTCCTCCTATGTAGATACAATTTTTAAAAATTGATTAAATTAAATTCTTAAAATATTGCTTAGTCAGCACTGGCTCAGTTAACCATTTTTCTGAACAATGCCATTGATATAGGAGAAATGTACTGAAAATTATATATAGTGTATGTAGCTATATTTGTGCTTACATGCATAAATTTCAAGTGGAGTTCTATGGAATATGAGGACTCCTCCCTTTCCACGAGTTTAGGAGTCTCCCTTATTATACTAGGTTAGCAAAAGTTGCTATGAGCCTCATTTGTTTTTTTTTTTCGCCTATTCATCACTTCATATTTAACAAGAAAATATTAAAATTAGACAGTATTTCAATAATCATTAGAAGCATCAACATATATGTAAGTTTGAACTCTGTGAAGTTTGTACTAAAAAGATTGGCAGTTGAGAAGCTCTGAAAATCCACAACTGTACATTTCATATTTCAGGTTGCTAACACAATTTTGACTAACAAACAGAGCAATATAAAAGTACAGTCATCCTTCCTTATCCATGGGGGTTATGTTCCAAGACCCCCAACAGATGCCTGAAGCTGTGGATAGTACCAAATCCTATACTATATACTAGGTTTTTTCCTATACATACATACCTGTGCTAAAGCTTCATCTATAAAGTAAGAGATTTCATGGATAGAAGATTTGTTCTTATTATATATCTTAGCAACCACATCATATGATTAGTTTTTCTCCTTTTCCTTATTAAGTTGAGAACTTTCACCTGAAGGAAACACTTTATAGCTTCCCTTTGGCATATCCAAACTGCCGGCATCACTACTCTTGCACTTTGGGGCCATTATTAAGTAAAATAAGGGTGACTTGAACACAAGCACTGCGACAGTGTGACAGTCGATCTGGTAAGTAAGACGGCTGGTTACTGAGTGACTAATAGGGGGGTACAGAGCACGGATACACTGGGCAAAAGATTCACGTCCCAGTCAGGACAGAGCTAAATGACATAAGATTTCATCACCCTATACAGAATGGCATGTAATTTAAAACTTATGAATTGTTCATTTCTGGAATTTTCCATTTAATATTTTCAGGCCTCAGCTGACTGAGGTTGACCACAAGTAACAAACTTCAGAAAGGGAAACAGTGGATAAGGGGGACTACTATAAAAATCATTTTGAAGAAAGTAATCTCTTTAAACTGCCAGTGTGGATTTTCCAACTTTTTGTAAACAAAATAAGTGACATTAGAATTACTGATTTACGAAGTAAATTAAATCTCTATAAAGGATTGAACTTGATGGTCAGTCTACGTTTATCAATGTATGAAGGACTCATTCCTCTAGCACATGAGAGGAATCAGAAGAGGACAAACAACAACAATTGTTTTTTATAAATTCAAAAGCCAATACATAGGTATCATAGTTATCTAACAACAATGTAACTGGTCAAATTTGGGGATACTAACTAAATAGAGAAAAAAACCCACTGTCGTCATTATCTGATACTCATTTACCTGTTTTGGTGGAGGGCGTGGTGGTGGAGGTGGATCCTTGATAACCTATCCAAAAAACAAAAAAAATCAAATGTTAAAAATGTTGGTGGCCTCGGGAACAATCAGTAAGGATTTGTAAAAATAATTAGATTAGTAAAATACTATCAAAGATTTCCCCAGTGATCCTTGTTTCCCAATATGTATGCCCCTCCCTTTAAAACTGGGCTTCCCTGTGCCTGGCTTTTGACTAGTGTGAGACAGAAGTGGTAGAACATGGGGGCAGTCGGTTAGCTCAGTTGGTTAGAGCATGGTGCTCTATAACACCAAGGTTGCGGGTTCGATCCCCACATGGGCCTCTGTGAGCTGTGCCCTCCTTAAAAAACAACAACAACAAAAAAAAACAAGAAGTGGTACCACATGACTTCTGAGGCTAGGTCAAAAGAAGTTTTTCCACTTCTCCTGACACCCTTGGAGCACTCATTCTGAGGGAAGCCTGCTGTTATATCAGAAGTCCGGCCTCAGACCACCGAGTTGTGAGGCAGCCCAGGATAACTATGGAGAAGCTGGGTGATGAGAAACAGGCGCCAGGCCAGTCATCAGCTGAGGTGCCAGACCTGTGAGAGAAGAATCTCTCTTGGATATACAGGCCTCGTAAGCTTTCAGATGACTCCAGCCCAGCTGCCACCTGACTGCAATCACATGAGAAAAAACCAGAGTGAGAAGCTCCCTGTTGAGCCAGTCTTCACAGAACTGTGAAGGCACTAAATTGTTTGAAGACTGAAGGCTGTGGAGTCGTTTGTTAGGCAGGACTAGGTAAAAGCACCTGACGTTCATAAAACTCCTTCACACATGTTCATTCATTTTATCTTTATGATAGAGATATATTAGTAGCTTCATTTTTCAGGTGAATAACAAGAACAACTGTGAAATACCTTGCACAAAGTCTCACCAAGTGGTTCTTCTAATGTCAAAGTGCAATCATTTTTCACTTGTTTACAGTATGTCCCCTCGAACAGAGTAGGAACTGGCTAGGAAAATCATCCTGCTATGATTCATTGACTTTTTCACAAACTGACAATACAAACGTAGCCTGCTTTGGATGAGACAGATAAGGAAATTAACACACTCTGTTGCCCCAGCTGTTAACCTAGAAACAAACTAACTTTTTAGCCCATATTCCTTTCCTGTAAATCATTATTTAATATATTGTGGGGACAAAGCCCCCAAAAGCAGTTTCCAGGCTCTCGGCCTCACATAGAAAGGTGCTGGCTCAGGTAGTAAATGGCCATCACCTGTGATCAGATGGCCATCAGCTGTGGCTAGTTGGCCGTCAGCTGTAACCCATAAGCCATTGGCCACTAATATAACTGCCGTGGCTTTGCTAGCAGAAAATGGGGGCTAGCAAGAAGATGGTGGCTGGCAAGCGCGGACTGCTGTTAGGACGGGGGGGTTGCAGATTGTGTAGATCCTGCTTCCTGTGTCTCCAGCCCAGCCACCAGCGAGAATATATTGGTTTGACTCCCCTACCTATGGCTCCGTGGGTGTTCCTTTTTGGCCTTACCATGTCCTGCGTTCTTATGTGGGGAGCGAGAGCAGAGACCCTCGCAGGCCGCCCCGCACGACATATATTCTTTCATGAAATTTTATACAGTTAATTCTATATGTGAGAGGAATGCAGCTGGAGATCTAATTGAAATGACCTTTGTTGGTACTGGTATATCTGGAGTTTCTCACCATCATGTTAGAAACTTATTGACCAAGAGCCAATGATTTCTTTCCTTTTTTTTTTTTTTTTTTTTTGCCAATGACTTCTGACCATTGAGGTACACATCCAAATCTCTACACTAAAAAAAAAAAAAAAAAAAAAAAAAAAAAAAGTTTGAAAACATAACCGCTTCACTTCATCTAATGTCAAATCTTTTCAATTATATTATTAAATTTTCAAAAGTTTAAAACAACTCTGAAAAATGAATACCATCAGGGAATTACTATTTAGGTATATTACTATTATCCTGATACTTTTTTAAAAGACTGCTTGTCTTTTAAAGATATATACTGAAATATTTCCAAGTTAAATGATATGATTCTGATATTTTCACCAAAATAATTTGGGGTGGGGAAATGAATAGGATTAAAGATGAAATAAGATTAGCCATAAATTGAGAATTATTGAAACTGAGTGAAGGAGACATGCAAGATTCATTACTTTAGTCTTTCTCTGTGTGTATGTTTGAAATTTTCCTTAATGAAAGGTTTATAAAATTTTAATGTTAATGTTTAGAGAACTTACTCTTTTTTATATATAATATTTTCATCGTTCTAATTTTAGCTTAGATCTAAATCTCAGGAAAAAACACACAAACAGTAATTACCACCACACATAACTGGACAGTAACTTAGTGTGAATCTCAAACTAACTCATTCTGGTAGCATTCAAGTTTTTGAAATTCGTTATTTCTATTTAACCCTTTACTTAATTCAATTCTATTTTTATCAATAAACATAAAAATTCCAGTTCTTTTTAATGATTTTGAAAGATAAAAATCTTTGAATTTTTATAGTTAGCCAAGAAATAAATGCCAGTAGGATTAATATTTAAAATAACATTGTAGAAAAATAAAATAAAGTTAAGGTTATCAACAATGTTGATATCAAGATACAGGTGCATTTCCTTTATAAAAACAAAGCACCTCATATCATTATCAACTCTATGCCCAAAATCAATCATTGAAAACAGGATCTATCAACATTTGTTACTTAAATAGGATCAAAACCAACCTAAACATCTTCATTTAAAAGTGAATTCTTCTTTCTATCTTTCTTGTCTTTCAAGTAAATCACTCTTTCTAGTTACAAGCTCAAATTTTTCACATATCTATAATATATCCTTTCTTCTAGATAACTTCACTAAATCATCTACCATATCCAATTCTTTGAAATATTCTCTCTCATCCATGAATTCCCTCAATTTTCCCAAAGCAGGTCAGATTCCCTTCATATGCATAGATGCCTATTTGTTCTTCCCTAGCATTTATCAGAATTGATAACTTTTTCTGGGTCCAAAAAACTACAATTTCCATGAAGATGGGTTTTATGTATTTGTTCTTCACTGTACTCCCAGTATTTAGTAAAGTTTCTATTTTGTAAGGAGGAAAAAAGGAAGGAGATAAGGGGAAATTAAGAGGAGAGGAAAGGAGGGAGGTGAGAAAGGTAAAAAAGAGGAGGGAGGGAAATTATTCAAAAGAACTGGAGAGGGGAGGGGAGTAGAGTGGGTGAGGAGAGGAAGAACCAGGGCAGATGGACAGATTCTTTGCATTCCATTCTCACTGTCACTACCTAAAATCATAAACTCAAGATTCTCTGGACTTTAAAAATATGTAGTGCAACATTTTCAACTTCTCCAAAGCATTCAACCAAAACTTCAATATTCTGAAACATTCCCACCAAGTTGTCCAACTATGTTTGAACTCCTGCAATAGATAGAAATTCACTACCTCACAATGTAACTCATTCCATTGGCAAGGCGCTCACATCATTTGAAAAATTGCCCCCCCCCCCAAAGAAGCCAAAGCCTCCCTCTCTGTAGTTTCCACTCTTTAGTCCTGATCCTAGGACATGGAAACACACATACACAACTGACTTTTCTTCCAGAAGAGAGCAGTTCCTATACTTGAATACTAGGACAATACACACATACCTATTGAGCCCACTCATCTGGAAGGTAAGCATTGAAACCATTTATCATGCAATTGTTCTGAATTATTTGGTTATCCTGGTCAGTTTCTTTAGTATACATTCATTTGATCAATGTCTCAAAGTGTGGTTTGCAGAACTGATAATATGTGTGAAAGGTGCTTGGACAAAATAGATGTACCCCCACCAATCCTCACTCTCAGTCTATGCATTTTAATTAATAATATGTTGATAACATTGACTGATAGTCTATAATTACCATAGCTTTTTTTTTTTTTTTGGCATCAATGTCTACATGCTCTATTTACTTAAATTAGACATTTAGTTTGGTTGTTTGAATAATCCATCCTTTATTCTAACCTACGAGTATGTAGCCAAGTCAATATTTTTCTAACAAAAGCTTAATCGATCATTTCTCTATTCAAAATGGGTCAATGATTCCAATGACCACAATGGAAATCAATGAATTACTGAATTTTATTTGAACATCTTTACAAATCATGCTTCTCCTTTTAGTTCTGCAAATTACATAAAACGTTCTTGAGAGTTCTCTCACTATAAAAAGACCAACATACATCCTTCAGTCCACTAAATTTGAGTATAATTATTTTCATTTCCTTTGAGGATTTCAAATTTACTCTGCTTATTACCTGTACATCTTATCTTACGCTGGTATGTAAATTTCTGAGGGCATAAATAGTATCCCCAACTTTATACCTCCTGAGAATTATTGAATGTCCCCCTCCATGACTACATTTTTTTTTTAAGGCCATACTCATTATCCTGCGTAGCATCTAGTTTTAGCATTGATATGGGCAAAATTAATTTACATTTAAAATCCTTCTATGATCACAGCTGACAAACTCAAAACAAGATACGGAGAAGTATCTTTGGATTCTTTCACTTTATGGGACACCCTTTATCTGGTGTCCTAAGCCACAAACTGGAAATCCAAAGCTCCATTTTAGTGCTGAGCCAGCTCTTCTATTCTCATTGTTTAAATATCAAAGTATGATATAGTTCTGCCCTAACAGCCTGTTTACAAACATCCCTCTACATTTATCTCTACTTCAGGCAGACTAAAGATCCCAAAAATAATGACCATTTCCCAGCTAAGTCCCATCCAGCCTTCACAGACCAGTCTACCAAGTTGTGAGTGCTTTACCTAGAAGTTTTAAAACTTCTACATCTATATGTTGCCACACCAGGTGAACCGTTCATGGTTCATTAACTTGCATTTCTATGCTTATTTTGGAATTTTTCTATTACCCTTTAAGAATGTAGTTTTTTAAGGGGAATAATAATTTATTCTTCTTTATAAATATCACCAGTGCCTAAGAAAGTGCTATGCAAACAGCATATTACAAAAATATGATTTAAAGTGAGTTGAAGGAAATAGCTGAGAACATTCACAAAGGCTCATAGCCAACCTCAAAATTTGTAAAAATACTGAGGGGGAAAAAATTATATATATATGTATATATATATATATATATATGATAAACAGAGATGATTTCCATGAAACTAAAAAATTGCTAATTTCTGAGAAAGTGAAGCATCAAATTTCTCTTTCAAACAATAAAATCAGAGAACTAAGAAACTCAATGGCAGATGGAAAGATATAAGGCTACTGTAAGTTTCCTCATCTGGGAAATAAATGCAATTAATTGTAGGTCCTTTCCAACATGAAAATTCCATATAGAATGTTTAAAAAACTACATGTTATAATATTTCCACCAGGACTTTTACTTCCATGCCTTTCCATAATTAAATAGGCCATATGTCTAAATGCATGTATATTCACCTTATTCCAGAAAGAAACAAACAAACAAAAACATTAGGGTTTGTTTTTCCAATAACATGTAAGTAATCTTATGTACTTATTATACATAAGGACTTATTATAAATTTAAATTGATTTTGAAATCCTGGGAGGTATATTTTCTACACTGTTAACAATAGAATTGAAGGCCTTAAAACTCTGCCCAAGTTAAATTTTGATCTGGTAAATTAAGAGACACAACAACCATCACAACAAATAACAACAGCACCTTCAGAAACTGAAGCTTGTGTCTGTGCTATTATTACTATTAACAAGAAGCACCTTTTATTGGTTCTACCATATACCACACACTGTATTTCCCTTATTTTAATAACCCTATACAGTGGCTATGCTTATCTTCCTTTTAAATATAAGAAGAAAGAGGCTCTAACTTTAGTAACTTGCTCAAGGATATACACATCAAAAACATTAGAATTAGGATTCAAACCCAAGACCCAGGTCTATCTATCTCCAAACTCTAACTTCTTCTGCCACATGACATCATTTTAAAACAAGGTTTAGACTGCAAAAATAAAGGGTGCAGAAGGAAAGGCTTAAGATTTCTTGAGTAACTGTTACTTGCTAGGATGCCTGGACGAATGGATAAACAGGTAGACAGACAGATATAATTTTTATGATGATTATGTGAAATCAGTTATCATTCCCATTTTATCGAGATATAACTTGCTAATTCACATGCCCAACATCACTATCCTGGAAACGATGGGACAAGAAATACAATGTTTTTTTGTGATGTTTCAAAAGCCTCCCTCTTTTCACTCTACCATGCAGCCTCATAAGTAACAAAGGAGGGTGAAAATAATCTGAAGCCATTTGGCCCAAACGCTAAAAATGGCAAAAAATCTGTGTCCAACTGATATCCGTACATTTCAGTAAAACCAGTGCAGGAGAAAAGGAAACTTTAATGTTAGTCCAAACACATTAAAAATAACAGTCATGTGAATCCCATTCTTGCATTAACTAGTGCAAGAACACATTCATTTTTGAAAAAGATGTATTCATATGCACCATATTTTATGAGAATTTGCAGATTTTAAAAGGCATAATATTGCCTAGTTGCCAGGAATTTTTCCACTTAGCATCCTTGAGCTCTGTATTGAAGATTCTGGAAAACATTTTCACCACGTTATGAACCATATGCAGAATTTGATTCTCCTCCAATTTTTTTTCTTTTGTTATTATCATCATCAGGGAGGATTACATCTCATCTACTTAGCTGCTAGAATGAAGATTTCAGTTTGGAGGAGAGCCGATTTCTTCAGGGGGAAAAAAGTTAGCTGCTTCAGGCAACAGTCCTTTTGATCTGCTCATTAACACTTTTCAAATGTTCGAGTGATGTGGGCATTCTTTGCACTAGAAAATGTCAGCACTGGAGCCTGCAGCCAGCTTGATGTAATCATATGTTCTGATATTCAGAAAAGAGTGAAAAGAACTGTCAACAGTGAACTGCCTTAGATTAAAAAAGTAAAAAAAAAGGAAAAAAACAGAAGCTGTACAACAACTGTAGATCAAGTAGTGTTTCTGAGCTCATTCTTACCAGTGACAAAACAAATGCTCAGTTTGTCAGCGATGTCATCTAAATGCCTAAGAGCCCACAGACAATAGAGAAATCATTTGTAGTGGTTGCAAAAATTTGTTTAAAATATAGGCAGGTCTTCCTTTCATTCTCTTTTCTTTTTTTATAAGATCAGAGAGCAAGTATAGTTCCTTTCCTCTGAACTGCATAAACACAAATTCTCTTATATTGGTGTTTGGGAAGTCCTTTTGTGAATCTCACAAAATTTGATGCTTTCAAAATATGGTTTGCGTTACCTCATCCTCCCTTTCCTTTCCTATTTGGCAGATTTCATCAATGTTCAAAGATTCTTACTTTGAACAAATAAATAATGGGTGGGAAGTCTGGACAATAAATAGCATTTAAAATGCCATAAATGAGAACTGGAAAGAAGAGTGTGAGAGTTTTTTCTACCAGGAGTTAAGTAAAGGTGCTCCTGTCAAGCAAATAAACTAAGACCAGGAAGAGTGTGATACCCTGTGTTGTAAATGATGCTCTGTTGGAAAACATCACCATGGAAGCAATAAGTACTAACATCACACTCTGTTTCAAGGAGGCAACCAAACATAAATCATTTTAATTAATGGTGCAAGGAAGGCATATTAAAATTTAAATTACTTCTGTTTTATTGTGCATTCCAAAAAAGAAAAAAAAAAATTGGGCTGCTCTCAAAGTAATTCAATAAAGGCACCAAGAGCCCTCCTTAGCAATAGAAAACAAGTGAATGTACAAGCATTATTACTACTTAGAAAAAACAGCACAGCTGTTGCTGGCTGAGAAAATGATTCTATAGATCTCCAGTCAGATATATCCTCATCATGAAAGCTCAACTTACTTATAAGCAAACTGGGTTTTAAAAAGATAACTTTTTAAATGGTTTTTAAATGAAGATTTATGAGATCTTTATGTGATGTCTTAAATGCACCAAGGAAAATGAGCTGCAGTATTCCCTGGAGGACAGAGAACTTTGACCAAGGACACTGGAGCAGAGTGAACATTTCTCATTTCCAGCATATTCAGATATTTATTTGCAGCTGTAGGACATACTCTAATTGACCATACTCCAGAAAGCCTTTGTTTGCCACCTCATTAGCCTTACATCTGTAATTCTGCGGAGTGTCTGCTTATTCCAAATGATGCAGCTATAGGGCTGTCATTTCTGTCATCCTGATGCTAAAACAAATCTGCTATAAACTCAACATACCTTCTAAGCTACACAATGATGAAGGCATCATTATCTTCTGCTATTTCACTCACGATTCAGTACACGATATGTTTATTTTTAATCTTTCTGGTCCCATTTTTTAATTTAAGGAAAAAGGAAGGGTGCTGTGATGTCTTTGTTGGAGAAAAGCAGTTGTAAAAGATGGATGTTAGGATACTCAATGAGCAGGATACAGACTCGTTAACAGATGGTGAGAAATAACTTCACACAAAAATGAGAACTTTTCCTCTTATGGGATAGTTTGCAAACTCAACACACTCCATAATTCACTAATGGTAGTGCCTAAAAATTTCTGCTTTGCATGAGGGCTCTTTTGTTATGATTATTACTAGATAAAGTTCTCCAAATATCATTGGTTTAGATTTCTACCTGTCATGGAAAGTCCAGGCACAGAGAGGACATACTATTCTGCAACATTTCACATGATACCATCTCTCTTCCATGCTTGAAAATACTCAATAAAATGAACTGAAAGATTTAAAATTTTAAAATAGTCTCATATTACAAGCATCTTGGGTGTCCAGATATTCTATTGCAGGGGGTTTTTCCTTAACGATTTTTAATCTATGCCCGTCTTTGGCAATCTGGTAAACCTATGGAACCTCTTCTCAGAATAATTAAGCTAACTTAAAATACACAGGACTTAAAGAAACCCAAATAGGTTGAAATGTAATTATCAAATGTGTAAAAAAAAAATCTGTGATACAGAAATATGTGCTTCTTTATTAATTCATTAAATAATGAAATATAATAGTAGGCCTAGGAACTACCATAAGTTTGAAGTAGTGATACATGTAAAAGATATTTCAAAAATATCTGAAAGATTATGAATGTGACGTAGGATATCTGTGGTTAATACTGGTGACAAAGTCTTTAGAACTGCTAATACTTCTGTGGACTGTGGCCGACATGCATAAAAGATAGAAATGATAAATTTCAGTTAGAAGTAAATATAATTATATTTTTCCATCCAAGTTCATAATCCTCAGCTTAGAAATCCTTGTGGGGGTATATTAGAAGCAACTAGAAACAAGTTAAATTGCTTCAACCTCAGAGTTTTTTATAGTTAAAATTTCATACATAATTTTATCTTAGTTCCTATTATATAGAATTACAAAGGCCACATTTCCTATGGTGTATACATTAGAAGGGACACATTTTAAATAAAGTCAATGAAAATCATCCAAGGAACTTAGACTGTACGATGAATCTTCTCATGCACAATACTTCCCCATAGTTGACAGAATTTTGATTAAAACTGGCAACGGTTTACCCTATTTTAAAGTTGTCTTCTAGGTAAAGAGATGAAGGGTCTCAATTTTAAGGATTGAGATAATTCAAGAAAACAAAGATAAGTGCTTACTGTACAACATGCCTAGTTTATGATGAGTAAAACACACACTACTTGACTTCATGAAGTTACCAGATTCTAAAGTGAGAAAAATGTTCAACAAATACATAAATCATTTAATAATGATTTCATTTAAGTATCACCAAAAAAGTACCATTTTCTACCTTGGCAGAGTAACTTTTTAAGGGTTATGGCTAAAATTTTAATACAAAATATTGTAGAGGAGATATTTGTAACTTTGATGTGTTTCTTGTTCCTGATACCAACCCGGTACAGCTAAGGAGGTATCTGTCATAGTTTCACAGAGCATTTAGTTAAATGTTCAAGTTCTTTCCTTGAACTAATAATAATTTCTACCTTTCAGGTGATTCAATAGTTCAGGGTCTAAATATTAATGGAATTATACTCGTACTGACTTCTTTTAGCAAATTATAAGCACCCTGAGAAAAGTTGTCCATGGACCCCTGTTGTCTATTAGTTCTAACAACATATATGCCTTGGATATTGCTGAAATTTAGAAACCTGTTTCTTCCAAAAATTCCTTGTCACTCTGAATCAGTAAGCTAATTCAATTCAGTATATAGATCACTATGCATATTTACTTTACCTAAAATAAAATATAATAATAATTCTAATTTTAAAGAATACATATTAATTTTAATAGCCTTAGAAACACTGCAAACATTTTGAAGAATATTTCATTGTCTTCCATTTTACAACCTCTTGTACTCCATGAACAGTTTTTGTAATGAGTTTATCTGAAAACATATTAGTAAAAATTCCCCAAATCCATAACCCTAAGCAATGATTCCCAACCCTGGGGAATATAAAAATCATTGCGGGAATGTATTAGTTTCTTAAAGCTGCTATAACAAGTTACCATTGACTTAGTGGCTTCAAACAACAGAAATTAACTTTCCTATAGTTCTGGAGGCCAGAAGTCCGAACTGAATTTTTCAAGGCTAAAATCAAGTATTTGCAGAGCTGGTTCCTTCTGCGGGCTGCAGGGCTATAGCAGTTCCTTGATTCTTCCAGCATCTGGTAACCGCGAGCATTCCCTGGCCGGTAAGCTGCATCATCCAGTCTCTACCTCCACGGTCACACTACCTTCCCCGCTTCTGTAGTCTAATCTCCCTCGGTCTCCCTCTTATAAGGACACTTATGATTGCACTTATGGTAGAACTCACCTAGGTCATCCTGGATAATCTCCCTATCTCAAGATCCTTTAATTTAATCACATCTGCAAAGTCTCTTTTGCCATATAAGATAACATTCAGTTTCCAGGAATTAAGACCTAGGTAACTTTAGGGATCATTATTCAGTCTACCACAAGGGTCTTTTCCAAACTGCCACCATTGGAAATCTGACAGCCATTATTCTAAAAGCCTTTGGTAATGGGGGTGGGGGTGGGGGGAAGGACTGAGAATCACTGTCTAAGATGTAAGTAACACTGTCATCTTTGAGTCATTATTAGATATCCATGAAATTTTAATCTCTGAACAATGAATGATTAAATCATTTCATAACCTATTTTCATAAAATATGAGATGATTGAATAAAGAATGTATGACAAATATTGAGGCCTCTGTTCAGGGCTTTTTTTTTTTTTTTCTAGGTTTTTTTCTATCTTGATAAGAGCTCCTGAGCACGTTACTCCCAAAGAGGTGGATCACAGCTACAATCTAAATGAGCCTGAGAACAGACATTTTAGGCTGTTTAGTCATATCTGAGTTGAAAGACTCAATTTAAATCTTAGCCACTAGTACTTAAAGCACATTCAAACAAAAAGAAAGTTGTACAACATGAAGCTGAAATAAATGCATTTCTTTACCCATTAAAAAGTAACATTATTAGTAACACTAGATAGGCAAAGTCAAACTGATCCCTAGTAAGTCAATACTGCTAAAAAAATATTTAACTCCCATATTCCAATTCCAGCATTGCACATATGTATTCTCCAAATGAAACAATATAAAATAAATATCCTGCAATCCTACTACCACACCGTCTCTGATACACTCAATCTTCTTTTCACAAGGTTATAGTCTCCTTTGTCCCTTCATTTCATTTCTCCTCTTCATTTTCTCTAGATCACTCAGCTCCCATGTTATACTCCAACTCTCGGCACTTTGTTAAGATACTTTGCAACAGTCATATAGAAGGTGCATTACCTGGCGCTGGCTTTCCATTTCAATTGTTGATGGAACTCAGTTGGATAGAGATTTAATCCCCACCAGGACCAGACCACAGAATCACTAACAAAGGAGAAAGCAAAGCTTGTTTCAGGGGATTACCCTAATCAAATCTCTCTGGTGGGTGGCTTCTCATCATCCCTGGGGTGAGTTCACACTTCCTAAAAGACATAGGTGTCCCTCTCTAATCAGGTTCATGCCTAAATTCTACGCCATCTTTCACCGCTCCCCCAAAGCATGCCAGAATGACTAGTAGTTCTGCACACATTTCACCTGAAATGTGTCTTGTCAACTGTCAACAATTTATTCATTATTCAAAACTCAGTTTGAAGTCAGCAGCAACTCAGTAAGGTTTCTCTGAAATAGTCCCTTAACTCTGGAAAATGCCTTTTCCTTTGTGTTCTTACTCTACATGCGTTGCTACTGGAGTACTCATTACCCTCTAGTTACACTTTGCCCAAAGTTCTGTGTTTCTGTATTAAAATGTTGAGTTTCCATATCATATTATAACCATTTTTGTACCCCCACCCAGTTCCTAGCACAGTACGGACACATATTATTAGATTGCCAAGGTCTGAAAACAGAATGTTACCTCTACCCTCTCCCTGCTTTTAAACCTACGTTAGGAATCAGTTGCTATGATTTGTTTATCCCTAGATTAAAATATAAGCTCATACTCAGGGCTAGCTGCTCTTTAATCTATATTTCTAAATGTAATATAAAGGTGGTTCTCTCTATTATATAATTCCAGAAATTAGCAAGCATTCATGATGTTTCTGAGGATGGGAAGCCCTCCTGACTTCCTGAAAACACACCTTAAAGGAGTCCCTCGATGCCTGGCATAAAGAAATATACTCCGCGATTTGCAGTCTGCAGAGTCCAAGGGTCAGAACGAATCTATTCTCATAACCTGATGATTGAATCCTCCCTATAGCATCCAAAACGATGGTGGAGGCCTTATTTGAACACATCCAGCAACCTCCCAAAGAAGCTCATTTCAGGTTTTGCAAGTATCTTTTTAAAACAACATACATGTTGACATTTTTGAGCCCTCTGGTCCATAATAAGTGAAATTGCAAAGTAATGAAGGAAGGAAATCCACCACTGCAAAGTTTAAATTTAAAAAAACAAGGAGCACACATCACCTCAGGGAGCCTTTTTGCTTTTTAGTTTGCTACTCAAGAATGCTAGCCACCCTAAGATAGTCATATCTATGATAACCAAGGTTAGAGCAGGAAACTGTTTATGCATACATGGCTAAGGCAGGAAACTGATTAGTTCGGCAAAGAGACAGGGTGATTCTCATCTCTCCTGTTGTTTAACTTAATGCTGTGCCTCCTCCTTAATGCTGTGCTGGGCCAGCTGCTCTGAGACAAAAGACGGTCAAGTTGCCTCATGAAAGCAGACTGAAGGACAATTAATAATAAATGCAGGGATAATACAAAGCACTTCCTGATGTTGCAAGGAAGCTGAAATCAGTCAGCAACAGTGGGAGGGGGGGTGGGGGAAGCAGTCTAGTAATATTATGTAAAACACTACTGTGTTTTACAGAATACGAGGTTCTGTACAATGTGCTGATAAAAGGAATACTATCAAAATAAACAGTAGGTACCCTTTGAAAAAGTGCTTCTTCAGGATAATCTTTTCTATGAAGCCTGAAGAATCCAAATTGGATTGCTTGAAATCTGTTGATATTTATTACTCAACATTCCACCCTATGGTTGGCAGAATTATGGCCCCACAAAGATGTCTACACCCTAATTCCCTGGAACTGTGATAAATTGCCTTACAGAGCAAAAGGTGCTTTGCAGATGTGATTATGGTTAAAGACCTTGAGATAAGAGATTATCCTGGATTATTCAAGTGTCTAACCTAATCACATTGTTCCTTAGCACTGCAGGTCCTGTCCCAGAGTCAGAGGGAGAATGGTCAAAGACCCAGCATGTTGCTGACTTTGAAGATGGAGGGAGGGCCCAGGAGGCAAGGAGTGTGGGTGGCCTGGAAGCTGGAAAAGGCAAGGGAACAGATAGATTCTCCTCTAGAGCATTAAGAGAGGAATGTATCCCTGCTGCTACTTTTCAGTCCAGTTTCGCCTAGTGAGAGCCATGCTGGATCTGGGATTACATCATAGTTAGATAATAAATTTGCATTGCTTTATGCCACCAAATGTGTAGCACTTTGTTACAGAAGCGATAGAAAATTAATAAGTACCCACATTCTTTCAGAGGTTTTACTCAAACACAAAAAGTGACATACTAAAACCAACTGTCCTAATTTCAAAAGTGACCATTTAATAGATACCCTAACATTTGCACATGACTTGTTTCTAAAATGTCTTTGAGAGGCAAACGAAGAAGATCCTGAAATAGCAGATTTTTCAAAGAGGTAATGAAAAATTCAATAAGCACTGGAAAAAGAGCCTGACACATTATCAGTTTCTCCCAATGAATCCAGTAGAAAATATCATTCAATTTACTTGAAGTTCTTTTGTACTTGAGTGAAAAACCTTTTATCCCTGTGACCTCTCTTGCCATCCTCTCCCCTTCTTCCTCCAAACCTGATTTTGAAGTATTTTTTTTATATTAAGTTTTATAATAAACATTTACTGGCATGCATGTTTTCTAGAATTGATTACAGTGATAAAAACTATTAAAATTCAATTTCCTAATTGAAACTTTGTTGTTGTAGAGCAATGTAGCATTGATTAATATTTCAGGCCTTACGTATCACCGGTTTAAAAAAAAAAGTAGCGTTCTAAGTCCTCCTTACTCACCACTTTGCAGCAAAGCGGCCAAAACCACCACATCAAACCGATGCCCAAGAGTAGCAATAACACCAAAATGGCAATGATGGCTGCAATCCCATTAGACTAGAGTAGGAAGAAAACAAAAACGAGGCAGTTAGCAAAGCTTAGGGTCAAATCCCAATACACATTTTTGTAAGGAAACACCAGAAAATAATAAAGGAAGATATTGTATACCTTTAAATTCTTTAAATTGTGTAAATTCCTTTATACTCTATTTCATAATGTTATTATGAGACAGGTAATAATAAATATAAAATATTCCAAAGTGCTAGAGACTGTTTTAAATCATCTTAAAACAATGTAGCAAAAAAATCACTACTTGGGGTATAGGAACGGTCCCTATGGTCCCTATCTTTTGTCTCTGGGAAAGGGTTAGTTTGGTTACAAGCATAGTTAACTCAAGGCAGAATTTAGGCAGAATTTTTCCAGCTTTGTGGGCGATGGAACACTATTTACTTTATATATTTAATGATAGGACAGATGAATATCAAAAATCACCAAGCAGGTGACAAACAACAGTGGTTCTTGTCCGCCAATGGTATATACACACAGATACATGGATGCAATCTCATTCATTCGTGTATCAGAAGACCTCTCGTGGCAGCTCAAGCAAGCACTAACCCCACAAGGACCACACTGGTGTCCTTTCACTTCCGAATGAGGAATTCTTCAAATCCTAAGGCCCTGTTCTGGGCTGTTAGTCCAAATCCCTTCATCTATCAACCATCTACTCATCCTACAAATCTTAGCCATAGGAAGCTTTCCCTGCATTCTTTGACTAGAAGTACCCCTCCTTACGAAACAATGTATAGTTCTCTGTAGTCTAATCTTTAACACTTATCACAATTTGTATGTTTGTTGGTTGATGGTGAACTGTAATTATTTATTTCATTTCTTTTTTCTGCCACTATTCACTGTGAGCTCCCGGAAGGCAGGGGCTAGATCCAACCCACTTCCCAATGTATCCTCCATGCTTATTTGTTAAGAGAATGAACTCCAAAGAAATAAGACTGAAAAAGCCACCAACACAAAGAAGAGTATTCACTGAATTTTCAGTGTAAAGTTTCCCAGGGAACAAGGTATCTCTTCCTAATCCATCTGTGGGATCCACGTTAATAATGTTTTGTTTGTTTTAAGGGAAAGAATTCAGGAAAGAAAAATAATAAATCAATATAATGTGTGGATGAAAATGTGGGACTTTATAAGGCAGCTTTTCAGATCCATTTCCTGTCATTCAAAACAAATAGGAAGTATTAACTAAGGAGTCAGGGCTAGAGCCACATTATTCCCAAGACCTGACAGAGAGAGGTGGGGAGGGGCAGAGAACTCACCAGTATCCACCTTGAAAGTCATTGTATTAAAAGTATTAAAAAATGGAGACCCTGAGAAACTAAACAACTTGCTTAAAATTAGACCTCTAGACTAACCCACAAAATAAGAAAGACAGTTGTTCCCAAAGCATGAAACTGTGGAAAAGCCATGACTATTTTATGTCTCTTAGAAAACCACTTTCCACACTAACATATTAATAAAGCTCTGAATGTTTCTGGAGTAAAGAAGTACAACTCATAGCATCACAGAACCATTGTTTTCTGTTTTTTGTTTTCTCAACATTTTCAATATCCTGCAGAACTAGGATTCCCTAGAATCCACTTTGGAAAACATTAGGACTGATCAAAGCTAAGAGACTTTCCGATGTTTAAACTGCAATGGTAGTAGCATTTAATTAGAACATTTTATAATGAAATTTGAAATCTAATACAAAATAATCTATATGCAAAAGAGATAACAATCTTTATGTAGACAGTTATTTGTAAATAACTGAAAAGAGAAGAGAGGTAGGTTTCAAAAGTATTAGCAAGGAAGTATTAGCAACATATACTTGCTTTAGCTAATTGGAAAAATCTTGTATCATCTGTTAGTATAATATCACAATGAAAAACAAAGAAAAAGATTACCAGATAGTGGCTTGGAAACTGTACCAAAGAAATTAATTTTCAAAGATATTTATTATTAGCAGACTTTCAGGTTTAATAAATCCATTATAAAATAACTTCTAAAATAATTTTCAGAGCAGCATAGACCATAAAACATTCTAATTTCAGAAATTTTCAGGAAAAGATTAAGAATCAAATATACATGAACAATTAAAGCTATCCTTTCATTTCCAATTTTGTATCTGGATGGAAGAGGAAATAACCACATAAGCTATTAACGTAGATGATATTAGGTTGCAAATTAACCAAAACAGATACCACCAATGTATCACTTAGAATCCTTGAGCATTTTACTTAATTTATTTTTCAGAAGACAACAAAACTAACTATAAAAACACACATACACATACCCTATCTTCATAGAATGCTACCATTTACTATTAAACCATTCTTAAAGAGTTCAAAGATGTTATATGCTATTTACCATAAAAAATTAATTTGAAATATAAGAAGTAAAAAAGACATGTACTTATCCAGCAATTGCTTGATGTAGAGTATGGTAGAATAAAAATACAAGCTCTATATTTGGTTATTGATGTATCCTAAACATCTAAAGGGGTGTGTGTGTGTGTGTGTGAGAGAGAGAGAGAGAGAGAGAGAGAGAGAGAAAGAGAGAGAGAGAACACTGGGGTAAGGGAAGGGAGTGGAGGGGACGGGGAGAGAGGGAAAGGGGACGGGAGGGGAGGGTGAGAAGGCGAGAGGGGAGGAGAGGAGAGGAAAGACGGATACTTCATAGAAATTTTCTAGGCAAATATCTAAGTTCTCTGAAAACCAAATGAAACAACTCAAAGCATCTATCAGGCTATTTAGGAAAGTACTCAAAGTATATCTTTCTACAAAGAATTCTAAACTATTCATGAAAAAATCATGCAACTCTCCACAGGTTTGATTAAGCTCAGCTCTAAAATCTAGGCAAACAGGACTGTAACAGGAAAAGAATGTCAAAGAAATAGATAGAAAACTTCAACATCCTATGGCAGAAATGTCAAATGTATAAATTAATGATCCCTTTCAAATATAAGGTCTTATACAAGACACCCCCAACCCAAATTGTGACTATTCATGTATGGAATGAATACGATATTCCCCACCAGACCTCTCCTCCATGAGGATCTAGCCATCGATAGCACTTAGGGAAATCGCTCTCTATTTGGCTGTGCTATATAACGTTCAAAAACATTCTATATTCTTTAGATTCCACATATAAGTAAGATCATATGGTATTTATCTTTCTCCATCTGACTTATTTCACTTAGCATAATATCCTCTAGATTCATCCATGTCGTTGCAAATGGTAAGATTTCATTCTTCTTTAGAATAAACAAGAAAACTAAACAGAAATAGACTCAGAGATATAGAGAAAAAACTATGGTTGCTAGATGGGAGGAGGGTGGGGATGGGGGAGAAAGTAAAGGGATTAGAAAGTACAAATTAGTAGCCACAATATTGTCACAGGGATATGAAAGACAGTTTGGGGAATATAATCAATAGTGTTGTAAAGATTTGTAGGGTGTCAGATGGACACTTGTCTTATTAGGGAGACCATTTCATGGACGATGTAGATGCCTGACCACTGCACTGCACACCTGAAACTGAAGCTGAATAATATTGAATGTCATATATATACATATATATTTTTTTTGTAACTTATTTATTTTTCCACAGATGTGGAGCACAGCATAGGAAATAGAGTCAATGGAACTGTAACAGCTATATACGGTGACACAGGGGTGGTAGCTTGGGGGAGGGGGGTCATCACTGTGTGAGGGGAGTGAATGTCTAACTATTACATTGTTTTGTACATCTAAAACTAAAAAAAAGAAAAATGTTTCTATGAGCCTTTGATTTCCTTTATAGAATCAAACCCTGTGTTCAGAAATAAAGACATCCAACTAGGGGGGTGTGAATCTGATAAAAGTTTAGTGGTTAGTTTCTTCTTTCTAGGAATGTGTCATGAGCAGGAAATTCGGAAAATCATACAGACCATGAAGTAGATGGGCTGTCCATGACAGGCAGTTAAAACTCTTGATTTTCCCTGAAAGAATGTCCCTAGTAGGAGCATTGACAAAACACTATGCATGTCCAGCTGCAAACATACATTTAGTATGACAATATTATCATCTCAACCTATTGCAAAGATTTGTCTACAATAAAATTAAAACAAAAATATATACTTTCTAAAGACCCACAGACCTAATCTTTATCATATTTAAGCTAAACATGATGGAAAACAGGTCAGAGGAAGCAAATGTTTAATGCAACCTGACCTTGCCGTAAACGTATGAGAGACCAAGCTCTGGATGCCTGGTCCCAGACATCGATCGGCTCAGTTAACTGGATACAAATTCAGACTTTCCCAGTTCCTTTGTTTGGATTTGCCAGAGCCATTATCAGAGCATGAAAGACCTCAGTCACGAAAGGGAAATAATTTCATTGTTCACATAACTCTATAAACAAATTAAGGAAAGGTCAAACACATAGACTTCAGTCCTATGAGCAGATACCGTGCTGCAAACTAGATTTAAGAGTGAGATGAAACTAGGTATGATGACACAAAGAACACATTATAGGCAGGAACTAAATGTCTCTCCCTTCAGTTTAGGCACGCCTCTCTTTACATGCTAGAGAGTTATACATATAGGTACCAGAGTGATAATGTTGAACAAGTCTGCAGGAAGCCTACATTAGCTGGAGAGACAAGCCCTGAACAAATAACTATAAATGTGAGGAGTACGGAAGGAAACTACAAGAGAAACATGTCCAAGTGGGAACTAACCTGGTCTAGGGTTCTAAGAGGACCTCCTTGAGGAAGTATAAGAAAGCCTGAGGGAGGGTGTGGAGCAGAATTAGTGGCTTTTGGCAAGAAAGAGACAAATTTGGCTGAAACATAGAGTTTGAGGGGTCTCGGTAGCAGCTGAAGAAGCTAAAGAAAAGATAAGAAACACAAATTTCTGCAAAGCGGTAATTCTCATTACAAAACGTTTGGTCATTTGTTGGATTAATGTCCATTTGTTGAATGACTTTTCAATTGGCCATTTGTTGGATTAATTCTTTCTAACTATAGTTCTGAACAAGGACCATTTTCAGATGTCTAAGACAACTGAGGAGTCTTTTGTGAAAGTTAGCTGAGGAGTCCAATCAGAGACGTACCGGTAGTATACAGATGTTGGTCAAGGCATGAAGCCAAAACTCTTATAAGGGTTAACTGGGGACATACCGAAACCTTGATCTTGATGTTAGAGTAGAAGAAATACATTTTCTAGTTATCCCAGACACATTAAGTTTTTAAACTTCATCTGCATCTAATTTCCTTTCCTTCCTTAAGCAAGTTATAAAGTACAATCAAAAACTTGATTCTGCCAAATATAACTAAAGTCTAGTTAAGAGAGCCACAGAAGTATAAAAACAAACGAGAGTCACTACTGTACTTGCAAAATAATTATGGGAAGGAAGGAATCACTCAAAAATTTCAAAATTGCATGAGTACCATGGAATTATCTAGAAAACAATCACAGCAACCACATTCACACAAAACAGACCCAGAAAGGGGGAACTAGGTCCCCACAATTTTATTTCCATGAATTTAGAGTTAGGAAAAGAAAAAATAATCATGAAATAGGTGGCATTTTATTTACTGGATTCTTTTGGAATATTCCATATCAGGAATTAGCAGACTATGGCCCAAAGGCCAAATCAACTCATCTATTTCACAAAGACAGCCCCCCCCACATACACACACACAAGCTAAGAAATGTTTTTTACATTGTTATATAGCTGAACAAATCAAAAGAATATGTTACATGAAATTCAAATTGCAGTATTCACAGTTGTGTCGTACCCAGCCACGCCCACTTGTGCACAGAATGTCTATGGCTGCTCCGGCACTACATGCCAGAGTTGAGTAGCTGTGACAAACACCATACAGCCTCCAAAGCCTGAAATGTTTTCTATCTGACCTTTTACAACGCCTGTTTTATAAAAATCAGTTTAGGACCTGGTTATATATGGCAGATTGTGCAAGTGTTTAGGCTGGAGGAGGAGGCAGACTTGGATTCAATTCTCAATTCTAGAATTTACTCAACTGTTTACTTGCTCAGTATGCAAGTAACTTTACCTCCAGAGACTCTAGGTTCTGAGCCCTCCACTCTCTCAGTGACAGTGTGGGCTTTAATCTGCCCACATTCTGCTCACCGAGCCCCGCACCCCTGCTGAGGGCTGGGTCCACCTAACAGAAGAAGCACCTTCTAACATGTTTGCATACTTGTGCACTAACAACATAAGGTGGCTCTCAGTTCTTCAGTTTTTTCACCTGTAAAATTAAAGTGAAGCAAGAGCCTACTCTTGAGTTTTGAGTATGACATAAAGTCATAAAGTGCTTCCTGTTCCTTGCACTTAAGACATGTTCGAAAAACATGATCTTGGTAATATTATTCCAAATGAGTCAGAAGAAGAGCAGTGGTTGGGGGCAGGGGGAGACATCTTTAACTGTGTTTTTTTAAAGCAGAGACACATTTAGGAGATCTTCTGCAATAGATGAAGAGAAATGACTACCTAAGTACAAACCCTCCTCAGGCTCTAATTTGAGATCTCTTAAATTTAGACTTCAGTTTCCCCCACTTTTAAACTAGATCTTTAGCTACTTTCATTCATTCGTTGAACAAATAATTTTGGCACACAAGCCCTGTGTAAGGACCAGACACAGGGAGTGGGACAACAGGCAAGACAGAAGCCCCACTATTACTGACTCAAGACTGCTGAGAAAGGCCCAGAAGTAAACAGGAAGTGACAACTCAGTGACATAAGTACCTTAACAGGACTGAGCTCAGATGCTCTCGGAGAACACAGAAGGGCTTCTTTATCTGTGAAATTTCCACAAGGATTAATCAATTGCTAAAATAATAGTGTTTTATCTTGTTTGGCTTCCAAATGCCTGTGAAAACCCAAAGCATCATTTCACCTAATTATCACATCTGACTATGCCTGAAAGACTGGCTATCACTTAAATGCAATGCCTGGGTATCTTTCATATTACCCACTGTCCTTAACGTCTTTCTCTCACATCCACATCTAATCTGTCTAAACATCCCATGAGCTCCATCTTCAAAATAGATTTGAATCCAACGGCTTCTCGCCATCTCTACAGCCATCTCCCTGGTGGAGCCACGCTCCCTCTCCTAGATTACTTAAATAGCCACAGAATTGATATCTGTGTTTCCACTTTGGAAAACACAAAAGTGTTTTTCCTACCAACACTTTGGACCCTACCAACAAAATCTATTTTTACACAAAAGCCAGAATGATCCTTTTAAAAACATTAAGTCATACTATATCACCTGCCAATGGCGCCCTGTTTCACTCAGAAGAAAAACTCAAGTCCCTACAATGACTTAGAAAACGCTACATGATTGGTCCCCTGCTCTCCACTCTCTCCTACTCATCTCTAGACTCCAGTTCCCCTCAGCTACCTTCACCCCTTGCTCTTCTTTAAACTATGTCAGACACAGTCCCAACTTAGGCTTTGTTCTAGCTGCTCCCTCTGTATGAAAGTCTTTCCTTGGGGGGGGGGGGTCATAAGGGCTCACTCCCTCACCTTCCTTAAGTCTTTGCTTAAATCTCTTTTCAATGAAAATTATTTTAATCCCTTAATACTACAACTTGCCCCTTCATTCTCTCCCCATCTCTAGCACAACCGATGTCCCTTTTTCTGAAATCACCTTGCTCTTAAACTAACTCAAGTCACATTACGTTTTCCTGAGAACAAGGAAGACTTCCTTAAAGTACACAACTTGTAAATTCCAGATGAGTCATTTAATCTTAGCATCCCTGCACACTGCAATCGTGTGTGTTTATAAGATACAGACAAGCTTTATTTCCCTTCTTGCATGGAAGAGAGGTAAAAAAGACAGTTGGAGGTGCAGAACAGGAAGAAGGATGGAGAAAGGATGCCATTTCAGTAAGCTAAACACTGACAAACTATATACCACAAATGTTTGTAATATCAACCACATCCTGAGAGACCAGAAAACCTGAAAATTGCAACATCCACAAAACCTACAAAAGGCAGCGTGAGTTCCAGATGATGGGGGAGGGGGGCTAACTAGCCATTTTCAAAATAGAAACAGGTGTTGATAAAGAGCTATCCGGGGGATTCCACAGTGACCCCAGGGTTCATATGGATGTTGTTTTCCTCGCAATGCTTTCTTACAATGAGAAACACAACTATCTCTTTACAGATAATATTGAGTTATTTTGTTTCCTGGAAGAAGGATATCTCTTAAAGGATCAAAATATAAAATTATGAAAACATGAGATGTGAGAAAGTGTTTAGGTTTGGGATTTTGGTTTTTTAAAGGCAAGATTTTTGTTTTGGTTTGGTTTGTTTTTTTGCTTTGATTTATATATATATATATATATATATATATATATATATATATATATGTATATATATATATATATATATACACACACATATGTGTATGTGTATATATACATGCACATATGTATATATGTATATATGTGTGTATTTTTTTCTTTTTACGAAGAAAATTTACTCATAAATATAATAGGCATGTGATCGATCCCTTTTCGTGCTTTCTTTTTTCATGTTCAACAATCTAATATAAAAATTTTCCATAAACCCAAAAACTAATCTACAAGGAAAACAGTATCTTATCAATGGAGTTTACATTTCAAAATATTGTATCTTGGGTAATGTAAATCATTCATCTCAACTAAAATATAGTTTCAGTGTAGTTTCAAACTAAGATATTATCAAGCTATCAAAATCAAATTCCTTATTCATATGAGACAGCACCCACATTAAAATGGTCAAAATAATAAACTCAATCATTAGGATGCACTAATAATTTCAAAAACAGGATAAATGTCTTAGATACTATAATGCAACCTTCAAAACACAAGAACAGTATTCCATTTATATGTTTAATGCTTTTTAAAAAATCCTTAATTTGGAAATCATTCTCCTACTTACGTCAATTTTAAATACGACTTTTGAGTTTTTTAAATATCAAAATAGAATGTATACTATCTTAAAATTCCTTTTAAAGAACTACAGGGAAAAAATAACCTAAAATAAATTATACACAAACTTTTCCTTATAATGGTCGCCAGTGTTTTTGTTTGTACCCCCTTTGTATGCAACAACACTGTGAGAATCCATAAATCATTTCTGGATATTATTACTTTTAAAAAGTAACTTTATGCAAACTTTTTACTTACACATTCTGTGGCTGTAACTATTAATGAGCTTGAGATGACAGATTTTCCTCCATTAAAGCTCACTGAAACATCAAGAGTTCTGAAAGAAAATGAATAAACAATTAAAAATGAATTAAAAATTAGAGTGTTGTGGATAATTCAAAATCAGCCAGAAAGTCTACTTAAAAAGTCAAAGGTATTGATCAGTTATCCTAGCTTTTTTTCTTTCTTAGTCCCAGTCCTTACTGGAATAGCCAGAACCCAATTCCTTAAGTGATCCTATTGTTCCAAAAAGAAGCATTAACATTAAGAGATTCCTGTTGTTATTTTTTATAGTAGTCCCCCCCTTATCTGTAGTCTCCCTTATCATAGTTTTCGTTACCAGGGCTCAACCAGTGGTCCAAAAATATTAAATGGAAAATTCTAGAAATGAAAACTTCATAAGTTTTAAATTGCTTGCTCTTTTGAGTAGCATGATAAATCTTTCACCATCCTGTACTATCCTGCTCCAGACTTGAATCATTCCTTTGTCCAGTTTATCCCTGAGGTATATGCTCCTCACCCATTAGTCACTTAGCAGCCCTCTCAGTTATCAGATTGACTGTCAAGGTATCTCAGTGACTGTGTTCAAGTACCCTTTAGTTTACTTAAGAATGGTCCAAAGTGTAGGAGCAGTGAGGCTGGCAATTCAGATATGTTAAAGAGAAGCCGTTAAGTACTCCCGTATATACAGAGAGTGCCAAAATAATGTATACACATTTTAAGAAAGGAAAAAACTGTATTAAAATTGTAATACTCAGTATACACTGATAACAAAAGATTAAATTGTAATACTCAGTATACACTGATAACAAAAGATTAAATTGTAATACTCAGTATACACTGATAACAAAAGATGAATACAAGTCACTTTGACTTCTGCAATTACAAGAGGTGCTCAAAGTGGTTACCATCAGTGTAATTTTAATACACTTTTTTTCTTTCTTAAAATGTGTGTTCATTTTTTGGCACTGTGTGTGTGTGTGTATGTGTGTGTGTAAACATAATATAAATAGGGTTTGGTATTATCCGTGGTTTCAGGCATTAACTTGGCGTCTTGGAACACATCACCCATGGATAAGGGGGGACTTCTATAGTTTAAATAAACTAGAAAAAAAGAAACTCCTTAATCCAGAGAAATGCTGAGATTACTTCTGATTCACAAAAACCTAAAAAAGAAAAAAAGTCCTAAATTCCTATTTAGCTTATTTTCCCTATCTCTAGAAATTACTATCATCACAAGACCATTGTTTAAGAATATGAAACTGGAAATAATAAACCAGTTGTTGTAGATGGTCCCAGAATATTAAAAAAGCTTGACAAATGTAGAAAAAAGAAGGATAATTTTTTCCACGGCTAAGAAACATCATAGTTAAAATACAGCTCTCATTTTGAAAATATGATTTCAAATTATAAAACAATTCATAATAATCAAAATTTCATTAATTCAGAGTCTAGTAATTAATTATTTGGGGTCAGTCAGCCAGAAATTAGCAATTTTTTTAAATATCAAAGAAAAAAATCACAAGTAGATTGTAAAATATTAAGGAAACAGCTCTTTTCAAAAAGAATTGACAAATAATATTATCATATAATAATTGGTTTGTCAACAAATCCAAGCTATCCATTCATCAAAGCAAAAGTAGTAGGGAACATTTTGTTAAGCTGGTTTCTATACAATGCTATGTTCTAATTCTCATAAAATATTCTAAATTCTAAAAGTTAACAGCCAGAAACTTTGCCCTTATTACTCTGAATTAGTAAAATTTTGTTATATTTAGATTTCTTTTCCATGCATCAAATCGAGTACCAAATACTATTAGTTACGGAGAGTTAGGATCAAACAGAAACAATCTCAAGCCACTGGTAAAATTTTCAATGATGATGCCAAAGAGGGGAGATGAGAAATATTATTTAGTCCCTGCTATGTGCCAGATGCTATCCTAGGCATTTTATGGACATTGCCTCATTTAATCCTTACAATACCCCTTAAAGTAAGTAGCAGTTTCACAGCTTTACAGATGGGGTACATAAGGCCCAGAAATGTTAATTACCTTGCCCAAAGTCGTAAAACTAGGGTTTTAATAGATTTTGAACTCTATTCATTATACTACAGACACATGATGAAATGTAAGTCCTTAATGTGTTTCTTTTCTCAATGTGATATTTACTTTGGATTCATATAGGCAAAAAGAGCCAACAGGAAAGATACTACTAGTAAAGTTCTAGCTAAACTCTTCTTCAAAATTCAAGAATTCTGAGATTATTTCTTGTAAAATATTCCCTTCAAAAGCCCTTATTTAAAATAAATAAATAAAAACCTTAGCTAAATCCAGAACAGAATGAGAACTTTGGGTGTTTATATCAACTTAACTGAACTTCTGAACTATTCCAACACAGAATGCCAAGTGGCTTACTTTAAAAAGAAAACTTAAACCACTACTGCTTATTCTGCAGAAATGAGTGCCTTGTTTTGTTTTGTTGAAGACTAAGCATAGTTGAATCCAAAAATAATCTTTCCTAGTTCCTAATTCCCCTCTTTTAAAGCATGTACCAGAAAGCATATTGACATGGTAGGCATGGCTTCAGTTTGGGGGAAGATTATTTGATTTGTAATAATGTATGATCGTTGCAGGTAATCGTATTGATTCAATTTTCAAGGGATCAGCAGCACAAAGTATTAATTTTATAACAAAGTTCATTCTTTTCGTAAAGCAGAAATGCATGCTGATGCATGAGATCTTATAGGCAACCAAAATAACTGCACAGTATCCCCCAAATGTCAGTCTAGTATAAAGCAGCTGGTGTCAAATAAACCTAAGTTAAGTCTCCACAGACCTGGAAAGCCACCTGATGATTCTTTTGACATGTGGACTCAACTGAAACAATATAATTGTCACCTTCCTGAGAGTAGTAGTAGCATGATCAAAACACTGCCATCAACAACAATGATAATGACGGCATTTATAGAGTCCCTACTATACACCAGACACATTACACTCATCTTCTCATTTAGCTCTCACAACAACCCACTGAGGTAGGCAGCCGCAGATCTCTATTTTCCAGATAAGAAACCTGACGCTTGAAAAGGTAACCCGCCCAAATATTGGACTTCTCTGACTCTGTGGTCAAAGTGCTATCCCTTCTACCATATACTGCCTTAATCCTCAATAAACATTTCAAAGTCTTATATTTAAATTCCTCTCACTGGCAACTGCTTAGTATCAGAAGTGAGGCGGAGAGTTCATCTTTAATTGTCCCAAGAATCAAATAAAATTGAAAACGGGGATAAATTTAGCCCACATGTTGGGGTATAAGGAGCTCTGGATTTGAACCCTAGTCACTACACTCTCAGTCTTGCATTTCACAATCTGTAAAATGGAGATGATTGTACCTGTTTCAGAATTATTTGGGGGAGAAAAGTTTGAAAAAATAATATACATAAAATGTCCAACACAGTACCTAGAACACAGCAGTTACTCCGTAAATTGTAACACGTATTTGTCTAACAGAGTATTCACTATATCAAGGCATTGTTATATAAAGCTTTTCGATCCAAGTTAAAAAAAAATAAAACACACACACACACAAATAGTACAGAAGAATGTATAGCAGCAATAAATGTTACCTAATACTTTGTTTAACTTAAAAATTTTTATTCTACTTACTGCCACATAAAAATATAGAGACCTAAACTGTTCAAAAAATGCCTAGTATATAATATCATGCAGATCCGTGTAAATAAATGTTTCAATGTTATTTCCTTCCTGTTATAAAACATTATCTTGATTAAACCCAACATTAAAGCTGTGTTGAGCTGTGTGCTTAAACCTAAAACTGCACTCCAAACTGGTTTATGAATGTTTGCCAATAAGTTCATTTAATCACTCAATCATTCTATTACTAGTTAATTAAACAAATATTTATAAATTGCCTTCAGTAGGCTTTGCTTGATGATAGGGCTGCAGTAACAAATAAAACACAGCTTTACAGGGTAGTTGAAAGGCAGCCACATAAACAAACAATTACAATAGTGTGTGATATTACTAAAATAGGTATATGCACAGGGTACTAGAGGACCATGTGGGAGACACAACTAACTCAGCCTTACCAAGAGAACAGTAACAAAGTTTTCCTGCAGGAAGTCACCTCTAAGATGAATCCGAAAGAATTATCTAAATTTAGTTAGGAAAAGAGATTAAAAAGGGATCCAAGAAGAGAACACACCACTTGACAGGCTGGAAGGCAAGAAAGGCACAGGACAGTCAAGGAACCAAAAGCCATTCAATATGGCAGCAGCACAGAGTGTGAGAGCAAGAATATATGACTTCAAGCTGAAAAGAGGCATTCGACAAGGATCATGAAGAACCCAGGATGCCATCTTTAGAAATTTGGAATTAGTCTTAAGAGTTTTTCAGATAGAAATATAGTCAGAATTGTGTTTTACAAATCACACTCTTGTTGCCATGTAGAGTATGGGTTGGAAGACTAAATTTCTACCCTAGAAAGACCAATTAAGAATGTTTTAGACATTGTCTTTGGTCGAATGTCTTAGGTCATTTGACCTTAAACGAATGTCTTTCATCAAATACGAACCAAAGTAGAATTGGTGGCAATTCTAAAATGGTGACAATAAGGGTAGTGTGAAAAGGAAAACTGAGAGATATTATGGAGTAAGACTATAAAGGGGTTGGACATTTATTGGATGTAGGAGGTGAGGAAGAAGGAATAGTTAAAGATAACGTCAAAGGTTCTTTCTTGCACAGGTGGGTGGGTAATCTCACATAGGGAACACAGGAAAAGGAGCAGGGTTGAACAGAAATACATGAGCTTAATTTGAAAACTTCAAGATTAAAGTGTCCTTGGGAAATCCGAGGGAATTAGTGGACATTTGGATAGTAGATTTAGAGCTAAGGAAAAGATCTTGTCTGGATATTTGGAGCTCATCAGCAAGGAAAGGAAGTCTTAGAGAAGATGACTTTAGGGTCAGGAATCCAACAATGGTGAAAGTTAAGAGTTACAGGACTGTAAAAATAAGAGCCTGAGGTGACATCTGAGAAGAAACAGCCAGAGAGGTGAGGATATGAAGTCATGAACACAAGGAAAGACCTCCTGAGACAGGACTGGCCCAAGGTGGAGATAATGCAGGGTGGCCAGGGAAGGTATGGCTAAGAACTGACAACTCAAATTCCTTTTCCAAAAATTGGTTCTACATTGCTTAGAATTGCTTACAAATATCTTAATCCACTCTTTATTCCATCCTTTGAATACGTTTTACAAAGCAGACAGATAGAACTAAACAACTTATGTAACAAAAAGATTGTTTGAAGTGCATTTTAATATTAATTGGTACTCAATTATTAGTGACAAAGCTAACTTCATTCCACATGAGAAATCATTAAATTGTATTGTGATATATAATTAAGTAAATAAAATTCAGTAAGTCCTAATGCTCACAGTGCTTTTATTTAATGTTTAAAGATATACGACAATTCCAAAACAGGAGAATAGCTCAGTGCCATATGTCAGAGCTACTCTGATCTGAGAAATTTCATACTCCATGAAATATGATTGACATTTCAATCCACAGTAACCTATGTGCAAAGTATTCACTTGCTACTAACTTTTATGCATATCCATTAAAAGACTGTCATTTTATGATCCATTAAAAAAGTTGAAAAAATTAAATAAAATTGTGAAAGAACATTTGCTGGAAACATTAAATAATTTACTTCCAATGTGCACATACTGAAAATTAAACTGGCAACTACTCAAAAAGTTATTAAAATTACGGTGACTTAAGGTATTTTGAAATCAAGTGCTACTATTTAATACTCTGCAGAGGTTTTTAAAAGTTAGTTCTATGCATAATAAAGATTACGAGTTGAAAAATGAGGTTTCATTTTTGTGAATAGTTTAAAGATTCCACTTCTATTTATGAGTATATATATAAATTAATGTTTTGTCTAAGGATATTTTCTTCAAAGTGGTTATAAAGATCCTTGAATAAAATGATTTATTTTTGCGGTATCTCAATACATGTGTATAATTAAAACAAACATTGCAATCGGGAAGATTGCTATATTTCAGAAGGAATAAAAGCTATCTTCAGAGATGTACTGGATGTCACACCTAAAGTTGTATTGTTAATGTTTTCAGTATTACACTGAAAATAACGTATTTTTAATTGATTTGTGATTTTAATTAAAAGACATGGAAATAATCACTCATTTTTTAGTGCTTTTCATCCAAAAATGTAAAATGTGTTAGTAACAGTAAAAATGTTGATAATATAAAATTTAGAAGCAGATATATAAGAGAATTTAAATATACATTTAAGGCTGTCCTCTACCTCTTGTAGCTATGCCTCTTTCAACACTTTTAGTTAACAAAACACTCTCTAAGTAATTCTAATTGTTAGAAAGATCTTCCTAATATTGAGCTGAAACGTGCCTCCCTTTGACTTCCACTCTCTCTTTCTTCCCTCCTTGAAGCAGTAAAGAAGAATAAGTCAAATCTGTCTTTCAGATGACAGACCCGATGTTTGAAGAGAGCTGATGTGTCACACCTGAATTATATCTTATTCAGAATTTTAAATTGCATCCTATTTCGCATTTCCATACTTGGCACCATCTTGTAGGCCACCACTAGATGTGCTTGAATTAACTGTTGTTCCTCTTAAAATACAATTTTCAAAACTGAATATAATATTTAGAATGGAAATACAATGCAAGTTAGGTGAATTTATCACATTTATAGGTATAATCAGAAAGCAATACACCATGTAAAAGTAAAGATAAATGTTCCACCATTGGGGGCCAGATCGAGAAGTAGAGGAACAGAGAGGTTTCTCAGACTTAACCCATCTCAACGAGATTCTCATGTTTATATTCAAACTAATGATATAACTAATATCCTAGTATCCATGATAAACATAAATAAACCGATTCTCATTCCTCATAGGAAACAGAAGAAAGAATAAAATTGTGGTTATCACCTGCTACTACGATAATGGAATTAGGAATTTTATAGACATACATACACACACGTACATAGGTATACTGAAAAGAAGTGTTCATGTGAGAAGCTGGGCTAAAGGCAGAATTTGTCCAGTCAAGAAAGAGAAATGAAATTAACCAATTTTATTCTAGGAAAATGGATTATATTGAAAAATAACAATGTCGAGGAAAATAAGATGATTCTATTACCAAGTTAGGCTCTAAATCCAAGTCTGATGCACCATTCATCTCAGTGATCCTTCAGAATCAGATGCTTAAAATTTTTCACCTACACTGACGTGACCACCACTTCTTACTCAAAACACTCTGGCAAGTGTCTTCCCACACTGCCTTTTAGGAGAACTAATACTATCAGTTTCAACTAATTTAGATATTTATTTCATATTTGCCAGAAGATTCTGGCCAACATTTTTGAAAGCACATTTAACTATACCATATGCCTCCTTAAATCATCTCTATCAAACAAGCTGTAGGATAAGGCTCTGGTTCATTCTGTTCTGTTTTTCTTTCTTCACAATGTGTTTATGTGTATTTACCCAATTTGTTCTGTTCTCCTTGCCAAATTGCAGGTTTGAGATCTCAACTATTGCAGAGCAGCTGTGCTATTGTTGATGTCTCACTAAATAAGGGTCAGAGAATAATCCCATATTGCAAATACTGGTGACACCTGCACATTACACCACAGGCGATTGCTCTGGAATGGGGAGGATGAGTCTAAAAATCCCTGTCAAATAAAAAAGTTTAACAAATAGAGATTCTCTCAAAGAAAGTACTTCAAAGACCCATTCCAACAATGCTAAACAATCATATACCTGCATAAGATTTGCCCAGGTGGCTTTAACTTTTGTTTACTCTATGACATCAATTTTTGATGTCATACAGGACATACAAACCTACTTGTATGTCCTGAGTACTCTGCCACATTCTTCGTCTCTGTCTCCGAGCAAACATTTTCATGATAACCCTCTTTCAAACCAAAATCCGTGAGTCCTGGATTTCTAAAGAAATAATCCTCAAACAAAATGTAATTCCGGAAATATAACATAAAGATAAGGAGGGAACTGTCAAAAGAGGCTAATGAGATGAGGCACATGGCTGTGGATCCAGTTCTGAGACTGCATATCTGGCTTTGAGGCTGTCTGGCTAAGGTTACTTCACCAGTGGTTGTTAATTATTTAAGTGACAGAACAGGGGGAACCATCACCACATCTGTCACCCTCACACAGGAAAAACCTTCATTCAATGGGCCAGATGTGTTTATTGGAAATATAGACTAACTAGCTACTTAATGGGTTTGAATCCTTAGCCAAAAGCTAATTAGGCAACCATTAAGCATCAGTCACCTTACAAGGCTAAACTGTTTCAGTTGTGCTGATTTCAATCCAGTCTCATAAGAGAAGTCATCACCTACAAAAGTATCTAAAGAAAATTCAAGGCAAAGGAAAGCTCCAAATTACTTGCAACATACTCAGCAGAACAAATAATGATGTCCCCAAATACCTAATACATTAACAAATAAAACCTTCTCAAGTTTTGCTCAGTGCTATCATGTACTTGATTAAAAAAAAAATCAAAAGTAATTATTTTAGGCAGATCTCTTCCCCCAAAATATTTTCAGTTGGCTTGTAGGTGAAATATTAATACCAAAAGCCAAACAAATGATGACTTCTCATGTCTGATATTTATTATGCTCTATATGATTTTTAAAAATCACATCTCCTGAATATTTAGCCAATCTACGAATCACTAAAGAATGTCAGCAGTCTCTGTGGTTGTCGTGCGAGGCAGCCTGCAGGGTCTCCAGTTCCGCTCCCCATATAAGAATGCAGGATATGGCTAGGCCAAAAAGGAACACCCATGGAGCCGTAAGTAGGGGAGTCATACCACTATAGTCTCACTGGTGGCACTATAGTCTCACTAGAGGCTGGAGCCACATGACCTGCAACCTGCTGTCTGCTTTTCTGCCTGCCAGCCGACCGACTCTCACTGGCTAGCTGCAATCCGCCCTTGCTAGCTCAGCCACCATCTTCTTGCTAGCCTCCATTTTCTGCTAGCATAGCCAAGGCAGTTATATTAGTGGCCAATGGCTCACTGGTTACAGCTGACGGCCAACTAGCCACAGCTGATGGCCATCCAATCACAGTTGATGGTCATTTACTACCCGAGTGAGCACCTTTCCACATGAGTCCGAGAGCCTGGAAATTGCACTCCTGGCTCTGTCCCCACAGTGGTAGTCTCTTCAAAAATAGATGGCACCAACAAGCAAATTCTAGAGAAAACAAATTCAGTGTCTGGGCTAGAACAGGCATATTGCATTTGATAATTATTCCAGGGAAGAAAGTAAGCTGTCTTCCTTAACTAGTCACTGCTATTTAAGAAAAACAAGATAGTTTTCTTCTCTCTTAAATAGAATTACCTCCAAAATAGGATTCTGATCGTTTTTCTCCTACCCAATATAGGCCCCTCCCCACCAGCAACCAAATGCACTCTTTTGGCATTGTATATAAATAGTCAATCAAAATATTTGAGAAAAATGTATTCATCCTTTCAGGTAACAAACATTTAGTGAATCTGTTACCGTGTTTCCCCAAAAATAAGACCTAGCTGGACCATCAGGCTCTAGTGCGTCTTTTGGAGCAAAAATTTATATAAGACCCGATCTAATTTTAATATAAGACTGGGTAATATAATATAATATAATATAATATAATATAATATAATATAATATATGTCAGGCACTGTGTCAGGTGCTAGAGATATAGCAAGAAACCAATCAAACAAAATTCATCCTAGCAGGAAGGAGACACAGTAACAAACAAACAAATGCTTTGGAGAAAAAAAATAAACCATGAAAAGGGAAGAGGGAGTTCCAAAAAGGGAAGGGGAAGATTGTATGATTACAGAGGGTGATCAAGAAGAGCTTACTGAGAAGGTGACATTTGAATTAGACTTGAAGAAGGTGAGACAGTGAGCCATGAGGGGAATAGCAATTTAAGCAGGGGAACAGCAAGTGTAAAAATACTGATGTGAGAGTAAGCTGACATGGTTAAGGAACAGTAAAGAGTGCAATGTGACCCTAACAGAAGCGGCAAAGAGAAGATGAAGTCTGAAACACCGTGAGGGGCCAGATTCTGCAGAACCTTGTGCTGTAGTGATTAGATTTTCACTGTGAGTGGAATGGGGAACTCATTAGATAGAATTTTAAGCAAAGGAGTGACACAAACCAATTTGTTTGAACAGGATCACTCCTGCCAAGAACAGCAGCAGACAAACTAGTGGATAGGATAATAAACCAAGCAAGAGATGAAAGGAGCTTGGTCTAGGATGCTATCAGTGGAAGTGGTAGGGCCAGGATTGGATTCTGAACACGTTTTGAAATTAGAACTGATGAGGTTTGTTGATGGCCTGTGTGTAAGAGAAATTAATGAGCCAAAGTTTTTGACCTGAGGAACAAAAAGGAGGGAGTTACCAGTGGCTAAGATAGAGAAAACAGCTCTGGGAGCAGATTGGGGAAACAATGAGAAGAATCAATATAGAATTGTAGATTCGCTAAAATAGGTCCCAACTTTAAGTCAATAGAATTATTATTACTAACACAAGACATGATTACTCAGAAAGCCATGCAGTCCCCCGGTGCACAGGGCAGTTAAGATGGACCGAGGCAAAATGGGCCTGCCTCAACTTTCAAGAAACAGTCTAATATAGCCATAAGCATGTTATCAATAACACTAGATTCTCACAAGACACAGACAATGAATGCTTTTTTATAGGGGAAAAAGAAAGGATTCTGATAGTCTTGCTTTGATAAGTTATATTATGCAGCACCTTTTAATCAATTTAAAATAGAAAGCTCATACTGTTCTATCACTTACATGACCAGAGGTGATGTCCAATAGATATCTTGAATGTTTAAGCATCCACAGAAGTACTCAAGTTAGTTTCAAATTACTAAAATGATTCTCTTAGATTCCGTGGAGAAAATATAATCTTCAGTTTGAACACTAATCCAGACTTTGAAATGGGGCCTTGTATATTTTATTTTCCTTGGCTCTTGGTTCAAGATCAGTATAAAGTGATCCAAAAAACGAATCTATTTATTATCATAAACATATTGCATTGACTACTACTGGACTAGGGAACGTTTGAACTGTTTGCAATCATTTCCTTCATAATAGAGAGATTAGGGGGGAAAAATCAACTGGAAATACTAAAATACTAGTGAAATCACTTGTATATTGGTGATTCAAATAAAAGTCTTCTTCCAAATTGAACATCCTTATTTTAACTAACTATCATTATGGTTTATTGCCATATCAAAGAACATGAGAATATAGACCTTAACAGAACTGATAAACTAATTAAAACACAAATATTTCCAAGTTTTCGGTGTGTCTTATAGCATGTTCCTTTTCCTCTTTAATCTTAATATTTAAAAACTATAGTAATTAGCTAAAATCTCACTTTGGAACTTGTGAGTGTGTGTGTGTGTGTGTGTGTGTGTGCACGCATGTGTAAATTCAATACTCTGAAATTCAAAATAATGACTATGGCTCTGATTATTTAAAAGCTCTAACAGGTGTGAGGTGATATCTTATTGTGGTTCTTATTTGCATTTCTCTGATGATTAGTGATGTTGAGCATCTTTTCATGTGTCTGTGGCCATCTGTATGTCCTCCGTGGAGAAATGTCTATTCAGGTCCTCTGCCCATTTCTTAATTGGATTGTTCGTTTTTTTTTGGTATTGAGTTGTATGAGTTGTTTTATAAATTTTGGATATTAACCCCTTATCAGATGTATCATTGGCATGTATCTTCTCCCATTCAGTAGAATGCCTTTTCATTTTGTTGATAGTTTCTTTTGCTGTGAAAAAAACTTAGTTTGATGTAGTCCCATTTGCTTATTTTATCTTTTGTTTCCCTTGTCTGAGGAGATATATCAGTAAAAACATTACTAAGGATAATGTTAGAGAGTTTACTTCCTACATTTTCTTAAGGAGTTTTATGGTTTCAGATCTTACATTTAAGTCTTTAATCCATTTTGAGTTTATTCTTGTATATAGAGTAAGAAGATGGTCCAGTTTAATTTTTTTGCATGTATCTCCAGTTTTCCCAGCACCATTTATTGAATAGACTGTCATTACCCCAATATATATTCTTGCTTCCTTTGTCATAGATTAAGTGACCTTATAGGCATGGATTTATTTCTGGGCTCTCTATTCTCTATTCTCTATTCTCTATTCTCTATTCTGCTCCATTGATCTATGTGTCTGTTTTTAGGCCAGTACCATTTTGATTACTATGGCCTTGTAGTATAATTTGATATCAGGTATTGTGATACCTCCAGCTTTATTCTTCTTTCTCAGGATTGCCATGGCTATTTGGGGTCTTTTATGGTTCCAATTTTAGAATTATTTGTTCTAGTTCTGTGAAAAATGCCATTTTGCTAGGGATTGCATCAAATCTATGTATTGTTTTGGGCAGTATGGACATTTTAACTATATTAATTCTACGAATCCATGAGCAGTATATGTTTCCATTTATCTGTATACTATTTAATTTCTCTCTTTAATGTCTTACAATTTTCTGAGCACAGGTCTTTGCTTCCTTGGTTAAATGTATTCCTAGGTATTTTTTTTATGTAATTGTATAGTAAATGGGATTGTTTTATTAATTTCTCTTTCTGATAGCTCATTATTGGTGTATAAAAATGCAATTGATTTCTGAATATTAATTGTGTCCTGCTACTTTATTAAATTCATTTATCAGTCCTAATGAAAACCACAATGAGATATCACCTCACTCCTCTCAGCATGGCCATCATCAATCAATCAATAAATCAACAAACAGCAAGTGTTGGCGAGGATATGGAGAAAAGGGAACACTTGTGCACTGTTGGTGGGATTACAAATTGGTGCCGCCACTATGGAAAACAGTATGGAGGTTCCTCAAAAAAGTGAAAATAGAACTACCTTATGACCCAGCAATTCCACTCCTGAGTATCTATCCAAAGAAATCCAAAACACTAATTTAAAAATATATTTGAACCTCTATGTTTACTGCAGTGCTATTCACAATAGCCAACATATGGAAACAACTGAAATGCCCATCAATAGACAACTAGATAAAGAAATTGTAGTACATATATACAATGGAGTATTACTCTGTAATAAAAAAAGAATAAAATCTTATCGTTTGCAACAACATGGAAGGACCTAAAGGTTATTACGCTAAGTGAAATAAGTCAGAATAAGAAAGACAAATACCATATGATCTCACTTATATGTGGAATCTAAAAAACAGAAAAAATGAACAAACAAAACATAAATAGACTTGTAGATACAGAGAACAACTGATGTTGCTAGATGAGAGGGGGGCTAGGGGATGGGTAAGGTGAAGGGATTAGGAAGTACAAATTGGTAGTTACAAAATAGCCATGGGGATGTGAAATACAGTATGGGAAATATACTCAATAATATTGTAAAAATTATGTATGGTGTCAGATGGGTTCTAGAATTATTGGGGGGATCACATCATAAATTATATAAATTCCTAACCACTGACTATACACCTGAAGCTAATATAAAATAATATTGAATGTCAACTATAATTTAAAAGAATATATAGCCATGGGAAGTAAAGTACAGCATAGGGAATATAGTCAATGGTATTGTAATAACTACTATGTACGATGTCAGAGAGGTAGAAGACTTGGTGGCGATATAACTTTGTAAGGGGTGTAAATGTCTAATTACCATGTTGTTTTGTACACCTGAAACTAATAATAAAATAAATAAATAAATAAACAAATAAATAAATAAAAGCTCTAACAATAGTTCTCAACCCCCCCAAAAATATTTATAGAGCCTTTTAATCAATATTCACAATAAAACAGACTTTATCATTTTCAACCTACTAAGAATATAGTTAAAGTACTAACCAGAGTGTTTGCCTAGGGCTTACTATTTCATGTTTAATCTGTACAACAAGATACAATAAAACAATCACTGTATATTTGTCACGGTTTCCTAATAATTTGTAGCTAAAATGTTTTAAAAATATTTTTAATGAAGTACTTACTCTCCAACACAATGTTTTAAAAATATTTTTAATGAAGTACTTACTCTCCAACTTTATGCAGGGTAGGTGCAGGACAAAGCATAGAATTAAGCTGTACACTCACTGGCTTTACACCTGGAAAAAAAAATGCCATTGAATTAATAAAGTGTTTTATGTATCTCAGTTTCATTAATAATACGGAAAGCATGAGGCAATCAGAGTCCAAGTGTAGAACGTTGAATAGATTAGCATGAAAAACCAAAAAGATACTCATCTAAAGAAAGAGGAGAAGGAAAAGAGAATGAAAAATAGAGATTATATGCCTCATTGATATATAGTATCAATAAATCATATATTACAATTTTTTTAACCTTAGACTAAGCCCATATACATTTGTAGATACTATAAAATTTTCATCTACTTCCTCAAGTTTGCAAATATCTCTGATATTTTAAGGATAAATGATGTACATACTTTTATATTTATATATCATTTTATATTTTGTATATAATTTGTATATCATTTTATATTTCAAAATGTAAAAATATTTATATTTTATATTAAAAATTGTATTTTAAAGCAGAATTTTAAAATGATGGGGAAAAGATGAATGTCCAAAGGAGAAGGAATTTATTTCAAGAGTGTTATAAAATAGTTGTGTCTACAACAAAAAGAAACATTTTTTTATAAATCTGAATGTTTAAATTGTCCTTGTAATTTTAATAATATATGAGAAAAATGATCCAGACTATAAATATTCACAAAAGTTACATAATCACATGGGATGGAAATGATGAAAATACAATCTGACTCCAATTATTTGTTTGAGAATTTACTTTATTAAACTTAATCTTATGTAGCTAGGTATAAAATATGTTCATATTATAATCAACTCAAATATGTCATCAAAAGGAGTTAGGTAAAGCTAATGCTCAGATACTGATGCTTACTGAATAAAAAGAACATTATTTTGTCCTCTCCAATTGTGGTACCTACTACGAACAGAATTTGTTACAAATTTTATTGTCTTGCCTTACCAAAATAATGATCTTAATAGAAAAGAGAGGCATTCATTATAACATTTATCACTACTTTATTTCTACAAACACATACCGAACAGTTACTGTGTGTGTAGCCAAAGCTGTGCTAATTGGAGTGTTTAGTACCATCAGATAAACAGCAAAAACTGTAGATGAACCTCTCAAAAAATAACTACCAGACTTCACAGAGTTTCAGCATCTGCCTTATGGTATGAAATTTTAGAAGACTCTATAATCATCAATGAGGAAAATAATGTCTTAATAGAAACCCAAAATGCTCAGAATACTAAGATCATGTAAGAGGAGTTTTTCTCAGAATATAGATAAAAATATACTCATCTGCTTTTTTGAAATCCTAGCTAGGCAAAATAGAACCTAATTCCATAAATACAATAACTATCAACAAACTGTGCTGGGTGGGCAGTGGAGATATAAAATAGCTGTAAGACAAAAAGCCTGTCTCAAAAAGTTGACTGACAAATTACTGGGAAAACAGATAAAGAAAACAAGTGACAATAAAATAAGGCAGTAAGTAGTAGAGTCATCCAAGTTAGTTAGATTTTCAGGCAAGAGTGACAAGTAATAAATCTGTAGACAGAGGCAATTAAATCAGGCGGTTGATACAGTCCATACAAAGTGTAGTCAGGAAAACTGGGTTCAACTCTCAGCTCTGCCCATTATTAACTGTGTCACCACAGGCAAGTTATTTGACTCGTTTACCCACAAGATCATCCTCTTTATAAAGAGGCTACTCAGGATGGGGTCCAGCATTTATAAAGTTATAAACAAATATTGTCATCATTAAATAGCTATTAAATAATTCTTATTACTACTTGTATTATCATTGGACTTTGCTTCTTTTTTCTTTGGTTAAAAAAATATAGGACAGCTGGTTTCAGTTGAGGAAGACAGGAAAATACTTGAGGAAGAGAGGAAAACATTTGCAGGTATTAAAGCAACATTGACATGATGTGGACCTACTCTTTGTGTATGTTTCATTTACTGTGTAAGTACACAGAACACTGCCATTCCGACTGCCCAGGTTGAATCCTCTTCCATTCAAAACAATTTGAAATTCCTCTAGAAGTAAAAGAAAAAACAAACATTTTAATCACTGCTTTACAAAAAAACAAAACAAACAAACGAAAATAAACTACATAACTTGAAAGTATCAAGGTGCATAGAATGAATTTCTTCATACTGTTAGCCAACTAATAACAAAGAAGACGTGGTTCTATTTCCAACTCTACTTGCTTTCTTAGATCCTTAAAGGAAAGACAGTGAAGATACCATTCACTGCCACATAGGGAGGCATTTTATTTTTTAAACAAAATGTTTCCCAGTAGTGACCAAGATATTGGAATTGAAGCATACCAGTCATTCCCAGACATATACCATACCAACTTCCCCAAATTCTATCCTTAGGAAAGTATCATCAGAAAAGAAACCTTTTTGTGTTTCTCTACTTTCAGGAATTGAGGTATGGGAACGCGAAAAAAATTATTTTTGTGCTTTGGTTCTTGGAACAGTCATGTGTTGTATTTTCTTTAATCTATGACACTCCATACAGAGTTCTTCTCAAATAACTTCTGCATATTACTAATCCCAGTTTCATTTTCTGTTGCTTACAAATTTATAACTCGTCAGAGGTGATGAATTTTGGATTATTCATAATCTATAGCCAGTCACTAAAGAAAGTTGATTTAACTTATTGTACTCTATCTATATAGTAGGAGCAGCTACTAAATATTAGAGAGTGAAATACGCTAGAAGTTAACTGATCAAATATTTTGATAGGCAAATAAATATTTGCTGCTTACCTGCAAGATGGTATATTAACTGTTTTAACAGTGATTGACTCTCAATCTTCTCAAACACCCTTTATCTAACACAATTTAACACATATGTAGTAGTTAACTATAGAAGAAAATACTGCCATGCTGTCCATTGAGTGTGTTACCGTATTTCCCCGAAACTAAGACCTAGCCAGACAATCAGCTCTAATGCATCCTTTGGAGCAAAAATTAATATAAGACCAGTCTTATTTTACTATAATATAAGACCTGGTATGATATGATATGATATGATATGATATGATATGATATGATATGATATGATATGATACCAGTATAATATAATATAATATAACATAATATATATAATATAATATAATATATAGTATAATATAATACCTGGTCATATTTTACTATAAGACAGGGTATAATATCATATCATATCATACAGTACCGGGTATAATATAATATAATATGTAATGTAATATAATGAATATAATTAATATAACTAATATAATATAACTAATATAATATAATATAATACCAGGTCTTATATTAATTTTTGCTCCAAAACACGCATTACAGCTGATTGTCTGGCTAAGTCTTATTTTCGGGGAAATGTGGTATAAAAGGAACTTTACTTGTAAGTTAAAATAAAATGCAGGTAAAAGTTTAAATATAACATAGTAGAAAAGAATAAGAACATGAGCTTTAGAATCAGACAGACAATTCCTAATAGAACAATTCCCAATAGAACAATTCCTAATATCAAACACTGAACCGATTGCTGCCTCAGTTTCCCCATCTGTGAACCACGGATTATAAAACTGCTGGGATGTTCAAATGCACTATTTCTCTTAAACATCTCAGTCATCATTAATTATAGAGACTAAAAGAAGCAGAACTAATACCATGTCCTACAGCTGGAAGGCTCTGTGGTAAATAACACAGCGTATTTCCTCCCTCACCAGACCCAATATTTTTCCTTTTCTAAATAAATTCAGGTTAAAATGAATTCCAGGTCGGGCTTGAAGACAAAATAGAATATGCCAAATAGAATCACATTCTCTTAAGGTAAGGATGTCTTTGAAGTGTTAAAACCTGAGTGAGTTCTTAGCACCAGCTGATGAAGCCACCTGCTTCCTTCCTGCCATTCAGCCATAAGTCACTTCCTTATGTGCCCTGAACCAGCTGATTCTGCACTTGGGCCAGTTCATCAAAGTCTACATGGAGCTCACAGTCTACAATGAAAGTCTATAGTAAAATACGACTAGGTATTTTATATTATATTATATTATATTATATTATATTATATTATATTATATTATATTATAATTATATTAATTATATTATATTATATATTATATTGGGTCATGGAGCTCCAAGTCTACATATACATGACTGTATAATCAGATAAACGAAAAAATTTCATATTTTATTTTATTTGTCATGGGAAAGGTCTCAAACATGAACTAAATATACAGAAGATTCTAAAAGCCTGTCACACAATATGTTCATTATTTAAAATAACACTCCAATCTTAAAAATTTGAATTTAAAATAGAAATATTTCAAGGAATTATTTAAAAATTCTTACAGAAAAAGATGCCAAAAAAGTTAATTTTGCTATTCTCTTTCCAACATGAGTTTCAAATCATATAATTTAACGAGGAAAAAGTACATTTTCTTACATGGTATTTTTAAATTCTAACCACTTACCCCCCACACAGACACTTGAGGGCTGCAATTCCAGGATTTCAGTGCATGACTGAGCGAGTATCTAAAAAGGAAATAAAAAAGATCAAGACAGGGACGTAAATTGTAACATGTGAAGTAAATTATAAGATTACTAATAACCTTGAGGTCCTCCCCTTAACTTCAATAGATGGCAGAGAAAATCTATTAACTATCACATATATAGCGACCAAGCTGTTAGAAAATTTCTGTGTTGTCTTTCAGTATATATTCTAAGACTACATTCTGTAGGAATGCTTATTTGGTTAAAGTAAATACAGATAAGCACAGATAAAGTAGGTGTTCCCTCCAAGTCCAATAGCCTTGGATACAAAACGATAACTAAAATTTCCTGAGAGCCATAAAATCAACTTTTCCCATCAGGCAAAAACAAGATAGCATATCAGCCTTCCTGTTTACTTATTCTAATTTAATATTTTCTTGTAAGAGGTTCAATACAATACCAATAAATAAACATTTCTTTACTTGACTGGGGTATTTCCATTCACTTTCTCAGCCTCAATTCCCATGGATGCGAATACTCCTCATTCCCATCAGACATTACACTTGCAGAACACAGGCTCCTTTTCTGAGCCAAATATTATTCTCAAAAACACAGATTCTTTACTCCTGCATTCCCACAGCACAGAAATAGAATGGCTCTTCTTAGCTTGTTCTGAGAAACAGAAACCACCAAACAAGGCACAAGGCTACAAGTGAAAAACAACAATGATGAAATAAGCTGGTTTTTAAGGACATGACAATCCTGCCTTTATTTTTGGAACTGCTCTGCATGACATTATCAAATTCAGACAAATTCCAGATGATCTTTGAAAGACATTCCTTTCTTGACAGAAGCTGAAGACGGATGATGTACAGTGTTTTCTAGCATCTCCTGCTCATAACTAGAAGAGGAAGGAAGGACTGTAGCAGGAAATAATGCTTTTGGTGCTTTCTTTAATATCAGTGAAAATATAAATAGTCAGACTCTGAAAATCAGCTGGGTCAAATCAGGGAATTTTTATTGCTGAATATGCATCATGGAATGGGTTTTCAGATTGTTTCACAGTGAATCTACTTTTCACACTGTGACTGAAGCTTTGGTGATTAGGAAACAAATATAGTAAAAATTGTATCTGAGAAATTCTGGATAAGGTCTATTTAAATTCAGAAATGACCAAAGAGATTGCACAGGCACCCAAAAACCTGTCAGTACCCAAATATTTGCTCTGGGTCTGCTATTTGATCTCTTACAATCAACACTCACTCTTTCAAAGAGTGAGTACCATGGTTCAATTAAGAATTGAAGACTATTGTCAAAGGTTAATGTGCCCTCTTGGAGGGAAAGTATTTCAAATCACTAACATCTTTAAACATTTTGACATAATTCAGATAACAAGACTATAAAGGGAACAGAATAGAAAAGCTTTGCTAAAGGAATACAGAGCTAAAAAGTTTCCAACTAACAAAACGGGGAGGGGAGGGTATTATAACTTCAACTTTGGTTGATCTGAGATAAAAGTGAGAACAGTTGAGCTACTAAAATGGAAGTTCAAAGGAAAACACAAAGCCCCCAAATCTATTTTGTCTGCTAGCGATTCTGAAGAAATTTATTTTAAAATAGATTCTATTAAGGCGAGGGACTGCATCGTTAAGTTTACAAGCTCTTTATTAGTTTTTAGCCACGCCTCTGTTAGCATCATTGGAAAACATTTCAAGCATCAAGGGAAAGTATAAGAGAGGTTTAAAGACTGAATCTATTGGAATTAGAAATCATTTTTTAAAAATTCCTTAGAACAAGGTAAATCAAGAAATTACAAAGAGATTTTCTAAAGGCCATATCAAAGAACATGCATCCCAGAATGACCTGTGTGAACTAAAATTATGTTGGTTTTCTCTCTCATACTAATATTGGCCATAATTTAATCAAGTCTCATAATATTTGAGACCAATGTGTGTATATTGATTTCTATTTTAATTTGATGTACTCTACCAAAACATTTTTAAAATGATAGTTCCAATAGCAAGATCAAATGAGCAATTCTTATGGATCTCTCAAGACTGGAGTAATAAACACCTTCAAGGACTACTGATGATTTTACATCTCTGTAGCCAAAGCCTGTTAATCCCCTCTAAGGTATTTTGATTTTAAAGAAAAAGTTAAGGGTCATTAGGCAATTTATGTTGCACTCAAGTCTGAGATTTTAAAAGTCAATTTACATTACTCAAAGATTAAGAATAACTAAAGGTTGGTTATATCTTGCAGTAACTTGTATAATATACATTTATACATAAGAATACATTTACATTTGTTTAATATTTGTACTTAATTATTTTAATAAAATGAGTTTTCATAGAAATGATAGTATTGAACTGAGAAGTGATTCAGGTAACACATTCATTGAAAGGCAAGCAGTTTAGACCATGAGTCATAAAAGTGGCATCACCATCTGATGAAAAGCAGCTGAATTCCCCACAGACAATTACCTGCCCTTCTCTAAAATGTATTTTAATTTTTTAAATTTCTTTGAACCATACATCATATTATTTGAGTACATGAATCACCTCCTCTATTAAAAGACAAACTCTCTGAGTATAGAAAAACAACGCTTTCAGAACCCACCCATTGTTTTTATACATGCAGCACAACCAACAAATGCATAGGTAACTGTTGCCTTACAGCTGCCAAAATGGTTGTTCCCCAGCGCAGATCCTGTGGCACCAAAGGAAGTGTCTCCACTGAGCAGAGACCCGATGGAATGATGTCAGTCATCCCCCCTCTTATCAGATGGTTTCTAAATAATGACTTCATCTCACGGGATTGTGTGCGTGTGAAGGCACAGTATGTGTTGGAGCACAAGGGGGACAATTAGGGGAAACAGCCAGCAGGCACAGAAATCACAGACCATGGAAAAAACAATTTTACTTCCTCATATGTCCATGAATGAAAGCTATGCGGTTGGCCTGATTTGGGGCTCAGTCCTTGAGACTTGAGTCCCTTGGCCCCCCTTGCACTCTATTCTTGGCTCCTGTCTTTCTTAACTCTGTGCCGCCCTTCTTGCTTCCCATAGCGCTTGTGCAGGACACGACAGGTAACAGATTGAATGCATGAATTAATGAGAATATTAAGAAAGGAAGCAAAACAACAATCATATTAGGATTAAGACAAGGCAGAAGAAAGTCGATTTACAGGAAAAAGCACCTAATCCTTCAATAAATTCTGAATGTTAGAAATCCAGACCCACAATTTGAAACTAAGTTCACCCAAACCATTTCCAAATGAAAAATAACCAGAGAGAGAAAGAGAATGTTGTCGGGAGAGAAGAGAAAGAAGAAAGTGTAAGAAAATTTAGATAATAATATTTTTTCTAATTTGAGTTTTTCGATCTAGAATTTACCATGTTCTTCTATTAAAACAACAATTAGAAGTCGAAGTAATTTAATGTTTGTACGCAAAAAGTTTATATAATTAAATTTTTAAACAATCAGTTCTATAAATACAAAATAGTTCATAATCCATTCTCATCAAATAATTGCACAAGTTCAAATGTTGAAGATATCAAAATGAGTCTATTATATTAAAATTGTCATCACTAAATGACAACTGACAGAGAGGGACAAATATTTTAAACACTTTCGTTAATTTTTACCAAATTAAATACTGTTATTGATTGTTGGAACATTGGATCAGGTGCCCCATCTATGATAACTGATACATTATCTTTCATACTCTGTACTTCCATCATTAGTACAACAGAAGATCTTGTAAGGATGTTTCTTCAAATATGTGTTGCCATCTGTCTTCATTAGATCTCAATAGTTTCCACTAAATAATTTCCACTAAAGGTCAGCTTTAGTTGACTTCAGAGAGAGCTAATAGAACCATAGACTAAATTTAAAGACAAGTCAAATGCTATTAATGAAACTAGGGCACTTTAAGTCATGTACACTCTAGATGCAAAAGAGCATCATTGGAGATTTTGGAATACATATATACGAGGGTGCCAAAAAAATGTATACACATTTCAAGAAAGGAAAACTGTATTAAAATTGTAATATCGTGTTTCCCCGAAAATAAGACCTGACCAGAAAATAAGCCATAGCATGATCTTTCAGAATGACATTAGCTGAACATGAGCCCTAATGCGTCTTTTGGAGCAAACCTTAACATAAGACCCCGTCTTATTTTGGGGGAAACACGGTACTCAATATATACTGATAATAAAAGATGAATACAAGTCACGTTTGACTTCTGCAATTACAAGAGGTGCTCAAAGTGGTTACCATCAGCATCCAGACACTTCTGATTATGGCGAACTACAGGTTGAGCAACATTGACCAAAGTGTCCACTTGTACATATATTTTTTGGCACCCCCGGTATATAAATTGTCAAAGAACTTGATGCTCACCATGAAAAAAGTATACTATTGAAATATCTGTTCACACAAAATTATCAGTTCACACAAAAAGTGATATTAGGGGCAGTGAGATGGCTCGGTTGGTTGGAGCGTGAGCTCTTAACAACAAGGTTGCCAGTTCAATTCCCACATAGGGTGGTGGGCTGCACCCCTGCAACTAAGATTGAAAATGGCAACTGAACTTGGAGCTGAGCTGTGCCCTCCACAACTAGATGGAAGGACAACGACTTGGAGCTGATGGGCCCTGGAGAAACACACTGTTCCCCAATATTCCCCAATAAAAACATTTTAAAAAGTGACATTAGTATTAAGGAATATTTAAAATGCAAATAATATGTACATTATTCCTAATCCTTATTTTTAAATCCTCAAATATTAATATGGATGATAAAAGTCAAACTTTCTAAATTTAGTACAAATATCAGTAGTCACAAATTCAAATGAATTTCCAACGAAGGTAATAATAATTACCATTTGTTGGGCACTTATTATGTTCCAGGGACTGTGCTAAGCACTTTATCTGAATTTCTTCAGTTAATTCTCCCAAGTCTTATAAATACATAGTTTTTATACCCGTTTTATAGATAAGGCAACAGGGGCTTACAGAGATTTTTAAAAGTTGTCCTAGAACAACTAAATTTTAAATAGTAGAGCCAGATCTCTTCAGGTTTGATTGAGTCCAAAGCCCATTCTTATAACCATTGCACTCTCCTAGCCTCCATACTTTTGATGGTCTAACCATTATAAATCCTAATATCTAACTAACTATTGAAATGTATCTGCCTGTTTTGCCTGGACTCCCTTTATGCTATCAAAAACAATCTACAATCTAGCTTATTTCTTCTCTTCGAAAGTATGTCACTAACCTTGGACTTTTATTTGCTGGGGATTTTAGAGGTTTGTTTTAAAATTCCCAATACCACAACTTTGAATAAATTAAAATTTTAGATCATCCTATGAATTAGTAGTATGTGGGATACACAAATGCATAGGGCCCTCTCTCTTTTTATTTATTTTTTCTCTATTGTATTACTTTATTACTGCTTTCTATCTCAAAGCTATTTTATACAAATGAAACATTTATACGTTTTACTTCTCAGCATCACCCAGAACCTAAAAGACAAGAGAGGCCATAATAGAACCACAGGCTACCAGAGGTCCAAACTCTTATTTGGGGACACAGCAAGCACGTGGACAACTAATGTCAAACTGTGTTTAGAAAAACTAATTTGGTATTAGATCTTAGAACACATTTTTTTTTCCATAAAAGTAATGAATTTCATTAAAGTGGCATTTATGTCTCATAGTTCAAAAACTGTAGAATTTCCCTGAGTCCTGGGGACAGAAAAGACATTTAGAACTAGGAGGCAGAAGTTTGGGGTTTTTTATTTTGTTTGGTTTTACTCTGGGTTTTTTTCTGGATGTGAAACTGACCTTAGCAAATTTTTAACAGAGAATAAATTAGTCTTTGTTGCTCCCCACACCCCTGTCTCACAGGGGTACTCCTTTACTAAACACAATCACTACCCAGGTTTACCCTACCTCCTAAAATAGTCCATTTCAATGTAGCCATTTGCATTTCATGAATTCATTCATACTAATATGTGAATGTGAATGTGATCCTTCCAAGAGCCTAGATAGAATTATACCTAGGAAAACTCAAAAGGATGTTTTTAGCCATGGAAATTCAGGCAGCATAACCATTAGTAAAGCAAGCTATGCAAGCAGCATGAGGAAACATGTTTTCTAAAATGGAATGCCAACATTGGAAAATGAGGCCTGCCTACACGTATTCCCGAAGGAGGCCTGTTCTCTATTCTTCTTTTTCTTAGTTTCTTTCCCTCCTACATTTGTGAAACACAGGGTCTTTAAACCTTTTTTAACCTATAGTTGCACCCACAGGGCACAGGTTGGATAGGAGATAAAGGCGTGAACTTCCAAGAGTCTAGACAGAGTAGCGGTTGGTATATACGAGACCATCTGCAAAATTTGTATTTATAATCCAGTGAAAATCTATGATAGAAAAGATGTTAAAGTACATGGAATTCTTTTTTTATAAATTAAAATCTATTAAGGTGACAACGGTTAGTAAAATTACATGATTTCAAGTGATGTATTCTGTGATACATCATCTATATCTCACATTGTGTGTTCACCACCCAGAGTCAGTTCTCCTTCCATCATCACATAGTTGACCCCGTTTACCATCTTCTACCACTACCTTCCCCCGTTCCCTCTGGTAACTGGAATTCAAATTCTGGTACTTTGTGTAAAAATTCTACATTCCAACATGTTGTCCCAAACTGTGAATAAAATACGTAAAGATGTTTTTAAATATAGTCTCTATAATGACAGTCACTATCCTCTCGTCAAAACTTTGTGTCCTATTTAAAATGTATTGATCTTGAATGTCGCCTTCACAATGTGTGATTAAAGAGTCAACGAAATTTTAACAGTTATATACAATGTCAGAGGGGTAATAGACTGGGGGAGAGGGGTTATCACTTTGTGAGGGGTGTAAATGTCTAACTAGTACATTATTTTGTATACCTGAAACTAATTATAAAAAAAGCCTACCATATATGAATGTAAGAAAGTTAAAATCCAGATAGTTCCCATCTTCCAAGTTGTTTGGTGGAACAATGTCATTTCAGGTGGAACAATGTCATTCACCTTAACAAATTTTAATTACTTATTTTCTGTTGCTTCTAATTGGTTGTATACAATTTTGATACATTATTTGTACACTTCAGATAATCAGAATAGTAAACACTGTAAACACCAATTTCATGGAATTTCTCTATTTGGTAATGTTGGTGTAGAATAAGGTAAGGTTGTTAATGCCTCCCTCTGAGTTAGTTTCTGGTTAGCAGTTAAGACCAGATGCAGCCTTGGGAGTCAGCTCTAACCATACTGCCTTCTGACCCGCCCTGAGATTACAGATGTTTGGCAGGAGATAAAAGTAGATCCCACTGTGTTGTCCCTTCTCTGATGCCCAACTTGAATGAAGTATCAGAATGATGTTTCACTCTAGACACCAGGCGTGTTTCAAATTAATTTGGATTGAGTCTACATCTGGTGTCATGTGGTCACATTGCAGGATTTCACTGTGGGCCAAATTTGCATACTAGGTAACAAGTGGCAGACATGCATTCTGGAGCCAGAGTTGGCAAGGTTTTGGGAGTGGGGTGGGGTTGTTCAGGAGGAGGGGACCATAGCTCAGTCAGAGATACAAGTCTTCCAAGAACCCCACTGGTTACAAAGCGATTTCTTATCTTGTTTGTCTGTAGGATTATAATTGGATCTTTATACCGACTGAGCCAGATGCAGGAAAAATTTTTTAAAGCAAAAGAAACAATAAAATGAAAACCCATAAATTTAAGCTTTATATCTTATTTGAAGAAAGGGGCTAATTTAGATAGGACATGTAATAAGAGAAAAAGGATATTAACTCCTTTTGAATGATTTCCTTTCTGATCTCATTTTTTAAGGTCAATTCTAATAATAAGGATTTTCCCCTCAAAATAGATTATTTCCTTATATTTAAATTCAATGATACCCTAACATCTCCAACGTTTTCAACATTGTATTAAAAATTCAAAATATTCATCATAGCAATAATTTTCTAACACCGACTTTGGGTGTTTAATATAACCTACAACAGAACATTACAGATAATTTACAAGCACCCTAGGTGTGTTCTTAACAGATATAAACTGCTAATTTCCATGACATATAGCATGTCAGAAAATATCAGTAAGGATAATAAGGTCTAAAACGCAAGCATTTTTTTTTCTGACTCATTGAGCAGCTTTAAGCACTACAGGAGCTCCTCTCAAATATGAAGGATTCCAAGTTTAAATCTCTTAAGGAAAAATCACTGCACAACATTAATTCTAAAGTTCTCAACAAAATGAAGCTTTAGTAATTAGCCACACGTGCATAAAATAAGCAGCTAAAACAGCTGGAAAGATGTTTCTCACAATCTTTTCTTGTTTGCCTTTCACCTTTCAATATACAGAGACATAATTTTTATTTTCTCTCTAGCTACCAAACAGCCTACCAAGCATATTTTCCTCTAAGAGGTAATACTTCAATAAAAAACAATTGTCATTTGTAATCAATCACATGTTTTAGTTGAGTTTGTTTTTTAAAAATGCTTGGAACTTCAAAACACCAGTTGCTCAATTCAGCATGTTCTGCCCTGACCCATTTCTAAATAAGGATTCTCTTTTCTTTTGCAAGTATAAGCGAGTAATATAAGCACAAGTGACAAATTTCTAAACAAACTTTTACTCTGAAACATCTAGGGAAGAACGTAAATTATAATCATTGCCTTTTACTCTTCCCAGCTCCAAACGTAACAGATGTGTAGTTCTGATTATACTGTTGGTGAAAATGTGCCCATATCATAAATTGTGAAACAAAAAACCCAAATGACATTTAAGTTCCTCTACATCTCACAACTGTAATTTTTATAACAAACCACATTAGGTCTTCCTTTCTCACTAAAACAAAGAAAAGTGCCAAAACTAAATTGTAATTTGAAACAAAAATTTATCTGCCTCTCCATTTTTTATTTTTTATTTTCTTTTGGTTAGCAAAAACTCAGAACAATCATTTAGTGCTTTCTTAAAGGATGAATAGACTTTCCACAAAAAGTGCATGGAAATTATGGAACAGAGTAATCATAAATGCACTGTGTTTCACAATCTACATAAATTGAGTTCCAACATGTTTTTCACTCTTATGCATATATTATTTCATATTACATAGTCCTATTTGCCCACTCTTGTGTTTTATTAACTGAAACGTGAAACATATATGGCAAGCATTCTAAGTCTATATCTGGTCCATTTTATTTTCCAAACTCCAGTGTCAAATAAAATATTTTCCTACGCAACAAGAATAGAGGGGGAGAAAAAAAAAAGCTTTATCAGTTCTTCTTTAATTTTACCAGCAAACGTACATGCCTAAAATTTGAGCTCAGAAACTCAGGGTTACCACATCCATTTTTGTCACCCAATACCCAGAAAAGTATCTTGAACATACCAGGTATTCAATAAATGCTTCTGAATAAATTAGGAATTACAATATTGGGTGAAAAAAATAAGACCTAACTGAGAAATCATGCATTTATCCATTGAAATTTACATTGATGGCACATTTAGTCATAAATCTTAACCATTTTATCTTCCTTTTCAATGTCCTTCTACTCAATTGAATTTACTTGCCAGAACAGGTGAGGCTCTATAAGTCATCTCCTTTTGTAGCCCAACAGATTAATGTTAAGAAATAAACATTTGGCACTAATTTTGGCTATGTAACCCAATGTCACCAGTTTTGTTTTCTCACAAAATATCAAAAAGCTATAATTATTTATTCAAAATGGATTTGATTTCCTTAAATTACAATCCCAACCAAATAAAGAAAAATAATAATGTTAGTATTAAGTAAAATTATAGTACAAATGCAAATACAGCACTAGACAATGGACATCAAGATAACATTATAAAATTTCAGCAAAAGAAAAGAGTAAGGCAAATTTTCCATTTTTATTTTTTAGTTCATTGGAATTTAGAAGGGAGTGCCTTATTAGAATATATGTCAAAAATATTTTAAATGTATTACAGAATCTATTACAGTGTTACGTAAAGGGCCTACACGAATGAGTGATCATTCCCTTCCTATTTATGCTCCTGTACCTCTCCATTAAGTACTTAGGAACTCTGGCATTAGCTGCCATCACCTGGGATGCAGTGTTCTTAATTCTTTTGGATCAGGGTTATTTATAAAACTCAGTTTCACAACTGATTCATCTCTTCTGCTTAATACTTTCTGAGGTACTCTATCAAAATAAAATTGTGGAAATAATTGCAAAGAGAAAACATCCCATGGTCTTGTTTTTAGAAAAAAATAAAACAAGGGAGAGAGGTTTCCACAGAGCATTTTGATTTTTATTCTTTCCATATTGTTTACCAATCCTGGCTTTTTAAAATTTGTAGTGTTTTCTAATACAGCACTGCATAATGAAACATGGAACCAGAAACCACATGGTACTCATATGTCAGTCTTACCTATACTAGTTTGAATAAAATTCCATTTGCAAATAAAAGTCCTGCACTCATCTTTCCAAAAAACCAAAAATCCTTGTTGTGTTTGTGGGCCATGGGAGGGGAGAAAGAACAAGAGGAGGAACAATGACTGAAATTGTGAAGTTTTCTGACCTGAACATTTCACTGGACCTCCACTTCCCTAAGGGACAACCCCCCACCAGGATTTCTTCCTAGGCCCAATTCAACTTCTCTCTCTCTGCCCTTCTACCAGTCCTCTACTACTCCATGCCTCTCTGTACAAAACAGCTTCCACTCTCAATGCTTCTAGTTATTCTGTGAGTCACAGGGAGAAGGCCCAAGTTACATTTGACTCCCTCTCTATCCTTTTCATCATAAATCCAGGGAGCTCTCAGGTTCTATTAACTTTTCAGAGCTTCCCAAATTTACCTTTTATTTCCAGTTTCCCTGTCATCACAATAATAACAACAACTAATAGCTGCCAGCTAGTATTTGCCAGAGACTTCAGAGCTTGGCTCAGCAAAACATTTTTATACTAGAGGGTGAGCCCCACCCTGTCCCTGACAAGGTTCTGACCAGGGCAGAGAGTTTATTAGTCATTTCCCTCAAGGTCCTTGACCTACTTTTATTACAAAAGACCTACTTTTATTACAAAAGAATCCCAGTGCCTGAAATAACCCCTGAGGAAATATGATCCATTGGGGATGCTGTTTCCCCCTTAACAACTAGGTTGCTACTCTAAATCACGAATTAGGACCATAGGTTCCCTCAGGAGAATTGTGGCTCTTTTCTGAATGCAGGGTCCTGAAATTCTACTAGCTTTTGTCTTGGAAATACTGAATCCCCTTTCCCAGTTGACTGGGATGTAGTCCCATGGCCTGAGGATTTGGCACTAGGGCACAGACAAATACTTAACTTTGGGTAACGACACCATCTAGAAATCTTTGTTATGGCCCACTTGCTAGATTTGATCCTCTCACATATCAATCTATGCCCTTTTAGACCTAAGTCATTGGTCATTTAGAATGCTAGCCATCTCTCTCAGTGAACTGCCCTACAGAAGGATTAATAACCTCATCCTACATAATCCTAACTTCCTACCCAATGTTTCAAAGCCCAGCTCTTCTGAGTTAGATCATGCTTAATCATTATCTCATTTAATTCACAAAACTATCCAATGAAATGAAAGTCATTATTCCCATTTGACTAATGAAAAGTTTCAGACTCAGAGAGATTACATCTTAGGATGTACACAAGGTCACACGGCTAGGCAGTGGCATTGTTGGAACTCACACTCAGGTCTTCCTGTTCCCAGTCTCATATTGTCTCCGCTACTTAGGTTTCCTTATGTCTCTCAAAGGCTATTGCAAGAGATTTATAGCATACCCTTCCATATTCCAAATTATCCTATATATTACCATTAGAGTATTCTTCCTAAACATTCAGAACATCTCATGTTCTGAATTAATAATATTCCATGCCCCCTGATTCTTTATGAAATAAGTGCCAATACCCCATCCAAACATTTGAGGGTCTCCATGATCTGGATCCAGCCTGCCTGTCAACGTTTATACCACATATCCCTCCATGATCCAAGCCAAGCCACACTCCCTCCTGTGCCTCAGCGATGCAGCCAAGACTGTTCCTAAAGTTCTGTGTTCCTTGTTTCTAATTAAATATACTCCAATTGTGGTCGTGCGGTTCAAATCCCACCACAAAAAACCTGTCATAACTTCAGATAATCAAACGTATCCCATCCTTCTGTCAACTTTTCTTGAACCAAATTGGCAATTTAACATGAATTGAATTATAGGATTGCTTTGTATCACATGGGGCTGACTCATGGAAATTTCCCTCTTTCAAATCCCCACACTTTATAATTCTTGCAGGACACCATCATATTCCAAATCTCAAAGTATCATTATTTTCAAGCCCCTTTAGAGCAGAGAATTTGTCTTATTTAAGTGTATGTCCCCTCTTCCAAGGCTAAGTCAAGCCCGAAGCATAGTAAGAGCTCAATAAATGAGTAAATAGAAGAATAAATTAGATAATGGTAAAAGAAGGATGAAAAAGAAGGAAAGTTTTTCACCAGTACCTATTTGAGATAACAATAAATTTTAAACTTTCATATATACTAATTAAGATTGGAGATTAAACCAATATTCCAAAAAAAAAAAAATGTTACGTAGAATAGAAATCTGTCTATTAGACAGATATGGATAGAAATCTAAAAATTTTGAAATGATATAATGTCTCCAAATTGAAATAGAGTATTAAAATGATTTTCTAAATCAAATAAATTTTACAAAAGGTATTAAGTTGTTAAAATGCAAAATATTCATAACAAATGACCTTTTCAGTCCCTTGCTTTTGAAGTCATGAAAGACAGAACTACTACAGTGTTTCTTTTTTTTTTTAGCTGCAACAAAGACAGGCTCCAAAATGTAAACACCTATCCTTGCTGATTACGAAGTTGATTCCAGACAAACAATTGAAACTGAGGGTCCTTATGACTTTGATTAAATTTAGCTTTAAATCCTAGCTCTAGAATTCATGTCTCTCTATATATACCCCTCTAAGACCTAGCCTTTCTCCGGTTCATCAGCCACCACCGAGGCAGCGGAAGACGGTAGCCCAGACCTGACTAATGGTCACACAGTCTGTCTGAACCTCTGTAGGGCTAAAGATAACATCTAAAGATACTGTCTAAATTAGCCCCAGTTCCTGAGCCATAAAGTGGACGGACCCCATGGCTACTTTCCCATGAAACCAGATAGACCTCAGAACTGTCCTCAAGGCCCGAAGAAATTATTCATTACCCTTACCTCACCTCCAACCAGTCAGCTCCCAACACAACTCCAAGCCCCCTAACCCACGGTGTCTTGTGATTTTGCCCTATAGAATCTGCATCCTGCACACCACCAGGTAATTCAGACTTCTGAGCATTAGCTTCCCATTCTACTGGGTGGTGTCATTCATAATAAAATAGCCAATATTTCTCCACTACAATCATTGGTGTTTAGTGTTTGGCTCTGCTAGAGCTGGGTGGATGAACTCTTTCTGTTCAATAATACTATGTCTTTACAAAATGTGGTATCTTATACAGTAAGGGGACCAGATCATTTAGAGTACTGGATTTTGGTGGACAGGGGAGGGAGGGCAAAGAAATCAAGAAAACCACGTTATCATTTTTTCTTAATTATAGAGTAACTTGAAATAAATTAATGTACTTTTAATTAATAAGGGCTGATATACTTAATTAACTTCTAGCAGGAAAAATAATTATCTATCAATTTAGCAAATATTGTTACTTCATGGTACCAAATATCTGAAAGATTTAATTTTTCTAATTTCTTTCATTTGCTTAGCTTTGTGTAAATACTTTCCAAGTACAATTTTATCCGTTAGTTTGGTAAATCGTAAAAAATAGAAGGATATTATCTTCCTCTGCCCTTACCCTGAAATAGATACACTATATTTGTTTTAAATACCAAACATAATTTTTAAACACAAGATGGTACTTTGTAAATATAAAATGCAATTCAAATTTGAGGCAGAATTATAGCTTTTCTATATTGAGTGCAGCAACTTCTGCCTTGAGGAAAGATAAAGTGCATGAAGTGCTTTAAATTTCTACAAAGTGAGCAAAAACCCAGACCATCATCATGTTGATAAAAATCTCAGCCACTAGTGAGATCAACTTTGGTTGTAAAGGCTCCGTCTGTCTACCTGGTAACTTGGCCATGTTACTGCCAGGATTTTCCCAGAGGCTGGCTTCCCTGGTGATAACTTACTCCTCCTTTTGTGACAAAAGAGCTGAAGTTTAACTATATTGATAGGAGAGCTACACTCATCAGCCCCCGCCAGATGAAACTCAAGAGGCTTGCTTAGCAATTTATAGCTAAAATAACAAATCTATCTAATATCATGCTAAATCTTCCAACATAACTTTCTCAAGCTAAAGTCCATCAGAAACTTCAGGCAAGAAAGACTGTAGTGATAAATTCCATTCTAAAGTTTCCCTAATACAATTTTTAAAAAAATGAAATTTAACAAATAAATATAAGAAACCAACAACAACAGCTTTATCTCCTCTGGAAGTCAACTACTAATTTCTTGAAGGAGAAATCTGTAATCATAACCCATAAAAAGTGTTTTTGAAAGGCCATTAGTTATCTGGAGAATATTGAATTAAACCTTTTATATATAGAAAATAAAATTCCAAAGGTAATAACCCAGAAGACTTTTCTCCTTCCCAATATAATTATAAAAATAATTATAGATTCCCAAGCACAATGAAGTTCTATTTAAAATATAATCCACTGATTTATTTATTTATAGGGTCAAATTAGCCTCCCTTTTGCACTGTCCATCCATTTTCCTATATTTGAAAACTAATCACATTTGTAGAGTATTTATCTTGAATCTAGCTATAAAAATATTTACTATTTTTATATTGCATTTTTTCCTAAAAACTAAACACAGTAATATATGTAAACTCATTAAATATTTAAATCTCTGTTTTATTCTGCATTTACATTTGGCCTGTCCACTAGAAGTACTGATAATGTGACAGGACCAAATTGTGTTTTCTCCGAAAAGCTCTATTAATTAGAAAAGAAAAATAGCCTACATGATACCAAAACCAAATTCAATAAATCTCACATCGTGTTTCCAAAAACCGTGATCTTTAAAGAGAAATTTTAAATGCCAAAACCAAATGTCAGAGGAAACCGAGATTTTTTTTCCCCCTTCAATAAATACCTAAAGATTAAAGGAAAAGCTTGGGCTTAGAGAATATATATTATTCACTTCCATTTTAGGATGTTTACCAAAATATCATAAATACTTAATAGCAACTGTTCCTAGTGCTTCTAGCAAAAGGCAATAAAATGAAACATAAACCTCAGCTGTGAAAGCCCGGGAGTTTTGCTTTGCATTTCATCACTCCACTTCCCCATACCCTCTTCAGGATAGCCCAGATTCTAATGATCAACAGAGACAGCTCAACTGAATTCGAAACAGAAATATTATGAGCTCCAGTGAAACTATTAATCATTAAAATGGAAAGAACAACAACAGCAGTCAAATACTCAGCCACTGGTACAAGTTGCCTGACTGATAGCTAGGAAATACCATACTGGGAAGAGGGAGTAATCACACATTCCAATCCAAATTTTTATTATACATTTCTCCTATAAAGCCTATAAAACTCTCAAGATATCAAGACGGTGAGGAATTCTATGCTGAAAGAGTAGAAGTGTCTAACACTGTTTATGAAAATCTTAAACTTGAAATCACAAACCCAGCCTCACAGAGCCCAATTTGCAAGAATTAATACCAAGTCTCACTTACAAACAAAATCCAGATCTTGTGAATTACACTGTGTTCATAATACCAAACAAACTCCTTCTTAATCTCTTTCTTCAAGATAATGACCACCTGCACTGGATATCAAGATTACTTCTTACAGTTTAAAATATATCTAAAATTATGAGGCTTCCCTACTCCCAGAGAAATACTCACAGAATTAATTATTCCTTTAAGAGCTTGAAATCCACCTTTGACAGGGAAAACTTGTTCCTTGGAATCAGCAATTCTTTCGAGCTTTAGGAAAAGGAAGAAAATTTAATTAAGGGTTGGTTGAGACATACAACACTTTATAAACTTCATTATGTTTCAGTTATATTTTTCTGAAAAAAATTACACTACAGTATTAATTCACTAGTGTAGCTTGTCAGGAATTGAAGGTGGTGGTACTGATGTTACTCTAAATGTATCACAAGGAAATGAACTGAGATTAGCCACTGCCCATTTACACTGGCCTCAAGTTTCAATTTCAACACAGTGCTTTTTGCACTCTATTAGCTGTAAATGGCGTGACATACAGGAGTCTTAGTTCAACCCAAAATTTAAATGTCAAACCGCTTTGTGAGTGGGGAAAAAAATTAACAGATAAACCCTTAAAACTTCATGAAAAAAATTGTTTTTTGTAAGGAAAATTATTAAAAATATCTCATAAGAGAAATTCCCAAATCTCTACACCCCTAAGGGTCCGTTTTACATCACACTCAAACTTCTCAATAAGACGGTAATAATCATCTTATCAGTTCCATTAAAGAACATGAGAACCCATGTTATTTCAGGGCAAATGTTTGTCCTACATGAGTTCCTCCAAATCAAATAAATGTTCAAGAGATTTAGAGTTTTGTTTTCGGTAATAAAACCTAACAAAACCTGTCCATCCATTTTTCTATTGGTAATCAAGAAATACAAGATATGTGGCCATTTTTATGGAAAATCTTTAACAATTGATTAGTGTCATGATAAGTCATCAGATGAGAAAAGAATTTGATAAACTACCCTCAAGACAATTACGTGACTCAGATTCAAGTTTGCAGATCTTCTGTACTCACCTGAGCTTGTTCAAAGTCAAGGACACCAACACAATAAACTCTAGCTCCAAATGACCTGGATTGCTTTGCCTAGAGACAGACAGAGAGAGAGAGAGAGAGAGAGAGAGAGAGAGAGAGAGAGAGAGAGAGAGAGAGAGAGAGAGAGAGAGGTGAATTATTCAAATACCAGGCTATACATGCAGAGACACACAGCAAAGTACACTGTGGTGTAAATAACAGTTTCAGTTCAATACTCACCTCTTTCTCTGCATATGATGGCACCAAACCGTCCAACTTACCATCTGTCAGAGCAATTATGATACTGGAGGTTTTCAAACCTCCTGCTTTCTGAATTTGTTCATTTGCCTGAAAATGAAGAATAATTATTTAACTCACAATTTAATCTTAACTTTTAAACCAGCATGTTCCATTAAGCTAAATTTGTAAGTCTGACAAAATCAAAATATTATGGACTGACTTTTAAAACACACGATTTATGTTAATTATGTATTCGAAATATGCATATATTTACATTATAGAGTAGTTACTATTGAGTGTGAATGACATAGATTTTTAACTTTGGTTGATTAGTCTGAATACAACCACAGAGAAAAGGAACATTCCTTAAAAGGCAAAAATGCCATTTAAACTTTTCTTATTGCCACCATAAATAATATTTTCTATCAGTCTCATCTTTAGAACAACTAAAAGCATTAAAAAAAATTTCTAAGATCAACATGTTATTCAGTCTTTGAGTTTTACTAGAGAGTTATAATTTATTTCATTACAGAAAACATTCACTCCCATATTCATAAATGTAAAAGAACTTACTAGCTTTAGTCCTTCATGGATGTATGTCTCTCCTGTTGGAATAACATGTTTTAAATCCTCCAAGCCTTTGGTGATTTTGCCTCTGAAAATAATGTATTATAATATTAAACTAAAGAAAAATGAGCAAAGATCACAATAATCATTTCTCAGAAAATGTGGAAGCATTACAACTAAAGTTTGTTCAGGAAGAAAAGAAAAGAACATGCGTTTTTGAGAGCAGATAGCTCTTCATAGTTTTTGTCATTTTAATGAGTATTTAATGACGTCTGTATTTTAACTACAAAAATAAAAATGCTAACAATGTAAAATGTCTTGAAAATCTAAGCATATTCTAGGCATTTTGAACTGAGAACAGATGTCTTCAATCATATTTGTTTCATTAAATGCTAAGGAGTAAAAAAAACAAGGATTGAGTAGGTCAGCTTAATTGAGAAAGTATTTCTGAAGAACTCACCCCCACCTTCTTACGAACTGGAAATTTTCTTTGTTATCTACACGTTCTTAAATCATGATACTTAACCCTTATGGAAATTAACATTTTCTACTTTGTCTCCCAGAGTCACAAGTCTCATGATGTAGGCATTTTTGTAGCACCTTTTCACCCAACCACACACCAGCTCATTCTCTTGAATATTGTAGATACTTAACACATACTTGAAGAACAAATAAAAGAATAAGTAGATGGATGGATGACAATGGATTATTGAGAGAGGATGAATTAAAAAGAGGAAAAAACATAGCATAATCTTTTTCATCATGACTAATTAGTTGTCCCAATGAAGTATGTCTAAAGGAAATATGACTATAAAAGTAAGAGCTATTTTGTGTATATGAGTAAGAGAAGACCTATTTTTCAGATGTTTTTAGTATAGATTGAAAGACCCCTTTAAAAAGAGACAAAAAAAATAAAAACTTAAAACAAGAATATCAAGAGGTTAAATACAATAATGTTGCAAAAACAATCCAAAATAAACTTAAAACTTCTTAAATTTTTAAATTTAAAAGATCAAGAATCTTAATATATTGTTTTTTAGAATTTTAGTTTTTAAATAGAAGCAAAGAAAATACCTTTCTAAATAAAAATCTTGACATATAAAACTAAAGTATAATGCTTTAAATAAAACATGAAGAGCACTCACACTACTGAGGATGATAAAGGATAGATGAAAGAACTGAAATTCAAGTTTACACAGATTATAAAAAGTGTATTATCTGAACATCAAGGAACTTACTGGGGTCATACACAAAATTTTATACATATACTTCATATACTATTAAAACACATGTCAAAAATAATTAAAGATTAATAATTATTATTTTGGCATGCTGCAATGTTGTGTTTCAAACGCTTGCATTCACCAGAGCCTCAATCATATTTTAAAAGTAACTTATTAATTATATTTTAATATTGTAATGAAAATTATTATCAGATGAGTTTTCCATCTCAAGAAGTTTCCAGAAAACACAAGACAACTTTCACAGTATGACCTTAATCTTCCTCCTTCCTGATCCAGTCATCTCTACTAACCCATGATGACTGTCTCTTTCAATATTTGGTTTAAAAATCTACCTATTCTATCCGATGAACACTTGTCTCATTAGGGAGACCACCTCAGGGATGATGTAGATGCCTGATCACTGCACTGTACACCTGAAGCTGAAGCTGAACAATAATGAACGTCAACTACAATTTTATATACATATAAAATTGTATACATATACATATATATGTATATGTATACAATTTTGTATACATGTATATGTATACAATATATGTATACAATTTTGTATACATATATATTTACAAGAAGTGGAGTACAGCATTAGGAATAGAGACAGTGGAAATGTAATGGCTGTGTGTGATGTCAGAAGGGTAGTGGATGGAGAGAAGGGGGTTATCACTGTGTGAGGGATATAAATGATAAATGTCTAACTATTACATTGTTTTGTACACCTAAAACTAATAAAAAAAAAATCTTACCTATTCTGAACCTATTTCTAACTTCTTACAGTCTCTTTTCCACGGTGTCCCAAACATATGCATGTTCAATTTTCACTACAATGAATAATTTTGTCTCTTAAACACATTCTACTTTAAAATAATTCAACTAATTTAGTTTAATATTTTCACTTCTCAACTAGACTGGAAGTTTACAGTGGGCTATCCCCATGTCTATTATGTATAATGTAGCCCCGACTCTGCACTTATTACTTATTATAATGCCTTTTACAAAGTAAGTGCTCAATACATTTTTCCGTCTATTATAAGAAAATTCATAATTCCACAGATGATGGAGTAAATTACATAATTTATAAACTTGTTTTATCTAAATATTTGTGCTTAGTATCTACAGAAACAACTTGAAACTGATTCTGTCTGAATACAGATAAAAACCAAATATTTGGTGCTTCCCAGAAATGAGTGGCAGCGTGTCCTCAAGCATTAATGTTTGCTGCCAAAAAGAAAGTGAAAAAGACAACTGAAATTCAAGTTTACACAAACAGATTTTGCATAGCAAAAATCACCTTCCCATTCAGTTCAAATTCAGCTCACCATTACTTCTGAGGACCAGACAACACCAGCAGAAGACTCTAAGCTTAAAAAACAACTTGCCAAATGTGGAATTCAGAGTCTTTGGGAAGGTATGTCTCTCCTAGCTTTTTTCACTGGAAGAAGCAGAACACCTCTTGCTCTTCTATCCATACTTATACCTGTCACTGTACTACTTGTATTCCCACCATTATTTTTGCAGCTGCGTAGTCATAGGAGGAAAGGTGTTCCCTACCCATAGATAATAACATCTACACACAAGTCCTGCTCTTGTCTCCTTCCAGCATCACTACAGTCTGTCAACCTCCCTCCATCAACCAATGTCTCTAAGGAAAATGAAAACCAAAACGAGACAGGGCACATTTCAGGCCTTGAAAGGATCCCAAGCAACTAAAAATAAGTTCTAAATGTCTCTATTCATAAACAGTTACCGTGTTTCCCCAAAAATAAGACCTAGCTGGACCATCAGCTCTAATGCGTCTTTTGGAGCAAAAATTAACATAAGACCCAATCTTATTTTACTATAAGATCGGGTATAATATAATATAATATAATATAACATAATATAATATAATATAATACCGGGTCTTATATTAATTTTTGCTCCAAAAAACGCATTAGAGCTGATGGTCTGGCTAGGTCTTATTTTTGGGGAACTACGGTACCTTGGGGAAAACAAAGTCAAGTATGAGGTTAAAAACAGAATTCATTCATCTATACTGTGACTTAAATCTCTAAAAGAAAACAAGGGGGGAAGTGATAAAACCAAATGAAGGGAAAAAATGGATATGTTATAAAGATCAGCTCAAATCCAACAGCTCCTGAGAAGATCATCTCACTAAGTTGGGCTTTGACATTATGTTTTCAACTATCAGCAACAGCAATACTGAAACGACTTGGTATTTGTTATGAAGCTGTCGTCAAGGATGCTGCTGGTCTGACACACAATGTCCCCTGTCAGGTCTCACAGCGGAAGTTTCTTATCATCCCCTGAGTAATCGCTATACACTTCCTCCTTTCTGCTAACTACAACTATTAAACCGTTTCTTCCCCGATCAGGAAACCCACAGTAACTTTCTTTCAAATTCACAAAATTTTGCTAAGTTGCTATGGTTATCATACTGCTACATCCTCTTTTGCAAGATCTTTAGTTTTATTTTTGTAGGTTATTAAATTTCTGAAATATTATGCTCTGTGCAGCTTCACGTGCTTTTTGGAAAGATGAAGAATTTAAACAAAATGGTATATTAAACCTCTGCTTTTGTTGTTGTTTCTGTTGAGAAATCAGGGGACCAAACTCTATAATCATCAACTCTTTCTTATTTAATTTATAATTATATTGATTGAAGGGGGAGGGCACAAAAAAATACGTACTCATTTTTTTTAATCTATAAAATTAGCACTTTCATCTCTGTTAGTATCTCTCAAATTTCTCTGCTGAGTAGGGAAGAGACAAAAAGGGAAAAGAAAGAATCGGAGGACAAGGAAGAGAAAGGAAGTGAAGGGAAAGGAGGGGGAGGGAGGGAAGAGGAGGAAAAAGGAGGGGAGAGGAGGGGAGAGAGCAACTGCAACTACCAGGCACTGTGCCACATCAATGGCTTTTCTCCATCCATATAACACTTTGGATTGTGGATGGTATTCACGATGTCATAACTAAAATAAATATATATTTGTATAAAGAGCAGCATAATAAAAGGGTTGGCAGAGAATTATGACTTTACCAACCAGCACAATTAAGGCACAATTTTATTTAAGTACCTTTTACTTGTGACTAAGGATTTATATTTATACAACATATCTGTATAGTACTTGAACTTTTCAATCATCTTAACTTCCCAGATTTCAAAGCTTTTCCCAGATTTCAGTGGATCTAGCTACACATATCTGCGGAGTACCCAGCACATGTGAACACTGTGACTCTATAAGGTGATAGGAGAATGGCTCACACAAAGTCCAGGGCTATTCTCATACACACATCTCTACAGATGCCGTGTTCTCTACCCTGGCCATACACCAGAATCACCTAAAGGGCTTTTAAAAAAATCTCTTCAGGGCTCTAATTGAGGAGATTCTAATTTGCTTGGTTTGTGATGGGGTTAGGGTATATTTTGGAAACTCCCCAGAGTATTCTAACACGCAGCCCAAATTAAGAACCTCTGATCCAATCTAATTTAAAAATCTTTCCATGTTGTTGGAATGTTCTTTTCCTTACACATTTTGCCAGTCAGTCCTTCCATTGAAGGGGTTTGGGGGATGACTAGGGTAATCTTTTAAACTATAAAATACAGCCTATGGGATGGTATGGCTTATAGCCAGAGAGAACAGAGATGAATTCCAAGCCCTACCTTGTTTCCTCATTTGTAAAAGAGGGATGAAAATATCGACCCAATGGGTCCATTCTGAGGCTTATATGGCACATAATAAGTACTGAGAAAGTTGTAGCTAACGTTGTTCTCATTTGTTGATATTAGTCCTGCCTTGTTAGAAGGATTCTGTTCACTCACTTTACTTTCTTTTTGATTCCAAGGAGAGCTCAGTCAGCAAACTGAGGGTTGAAATTTTTTGATACGGAGACCAGACAGGAGGGGAAAGGAAAGAGAAGACAGGGGGAAAGTGTTATGTTGAAGCATTGGTGAGTAGAAAGTCCTAGAAAAGAATTATATGGAGAGCTTTATAATATGAGGGGGGAAGACTCAGGGATTGGAGTAAATCAGAGATGAATCGAGACTCTAATTCTGCAACTAATGAATTATGTAACCATCAGCAGTTATTTAGTTTCCTGGAGCTCAGTTCCATATCCATAAAATGTAAATAATAATGCCTGCCCCAATGGGGTTTTCAATCATTCATTGTTTAGATATTTATTAGGTGCCCACTATGATATTTATAATGTAACGTTATTTGGCAGCCTTGAGTATTCAGAAGGCAGTGGGTGGACAGAAAGAGTATTAGGGAGAGGGAGGAGAAAGGAAGTGAGTAGCACCCAAAAGAAATCCTCTTCATTATAGTTTCTCCTTTACACTGCTATAAAACCTATAAATGACGGCAGGCTGAATCTGAGGTATAATGGATAAGATGCCAAGCTCTGGAGCCAACTGCTCTCCCCACTTACTAGGCATGTGAAGCTGGGCAAGTTTTCTAACGTGGGCATCCTTCAGTTGCTTCCCATATAAATAAAGGTAACGCTAATACTAACTTCAAGTCGTACAAACTGTAAATCATATGCCTAAGTATTGCTCTTGAATAAATAGTTCAATATAAAGAATCTCAAAAGGTACTTCTTTTATAGCACAGATTTTTAAAATATTTTGGGAAATTTGTAGTCATTTCTAAGGAAACATCCACCCTCACATTGTACTAGCAAAGTATTTCTACATATTGTTAATTCTTAAGTCCTGAATTAATACTATTGAAAATCATGGATGTAAAGGGAACCGTGTCGATCTATTCTACTCTAATTCAAGAAGGAAATACTGGTCATAGTAAAATAATAACAGTAAAAGAGAATATATCAATGTTGTTAATAACCAAATATTTTTAATTCATACGAAAAAATAAGAGGAATGAGACGGAGAGGTTAACAATAAATAATAGAAGTAAAGGACATTTGTCATTTAAATTTTACTGAGCTGAGTTATGAATTGCACTAGAATCTAAAGACTATTGCCAAAATTACCAATCTAATTTATTTTGGTTATATACAAGGTTTATATTTTCCCCCCAAGTTGACATGTTTGTTTCAGAAAGAGAGTCATCTCGGAATTTCATTATTACTTTTCATATAAACTATGGCAGCTAATTTCCAAATATGACCTCTCTCAATCGCTTCCCTTTGTATGTGCTTGCTCTCCTATCAAGAGATGGAATTTAGACACTCTACCCCTTGTACCAGCCATAGCTGTTACTGCTTGGAAACAGAATAAGGTAGAAGTGATGTTCTTGGACATCTGAGTCCAACTCTTAAGAGAATTAGAGACTTTGCTTCCTTCATTTGCTCTTGGAATCCTTTCTCTTAGACCCCAGTCATCGTGCTGTGAGAAGCCTATGCCACAGGCAGAGGTCACAGGAGGAGAACCAAGTTATTCCACTGAACAGCTCCAGCTGAGCTCCACAAACAACCAGCCTCTGTGATTACAGCACCTGGTAACACCACATAGGGCAGAGAAACTCCCAGCAAAGTCGTCAGCACACAGAACTGTGCAAGATAATAAAACTGTTGTTTAAGCCACTAAGTTTTGGGTTGCTTTTTCATGCAAAATAATTTCTGAATAACAGGAAGGAAGGAAGGAAGGAAGGAAGGAAGGAAGGAAGGAAGGAAGGAAGGAAGGAAGGAAGGAAGGAAGGAAGGAAGGAAGGAAGGAAGGGAAGGAAAGAAGGAAGGAAGGGAGGAAGGGATTGCTACCCTAGGTGTCAGATATTTCATTGCTGCATACATTCTCAATTCTTTGATTAGGGCTCAGTCCTACTACCTGAGAATGTATCTTTGTGGCTCTTGACTCTACCCTCTGAACTGTGACTCTACTTTCTGAGTCATCCTTTTTTCATAAGAAGTAGCCCATATGAATGATTCCTTCCTGACCATAGGAAGTTGAGGGTCCAGAAGTCTCTTTCATCTTGAAATATCTGTCTCTTTTAATTCATGTTGATAAGAGCCCTTTGAACATTTTGTGAGATTCCTATGTATTAAATTATAATCTACTTTATTAAACAAAAGCCACATGCAAAAAATTTCCTCAAAAGAGGCTCCTCTCTACTTTAGGCTGTAAATCAGGTGAGACACACACCCAAAAGATTCAGAAGCTCTACGTTTACCAAAGAATGTCTGTGAGGCACATCTTTTAAGCCTTTTGATCTAGATAAAAGGGTCTACAAAACATCCTCTTAAACCTTTCTGAAGTCATAACAAAGGGTCTGTCAATTGCACCCTTAATCTGATTTTTCCCTGATGGCACATTTTACAGGCAGCAATCTGGGTTTAATCCTTGAATTAAGGCTATTTCTTAAATCGGGGTAGTATTTTTGCCAAAGAGACAGGGGATGAGAATTTATTTTCAAATCCATCAAGTCCTGTCTCTTTATATTTCCTCTAAACAATGTTTGAAAACTGAAAATTTCCTTTTATAGCTCATCTCACACCTCTCATACGTCATCATAGCAGCTGAAAGAAGCCAACTGACACCTCCAACATCTTCCTGGAAATCTCCTTAGCTTTATCCACAAGTTCATTATGCACACTTTCTATTTTCCACATTACCACCAAACTTTCCACCACTACATAAAATGGTCATCTTTGCTTCAGCCTCCAATAACAACTTGCTCACTTCCAGTTTTTACTATCAATTTCCTCAAGGTCATTTAGCTTCTACTCTAGTCATAATCTCTGTTGTGGTTATCTACTGCTGCGTAATAAACTACTCAAAAATTAGTGGTATAAACACAAGGTATTGTTTCTCGTGACACTGCCCATTGAATGGACAGTTCTGACGTTTCATACATTAACTGTTGGGAACCTGGAATGGCTGGAAGAGATTGAATGACCTCATTCACATTGGCAAGTTGATGCTGGTGCTGGTGCTGGCTATTGCCAACGAGTTCTGCTAGGACTATGGACCAGAATGTGTAGTTTCCTCCATGTGGCTTCTGCATGTGGCTCATCTGGGTTTCCTCCTACCATGATGGTCTCATGGTAGTCAAAGCTTATATGGCAGCTGGCTGCCCAGACCACAAACAAGGAAACTTCCACACCCCAACTTGCTCACTTCCAGTTTTTACTATCAAAGAAACTTGCCCTGCTAAGACTTAGGCCTGGAACTGGTACAGTTTCATGTTGATGTCTGCTGCAATCCATTGATTAAAGTAAGCAACAAGGCCAGCCCAAATTTTTAAAATTATATATCTAAATAAATATATTTATTTTATATATTATGCATTTTACATATATAATCAGGGAGTGCCAAAAATGTATACATATTTCAAGAAAGGAAAACTGTATTAAAATTGTAATACTCAATATATATCGATAACAAAATATGAATACAAGTCACATTTAACTTCCGCAATGACAAGAGGTACTCAAAGTGGTTACCATCAGCGCCCAGACTCTTCGGATTACAGTGAACTACTGCTTGAGCAACATTGACCAAAGTGTCCACTTGTATACATTTTTCTGGCACCCCTGTATATGTATATATGTATGTATATGTATTAGTCTGTGCTTCATTGGGGGTCACAGAAAAACAATCTACCACAAAAGCTAAAAGTTTCATACATCCATGCAGCCAAATGCCAATTTAGAAAACTTCATAAACATAAATGTCTAGGTATTTATATCATAGGACAATTCTGTTTTTTATCCTTAAGAGATTATTAGCCAGGGACACTAGTCCTTGAAAATAAACAGTAACGGCAAACTAAACATAGCAATACTTAAGAATTTTATAATAGCTAGCCAGTTACATAACATAACTAAATGCTTGTTTTAGAAGGTAAAACTTAGTAGACTGAGTGGAATATGAAACCAAACAATGTTTTCAAGATGTTATTTATGTCCATACAAAATTACTAATGATTTGTAATCCACTTAGCACTGTACTTTACCTGAACGATTGCATATCAAGCATTTAGCAAAATGTCTGATACACAGTGAGTGCTCAGTGAACTTTATGTACTGTTTTTATGGTCTCCTTCCTTTAATAAACCACAATATTAACCAGGCTGACAAAATACGAAAAAAAATTTTACAAGGGGAAATCTGTTCATTCATTCAGACACACTTACTCTAATTATCTAATTGTGTTACGACATACTGCTACACTATATACTGCATGAAGGGTACATTGCAAAAAAAGCCACTTTTTTCTATTAGCTCCTCTACTTAAAAATATTTATAGCTTCAAAAGAGCGAAGTGATATTTTCTAAACACAAACATTTCTAATACATTCTGCTATCTTAGGAACCAGCAGATTTAGCACCCACTTTATATAAAAATGTGCTTATTATTTATTTAACCTGTTACTCTGATGCCAACATATGCCAAAGTCTCTGTAGTCCAGAGTCCAGACGACTGAACCCAAGGTAGCAGTTCTGATTCAAAAATATCTGCTTACAAAATGCTCCACACAGCCTGGGTTTTATGAAAACTATTTCCCCAATTTAGTCTACGCGAACCAACGTGGGGTACACGGATCACACCTGAAGCCCATACCTGCTGCTTTTTGTATATTTTTCTTCCATTTCCCCATTCAATGCCTGACTGAGCCATGAGAATATGACCTCTGAGTTTTGCCACTTCAGTGTGCGGGGTTTGTCTCCCGGACATGAATAACAATGTTCCGTTTTCCAGAACATATTCACAAAGTAGATAGAGGACTTCACGGAAAGTACTAACATATCCGTGACTAGCATCTGAGCTGCTGCCATACACAGACCTCTCAGGATGAGCACCAGATATGGCCAAAGCTGACTTTTCTAAATAGGAGGAATTACTTCCCTATTCGAATTTTTTTTTTTAAACCCAACTTCCTCACATCACATTTACATTTAGAGGATGAATATGTCTCTGAATTATGACAAATTCTGACTAATTGTGAAGACTGGGAAAGGGGGAACAGAGAGAGTCTCGGGCAGTGCAGCTGTGAAGTGTTCAGGCTCAGGAGTCAGGTCTGAGTGTGAATCCTGGCTTTACCGACAGCTGTGTCACCGGGAGCAAAGTCGAGTTGCTGAATTTCTGTTAGAATCCTGGCACATCAGGATGAACACGATGATGATCGTATACGCTGATAACCTCCAATCCCATTCCAACCTCAGCCTCCATCCCACCCAGTCATTAGTTAGGTATCCTCATGCATCGTATGCATTTAATTGTCCCAACATTGCTATATGGTAGGAAGGATTAGCTCCTGTTAGGCAAGGGAATTGGGCAGCAAGAGGTGAAGGAACTTGTCCAAGGTCACACAGCTAGTATATAGCTCTTATGTCTATTTGGGCCACAGCCTAATCCTGGTGTTTTTATTTTAACAAGGAGCCTTCAGGACGCTCCAATGTAACAGCTGGATATGCTCTGTTCCTAATGCTTACTCTTTCTAATCCCTGACTTCGCTGTTTTTCCAAGACAGTTATCTCTGTCTTGGAAAAGTCAGTAACATTTCTTTTTAATTTAAGCATTCGTTTAATTTTTACATAATATATTTATTGTTAAAATAAAATTGAATCAGTAACATTTCTTTTTACTTTAAGCACTTGTTTAATTTTTACATAATACATTATTGTTAAAACAAGATTGAATAACCTACACATATGGAAATTAAAAACATGAAGGCTTTCCCCAACTTGACTCTCACTGCTAACACAGTATCATAGTTAACAGTTTGTTGTGTATCTTCCAGACTTTTTTCCATGTATTTATAACTACACACTCAGCATAAAAATAGTTGAACATTTTTTGTTCTTACTTTAAAAAATAAAATCATACTTAATAGTGTTCTGCAACTTTCTTTTCTCAATTAATATATCTTAGATATATTATGAATAATACTGCAGTCTCTAATTTTGCACATACATATCTTTGCATACTGGTACTAGTATTTCAGTAGGACATACTAGTCTCAAAAAGTAGAACCGCATAGGAACCTTCTAAACTTTTACAGATACTGTAAAATTTCCCAGCAAAATGAATGAACCAACTATGAGATACCAACTCTTAAAAGGACTACGTTATCACAAGTAAATTTTTAACTAAGATGATAAGGAATTAGAAGAAATTCTTTCAAATAATAGAAATGGTATAAATGTGTGTGTTATCTAAATTGAATCAAGTGGCTTCTCTTTAATTTCCTACAAGTTTGCCTAAGAAACAGTTTTTCCTAAGTAATTGACGATTGTGTTCAGGTCAAACAACTATATAATTTTTTCAATTTGGGGACAAGTATATTGAAAAGAGAGTTGGAAATGTTATAACTGATCTATAAGAATTGGAATGAGAAAATTAGCAACTATACACCATTTATCATTTCTCAAAGAGAGAAAATATAACAGTTAATAACTCAGGTTCTAGAGTCAGAAACAATCACTCATTCAGCAAATATTAATTGAGCATCTACTGAGTGCCAGGCTCTGTTCTAGGTGTTGGATATATGGGTGAACAAGACAAAGAAGATCCCTCCGCTCTCATGATTAATCTCATTGATTAATTAACAGAACAATTCCAAAAAGTGATACCCGAATAGTGTGTTGTGAGAAATTACTGGGCAGGAGGGACAGGGTTTCTTCAGACTTGATGACCAGGAAAGGCCTCTCACAGGAGGTGACACGTGGAATGATGCCTAAATGACAAGAATAAGCTAACCAGGGCAGGATCTGAGACAGAGAAAGAGCAAAATTCCTAATGTGGAAACAAGTTTGGCCTGTTCGGGGAATGGAAGGAAGGCCAGTGAGGCTGTGGCACCTGACGTTGTATGAAAGGATTGGGTGAGGCAATCAGGTAGGACTTTTAAGCCATTGGGAGAAGTGTGCATTCTATTCTAAGCCATTAGATTGTATTAAGCGTGAGAGTGGCATGATCTACTTTATATATTAAGAGACCATTTTGGCTAATATACTGCTCTCCACCTATTAACCATGTGTCCTTGGACAAGCTACATTACCTTCCTTAGCTTCAGTTTCCTCATTCATAAAGTTGAGATAATAATAGTATGTAGTACATGGAGCTGATATGAGGATTAAATGAGGTAATGAATGGAAAGCATTTTGCACACTGCCTAGCACATAATAATTGTTCACTAAATGATTTCAACTAAATCACTTTTATATCATTAAGAGCATATTGAACAAAACTGAGCATAACCCACTGGCCCAATTATGCAACATAATAACTAAAACATCCTTTAAGATTAGTCCTGATTCAAATTCTCTAATATTGAGAGTCTGGATATTTCATTAGCGAATCAACACTCAGCACTTCCTTCTTACTGATCCTATAAAACAGCCCTGAACTATGTATGTGTATGTTCACACCCCTTACTCACACACACACGACATTATACATCTTTATGTTAACCCCAGAGCCCACAATGTTCAATGCATCCTATATAAGGAAGGCAAGCAGGAAGGTAGGTAGGTGGAAGGATGGACTAACAGATATGTGGAGGATAAAAATCATGAGGACAACAGAAAAGAAGGGAGTGTTTCAAACTGAAATATTTAGAACAAGAAAGTTTTTTAATGATGAGTATTTAAAATTTATAACTGATCATTTCTTGCCATGTTTGTTATTCTATTCATTTATAGAATAGTACCAGGCATTTACATAGTACCAGGCTGAATCCCTAACAAAAGACATGGCCCTAACATAAGGACCTACTGCCTTCCAATCTTGCTCAATCTCTACTGAAAATATTTAGCAACACTCTGAGAAACACAAGAGGTACTTCTCACATTTATCAAGATACTGAAGAATTATGAGTAACAGAACCAAAATTGTGAAACCTGCTATACTCAACCTTTGCGTTTCTCATGTTCTCAGATCTATTTGTCAGTGTGATATATGACAGCAAGAAAGTTGGTATGTAGAGTTCCAGTTTCTAGGCTTTGATACAAAGATCCATAATAGTCGTGGAAACATTTGTTCTGTGATCTTTCATCTAAATATGCAAATTGTTTACACACTCGAAAGTGTGTAATAGATGAAAAAAAGCCCTATATCCAAATACAGAAGAGCACAGAAATTTGAGAAGTTGTTAATTTGATTAAATAAAATTAGTAAAAGAACAACTAGGAGCAGAAAACAATATCCTTTAGTGGAGACTATTCTGTGATATAGAAAGTACTTCTCCATGCATTATCTTATTTCGATCTTTACAACATCTCTCTTAAAAAAAAAACTGCTAGTTTATAAATCTGCAGTTTATAGGTATAAAAAATCTAACACAGTAAAATTGAATAGATAAATTGAATAGTCTCTAAATCAGTAAGTAGTCAAACTGGAACTCTAACTCAGGCATTTTTAGTGTGCTTTCTGCCTTCCTCTCTTCCCCCCCACCAAATTAATTCAACATGCCACAAATAATGTAATTCATTAAAACTGAATGTATTTCTATTTAAAGAGACAGGTAAGCAAACTATATATAAAAGAAGTTGCAAGTAACATTATCAAAATTCCACCTGGAATATTATAAATCTTTTCAATTAAGACAATAATCTCTTTATATCAGCACAATTCCTCCCTGATCATTAAAACACTACACATTCCCTAGCTCTAGCTAGTAATAACCACAACAAAGTTTCATCTTTTGAATACATTATGTGCCAGACTCTGCCCTGCAGTCTCTACATTGATTGACTTCAACTCTTACGACAATCTTATGAGGTAGGTATTATAATCATCATCATCATTGTCATCATTATATAGATGGAAAAAACGGAAGCACAAAGAAGTTAAGTAACTTGTCCATCACCATTTAGTTAGTAAATTGGTTCAGTGACTCTTAACAGCAACATTATGCTGCCTTTTAAAATAGAAGCCTCTATCCCATTCCAACCTTTTCCCTATTAGATTCAACCAATGATAAGGGAAGAATCCCTACTTTAGATTAACAATTTAAACTTTTTATATGCGTGTCTAAGCAATATCCGTCTTGTCACCAGTGACTACACTTCATCTTCAAAGTGCTGGAGGACCCATATGAAAAGTGTCTGACAGAGAACTTGGCACAGCACTTGCAGGTGACAATTACTGAGAGTCTACTGTGTGTCTGGCATTATGCTGAGTGCTTTTCTCTATGTATGCACTCCATAAATGTTAACGTTGTTTGTTTGTTTCTCCTAACATATAAGCTGGATCCACAGCTGTTTCTTTGGAAATTAAGCTGTCCAGTGGAGAAAATGTCTTTTCACGGAGGCAAGGACTGTCATATCACTGGGTATAGAAGCTATTGTATATGGGGGTTATAAGAGTCTGTTATCGCTCTGCCCTTGAAGAAACCCAGATGCACATAAGAAAGTATGGAAGGGAAGTATCAATGAGAAGACTGAAGTTGTAAGCTGGACTCCCCACCTACAGAGAGATTTCATCTCCAAAAGTAACACTTAAAACACAAATAAATTAAAAGTTTACATAAGTTCTGAGTCCCTTTAAATAGTATGCTTTCTTAACATTTTTTAAAAGAAAAAATCAATTTATAACAAAACTGTATTCATACATGACTTTTGAGAAATCCACATATTATGCAAAACAAAGGACACCAGCCTCCCCTGATAAAACTACAGTTTGGAGAAACTTGATTTCAAAATCATGCTAATACATCATTGGTTGATTCCACAAGAACTGAGCAAGAACTATCTTGCATACTTTGTGTTAAATGATGTATAAAAATGAAGAAGAAAATCTCCCTTCCACTATGGAACTCAGAGTCTAGTAAATAAAACTAATCCCATAGAAAGCAGATATTCTTTAAAATATGGCAATGACTACTTCCAACTTGGCACAATGGGTTCAATGACATAGAAATAGTCATATGAAATATTGTGACATTGGCTTGGTAAAAAAAAACCACACCTTTTACAAAAGATGTGATATATGTGTATTATATGAGATGTGTGTGTGTGTGTATGTGTGTGTGTGTGTGTGTGTGTGTGTGTGTGTATGGAATAGAATAGAAAGCAAGTTCCTTTATAAAGGTAAATATATTCAGCAGTGTAGACCTCAGAGTAGGACTGGAAATCCAGGATGTCTACTGAATCTAGTAAATTATCCATATAGATCCATGTCTTTCTCCTCCCTAATGCTCTTCAAATTCCTAGTTGATTAATATATTACATCTCAACAAGAAAGATAATAGAACTACTTACAGTAACAGAGACGGAAAAGGTGGGAAGTAGTGAACATACGACTAAGGCAGAGTTCTTGGTTTCATTGCACATTCCACAGCCAATCCGAATGATATTGATTTTCAGATTATCTGCTCTTTTATATTACTCATACCCCTCCTTTCCCCTCTATTAGTGAAAAGAACTAAATTGTCTGTGCATTTGCTTGATTCCACTGAGAGGCCTGAATCACCAATTGGAATATCAATCATTCTTTTAAGATTAGTCTCTACTAAAAGCCTGCAGTGAAATGATAATGCACTAACCTGTCTCCAGTTAATGGCAAAATAATGGTTGCTTGGGAAGAAAACACAATGAAAGATAATCTCATTTGAGGGCTGCAAAATAAGAACAGAGGCAGTTAAAACATTTTTAAAAGAAAGATTGATACAATACAGATGTACAGCTAGAGAGTCTCATTTAAAATAGGTCTCACTGAATGGTCCAGGCTTCTTTTAAATGGAACTCCCTAAGTAGATACACTAACTCTGCTTAACATTACTGCATAAGTCATTTTGGATTTAGTCAGAGCTTCTCAGCACTCAAGCACTCCTCCACGACCCATAGGGACATTTAGGAAGAAACCAACTAGAAAGATAAATTCTAGGCCAGTGTAAAATTTTTTTAAAGAAAATGCTAGCGTTCTACCTCATCTCCTTGAAGGAAATCAGACCCTTTAGTATAGCCATACTTAGGACTATAGAACCCTCAGTGTGATTTAATTACCACAATTATGATATGATTTCACACAGAAGTTGTCCTGAAGTAAGAATACCTAAAAAGTGCCATGGACAACATGAAAGAGACTTTAAAAAAAAATTGCATTTTAATTAGGCATTTTCAATTTTCCAAGTCTTTCAATTGTCAACAGCTGCCCTAGTTAGCTACATCTTTTAAGCTTTAGGCATTTATCTCATAAAATGGTTCTTGTTTCTAAGACATTCTTTGCAACTAATACTGAGAATTAAAACTGATGATATGAAATGAAGATCTTTAAGCTGACGATCAGAATGATCTCAAAGGCTCATAATACATATCTTGAAAGTAATTACCTTCAATGGTCACCCTTTACTGACTTACTACAATGTATTGTAGTAACAGAGCAACTAAACTTGAGCCTGAGAACTGTGCATTAAAGAATTCCAACTTTCAAACCAGGCCAAATAAATAAGAGCCCCACTTCTTGAAAATGTTGTACTGAAACGATCCATTGCTTTCGATCAAAAGCTACATAAGAAAGACTCTCTGCACACTCTTGGATTAAATCAGAAAATTTCATAAAAACTCTCTCTTCTGCCTTTGACATTTAAGGACATAGGGCCTTGTTTATTTTTCTTTCCTAGACAGTTTTACCTCAGACCCTGTCCAGAAATGAGAGTGTTATGCTTGGCTTCTTAAACAGGAGACTGATGATTGAACATGGACAAGCATACATTTTTATAGGGATAAGTTTACTGCTGCCAATAACTGAAAGCAAGGATTGCCTAGGCCTCTACAGATTGTTGAAGTTACTTGCAACATGACTTTCAAAATGTTTTGATCATCCAATGCTGTTTTACAGAAAACATTTGGGCTAACAAGACTGAAAGAAGCAATATTTAATGATACAGCTCCTTTTCATGTCCTTTCCATTATCTTGATAAACTTGCATTTGCTCGTGGCATTTTTTTTCTTTAAAAAAGAAAAAGGAGGGGGAGAAACACCTCAAAAGCCTGGTGTCCTGGGGCTATTTTTAAATAGGGATGCCACTAATTGTTAGTTACCTCTAAATAAGAGACTAAGCTGGATTTCATAGCAGTTATGCTTTATATGGGAGGAGAAACCAGTTTTTCCTAGTAAGGTTTATTGCATATATAGAACAGTTAAATTTTAAACCAGTCACACACCCACACATTGTGTAAACACAAGTCATTTCTTTACACATACATGCAAGTGCCTTTCCTGGTAGTGGGTTATTAACATGTTTATTTTAAGTTTACCAACAGTTTTTTTTGTGTGTGTGTTTTGTTCTGTTTTTAATGATGACCTCTACAATGCTAAGAATTGTGTGGAAAGCAAAATATATTATGGATACTATTAGCATAAAAAATTCTAAGGTGATAAATTATGAGAAAGCATAACTGAAATTCAAAACAGATGAAAACTCAGAAAGGAAAAGACATTTGGAATAGTATTTGAAGATACTTCCCCAGCGCCTGGGCCAACTTTCTGGGATCCAGATGAAATAAACCCTCAACAACTGAAAGCCTGTCCTAATAACAGCATGTGTATAACATCGATTTTGAGCCACTTAAAAATCAACATTTCAGTGCATCCTCTTCCTGCAAAAGGTTTCAGAAAAGGGATACCCTACATTTGGTCTATTTCCCGCCACCTCATACTCCCCTGCTTAGAAAAGTAAAGGGAGAGAAATACCTCACAAATCTCTCTGTAAGTTGCTGGACAAAATTGTAAATTTCAATCCAGTTATTTGCCACACTCCCAGACCTGAAAAATGAAATTGAACTGATCAGAAAAACAAACATGTACATGGGGGGGAGCCTGGCCTCTTCTAAAAGCAAAGTGACAATATCAGTAGCTTAAACTTAGGTGCTGCAAGAATCAGGGAGATAAAGGAAGCCAATCCATCTTCCAGGACCACCTGCCTGCTAATCGTTTGGAGTAAGATCCCAAGGTCTTTAAAACAAACACAGCCTTCTCCACAGGAAATGCAAACCCTAGGCGAAAACGAGGATAACACCTGGCCAACTTTAGCGAGCAGGACGGGGTGAGGACTGAGAGGCCGAGAAATTCTGGGTTCCTGGGACCCCCCAGTGGCCTCACTCCCATTTCCCAAGAGGCCCCTTGACAGGCAAGCAGTGACTACCCCACCTCCCCTGAGAGTCAAGAAGCTCGGGGCTCCTCCTCTCCCCTCCTCCCCCCAAGCCCGCACAGATCCCCAAGTGCTTGCCCTCGGCACCGAGACAGCAACGGGGCACTCATCAGCGGGTTCCTGAAACCCCTCCCCAGGGTGCGCTGGCATCTCAGCTTCCCAGCCACAGCTCAGCCATTGCCACCCGCACCAGAAGAACCTGGACCTCCCTCTGGCACTCACTTGTCCAGGACGAAGTACAGATCAAAGGCTCCTCTGCAGGAGGGCTGCTCCTGGGCTCTCAGCAGCCCCCCAGGACCGCTGAGCGCCAGCAGCCATAGCCCAGGGACCAGCCAGCTCCCAGGACTGCGAGCCAGGGACAGCCCCGCCACCATCCTGCGGCCAGGGGCCTGCGACTCCGTGGTGCTCGCAGCCGCCTGGGCTCCACTCGGCGGGGATGCCACGGTGGTAGAAGTTACCAGGGCCCCTGGGGTGCGGGACAGCGGGCAGCTGGGGCACCGGGGCCTGGGGTAGCGGAATCCACCAAGTGACAGAGGGAGGGGGAAAATGAGGGAGGGAGGTCCTAGGAGGACAAAGGGAGCCTCTGCAGCCGACCACAGCAGCTGCCGCCGGAACTCTTGACGAATCCCAGTGGAAGAGCGATCCAGCCCTTCCCCTCCGGATTCCGCAGGGTTCCTGCAGACAATGAGGGCCCACGGCGACAGCGCGCAAGAGAAGTTCCTCCTCAGCCTCTGGCCGAGCCCCTAGCGCCAGCCTCGGACCCGAACCGCGAGCGCCGTTCCTCCGGAGGGGGCTCAAGTCCGGCTGCTGCACTGGGCTGCGGGGCGGGCACTCCCGGGACGCGGCGACAGCGCACAAAGTCGCGGTGGAGACCCCTGTCTTCTGGTTCCCTCGCTCGCGGCCCAACTCCCCTCCGCATCCAAACTTTCTGCCCGGTGCTCCGCTCTGGCTCTGCGCAGCCGGGCGGTCCCTTTGAGGGGAGGAGGCCGAGCGGGCTCTGGGCTAGAGGCTCGGACGAGCCACTCCAATCTGGGCCAACGGCGAAATGGCTAAGTGTTGTCGAAGTGTGTCAGTGTGAGCCTGAGGGCGAGGGCGGGGCCTGAGCTGAAGCCCAAGAGCCACACGCACGCTTGGGGGTTCTTGCCAGAGTTGAAAATGACTAACGCTTGCCAAATTTTGGAAAGGGGAGAATTAGTTTAACAAAACAAATGTCCTGTAGCAACTAAACAATACCCATATACCGTATCCTGCAGGCTGGGCCTGTTTTAGCAGCGGTGCAGAACAGTCCTCTGTGTGGCTGGGAGACCTAAGACTAGCAATTCCAACGGAGGTGACTGGTCTCCTCGCTCTGCCCCACCCCCACTAGCATAAGCCCACATCCTCTTTACTTTGGGAACCACTACCTACGAAGGCAACTTCCTCTTTTATTATAAGCCTACTTTGTAGTTTCATCTCGCCAATCCAAGAAAGGGGGGGGGCGGGAAAGGGGAGACAACTCTTCAGGAGTGGCAAATTGAATTGTACTACCAAATATTTAATCCCACTGTCATTCACCACAAGCTCCAGATATTAAGAACTTCATCTTGGGGCAAGCTAGGCAGCAGATACCAAACTTGTGCCAAAGCTGAAAGTCGCATGCACTCAAATTCTAGGAGTACTCATTCTACACTCCATCCTCCACTCTTCTCCTCTCTCCTCCTGAGCTCCTCCACCTATGACCTCTGCCTTCCCCTTGTTGAAACCGGCTTTTAGAACTTACAATAATTAACAGTAATATGAGGTATCACCTCCTCCTTTGTCTTTAAATCAATGATTTATAATAAAATGTTCATCTAGTATTTAATCACATGTTGCCTTTTATTAGGTTGGTGCAAAAGTAGTTGCTGTTTTGCGGTTATTTTTAACCTTTTAAACCGCATGACTTTTGCACCAACCTAATAGTATCTCTTCTGTTTGTTGTCATGTACATACAACTTTTCATTTACATTATGGTTGACATACAATCATATTTGTAAGCGTTCTGAGTATAGAAACCAGTCACCCTAACAAAAACGTATTATCAACTATCTATCAGGCATTGCTCTAGGACTTACAGTTGATGCACAGAACAAGATGACAAGCCCCTGTTTTCATGAAGCTTGGCGTCTGGTTGAAGAAGAAATACATACATATATACACACACACACACACACACACATATATATACATACATACATACATACATACATACATATCCAGATTAGAAGGTGGTTTGCAGAGATTTAAAATATGCTAATATGAAAGAGAATGACTGAGTAGACAGGTAACAAAAAGAAGGCAGTTATTCCAGGAGCTAAAAGAGGAAACATTCCTAACTCCTGCAACTCCCCTCAGCAATTAATTTAGCACACTCAAGAAACAGAAAGAGAAACAGTGTGGCTGGATCTTTTTCAGTAAGATAAAGTAAGAGAGGTAGGCAGAGGCCACATTATGTGATGCTTTATAAACTGTGATAAAGAATTCAGATTTTTTACTTTAAATCTGATAGGAGCCCAGTGGAGTTTAACCCTGAGGGTTGGGTAGGGGATAGCGATCTATGTTTTTTAAACATCATTCAGCTGACATGATACAATGGACTTGGAGGCAGCAACAATGAGAGCAGGAAGACCAGTTAGGAGACTTAGAATATCAGGGCACAATAAAATGGTACCTTGGACCATCATCCCTATAGCAGCTAAACCGAGAGAATGAATGGGTGAGAGCTTCAATAAATGCAGATGGACCCTCAGTTGGGAAATATCTGCCACCCGGGGATGGAAATTCCAGTACCATCCACTGGATCCACCTGAAGGGGTAGGGAAGGTACTAATGGGACAAGTGGTTGATTGAATGGAAGATAACTTATACTTTTGTTAGAAAGAAACACAAACCCTCCATTGTTTTCAAGTAATTGACCTCTAGAAGGAAATTGGAGCAGAGGGATGGCTATATTAAAATCATCCTAATTCTGTCCTCCTTGGCTTCATCTTTGCTCGAGGTTCTAAAATTCTGATTCCTCTGCAGCCATCAAGCTTCCTGGGATGTGCTGCCACCTCTCAGTTCAAGTTTGGGCCCAGCATGGATACATTAAACTGCTTGACTTCTCCTAACAAAGCTGAGACAGACTGACTTTTTTAGGAAACTTGTATCAACAGCTTGTTAAAGTTTCTTTTCAAGGTTTTTATCATTTATTATTGGTTAAAATGTCTTCATTTTCAACTTTAGTTTTAATCAAGATAGAATCAAAGATATCATATGCATTTAGCAATACCTTATTAGTATATGACTGAATAAAAGCTGAGGGGGGGGGAAGGACCAAAAAATAATGACAACTGGTGTTAAGTTAGAAGGGGACAGAAGGTAATGAATTGTGAAACGCGATACTACCACGTCGTACTCTATCCTCAGGAAGTATTTTAAACTTAGATTTATTGGCTTCCTTTTCCCAAGCTTCTTGACTCACTGTCTGCTCATCTTCTGGAACTCCACAAACTGGGCTAGGAAACTCTCTTGCCTTAGGCCCAACCTAAAGCAAAATACCTTGAACTTAAAATATGTTCTTCCTCCAGTATGGAGGTATCTCAGGAATCTGAAAATGGAACTACCCTATGATCCAGTAATTCCACTCCTAGGCATCTACCCGGAGAAATCCAAAACTCCAATTCAAAAATCAGTATGCACTCCTATGTTTATTGCAGCACTTTACACAATAGCTAAGACATGGAAACAACCGAAATGCCCATCGGTAGATGACTGGATTAAGAAGCTGTCGTACATTTATACAATGGAGTATTATGCAGCCATAAAGAAGAAAGAAATCTTATCATTTGCGACAACATGGATGGATCTAGAGAACATTATGTTAAGTGAAATAAGTCAGAAAGAGAAAGACAAGTACCATATGATTTCACTTATATGCGGAATCTAAAAAAAAGAACATGTGAATGAACTGAGCAGAGACAGTTTTGAGGACACAAAGAAAAAACCGAGAGTTGTTAGATGGGCGGGGGCGGAGGGGGGGATAAGGGGAAAGGTGAAGGGATTAGGAAGCAGCTGGTAACCACAAGATGGCCTCAGGGTTTTCTGAAAATTAATTTGAGGAACTTATTCAATAATGTTGTAAAGATTTTGTTGGGTATCTGATGGACATGCGTCCTATTTGGGAGACCACCTCAGAGATAATGTGGATGCCTGACCATGGCATTGTACACCAGAAGCTAAACATTAATGAATGCCAACTATAATTTTATATATATAATGTGATGGCTCGGTGTGAGGTCGGAGGGATAATGGATGGGGGGAGGGGGGTTCACAGTGTGAGGGATATAAATGATAAACGTCTAAGTAAATAAATAAATAAATAAATAAAATCTCACCTTTTAGCTGAATTATAAGAGCATATTGAGGAACAATTAAAGTGAGGTTTTGTATGGAAAAAAAAATATGTTCTTCCTCAAAATTCCCAGGCCCTCCTCAAGTCATCCCACTCAGTTCTTCTTTCCTGACTACAAAGCCAGCAGAGGTGATTGACATACTAAAGCACATCACTATTCTTTTGTTTGTTTCTTTGTGTAATTCATTCAGCCCAGTTCTGGAATTCTTTTCATTTCACTCACTTGCTCATATAAGATCCGCAGCAAAGCAGGGAAGTGGCTTAACCTGGCACAGACCAATAATTATACAATTATCAGAATCAATTTCATCTAATAAAAGTCAGTGAGAAAGTCATTAATTACTGTCCTGACAGTTGCAAACAACTGTCCTGATTTGTCCCAGATGGAGGATGTCCAGGGACAGGGGACTTTCAGTGCTCCTAAAATGGGGCAGTCCCTAGGACAGTCCCTGATGAGGGGGGCTGTTGGTCACTATTCCCACTTTCCAATAACGAGGGCAGAACTGGGAATCTCACCAAGCCATGAAGAAGGAGCAGCAACAATAGGAAAACTTTTTCTTCCCCTCTATCAGGTGGGAGGACGGGGCATTGTGACAGCGGGATGCTAGCCAGGTAAGGTTTCAAGCTTACTTTTGCACCTGACAGACATGCTGGAACTCTGTTTCTTTCCATTTTAAATCAAGAATGGAATAGGGAATGCAGATTTTTAAGCAGAGAGAGAAAGAAGGGGTTGGGGGTGAGGGAGGGAGAGAGAGGGGCTAGATGGAATTATTTAGATAAATAAATCTATAATATTTGTCTTTCATCAAATTATCTAGATTTCTGCTAAAGTATTTTGCTTCACAATCCATGCAAGCCCCTACTCTCTGAAAATCATATTTTCTATCAAACAAAACTTTGAATTCAGTGATAGAATTTATCACCTCAGTGCATAAAATATGCTAGTAAATCCATTTAAAACCATTTTAAACTTAGTTTAGTGCAGTTAGAATAGGTGGAGAATGACAACTGATGACTAAAAGTGTTCACTAGGCCCTCTATCACTATCTCCTTGGCCTGCCAGGCTCCTATGGACTTTTTGTTAAATTTTATTTAATTATTTCTTTACTGACGTTTATTTAACAAGTATGGATGCCTCCTATGTATCTGGTAATGTTCTAAGCACAAATCTTATACCCTCTCCTCTCAGGAGTTCACCTTTCCAACATCCTATCTTAATTTATTTCTATCTCTCCCTCATCCCAACAAACAACAAATAGGAGGGGCAAATAAGCGACAACAATAAATATAGGAAAATAAAATGAAATAAATGTATCCTTTATGTGTAAAAAATCATATAATCTATACATGTAGATATATTTGTATATATCTACTTGTATGGCATCCATAATGACAAATATGACTCTCCTGGAAAGTACCACACTGGAAGTGATTCATGTTCACATTACATGTGGAGTGATTCATTATGTGATATCTATAGTGATTCAGAGAAAGAAAATAAATCTTTGGTACCCGTGGATGACAAAGCTTATTTAAACTTTTATCAGGTATTGTCATTAAAGAACTAGATTTCCTCAATGTCTAAACTAGTTCCTGAGAGTGAACAAAATGCTTTTGGAAGGCGCAGTTACTTCTAAATTAGTATCTCTGTGTATGACAAGAGGGGATGTCACCCAATGACAGAAAATGTCAATCACATCTGCATTTGGAAATCAGTGTGTTTTAAATCCAGAGTCCCAAAACAAATCCGAGACTCTGAGATTTGCACACAGGAGATACACTGGAGCTTGCTCTCAGGAGCAAACACGGAGGGGTGAGCAGAAATTGTTATTGCGTCACATTCAGAGGGGAAGCTGAACGTGATGCAATAACAGGAGAGGCCTCAGCCACCCCCAGTGGTAGCTTTGGAGTTGGAATGGTATTTCAGTTGTTCTGATTTGATTGCGGCAGTGGGGCCAGGCTTTTGTGTCCCCTCATCGGTCAGTCATGAAAATGTGGTCTGTCCCTTTAGAGGGAGCATAACCTGGGGTCAAGGTGGCTCCCTTTGGTTAGGGCAATTACAATGAGGAACTCAGTGGTGAGCTGTCAGCAGCCAGACTCCTGGCTGTGGGGAAGGAGTGTGTCAGTCCTGACGGAGGGATCTAGGTGACGCCACTACAGCATCTAGAATGTCCACAAAAGCCAAGACACCTGGGGGCTTATTTGATGAAATTCATCTCACAGGCAATGTCAGACCTTCACAAACCTGGTCAGTCTCAGAATGACATCTCAGAATGATAAAGTCCTGTAACAGCATCCCTTCCTCTCATGCCTTTTATCATAGATCTGGTCGGTCACTTTCTCAATTCTCAGTGGAATTATTCTAATAGTATTCTGTCTCCTCACACCTCCTCCACACTTCAGTGTGATATATTTTTCTGAACTGTAAAGCCAATCACATTAATCACCAACCTAATAACTGCCAATGAGATATCATTTCCTAACAATTTAAAGCTCTCCACAATAGCATCACAAATTAGTTCTATATCCTCCCTGCTAACAAATTAAGTCACCTCGTGTACTCTATGTTCCAGAGAAACCAGGACAGTCACTGTGTCCCTCATATACATACACAATTACACCTTTGGGTCTTACCTCATTTTGTAACCCCATTTCCCTGACACGGTGTTCCAAGTGTCAATGTCTATCTCCTATTTCTCTTCTCTTTCATTCCTGTAATGAACAACTCAGATCCTACACCACTAGGTGAGGCCAAGCAATGGTGTCAGGGTGGAGAGGAGCTATCGTGGTCTGGCACCGGGCCTCAGAGACCAAGCAGACTGAGGAGTATCCCCCTGGAGCAGGGAGAGGCAGCCTGGCATGGAGCATTGGAACGCGCAAAGGGTGAGAGATGTTCACACGGGAGGGCAGTGGCCCAGCGTGAGGAGTCCAAAAACCAGCCATATGAGGAAGATATGTGTGTGTGGAGGTGGCACTGCCCAATGTGGTTTCTGTACCTAAGTGAGGGGAGGAGGACTTCTGTATGGGAGGAAGCTCACAGAGGAGTAGTTGGACTCCAAGTCTAGACTTCTGTGCCGGGGGCCACCCCACAGCAGGGTGTCAGAGCATGAGCAGGGAGGGAAGATGAGCTGTTCAGAATGCTGGGGCATGAGGGGGGCGAAGAGGGGCCAGGGCAGCACCGGGCAGGCCTAAGAGCTGGAGCAGAGCAGTACGAGGGGGATTCTGTGCAAGGAAGGAGGGCTGGTGTGAGGCTGCACCTAAGAAGGGTGTGCGGAGCTTCAGCACAAGGGGCAGCGGGGCATGGGAGGCAAACCCACGTAACGCGCTCGGGAGGCTTTTTGTCCGGGATCATTCGCCCCTATCAGGTGTCAGAAAAATCCAGACATGGGTTGTAGAAAGTGCCCAGGCAAAGTGGTAGCGATGTACAGACTGTCAGAAGCTGAGTGGGGGTGCAGGGTGGTGACAATGTCAGAAGCCCTACAGGCTGAGGGAATCAATGTTGGGGGGGCTAACCGTGCTGAGGAAAAACCGGGGGGGATTGATAAGTAAATGTAGATAATGGGAGCCACATTTTCACCATCAGAGAAGGAAGTTCTACAGAAGGAAACGGGAAATTAGTTATTCTTCTCATAGGTCTTTGATGCATGTTGATACAACTTGATTGATTCATATTCTAGTCATTTTGCTGTTTATCTGCATCCCAACATGGGGGGGGGGAATCAAAGAAAAGAGGAAATAAATGTTGCCTGAAATGGCAGCCATGTGGATGAACTCAACACTGATCCAACTCTCTTCTAACATGTCTTTCTGCATGCTAGAAAAAGCTTAAAATGGACATTTCCTAGACTCCCCTACAGATAGGTTTCCTCATGATTTAGAATCCACCCATATTGTTCACGTCAGACTTTGAATCAGAACTAAGTTACGGGAGGAAAGGATGTGGGGTGCCCTTTTTGCGGGTGTGGGTCATGCCAGAGGCAGCGTGCAGGAGGCAGTAGCTGCTGCTCATTAGATGGCTTCGTGGTTCACCTCTTCCTCCCTGATCACAGCTGAGAGGGCAGCTCCTTTGCAGCTCAGTGCTGGAGTATACTTTGGGAGCTGTTACTGAAAGCTCAGCCTTCACTCTTCTTCAGCAACCCAAAAGACTGTGAGCTATTTACAATCTTAATAAGCCCCTTTCATTTAAAGAAGCTAGAGTACATTGTGTTTTCAAAGACATTAACAAGTCCAAACATTCTATAATCTCTATGAACCTTAAATTACTCATGTTGCTGACATTTATAATTATGACAAAAGGTTATAAACGAAAGAAAAAAGATAAGAAATTGTGAATTTTTACATTATCCATTGCACTCATTTGATAATCATTCCTGTGGGGACAAAACCCCAAAAAACAGTTTCCAGGCTCTCGGCCTCACATAGAAAGGTGCTGGCTCGGGTAGTAAATGGCCATCAACTGTGATCAGATGCCAGCAGCTGTGGCTAGTTGGCCGTCAGCTGTAACCCGTAAGCCATTGACCACTAATATAACAGCTGTGGCTATGCTAGCAGAGAAGGAGAATGGGGGCTAGCAAGAAGATGGTGGCTGGCAAGCGCGGACTGCTGTTAGGCAGATTATGTAGATCCTGCTTCCTGTGTCTCCAGCCTAGCCGACAGCGAGAATATATTGGTTTGACTCCCCTATCTATGGCTCCGTGGGTGTTCCTTTTTGGCCTCACCATGTCCTGCGTTCTTATGTGGGGAGCGGGAACAGAGACCCCACAGGCCGCCCCACCGGACACCCCGCACGACAATTCCTCTCCTTGTAAACTCAGATACCCGGGAGGAAAAAGAGAATTAGATTGAGAAAAACCAAAATCCAATCTGCTTCTTTGAGAATATTGCAAGACAAGTACAAATCATTTTAGTTACCTACAGACAGAGAGGTAGGAATTTTAAATAATGAAAGTCAAAGAAAAGGAGTGACTATAGGTAGAAACAGAAAACTCAGAAGGGAGATGAAACAAGTTACAGCCAAAATTAATTGAAATTACAAAGGGCATAAATAATCTTTCAATCTGCCTCTTCCAGATAACTTTAAACAAATAAATTACATGTTTATGTCTATGTCCAAGAGGTTACAATATAGAATACCTTAGAAGAATTTAAGTTGTCATAGTAGTATCTATTTTACAATATGTTATGATAATATAAAACTTGGAAAATAATAATGGAAACAAATTTGGATAACCGTTTATAATTTTTACAGTGTTTTCTACTATATTGTCTTTTTGATCAGCAATTTCAGTTTTCAACCAGCTGGCTTTAGACGCTGTATGCATTAAAAATTAACAGTATTCAATCTCAATGCCTTTTAATCTATCAGCTTCCTTACAAGAAACAAACAAAAAGCTTGGCTTATCCTAGGTGTGATACCTAAATCAGGATGTTCTCAGCCAATCCTTTCAGCGAAGGGAATTCAAATGTGGCTATTCTTGCTCTCTTGCCTGCAATCTGCTGTGGGAAAGATAGTCTACACCTGTGTCTCCAGCCTTTTCAAAAAGAAAATAAAATCTCTTAAGCTAAGCACTAAAGATTTTGCAGGCAGCCTGAAAGAAAAAAACTTTCTTTTGGTTGTTTCAAACTTGTTTTATAACATTTTAAACAGCCATAATAGTGTTTCTGCTCCAGGATATTTAAGCTTTGGTATAAATTTCTTTTTTTTTTTAGATTAAAAAAGTTTGAAATGTAATTTTGCTATTTGGAGTGCCAACAATAAGAACTACAATTAAAAAGATTTTTTGTTTTTTGGAGGCCTAGTGTTTCTCATGGAAACCGCTTGATTAGTGCATATCCAACTTTATTTTAACAGCACATATGGCACATAGATTATCCCAGTTTTCTTAGGGAGTTCTTTGAAAGGAGCAGTAGGAAAGTTGTCAATCCCCAAATGGCCAATGGGTTTCATACGTAGCAAATATGGCTGAAAAAATACCACCTTAAGTTCAACAACACTGGACCACAAGTGCCTGAGGACATTTTTTAAAGATGAGTAAACCAGAGGTTTGTTTTTGACCTTGATCTTTATACAGAGTTAATACTTCTTCATCAAATAATGGGAGCTTCAATTTGAAGAAATCCATTTTTACAAGTTTTTAAAATGTATTCATCAAATAATTATTTATTGTCTACTCTCTGCAGAGCACTGATCTGTGTACTTTGGGATTCATAGAGTCCATTAAGAGAGGTGCTCTAGTGAGATATTCTAGCCATTCAACTAAGATACTTAAATAAATTACCATAATGTCAAGATCAAAATGATGTGATGGAGTGCAATAGGAATCCTGAAGAAGGAGAAATTACTTCTAGTTGGAAAGATCAGGGTTGATAAAGGACAGAGCATTTAACCTGCATTTTGAAGGATGGGTAATGCTTTTAAGATTAGCACAGATGAAGGGAAAAACATTGCAGAAAGGAAAGGCGTAACCAGCTCCCATATCTGAGGATAGGGGCTGGTGAAAGGATGGCATCATTAATTAAGGTGGGAGAAGAAGAACTATATATATTTTTTTAAAAAGTCATGACCCTTTGACTACCTTCCTTACCTGTATAATAGTAATACCTGTTTCATAGTATTAGTATTGAGTTTTAGTCATATATTTTATTATGTTTTCTCCAGAATATTATCATCCTATTAACAAGTGATAAGACAACACATTGCCTTAAAGTTGATGTAAAGGCACCTCTTATGAAATATGTACTTGGAGAAACAAGAGTCTCTCTATGCCGTACTCCAGCCACTATCCAAGGGAACAGAAGCATAGAGTATTGAATATACAGAATACCTAATGGGCACAGAAAGAAACTTAATTTCAGTGGAGCACTGAGTGTGTGAAGGGAGGGAGGGGAAAGTAAAGTGACAGAGCTGGGTGAAGTCCAATACGTAGAAGGCTTTGGGTCCTGCCTAGCATCTGTTTTGTAAATAAAGTTTTATTGGACACAGCCATGCCCATTTGCTTATATATTGTCCTTAGCTACTTTTGTACTATAATAGGAGAGCGGAGTAGTTGAGACAGAAGCCAGATGGCTCACAAGCCTAAAGTATTTAGTATGTGGCCTTCAATGAAAAAGTTTGCCAAACTCTGCCTTAGATAAAAATCGTTCAGTGTATGAACATTTTTGAGTAGATAAAATGAAGACAATAATAAAATTTAAACATCAGAAGGGTAAGAACAGAGTTATGCTTTTAGAAGGATAATCAGGCACTGTGGCAAGACAAGTTGAAGAGGAAAGATACACAGGAGCTGAGAGCACTTAAAACTATTGTCAAAATAGACAAAATTTACTATTATGTTATTGCTTTATATCTTGTATCCAATGAACTCCTAAAGCCGAGATTGATTCAAAACTGTAAATTTAACAGTAAATCAGAAGAATGACTCTCTTAAGAGTGGGAAGGTAAGGGAATTTCTATGCCTCAGGGAAATACGTGCCGTCTGGAGGTAAGATATGCCTGGAAAAAAGCTGGAGACTGGGCAGCTGTGCATGAGACTGTAGGTGGGAAGGCTCAGAGGAAGGAAATAGCACATGGGTAATCTCATTGTTGGAATAGGGTCCCACAAGGTCTTGACAATAGTAAGCCTGCCACTTCTAAACCAAAGTCTTCAATCCAATCCATAGGGTTTACCCCAAGGAAGAAGTAAATTTGGTTATAGTAACAGATACAATGTGTACGAGGTAAAGACAACAGGAAGCATTATTAAGCTATAGAGTATCTCATAGAAACTAAAGCGAGGACTGTTACAGAACTTATGGATGTGACTAGAGCCTAACTGGGAAAGCCCAGGTCCCAATTTCAAATTCCCAGGAAAGAAGATTTGTTGTATTGAATTAGTTTGTAAGTGGTGTCCACCTTTGATTGCAGCTCAAGTTCAAAGGCATGAACATGTAACCAAAGCATGGCAGACAGGGCCCCATCCCTGGTGACGAGAGGACTTTTCCTAGAGATGGGGTGCTAGGAAGATACCTCAAAAGGTGTCCTCCACAAGAAGTATAGCCCCTCTTTTATAAAGAGAGTCATCAAGGGAGCAAGATTCACTTTGCAAAAATTCTGCTTATACCCAAGTTCTATAGGATACCACAATTCCATAGATTGCAACCTCTGTATTGTTTAGACCAATCATATTCGCATCTCCTCTCTGTTCAAAAGGTTTCTCTCTCACATGAAGCTCAATTAGACAAAGAAAAAGCTGATAATGGCTTTTATAAATTAATTTTTAAGAATTATAGTGAACATTTTGATTGATAATCTCACCAACGATTAAAGAGAAATAAAATGCAGTGCATGGTTCAACAAAACTTCCTGTTTTTGAAACTCTCACCTTGACAAATTTGCATTTTAAAAGCATTCATTAATGATTTCCCTTCTGTAGCACAAATACTGGATATAAACCAAGGGAGCAAAGTAGGCACAAACATCAATATGTAAAAGATCCCGCAGATAAATTCATTGCACCTTGAGGTGATCAGTTTAAAACTCATTGAATTTCTGGTCTTTGAATTAATGCCTTTTTTCTTCATACATGATATGGTACAAGAAGAATCATGTGGCAGTCAAAAAAATCAGCTAACAAAATTGATATCTTCACCATTCATCATATCCTTGACACTTCTAACAAAATGGTTTCCCACCTTGAATTGACAGTCAAAACAGAGGGACTTCACATAGAATTTTAAACTGCATTCGTGTTAGGTGGTATCGTAACACAATACCAAACTCATGAGATCAAACAAATAATTTCTCTTTTCCCTGATGTAGACTTAAGAAGTGTATCATCCCTTTTAACTAGTAATTTTTCTTACAAGAGCATCTTGCAAGAGATAAAGTGCATTGACAGTCTTCATGTATTACTATATGTGGGAATTTAAACTGAAAGCTAGTTCCACAGGGAAACAAGGCAAAAAAAAAAAAAGTATTTTTAAGTCCTTTTGCTATGGCTTAATAAGAAAGCTAACAGTGCAGACTGAAAATGTATAGGATGGTATAAAATAAAGTTCTAAAGAATTATGAAAAAAGATTTGCAATCATCCCTTTGCCAAAAACTACAAGCTATTCCATTTTCAGTATGGGAGGGAGATGGACCTGGTAATTGCATCTACATTGTTGATTGGCTGTCTCTGTAGTCAGACCTCCACTGGCAACACAGTTATTTAATATTCTTGATCCTAATGATTCAGGAAAATGTTTTGAGGGGTTTTTTGGGGTTTGTTTTTTTTTGTTATTGTTGTTGTTTTTTGGTATTTTCCCTCAGTCCCCCTCTCTTCCTAACTTTGCTGACTTTATCCCATATTTATACACATACGCCTCTGAAATATTTGCCTGTGAGCACATACATGTAGATTAACATCTCCTGTGTATTAGCCTTAAGATCTGTTTCAGGTAAAGAGATCTTCCTTTCATTTTACTTGTGCTTTTCATTTTTGCATCCTCCTGAGATTAAACGGTCATTTTTTTCTGACCTTCCTTCTCTGTAGAGCTCTGTTTGGAGCTTTCATATAAATGGTGTCATCTGACACTCACAGTTGCTTTCTGGAAAATATATCTTCTGGATGAGAAAAGTGAGGCACAGAGAATCCAGATTTAACTAGCACATCACAGAGGAGAAATTTAAGTTCAAGTCTTCCAATGCACAACCAGTGTATCTTTCCACCATGCCTTAGCTCTTGTTCTGCAGAGTCTTCTCCTCAAAGGGCACAGCTTCAATCAGGCAGTCCTTTCTACACAGCTGTCTCCTTCTCTACTCCTTCCTGACCTATTCCTACCCCGTCCCTTATACATCACCTCTCCATTAGATTATCCAATTTGAATGTTTTCCAGTGGTACGGCCCACCCCTAAACAGCATTCTCCAACTCCCTACTAACGTCCAATCCCACTTCCCATATCTACCATGCTCCATCTCAACTACTCTCCCCCTTCCTCCCATTAAAGTATCATTCTTTCAGTTCTTGCTCTAGACAAACAAGCTCTTCAAGTTTTCCTCATAAAAAGAAAACTGAAAGAAATCTGAAAAAAAAAACCTCACAGTAATATATGCATCACTAATAAATATTTAATGTATTACCTTTCCTTCTACTCCATCTCCAAGCTGACCAACAGTATTTGCATATTTGCCTTAATCTCAAAGAATAAACATGTAATGGCAGAATGCCAGGCATCTGTTGCAGGAGGCTTACGGTCAGGTGTTTTTGACCAAGTAGGCTCAAAGGTCTGTAGTGAAGGGGAGGGAGTGAAGGTGAAAGCTATTTTAAAGCATCTAACTCACTCCCTACTATGAATCTGGTTGGTGATAAAAGCATCTAACAGATAAAAATCGATAGTTAACACAGTAATATGAAACAAAAGTAAAAGAAGATGCTTTAACGGAGAGTTCCAGGAGGGCTTTCTATATAGGTTGCTTATGTATGATCTCCAACTCTAAGCACATGGCAGTTTGCTTAATTTAAAAAGAAACAAAAGAAAACCTCGATGACATAATATAGTCAAATATTTTTCAATGAACATATTCTTTGTTATCCATGTAATTACTTCTCCTCTTCCTATTTAATATGGATGCAAGAAGTCTTATGTGCATTTCAACTAAATAGAATACAAATTTATAAAACGTAACCATTTAAAAATTTCCTATGGACTTTTTTTTAACAGACACATTCAAGAGGATTGGAGATAGGATTGTCGGTACATTATCAAATAATAACCCAAATAAAAATATGCTTCCAGACATGTACAGATGGCTGTTTTATAATCACTGAAACTTAAGAAATGATGAAATATGGCTGGCCTTTAGGTTTCCTGGATGAAGTCTATTCCAGGAGGATTTAGCATCTGAGGATCCAGCGGAAGTATAACAAGTGTTATCACCAAAACAACGTTGGATAAAGTCTTGAGCAGAGCAGGAGTAAGAAAGCAGCCTGGGGCCTTGGCAACCTTCTGTCTGGCCTGTGACACCGTTATCTGCCACAGTATCTAGTCTGTACAGAAACCTTATTTTAATTTCACTTGGGATCCATATGTTTCTGCTGACCTTTCCTTGCAAAGATGACTTTTTTCCCACATTTTGCTATTTTCTGCTTTCCAAGCATGTGGGTGTTTTTTTTTTTTTTTAATTCTTTTGGTTTTGTTGAAGTGACATTTCACTAGTTTAGACAAACAAAGCTTCCAACATAAGGGTAGTGATTAAAAGAGTTTGATAGTATCTTAAATGTACACACAATATAAAGAATATCACAGACTGTGCATTCTATTTTCTGACACCAGGGCCCATGCTTCTAATGGCATATTTGTTTAGTCCAACAGATTAATCATCTTTAGCTTCATTCTTATCAGAATGAACTGAAGTTCATTTTAGTTCAATGTTGGGTTTTCTTTTAATGCACTTAAAGAATGTTAGAAAACCATATGGATACCGTACTCATTTTTAATCCCTAGAGAAACTGAATTTTCTAATTGTAATTTAAAATATGTAATATTCATCAAGATGGCACGCCTGGAATGTACCTTGATATAAGAGAAGGCTTTAACCTAACCAACTGTACTGAAATATATCTGAAGAATAAGTGTCACCAGATGGTCTGCATGAAGTTAGTCAAAGAACACAGTTCTGTCTGTGTAGTTTCCACACCACCCAGACATGGAGGTGATTTGGCCAGCTAATGTGGACATTCTGGTTGCTTAGCAAATATGGACTTAGAGTGTGTTGGGGGACATCATGTGTCAGAATTTGATGACATTACCCATTACATTCATCCCATACCTGTGCTCTGATGGCATTTCTACCAACCAATTTGAATTTCCATAGAAACATTTTTTTTACAGGGCAGAAAATGTGCAAACCAGGTGACATCAGTATTTTAGTTCATTTGGCAGTTGTACTTCTCGTGGAAAATTAATAAACAAATTGCCACACGGAGTTATAAAAACAAGTACCTATAACAAAATGATTACCTCTATCTTGCTTCCACGGCTATGCTAATGTCTAGCATAGTTCCCTTTTTATAGTTTCCTTTCCTTTTTACCACTCTTCCCCAATGCTTACCTCCTAACAAAACCAACTGGAAAGTGTTATCCCACCTATTTCACAGGAAATGATAAAAATAAAAGTGAAAGTACTTTTATTAAGTATAATAACTATGTAATTTTATAATTGGAATTAGTACCTTGCACATTGTAGGTACTCAACTAATCCTTTGGATTTATTTATATGTTACTTTCTGGACAAAGGAGTTTAGATGAGTCAACAAAAGATTATTTAGGAACTTCTTTTTCTCTCTATGTCCTTCTTACTAGAATTGACATTGTTCCTTTTAATCTGGTTCTTTTAACTTAAACATAAAGAACAAATATAACTGTCCCTTATAAGTTTTACTGTTCCTATACCTCATTCACCTCTGTGTGTGTGTGTGAGTGTGTGTGTGAGTGTGTGTGTGAGTGTGTATGTGTGTGTGTGTGTACATATATACGTAACGGGGCTGCCAAAAAAATGTATAAGTTTTTTCTTTTCTTAAAATGTGCATACATTTTTTGTCACCCTCTATACACACACACACACACACACACACACACACACGAGGTGTGATCAAAAGGTACAGTGAATGTTTAAATTTAAAAAATGTATTACAGTAAAAGACACATTGCCATTAATCCCCCTCAAAATATGCCCCCTCACTTCAAACGCACTTATCCCATCATTCTTGCCACTTTCTGAAGCAGTTCTGAACGTCCTCTTTCGTGAGTGTCTTTATTTCATCCTCCATTATGACAATGCTCACACAAAGCAATGTCACACATTGCTTCTAGTATGGCAATTTCTGTCAAATAAAAACATTATGTTGTGTCCTCATCCACCTTATTCACCGGATCTGGTGCCACGTGACTTCTGGCTCTTCCCCAAAGTCAAAGAAACCATGAAAGGAAAGTGTTTTAAATCAATTCAGGGCATTGAGGCAGCCACGACAGCACAACTAAAAACACTCACGAAAGAGGACTTCCAGAACTGCTTCAGAAAGTGGCAAGAACGATGGGATAAGTGTGTTCGAAGCGAGGGGGAGTATTTTGAGGGAAATTAATGGCAATGTGTCCTTTACTATAATACACTTTTTAATTTAAACATTCACCATATTATTTGATCACACCTCGTACATTGTGTGTGCTTCTGTGTATTCTCAGAGTCAAATATTTACTCCTCTCCTTAATCTGAGTTGATTTTTCTTCTCTTCTTTCACAGAGCATTATCATACTAGTATTAGTTAAATTTTACTCTGTACTATAAGTGTTTAAATATAATCTTATTTAATATTCAAAATAACCCTAAAATATAGATATTATTTATGGGGCTTACTGTGTGCTTGGCTCTACATTTTCATTCATTTTCCAAGGAGAGAACTGAAGTTCAGCAAACATCCAGCATGACCAAGATCACAGAGCTCACAGGTGAAGAAGCTAAAATTTGAATCCATGGAACTCTATTGATTGTGTTTATAGTTTTTACATTTTTGTAAAGTAACACATTTCTCTTTTTTTTTTTTTACCCCACTACTAATCCTTGATAGGAAGAGCAAAACAAATAAATCTATTTTCAAATACTTTAGCAGCATCTTCTGGTATTATCTCTGTAGTTCTAATACTATGGAATAACAAATAACATGCTTGCTGTGATGTATCTTGATTTTTCACTAATGACTACATCTTATAAAAGATAAGATTTAAGTCCCTTATACCCCTGCCTCACGTGTACACGTTTCCCTCCCCTCATCTTCCCAGAAGAGCTGTATTACTGACAATATCGATAGGTCTTTTTTTATGGGCTGTTTCCACAGAGAAGAATCCTACAATTTCCTGTCTGAGGAGTATAAATTTGACCTCCAGTATTTTGGATGTTAAGAGCCCCATGTAAAGGGGTGCTGAGGGTCTCATTTTTCAGAATGTAGACTTGCACATTTTCCCCATTTTTGTTATGGTATTTACCCTCCATATCCACTCCGAACTGTAGCTGGTATATCTCCAAGAGCAAAACATCCTTGGTTCAGCCAGTTAAACTCTAGGTTTCTGCTTAGGGAGGAGAGGGGATAAAGAAGAATGGAAACTCCTTCTTGTAACACTGTCAATTATTCCCCTGCTTTCAGCCCCATCCTGTATTCTCACCTCCAAAAGCCCTTTTGGGAGCATTTTCAGGGTTCAGCAGTTTAATTAGCTCACTCGTAAGCTTAGGTTTCAGCTTTTCTAGATCTGCTAAGTCAGTTAGCACTCATCCATCTGCTTGGCAGCTTCTAAAATTATCCATTGTTCCAAAAATGTACTGGAATGTTAAGTGAGTAATTGAGAGGTGAGGTCTTATACTTTGAATTAGCAAGCCAGATACACCAATGAGAACACACTTGCCCACAGTGTTCTCAGTATCCTCGCCTTCTCCAAAGGTATTTAGGGAATGAGAGTGTTGGTTTGAGAGAGGAAATTACAGATTATTCAATTTCCATTTGAGTTTATGATTAAATAACCGTATGTGAAAATTACTTGTAAGAACCATAACCCCATCCCTTCTACTTCCCATAGAATCTTCGCTTGTCTGCTTGCATACAAGCAAGGTCCCTCTCTTTGGACCATGTGTGCTTCTTGTCAGCATATCCCCAGTGCCAAGCATGCCGCCTGACTTATAACTGGTGTTCAATAAAACGTCTGTTGAAAGAATTAACACAAAGACCCATCCCTCAGGTATAGGTTCAGTTTATGTCAGCAAGAAAGTTTTAAAGTTTATTGTCAGCATTGTTTTCAAATGCAGCTATAATGTGTCGATACTGGCTCCATGAATATAGAGAACAACAGCAGTAAAATCTTCATGAGAAATGTCCTAGTACTTCTTTGTTCACGAGTATTGCAAGAATATGACTCTTTCTTAAAATATTCTACCTAATGTCTACTTTGGAGAGAAACGGGAAATTCAAGGGGAAAAATATATGTAATGTATGTATGTTTCACATTTGTATCTCATCTGCAAATCCAGATGTTCAAAAATTGTATATTATTTCCTTTGTTCTAACTACTAAATTTTGACTGGGATAATAAGCCCCTGACGTAATTAAGCAATCTCGGTCAATCCCAGCGACTCCCCACTCCCTTTTTCAGGGTGCATTTACAATCAGAGGGGCTTCTTCAGTGGCAAGGTGTTTACATATATGGAAGGAGTGTAGAAAGGACAGGTAGAATCTGGTCCTCAGGGTTGTCTGTCCATATGGCATGTGCCAACCAGCTTCAGTCTGCACATGGGGAGGGAATGGAGGATCAGCTTAGGAGGAAAGACAGTGGGAATGGAAAATGATAAGAAAAACTTGATTAATATCTCAAAAATATTGCCCCACCTTTTCCAATTGAAATCCCAAGGGGTTGATATACTTCAGCCTTTATTTTATCACATCCTTGCCCAAACTTCTTCCTTATTGTGGTCTTTCCACAAGCTCTCTGCACCCCCTTCCTACATTCCCCAGTGGTTTATTTCTCCTGTCCTGGGCTGTTTGTTTCTGTCTCACAGTTGTCCTGCTGCCAACAGGGTGGGATAACCAGGCTGAGCCAAGCTATCCGGATAATGTCACTCCTGGCAGGAAGAGAGATTTGCTACAGAAACACACATTGCGCCTTCCTCACATTCCGGACACTCCCAGGAATCAAGGGGCCCACTTATAAAAAATTGGCTCTCTGCTTCATTCATCTGGAAGCCAAGACCCATAAACTAAATCTGGTTTCTAGCAACAGCAGTGGTAACAACAATATCAAAACTGCTTCGGTCCATTCCACAAATGTAAAAATTTGGTTTTTTATTGGCTTTGACAAATACTCCTGCAAGCAGTGTTTCTGGAGACCACCTCCAACCATTATTTTTACTGAGAACTTAACTTTTCATGACTCATAACTATAATAACAACTGACATACAGTGAACCTTTTCTAGGCTTAGGCTAAATGTTTTACATAAACTATCTCACTAAATCCTCATCACAACCTCATCTCCTTTTTACGGGTAAAGAAATAGAATTATAGAAAGTAGTTACATTACTTGCCGAAGGTCACATAACTTATAAATACTGAATCCAGAATTAACCAAGAATTAAACCAGAACCTTAATTCTTAATCATAGTTAAGAACTAAGCCAACCAAACTGATATAAGAATTTTAATCTGTAACTTAAAAGACAGTACCAGAAAATTAAATGTCATTAGGAAAAAGAGAAATTCAGACTCATATTAGCTTAAAACAATATTTATTTCTCAATTAAAATACTAGCACAGATATATAATTAATATCAAAATGTATCCTGAAGAAAGCAAGAGCGAATATGTCTATGTTTTTAACTCGAGAAACATTCATAACTATCGCAATGGTGAAACCACTAACTAGAACCAAAACAAAACAAATAAACAAAACAAACTATCCTATTCCATTTTGCCTCCATTCTTTTTTTAAAAAAAATTTATTCTCCTGATAGTTGGATATGAAATACTATGAAAATGTACATTTCTTTATCCTCATGTTATGAAAAGACAGCCTGAAATCCCTGAACAATCACTAAACCAGGATCAGAAAGTACATTTAGTGCAAACTCAACCACTAACCAGCTATGATAACTTAGTGTGTGTTTCTTAGTCTCTATGCCTTAAAGATGCATTCGGCAAATGAAGAGGCCTGAATTGAACAAACACACAGGTTCTTTCCAGTTCGAACATTCTATTACTTCAGTTATGCAGCTCAAATTATGAATATTCCTTTTCTGAACCAGCAAGCCTAAAATAGAACTCTTGAAGAAGAAAAATATGACATGAAATTTAAAATAATCTGAAAAACTGGAGAACATCCCGGGGTGTGGATGCGAAGCCTAAGACAGACACCCTGAGAAAAGAAAGTAAAAGACAGCAGAAACGGATCCCCAGCAGAAGGAGCCATCAAAAAGCCCACTTCTCACCCTTTGCCTAACTTGTGTTTTGGTGTCATAGCAGTTACCTGAGGTGCACAGAAAAACAAGCAAGAGAACAAAAAACAATGCTCTAAGGACAGTAGAGGGAAAACAGGAAAAAGCCTTTGTAAATACCCTATTTTGCCATGTGTAATGTGCACATTTTTGCCCAAGTTTGTGAGGGAAAAATAAGGATGCACATTATACATGGGTAGTACTAATTCTGTATCTATATAAACATTTTTTAATTCTTTTATTTATGCTTATGTTACAAATTGTAACTCTAGAAATCAATAACAATATCCATCTGCAATACAATAATCGGTTTTGTTGAACTTAACAACGAACTTACAATGAACTTGGCCTTCTATGATGCGTAAATATTGTAAATTTGTCACTAAATTTGTCACCGGTCCATAAAATTTCTTGTACCTTGTATCTGTTCTTGTATTTTGTAGTTATTTGTTACATAAAATTTCTTGTACCATATGTTAAAAAATAAATGTTAAAATTCCTTTATAATACAAAAAAAAAAACAAGTACCTAAATGTAAACAAATAAAAATTTGAATTAAAAAATTAAAACGAAAGATTTCCCCCCCCTGAAAATTTAGGCCAAAAATATGGGTACACATTATACATGGCAAAATACAATATTACTTGAAGAAATTCTTATCATTCACTATGGTTTAATATAATTTAAGAATTCATTGAAAAGAAGTGACTCTGTAATGAAACTATGTAAATAAAGCTCATTTTAAAACGTTTAAAATAAGCACCTTACACAGACAACTCCATTCACATTCTAGCATTTGTATATACATGTAAGAAACCACACAACTGATAACTGCCAATAATTCATAATTTATATATTAATGTAAGTCGAAGTGGGGGAAATGATTAAGGGAGATATCTTGACTTTTCCTAGTTTGAATCCTTTCTCTTTTTTAATTTGCAAATTGTTGAAAAGTTACTTCTTTCTAATGCTTTAGGAGGAAAAATAAACATACCTTTCCCCACCCATGTAAACCCTTTAATTATTTTGTTATAAAATGTATCCGATGTCTCCCTGAAATGTACAAATCCCACAAGCACTGGGATATGCCAATACATCTGCATCAAAGGCAAAGGGCTCATATTAACAGAGGCCAACTCTGCCTTCCACACTGGAGATTCCTTATAAATATTTAGAATATCATCAAATATTCTGTTGCAATTTAGATGTCATTAATACAACTTACAGTAAAAATAGGACACATGCACATTGGTAAGCAAAACAATGTGGAAAACAGAAGATGATAGATTTTTTTAATTGGATTTTTAAACGTATAAAATATATGTCATTTTAAAATATGCATAGTTCAACAATATAAAACAAAGCATCCAAATTGGGGGAGACAAGAGAGATCCTTTAGATCACATTAAGGAAAAGAGAACTATCAAAATTATTAAGCAACTGAAAGTGAAAGAATTCCTCAACCATGGGTACTAGACTGATTGGGGGGATCACTTTGTAAATTATATAAATGTCTAACCATTATTCTATACACTGGAAACTAATAAAAAATAATATTGAATGTCAACTGTAATTGAAAAAAAAAAGAACTTCTCAACCAATGTTTCTTTAGAAGACTTATTAAACTTTTAATAACTAGAGAAAATGGAGGGTGTAGGGAAATCACTGCTTTAAGTCCACGCTATTCGACTTCACCTAATGTGACCTTCTGTTCTTTATCCATCTCAAACCCTGAGTGGATTCTCTCTCCAGCTTCTCTCATGTCCCTCTAATTTGCATTCCCCACAGCTCGGTTGGATTGAGTTCTTTTTGTATGTTAAGAAAAACATACCAAATGAAAGGTATCCCTTCACTCATTTTATAAAAGTATCAGGTTACAAGATTTGCCTCTACGCTTCTCTTGAAGAAAGAGAAATCCTTAGAATACCAAGTGATCATTCCTTCACCAGGAGTAGGGATGGAAAGAAAGAATAAGCCAAAGGAGAAAAAGTTATAAAAATAACTGCTGATAGCGGTATTTGGAGAAAATTATGTAAATATTTATGCAAAGACAGCTTTGCAGAACACATCAAGCTGCATCAGAACCGCTTGTACCAGAGCACACAGGCAGCCTCACAGTTGGATCAACAGCCTGAAAAGCAGATGTGCCAATTTCCTATATTTGATTATGATGATTCCTAATTATGCCAAAGCTGTGGCAATGTCCTTCCCTAGAATGATTCTTAATTGTGTTTTGCTAAACCACACACACAACCTGTTTTGGATGTGTAATTCATTGTCACGTTAAGTCTATGAAATACTCATTCGTTTGCCTAATAGTTCTGAGAACAATGGCTCACATGGATGCTGTTTTCTTCATTAATTTGACATCTCAAGCACACAGGGAGGAAAAGGAAGAAAATATGCATAGTGATAGAGCCATGCTATTTAACATCAATGAGGCTTGGGCTTTTTCTACCAAGGTCTACAAATGAAAAGAATGCCATTATATGGTTGTTCTTGAAAGGGCAGCTTTCTTGCTTTACTTGTGTTTACATTTACAATGTCATTTTCAACAAAAAAATTCAGCACCATTTGTGATTAGGCATGGACTATAAGCCAGAGCAAACTAATACCTATATCAGATGTCAAAACTAACAAATAGCTTGACCACTGAGGTGCTTAAACCTACTGTATGATTTTTGAGGGGGAAAAATCTAAATATGACTCATTCAACAGTCACAGAACCTTCTAGATGAGCTCTGAACTTCTCTGGCACCTAAAGGAGCATTCACTAACCTGCATACTCTTTTGCCTTTCTGACCCCACAAATGATATTCATATTTGCTTTATAATTTAAAATGTGATTTTTACTTATAATCTTTTATTTATATGTACTGTAATCCTATGAGGTCAATATTGTTATTATCCTTATTTATAGATGGAGAAATCAGTATAGTGAGGTTAAATTACATATTCAAAGTACGCAGTAGAATCAGGACTTAACCTCCAACTTGTACGTAAATCAACAATTATTTATTAAGTACCTATTTATTTATTTTATTTTTTTTTTGTCAGATCAAAAAAAGTTTTATTTAGTGCATAGTCTTTCTTCTTAAAGCCAATAAAAGATAACTAAATATATAACTAATAAATTAAGTATTTGCTTAATTAAAAACATAAGTACCTATTTATTAACTAAGCTTAATCCTTATGAAAAACAGTGATATAGGCAAAGCTCTAGTTTGGCCCCCTTCCATCTCAAACTTTTAACAAACCGTAATTGTATGTGTCTCTCTCTCCAGGAATCTAGTGGCTTCCTGCTTCTCTCTGTATGAGGAACGGACATCAGCTCCTCTACCTCAGGCTCTGGGTCTTTCTCTCCAATCATACCTCAAATCCTACCTACTTTGCCTCTTTACAAACCCAATCCAGATTCATTCACTACGGGAAAACTTTGAGGACTTGGTTGTGATTTGTACTACAATATAAACTTGATAACAGAGATTCTTTGTCTGTTTTCTTCGTTCTGCATTTCCAGGAGAATCTTGAGTGGTGCCTGGAACATGGTAGGTCTCAGTAAATATTTGTTAAATAAATATAGTTGTAGTCCATCCTTAAACTCATAAAGGAATGATCTAACTGGCTTAATTTGGGTTCCCCAAGAGCATAGCATCAGACAAGAACTTAATTGTGGTAGTTTATATGGAAGATAATTGTGGTCGTTTATATGGAAGATGATCTCTGGAAGCAGGAAAGATGGAATGGGGGAATGAATTAGCACAGGAGTAAAAGCCAATATAAGGGTTCATAATGAAGGATGCTTACTAGGTAATAGGAGCTCAATTCCCCTGGAACCTCTGAGCTATGTACAGCACACTCGTAGAACTGTCCACTTGAGAAACAGGAGGCAGGAGCATTTATCTGTGGGCTCTGATGATTGAGGGCCACGCTGGGAGCATTTTTATCCCCACACTTCCAAGAAGTACAAGTAGATTCCCAGAACTTTGGAGAAGGCCCAAGGAAGAAAGCAAATAGACACAGAATAGTAGATGCTGTCAACGTAAGTCTGAGTTTACTCATAACTAAATATGGTAGAACATGCTAAAATTAGCAGGCAGAGAGGATATGAAACAAAGAACTAAAGCATCTGCTCAACACATAAGAAAATAAAGAGATAATTGTGGTTCTTATTTTTCCAATTACTGAAACTAGGAGAATGTCTGTAATTTTGGAAATTCAGGACGAAAATAATCTTCTGATGACTAAAAATCAAATATCTCAAGTATTGCAACTTTTCTTTCAGTTATTCAACAAAATTGAAAGGCACCTAAAAATCAGTGCAAACATATAAAGATGCCACAATCTGAGTAACATTCTTAAACCATATGCTCAAAAAAAGAAAAAGAAGTCCAGAGTAAATTGTTTTCTTTTATTAGTTTCATGGGTATAAAACAATGTAATAGTTAGACATTTACACCCCTCACAAAGTGATAACCCTCCACACCCAATCTACTACCCTTCTGACATTGTATATAGCTGTTACAGTTCCACTGACTATTCCCTATGCTGTACTCCACATCCTGTGACTATATATATATATATATTAAATTATAGTTGATATTCATTATTATTCATCTTCAGCTTCAGGTGTACAGTGCAGTGGCCAGTCATCTACACCGTCCCTGAGGTGGTCTCCCTAATGTCCATCGGATACCATACAAAATCCTTACATTATTCATTACATTCGCCAAACTGTCCTTTGTATTCCTGTGGTAATCTTGTGGTTACTAATTGTGCTTTCTAATCCCCTCACCTTCTCCTTCATCCCCTGCTCCCTCCCACCTAGCAATGCTGTTTTTCTCTATATCTCTGAAACTGTTTCTGATTAGTTTGTTCATTTATTCTATTGTTTAGATCCCACAAATAAGTGAGATCATATGGTATTTGTCTTACTCTGTCTGACTTATTTCACTTAGCATAATGTTCTCTAGGTCCATCCATATTGTTCCAAATGGTAAAATTCTATTATTCTTTATGTCCGCGTAATACTCCATTGTATAATTGTACCACAGTTTCTTAATCCAGTTGTCTACTAATGGGCATTTCGGTTGTTTCCACATCTTGGCCATTGTGAATAGAGCTACAATAAACATAGGGGTGCATGCATTTTTTCAAATTAGCATCTTGGATTTCTCTGGATAGGTACCTAAGAGTGGAATTGCTAGGTCATAAAGTAGTTCCATTTCAGTTTTTTGAGAAACCTCCATACTGATTTCCATAGTGGCTGCACCAATCTGCAATCCTACCAAGAGTGCACGAGGGCTCCCTTTTCTCTACATCCTCACCAGCACTTGTTTGTTGATTTATTGATGATAGCCATTCTGACCAGAGTGAGGTCGTATCTCAGAGTGGGTTTTATTTTCATTTCTCTGATGATTAGTGATGTTAAGCATCTTTTCACATGTCTGTTTGCCATCTGTATGTCTGCTTTAGAGAAATGTCTCTTCATGTCCTCTGCCCATTTTTTAATTGGGTTGTTTGTTTTTTAGGTGTTGAGTTGAACGAGCATTTTATAAATTTTGGATATTAACCCCTTATCAGATGTATCATTGACAAATATCTTCTCCCATTCAGTAGGCTGCCTTTTTGTTTTATTGATGGTTTCCTTTGTTGTTAAAAAACTTCTTAGTTTTATGTAATCCCAGAGTATACTGTTAAATTAACTTCTACCTGAAGACTGAAATAGGAATTTACAAATAACTAAGATGCTATATATATATAGCATCTTATATATATATATATGTAGTAAGTTAATTATGGATCATCTTGATAACCACTTTGTGATAGATGCCCAAAATGTAGAATTTTCTTTCATATTTAAAATTGGCTTTGTACAAATCCTATCTGAATAAGTATTAAGCTAAAAAAAATAAATAAATGAAATGAATACCTTAATTATTTTGACAAAAAAAACTCATGTTATGACAAGAAAGTCATGTTATGTCACACATGCTCTAAAACTGTTTGTGGTGTTCGAATAGAGAAAAGTGATGGAAGATTGAGCCATTCCACATACGTTGCAGTATACGGACTCTGAACTCTGGAAAACCTGATCTATAGATCATCTGTACCAAACAGTGGCTCAATCTTAGTAAAACAATGTCATCTGTTATATTAAATTAACGTTATTAGTTTTCTAATTTTGTTCAGATTTGATGGGCAAATTTGTTTTTATTAACATAAAAACCATAAGCATAGAAAATTTATCCCCAACATTTTTGTTTTAATTAGCTAAAGATCATTATAATAAAATAATTTAACTTGTCTCTCAGGGTCCATCAGAGCCCTTTTAGAAGGAATTCCCACATTACTTAAATCTCAGAAAGGTTGTTTCAGGCTGTAATATGCACCCTAGACAATGGCCCTTCCAGATTTTAAGAAAACAATGGAGGCTTAAAATAGATTTGTATTGTTCAAGCAACTACTATACACCTAAGTATTAGATATAAAATTTTTGGCTGCTGCAGAAATAATGAGGTCAGAGAGTCAAAGTATCTATTGTAAGGAAGGTTACACCTAGCTGGGAAAATAAATCACTTGTTATCATAACTAGCACTACAGTCGGTATGTCATACTTGCTAAATAAAAGGTGAGGCAAATAGTGGTATGAGCTTGTTATAAAAAGTGGCTTCATAAAGATAAAATTTGGAGTAGGCCCAGAAGGTGAAAGGGATACGGATTTGGAAGACAGAGGAGAGCTTTTCAGTCAGGAAAATGCTGCCACAGAAATGATAAAGTGGAAGATTATATATGAGGTTCTAGATAAATTATTTTCACAAAATAGATATAAATTTTGAGAAATAATGGAAGATAGACTGAAAAGGTAGACAGGAGTCATTTTTAAGAGAACTGTGAATGTAGACACTAATTTGAAATCTTAAGCTCTGAAGATTTGGGACAGGTGATAGAGTGAGGGTTAAAGGATTGTTTTCAGAATACTAGAACAATATCAGTGATGGCTGAAGGGAAATAAAATTTTTTGTAGTCCATCTTCAAATTACCCCAACCCCTGATGGAATTAAAGGTATAGAAGATTGTCCCTAAATCTGAGAAGCCAATGGAAAATATGTCTAGAAAAATATATTATCTCTTAGGCCTCAAATTTTCTCTACAATGTTCCATACCCAATGTCAGACATGCAATCCAAATTAAGGAGAAACAGAGAAGACAAAACAATCTGATCAAACCTAAGAAAAATGTGAGAAAATAAAAAAGAGACACAGGGATGTCAAGAGTAACTTTAAAATAATTATGATTGAAATATTAAAGGAAATAAAAAGAATTTTGAAAAGAACTAAATAAACTACAGTTTAGAAAGTGAAAATGCAATAACCAAAATTAAGAACTCAATGTAGGGGTTTGTGAGCAGATTAGATAAGGTAAAGAGATAATTAATGAACTCAAAAGAGAGTCAGAAGATTCACACAAAGTATAGAGAGACAAAAGTATGGAAAATAAAAAAAAACATGTTAAAGACATAGAATATATACTGAAGAAAAAAATCTAACATTTGTAACTGAAGAACCAAGAAGGCAGAAAGAGAGAGAATTGAGAAGGATGGATATAAATGATAGAAGATAGAAGACCATGAAATAACTTCAAATTGCTGAAAGAAAATAACTGCCAATCTGGAATTTACCACTAAGAAAAAAATATCTTCCAAAAACTAAGAAAAAATAAAATTATTTGAACACAAATATAAACAGAGAATTGTTGATTTCAAACCCACAATAAAGGAAATTCTAAAGCATATTGTTTTAGCTGGGGGACTATATGATCCCACATAAAAGTCCTGAGATTCAAGAAGGAAATGAGAGAGGAAAAAAAAAGGTAATTATGTGTGCAATTCTACACAAATATGTTTAAAAAATAACAATAATATCTTTTAAACTTTAAAATTTACTGAGCATTAAAATAGATGGCAACAATGGCATTAAAATTGTGACGGGGGTGGAATTAATGTGTGCTAAGGTCCTTGTATCATCAGAAAAAGAAAATAACATTAATTTACATTACTTTGAGAATTCAAGGATAGATGTATTAATCTCTAGTGCAACCACTGGAAGAATAGAAGAATGTCTGATTACCAAGACACTAGAGAAATTAGAAAAATTTGAAAAACACTGACTCCATCCAAAGAAGGAAAGAAACGAGATGAAAAGGAAAAAATAGATGATTTGGGATGAATAGAAAGTACATAGAAACATGATAGATTTAAATCCAAAAATACCAGTAACTGCATTAAATATAAATGGCTTAAGTGTTCCAATTAAAAGATGAAGATTGGCCAGACAGAATTTAAAAATAAAACAAAACAAAAAAACAAACAAAAAAACCAACCAAACAAAAAAATCTCTTTGCTAAATACAAGAGAAATAAGCAATTACAAGGACACAGAAAGATTGAAAGTAAAAAGAAGAAAGAAAAAAGATATAACTGCAGACGTCAGAAACATGGAGGCGTGAGAAGTCCCCCTGGATTCCTCCTCTTAAAGTTACAGCAAGTTGAATAGTTATGAGTCAACAAAGGATCCCTTGTGCAACACACAAACAGGTCTGAGAGATCCCCACATCAAAACATGTAAAGGCGGGCAAATCGGGGTGAACAGGGGAAGAGGAAAGGAAGAAGAGCAGAGGCAGGTGCCATGGACGCAGGCTGCAGCTCACTGTGGGTTGCAAGAGAGGGGAGGATTCACGCTGCAGGTGCACTCTTTGCTGGCCTCAGCATTTCTGCCTGAGGTATCAGCATGTAATATGGCTGAACCCAGCTGTCAGGCCAGAGACCTCAGGGCAAAGACCGAATACAGAAGTGTGACAGCAGTGCTCTAACAGCCCTCACTGCTAGGCAGAAACCAAAGCTACAAAGCCTGGCCACCTCTCCCCACCTTCTCACACCCCAGAAGAAACGGTAACAGTGAGTGTTGGGTTAAAGAGTAGAATATCTCCAGCCCTGAAAACTGGAGAGGGTTCCTGAGCAGCAGATGCAAACTGCCCCTAATCCTTGTGACAAGGGTGGAGATACAGAGGCAAAGAAAGCAGCTATGGTGTGGCAGAGCCATTACTCAGAGGAGAACAAAGCCACAAACACACCAGGGGCCTCTCCCAGCCCACCCTGTCCCCACCTTTTACAGCTGGTCCCAGTGAGGGTACCTGGGACAGCTGAGGCACCACAGCACTGCATCTGGCTGCAGGGGCAGCACTGGGATTCCAGGGGCTCAGAGCTCTATCACCCACCATACTCTCCCATGGCGGGGGGGTGGTGCCCTGAGATGGAGAAGACCTGGTCACAGAGGAGACACCCACCTCCCCAGGGAATCTTCCACCAACAGAAGCCAGACAGAGGCAATAAAAAAGTAAAAGGCTCCAGCGCCACCTACTGGAAAACAAAAGAAATACCTCTTCATACCAACCTGCCGCTAAACTCATTCCCATACATGCCTAGGAGGAGAAATAATCATCAAATACCATGAACAACCAAGGTAACACAGCAGCTCAAAAAGAAAATGAAAAATCTCCAGGAAATAAACTTAAAGACAAGGAAATATGTGACTTAAATGACAGAGAATTCAAGATTGCACTTCTGAAAATAACAAGATGCAAGAAAACTCAGATAGGCAGTTTAACAAACTCACAAATAAAATCAATGACCAAAATGAATACTCTACTGAAGAGACTGTAATTTTAAAAAAGAACCAAATAGAAATTCTGGAGCTGAATAATTCAATAAAGGATATGAAGAATGAAATAGTGAGCTTAGGAAATAGAGCTGGCCAAATGGAAGAAAGAATTAGTAATAGCAAAGATAGAAATCCGGAAATGATGCAGATGGAAGACAGAGATTTGAGAGTAAAAGAAATGAAAGAACTCTACATGAACTATCTGACTTCATTAGAAAGAGCAATATAAGAATAATGGGTATACCAGAAGGAGAAGAGAGGGAGAAGGGAACAGAAAGCCCATTCAAACAAATAGTCAACAAAAAAAGTCCCAAATCTATGGAAATAACTAGATTCTCAAACCCAAGAAGCAAACAGAACACCTAATTATCTCAATCCAAAAAGGCCTTCAAGGGGTGGCCAGTTAGCTCAGTTAGTTAGAGTGTGATGCTTATAACACCAAAGTCACCACTTTGACCTCTGCATGGGCCAATGTGAGCTGTGCTCTCCACAACTAGACTGAAATGAATACTTGACTCAGAGCTGATGAGTTCTGGAAAAACACACTTAAAATAAATAAGTTTAAAAAACAAACAAAGTGGTCCACAAAAACAAAACAAAACAAAAAGGCCATCAACAAGGCACATCATATTGAAACTGTCAAAAATTAACGACAAAGGAAGATTTCTCAAGGCAGCTGGGGAAAAGAAGATGGTAACCTATAAAAGAAAGCCCATTAGGTTATCATCAGATTTTTCAGCAGAAACTACAAACCAGGAGGGAGTGGAATTGAATATTCATACTATTGAAAGAGAGAAATAACCACTGAAGAAAAATATGTCCAGCAAAATTATCCTTTAGATATGAAGGATTAATAAAGACCTTTCCAGATATACAGAAGCTGAGGGCATTTTCCACCACAAGAGCTGCATTATAGGAAATACTGAAGGGATTTATTCTACCTGAAACAAAAAGATAAAATTATATATATTATATATGTATATATACATATACATACATATATATATATATATATATATATATATATATATATATGTGTGTGTGTATGTATATTAGTAAGAAGAGTAACAGACAGGAGCAGGAACTGGCAAACCCAATTCAGAATAGGGCACAATATACACTTAAATATAACATAAAAGTTAAAAGAGATTAAAAAAAAAAAAAAATATATATATATATATATATATGCAAAAGAGAAGAAGATAATTGCTACTGCAACTTGGAAATGAAGTAACAGCATAAATTAGGGAATTTGTGACAACAAAAACATAAAATGGGAGGAGATAAAGGTCTGAATTTGCAAAAGGGAATACAGATAAGATGCATGCAGAAGAAAAAAAAACTATGGTATATGTGAAACTTTCTTTTACATAAATTTAAAGGTAACCACTCAAAAAAATAAAACAATCCAGAACTGAGACACATAACAAAAAAGAAGAAACAGAAGAAAAAAATCATAGAATACTGCCAAACTAAAATAACAGAAACATAAAGACAAAGAAACAATGGGGACACCAAGCTACCAGAAAACAAAAGATAAAATGGCTATAGGAAATCCTCATATAATATATCAATAATCACCCGAAATGTAAATGGTCTAAATTCACCAATAAAAAGGAACAGAGTAGAAGATTGGATCAAAATAACAAAACAAAACCATATGCTGCCTTCAAGAGACATATCTCTCCTGCAAGGACAAATGCAGACTCAAAGTGAAAACAATACTCCAAGCAACTGGTATCCAGAGAAATGTAGGTGTATCCATACTTATAACTTATGAAATAGATCTCAAGATAAAAAAGGTAACAAGAGACAAAGATGGACATTTAATAATGATAAAGGGGAGAATACTTCAAGAAAACATAACACTTATCAATATATATGCTCCCCAAAAATATATATATATGCTCCCAATGAGGGAGCACCAAAATATATAAAGCAACTATTAACAGAACTAAAGGGAGAAACTGACATAAATACAATTGTAGTAGGGAACCTAAATACCTCATGGATAGCTATGGATACATCATCCAAACAGAAAATCAATAAATAAACATCAGCTTTTAATGACATGTTAGACCAAAAAGATATAATCAACATTTACAGACCCTTTCATTCCAGAATACAAGATTACAAATTCTTTTCTAGTGCACATGGACTATTCTCAAGGACAGACCATATGTTGGGACACAAAATTAGCCTCAACAAATTTAATATTGAAATCATACCAAGCATATTCTCCAACCACAATGCTTTGAAATTGGAGATCAATTGCAAAAAAGCAGAAAAAAACACAAATATGTGGAAATTAAACAACTTGCTGCTAAAGAAAAACTGGGTCAAAGAAGAAATAAAAGGAGAGATCAAACGATATGCAGAAACAAATGAAAATGAAAATGCATGTTATCAAAACTTTTGGGATGCAGTCAAAGTAGTAATAAGTGGGAAGTTTATATCATTACAGGCCTATCTCAAAAAACAAGAAAAATTCCAAATAAACAACCTAACATTACAATTTAAAGAACTAGAAAGAAAAGAACAAATGAAGCCCAAAGTCAGCAGAAGGAAGGGAATAATAAAAATTAGAGTAGAATTAAATGAAATAAAGAACAGAAAGACAATAGAAAAACATTAATGCAACAAAGAGCTGGTTCTTTGAAAAGATTAAAGAAATTGCTGGCTAGACTCAACTAAAACGAAAGAGAAGTAATGACAGTTACCACAGAAATACCAAGGATCATACAAGAACACTATGAAGATTATATGCCACCAAATTCAATAACCTAGAAGAAATGGACATGTTCTTAAAAATATATAACCTTCCTAGATTGAATCACAAAGAACTGGAAAATCTAAATAGACTGACTAATCAACAGCAAAGAAATTGAAACAATCATCAAAAACCTCCCAAAGTACCATTTGTGACAACATGGATGGATCTTGAGCTTATAATGCTAAGCGAAATAAGTCAGACAGAAAAGGAGAGAATAATATGATTTCACTGGTATGTGGTATATAAACCGAAAACAACAGAAGAACAAGACAAACAACTGAAAGAACAAAAACTCATAGACATAGACAATAGTTTAGGGGTTACCAGAGGACGAGGGGAGAAGGGAGAGCGGGGCTCTAGAAGAGGGTAAACGGGGTCTAATATATGGTGATGGAAAGAGAACTGACTCTGGAAGGTGAACACACAATGTGAGATATAGATAATGTATTACAGAATTGTACACCTGAAATCTATGTAACTTTACTAACAATTATCACCCCAATAAACTTTAAAGAAAAAGAAAAAAGAAAAAGTCCAGGACCAGATAGCTTCACTAGTGAATTCTACCAAACATTCAAAGATGATTTAATACCTCTCTTTCTCAAACACTTTCAAAACATTGAAGAAGCAATACTTCCTAACTCATTTTATGAGGCCAACATCCACCTGATACCAGAACCTGGTAAAGATAACATAAAAAAAGAAAACTGCAGACCAATGTCTCTGATGAACACAGATGCAAAAATCCTAAACAAAATACTAGCAAATTGAATATAACAATACATTAAAAAGAGTATACATCGCAACCAAGTGGGGTTCATCCCCGGGGCACAGGATGGTTCAATATATGCAAATCCATCAATGTGATACACCGCATAAACAAAATAAAGGATCAAAATCATATCATCATATTAATAGATGCAGAAAAAGCATTTGATATGATATAATATCCATTTATAATTAAAATGCTTAATAAAATAAGTATAGAAGAAAGGTATCTCAACATAATACATATATGGACATACATGACAAAGTCACAGTTATTATAATATCACACTTAATGGTGTGAAAAAGGAAAGCTTTTCCGCTATGATCAGGAACAACACAATGATGTCCCCTATCACCACTGTTAATCAACATAATACTGGAAGTCCTCGCCAGAGCAGTCAGGCAAGAGAAAGAAACAAAAGGCATCCAAATTGGGAATGAAGAAGTCAAATTGTCACTTTATGCAGATGACATGAATCTTTACATAGAAAACCCTAAAGACTCTACCAAAGAAAAACTATTAGAAACAATAAACAAATACAGTAAAGGATACAAAATCAATGCACAAAAATCCATTGCATTCCTATATACTAACAATGAAACTTCAGAAAAAAGAAATTTATAAAAACAATTTCTTTTGCAATTACAACAAAAAAATAAAATACGTAGGAATAACTTACTATAGGATGTGAAGGACCTATATACTGAAAACTATAAGACATTATTAAAAGAAATTGAAAAAGACACAAAGAAAGGAAAGATATTCCTTGTTCATGGATTGGAAGAATCAACAGAGTTTAAATGGCCATATTACACAAAGCAATATACAAATTTTATGCAATTCCCATCAAAATTCCAGTGGCATTTTTTAAAGAAATAGAACAAAAAAAATCATCAGATTTATATGAAACCACAAAAAGACCCTGAATAGCCAAAGCAATCCTGAGAAAGAAGGAGAAGGCAGGAGGTATCATACTGACTTCAAATTATTCTACCAAGTGACCATGATCAAAATAGCATAGCATTGTCAGAAAAACAGACATACAGACCAATGGAACAGAATTGAGAACCCAGAAATACACCCACATATATATGGGGAAATGATTTTCAACAAAGGAGCCAAAAGTATACGGTGGAGAAAAGAATGCCTCTACAATAAATGTACTGGTAAAACTGGAAAGCCACATGCAAAACAATAAAACTAACCTGTTGTTTAGAACCGTACACCAAAATTAACTCAAAATGGATCAATGACCTAAATATAAGATCTGAAATAATAAATTGCATAGAAGAAAACATAGGTACTAAACTTATGGACCTTGGTCTTAGAGAGGATTTTATGAATTTGACTTCAAAAGGCAAGGGAAGTAAAAGCAAAAATAAATGAATGGGACTATATCAAACTAAAAAGCTTCTGCACAGCAAAAGAAACCATCAACAAAACAAAGAGGCAACCAACTGAATGGGAGAAGATATTTGCAAACAAAACCTCTGATAAGGGGCTAACTTCCAAAATATATAAAGAACTCATACAACTCAACAACATACAATCCAACTGAATAATGGGCAGAGGACTTGAATAGAAATTTCTCCCAGAAAGACATACAAACAGCCAACAGACATATTTAAAAATGCTCAACTTCACTAGGTATTAGGAAACTGCAAATCAAAACCACAATGAGATACCACCTCAAATCTGTTAGAATGGCTATTATCAACAAGACAAATAATAGAAAGTGTTGGAGAGGCTGTGGATAAAAAGAAACCCTCATACACAGCTGGTGTAAATGTAAATTGGTATAGCCACTATGGAAAACAGTACAGAGGTTCCTCAAAAATTAAGAATGGAATTACCATATGACCCAGCAATCCCTCTTCTGGTTATCTGCCAAAAAAAATGGAAAACATTTATCCATAAAGATATATGTTCCCCTGTTGTTCACTGCAGCATTATTCACGGTGGCCAAAACAAAGAAATAACCCAAGTGCCCTTCAATTGATGATTGGATAAAGAAGATGTGGTACTTATATACAATGGAATATTACTCAGCCATAAGAAAATATGAATACTGCCATTTGTGACAACATGAATGGATCTTGAAATTATCATACTAAATGAAATAAATCAGAAAGAAAATATAGAAAACCATATGATTTCACTCATATATGGGATATAAACTGAAAGCAACAAACAAACAAGAAAAACAAACAAACATAAACTCATAGACACAGACAACAGTTTAGTGGTTGCCAGAGGGTAAGGTGAGGGGAAGCAGAAGAGAGTAAAGGGGGTCAAATACATGGTGACATAAGGAGATTTAACTTTGTGTGGTGAACACACAATGCAATATATAGGTGATGTATTATAAAATTATACACTTGAAACCTATATAATTTTATTAACCAATGTCACCCCAATAAATTTAATTTAATTTTTTTTAATTTTAAAAATGATATATACTGCAAATATTAACCAAAAGAAAGCTGGTATAGCCAAATTAATATCAAACCAAGTAGATTTTAAGGCAAAAGGCATTATTAGGACTGACAAGAACATTTCATAATTATAAAAGTCTCAATTCACCAGAAAGATAACAATTCTAAACATGGAAAACAAAAATTGAGAGAACCTAAAGACGAAATAAATAAATCGACAACCATAATAGGATACTATAACATACTTCTCTCAGATATTGATAGAATAAATAAGCAAAAGATTAGTAAAGCTATGGAAGATTTTATCAATATGATTAACAAATATAATCTATTGTCATGTAACAGACACTGAATCCAACAATTGTAAAATACACACTATTTTTGAATTCCCACAGAACACTACCAAAAACTCACATATACTGGGCCATTAATTGAAATTGCATACAATGTATATATAAGGTATAACCCCAATAAAAATAAACTAAAACCAATAACAAAAAAAAACATGTTTGAAAATTAATGTATACAGTTCTAAATAATCAAAGGGTCAAAGAAGAAATGAGAATCTTGAAGTAAAAATATTTTAAATAAACAATAGTGAAAATGCTACTTATCAAAATTTGTGGGATGCAGCTAAAGCTCAGATTATAATACTAAATGAACATACAACAGAAAGCAAGGCTGAAATTCAATTATCTAAACACCTATTTCAATTTTAATAAACAGTCAAAGAAAGTAGAAAAAGAAAATATATAAGAAAAAATTAATAAAATGGAAAATAAACACGCAATAAGGAGCATCAGCAATGTTAAAGTTGGTTCTTTAAAAATAAGGCCCAAATTAGGCAAACAGCAAAAAATTGAGGATAAAACTTTTTATCATTAAATTACCTATAATGCTGACAAAAACAAAGATCTTTATCTTCAGTTTTAATCTTGACATTTGGTCCTCTAGTGTCTGGTCTGACCCCCGTCAGTCTGTCTTTCTCATTATTGCCAGTGTAACAGTGCAAATATTTGTTGAGCAAGTGAATTAATGTTGCTGACACATGATAATAACTTCTCCTGAAAGTATCCATCATTGGGATCCTGAGTAACCAATCATTTCACATGCAAACCACTCCACATTGCCCGAGCTTCTTCAAGGATTCAGAGAATTCTTCAGTCCCCACTGAGTTTACTGCTCTTTCAAGGGATAGGCCTTAGTCTGGACTAAGAAGTTTAATCTCAGACTGTTTTGCTCTTACCCATCTTGTTTCAACTTCCAGCACATTGCCTTTGGCCTCTAGTCCTCTGGGTTTTTGGAAGACTAAGATCCTTTTATCTTTTCACTACATAAAATCATGAAGGGCTGAGTTGGATGGAAGCCACAGTCATGCCATAACCACCTCCACCACAACTGGAGTCTTCAATACCCCTTTACCCAAATGGACAGATCCACCTGGCAGAAAATCAGTAAGGACATAGTTGAACTCAACAACACCATCAATCAATAGACATCTACAGACTAGTTTATTCAGCAAGAGCAGACTACACATTCTTCTCAAGATCACATGGAACATTCACCAAGATAGATCACATTCTGGGCAACAAAACCAAACTTAACAAATTTAAAAGAACAGAAATCACACAGTGTCTCTTCTCAGACCACAGTGGAATCAAGCTAGAAATCAATTACAAAAGGATAACTAGAAAATCCCAAAATATATGGAGAATAAACAACACACTTCTAAATAACACGTGGATCAAAGAAGAAATATCAAGAGATATTTTAAATTTTTAACTGAATTAAAATTAAAATAAAACATTAAAATGTGTGTGATGTAACAAACACTTTCTTAGATGGAAATTTATAGCATGGAGTTAATATATTCCAAAAGAAGAAAAATATAAAATCAATAATCTAAGTTTCCATCTAGGAAACTATAAAAAGAAAAGCAAATTAAATCCAAAGTAAGTAGAAGGCAAAAATAATAAGAATTAGAGCAGAAATCAATGAAACTGAGAACAGGAAATCAACAGAGAAAAATCAACAAAACCAAAAGCCAGTTCAGTGAAAAGATCAATAAAAGCAATGAGCCTCTCTCCAGGCTACTTAAAGAGAGACAGAGACAGAGAGAAGACACAAATTACTAACATCAAAATTAACAGTACTATTTGTGTAGCTGGACTGACTCTGTTCACATTACAGCTTTACCACTCACCAGCTACGTAACCTCGAAAAGAGTAGTTTACCTCTTAGTGCCTCAGTTTTCTCATCTTTAAAATGGGGATAATAGTAGTACCTATCTAATAGGGTTGTTGTGATTAATAAAGTAACACATGGAAAGCACTATGAACAATGCCTGGGATATAATAAGTGCTCAAAAAGTACAGCTGTGGTAATTATTAGTTGGAATACTAAGGTGATTAGAATAACTGTTGGATTCCTTAAATTACCAGTATTTAGAGTTTCTGCCAACTCCTGAGTATTTACAAATCCAGGAATAAGAAAAAGTCCTACTAGCGATGCCCAATATATTTGTCAGTGATAGTGAATGTTACTATCTCGCATTAATGTTCTAATGAAAATTTAGCAAAACAAGTCTTTTAACAACTTGTACAAATGTGCTGCAAACACCCAGGAAAAAAAATCTAACTACATTTGATATGGGATTTAATATATTTATTTTAGAATATCTAATCACTATCCTAGAGGCAGAACCTCCTGTTTTAAAATACCAAGGCGGGGGGTGGGGGTCAAGGAAGACTCAAAAGCCCATGCATTAAATGTGTCCATACATTTCACAGAGAGCTGACCCCAAATCCCAGCATGTGTATATAACTGTCTCAGACACCTGAAAGTTAACAAAGTGGATAACCAGTCCTGCCTATTGAACCAACATAAAAGTTCCGATCAAAAAGATCTCCTCATCAGATGTTCACATATTCAAAAGTTTACCACATCCCTTAACATGTTTTCCATGATTTGCTAAGAGGCAAGGGAGACTTTTTTCCACTTAACAGGAGGCTTCTACAATCAGGCTCCTCAAGGTTTTTAGCAGTTCAAGCAGGTGAATGACAAACGTGATTGCAATCAACAGGAGATTGAAGCTAGATCTGCATCTTCTCCTCCCCTATAAAATATTTCACATTAAAATAGTAGAGTGATGGACTTCAGAAAATACTCACAGCCCAGTGATACTCACATTTCCAAGCTGTTATTAGCAACTAGTCAGACACCTAATAATGCCTTGCTTGTGTGACTTAGAGACTGAAGAACCTATTTTATAGTCAAGATGGCAGAGTAGGTAAATGCTGTGCTCACCTCCTCTCAGGACCACATAAATTACAACTAAACTACAAAACAACCATTACTGAGAATTACTTGAAGTCTAGCTGAACCAAAGCCCTACAATTATGGACATACAGAAGAAGCCACTGTGCGGACAGAGCCAGGAGTGCAGTTTCCAGGCTCTCGGCCTCACATGGAAAGGTGCTGGCTCAGGTAGTAAATGGCTATCAACTGTGGCTAGTTGGCCATTAGCTGTAACCAGTGAGCCATTGGCCACTAATATAACTGCTGTGGCTACTCTAGCAGAAAAATGGGGGCTAGCAAGAAGATGGTGGCTGGCAAGTGTGGATTGCAGTTAGGACGGCGGGTTGCAGACAGTGTGGCTCCTGCTTCCTGTGTCTCCAACCCAGCCACCAGCGAGAATATAGTGGTATGATTCCCCTACTTATGGCTCCGTGGGTGTTCCTTTTTGGCCTCACCATATCCTGCGTTCTTATGTGGGGAGCAGGAGCTGAGACCCTGCAGGCCACCCCGCGAGACATCACTTTGAGACTGGTAGGAGGGATAGAGACACGGAACAGACTGATCCCACCCCCATGTGTGACCACTAAAAAGTGGGAGGAATATGTCGGCTGCAGAGGTTCCCCTTGAGGAGCACGGGGTCCCAGACCCACATCAGGCTCCACAGCCAAACGTTCCAGTGCCAGGGAGAGAAGTCCCCATAACTTCTGGCTGTGAAAACCAGTGTGGATTGTAGCTGAGTGAGACCGAGAGAAGCTGGAGTACCAGGCACTTAAAGGACTGAGCATGGACTTACTCACTGACACTTTCTCTGGGCTCCAGCGCTGGGGCAGTGGCTCAGCTCAAGGGGTGCCGTAGACATGCTGGGGGAGAACTGAGTTGTAGGGCTCAGGGTGAGAGCTGGAGAGGAGGCTTTCTCCTGGTTTAGGGAGCTGGCGGAAGCCATTGTTTCTTTGTTGAGCCCTTGCCCCTTCCTGCCTGCCTTCCCCACTCCCTGCGTACACACGCAGGTAGACGTAGATGCCGTATCTGAGTCTCCATAAAACTGGCTATCACCTTCCCTCTGCCCTGCCCTAGTGATTCCCAGAGACTACATCCCACCCAACTTTCAGGCACATTCAAGCTGCTTCCAGTGGCTTTTCCATACAAGCAATCTGTCTTAGCTCAAGCTGTGGACTTTCATAACATTTCTCAAAGATTCATGAAACCCAAACAAGCAGCATCTGGCTTTGGCATGTCTGGCACCTCTGGCTGAGCAGCCCTAAGCGTGGCATTAGCAACAGTCAAACTCAGGTCACAGATTGGCCTCCTGAGGCACCTCTCAGCCCAGTGTGGGTGGTAACCATCTACAGATTGCTTTGTGGCTTATACCAAGTGGCCCTGGGCAGAGCACAGGCTGCAGCTAAACTTGGCCTGCAGTGAGTCCCCTCCCAGGAGGGTGCAGGGTTGGCACACCTTCAGACAAAGCTGGACCATCACCAGGCCACCTACAAGGATGACATACCCAAAAGGCAGACTGGATAGGCACCAGAGCCCTGCTAAAGCAAACCCTGCTCTATAGGGTCAGCCCTTGTACCACAGCTCCTCCACTATAATCAAGGACACTCCTCACAACCAATGGGCCCGAGAGTCAATCCCTCCTGTTGACATGCAAACAGCAACCAAAGCTCAACTACAACAGGACGGCACACACAACCCATACACGGGACACACCTGGAGCACCCCGCTCAGGTGATTAGGGGGATTGCACCACTAGGTTCCACAGGACACCTACTACATAAGGCCACTCTACTAAGATTGGGAGGCATAGCAGCTCTACCTAATACATAGAAACAAACACAGGGAGGCAGCCGAAATGGGGAGACAAAGAAACATGTCCCAAATAAAAGAACAGAACATAACTCCAGGAAAATAAATAAAATGGAGACAAGAAATCTACCCGATTCAAAGTTCTAAACACTAGTTATTAGGATGCTCAATGGTCTCAGGGAGAACTTCATCAAAGAAATAGGAAACATAAAAATGGAGACAGAAAACATTAAAAAGAACCAGCCAGAAATAAAAAATACAATAACTGAAATGAAGACTACATGAGGGAATCAAGAGTAGATTGGATGAAGCAGAGGATCGAATAAGTGATTTAAAAGATGAGGTAGCAGAAAAAACCCAATCAGAACAGCAAAAAGAAAAAAAGAATCCAAAAATATGAGGAGAGTTTAAGGGGCCTCTGGAACAACATCAGATGTATCAACATTTGTATCATTAGGGTACCAGAAGAAGAAAGAGAGCAGGAAATTGAAAACCTATTTAAAGAAATAATGATGGAAAACTTCCCTAATCTGTTGAAGGAAATAAATATACAAGCCCATGACAGTCCCAAGCAAGATGAACCCAAAGAGGCCTACACATCATAATTAAAATGCCAAAGGTTAAACACAAAGAGAGAATCTTAAAAGCATCAAGAGAAAAGCAGTTAGTTAACTACAAGGGAGCTCCCATAAGACTGCCAGCTGATTTCTCAACAGAAATTTTGCAGGCCAAAAAGGATTGGCAAAAAATATGCAAAGTGATGAAAAGCGAGATCTAATCAAGATTACTCTACCTAGAAAAGCTATCATTTGGAATTGAAGGACATCAACACCAAACCATTATTACAAGCAATCTTCGAGGGACATTTTTAAGAACAACAACAAAAAAAAGAAAACAAAGATCAAAAATATGAATAATGAAATGGCAATAACTACATGTATATTAATAATTACTTTAAATGTAAATGGATTAAATGCTCCAATCGAAAGATAGGGTGGCTGAATGGATAAGAAAACAAGACCCTTACATATGCTGCCTATAAGAGACTCACTTGTAGGTTAGAGGGTGTAGTAAGCTGAATAATAGCTCACCAAGATATCCAGGTCCTTATCCCTAGAGCCTGTGACTGTTACTTTATATATCAAAAGGCATTTTGCATGTATGATTAAGTGAAGGATCTTGACATAAGAGGTCAATCTCAGATTATCCAGGTAGGTCTAATGTAATAATGGGATTCCTTACAAAATGGAGACAGGAGATCAAAGAGACAGTAGATATGAAGACTGAAACAGGACAGTAATTATGAATCAATGCATGCAGGCAGCAATTAGAAGCTAACAAAGGCAAGGAAACAGATTCTCCCCTCAGAGTCTCCATAAGGAATCAGCGCTACCAAACGCCTTGACTTAGCCCCAGAAGACTCATTTTATGCTTCGGACCTTCAGGACGGTAAGATAATAAATGTTTTAAAGCACAAAATTTATAATTTGTTATAGAAGCAACAAGAAAATTAGTAAAGAGGCTATGAGACAAAACTCAATGTCTTACACTTTGAAAAACAATTTGGTCTATATACCTGAAGCTGAAGTAGAATAATATTGAATGTCAACTATAATTACACACACACACACACACACACACATACACACACACACATAATATAAAGTACAGCATAGGGAATATAGTCAATGGTATTATAACAGCTATATACGGTGTCAAGCGGTAGTAGATTGGGGGGGTTATCACTTTGTGAGGGGTGTAAATGTCTAACTATTGCATTGCTTTGTACACCTGAAAGAAAGAAAGAAGGAAGGAAGGGAGGGAGGGAGGGAGGGAGGGAGGGAGGGAGGGAGGGAGGGAGGGGGAGAGAGAGAGAGAGAGAGAGAGAGAGAGAGAGAGAGAGAGAGAGAGAGACAGAAAGAAAGAACGAAAGAAAGAAAGAAAGAAAGAAAGAAAGAAAGAAAGAAAGAAAGAAAGAAAGAAAGAAAGAAAGAAAGAAAGAAAGAAAGAAAGAAAGAAAGAAAGAGAAACTAAATTTGGTAATCCATTAAAAAGTTAAACACACATTTACTACATGAACTAGCAATTCCACTGCTAGGTAGCTGCCCAAGAGAAATGAAAAATAGAGACTTGTACACAGTATTCATAGCATCTTTATTCATAATAGCCGAAAACTGATAGCAGTCCTTCAGCAGGTGAATAACCAAAATTATGATATATTCATACAGTCGAATACTACAACATAGCAATAAAAGAAATGAACTACTGATACAAAAACGTGGATGAATCTCTAAAACATTATGCTGGCTGAAGCCAGGAACAGAAAAGGACATACTATATAGCTTCACTTTTGTAAGTTCTATAAAAGGTAAAATTAATCTATAGTGATAGAAATCAGGTCAGTGGCTGTCTGGGGATGTCGAGGCATTGCCTATAAAAGAGCATAAGGTGGGGTAATGTTTTATATTTTGACTTTGGTGGTGCATACACAGGGGTGTAAAAGTAACACATCTCATTAAATTGTCCTGACAAACCAATGGTTATATTCAAGACATTAAAAATATGAGTCTAGATTCGAGCCTTAAATCCATGTGGATTCCAAATGTTTCCACTTGATTTCCAGAAAAATAACACCGGAAAGTTACATGAACAAATATTTATCTGAAAAATGACAAGTGGCATAATCACAAAACTCAAGATACTAATCAAAATATATAAAACATGAAAGAACTTCTGTCTTAAAAGTATCCTTTTTTTGGAAGATGTTATTCCTTTGAGGCAGCCCTGTATTTTAGGTTGAATCCTGTGAAATTACTCTCTATGTGGGTTAAAAAATAATTTTTGAACATCAGCAATTTCATGTGATTCAATCTAATGAAAAGCCAATTTTTCAACCAGCTCCACTTCGTAGCTAAGTATTTAAAATGAGTAAGATAGTCACTCTTTTCCAACAAAGTAAAAAATTATATCCTTGAGTATCTATCCTCTTCCAACATATACTTTAAAAATTAGAATAGAATGATTGTTATTGTTTTCTTCTCTGTCAATTTAACTTTAAATATATGTATGTATATATATATATATATATATATATATATATATATATATATGTATGTATATAAAGTATTTTTACATACAAAATACTGTCAGTTTAAAACACCCTGCATATATTTACATTCCAAATCAGTGTCACTTCCATCATATGTTACCATAGTGGAGTGTTTATTCTGTAATGCATTAAAAAAAAGAGCAAAAACAGGATATTCTTAAGCAAACAGACTTTGACAAGCTGCTCTGCAAAGCGTATGTGCACGTTCTTTATTACTTCAGGTATATATAATTATATAAAAAGCAATTTTGAGTTAAGCAATTTCAATTCAGTTCAGGTAATTCCTTCAAGTCTTCCTGCCTCTACTTACTGATTAAAATAATGATCTTGTTATGCTTGAAAATTACTGTTTTATGAGTGAGTTGGGGTGATAGAGATAGATTAAGATCTATCAGAAAAATAAAATTTTAAAGTCAGAGTATATACCTGTGCTATCTACTTCTAGTTAGTGGTAGCAACCACAATTGACCAGGCGTGAGGAGAGTTCTGGGGGAAACCATTAGCACTATGTCTTCTTGCTTTCTCTATCACTGGGTTAAAAATAAAAGAATTTATATGGACTATTTCAGTCCTTTTGGAAGAACATATACTGAAAGCATAGTCCTAGGAATCTTAAGTAAAGTAAATTTGGGGCTTAAGTAAATTTGGAATCAGAAAAAGAAAGTTCTGTAACAGAAGAATACAAAATGATTTATCTTATTAAAGATGGGGGATTTGGGGCCTGAGGAAATCACTATTAAATTCTTCTCATTACAGAATAATACCTAAATTGGTGGAAATGAAACAGAGAGATGGTGCTACCATCAGAATATGCATTTTCTCCATTGGTATTTAGGAAGTATCCAAAACACGTTTTCCTCCATTCTTAAGCTCATTAAAAAAATATAAAAATGCCATTAATATTTTGACCTTATTTTTTTTCTGAAAAGATTTTCATCTTTGAGGACCCCTAGAAAATATTTCATAGAATTTTCAGTGTTTTTCCTCAAAGCAATGAATTCCTTTCTCTCACATATCAAACCACTCCCATTCTTCTTTTTTACCAATATCTAATTGTTTTTCTTTTTCCAGTTAGCCCAAACTTCCAACTCCACTACAACTTCAAAATAATAAAAGACACAATTCTTCAGTGTTTTTTTTATATATATATTTTTGCTTGTATAGCCAAGTCCACATATAATCCAGTGGCTGAAAATAACTATGTTTGGGGATGAAGAGATATATTTTAAATACTTCTTTTTTGAGATGAAAATAAAATCCTCTTGAATTATTTGTTTCTCTTTAAACAGTCATACTTTTAACCTTTTGTTTGCCAGATGGCGGAACTGAATACCTACCTACTTAATATGAACGTGGTACCTAAATGGATTAGTTTGAGTCATAATAGGGAAAAAAAACCCAGGAATGTCATTTCTTTATGCTTTCAAAAAAAAAGTATGCTTTTTATTTTCTCCTCATTTGTTTGACTCGGAGACAGTGAATACTTATTATAAAAGACACATTGGTGCACCCAACTTCAATCCATTTTATCCATCTGGGTAGAGAAAAGTATGACAGGCGTGCGTGGGTGTGGATGTGTTTTGTGAGAATGTATAAGCAGGAATACAGGCTTGAGAGAGCGAGAAAGTGAGAGCGAGAAAATGGACTGTGAAAATTTAAGTCTACCCCAAATCCTGATTAACAAGTCTGTTATTTAATCTTCATTTATCTTAACTCATTTTGTAGTCAGGGCACATGGGTGTCATTTTTTCAAGGAAGCTTTCTCTGATTAGAAATGCAGAACCAATAGAACTGTGGGCTATTATTTGAAATGCTTCCCTGGTCCTTATCTTTGGATGTCTGTCATAAAATACAGATACAAATGGGAAGGTCTCAAGTGTAATAACTAAAACAAAATGTAGAAAGCAAAATGGTCACACTGGTAATGAGGACAGATAAGCCCAGAGCTGCAAGCTTTCTATTCAGTGCTTTGCCTGCAGACTCTGATATTTACCCTGAATTAGACCTACTTTCATTAACTTTGCTTTTTTAATTCTTTTCTCTACTAAATTCCCATTGTTGGCCATATTTTGGTTTTGACCTTTGACTTAATTTTCATCTTCCATTTCTTTTATTTTCTCTAATTTCTTGCCTGCTAACATTCTTCTTAAGTTCATATTATCATTTATATCAGCGATGACAACTTCCCTTTATATTTTCTTTTTACAAATGTTAGAGTGTCTTTTTCTCTATAAATGTACATTTCTTAAAACCTTATGATTAATGGGTAACTTAATTATTTTAGTGAAGTAGATTATATTGCCAGATGCTCCTTGGATTGGTCTACTTCTCATGTAGGGAAGACACAGACTAATTGGCCTATGAAGATAATGACAGAGAGGAAAATGGCACTTGTTAACCAATGACCCAGGCTAGTGGTAATAGTAACTATCTGTTACTGTATTTAAGTATTTATAGGTGATGTTTACAAAGTCCTTCTCATTAATATTATCTCAAATTCTCATAACTAAACATTATAGTATCATTTTTATCAAGAAAGAACCAAGCCTTAGAAAAGTCAAGCCCCTTGCTCAAGGTCACACAAGTAGCAAGTGGAAGAACAGGACCCGCCCCCAGGCCCCCTGACGGCAAATCCCGTACTCTTTTCAACATAAAACCCTGGGCAGAGCAGAACAGGTCTTAAAAGTAAAGGCCTACTATACACACCAATTAAACTAAAGAGGAGTCCTGTGAAATATAGGCTTTAATTTAATGTCTTTTCTTTGGAAACCTTATATAAGTCATATTTCATTAATATCAGCTACCCCTTAGTTTAGATGTCAGCTGACCTACAAGTCAAATCAGGTGTAGTGCTGGTTACTGGAAGCAAAGTTTTATTGGAACAAATAGCCTCACTTATTTATTTGTCTATGTATTGTGTAGGGCTGTCTTTGTGCTACAGTGGCAGAGTTGAGTAATTGCAACAGGGACCATATGGTCGAGAGCCTGAAATGTTTGTTATCTGGAACTTTCAAAAAATGTTTGTTGACCCTGCCTTAGTTCATTTTTTACTATTGTTCATCCTTAAAAATCTTTACCAAATGAGAAGAGATCATAGCCACCAAAGTATAATTGCCTTTGAATTGGACTGTGTCTATGCGTGGCTGTCAAAGAACCATTCTAAGCTTGTTTCTGAATAACATCAAGTGTCAGTCACACTATTGTTGACTGATTTTACCCTAGGGTACTCTTAAGTAGTTATTGAAAATCAACAGTACTGAAACAATTAAGGTTATGGTCTAGTTATTTTTAAACCATAAACTCAAATCATAAAGAAATCCTGAGTTTCCAGGTTGTTCCAGTTGTTCCAGTTTCCAGTAAAATTAGGAATTTTACTAATGTTGGTTAGTTATCCCCAAATGAGAATTCATTAATTTGTTTAAGAAAGAAAAATGTTGAGAAGTGTTTCTGTTTTACCAAGATTAAATCTGTTAGATGTTCACTGCCTTGTCTCAGTTGTAACTAAACAATATGATGTGACAGATGTTTCAGAAACTCATGTACTAATTATACGTCCCCACTTTTAACTTTTCAACTCATAAAACTACTGGTCCTGATTAGCTGCTTTTTTTTTTTTCTGTCTCTGATGGACACCAAAGGATAGGTCATAAGAATATTAAGCTTAAAGAGCTAGAAATAAATCTATAATTGTTATTTTTCCCCTTAAATAACAACTTAACTGTATACCACAAGAGCTTATTAAATTCTTTTTGGAAATTTTACTTTCATCAGGAACAATCTCTCCAGGGAATGAGTTTCATAAATCCACTCTCTGCTGAATCTGTCCATTTAAAAATTCCCTTGTTTTTTTTTTTTTGTCTTTGTTTTAGCTCTTTTAAGAGAGTTACCTAATGTTCATATACAAAATAAACCCCTTAAGGATTTTGAAGGTTTGAGCTCTATTTCCTCTCAAACTTTGCCAATCTATATTGGAGTTTCTATCTTTTTAGTCTACATTTACATGGCAGCATTGTCATTTTCCTTGGTTGCTTCATAGATCTTACCCTTTAGTGCTTTCTTTTTCATCATATTCTTGAATACAGTGATCAGACCTATAAATAAGAGACACATCTGCACTATGACTTTCTGTGTTTTATTTTGTTTCCCTTGCCTTTAGTTCCTGGTGATTGTCAGAATTTTATCAGCCTTTAACAGACTCATCACTATACTGAGAGAAGAGTGTACAATGATCCCTGAGTTGCAATGGATAATTCCAAGCCCATTACTCTGCAAGTAGAGTTTGGACGTTTTTCCTAACTACATTGGCTCATTATCTTATCCTTGTCCTCTCTGAGGGTCATATGTCAATTTTCTGCCCACCAACACAGCTTCATGAAGTCATCCTGCAGTTTACCCCCATCAGCGTGGCATTTCATTAACAAGAAGAGTTTAGAGTCATTGGCGAACTTGGGACTTTCATTGTGAACATTTCCTTTTCCACATCAGTTACAAAGATGTTAATAAGAGCCACCCCAGAGTCAATCCCTAATGTTAAGTGGTTGAACAGATCATAAAATAAAACAATTTATGGAGAAGAATTAATGCCTAAATTTTTTATTACAATGCAAGGGACAGTTTTGAATCTATATGATTCAGAAATGAATTAAATCAACTATTATAGAAGGTGCAATAATAGCTAAGGAGACCCTTAACCATTCAAAGTGAGAGACCCTGTAGGAAACTACTCCGCAAATGTGAACTGGACATTCCTCTTAGAGATTCCCATAAACCATCACCAGGACACAAGATGTGGATGTTATTGCCCCTTAACACTAAGGGCCAATTGTGAGCACCAAATCTTTTATTTAATACCCATGAGCTCTATGGAGAATGGACTTAAACATATTAACAAGGTTTTATACTTAATGCCATAGGAAAACAAAAGAAACACACAAGGTCTGACAATTAGGTTCACAGACTCATCCTAGAAAATACCTCATTGCTGAATATCACTATGGTCACCTTTGAAGTACTCACCTTGGGAAGCTATACTCTGATGCCAGCACCTAGTCCACCCTTCAAAGCAAGTTTAGAACTCTTTTTCTGGAATGGCCGTCAGAGCTGTCGTCATATTACCCTTGATGTCCTGAATGTCATCAAAACGTCTTCCTTTCAATATTTCCTTTATCTCAGGGTAAAGACAGAAGTCATTGGGGGCCAGATCAGGTGAGTAGGGAGGGTGTTCCAGTACAGTTATTTGTTTACTGGCTAAAAACTCCCTCACAGACAGTGCCGTGTGAGCTGGTGCATTGTTGTGATGCAGAGCCATTAATTGTTGGAAAAAATTCAGGTCGCCTAACTTTTGCACACAGCCTTTTCAGCACTTCCAAATAGTAAACTGGGTTAACTGTTTGTTCTATTGGTACAAATTCATAATGAATAATCCTTCTGATATCAAAAAAGGATAGCAACATCGTTGCAACAAGTTCACGAACTTAATTGTCAGGTCTCGTATACATAGAAAGAAATTGAATCTAGAGAAGCTGGACTATAAACTATATTTTTTTTTTTTTCTGGAGCTTAAGTTTCTGGCTGGCTTCCAAAAGATAGGTTCCTTTGGCACCCACCATTCAATAACCTAAGCTTTCACTTTTAGTTCCCTCCCTGGGGTCTGCCTTCTCTCCCTGTCAACAGCATCAATCAACAGCACTTGGTGACTATGAAGCCCTGATTTTAGTTTTGTAAAGTAAGTCACAACAGGATAATCATCATCTTGAAATCACAAGACAATCCCAACTTTTGACCCAGAGATACACACATAGAAGAGTAAAGAGGAGCAATTTTCTTACCAGGACCAATTAATCAACTGTCAATTAACGTTATTTAAGTATTAATATCAAAACATAAACATTATTCCAATAATACACATCATTAACTCAAAGTCAGTGCAAGATAAAGGAAGTCTTGACTGGATCAGTGGAGAGATAGATGATATAGATAGATATAGATATAGATATAGATATAGATATAGATATAGATATAGATATAGATATAGATATAGATGTAGATATAGATGTAGATATAGAAGATATAGATACAGATACAGATGTAGATGTAGATGTAGAGATAGAGATAGAGATAGAGATAGAGATAGAGATAGAGATAGAGATAGAGATAGAGATAGAGATAGAGATGTATCTGACTGCTCTGGAATTTGGAAGGTCTCAAAGCAACTTAAATTGAATTTGCGAAAAAGCAAACAATTGTTTAGTCACACCAGGTCCATATTGATGGGATGAATTTAGCAAATGGTTGCTGTCTTTTGAACATTGTCTGAATAATAATGCAAGCAGACACTTTTAGAGCCCTGTGCCACAACTCTTTAGTTCATCTTGAGCCTCAGCCGTAGCTGTGGTAGACAGATCCTGTGCAAGCTGCAAGTTTCCGTGCCACCCCCACCCATGTCCCTGCTGTATTACTCCACCTTTCCTCATTCTGCTTGCACAGGGGTGACCCAGAAATTAGGAGTAGTTCACTATCCCAAGAACAACCCTCAATCAACTGAAGAAGAGAGTAGACAAATGACGTGGCCTCCTGGTCTCCCATCCTTTGGAGGGACAATTCTGAGTGCATCCCACATGAGTCGTCAGAGGATCCCAGTAGGATTGAGCCCCTATTGCACACAGCAGAAGTCAACTCAGTAAAATGTCCCTTATGGACTTTCCCTCCTTCCCTGCCTCCCTCCCCTACCATCTAACCAGAATGCCTCTGCACCCACAGCCAAATAAATTAGCAACATCTAAAGTGCTTGTCTCAGTCTCTGCTTCAAGTGAACTCAAGCTGGTATAGTATCTGTATATCATATTTATCAATACATTTGTCTTGTCATCGAACCGTCCTGAAAAAAGGTAATCTGTCATAACATGAATGCCATGAACAAATAAAAGAAAAATAGCTTTTATCTATTAAGAACAATTTTGTGAAGTAAAATCATGGAAGAATGACGAAAAGTATATCACAGCTCTAAAAAAGTTGCGGAAATATATGCCTGATTTGCTAAAAAAAAAAAAATGCAAATCGAACTGTAGATGTGAGATTTGTGGAAGAATAACGACATTCATTACAAGAAGTTTCATAATATTATAATCATTGTCATTTCTAAGAAACTATACACAAAAAGTAAAAGTCTGTCAGGAAATTTCAAACTGTTTCTATGACTTGAAGGCAGGACAATGTTGGGTGGGAATAATAGATAACACCCTTCATTTTATAACCACATTTTGGATTAATTAAGAGAAAAAAGGAATCAAGCAGACAAAAACAAAATACCACTTTGATTACTTAAGACTTACTTACAGGCCAGGGGCTTTCTTCATACTTACTCAATCATAATTTACTACTGCAGACGTCCATCCCTGAATGGAGAGGCATGCTCCTGTAAATCTTAGGACAGGAGAAATTAAGTTATATATGTGTTTTAACTATACAGCTAGATTCCAAGAAAAATGGGAGATAAGAGGAATAAATTATCAGATAAATTGCAAAATCCAACTATCAGATAAGTTGCTCTTTCCTCTCTAAGGGAAGAGTAAGAGCATGGGCAGAGGGCATGAATGTCACACTAATTAAATACCTTCCACTTGGAACTCGAATTCAGAACTGCGGGGCAGCAAAATAACCACCCTAAACAAATTGGGAAGAAGTTTCTCTGGATCTGTCACTATCTGAAATATCACACAATCGTTTACAACCCTTGCCATTGTCTACATCCAGTTCCTGTGAGGAAAGAAAATATTTATTTGTCAAAGTAAATGTGAATACAACAGAGTGGGTTACAAGGTAAATACAGGCCACTATTATCTACCTTAAAAGTTACTAAAGAATGAGTTACTCTGAATTCTTTCATTTGAATTTGAGTTCCTTGCATGCATTCGAATTGGAGTTCCTGGGTAGCCAGAAGTGCAAGATCCCCAAGGGTAGCCGACATGCGCGTGTTTGTGTGTAATACTTCTTACCTATTTCCTGGGGCAAACACTGTTGTTTGGCTGAGTCAATATCCACTTCTAGCCCCCTCCTCTTTTGCTGTTGCCCATTACAGCAGGTAGGGAAACTAAATACTCACTTGAATCATCGTCAATACAATTAGACCATTTGCCACGATCCTGGGCAATGAGATGGGAGTTGCTAAATCTACACACAACTGAATCCTTGTCTTAGAACATTCTTCTAGAGGAACCCAAACTAAGACAGCAACGGAGGTAACTCTGATAATACTGCAGCAACATAAGAAGAGTCTCACCTCTGGTGAATTGGGATGAGATTCACGTAGAAGAGGAGAACTGGTTTATGCAACATCGCTGGGTTTTGAGAGGCCAGGAGACAGTGGTAAGGATAAGACCTGTGGAGATGTTTGGGTGTTGTTGTTCCATCCAAGTGGTAAAAGAAGCAAGTCATAAGGTCCTATCAGGGAACTATGAACTCAAAACAGAATATGAAAACCATTGGCCTGTGATGGCAATATTTAAAGAGACCCTCATCTTCAGCAGCCAGAAGGCAGACTGCTCTGAAAACCAGCCTATGTATCTTATGAGAAAAGTAGCAGTTACAAATAAGAGCTGACTTTCCAGTGTCCTGGCAAGACCCTCTGCTAAATTCCTGGCCCTGATAGGGAAGAAGGGGACCTAAAATCCAGAATAAGAATATCTGGATGTATACACATAAGAATATTGAACCACCCAGTCCTCTAAAACTCTGTAGCAAAAGCAACTCTCTCTTTGTGAGAGGATCACTGCATGAAAAGTCCTCACTGAAGGTAGATGACCCACAAGATGATGTCTGCATCTCTCAACGTCTGCCCTCACTTCTGCTCATGGCTTTTGATAAGTGGTTCTCAACCTTTAACATGCATCAGCATCACCTGGAGTGCTTGTTAAATCACAGATTATTGAGTCACCACCCCCAAAGCTTCTGGTTCCGTAGGTCTAGGATGGGACTTTGGAATCTGCATTTCTAACAAATTCCCATGGTATGCTAATGCTGCTTGTCTGGAGACCACACTTGCAGAACCACTGTGTTAGAACAGTAATTGGAAACAACTCTCAGCCCAGCCCAGATTAGGGAAGTATTGTCTGTCTCTGCTGGGAAAAAAGAAGTGATTAATCAAAAAAAGCCACAGAAACTGACTAATTTGTACCAGTAAGAACCAAGAAAGCATGCCCAAGAATCTGAGAGTAGAGGATGGGGGAGGAGCAGATACAAAGCAGTTTGAGTTTGTTGATCTGCAGCCACTATCACATGACCCAGGATACTGAGAACAAAAACAATGCTTTGAGCCAATCCAAACATGCTGCTGGGGTAGCTCACTGAAAAGTGGAATGATAGTGGTCTACAGTAAATGAGATAGGATTGCCTTGGCAAACTATTGATGATCGAGTCTAAAGGCTCAGAGAAGTGAACACGTTAAAGTGGATTTATTGCATATGACCAGAGAACTCATCAGCTATGTTCCTAGGAGGGCGCAAAGGCTGCCCCCTTCATTAAAGTACCAAGGAAGACACCAGCATCGCTAACCGAGGTGACAGTCTTCTTTAAGTCAGAGATGACCACAGGACTTGCTCTTATGGAACTGGGTCCCCTAGTTTCAATGGAAAAGAAAGGATTCCAAAATAGCAGAGACCAGGTGGTAGCACTTAACTTCCTGAAGCAAGATGAACATAGGCAGAAAAACTGGAATGACCATGACGGGTCCTCACCCAAAGAAACCATATGGCAATAGACCTTGGAGTTCCAAGAGGCAAACTTGACAAGGTGTGTATTGTTTCATGTTATAATCAAAAAACATCAAGAGGAAGCAAGCAACAGGTTGGTGTTAGCCACTGAAATGAAATGTCATGACTCTTCACCCAGTTTCCAAATCTCAGCCAGTTCTCAGACCTAGAGCTTCCTGATCAAAGGGGAACCCAATTTCCTTGAGGAAGGAGCCTGCACACTGTAAGTACAGACAGTAATGATCCCCCTTATTCTTTCCCAGAGTGACCTATAACCACTTTCAAGAGAAATTTTACACTGATAAATATGGAAAATCCAAATATTTACAGGGCTATTGGATACAAAGATTGAGATAATATGAATACAATGCAAATATTTGTAGTGAAGGAAGTAAGACGTGTGACCAATGGATCCCTTAACCTACTGTACACAGCATCATCCAGAATCTGCAAGCCTGACAGAACGTTGGAATGACCTCTTAAGGGAGAAGGCAATTTCTAGTTAGGGTTCACATACTGGAGCACTAGGTCCTGTCCTTCAAGATGGGCTATATATACTTTGAAACAGTGGCCACCAAGAGGTGGAAGTAGGAAGGGTCTCTCACACCGTTATTCCTAGTGACTCACTGGAGGGAATTGATGCTTCCCATTCAATAATTTTAAACTCTGCAGAACTAGAGTTCATGATTCCCTGAGGTGAATCCTTCTAGCAGGAGATATAATAAGTTTTCCAATGAACCTAAAGTTGCAGCTGACACCTAGTTGTTGCAGAGAAATGACACTATTGTTGTTTCAAAAAAAGTCATTATTACTACCTGATCATCATTATATTATCATCATCATTATCAATCACTATATTGACAGATATAAAATAGGAAGAGGTATATGTGGAATTCAGGGAATTCACTGAAGCGCCTCTTAGTACCTACACACCTGATGGTAACCACAAATTGAATAAGTAAAAAATTACAGGAACCATAGCCAGACAAATGCATAGTAACCAGGGCGTCAGACCCCTCAGGAGCGAAGGTTTGGGATATCTGAGTGAGCAATCTAAAGAAGCAGAAGTGCTGTCCATGGGTGAGGAGAATCTACAATGTGTAATAAAGGAGGGAAATACATGAATTGCAGTTATAACCACCGTGCTAACTATAGAAGTGGGGTCTATAATTTTCCCACTTACCCCCCTGTGTTAAATAGTTTATTTGGGGTTTTACTATTGTTTTTTGTGTCTTTGTTTTTGACACAGTGACCAGCCACAAATTTGAAGAATTGGTGACAGAACAGAGCAAACTCATCACGGGTCATGAGTGTAGCTAAGTGGTGCCAGGAGTGGACTGTTGCAGATGCCATATCCCCTCAGCCCTTACCATCTGTGCATGCCAGCCTGACTTCCAACTATAGTACCTTCATCTCTTTGCCTGATGGCTTCCTCTGGCCACCAAAGCCTGCTCTGCCTCCACACAAAACAGACAGAGAATTGGTGAATATGAATGACCCCAAGATCAACCCTCAACCAATGACTGGTATAGAAATACGTCAACTCATTTCTCCTTTGAACGAGATAACTCTGAAGCATACATTCTATGCTGTTTCAAACCACATCATAAGTTACTTCATAATGCACTCTTTATTAGCCGTTTCCCCCTCCTGGTCCTGCTTCCCCTCTCCCCTATTGGTGTTTGCAGAAATCCTCTCCCAAATATGTGAATCCAAATATTTGCTTCTGGGGCTGCTTCTGGCGAGGAATACATATTAAGATATACAAGTAAGGAGAATTGCAAGTAAGAAGTTTCTTCCTTTTCTCACTTGGAATTCTAGCAGATCATCACCTAAGTTGATCATCATCAACACAGAATGTCTGATAGAGATTAGAAACTCTCATGTGACACTTTGGCACAAATAAAAAGGGGGACAAGAAATAGCACCTTCTGAGTCTTTCTCTATGAGGTTTATGAGAGATTTAGAAACTTCAATGAAATATCACTGAGCCAAGAGCCAGAAGACCTGGTAGAGGGAGATGAGAAATGAGATGGCATCATTGCTGAAGCTGCTGAGGATCAGCAATGCCACCAAGAGTGAAGGGGGAGCCACTTCCGCAAGTGACTGTGCCCTGGCCATACCAAGAGACCAGACATCAGGGGTCATTAGCCTCGGACTTCTGCAGGTGATTCCATGGGGTGCCATGATGCAGACGAGAGGGAGAATACAAACCCCACATACATCAATCTCTTCTTTTCCCATGACCATGCCACATAAGCCCTCTTGAATCCAGAGAGCATCTTTCAAGTAGGATAGGAGACGAGGAGTCCTAGAAAGCTGAACTTTGGGATGTCTGAATATTTGTATAACATGGGACTGTTTTAAACCAAGTGACTGAAATTATTTTAACTGGCAAGTGTAAATGCTGCCGTAGCACAGCACACACGATCCAGCAAAGGGGGGGCTCACGAGGAGGAATTGTATGTTAATGTTACCCCCACTATATAGATTTAATGTCTTCCCCGTGTAAATGAATCCACACTTTTCCTTATTTATTAAGGGAAAATACTTTTGATATCTAGTTTTTAAAATATGCATCCTGGAAACATTAAGAAGTCTATGAACACACACTTTCCTAAGATGTCATACTTACATATTTCAGAGACGCAGACAAAGAGAAAGGCAAGGGCATAGCACAGCAGGCTGCACAGACAGGAGTGTCCCTGGATGCAGCCAGCCGCACCACCTGAGACCAAGAAAATGATAAGGCTGTATACTAAACAATGCTGGACCTCAGAGAACCTGGAAGGACCACAGGGCAAACAGCAAATCACAACTGTCCCTGTCCCTTCTCCTTCTCTCTGTAAACTCTTGTCCTCTCACTACTCCTATACCTGTCCTATATCTTCTCTAAACAATCTGTAATTCAACCACTCTGAACCAAAATGTCATTAAGACAGATAATCACAAACAAAGGGAATCTTTAAACACCTCAGACCTGAAAATATATGTGTGTGTGTGTGTGTGTGTGTGTGTGTGTGTATTCCTAACACAGAAACAAAAAAAAAAGAGAAAAAAAGAAATATGGGGATCACAGAGGTTAACTTGCCCATACCACTGTCAGTCTGAGCTTCAAACCTATGCCAGTATTAATTAAAATGCCTTAAATCATGACTTCATTTAGTACTTTGTGGAGTGCCATAAAACAAGAGTACTATTATTGAAAATCTAAAACAGAAAAAGCAATACAGCAGCATATAAAATGTATTTTACAGACTCAGTCTGATCATGAGTATGGGAAAAAGAACAAGTGAGGATCAGGTCTTCCATGTGGCCGGGAAGGGGAGATGTTGATGATGAGGGAATCAGGGTTTCACTAAAGCCTCTGCCAAGGAGAGCAGCAAAGTAAAGTAATTACAGCCTCGCTTTGACACCAGATGGGCTTGGATTTGAAGCCCAGCTCTGCTCCCTGCTACCTATGCAATCTTCAGCAATTTATTTAACCCTTCTGAGAATTAGCTGGATGTTGTATAGATTAAGTGAGATCATAAAAAATTTCAGGAACATCATAGATGCCCAGATAACTATTAATCTTCCCACCCCATCCAAACACATACACTCCACCACATTTAGGAAGGGAAGGAATGAAACCTTGGGTAAATGAGACTGAATGTACCGTGGATAAAAAAAGCAGAAATCCAGGAGAAAGAAAAAGATTGAAAGACAAAATACGTTATGAAAGGCTCCTTGATTTACTAGCATATGCATCGTGATAAATTCAGCCTTGTCTGAGCAGCCAAGTATTCACATTATTATCACACCAACCAGGTCATCTCCAGTATCCTCAAAATCCTCTGAGGAATCCATCTGAGATCAGTGTTCAAATTGGATAACCCTGTAAAAGGATGATTCCCTAGGAATTCATTTTAGAAAAATGATGGGTATGATTCAAAATATCCTTCTGCATGTTCACAAAAGAGGCTAACATTTTGAGGTAACAACTACTAAGGTTTCTCTATCTATTTATCGCCCAATTACTAAATTTTCTTATTTCTCTTCCCCTGGTCAGTCAGAAGCAGCATTACCTTAGACAAAAATAAGAAGAATCTAATTATCAGTGTTCAACAGAAATTTTAGTTCTACAGAGCATACAATTTTAAAAGGGAAATAGGAGTTTATTTTGAACAGCAAAATCCAAAGATTATACCACAGACAATAGATTTGAAGAACAGTCAGATAACACCCCATTTCCCCATCCATACCCAGTCCAAGAAGAGATGGAGTTGGCCCAAGTAGAGGAAAAGGAACCATGCAGAGGGAAGAATAGAATTGTGTGTAATGTGAAATTCCTGGCCAGCAAACACCAAGAAGCTTAGAGAACAGTTAACACCGAACTTCTGATGCTGTGGAACCATTAAAAATTAACTTTGGAACTTAACATACAACGTCTAGAAGACGGGGTGGAACAGAACTCTGAATATGAATAAATTTAAACCTATGATGACAGAATAATCCATGAATTCCTGGGTTTGACTGAATGCCAGTAGATTAATTTTTCTGTCATCAATTGAGAACAGTGGCTCTAGGCAGAAATTAAATCCAGTTATATGAAAATTTTATAAAAGTTATACTTTGCCACATATTTTGGAAATTGTGCTACCCACTGCAGTTTAAAAAGCTCTCTAAGTTCTTCTGATGCAGTGGCCTACAAACCACACTCTGACAAACGCTGTGAATTCTACTGAATTCTCAGTCCCCTCAGCAGATCTTCAGCCTCTGCTATAAAATGGTACCTACTTCATAGGGATAAGGTAAGGATTTAATGAAATAACACATGTTACAGTAAGTTATCAATAACTATTATTTATTAGCAGAGAAACATTTCTTCCTCCCTCCTGATATGTTCTTCCATATTGAGAGATCTTAATTAGTGTAACTACTGGTGTCTTTTACACGACTTTATTCTATCTGCCCCAGGAAGTGGAATGACTTATCTGACTGGTAGATTTGGGAATAATAAACTGGAGTGTTATTAGCTCTTTCCCATTTCCTCCGGGAAACCCGTTGCCAGTGGCCTTCCACTGGGAACACACCACCCATTACTCCTCCAGATATAGACTCTATCCCTATAGTGAAGGTCCCACCCCGGTCCAGCATTATCTGTAATTGGGCAAGTCTATTCACCTTGGGCTCATTTCGCAGGTGCATTTAGCTTTCACACAATCTAACTTACTTTCTCTAGGCAACAAGGTTCTATTTTGGCCTAACTGCATTCCTTTGTATTATGTGCCAGTTTGTTTGAAAATTGGGTAGTAAAGAAGACTGCTATTTAGTGAGTTCCTAAGAAATCCCAGCACTTATTTTAAAAGGGGTAACTAATAGCCATACAAAAAAATGTATCAGGTTTTATACTCTTTGACTCAGACATTTTATCTAAAAACTTTAAAGAAGTGTAGAAATATGTATGCATAATAATTTTCATAATATTTATGAATAAGAATTTCTATGATTGGAAAAATGTAAGTATCCAAGAACGGGTAACTAGTTCAATTATGATACATATATAAAATGGGATACCATGCAGACATTAAAAATATTCTAGACTTTAAATTCTGACCAGAAAAAAATAACAGAGCCCAGATTTACTCTGCCACTTTAAATAACTGAAATCATGGGAAAATATATGAAAAAGTAATTTTCAGACATGGGGTAGCATGTAGCACAGGACTGTGATCCCTGAGAGATGGGAAACAAACAAATTGACCACTACATTTTCACCAGCTTACTGCTCAGAGACAGTTTCCAGTCCACAGAACAAGAAGGAAGAACCCAAGTAAAGACCATTCATATTGCCTAATTGAGGAGACAGAGATAGAGTTCAAGGCAGTTATAATTTGCAGAGCAGAGTTATGAAGAGGAGGGAGATCTATACAGAAAGAGCCCCATAACTCTGTACATGGATCACACTGAGTCTTTAGCTAGGTACCGATCTCCACATGTGTAAGAGAAAACTAGGCAAGGTCAGGGTGGGGGGACAGGGGGAGTACCAAAGAGGAATAGACAAAACAATTCTGGAACTGACACCAGGCTGGGAATAGTTTGTCTTCCCTCCAGTCAAAGTGAAAAGATCTCATAACACATGGTCATCAGATGAAATTCTTTTAATGGCATCACTTAATAGTGAGGCTAAATTAGTTCCAGACTAAAGGGTTTTCTACACTTATAAACAAAGATTAAACCTTTAAACAATACAACTGATTAACTGTATACCTGAACAAAATTTAACATTACTTAAAAGAAAGAATAAATCAAAATCCATCCACCAGGTTTCTCAAGAAATTACGAATAGAATTACCATATGACCCAGCAATCGCTCTCCTGGGTATCTACCCAAAAAATCTGAAAGCATTTCTCTATAGAGACACGTGTACTCCAATGGTCATTGCAGCTTTGTTTACGGTGGCCAAGACATGGAAACAACCAAAATGTCCTTCGATAGATGAATGGATAAAGAAGTTGTGGTATATATACACAATGGAATACTATTCAGCGTTAAGGAAAGATGATATAGGAGCATTTGTGACAACATGGATGGATCTTGAGCGTATAATGCTAAGTGAAATAAGTCAGACAGAAAAAGCAGAGAACCCTATGATTTCACTGATATGTGGTATATAAACCAAAAACAACAAAAGAACAAGACAAACAAATGAGAAACAAAAACTCATAGACACAGACAGTAATTTAGTGGTTACCAGAGGGTAAGGGGGTGGGGGGTGGGAGATGAGGGTAAGGGGGATCAAATATATGGTGATGGAAGGAGAACTGACTCTGGGTGGTGAACACACAATGGGATTTATAGATGATGTAATACAGAATTGTACACCTGAAATCTATGTAAATTTACTAACAGTTGTCACTCCAATAAATTTAATTTAAAAAAAAAAAATCCATCCACCAACAACATAAATTCACAATATCTGAATCTAATCAAAAATTACAATATATTCACATAAACAGGAAAAATATAACATATTAACCAGAATAAAAGTCAAACTGTAGAAACACAGAGAGAAATGACATAAATGATGGAACTAGCAGACAGGAATATTAAAACCATTAATATGAATAAGCTCCATATATTTAAGAAGGTAAAGGAAAACATGACCAGGGGAGAGAAATGGAGGATGGAGATATACACATATATTCTAGAGGTGTAAAAATATCATATCTGAAAAGGAAAAAAACAGTCATGGAAGGGGAAGAACTGCAGATTAGACATTAGAGAAGAAAATATCAGTGAATGTGAAAACATAATTGACTTTCTGAAATGAAAGACAAAGGGGAAAAATATTTTAAAATAAGCAGGTAATGCATTAGTAATGTGGTCAAACATACAATTGCTTAAAGCCCCAAAGGAGAGAAGGAGGTAGAGACACAGAATAATATTTGAAAAAATAATGGAAGAAAAGTTTCCAAATTTGATTAAAATACTAAACCCACAAATCTAACAAACTCAATAAACCCCAAGTAGTACAAACTTGAAGAAAAATATGCCAAGATACATAATAATCATTTCAGTAGAAGCAAAAATTAAAAATGTTTTTCTAACTTCAACACCATTTGTGATGAAACTCTCTGTAAACTACAGATAGGAAGGAACTTCCTCAACCTAAAAGATATCTATGAAAAAGTCTATCATCAGTAGAATACTTAGTGGTGAATAACTGGTTACTTTACCTGTAGGATTCAGAGTAACACAAAGACAATCACTCTTGACACTTTTAGTCCACAATGCCCTGGAGACCCTAGCCAGGGAAGTAAGGCAATAAAAATAAATAAAATGGACTCTTGTTGGAAAGGAAGAAATTTTAAATGTTTCTTTGTTTCATAGAAGACATAGTCTTTGTAGAAAATCCTAAGGAATCTACAAAAAAGCTACTAGTTCTAATAAATGAACTAAGCAAAGTCACAAGATACAAAGTCAATCAAAAATATCCACTGTATTTCTATAGCCTAAGAATACACATTTGGAAATTAAAATTAGGTACTTGTCAACTTTAAAATTTTTTGCAATTTCTGTTTTTCCTTCTAAACAAATGTTCACTGCTGTACTTAATTTTCTACTCATTATATTTTATTCTTGTTCTTAATGAAGTTCTCCAAAACTCTACAAGCTTCACGCCCCACAAAACCTGGGTCTTTCCCTAACACAAATTTTAGAGCCTACGTAAATAAAGTCTTATTGTAGATCTCTGTAATGTGGAATACTCTTTGGAGATAATTAAACTTATTAATGCAACATTCTACATGCTTCCTTACAACAGAATAGTTCTGAATTATCAATGAGATCGTTGATGGAAAGCACTCTGAAAAGTAGTAAGTGCCCTATCAATGTAAACTATTATCTTTATTACTCTTTCAAGTACAGGCATCTGGAGCTCTCCACATTTGTTTGATAACTATTTTGTGATCTTCCAGTAAGCACATGACACTCCTAGGACTGTAGAGGGTACAAAGATGACATACATCCAACACTTGCTTTCAGGCACTTTACAGTCTCCAGCATGAAAATACTATAAACTAAACATAAAATTAAGATATACACTCTATGTTAGCGCTATGAACTGAATTGTGTACCCCCAAAATTCATATGTTGAATCCCTAACCTGCAATATGATGGTATTTAGAGAAGAGGCCTTTGGGAGATAATGAGATTTGGATAAGGTCATGAGGTTGGAATTCTCACGATGGGATTAGTGTGCCCTTCTAAAAAGAGCTTACTCTCTCTCCCCCACTATGTGAGGAAGGCAGCTGTTTGCAAGCCAAGGAGAGAATTCTCACCAGAATCCAACTACGCTGGCACCCTGATGGCCGACCTCCAGCCTATGGAACTGTCAGAAAATAAATTTCTGTGTTTAAGACATCTAGTTGATGGTATTTTGTTAAGAAAACCTGGGAAGACTAATACAGCCAGCAAACTTCAACATTTTAAAAACCACATTTTAAAGTGGAAGTTGTGATCCAATACACACACACACACACACACACACACACACACACATAATGGTTTCACACACACAAAAAAACATTTACACTTACTATACACTAAATGCACCCTCTTGTAGTTTTGTATTCTGTAAATGCTGGTCACAGCTCTCTTAATTTATTTCATAATCTCCTAATGGATCACAACCTATGATTTGAAAAGTACTATTCTATGTGACTATTTTGTCCTATGGGGTGTGGATTAAAAACTCCATCAATATGTTGTACACATGAATGAAAATCTCTATTAGCTTTAATAAAATTTGAACTCGATTGAGTGAAAAAAAAACAGACATTGAAATCCAAACATACCCCTTCTGCCCATTATTCTTATATATTTTATTAGAGCAAAGACCTCAGTTGTTCCTTTATATACATACATACATACACACATGCACGTGACAGCGCTCGCACGCGTGCGTGCACACACACACACACACACACACACGCCTTCACTCCCTGTATCTATATGTTAAATTTTATTGCTTTTCCACAGTGACAACTGCAATGAAAGCTCCCTGCAGGGAATCACAGGCGTCTGAGTGAAAGGGTTATTTTAGTGGTTCCTTGCCATCCGAGAATTGCATTGAGACACAAGAGCTTTCTGACAGGACTTGGCAAGCTTTGCATTATAGTCAAGATTGTTTATTCCTTTGGCAAATTTGTCATAAAGGAGTTTGGGTTGGGCTCTTTTCTAAAGTACATTTTGTGTGTGTATGTGCACGCACACATGTATGCATACCTAAATATTCTATAAAATATATAGAGATGGATATATAGAAATATTTTCTTAATTCCTTAATAGTAACATTCGTACCTGAGTTATTATAATGCCATTATAATGATAAATAATTATTTACTTAGAAAATACATCCTGTTAATGGAAAAGCAATAAGATCCTATGTCCTCAGTACAGTGTTTATCTCTATTTAAAATCCACTCTTCATAACTGGCAATTTGTACTTCTTAATCCCTTTCAGCTTTTTCACCCATCCCCCCAACTTTCCTCCCGTCTGGCAATATAAATGTCTAATCACTATGTCGTACACCTGAAACAAATAAAATATTCTATGTCAACTATAATTGAAACATAAATTTAAAAATAAATCAATCAGTAAAAATAAAATGTACTTTCCAGCAGCAACTCTGCGCGTCTCAGAAGATGATCCACAAGAATAGGTATAGTCGTAGTGTAAACAGAAAATATGTCTTAAAATATAAAAATATAAATAAGCCTCTGTTGGTCCAGAGGATGAACAAAAAGGTTGACTCAATTCATTTCTCTCTCTGCATCTGAAGGAGAAACGTTACCATTGCCTTTGTTCTTCAGATATTCCCTTGACCAGAATTCATCAGCAGATTTGTTCCCTTTGGTCATTTCAAGAATGGGCAAAATCAGGCTGAAGTAAGGACATGACTAGCAACACTGGGACATCCAAGAAATGTCCTTGGTGTAACCACTGGAGGGATACACAACAGTCTGTGGTAAAATTAGTTGCTTTCAAACCCTCAGCTGTTAACCATTCCACAGTGGTTAAATATACATATTGATGTAGATTAGCTACATTTAGTGAGGTGAGAGTGAGGGGATAAAAGGAATGAAAGGATCCGAAGGTCGGGATAATCCGGAATTACAGATATGTGACTACCTGTTGCCATTTGAGAGTGTGTCCAGTTTATGCCAATTTTAAGCCCATTTATGCTTTGCACCTACTAGTTGACAGATCACAATAACTGGACCATCAATAAATTCCTTATTCTGTGAATTACTAATAAAATCTTGTTACTGCATTGCCAAGTTCCCAAATCTCTATTTTTTTCTTCATCTCCCTAGTGCTATAACCCATATTTGCCAATCCCAGTCTTTTATTTCCTACTTTTTCCCATCTGATTCTTTCAGGCCTTCTAAATCTACTATGTGCTGTTCATTCTGACTGTAATGCCTTCCCTCCCTCGCTCTGGCAGGCTCCTATTCATCTCTCAAGATCAATCTCAGTTAATTCTTTTGTGAAGCCTTCTCTAGCCAACACAAACAGAATCAGTCATTTCCTGCCTTATACTGTGGCGATGAGACTAGCATAGTCTTTTGGTCATTCTCTTCCTCCTCTTCTATTAGATTATAAACTCCTTGAGGGTTAAGATGAGGTCCTATTTATACTCTATCATTAGTGTCTCTTATACAATCTAGTCCTAGGGTGTTGAATTAATTGACTGATTGACTGATCCAGTGAGTAATGTGTCTGTCCTGGGTTAATGTGCCTGCTGTTCTTGGGAGCTCTACTTTGTAATGAAGCATTTTTCTCTGTCCTTTCTGAATTTTTCAAAATGTGTTTAGTAGAAGTTCATGAAGGTAGTTTGAACTTCTTTTGAAGTCTGACTTCTTTAACTAAGATCTAAGCAAGTATCATGACCTAGTCTCACTTGAGAATTGTTAGCATCAATATGGATGATGCTATTCTCTGCAGTATGTCTGCATTATAGTGGTTCCTTCTAATGATCAGAGGTAAGCTATTTTGAGCTTCTATTAGCACTATTACCTTTTTCTGATTGTAGGACTTCTCTAGGAGAGCAGATATGTCTAACAAGTCCTAAGTCAATGATAAAATTAGGATGACAATGTGTTGTAATTTCTGCTGAATTTGAGGATGCTTTCTCCTCTAAGTCATACATCTCTATCTGAAAACACAAAATTTTAATTGTTCACGGTCCCAGAATTGGCATTATTTCCTCGGTAATTGGAACTCAATGATAGAGGATTACTTGTTCCTAATTGCTGATTCTCTGCATGTTTGTCCAATATGCCATACCAGGAAGGAGAAAAGAGACACTTATGCTTAGAATTTTTTATTAATTTTTTTCCAGGTAGAAATTTGGAATTATTTCACTGGTGACTCAACTGTAACTTCCTTTTGTCTTCTTTGGTATTCAGAGACAAGGTTTTCCCTATTTTATATGTGAATATATACTTATCAAAATACTAATCAAATATAATGTCTAAACAAAAACAGCTTTTAAAGGGGGGTTTTACTCATTTTTTTTCTTTTAATTCAGTGATATAACTTTCAAAAAAAGAGCTCAGCAACATTAAGCCATCTTGCTTTAAAAATAATAAAAAGTCATAATTTGCCAGTGTTATCTGTACCCTTGGGAAGGAAAAGTTATTATTACATGATAGCATTCCAGGGACTTTAGGCCGCATCTGGGAATTTTTCTATAGGGTTCTCTGTAACACAACTCTATTTTTTCCTATAGGAAGTCTAAGTTCTCACGTTTCCCAGAGAAACAATTCTTCCAGATGCTTTTCACCTATAGGTAAGAAGAGGTTTATTGCCCAATCCCAACGTCTGACAGTGAGACTACAGCATAGATAGTTTTAATAACTCTTGTAATGCAAGTTCTGTTACCATATCCTAGAGCTCCCCGATTCCTTGATCTTATCTTCCTCTTTGGAACAGCTCTCCTAAGCATTCAGTTTCTCCTCCCAACCTTCTGTTAATGCCCTTCTCATCTCTTCATAATTCTACCTTGGATCTCAGATTAAACCTGGAGACAGGTTCCTGATCCTGCAGACTACATTCCCACTACCTTTCCCAATGTCCTCAAATTACCATTGCTGCTACCACAGCAATGGTAAATATTGGATAGAAGAATATTTCAATAATCTAAATAAGAATGAAGACCCGGACTGAGGCTTAGCAGTGGAAATAAAGGGTTCACATTTGAGAGGCATTTCAGAGTTATAATCAAAATAACTTGGTACTAATTGGGGGGTGGGAATAGAAAGGGAAGAAGCTATTAAACAGAAATAGAAATCATACTGCTCTTCTAGTTACTAGGTACTGCTTGAAAGGAAAGGGTGTGTGTGTGTGTGTGTGTGTGTGTGTGTGTGTGTGTGTGTGTGATGTTATGTTATCATGGGGAACCCATCAAAACAGCTACGAAGAAACAAATGATATTTCTTACGTTAGACCACTTTTGACTTATAAAAATGGCAATTTCACTTGATTCATCCTAAAAGAATTAAGCCCAGAAGGAGTCATTTTCATTGCTGACCATCTTATTGTCAAGTTCACAAGTTTCCATTTCCAATATTCCTTCTAGGTTTTTGTGTGTACAGGAAAGTACTCAGTGGTAAGTAGTACAAGCCTCCTTAGGTTTATGAACTACTAGCAAATCTACAGATGCTTTGTTTTTAATAATAATAATAATGCTAGATAAGTGCACTTCCACAAAGATTATATCATATTATCCTCACAGTAATAGCCCCAGGGAATATATTATCCTCATTGTACATAGGGAAACAGGCTCAAAGAGGTTCATTGGCTTGTCTGATGACAAATGGAAAGTACTGACCTCTAAGTATGCTGGTTACTAGTCTGCTCTTTTCTCCACTTTTTGTGGGTTGCCCATCTATGAAACAGAAAGGAGAAATTAGGAGTGCTTCACATCAGCTATGTCTAAATCAGTAGAAAAAAACACAACACAACAAAACAAGGTCAATTTTTATTCTCTAAATTGTGATCATTTTACCTGGGCTTGAAGGCTTGTAGCAGCTGAAAAGTAATTAAATTATCAGTATTTCCCTTTTTGGAAGTAGTTTTATCCACAGACCTCCTCTCACTTTACATCCTACAGAACTTTACTGTTGGGAAGACCACTGAACAGCCTCACAGTGAAGAACGTTTTCCTGCTCTGCACCCAAATTGGCCTTTTCTGATGTTTGCTGCTTTCCCCCAATGACTACGTATGTCTAGAGAACATGCCCAGTGCATTTTCTTTGTTTCAAGAAGAGGCCTGCAGAAGACTTTTTAATTTGAATTTGAAATAAATAAATAAATAACCTTGAAAAAGGATGGATGTATTCCCCTAGGCCTCTTTCATTAATACGAGCTTCATGAAATGCAGAGTTCAGTATTGGGGTTCAAGGTTAGAGGCAAAAGACCACACACACTTGGAGAAGTCTTCAAAAAATAAGACAGGAAAATGTGGTTTATTAGTTATACTAGTTACAGAATGAACAGCATATTGTATGTGCTGTGTTAGAGGTATGTTATGAATAACAAAAGCCCTGGAGCATTTACATATTTGTTTTCAGCAATCCTGGCAGTTGGATTTCACCATTCTATGCCTCTTTGCCAGAATCACTAAACACTGGTACATATGGCATCTGAAGTACCATATGCCATAGAAAATGTTAGCTGATGCCTATACTTCTATATTATATTTTTATTTCAGATTTTTGCAGTTTGAACAAAGAATAGTAGAAAAAACAAAATATTGGACAAGCAGTAAACAGTAAAGTGAAAAAAAAATGCCTTCAGAGAAAGCAAATAAAGGAAATGAATCTACCATGAGTTAACATGGCTACATAGTAATGAATCAGATATCAGAAGTAATTGTTTTTGCATAAATAAATTTAGATAGCCTTTCATTCTATTATTTTGGAGCTAAAGGCTGCAACATGAATAGTGAGTGTTGACATATTTTTTTTACCTTATTCTTTCTGAAATTTCTTATTACAATCATAGTCTCCATTTGATTTAACTTAATTAACATGAAGGCTACAGTCAGTGACGGAAAAATCCAGGTTAAAACAGAAAAATTATTTTGCAATATTATTTAGATTTTTGTTGAGATTTTCAGCTAGTATCTACATTTTCTGTTTTTATTCTTAGACACAGGAAGCCTCTAAAATAAAAATCAACATAAATGAATAGTTAGTTTTCTCAAAGCAGAGAAACAAACAAAATCCCGTAGCAACATTTTACCGATAAGATAAACATAAAAATAACTGGATGGTTCTGGTATGTGACAGGTAACTGATAGCCCACTGGGAATGACTTGATGAATATATTAACTGCAGGAGAGAACTGCTTATTCAAATTTTTCCAAAGGCAGTTTACTCTTTTTAATAGTCTCAAAAACTGAACAGGAAGTTCTTAGCCTGAATTTGGCCTTGAATAGGTAAATCGTCAAAAATATTAAAGCATAAAAGTTGTAATATTTTGGCTCAAAATCATCTAACAATATTAATATATTTAAATTAGATTTGTGTAGTGTACCAGTCAGGGTTCTCCAGAGAAACAGAGCCAACACAGAACCAAGATAGATGATGATAGATAGATAGATAGATAGATAGATAGATAGATAGATAGATAGATGATAGATAGATTAGATAGATAGATAGATAGATAGATAGATAGATAGATAGATAGATAGATAGATAGATTAGATAGATAGATAGATAGATAGATAGATAGATAGATAGATAGACAGGCAATGAGGAATTGGCTCCTTATTATGGTAACTAAGAAGTCCCACAGTCTGCCATCTGCAGACTGGAGACCAAGAAAACCAATCCAAGTCTGAAGGCCTGAGAAACAGAGAACCCAATGATGTACATCCTAATCCAAGGGCTGAAAAAAACAAATTATCCCAGCCGAAGCAGGCAGGCTTCTCCCATCCTCTGCTTTTTGTCCTGTTCAGGCCCTCAACAGATTGGATGCTGCCCACCCACACTGGGGAGTCATATCTACTTTACTGAGTGCATCGATTCAAATGCTAATCTCATCCAGAAAGACTGTCACAGACACACCCAGAAGTAATGTTTAATCTGGGCACCCCATGGCCCAGTCAAATTGACACATAAAATCTACCATCACAAGTAGTGCTTTACAACTTTGAAAACACATTCACATTCTTTCTCATAAAAATAAATAAATAAACAATTCTACAATTGGATATTGGTGCTTTCCCATTTCACAGATGAGAAAACCAGCTCAGAAAGGTTGTCCCCTTGTCATTAAGTCTCAACTATATATTAAAATTATATCCTATTCTAAAAGTAATTCAACCACAAATTGAAAGGAGATTAAAAACAAAATATCTTTGTCACAGGAATTGTTCAATACGATGCAAAATTGTATGACACAGAATCTTAAGCTTTTCCTAAGAATTTGCTCTGCACAGAGGATATGAAGAGGTCTATGCAAACTTGGTGCTATATTTTCCATGTCCCAATCACTCCAGAACCAACAATTCTAACCTCCTAAAGAAACCAAACATATATGAGGGCTCTTCTATAATGCTAGTGTGATCCTTCTTTGACAGAGCTCTAAGTTTAAAAACATTAAAAGGCAGGTTTATTTGTTTCCTAGAGATGCCATAGTAATTATTACAAACTCTCTGACTTAAAACAACAGAAATGGGGATGACCGGATGGCTCAGTTGGTTAGAGCGCAAGCTCTGAACAACAGGGTTTCCGGTTTCATTACCACATGGGCCAGTGAGCTACGCCCTCCATAACTATCTTGAAGACAACTGAGCTGCCGCTGAGTTCCTGGAGGGGTGGCCGGATGGCTCAGTTTGTTAGAGCATGAACTCTCAACAACAAGGTTGCTGGTTCAATTCCCTCATGGGATGGTGGGCTGTGCCCCCTGCAACTAAAGATTGAAAATGGCGACTGGACTTGGAGCTGAGCTGCACCCTCCACAACTAGATGGAAGGACAATGACTTGGAGCTGATGGGCCCTGGAGAAACACACTGTTCCCCAATTTAAAAAAAAATTAAAATTAAATTAAATAAAACAACAGAAATGAGTTCTCTCATAGTCTGGAGGCCAGAAGCATAAAATGAAAGTGTTGCTGTCTCTGAAGATCTAGGAAGGAAAACATCCTGCCTCTTCCACCTTCTGATGATTCCAGGCATTCCCTAGTTTCTGGCTGCAGAACTCCAATCTCTGCCTCCATCTTCCCAAGGCCTTTTCTTTATTGTCCTATACATCATACTTCTGTGTGTCTCTTCTAAGAACACTTGTCATTAGATTTAGAATCCATTCAGGGGCCGGCCCGGTGGCTCAGGCGGTTAGAGCTCCATGCTCCTAACTCCAAAGGCTGCCGGTTCGATTCCCACATGGGCCAGTGGGCTCTCAACCACAAAGTTGCCCACAAGGTTGTCAGTTCAATTCCTCAAGTCCCGCAAGGGATGGTGGGCTCCTCCCCCTGCAACTAATATTGAACACTGCACCTTGAGCTGAGCTGCTACTGAGCTCCTGGATGGCTCAGTTGGTTGGAGCTCATCCTCTCAACCACAAGGTTGCCAGTTTGATTCCTTGACTCCTGCAAGGGATGGTGGGCAGCGCCCCCTACAACTAAAATTGAACATGGCACCTTGAGCTGAGCTCCCGGATGGCTCAGTTGGTTGGAATGCATCCTATCAACCACAAGGTTGCAGGTTTGACTCCCGCAAGGGAAGGTGGGCTGTGCCCCCTGCAACTAGAAAATAGCAACTGGACCTGGAGCTGAGCTGTGTCCTCCACAACTAAGACGGAAAGGACAACTTGAAGCTGAACGGCACCCTCCACAACTAAGATTGAAAGGACAACAACTTGATTTGGAAAAAAGGCCTAGAACTACACACTGTTCCCCAATAAAGTCCTGTTCCCCCAATAAAATCTTTAAAAAAAAGAATCCATTCAGGTAATCTAGGGTGGTCTTACCTTTAAGATTTTTAACTTAATTACATCTGCAAAGACCCTTGTTTTCAAACAAGATCACATTCTCAGATTCTAGGGATTAGCATGTGGACATATCTTTTGGAAGGTGACACCTTTCAACCCACTACAATCCACTCCCTGGCCCCCCAACATTTACATTTGCCTTACATGTAAAGTATATTCATATTATCACAACATTGTCCAAAGTCTCAACTCATTACGCCATCACCTCTAAGTCCAAATCTCATCTAAATATCATCAACTGAAAAGTCCCAAATCTCATCATCTACATCAGGTATGGGTTAGACTGAGTATCATATAATCCATCCTGGAACAAAAGTTTTCTTTCTGTGGACATGTAAAACAAGAGAACAAGTTATCTGCTTCCAAAATATAATAGTGGGATAAGCACAGATATTAGACATACACAGAATAAACATTCTCATTCCAACGGGAGAAATTGCAAAGAATAAAGGGGTCACAAGTTCCAGGTAAATTTGAAATACACACAGAAAAATTCCACTAAGTTTTAAGGCCTGTGAATAATACTCCTCAGTAGTACAGTTTTGTCTTTTTGATAATGTCATATAAATAAAAACAACAGTATGTAACCTTTTCAGATTAGCTTCTTTCAACTCAGTTTACTTCCTCTGCAAATCGAATCATCCACGTTTTTTTATATATCAATAGTTTGTTCCTTTTTCTTGCTGAGTAGTATTCCATTTTATGTATGTACCAAAGTGGCTTATCCATTCCCCATTGAAAGACCTTTTGGGTGTTTCAAGCTTTGGGCAATTATGCCCATTGCCAGAACTGTTATGAATGTTAGTGAATAAGATTTTGTGAATATCAGTTTCGTTTCTCTAGGGTAAATAGGCAAACAATAGGATTGCTGGGTCAAATAAGTATACATTGAACTTTATTTTAAAAACTGTCAAACTTTTCCAGAGTGGCTGGACAATTTCACATTGCCACGAGCAATATATGAGAGGTCTAATTCCTCTGCATCCTCATCAGCTGCTATGAATTAAATGTCTGTGTTCCATCCAAAATTCATATGCTGAATCCCCAATGTGATGGTATTTGGAGGTGGGGCCTTTGGGAGGTGATCAGTTCATGAGAGTGGCCCTCTCGAATAGGATTAGTGCCCTTGTAAGAAGAGACAGGATACAGATATCCCCCTCCACCACCACCACCACCACCTGCCATCTCTGCCATATGAGAATATAGCAAGAGGTGGCTGTCTGCAAACCAGCAAGACAGCCCTCACCAGAACCTGATCATGCTGGACTTCCAGCATCCAGAGCTGTGAAAAATAAATTTCTGATTTTTAAGCCACCCAGTCTATGGTATTTTTAATAATATTATAGCAGTCCAATACTAATACACTAGTACCTGGCATTATCAGTATTTTTTATTTAACCATACTAATATTGAAAATCATTGTGGTTTTGATTTTCATATCTGTACAGACTAAAGATGTTGAATATCATTTCATGTACTCATTTGCCATCTATACATTTTCATGGGTGAGTATCTCTTCAAATCATTCACCCATGTTTTAACTGGGCTCTTTGTTTTCTTGAGTTTTAAGAGGTTTTTTTTCAATTTTGGATATAAGTCCTTTGTTCGATATGTGATGTGCAAATATTTTCTCTTGATCTATAGTTTGTCATTTCATTCTTTTAACAGTGCCTTTCATAGAGAAAAAGTTTTAAATCTATAAGTCCAATCTATCATTTTTTCTTTTATAAATCATTCTTTTGATACCATGCCTAAGAACTCTTCGCCTAACCCCAGGTCATGTAGATTTTCTCCTTTATTTCCTTATAAAAGTTTTATAGTTTTAGGTTTTACATTTAGATCTACAGTGCATTTTTCATTAATATTGGAATAAAGTATGAGCTTTAGCTGTTTGGGTTTTTGCATATGGATTGTTCCAAGACCACTTATTGGGGGGGGAAAAACTATTCGTTCCCTATTTAATTATTTTGTACCTTTGTCAGAAATCAAGTGCTTTTATTTGTATGAATCTATTTCTGAACTCTCCATCCAATGATCTGTTTGTCTATTACTTTGCCAATACCACACTGTCTTGATTACTGTAGATTTATAGTAAGTCTAGAAGTCAGGTACTATAAATTCTAGGTATTTATTCTTCTTTTTTAAAATTGTTTTAGCTATTCTATTTCTTTTGTCTTTCCATATAAATTTTAGAATCTTCTTGTCTATATCTACAAAATATGCCTCTGTATTTTTATTGTAATTACGCTAGGTCTATAGATTAATTTAGGAAAAATTAACAACTTTCGTATACCGTGTATTCCAACTCATGAACAAGGCATATTTCTCCATTATTTAAATTTTCTTTGACTTCTTTCATCAGCATTTTCTAGTTTTCAGCATATAGATAATGCAAGTTTGATTTGATCTACAAGGTCTGACAATTAAATTTGCGAACTTATTGCAACAATGTTGCTAACCTTTTTTGATATGAGAGGGATTATTCATTATGAATTTGTACCAAACAGTTAACCAAATTTACTATTTGGAAGTGCTGAAAAGGCTGCATGAAAAAGTTAGACGAAAACAAGCTGAACTTTTCGCCAACAATTCATGGCTCTTGCATCACGACAAAGCACCAGCTCATACGGCACTGTTTGTGAGGGAGTTTTGAGCCAGTAAACAAATAATTGTATTGGAACACCTCCCTACTCACCTGATCTGGCCTCCTATGACTTCTTTCTTTACCTGAAGATAAAGGAAATGTTGAAAAGAAGACATTTGGATGACATTCAAGACATCACGATGACAGTTCTGATGGCCATTCCAGAAAAAGAGTTCCAAAATTGCTTTGAAGGGTGGAGTAGACACTGGCATCAGTGCATAGCTTCTGAAGGGGAATATTTCAAAGGTGACCATAGTGATATTCAGCAATGAGGTATGTAGCACTTTTTCTAGGATGAGTTCGTGAACTTAATTTTCAGACCTGTATTCCTAGGTATTTCCTTTTTTGTGGGGAACTTGTAATTTAAAAAGAATTTTTTTGGTATCCAATTGTTCATTGCTAGTAGTAAAAATGACTGTTTTGCGTATTCACCTGTGTTCAGTGACCTTGTTTAACTCACATTTTTGTACTAGTATTTTAAATGTAAATTCCTCAGCATTTTTTCATGTTGGAAATCATATCATCTACAAATATTTTTTAAATTGTATTTCTTCATTTTTTACCCTATACATCTTCATTTCCACCCCATACATCTTTTATCTCTTCTGTTTTCCACTCCCCCAATATACTTTTATTTCTTTTTCTTGCCATATTAAAATGGCTAGAACTTCTAGGCTGATGTTCAATAGTAACACTGAGAACAGACATTCTTGACTTTTTCCATTCCTAGGAGAGAAACATTCATTCTAACACCAAAAAGTACAATGATAGCCGAAGATTATTTGTAGATAACCTTTATCAGGTTGAAGAAGGCCTCTCTATTCCTAGTTTGCTGAGAGCTTTTATCAAGAATAGATGTTGAATTTTGTCAAATACTATTTCAGAATCAATTCATATGATCATGTGGGTTTTTCTTCTTCAAAAAACCATGTTAACATGGTAGAGCACACTGATTCATTTGCAAATACTGCACTAGCTTTGCATTTCTTGGCTAAAATCCATTTTTCTTTAGTGTCACTTTCATTTTATATATTGGTTGATTGAATTTGCTAATATTTTACTGGGGATGTTGTGTTGATGTTCATAAAGGATATTGACCTGTTGATTTTTTTTTACTGTATTCGCTTTTTCTTCTCTGGTCTCATAAAATGAATTGTGAAATGTTTCCTTGTCTTCTATTTGCTGGAAGAAATTGTGTAGAATTGATGAATCATTGTTATGTGTTCACCAGTTAAGTCACTTCAGCATGAGATTTCTTTTTCAGAATTTTTTGTTGTTGTTTTTGTTTTGTTGTTGCTTTATAATGAATTCAATTTCTTTAGTAGTGATAGGACTGTTCAAGTTATCTGTTCCATCTTGAGTGAGTTTTGGTAGTTGCAGTCTTCAAGGAATTGGTATTTCCTCTAATATGTTGAATTTGTTGAGTTTTCATAGTATTAGTTTAGTATCCTTTTAAAATCTACATCTCTGTCATTCCTGATACTAGAAATATGTGTCTTTTTTCTCTTTGTCAGCCTTATAGAGGTTTGTCAATTTTGCAATTTTTTTTCCAAAGAACCAGCTGAGTTTTCATTGCTTCTTTTTTGGATTTCTTTTATTTCTGTTCTTAACTTTGTTATTTATTTTCTTCTGTTCTTTCCCCCTTCTTTCTCTAGTTTAAGGTAGAAACTTAGATTACTGATTTGAGACCTTTCTTCTTTTCCAGGGGGCCATATGGTAGTAGCTCCCAGGGAGTCGGCTCAACCAAGCAGGTTAATTTTTTTCTTTGAGCACATTGAATATGATATCCCACATCCTTCTGGCCTCCACTGTTTCTGCTGAGATATCAGCTATTAAATTTATTGGGGTTCTCTTATTAGTGACATGGGATTTTTCTCTTGCTGCTCTTAAATTTTTCTCCTTCCTTTGACTTTCAACATATTCACTATGATGTGTCTATTTAAAGTTGTCCTGTAATTTATTCTACTTGGAATTCATTGGGCTTTTTTGATGAGTAGGTTATTGTTTTTCAATAAATTTTTTCAGCTATTATTTCTCCTATTTTTCTTCTCCTTTCCTTCCCATACTACTATTACACGTCTGTTGGTACACTTCATGGTGTCTCACACTTCTCTGAGGCTCTGTTCATTTTTCTCTCTTCTTTTTTTCTCACTGTTCTTCAGCTTGTGCGCTCTCTATCAATCTATATTTAAGTCCACTAATTCATTTTTCTGCCAGTTCAAATCTACTGTTAGGCAATTCCAGTAAATTTTTCACCTCATTTATTTCACTTTCTAACTTCAGAGTTTCTTTTTTTATCTCTTTTTCTTTATGTTATCAATTTGATATAACATAGTCATCACAACTTCCTTTACTTCTTTAGTCATTCTTCCTTTAATTCTGTGAACATATTTATAATGGCTACTATAAAATCCTTTTATATTAAATCCAACATCTGGTCATTTTCATAGGCATTTTCACTTGCCTGCTTCTTATCCAATATATGGGTCAAACTTTGCTATTCCTTTTCAAGCCTTGTAATTTTTTTTCTTGGAAACTGGGCAGGTTAGATAATACATTGTAGCAACTCTGAGAACTAGTCCCCTGCCTCAGGCTTATTGTTCTTATTCCCCACATACATATAAATAGTGTTAAACATTTGGTACTCTCTAATCAGGGAGGCACAGCCTATAAGTCACTCTGGGATGACAGTGATGCTAGTAGTATTCTTTTCTACCCTTTCCTTCATCACATCCAGCTGTTAAACTTTGCTAATCCCTAGCCTGTTGCCTATTTCAACAGTGCCCTCACATTTTCCACAGAAATAGTAAAAAGCAATCCTAAAAATTGTATAGAATCACAAAAGACCCTGAATACCAAAGCAATATTGAGAAAGAAGAACAAAACTCAAAGCATCACACATCTTGATTTCCAATTATATTACAAAGCTATAATAATCAAAAGAGTTTGGCAATGGCATAAAAATAGACACATAGACCAATGGAACAGAACAGAGAGCCCAGAAATAAACCTATGCATATACTGTTACCTAATCTTTGACAAGGGTGCTAAGAACACCCAACAGAGAAAGGAAAATATCTTCAATAAATGATGTTGGGAAAATTGGATATCCACATGCAGAAGAATAAAATTGGACCCCTATCTTACATCATTCACAAAAACTAACTTGAAATGGATTAAAGACTTAAATGTAAGATCTGAAACCTTAAAAGTCCTAGAAGAAAACATAGGGGGAAAGCTTCTTGACATTGATCTTGGCCATGATTTTTTTGAATATGACACCAAAAGCACAGGAAAGAAAAGCAAAATTAAACAAGCAGGACTACATTGAACTAAAAAGCTTCTGCACAGCACAGGAAACAATCAACAAAATGAAAAGACAACTTATGGAATGAGAGAAAATACATGCAAACCATCTACTGATAAGCAGTTAGTCTCCAAAATATATAAGGAACTCCGATAGTTCAATAGTAACACACACACACACATACACATACATACACAATAGTCATCATCATATCATCATCATCATCATCATCATCCTATTTAAAAATAGGAAAAGGACCTGAATAGATGGGTACATAAAACGATGCTCAATGGACAGCAGATGAGAAGATGCTCAACATCACTAATCATCAGAGAAATACAAATCAAAGCCACAATAAGATCATCACCTCACACCTTTTAGGATGGCTATTACCAACAAAACAACAGATAACAAGCATTAGAAAGGATATAGAGAAAAGGGAACCCTTGTACACTGTTGGTGAGAATGTAAATTTGTATAGCCATTATGGGAAATTGTATGGAGGTTCCTCGAAAAATTAAAAATAGAACTGCCATGTGGTTCAGCAATCACACTTCTGGGTATAAAACCCAAAGGAAATAAAATTAGTATCTCAAAAGATATCTGTTTTCCCATGTTTGTTTCAATATTACTCACAATAGCAAAGATATGGAAACAATTAAGGGATTGTTGATGAATGCGTGGATCAAGAAAATGTGGTGTATATATATATATATATATATATGTATATATATATGTATATATATACATATATATACATATATATGTATATATATATACATCACATTTTATATATATATCACGTTTTCTTGATCCACTTAAGTTGTGTGTACACACACACACACACACACACATACACACACACACTGGAATATTATTAAGCCATAAAAAAGGATAAAATCCTGCCATTTTTGTCATGGATGAACTTGTATGACATTATGCTAAGTGAAATAAACCAGACAAAGAATGACAAAGACTGTATGATCTCACTCATATGTGGAATCTAAAAAAATAAGTCAAATTCATAGAGACAGAGAATAGAATGGTAGTTGCCAGGTGCTGTGAAGGTGGGGGAAATGAGGAGATTTTGGTCAAAGAATATAAACTTTCAGTTATGAGCAAGTTTTAAGGATCTAATATACAGCATGGTGACTATAGTTAATACTGTATCATACAGTTGAAATTTAAAAAGATAGTAGATCTTAAGCATTCTCACCAAAAAAAAAAAAAAAAGGTAACTATATGAGATGATGGATGTTAATTACTTGATTGTGGTAATCATTTTACAATGTATCATCACTTCATACACTTTAAATATGTACAATTGTATTTGTCTATAAAGCTGGAAAAAATTAAAAAAAAAAAACCAACATAAGCAAACCCATAGATGTAGAGAATACTTTGATGGTTGCCAGATGGGAAGGGGGGGGGGTTCAGGGTGGGTGAAAAATGGAAAGGGATTAAGAAGTACAAATTGGTAGTTACAAAATAGTCACAGGGATATAGGGTATAGCATAGGGAATTTAGTCAGTAATCTTGTAATTACTATGTATGATATCAGGTGGGTACTAGATTTATTGGAGTGATAGATGGGAGGGTGGTTGGGGAACAGTGTAAAAAAGGTGACAGGATTAAGAAGTATAAATTGGTAGTTGCAAAATAGTCACGGGGATGTAAAGTAAAGCATAGGGAATATAGTCAATAATATGGTAATAACTGTACAGTGCCAGGTGGGTACTAGACTAGTCAGGCGGATTACTTTTTAAATTATATAAATGTCTAATCACTATGCTGTACACCTGAAATTAATATAAAATAATATTGAATGTCAATTGTAATTGAAAAATGTTTAAAGGGGAAAAAAAGATGAATGGGAATAAGAGGTTCAAACTTCCAGGTATAAAACAAATAAGTCATGGGGATGTAACGTGCATCATAGGGAATATAGTCAATTATATTGTGATAGCATGGTACTGTGTCAGATGTTTGCTGGACTTATGGTGATCACTTCTTTACGTATGTAAATATAGAGTAAATATAGTGTACACCTGAAACTAATATAATATTGTATTATTTTAATATAAATCTTTTTTTAAAAAGTTCCCAGGAGAATTCCTGTACAAAATTATCCAGTCATATTGTGGATTCTTGGATGAAAGGAACAGTTTCTGAGGTCAACGTTTGGTATTTGTACTAATTCTAGGAGGGCTGCTTCCAGCTCTTATTCCTGTTCTTTCACACAAACTATTAATAGTTGGTTTATAGTCTAGGCTGCATCTACAGTAGATCCACAAATCTTCTCTCAACTGCCTTTTATCACAATCCCTACTGTTGTTGAAAGTAGGCCTTAGGTAGGCCTAAACTTCACCAGTCTGTTGCAAATGAAGTCAATTCTTTTAGGAAGAGATTAGGAAATATCTGCTTCAGGATCTGGTTCTCTCCCTCCCCCCTGCCCACACAAGCAAAATTTCTGTGCCAGGGCTCTAGAGCTGGGGCTGGGAACAATGACAAGCTTCTCTCTGAGTGACACCCTGGTCTAGGAGTTGAGTGTTTAGAAGGGAATTTGGGTGGGGTGTTTGCAGCAGTCTCAGCTTGTTTCTCCTGGCATAGAATGTCTGCCTCAAGGACTGAGGGACGTGTTATGAGGGCCCCAGGATTCTCAGTGCACCACACCCAAAGCAAAACCTCCTTCCACAAGTAAGCCGTTAGTCAAAAGGAAGCTCTGCCCCCGCCATTGGTCAGAAGAAGGAAACTCCCCTCTCTCAACCACACTCATCCTGAGATCCAGCCTCAGTAACAACAAGCAGTTGGGGACAGGAAGCAAAAGGCAGAAATCCTTCTCCTATGGCAAAGTAAATTCTCCAGTTAGGAAATGGGAGCTAGAGGGAGCCCAGTGACCTTGGCTGCAGCAGTTTGGAGTTGAGTCTATGGCTTACTGAGGGGCGGAGAGGTGGTCTTGGTTCAAATACCACAGAGTCCAACCTCCCTTACCAAATTTTCATAGAATTTCTTGAATAGATATTTCTTCGTCTGCTGTTTGCCTTTAGAACTACTTCCAGTGGCTTTAAATGAAATTTTATATATGTATATATATATAGTCAGATTCTGATATTAGTTATAATTTTTATCTGAAATTAGGTAAAGGAACATCTTTCTCCACCACTGTCCTCTTTCATCATTTTCTCTATGGGTTAGTTCAGGTTCAGGAGGAAGGGACAGGGATGGCAGAGTTGGAAAGAGAAATAGTTATTTCAATCTGAAGTCCACACAGACTCAAGGGAAGGCATTAGTAAGATTTCCTGTGGCTGTGGGGATTATTTGTTATAATGCAGTCACCCTTTGCTGTCGCCTGGCTGGCTTCCTTGAAAACAAGTCAGCAAGTGACTAAGTGGGCCTACTGAGACTAATCCCGACACAGGAAGCCTCAGAACGATGAGAGACCTGGGCATGCCCAAAGCCGATCAGATGTACTCTCAAATTCTTCCAGGTTTTGGCTTGCAAAGCCTGCCAGGTCTTTGCTTGCAAAGCCTGACAAGACCTCTGGAAATCTTTCATGAGTGCTAGTAGGACCCTTTCAGCCAAAAGGCTCTGAGGTGATTCTTAAAACCTTGGATGCTTAGGTTTACAATGCCTGTTAAGCCTTTACTTCCAGTTGGAATTGTGCCTCAAAAAGAAGTTTGCAGAAAGTGTTCTCTGAGAATCTTATTTGTGAATAAGAATAGCTATGTGCTGGTTGTTCTTCATTTGTCTCCATGAAATCTATTCTCCCTATCCTTCCATGAATTTGGAGGATGTGAGAAGAGAAAGGTTGGGGTGTTTCTTTCCTGCTCCGGCCTTGTTACAGCACTGTCTCCCTGGCAGTAGGTATGTCCTTATGTCTCCCACTGCACCCCTCCTGCAAGGTTTCTGTCCTGACTGGGCTCTAGAAACACTAATTCCTCTCCTAAGAACTTCTTGCTATGCTGTTTTATGTGCCGCACCATCTCATTTGTTCCCACAACCATGCCCACATCTTTTTAAGTAGTCTCTTCATATGATCCATTTAGACTGAATTCTGTTTCCTGCTGGTCCCTAACAATTACCACATTTTAAGACTTACCATGAGTGTCACCATTTCTACGTCTCACCCTGCAAGGCATAACCCTGCAAGGCATTAATAACATTATTAATCCATTTGCAGATAAGGACAGATGACTTAGACAAGTAAAATACCATCTACTGCATCACAAGAGTTGAGATTAAAACTAGTCCTTTTAGCAAAAGCCATTTTCCTCATTTCATTTAAATTTGTAAAGAGATTCCATTTACACTTTTCTTCCAAACACTAATTTTATTTAAATATCAACCAGATTTTATGTTGGCTATCTTATGAACACATTAACCTTAAGCCTTTATTTGGAAAGAGAATTTGATGAAATTCACAAAGAAATTGCTAAATTTAAGTACAGTATCCCTGACTGATAAGTTTGAATGACTGTAATGTACACAAAAGATTTTATTTAAAACAATGATAAAACTTGATAATCTGCTCTTGCCTGGTGCTAACATCGTCTTCTTTGCCTTCAGTTTTTTTAGCAGACACTCTTGTTGCAACTCAACAACCATTACCCATCCCCTTATCCCTATCTTTTTACAATTTAAAGGCTAGTTCTCCCAGACTCCTTTGCAGGTCTCTGTGGCCTGGTGACCCAGGTCTGGATACTGAAAAGTATTTCCTTCACTGATAAAATGAAAGAACTAATTTTCTTTGCCCTGTCCCTTTCTTCATGATTAGAACAATGTATGATGTCCGGAGTTGTGCCAATCATCTTGTAACCATGAGCCACATACTGTATACTTTAATAATACTAGAATACTACACACCTATACTAAAAAGAATATTATAATTTTATACATAATACATTTGCACGAATATATTCAATAAAGAGCTGTTAGACTCAAATACTGAGTTTCGCAAACCCTTAAACCTCTGAGTTCTGTTGTTTTATTAAATATTGAATGGATAAAAAAAATATTTCTAAAATACGTGCATGGCATAAAGAAATACAATACACTGACCACCTAGTAACCACAACCCAGCCTAAGAAAAAGAGCATCAGAGGCAACCTCTACTCTAGATTTCATGTATATCCATCCTTTGCCACTTTAATAATTCCCTTGCTTTCCTTTGTTCATCTTTATCCCCTCTGAAAGTCTAGAAATTGAAAGAACTTTACCTATTTTTAGCCATGTTGTTAATGCGAGCATATGCAACACTTTAGTCCCAATATCCTTTACCTTTTAAAAATGCAGTAAAGATTTTATTCAGTAAAGTCTGATAGCTTCCCTACTTCCTCAGTTTACAAGGCAAAGAGACTGACACAACATTAAAAACAGGAAGGTGCTCTTTATACTGGTCATCAGAAGTCTTGAAGAGATCAGAGATGTTCATCTTTTTAGAGCTACTTAGATAAGAAATACATATGGAGGAGGAAGGAAGAGGTCTTATAGTTAGGGTTGGGAGGTAAGTCTTTGTGTGGTTTTAGAGAGGCAACTTCAACTTTGTGGTTTCCAAAGGGGTTCCCCTGCTCCCCACCCCCATCCAAAGTCAAGAAAGGGGAAAGTTGGTTTTTTTTAAAGCTAAAGATATAAAAACATTGGATCTGAAATGAAAAAAAGGGGAAGGGAGAAACCACACTTCCTCCACTCAGCCCTAGCCAGGCAGACCCCTGCCCGAGCCTCCCTCCTGAGATCCTGCATATGCTTTCTTGCTAAATGACTCTTCACACCGTTATCTCCTCACGGGATACATCTGCTGGGTGCCTCACATCCTCAGCTCTGCTTTCATCTTTTCACATCTCAACACATTGTTTCCTCCAGTCCTGATGCCAGGGTGGAAGGGAGCCATCCCGCCCAGCCGTGCTCTGGGATTGGCAGCGAATGAATGATTGGCAGCGGGCATCTCTGTCAGGGCTTTGGCATGCTGCAGAGTAGAAGCCCTGTGCTAATGAATGCCATCTACACCTACCAGATGTGCCACTGGGTGACATGCCAGATCTTTTACATAATGCCATGCTGCCGGACACCGAGACAGCTAGGGGAGGTGGTGGTGTGTGTGTGTGTGTGGGGGGGGGGGTTAATGCCTCTGGGTGGGAGTGGATCTGCCTGACTTTTCTTTTTTTAATTCAGACCTCCCGCCACTACCCATACACCCAATCAGCTCCCCTTACACTGGGTTAAAACCTTGGCTGAGCGCATCTCCCTCAGAGACAGCGCTGGAAGCATTATACCTTTGTTCCCGGAACACCTCCCTTGGCTGTCTCCCACACCCATCACCTTTTCCCTTCCTCGAATTTGCTCCCCACCCCCATCCAAAGTCAAGAAAGGGGAATTTTTTTTTTTAAGTAAAAGATATAAAAACATTGGATCTGAAATGAAGAAAGGGGAAGGGAGAAACCACACTTCCTAACTCCCACACACTCAATTATTCTCTCCTCTGCGCTACCTGTGCAAGGATGACCCTCCCTCACCCCATCCCCTTCCTTTTCCACAGACACTAGAGAGTATTTATCCCCAAGGGTGATACCCTGTCAGTAGCTGTCCCATGTTCTGGCTGAAGTCGTGGTCTTAGTGTGGAGTTGTCCAAAGTATTTCCTGGAGTGGGATCGACTAGGTGGGAAGAAAGGGAAATGAGAAAACCACTCCTGACCGGCAGCGTGTGTGTGTGCGCGTGTAGGAGTGTTTTGGTTCCCAGCCTCCCAGCTCCCCACCTCCCCAGAGGAAGGGGGGTGGGAGGACTGTCAAGCTGGTCTCCGGCTCTTTCGCTAAACCTGCCAGCCGGGACTGCCCCGGAATTCAGGGGCCTTGAAAGGGGCAGGCCTCCGCTCCTGCGCCCCAGGGGCCGTACCCCGTCACACACCCCCGGCACACCCCTCACGGCACACGCTCCGCCGTGGGGGCAGAACTGGCGCGGCTCCCACGCTCAGACCCCTGCACGTCTTGCGCCTGGGGCCGAGCCGCCAGGCCCCTTCCCTTGCTCCCGCACCCCCGCCCGCTGCCGAGGCTCCAGATGGCGGCTCCTCGCGCTCGGCTCGCGGCCCCCAGACGCCGCCCGGCAGCAGCCGGCGGTGGTCGCTCCCTCCCTCCCAGCTGCTGCGGCAAGACCCGGGCGCTGGGAGAGGAGGGCGGGCTCCTCCTCAGGCTCCGACTGGGGCGGGAGCCCCGCCACCGCAGGGCACGTAGGAGCTGTGCTGTGCTGGCGGGGAAGGAGCCCCACAGGCCCCAGGTGAGGAGGCCGCGGGGAGCGCTTAGGCAAGGGACAGCGGACGGCTCCGTACCACCCACACACCCACTCCCACTCCTGCCCTTCCTCCCCCCACCACCGGCATTCCCCGGCGCCGCGGGAGGGGCAGCCGCTACACCCGAGTACCCGCGGGATCGCGGGGAGCAGCCGCGCAGCTGCCAGAAGGGGGCGCCCCGCACCATGGAGCCCGGGCTGGAGGGCGGCTTCTGCCTGGGCATTCCGCCCCAGCCCAATGCAAGGCTGTCTCCGCCGGTAAGATGCCCCCTTCCGCCGGAGAACCGTAATGTCCACCATCTGCGCCCACCCTGTCCCCGTTTTCCTCCTCTCTTCTCACTACCCTCTTCTCTCGCTTCTTATTTGCTTCCTTTTCACTCCCTTGCTGGGTGTCTTTCCTTTTCCTTGCCTCCCCCTTGCATCCTGGAACTTTCCTTCCCTTGTCCCTTCACCCGCTCGGAAAGGGGGACGTACTTCGTGCCTAGCCTCTGGCTCCTCTCCACTGGTGACTCCCTGGGTGCGACAGCAGCCCTGAGAGTGGTAGGCTCGCGGGCGTGAGGTCATTCTCTTCCGGACCGGGGCTGGGAGACTTTGATTTGGGGGTCAATGATGTGTTTGAGCGGCTCTTCCCCTGAGCGCAGAGCTCGGAACTCCCCCTTGATGGATGGATGGATGGATGAAGTTCAGTGGCTTGGCAATGAGCCCCTTTCTCCCACCCACCCAAAAGTCAGGATACTCAAGGGTATCTTCTCTTTACACATAGCCCTGAAAAACCTAAAGTCTGCCACCTGAGACAGTCCTCACTGCTGTCCTCCGGAGCAGTTGTGCCGAGGCGGGGTGGAGGGAGGAAGGCGCTAAAAGGCCACTGCGCCTGGCGCCCCGCGCCCATCTGACATCTCTCTAATCCCTCAGTGCTCAGGCGCGTGCCCACAGACCTCCTGACCGCCCTTGCCACGCGGCCGTCGGGCATTAGACCCCGGAGAGCACGTTTTGTAAGCTCCCAGCACAAATCCCCTCGGAAACATTAATCACAACCACCAGTGAATGCAAAATGTGTGCCCGTGTCGTGTCTGCCTTTTAATCCCGAACGTAATTCTGGATAGCAGCATCAGACAGGGGCTCTATTAATCCCTTACAAGAGCAAATACAATCTCTGACCTACTAGACTTTTTTGCCTGCCATTTCACGAGGAATTAGCCTCGCAAGAGGAAGGTTCAAAGAAGGGAAACTGTGAGAGACACTTGCCGCGCGTTAGCGCAGTAATTGGGTATACTTAGATCCAAAGGCGATCCTGAAGTGGAGTGGAATCACTAGCCAAGCGTCCTGAAATTCAGCAGGGGCGGCGGAGTGTGCGTTGGAAGGGTGGGGGCCGGCACCTAGTGGGGTTGGGAGCCTGGGAGGAAACCCAGCTCTCTCCACGGAAGGCTTTGGAACCAAGTGACCTAATCTGGGGACTGTCCCCGTGGTGACAACGCTAGGCAGACAGAGCAGCCCATCTGCAACACAAAGGGGTCAGGTTTGACCCCCTGAGGCCTGTCCTCGCACTTGAGGTTTCACTGTCCTGCCGTTCAATCAATCATATTTCCTTTCTCCCATTTTATTCAAAACCATCTTCCAGTTTCCTCATAATCGTAATTTGCACCATTGCCTTTTATCTTTGATTAATTAGGAAACCGAAAAAGATAATGGAGGGTCGGACCAATAAATTAGCCTTAGAAACAGACCTACGTCTGGGGCTGCTGTGTGGGTGGGCAATGCGGATGGAGGCTGATGTGGGTGGCACACGCTGCGCAGGAAAGGGTTAAGAAAAGGCGCGCAGTGCCGGTTGAAAGGAGTGATCCGCTCAGAGAGAAACCCAGTGGGCTCAAGCAAAGACTTCTCACCCTTCTCACCCTCACAGTGGACGGCCTCCTGTGATTTTAGCTTTTCCTGTTTAAGTCTTGAAAAGGAGAGACGACTAGGGGTAGGGTGAGGGCAGGACTCCTGTTTCTTTCAAAGAGGCCTTCCTACTAGCCGATGAACAACAGGTTTAAAGCCTGGTGTTTTTCGGCTGGGGTCTATTTCTTCCGGGGATGGGAAAATAGGTTTACTTTTTCATCCTTTCCTTCCCTCTCCACGTGTGTATCAGTCTGATGGAAGGCGGGAGGAGGGGAGAAGGAGGGAGGGAGGAAGAGGAGAGATCCTGTTATTACGTATGATCAAATCAGTTACTCCCTGGCCAAAGAGGAAAAGCTCTTGACACGGAGCTGCTCCCTGCCCTCGCAGAGGCGCCGGACGAGCTCCGGATTCTTCTTTTCTCCCTCCATGAAATCGATCACGCCTCCCAGACGGCTGAAGGAGAGCACTTTGCCACTCTTCACAGCTTCGCCCCAGCCTCTTTAGCTTTCAATTGAAAACCAATTAAAGGTTTCTATAAATCTGTTAGCTCCCCTTTTATCTGGAGACCCCTGATGCATGCGATATTGCCCTTTAGATGCCTCTTCCGTGTTTTGTTTTACAATTGTTGTATCAATATAATGCGGCCTTTCTTCCCCTGTCTCTATAGATACAGATACACAAGGAAAACCAAAGCTATTCAGTCTCCTCATTTGTCCAGCCGCCTAACAGTGGTGCCCTTTCTCTGCTGCTGCTTTCCCTGCTTCGGGAGCAGCAGTTATGGTAGAAGCAGATGGCTACTGATTGGGGGAGCTTTGTGGCTCTAATACTGAATACTTTATGGAAAAGGGCTTATCATGCTTCGCTGGGCAGACGAACAGGAGGATGAGATTTATGGTCAGGAAAAAGAAACCTTTTCCAAGTTGTGGCTCCTTTTCATCAGTTGTCTCCTTTGCCCAGGGGTGGAAAAACTGAGGAACTTGTTTTATTGTATTCTCCTTTCTGCTAACAGCACTTTTTAGTCAGGGTCTGAGAGGAAAGGACACTAAGAGCCAGAGGTCTACGAAATCCCTTAGATTGTTGTCGCTGTATCAGCATTCTCTGCCCTCAGGAAGAATGCAGAAGGGCATGGTCTTGAGTGCTGCTTGGGGCCACGCTGTCCTAGATGTCCTGTTAGCTGCTGAGTAAAAACACCATCCTCCATTATCCTATTATCCATAGAGAACAACAACGACAAAGGTGTAAGTGCTCCATTGGAAAAGTAAGAAGAGGACACTGGTCCTGAAGGAGTGGGACAGTGAAGAGGCGTATGGTGAGGTAGGTATGCTCCCCCACTCTGAAAGCACCAGAGCTGTAGTAAGGAGGATTAAGGGATGTCTGTGAATGTAAGCATTTGGACTCCAAATTGAATTTTCAAGCTTGGGGGAACAGACAGATTCCAACCTTACACTGAAGGCCTAACTCACCCCAAGAGAATTCACCCCTATATCTTTTCTCTTTTTCTCCCTCTCCTTTTACTTCCTTTGAGTCAGGGATGCTTTGCATCAGCTGCAGGGATGTATCTCTTCTCCATATGCAAGGGGGTGTATCTCATCGTTCCTCCTGTCCCCAAAACCTGTTCCCCTAGAGCAGTGCCCCCTTCTCTTCCATTCCCTTTCTGAGATCTTCCCCTCCCAAGGGCGATGACATAAAATCACACAGAAATACTCCCCACAAGCCTACTGGCAGCTAGGCACAGAGAGATGGAAACCAACCCCAATGCAGAGTCTCCCATTCCACTTCAGACACTCTGTCTCTTTAATACTTGAAATGCCATTTTCAACTGAAAAATGTATTTGTTGAGCACCTTCCATATTCTAAGCTTTTTTTCGCTGCCTGTCCTATTCTTTTACCTTGTCCCTAGAAACTGAAGAGGAAAGGCCAGGAGAGGCATGCAGCTTCCCGAAGTGTCACCTAACTTTCTGCCACAAGCTACCTCTTCCCGATTCTACATGTGCTACCACTCCACATATGGACATGCACCTTTGCATTTTGTTTCTCTCTGAAGAGGAGCAAAAGTGGAGCGGGAGAGGTAAGATTTAAAAATTATACGTACCCAGCATTTCAAAGTGCCAGGCATTGAGATGCTTGACATAATCAGCTATTTGGACTCTTAACTACGGTATGTGGTAGGCTGAATGCACTGCCATACTTATTGCATTTAATTCTTATGAGCCTTTGAGTTCAGCATCATTATCCCTAGTTCACAGATACCCGTCCTTCCCAGGAAGCGGAAGCACAGAGAGGCTACCGAGCTCAATCAAGCAAGCAGTCCGGCTGGGATCTGAACCCAGGCTTGCCCTAGTAATAGTCAGAACAAGAGTCATCACCCTATGCGATAAACGTTGTTGTTGATATTTTACAAATGAATATCAAGCTGAAAATCCAGAGGTTCGGTAATTTGCTCAGAGACACACAGCTGCTAGTAGATTGAAGACCTGGGGTTCAACCCTAAGTGTTGAAGATCCCAAATTTCGAGCTCTCTCGGATCCTTCAGAAGAAAGATCAATGGGGAACCCACAACTGACCTCTGTCACGGGTCCCTGGCCTGGGCGGGAGGCTTCGCAGAGCGGGAGACTGTAGGCGTGGGGCGCGCTTAGGGCGCCCGCCCGGGGCTGCGCTGCGCCAAAGCCCAGTGCGGCGGGGAGCGGGGAGCGGGGAGCGGGCTTTCTGCCCCGCCTCCCAGGCGGCAGGGGGAGCCCGGTCGGCCCTGCGGCCCACAATGCCCCGCGCGCAGCCCTCGTGCGGGCCTGGGGGCGGGGCCCGGAGGCCGCCGGCGTGGAGCCCGCGGGCGCGAAGCCGGGTGCGGCCCGCGTGCCAGGGGCTGGTCCCGCCGCGCCCCGGACTCGGCGCTGCCCTCCCTGCCTCAGGGCCGGGAAAAGGGCAGGCCGCGCCGCGTGGAGGCCCTGAGCCCTGGTCAGGCCGGACGCCTGGGTCCCCAGGCTTCTCTGCCCACCCAGGCCACGGCTCTCTGGCCGCCGCGCCGGAGTTAATCAGCGATGCGTTCGCACGCTTTTCACCCCAAGGGGTCGCGATGCCTCAGCCCTCGCGGACCTGGCTTTGCGCGCGTTTCTAAGCCGGCGCCTAAAGGAAGAGCTCGGGGATGGGCCTGGGGGTGGGGCGGGTGGAAGCGCGAAGTACAAGCCTCCAGGCGACACCGGCTCGCTTTTCCACGAAGAGGGGAGGAGGGCGGAGGGCTGGCGGCTGTGGCTGGAACACCGGGCCCTTCCTTCAGCGGTGGAGGGATCCTTGAACACCTGAGCAGGTTCCTCCTGCCTGGTTTACCCTCCAGTACCTCCTAACGACCTCCCTAGAAACGGAGAAATCCTCAGCGTTCGCTGAGTGGCTTTGAAAGCGGGCGCACAATACAAGTCCCAAATTTCCTAACGAGGAAACCAAGGCAATGTTATAACAGTAGCAAGAGTCACAGGGTATTTGCTATGTGCCAGGCATCGTGCTCTGCGCTTGCTCGATGTCGGCGCTCACAATAACTTTGTAAAGAGGTGACCTCTATCGCCCTCGGTTCACAGGTGAGGGCCTGAAGCACAGACGGGTTAAATTACCTGCCCAGGGGCAGGAACTGGGATTCAAACCCAGGCAGCCTAGTTCCCCTGATGGAGTCGTGGCCTGAACCTGAGTTGTTGGTCTTTCTTGGTCAGTTCTCCAGACCTCTAAGGAGAGTATTACTTAATGAAGGCATTGAGACCTCTCTGGGATGTCCCAGGCTGACATGAAACTCACCCCAGCTCTTGGAAGTAATCCCTTACCATCTGCTCTACACCTGGCTCTCCAAAGTGCACTCGCCCTCTTTCCCTCACCGAGGCCTCACCGCGACCCACGAGGCAACGCTTGCCCGCCTTAGTTTGCCTGGGAAGGGAAACCAAGACTGGGACCGATCACTGTCAGTTGTAAGAGATGGGAAAACAGACCCACACCCTGGGAATGGCAATCGGTGGACCTGCCAGGGAAGGACGTGTGCAGGGGACCGGGATGGTCGTGCTGGTGGTGCCGTGTTTCCCCGAAAATAAGCCCTAGCCGGACCGTCAGCTCTAATGCGTCTTTTGGAGCAAAAATTAATGTAAGACCCGGTCTTATGTTAGATAAGATCTGGTCTTACAGTAAAATAAGACCGGGTCTTATACCAATTTTTGCTCCAAAAGACGCATTAGAGCTGATTGTCCAACTAACTCTCATTTTCGGGGAAACAGGGTAAAAAGGAGCATAGCTGTCCCTGAAAGCCTGGTCCTCAAGACGCCTTTTTTCGCGGGAAGTTGTCACCTAGCAGGAGACAAGTGTTGGCACTGATTCCAGGGAGGCGGTAGGAGGCTGGAGAACGTGGAAGACGCGGCAGGCCCTTAACTGGGCTTGGTCCCTGCTCAGTCCTCCGTGTGTCCCGGGGCGCACCCAGCGCGAGCGTGGTCTCTTCCCCCCCCCAAGTTCACGATTTGCGCGTGAAACAGAGAACCCCCAATGAAGGTGGCTTGTCTAGTTCTGCCCAGTACCTACCCGTGTCAGGGTCCTACAGTCTTGGTGAATCATCCCAAACGTATTGGGAGCGGTGTCTGCGGTGCTGTTGGGGCAGTGCCCTCCCTGATGCTCTCTCAGAGCGACCTCTTAGCCTTCACTGAAGCCGGTCTCTGCGTTTGGCCTTCTCTGCACCCTCAGTTCTGTTGCCATGCCCTTGACAGAGTCATGAGCACCGCAGAATCCAGGCAGAAATTCTAGCAGGCACTCTGTGCCTTGCCTTGTTGCCCAAACTTTTGGCACAAACTCAGCCTCTATCCTGGCTTAGAGGATAGAGCGGCTCCTTCAGCACCCCAGGTAAGAAATGGAACCCACTGCACTCTCAGCTACAGACTTTACCCAGGATATTTTCACAAATTCACAGGATCCCCCCTTGTCTGGAAACATTAACTTCCTAGGGCCTAAGGTAAAATGACTCTAGAATGTAGATGTGAGGCATCTGACCATATACACAAGGCCCTAGATACAGAAATCATATGGAGAAAATATATAGTGTAGAACTCTATTCAGTTTTGCTTCTAGAAGACCAATTGCCCTCCTCTATGACTTCACACAAACTATTTTCTCAAAACCATCTTACACAAAACATGCAAAAAGGAGCACTGACTACGTTATGAATATGCAACCAAGAAAAATGACAATCCTGAAAGTTTTTTAAATTGCTACTCTTAATATTTACCCACAACCTACTTACACACACACACACACACACACACACACAACCGTGTCTGATCAGGTATAAACTTGTTCAGACCTAAACTGAATTTTAGGCTTTCAGGAAATCTCAACATCAACGTCTTTATATTCAATGTGTTTATTCTTATTAGGAATTTGTGAATGATGTACTTGACAATTCTAGATGTTATTTATTCTTCAAATATGGGTTTTCCTTAAAATGTTAAAGGCAATTATGAATATCTTGGTTACCCTTGTATTACATTACCAGAAGACTACCATATCAATCTGGGAATTGGCCTTTCAATCAGCAATTTCAAGAGAACAAATATGTTTCAACCCTCCTCCTATTATTTCTACTACTTTGAAATATATGTACAGTATTTTTTATAGTAGCCAGGCTGTTATTATTGTTTGTGACAAGTTGATCTTTGAAATCTTTAAGAGAGCATTTCTCCAAGTGAAGACTTAAAAGGAAAGATTTACATTGATCATTTTTAAATGTTTATGAAATCTGTTAAAATTTATTGGCTTTCCATACGTGTTCGGGGATATAGTCCTCCATCAACATTAGAGTAATACCCCTGGATTAAATCATGAAACACCTGCAATTCATTTTAATTAAAATCATAAAAGATGGGTTTCACTCAAACAGTCCAATCTACAATGTGAGCAGGGGAGGAATTTGCGTGTGAGAGCACAGTTTGTGAAGAAATAAACTATATTTCCAAGGCAATGTGAGTCATCATTGTTATGTTTACTAACTGCTGTGTACTCCCCCCAAGTCTTTTTCTTTTCTTTTTTGTCTTCCTTTTCCTTTGAGAAGATCAGATGCTGTCCCTCTCCTCAGGCTTCCGGAAAGTATTCCATGGATAAATTCTAAACTTGAACATCGTGAGCATGTGTATGTTCTGCTTAGATCCCCTTCCCAGGATAGAAATGCTTTATGCTGCCTATCTCCCAGCAGCCCAATTTATAATCTAAGTCCACACTTCAGAGGGCTAGCTGGGAACAGGTGCCACCGTGTGTCAATCAGCCTCTCTCTTTTAAACTTACTAGGAATTACATACAGTCTAAAAGAGAGAGGAAATGAGGTAGAACTCAGGTAGTGAGTCTTGGAATCGTGTCCCTGGGATCGTGTCCCTTTCCTGATTGTACAAAGAAATTTGATGGACAGCCCCTCAATTTGGTGACATTCCTAAGGCCTAGAGTCAATCTTCTCAAAATCTGATGCTCCCTCTCATTTGAGACTGCTGGACACCTCTTGGTCCCCAGTCTACCTGGAAAGTCTGGCCCGGAGGGTGAGGAAGCTCAGAGTGGTTGACTGTGGCCCTTCCTACATTTCTTTCCTCACACCCTCCGTCTATTACTGAGGTCTGACTCTGGAAAAACTTAGTAACTTGTGGAGTTGAGTTGACGGAACACAAGGATATTCCTTGCCAGATCTCTAAATATTTATCGGGGGAAGGATATAAAACTGGAAGGTTCCAGGGGGTCAGGATGGTGGGTATGGGATTGGGTCATAGGTCACACATCTGTGAGCATAAGGCATTGATTTTAGATCTGTGGTAGTTGCCTTTAATATCACCTCAGTTGCCAGCCCTGATGGAAGTCATACTCAGAAGCCATTAAGCCAGTTGACTACAAGCCAGATCCAGGAGAGGAGATGAATGACACAAAATTCTCAAAGATTATCCAGCTCACAGCTGAACTCCAACAGAATGACAAATGGAATTTGAGATCCCTCCGAGAGAAGGTTTAAAACTTGAGAAAGGTAGGTTATTATAATGACAGCAGCTGTAGCAGCAGCAGCAGAAGCATTAAAAACAGCTACCATTCACTGAGAAAGGAAAAACTGAAGAGAGAAAAATGTAAGTCAGGAGTAATGATCCCTGTGGTTGGTAGCCTGGAGTCCCTGCACACAGGCTACAAAATGATCCATTCCTTCCTTAAGTCTCTGCCTCTCCCAGGACCAGGCTGGGACTCATTTATCATCTAATGGACCCAAACTGAAATTGCCATGTATACTTGTATAAAACAAAGAGGCCCCTAACCACTAAACCTTTATTCAGCTCAGCAAGTCTGCCTCTAAGTTACCCCTTAGAAACTTTTATATTCTCCATGGTGAGGCTATGAAGTTTCATTTTCTGCCTCCCCAACCTTCACAGCCCCTTCTAGAGACCTCCCAGTGGGAAATTAATAAGCTTAGGGAAAAAGTCTCTGCTTCCTTGGCAGCCTCTTGTCTTCATTGTCTTCAGGTGTGGCTTTCCTTCACCATGAATTGATTTTTTTTTTTTTTTTGACAACTAAGCCTTTGCTGATGTAGTGCTTTGGAAACAGGATTAGAGGGGGATGAACCAGGACCTAGAAAAAGAAAGAAAAAGAAAAAAAACAATGTGTTTTCATTCTTATAGAGTAACGATCCTTCTAAGTGAGTTATTCTTACAGACTTTATTTGCCTCCTCTCACAAAAGTTGAGATATGTTGGGCCCCATTCCGCTACCCTGGGATGAGAAACAACCTGTTCATTCTAATACTCCCTAAGAATCAGATTTCCTTTTTTACCCTTTCTCCACCCTCTCACTTAGACCATAAAAGGCACCACCTCAGGAATCATTCATCAGCCTCTCTCCAGCTTTCTCTTCCAAAGCAGTACTGCAGTTGTCTACACATGTATTTCTACCATAACTGCCAGAAGCCTTGCTAAAATGAAGCCAAAGTGAACATACCCTCCCTCTCTATTGTCATCCCTCTAATCATTTAATTGGAAATAAAATCCCAGGGAAAAGAGCTCCAAATATATGCATAAATCCATTGTTCCATGTGAATTAGATAAAACTATATTTTTATAGTACTATTTGGAGCTGAATAAATGCCTCAGTTAATTTCAGTAAGTAATAATGCAGAGGGATTTCAAAGTAGGTTATGCACCATTTTAGCCCATAAATTTCTAGAGAAATAAAAATAATTTGTAGATTTTTTTCCCCTCCTATTAATGATTGTCATTTAGACCATTTATATTACCTAGAAAATATGTACCACTTAAAATACTGGAAAACCTTTAAAGCAGGAATTTCAAGTTTAATCTTACCCATACTTTTTTTTTGCTGTGCCAGTCATTTAATACATAAAACAGAGTTGGATTCATAAAATGTTAGAAATTCTTTTATTTTGGGATTGTCCTCCCCAATATCAATAGGGGAAATCTAATAAGGAGGCAGAAAAAATAAACTGAGAGGAAATGTCATCTGATAGCCAGATTCTGAATACATCTCGCTCCTCTTTGATGTATAGAATCTTAGCTATTTTCTTTGTCAGAATTGGAAAATCAAGCTTCCCCACCCCCAACTTAAGTACCAGAAACAGTGTTTTATGCAAATTGGAATCTACGTTTCAATACCTCAAAGGAGACATAATCTAAGATGTGCCTTTTATATTTAAGAAAGAAAAGGCCAGGGAAAAGAAAAATGCCTTCCATGTAGAGTGATTCTTTTATATTCACAACATGTAAGGAGATTTTCTTAAGTGGCTTGTGTGGACAGATGACTTTTCCTGGGAAAGGCTAGCTTCCTGTTCTATAAATAGTAGCAAAAGAAGGATCTAATGAGTGTTCTGTTCAACTGTTTAATGAATTAGATTTCGGACACTGACTCCCAACCACATACACACCTTCCTTCACTTCATCAGGCTGTAGTTTCTAAGGGACTACAACTCTCTTTTGGCGACTTCTCTATCTTAACATGCTGTTGTTTACACGTCTCTTTCTTTTTGCTTTTTTTTTTTTTTACCTTTTTCTTCTTTTCTCTGTATTCTCTTAAGTATCTGGCCACTGTTTTAGATGTTAAGACAATTCTTTTGACATTTCTAATTCCTCCACCCTTTCTTTAAACAAGTGATTGTGGGACAGGGATACTTGAGAGAGACAGAGACAGAGACAGAGACAGAGAGACAGAAATGAATGGAGCATCCAGTCATAAGCCAATTATAGACAACTGGCTAAATACAGTTATGGATTCTGATATACAGACATGTGAGAGCCCTCAGTATTGAGCCTTGGTCATTACATGAGTTGCCCTTAGCCAAACTATTTCAAAGTATGTACACATGCATAAGAAACGATATGGTAAGATAAAAGACAACTGCTGTTTGAGAAGCTTTCTTTGAAAAGTCAGTAGCTAACCTGGAAATCAAGGGAAAATCTCCCCTCCTCCCTAATATATGGGGGTTTCCCAACCCTACTTTCTCTGTTTCCCAGTTTAATCCTAGGTGAGGGTTCTGTCTAATCAGAAGGACTGGGAAAATTATGTGGGGGACTGACAAGGGCGGGGTGAAAAGAGAATGAAAAAGACAGACAGACAGAGAGAGAGAGAGAGAGAGAGAGAGAGAGAGAGAGAGAGAGAGAGAGAGAGAGACCAAGGAGAAAAGAACTCATTTAGTGGGAAGTTCCTCGCAATCTTTTTTTTCCCCTCAGCAAAATCCTTTCCTGGCTTCCTTGGACCGCAGGCACCGGCGAGGAAAGGCGTTCAGGGTCTCGCTGCCTCACTGGGTTCCGGAGTGAAGTCTCAGAGCTGCGAGAGAATCTAACACGGTATGCACCTTTTCCTTTTAAGCTGCCCTTTTCCAATCCTCAGTCCACTTACCTTATTTCACACTGGATTAAAAACAAGGCTGTCTCCTCTCCTCCATAAATCGTGGTTCTGCTTCGTCTACTTTAGCCTACTTCACATCCGATCTATCCTAACGCTAACAGATTGCCTTTTTCAATGAAATGGTGTTGCGGGTGGGGCTGAGGGAGTGGGACCGTCTATACCACTCAAAGGCCTTTCTTCCCTTAGGAGTAGAGTTGAACGGCGAAAAAGAACCTCGAGAGTCCCCCAGCGAAAATGTGTTGCGGTCCCTGTAGGAGTCAACTTTCAGACTGTTAAAGACCTCAAGCATTAGCATCAGCTGCTACACTAACGGGGCCAGCCAGCGCCTCTAAGTGGCTTAGCACACAAACCGGGCTCCCGAGACAGCCGCCGCAACTCTATCCACTTTTCCACCACCCGCTGGACGTGAAAAGCACATCTTTCTTTGGACCACATCTCGGTAATAATTTTTACTTTGACTCATCCTCTGCCCACATCCCCCCCACGCACGGAAGTCTTAAAATATGGACGCCCCCAATTTGGGACCCCCTCGAGGATTACGCAGAACGTGCGGGGCAAAGGACCCAACAGCAGGAAATGTTTGAGTCTGGTAACGTGGGTTCTTCCCACCCATCTGCCCCTCACGCCACGCCCCGCCCAGGTACTTGTTTCCTGGGATCAGATGCCCCCTGTAAATCCCCTTCCAAGGTCTGGCAGCATCCCCACTCCATTCCCCTTACCCCATCTCCGGCTCCGCGGAGAGACTGAGCCAAGTTCTCACCAAAGCGCCTTCTTTCTGAACCTTGCTGGGAAGGGCTTGGTAAAGTGAGCGCTCCTGGAGAGAGCTGGCGCTGGTTTATCAGCCCCAGGCAACTAGCTGCGCGAAGCAGCGATGGCTCAAAGGCTGGAGGAGAATCCCTCGGGCTAATCCTCAATCCCCTCCCCTGCACCCAACTCAGACTCGGGAAATGCGCGCGGGCTCCGTGCGCTCCTTGAGTGGCCACCTTCCGGCCAGAGAGTCTCCAAGTGCCAAGCGAAACGGAAAAAAAGGCCCTTTCCAGTTCTTTTGGGACTTCCTTTCCGACCCCGAAACTGATTTTCCCCTCCTACCATCCCAAAGGGCCGATGCTTTAAGAGGAGGCGGGCCGGGCCCCGCTCGGAAAGGCGTTGCCTCTTGGAGAAGGCGCTCAGGACCTGCCGGGCACCGGCCAGCCGGAGAGACCGCTTCCAGGCAGGCAGAGCCGGAGAGAGCGCCCAGCCCAGCAAAGAGTTAAAGGGAGGGGACGTGGGCTGTCACGCGTCATTGGGCAGATTATGTGCAGCAAACAAAAAGTGTGTGTCTGCGTGCCAGTCAGTCACTGCATCGGATCCATCTGTACAACTCCTCTCTCTCTCTCTCTCTCTCTCTCTCTCTCTCTCTCTCCCTTCTTTTCTCTATCTCCATCACTCTGTCTCTTTTTCCTCTCTTTAGGCAGAACCTACAAGACAGCAACACCAACACCTCTTGACATGGAAATACACTGATACAATAGGCGAAAGAAACACTCGATTGCATCTCCCAGTTCTCGGTGGCCTTATTTGGGCGATTCCATTCTGACCTTATTCCTGGTAAGTCTATTTGCATTGATGGGGGAGGGGGAGGGGAGAAAGGCAGGTCTGGTGTGGAGAGTGAAAAATTTTGTTCTCCGTTTCCTCATTATCCAGAAGAGGGGGGAAATAATTGTTGAGGGGATCTCTACTGCCAATAAGATTATACAAAGGGAGGAGCCGGTGGAGAGCACTTTGCCGGAGAAGCGAGCTACCAGGGAGCGCGCGGCGGCCAGACAATGCCTGCCTCCGGGGGAGGGCGAGTGGCCAGCGGCTGCGACAGGCTTTCGGCAAGCGCAGCCGGCTCTGGAGAGTATGCCCCGGCGGATGAGAAGCGGGGGCCTCGGGGAGGATGTTGAGCTGTGAAAGGCTGGGTGGTAAAGGCGACCGCACGGAGGGCTAGATCAGGCTCTCGCCCAGCGGTTATTGTGACGGGTTCGATGCTCGTGGCGGCCGCCACAGCGACGCGGACCCCTATTAGCTCGGCGTAGCGAGGATCTTTTCACCGTATTGTTAGGTAGAACTGCATTTTAATGATTGCGTCCCTGCTGTTGCCCCAAGTGACGGGGCGACCGCCCAGCACAATGAAACGCTTGTGTGAAAGAGACTTTTAAAAGGAGAAATTGAGGCATAAAACCCTGAATTGGGGAAATTGAAAAGGAAAGAATAGGATTCCTTTGAAAAGGAGACGAGAGGTTCTGGAGGATTTTAAAAATGTATTTAAATTTGCAAGTGAAGATCGGGAGGGCTACCTTGAGTGGGGTAAAAATGGACAGGGATAGATGATGTATCACAAGAAAGTAAGTTTCTACTTTATGGATATTTATCTTCTTTCTGTCTGACAGACACATCCCAATACTTGACATTTGGGAGGTGTAGCAGAGTGAATGGTAAAAGAGGGTCGCCAAAGTTTCATGCTCTGTTAGCTGGAAAGAAAAAGAAAAGCACTACCTTGTAATCACATTTGCGAGATTAATTGGTTAATAGACATTAAGATAAAAAATGGACATTGCTAATATTATTCCGTAATGAACAGCTTCTTGGGAAAAGAATTAGAACTACTCTTTCCTGCGACTTAAATTATACCAAATACACAAAAATTACTGCCTGTGGTGGGATTATTAGGGAAAAACCAACTCAGAGGTATCTTTTAGTCAGTCAGAAAGAGTGCACAATGCAGTTAGCTGAAAGCCAGTTTAAATTTAAAATAGCTGTTTTGTGTTTTAAAAATGGTAAGTCTTGTAGACAGTGTCCAGAGGCAATGGCAGTAAAATATCTCTTTATGGAAGCTTAATAGAGAGCCCTCCATCGGGGCATTACTTTCTAAATTGCTGCGGATTAAACAGCTGGAGAGCCCACCAAGGTCTACGCAAGCGGGGCTGCCCCCCCTCCCTTTGCCCATACAGGGTCGTATCTGGGGGAGCGAGAATTCACCAATCATTACACACGCGGTATTTCAGATGGGACACTTCTGGCCTGCCCTGTACCTGCTCACTTCATGAAGTACATGCGACTCAATCCACCCCCTTGTATAACAAGGTAACTGGGATTCACCCTCATCCATAAATAAGCATGTCGAAAAAAAAATAATTACCTCTGCTTGCTGCTTTTTAATTAAAGCCTCGGAGGGACAGTGTTGGATTATGGTAATGAGCAGACATACGTCCCCTCTTGTAGGCTGCAGAGAAAGGTTAACTGACACGGAATCATGGCCCTGACACTCCACTTGAAATCCATTCGCCATGCTCCGCTCTCTCCGCCTGTTCGCTAATGCTGCTCCCCTCTTTGGAAGAAAAAATATAAAAGTCACCTCCTGGGCACCCGGTTCAATACCTAAGAGGAGAGGAGAGGTGCTTTCTCCCAAGGGTTAGAAGTTTCTTCCAGTCAGGGAAGTCTATAGACTAGTAAAAAATACTATTGTTCTCCCCAACTCTCACCCCCCAAATCCTGTCCTATGCTCTCCCAAATAGGGTAATACAAAGCAAAGCAAAACAAAACAAAACAAAAAACACCGATCTCGTCTTTCCTAGCTCCCTGCTTTCTCTCTCACAAGCAGTCAGTCTATCCTGAGCTCCCACTATTCCAATTATTTTTTTAAAAGGAAAGTACTCCTTAGTTGGCATTTTCAAAATATGCCAGATTTAATCTGCCATTGACCTTTTTTCTGAAATAAGAGTTATGCAAAAATCGGGCGAATTCAAGAAAAACATTTTGGAGTGGTTAAAATGTTCTGCCTGTTTTCATAAAGGCAAAAAGAATAATGTAATTCGCTTCGTTGTCCTGTGTATCTGTCTCCAGTGATGGAGGATTCGGGCATCCAGCGAGGCATCTGGGACGGCGATGCCAAGGCTGTCCAACAGTGTCTGACAGATATTTTCACCAGCGTTTACACCACCTGCGACATTCCTGAGAACGCTATATTCGGTCCCTGCGTCCTGAGCCATACTTCCCTGTACGACAGCATAGCTTTCATAGCTCTCAAGTCCACCGACAAGAGAACAGTTCCTTACATCTTCCGGGTAAGTCTTGGCCAATGCCTACTAGGGTATGCGGGGAACGTCCAGTTGAAAACAGACTAAGAATCATTCCAATGACAAGCTGAGACAGGTTCTAAGTGTAGAAAATGCAGTAATGTGAGTCATCCTGTTTTACACACCAAAAATTGAAAAGGAAAATTAAACTCAAATGATTGTCAACTGATTTTTCTGGAATAAATGACAAACCTTGATTTGGAATACTATGTCTAAATCAGTGCCTCGATCCTGCCTGGGCTTTCTTAGTAATGAACAGCACCTTCCTTAATTCTGGGAAATTTCACAAGGTTTGAGGCTATTTGCATACTAAGTACTTTCTGTAAGTACTTTTATTCAAAGTATTGGGCGCGTTTGTCTTCCAACCTAGGAGGTCTCCTGTTGCCCTAAATATTATTCATTCTGGGAAAGGTAGCTAGAGCCCAGAGTTTGTTATTTAAATAAAAATGTTAATGGTTTGACCATAAAACGTCATTAAATCCATATATTTGAGTTCGAAGATAAAAGTCCTCTCACTTTCTATTCTTTCTTTACAAAGAAAAACTATTGTTTAAGCCAAAATTAGGAAGGTGAGTGAATGACACAATAATTTCTGAGATCCAAGCTTGCTTTTCACTTCCAAAATAAACAAAATCCACCCACATTTTTGTAATATGGGATAATTTAGAAGTAAATTCTGAAGATGTTAACGCTAATTGGATTTGTAAGAAGACATTCATTCCCTCGTTTGATGTTCAACCAGTATATGAAAATGGCGACTTAAATAAGCTATATGATCGATGCAGCATTTCAAAGAACGGTTATCTTGCCTGCTGGTTGCAAACATGAGGAAGGGGTGCCAACTTGGGTCAAGTTTTTGGAATCTTGATCTCAGATAATTCTTTGGAAAAGAATAGCATAGAGGAAATGGCCCTGGTTCCTCTGGCTCCATTCTCTTACAAGTCTCCTTCCTCCATCCCTTTCCTTCTTGTACTTTTTTTTCTTTTAAATTGTAGGTAGACACCTCAGCGGCAAATGGTTCGTCAGAAGGTCTCATGTGGCTGCGTCTGGTCCAATCAGCCAGAGATAAAGAAGAGCAGAACCTTGAAGCCTATATAAAAAACGGACAGCTGTTTTACCGCTCTCTCCGCAGGATTGCCAAAGACGAGGAGTTACTAGTTTGGTACGGGAAAGAACTGACTGAGTTACTCTTGCTCTGCCCCTCTAGACCTCACAGCAAAATGAATGGTAGGTTGGCTCGCGATTTGCGTGTGGGCCCTTAGCTAGCGGGGGAGGGCCGGAACAGCGGGAGCTCAGTCTGGCGCCTGGGCGCGCCTTTCCTCTCTTTGGGCGTCTTTTACGAAGCATCTGATAGCCAGTCCGTAGTGAAACTAGGGCAGATAGGTGAGGAGAAATCGGGAGACACTTGGTTTACTTACTGCACTCCCCCCAAAACAGGAGGAAAAGTTAGATCAGGTCGTACAGGATCTTCTTTTCTCAGGCACTCAGGCCCTGAGAGATGCAGGTGGATTTGTGAAGGGGGTGATGGAAAAGTAGCCTGGAGACGATGCTGAGTAACCATGTGGTGTGCGTGTGTGTGCGTGCGTGCGCGCGCGCGTGTGTACGTGTGTGGTGTTTGCAGGGTCGTCCCCTTACACATGCTTGGAATGCAGCCAACGTTTCCAGTTTGAGTTCCCCTATGTGGCGCATCTGCGCTTCCGCTGCCCCAAAAGACTTCACAGCGCTGACAGGAGCCCGCAAGACCAGCAAGGCGGCGGCGTGGGCACCAAGGATCACGCGGGCGGCGGCTGTGGCAAGGACCAGCAGCAGCAGCAGCAACAGGAGGCTCCCTTGGGACCCGGCCCTAAGTTCTGCAAAGCCGGCCCCATCCACCACTACCCGACCCCCTCCCCCGAAGGCAGTAATCCACCCGTGGCTGGCGGCGGCGGCAGCGCGAAGCCATCCACGGACTTCCACAACCTGGCCCGGGAGCTGGAAAACTCCGGGGGAGGCAGCAGCTGCTCCCCCGGCCGAAGCCTCAGCAGCGGCGGCAGCGGCGGCGGCCACCAGGAGGCGGAGCTGAGTCCCGACGGCAAGGCCGCGGGCCTGGGCAAAGGGAAGCGGAAATTCCCCGAGGAGGCGGCGGAGGGAGGCGGCGGCGGCGCGGGGCTGGTGGGGGGCCGGGGCCGCTTCGCAGAGCGGCCGGCGCCCGCCTCCAAGGAGGACCTGGTGTGCACGCCGCAGCAGTACCGCGCCTCGGGCAGCTACTTCGGCCTGGAAGAGAACGGCCGCCTCTTCGCGCCGCCCAGCCCCGAGACCGGCGAGGCGAAGCGCAGTGCCTTCGTGGAGGTGAAGAAGGCGGCCCGAGCGGCCGGCCTGCAGGAGGAGGCAGCCGCCGACGGTGCGGGCGCAGCGGCCGACGACCAGGACGCGGGCGGCGGCGGCGGCTCCTCCACGCCCGTGGCCGCGTCGCCTGCCGGTGCCGAGAAGCTGCTGGCCCCGCGACCGGGGGGCCCGCTGCCCAGCCGGCTGGAGGGTGGCAGCCCGGCGCGGGGCAGCGCCTTCACCTCCGTGCCGCAACTGGGAGGCGCGGGCGGCGGCGGTGCGGGGAGCGGCGCGGGCGCGGGGGCCGCGGGCGGTGCGGGCGGCGGCCAGGGCGCCGCGTCCGACGAGCGCAAAAGCGCCTTCTCGCAGCCGGCGCGCTCCTTCTCGCAGCTGTCCCCGCTGGTGCTGGGCCAGAAGCTGAGCGCGCTCGAGCCGTGCCACCCCGGCGACGCGGTGGGCCCCACCAGACTCTACCCCGCCGCCGCCGACCCTCTGGCGGTGAAGCTGCAGGGCGCCGCGGACCTGAACGGGGGTTGCGGGGCCCTGCCGAGCGGCGGCCTGCCCAAGCAGAGCCCCTTCCTCTACGCCACCGCCTTCTGGCCCAAGAGCTCCGCGGCCGCGGCCGCAGCGGCAGCCGCGGCCGCGGGGCCCCTGCAGCTGCAGCTGCCCTCGGCGCTCACGCTGCTGCCGCCCTCCTTCACCTCCCTGTGTCTGCCCGCGCAGAACTGGTGCGCCAAGTGCAATGCCTCCTTCCGCATGACCTCCGACCTGGTGTACCACATGAGGTCGCATCACAAAAAGGAGTACGCCATGGAGCCCTTGGTGAAGCGGAGGCGGGAGGAGAAACTCAAGTGCCCCATTTGCAACGAGTCCTTCAGGGAGCGCCACCACCTCTCCAGGCACATGACCTCGCATAATTGACGCGGAAAGGACCCCAGCTTTCCACGGGCTCACACGCACAGTCAAGCCACCTGTAGGAACAAATAAACGAGGACATCCACCACCTCCTCGTGACCTGAAACATTGCACACACACACACACACACACACACACAATCACACAATCTCCCCTAGCCTTCTCATTCAAATGTTTACCCGCGACTTACACTACACTACACTACACTACACACACACACACACACACACACGCACACAAACGAGACAGGATGGTGGATTTTTGATTGGGTGGGTTGTTTGAGGGATTTTGTTTTGAATGCACGCATTTTCACTTTCCCAAAAACAAAGGTACATTTTTAAAAATGTCATATATTGCAGCATATTGATGCATTTGTCATACGTTTCTACTTAAATTATTAAGCACTTACAGTTTAGATGTAATAATTATATGTAAGGGCAAAAATTATTTTAGATATAAAGGAGGAGGGCGAGATGCTTTCTGCATTTCTCGATGACAGTTTGTGTGTTCTTACAAAAATAAACAAAACTGAATAAAAAGGGGGTCACCATTCAATTTAAGTTTCCAGGGGGAAGTGCATGTATCATGAGATGATTATGGACTTCGATGAAGAATGTCATCATTATGTAAATATGTATTTCCTTTTAATACAAAGTGTAATTTTGTGCCAGTGAAATGGAGTCTGAATAGTTATGTGTTTCTTTTATCCCTGGAAAGATTTATTAAACTTTATAGATTATCCAGGTATGTTGGATGCTTTGACAATAAATGACTATTTTCTTCAAAGCAATTATTTGGAAAGTATTTTTAAATATATTTTTATAACCAAGGGCTACTTTGAGTAGATACCACCTATTTTTATTGAGTCCCTGAAAGGAAGAGATAGCATGAGAGGGATGATAAACCCTGCCTCACTTGCATTTATGTACTCTGAGCCAATTTTGAGTCTAAAAGTGAGAAGACAGGTTTGATTATTATTTGGAAAATCTTTAGCTGGAAAGCACTGAACATCTTGATCAAAGGACAGATCATTTAGACAAAGATCCCTGCCATGGAGCTAACTTTCACTGGGATGTCAGCATTCTTTTCAGCAGCAGGATCATTACCATCTTCAGAAGTGGCCAGAGACAAACAATTTTCAGGCCTGGATCAAGGAGACCAGATGAAAAGCCCACTTAAGGTTCTTTTGGTGATGCCTACATGGAAGAGTGTCTTGTCCTCTAGAACCTGTCAGCATTCTGGCCTTACCCATTAAGAGATCCTATGGAAAGTTTCTTTAGAAACTAAGCTGAAATGACCATAGTAGTCTGTATTGCAGGGCCCAGCTTTCCTTCTAACAGCTTGAGCAGCTGCATGGCCTCTGGAAAAAAAAGCACACACACACACACACACACACACACACACACAATAAAAACCAAAAACTAGCTCTGGAGCATTACGATACAGAAGAACTGGATAACTTTCCTCCTCTTCCTGCCCTTCCTCTTAGGAGAAGTCCCTCTCTACTCTTCATATACTGACAAGAAATGTTAGTTAAATAGAGTATACGTATGTAAGTGTCTGTGTTATATCTGGCAACCATTAGGTGCAAACCCAAATGGATGATGATCCTTTAGGTTTTAGGATGGCATGTACTTAATCCATGGGCATCTTCAAAGTCACTCTAGGGTTGCTCTAGTTACCGATGCAACACTAGTTTATCTAACATAGGAGGTGTACTTTTGCATTTCCCTTCCCCCACCCCTTTCCTTCACATTTTTCCAATCCTCCTGTCAGAAGGAGGACGCTTATGAAAAGGTCTGAAATGGGAAATGCACAAGGTCCTACTGCAGGCTTTCAAAGGTTTTCCTAAAAGAATTATGAAGTCTTCATTATCTTAAGGTGATTACAGAACTAGTTATGATTAGGGCAGGGAGCAGGTAAAGACCAGGATAGGACAAAGAGGTGTATCCATATTGTGACCCAGGCTGGTGAAAAAGACTGACTTTTAAAAGATCATCCAAGTACTTTTTGTACTACATATTTTTGAGGCCTGCTCTCAGTTTTCCTAGGCAACAGTTGGATGATCTGAAACACCAATGTTCAGCAAAGCATGGTGAGAACAGTCCAAAATTCCAGTTCTAACTCGGTCTGCTATTCATGACTAGTCTGATCCTGCTTCATTATTGATATCATTCAATTTACCTGCATCTTGATTTTCTCATCTGTACAATGAGTGAGTCAGGTTCTGCTATCTGTGAAGTACTTGTTGCACTGCAGAATTGATTTTTCTACTGGGTTAATCAGGCTCCAACTAAATCTAAAGGGGGCTGTCTAGAAAAAAGACCAAGACTGGTTGTGAAGCAAAGTAGATGGCAAGAAGTGAGAAAGATATTTGGGGGCAAATGGAAGATGGGCCTCAAGAGATCTTTAAATCACAATACCTTGAGAAGCTGACTAAATGGTCCATGCCTGGGATACTAGTGGATCTCTGGAGCAAAAGTTTCTTAAAAACAAACAAATCCGGGCTATTTGGGGCCTAACTTAAAGATCCTTCCAGAATCTCTTTTCACTATGGTGACTTCATTACATGTTGGGGATTCAGAGATGAACTTGGTCTAGAAAAAGGTAAGCAAATACTGCTTTTTGAAAAGGGGTTCCTTATAGTCTGGAATCACATAGTTTGAAAGATACAGGTAGATACTCCCTGAGCTTCCCGCGCGTTTTCTTTTGTGTGGTCATTAACTTAATCACACAGTCAGGAAGAAAGCCGAGCCTTGGCTGAGCTACTGCCCAGGCGATCCAGGTAGGTGTGTTCCTGGCAGACACTTTAGGGCTAGGCAGCAGTGCTGATCAATCTGCCCACAAAGACCTTTTTTGGCGGGAAGTAGTAGGGGAAGGATGCCCAGAGCTAGTTTTGCCTTTAGCCAAGGCAAACTCAGATATGTTTTATTTTAATCCTGCATTTACAAGCTTTCGGATGTATCTTAACTCTCTCCGTGTCTGAATTTTCTCTGATGAGTTTCTAAGACTCCATAACCCTACCCATCTGCCCAGCTAGCTGAGGTCGCTAGCTGAGGCCATGGGCGTAAATGTCTGAACACAGCTGCGAAAGAAACAAGATCACAAGATAACGCAATCTTGGAGCTGCACAGATCCTGTGATGTCCAGGCAGGTGGCCTGAATTCCCAGTGCCGAGTGCAGGTCCTAAATACTGTGGCAAGGGAAAACCAACCGGTTGTCGCACCAGCATTTGTTGTGTCCCAATCAGGGACAGAAAGCTTGGGATTTACCCGTCGCCTAGCGCTTGTGATCTCCAAGCGTGCTTTCGGAACGGATTCCGAATCCCTCGCCTCATTTGGCGTTTGTGAGTTGGGGGGACGCCTGTATTTCCCAGGATGTGCTTGAAGGGTATAGCGTACGCCCATAGGCATGCGGGAACCAGAAGGCGCGGGAAGGGTCGCACGCACATCTTTGCACCAGTTCGCAGGTACTGAAGAGTCAGGACCGAAACCGGACCTACCTGGGGAAAGTTCCCACGGTCCCGGACCCACTCCCAGGTTCTGAGGCCCTGCGAGGCCCAGAATCCCGCGTGTTGCAGTCACAGCCACGCACTGGCCAGCTGCAAGCACAGAAGTGCGACGGCCGTCGGGCGCCGGGGTGAGCAGGGTGGGGGTAGGGGCGGGGACAGGTATCTAGCAGGGTTCGCATTTCCTCCTTCCCACCCGGGTCTCTGAACCGCTATGCACCGCCCGCTTCCCGTCTTCTATTAAGTTTCCACTCCTCGCAGCTTATCTCCTTAGGCGCCCTGCCCAGTGAGCGTGACCCCAAGCGGGGAAACCTTGGACACCCGAGACCAGTCAGATCCAGAAAACCAGCCAGGCAGAGCAACCCCCTCCCTACACCGGGTGGATTCCGAGGGCCTGAGCCTCAGAGCGGCCTCGCCTCGTGGGTCAGGGGCTTTCTGTCTTTTTCTCCACCCACTATCCGCCGGACTCCGCGCCCTCCGCCAGCAGGGGGGTGCTGCGGCCCCAGGTGGAGGAGGCCGCGCTGGTCTGCAGGGCCCCGCGCAGGTGCGCTCGCGAGGCGCGTACGCCCCCTTCCCGCCGCAGCCCTCAGTGCCCCTGCGCGAGCAGAAACACCGCGGTAAGCGGACCACAGCCGCCCAGGGAGCGCCGGCCACGCATGCTAGCAAGGGTCGGCCCAGAGGTTTTAGTTTTTCTATTTTCTCCCGATGCCCAATCCCATGTTCTGGAATCAATTTGGCTCAGTCTATGGTATCTCCCGGTTCCCCTTCCCTCAATCCTTCTTCACCTCCACTCTCTTTTCAATCTCTTAAGCACTTCTGAAGGTTTGACATCATTCCTGGAGTTTTAGGAGGACACCCCTGTTAATGACTCTTACCCATTCAGGTAATTCCTACGGTGGTCGCACCAGCCCAACGGGAAACTGCACTGTCAATTACTGGGCATTGAGGATTACCCCACACTCCATCCAGATTCAAAGAGATGGCCAAGTGCCGGTCGCCCCGCCCCCACCCCCCACCCACCCCCAGCCGCCTCTTGAACGGTTTGAAAAGGCCTGAGTTTTGAACTGTGTGATTTGGGCCTTTCTTGGAAATGTCATTGTCTTCCCCTGAAGGTGTGAGAATACCTCCAAGGGGTGTAGAAAATTTAGCCTGCTTAGAAGCAGAACTGGGAATGGAGAGAGAAGTTGGGACACCTTTTCCTCTTCCAAATGCATTTTGGTAGACAGGTGGGCCATGAGGCCTAGAATATTGAGGCAGAAACGTGTCTTACTGGTGGACCCCAATGCCCGCTGGCTTTGTAATCTGGTTGGACAGGGAAGAGGGACGCTCTCTGCCTCTTTGCTTCACAGATCACATTCCTAAGGCAACCTTGGCTTTTCTTACTTTAAATCAAGACTTAAAAGTTTTTAGAAAGATATCTATTCTCCAAAACTAGTAGATGAAGAAACAGTTCATTAAAACTTTTTTTTTCTCTTTTTTATACTCTATAGGGTTAGAGGTATAGGCAAGTGTCCTACTTGAATAGCTAATCTACTTATACTAATTATTACTTCCTTATCCCTTTTCAAATTGTGTGTGTGTGTGAGTATGTGTGTGTACTGGAATACATATGTATGCATGTTTGCACACATGGCATATATCCAAATATATATGTTTATATTACACATCTATATATATTTATGTATTTTATATACAAATGTACATATCCATTTTAGTACACACACACACAAGCACACAACTGGCAGACACTATTCTAAGTACTTTTCACATGTTGAAAAGTACTAGTTTAATTCTCATAATCTACCCAAGAAGAAGACTATGAAGGGTCCCAGTCTATCCTGTTTTAGGATTGTATGGTTGGTATAGTTATCGCCTTGGAACAGAATGATGAGATAGAATAAAGTGTAACTGAAAAAATAGTGACTCCTAAGTCAGAAGGCCTGCTCCAAATTTTGTGACCTTTCCATCTACACATATGTGTCTCAGTTTAATTTACTTGAACTTGTGAACAATCCCACCTTTGGACTTACCACACAGCTGTGTTTTGAAAAGCCAATAAAATCATTCACGTAGAAGCTTTTCATACTATTATCCATGATTGACTTTCCTGTTAGTGAAAGAGATCTCCTTTGAGCCACAACTTACCTTCCTCAGGTGGTCAGGGAGCTCTAGCACCTCTATAAGAAATCTTTTGTGGTCTTGACTTTCTTTAACGATCTTTGCTCATTTTAAAGCAGAGGTGGGAATAACAGCTGATTTGAGTTGGTGGGTGTATGTTTAACCACTCAGTGCTTCTTTTTAATGTCCTAAACTTACAGAAGGGTCATTGAAAGAAACATTTGAGGAATAAAATCAAACAAACCTATAGGTCCATTCAAGTAAATTTAATTTTCATTGGCTTAGCTATAATAATCCTAAATTATAACTACAATGTGGTCCCAGTACTTAAAAATTATAAGCCAGCATAACATTGAGAACGAAAGGGCTATAAGAGAAGTCCTACTTGTAACTTGCCCTGCTGCAGAAAAGCTGGTCAAAATGTGCAGAAGAGTAGCCCCTTTCTTTTTCTGGGTGCCATGTAACAAATAGCACCTTGCTCAGAAAGGTATCCTGTGCTCCATGCTTAATGAAGATAACTCTAGGTCTGCAGACCATGGTAATTCATGAATGATATTCATCTTCAGTTAATGTCGTCAGAAAGGACCCCTGACTCCTGCTCCAGTTTTTTAGTGTTTTTAAATGGACCTTGAACTACAAGGCATTATTTTATCATACATTTCCCCTCTTTGAAAGTGGAGATTTGAAGAATACATACAACATTTTCTTCTCTTTCCCAAATTCTATCAGTTCTTTGTCCCTTGTCTTCAGATGTCCAGCCACCAATTCCAAATTCCTCTTATCCCTTATTTTGCATCTTCTCTGGAGAAAAGCAGGATTGTGGGTGTCAGAGGAGAAATACAGAAATCAGTCCTACCCTTGACCAAGATCCCAGAGCACACCTGCTGGGGGGGTTGAAATCTGGAAAACTGTAACATGCTTACACTTTTCCCTGGGGATTCATCTCCAGATGGGTGTGCTGGTGTTACATCATGGCTTGTAGAACCTAAAGTAGCTTTTCCTATGTTTAGTTACTTTTTGTTTAAGTGTGAAACTTTTTTTTTTTTTTTTTTTTTAAGGATTTGATGACTTCTTTTCTTCCAAACAAATGGGTTAAGATCTGTTTTCCCCCTGGCAAGATTTCACTGGATCTTTGAGAAAGGCAAACACAGCCAAACAGCGACACCCAGCCCAAAAAATGAGGCAGATCATGCAGTTAGAAAAATCTCAGTATCTACACTGTTCTCCAGGCCCAGTGTAGGAGCCAACTGAGGCTGGAGGAAAGAAATTAAAGGGACTATTACTACAAGATCCTTCCTAATTCTCCATTAAAATGCTTTTGGAGAGACTGCAAGTTGAACTGTTTGCATTAGCAGAGCTAGATAAATAGTGAATGCCAGAAGCTTATTCTCCTGGACATTCAATCTGCTCTCTGAATTCCATCTCAGGACCTCCCATCTTCAGTTGCCTCCCGACTTGAGGCTTTATTAGTTCTCCCTTAGTCCTTTCTTCTCCAGCAAAGCAGTGGTATACCAGTATGAACATAGAAACAATATACATGAACAGAAAGAAAAAGAAGGTTGGAATTTACATGAAAGTATTTCATCCTTCATTTGCTTTTTTGGTCTTAATTTCTAATTTTGGAACAGTCTAAGGAAAGACGAAGCATTGGTGTGGAGAGGCACTTTTCCTCCTGGGGTGATAATGCCTAAAACTGCTTCCAAATCAGAGGTCTTTCATTTTGAGGCTGCATTTGAAAGTGTTTATTAAGCCTCCAAACATGCCTAAACTTAAAACCAGGGAGATATTTAGAAAACCTACCTTTCAAATATCTAATTCCATGCATAGTAAAGATAATAGCATGGTAAAACAAGTTTCATCAAGTTACATGATTGCCAGCAGCTCACATCTGAATTTCTTAAGTCCTTTAAATATTCAAAATACATTTATTTTGGTATTTAGCCAATTTTATAATAGCTCAGAAATAGGAACTTGAGATTTCAGATAGCACAAATTTCTCTCTTCTCTGGGATGGTGGCTTGCCTTTGAACACATTTCAAGAGAAGAAATTTAGAGTTTAATATGTATCATTTCTGAGTCCCTGTCACATCAGCTTTTTTACAATAGCCAGCTCAGGGACCCAGGAGCAGGGTCAACTTTCAAATCCAATAAAAATACTGAGAAAAGAGGACCTCTGATCATGACTTCACAATTTCAGTGACTCAGTAAGGAAACAACTCCAAAAGAAGATAATTTCCCCAAGACTCTCATTGTCAGAAATTTTCATTAGGAATGATAGGTATTAAGAGCCTATAGAGGAGAGAAAAAGTAATCATATCTATTGGATATTATAGAGGTACAAAAGGAACAATCTCTCTAAATCACCAAGGTTGCTGTTAAAAATGCAGATTCCTAGACAATATCCAGAAATTGGAGATAAGGGGCCCAGGAGCTTGCATTTTAAGTCACATCCTAGGTGATTCTAGAGCAGATGTTTCTTGACCCACATTTTGAGAAACACTGTGATGGATATAGAACAATAATCAGTCCTATGGAGACTTAAATTAAAACATAGGAGTACCTCAGTCTAGAAAATTGCTATATTTCAGACATATTAAGGCTCAATTGAATCATAGTGTTATAAAGATACATTCAAAATTTTTAAATCTTCAGTAGTGCTCTGTTTTAGATCTATTTTCAATTTTTGGTGATTCATAATATGTCAACAGTTTGTTCTTCCTTTCCCACTCAAATACGGTCATTACTGTGAACCACAAAAAATATATAAAGGCATAAAAACCTGTTCAGAAAACCTTTAAAGTAAATCTTTATGGAAAAATTTAAAAATGTTCATGGGTCATGACTCCCTGAGGGATTTGTCTTTTATTTTTTGGAAATCAATACATTAGGTTTCCTAAAATTGTGTCACAACTTCTCTGTTTGTGTGTGTTCACAACCAACATCAACTAAGTCTCTGACTCCAAGCTCCCAAGAGTTCTCTCTACCCACATTCTTTGTATAAAAGCAGTGGAATTGAAAATCTCTTGAGCTACATATGAGTTTGCTCCCTCTTTCAGCTCACCAGTCAATCACTGATGCTTCTCTGCCAGTCGATGCCTACACAGAGGCTGCCATCTTCTGATTGTGAATGATTCTAAGCCGCCAATTCCTGCTGCAGAAGCTACTGGTACCAGGGAAACAGACTCCTCCACTGGTTTTGTCTCACTGAATTTGCTAACTAGTTATTACAGTCTCCTTGCACCAAGGACTCAGGCCTATATCTGAGGAGGCAGGGCCAGAAGAGCCTGGCAGCACGAGATGTAATACAGTATTCACAAGAACCCATCAGTTCTGATGGTGCCCATTATCCTGGAACATAGTATGGGCTCCCGGAATGCGTTTTTCAATGTAAATATAGCTGTGATAATCCTGCCCTACTAGGCTTCTAGATTTGTCAAGACATGTCTGAATTCAAGAGTAGATGCAGTCTAGTACTGGGGCCCGAGCTACAAGATCATTTTAAACTCCCCACGGTTCTTTATTAGCACAGGGTATCCTGCTAAAGATTAGATGTCAGAAGATCTAACATCTAATCTCCTTCTGGCTCTGTCATTCCCTAGCTATGTGACCTTGGATGAACTAACTTCTCTAAACCTCAATCTTCTCACCTGTAAAATGAGAGGGTTAGACTATATCAGATCTTCTCATACTTTAGGGTTCATGATAATTACTAGGAAGCTTGATAAATGGACTCTGCTCTGTTTCTGGAGATTCCAAATGAAGGTGCAGCAGCCACTGTATTGGAATTTGCATTTTAATAAACACTCTGGGCGATTCTATAACCACCTTTGGAAAATATTTGTCTAGATCAGTGGTTCTCCACTTTGGCCACATATAAGAAACATTTGTAAGGTTTTAAAAAATACTATGACTATCCTTCTCCAAATTAATTAATCAGAATACCTGGGTGTGGAGCCAGGTCATTGGTGTGCTTTAAAATTCTTTTGTGCAGCAAGGGTTGAGAATCAGTGGATTAGATCATCTCTAAGATCTTTCCTTAGCTCTAGAATTCTGGCTTCCAATCTAGGATTCTTGGTTCTGTACCACAATCCTCAGTTTAGAAACATGTGGCATGCTGTGTACAGAGATTTACTAGTTATTATGGGCTGTTCCTCCCAAATTTGTACATTGACTTCCTAACCCCTAGTACCTCACAATGTACCTGTATTTGGAGATAGCATTTTTAAACAGGTAATTAAGGTTAAATGGGGTTGTACAGGTGGACCCTAGTCCAATATGGCCGGTGTCCTTATAAGAAGAGGAGCTCAGGACACACAATTCAGAGGGACAACCACGTCAGCCCAGTGAGAAGGTGGACATTTGTGATCCAAAGAGAATAGCCTCAGAAGAAACCCAGCCTGTCAACGTCTGGCTTGGACTTCAACCTCCAGAACTGTGAGAAAATAAGTTTCTGTTGTTTAAGGCCCCCAACTTTGTGGTATTTTGTCACAGCAGCCTAATACATTAGTTAAATAGTTTACTGAAACCTGTCTGACTTTAAAGAATATACTTTGTCTTATTGGTTCAGAACTAACTTATCTCATAGTATGGACACAAATACACTTTAAAAAGGTATGAAATTTAAATGTATTAAAAAAAGAATGTAATTCAACGGATATATTTTTTTCAAAGTCCTGATTGAAGATAAGCTATGGAAATATGTAATGCACCTTAAAGTACTATGACCAAATCGTAAGGATGATGTTTTAATTAACAGGACTTAGAAAATTTTCAGTGATTTTTGCTACCAATCATAAATAACAAACTTGATTTCAATTAAACAACAAATCACTACCAACTTTTTAGTATTATTATGTAAATTCAATGTAGATTTTAATTATGAGTGTACATGAAACAGAATTTATTTCAATTTTAATTCTGGGTTTTATAGGGCAAACCTGTCCCCTAGCCTAATAAATCCCTAATTTCTCATGTCCTATTCTTAAGATTGTCTTAATTTTAATATTCAATAGGGTCTATTCAAAGATGTATTTTTTTCATCATACCCTGGAAAAATACACTTAGACCTTAAAGAAAAAGATATATTGCCACCTAGTGGAAAACAGACTCATCTGGTTATAATCAATTTTTAAACCACAAAATGATTAGTACAAGAAATGGTTAAAATGTTTTTTGATCATGAATAATTAAGCTTTGCCAATTAAAGTTTGTTTTCCGTGTTTAGCTGCTGTATCACTAATGGTTTTTAAGTTAAATATTCTTTATTTTTATTTAGCAACTACTCATATACACATGCTATTGCTATATGATGAGTGATAAATTTGAACATGATTTTCCTCAAAGACATTTAGCAAAAGTGACAAAAAATTTACAGGTAAATATAAAACATATTTACCACCGACAGAAAGTCAGTAGTATAGCAAATAACCAATCTAAATATAGAGCTAATTGAGCTTGGACAAGTAACAGCTGTGGGCATGTTTTCTCACCTGAAAATGTGGCGTTGAACTACAAGACTATAAGATATTTTTAATTCTAACATGATCAAAATATATATCTATAATACACACTCATAGTTGTTTAGCTCAGGGTCTTTTTAATAATTAGGTGAGTGCCCAAACTTGATTAAGGGAGTATTGGTGAGTTAATAGGTGTATGGCTTTGGAACAACATTTCATCATAGAACTAAAAGAAGCTTATTAATGGGAAGGAAGTTCCTATCTATTTATTTGGTTGCCAGGTTCCCTGGGATTTTTTTCCCCACAAGAGTACGGTGACCCGGCTAATTTTAACCTTAGCAATTACATTCTATCCAACTAAGTTATCCTTGCAGCTTCTATTTGGATATAGCATCTTTTATTGTTTCCTGTCCTAAACTTTTAGGAAGTTGCTATTGGCTGATTTACTGTTGCTGACCTTTAGCAAGCATGAAGGATGATATTCGTGACTTGGTAATTCTGTAAGTATTTCTTACCCAGGGCCAGGGAAGGAAAGGAGAGTTTAAAGATACTTCCCTTTTAATAGCCCTTGGTATGTCCCAAGAATGTCACAGTCCTTAATTAGTTAACCCTACTATGTGTATGCCCTCTGAAAGTTCCTATTTCAGATGATGTAATGCAGGGAGCTTAAGCTATCAAGTTGTTTTGGCTCAAATTGTTGGATACAATTTCTTTCTGTACAGCATTAGGATAGAAGTATCACTGAAAGTCTTTTCCCTTCAAATAGGTTGGGCTTAATGTAAAAATGTCTATGGAAAACAAGGATTGCTAAATTAGTAGGTGTTATGAAATACTACAGGTAGGTAGTTTGCTACAATCACTCAACTTTTAACTAATTAGTTGTGAGAAACTGCATTTATATAATCAATAACATAGTTTAAATAACTAATGAAAAAGGAAAGATTGATATCAAACTTTTATTCGAGGCTTTGTGGACAGATAAGGCACTCAGGATTCCTAGATTACAATATCTGCAATAACTTCTATTACTTCTCCCTTCTTCTATTCATCTCCACAAAAGAAAGAAAGGAATGAAGGACGAAGAACAGAAGGAAGGAAGGAGGGAGGGAGGGAGGGAGGGAGGGAGGGAGGGAGGGAGGGAGGGAGGGAGGGAGGGAGAAAGGGAGAGAGGGAGGGAAGGAAGGAAGGAAGGAAGGAAGGAAGGAAGGAAGGAAGGAAGGAAGGAAGGAAGGAAGGAAGGAAGGAAGAAAGGAAGGAAGGAAGAAAGAAAGGAGGAAGGAAAGGAGAAAGAAAAGAGAAAGGAGGAGAAACAAAAGAGAGAGTTAATTTTCTAGAGTACATTTATTCTTAATGATGTGTGGGAAAGTAGCTTCTAACAGCGGAGGAAAACAGAGAAGACACCTAGGGCCTCATGTTTTCTTCCTAGAAACTCTTTCTGTGTGTTCCTGTAGTAACATTTTATTCTGAGGTGAATTTTGTGACATTTGTTGCCCATTTTACCCATTATCTTTCAAATAAGAAAAACAACAGAGAAATAATGTTCTAAGTCTCAAATACGAAGTTGAAAGCTACCTGCATTCTTAGAACGTATAATTGTTTCTTCTCTATTGCTCTTTCTGTACAAATAACTTAGTAACCAGATCTACCTAGTTTCAGAGTTTAAAAAATTCCAGTTAATAATGTGAAACAATCTGTGTTCTATCAGATTGTATGAGTGCCTCATATCACTTTCATTACCAGTGTCACCAGCCTGTTATATATCTTCTAATCCCTCAGTTAGGTAGGTAGCTTCAGCAATAAATTATGGAAGACATATGCTTGGATGTGACAAGGACAAATTAACAGTTGGATGTGACAAGGACAAATTAAAGGTCATGACACATGTCATTAGGGAAGCAATTTCTATAGGTTTGAAAAAAATCTCTCAGATTGATCTGTGACTTAAATTTCAACATAATTTAATAAATATGTTTCTTGAACAGACACATCTGTCAATTGATTACCATTATTATTCTCTTTAAAACAGCATTTTTCTTGTGTTGTGGTAGTTCAGTATTAAATAACATGCATAATGATGAGATGATGCCTCCTCTAGTAATCTATGATTAAAATAGTCCATTTCAGTTAAAGGAGTCATCCTAAGTGCAGATCCATCGAATGGGTACTTTATAAGGTAACTTTGTTTTGACTGCATTGATTTTTTGTTGTTGTTATCAAAATGCACACATTCATGTGATCCACATTCTAGGGAAGCTGAGTTAAGAAAGTTAAAGGTCTTTGTCTTAATAAATGAGAAGAGATTTCCAAAGTCATACATGTTAAATTCCATTCATGTTCTATGGCTCATAATAGAAAGAAGTTGCAGTATAATGAAATAATTTAAAAATACTACTGATACTTAGAATTCAGAGAGTGTTAAGATGGAAAAATGTCCTGGAAATATAGACAAAACTGACAATGGTTCTTTCTGACAAAATATCAGTTTGCTTAGGTATAAGATGTTTTATTAACCCTCAATTCTATTGTACATATTTATACATAAGCATGATGATAAGTTTATTTATATTCAATTAAACATTCATTTGGCAAGCAGCCTAGAATATTCCAGTGTTCTAAGAGTCAAACGAATACCTCAGAAGTCCAAAGTCTGTGTTTCTTTTTCAGTCTTTCAAATCATAACAATTTATTGTCCTCATGTTTCTGCACTCTAAAATGTATTTTAATTGATAGGTTATACAAGCCTACATACTTTTTATATCTACATTATAGTTAGAGTCTTTGGGGATTATATCTGATATCTTTAATACCTCTGTGTACTTGAGTGGATATATTTGTCTTTTTAGTGGCCCAAGAAAAATCACAAGTTTTTGTTTTATGTTTTGTTACTGATTTTTTTTTTTTTTAGTTTATCAGTGGGACAATACTTGTTAAGTCAGTGTTCAGAATTATTGGGTAGGCAGCTAATAAGAGCGATTGTTCAGATATTGAAATTACTGATGACTTAGGAATGACCACGGCTTTCCTAGGCTCTGTTGGGAGGTGGAGCAAAAGCAGGCATTGGAATCCAAAAGACCTTGGCGTTACCTCTCTGCAGTGTTCTGTTGCAATGTGCTCTGCTGGCAAGTCACTTTTCTGAACCTCAGTTTTCTCCACTGTAAACTGGAATATTGAAAACCATACGGGGTTGTTGTAAAGACTGGAGATAAAGTATGGAAGTCCAAGTCATATAGTAGGGTGTAGATACATAAAAATTATTGTTTTTCATCATCCCTCTTTATAGGTCTTTGAGTTTTCCATTTTCTTGTGGTTTCTCAACTTTAGGCCTATAAACTCTTTTCTCTCTTTTGTGAATGAAGGGAGGCATCTCCTATTCTCTTTCTCTACAAAAAGGAAGATGTTGCTGGGAAATGGTGAAAGGAGATGTCCTAGGATACAGACAATTCCTTTCCTTGAGAATTGTAGATTGGAGACTAAGACATATAAAGGCGGAGTCTGAACCATGGACTCCTCCACTCCTTGGAGGAGATTCCATATCTCCCCTAAACATCATGGGTAAAAATCCACTCCCCCAGACTCCTTTGGAAGCTCACCGTTCTGGAGAGCTCCCTTCCCTGGTGGTCTGGTGGAGCCCAGGCATGCTGGTCTCTAGGGCACACTGGCCAGACCTGTTTGCTCACTTATCTTGGAGTGAGCAGCATGGGAGGTCCTGATAAACTGACTACCTGAGGATGTAAGATGCCTTTTGAGCACTTGTACATATGCTGGTGAGACAAATTGTTAAGTGGTCACTAAGAAGTCTGTATTCAAAAAAAGAGTAAAAGCATGAATGTTATTACAATATTATCCTATTAGAGCCCTAAATGATTCTGTACAGAACATTTTCACACATCTATGTTTGACCTTGGAAAAGAATTATCTTTCTTTTTCAATAGCCTTTTAGATCTTATTTTTTTCTAAATTGCCTAGTTGCTAGAAGAATTTAAGCCAATAACAAGGAAAAGCTCATGGTTCTGTGGTTTTCATTGTAAGAGAGTTGAGTAAAAAGAAAAAAAATGCACAAGACATGGGTCAGGAGTAAAAATCAGTCCCTGTTTAATTAAGTTTGAAGTATATATTTAAAGTAGGAGAATAATGAGCTTACACACCATATCCGTTTTAATATTTCTCTGAATAGGTGTTGGGTTGAACTAGCAGAGGTTTCCAACAGTTACTGAAGACCCATTAGTCCTACAGAATTATCTTAGTTGAGGAAGACTTATGAAGTTCTGCTTCTAAACATCTCCTAACCTCAAGATGATTGCTGATTTGACAATTTTCCTGGATTAGAAAGAGTAAAATGGGCATTCAGGGAATTTCCATATACACTTTGGAATTGGTATACAATTCCTATGTTTACTTGGAAATATTGTTTCTGAATACATTTCTTTTATATTCTTTAAATTCCATCTTTCTTTCGAAAAAAAGTGGTTATCTTTCCTTTCTTTATAAAGATATATTTTGTGGGACTTTTTGAAGAGAAATCTCACCTTTAACTCGGTGAGGACTTATACTTTTGTATTTTATCACACTACGATAGATCAGAATCCTGTTTCCAATGTGTGCTTTTTAATGAATTTCCTTCCACATCCTGAAGTCAGGAAACAACTGCTGCTGGTCTCTGGCACTTGCTCAGCAGAGGCTCTGGGCCCTTGTAGAGGATTAGCCTGATTTTAGAATGTGAGAAACCAGCATGTGCTGTCCAGTAGGCGTTGATATGTACCGTTGACCAGCAATGTGGAAGGTTAAAAAAAAAGAAACATCAGGTCCACAAATGCATGAATCCAAACTGTGTCTGTCCTAGCCTGACTGGAAATGCATTTTTGGCCAATAAACACTATTCCACATGTGAAAAGGAGTTTTTAAAGTTTACATTACCTTGAATATATTAGATTCTATCAAGAGAATTTGTAAACTCCTTTTGAAATAATAGTTTTTAAATTTTGAAAACAATCAAAATAAATACAATGTGTTACAAAATGTGTTTTTAATACATTATCCAGATTCTATGTCCTTAGTAATTCATATTCATAATAAAAACTTTATTTATTTTTCGAAGCAAAGAAGCAGTTTTACACGTGAAACTAAGAGTCCACTAGAGGTCACTTTCTCAACTTATTTCCGTTAAAATCGGAAAAATTCAGCCTTGATTCCTATCATTGAGTCTTTTTTACACACCTTTGTTTCCAGTATTGGACTTCTGTTTTCTCCCAGAAAAATTTCTGCTCTCTCAAACTTTTCTTTGTAAAATCTTTCTGATACTGGGGTTATCTATTCTTATATTTCAAGTATATTTTCTATTTGACCTTTTTAATGACTACTTGGATACTTTTTTAGGTCTACATTATTTTTGATTAGTTAGATATCACTGTTTGAACACGAGCAACATGTGTTTATTTCCTAAAGTTTTAGTGGACTTTATAATACTATATTAGTGTGAAAGAACCAGCGATGTACAGCCTTCTTAAGACTTAGAAGCAGCCATTCGATTTCTGCTCCTTGCCACAAACACTAGTGCTGATGAAAAATATCCAGCATCAACATCTGTTGAAATGAATCTCTGAATTTTATCATTCTTTATTTAATTTCCCTAGTGATCCAGTAGAACTATGTTTTGCACCACTTTTAAAAAGCAATGACTCTGAAATGTGAATGCCTGAAGTATTATGGTTTATCTAAAAGACATTTTATCTATTTTTCCTTGTGCTTGAGGATTTTACTAGCATGAAAATATTCACAAGCTGCTATTATATTGTTAGTACCACTACTTGTGCATAAAAAGTAACATGAAAAAGATAAAAACATTAAAAATATATGTATTATATGTGTGTGTGTGTAATACAGTCTTGTGTATTTTCTATTAAGCCATCTGCATAAGGTTACAAAAGGCTTCCTTTTGCCACTATATCCCTCCTATATCCATAAGTCTATTGATTTAAAAACACTTGTTCAACTCTTCTTAAAATTTACTCCAAATCAGCAGTTTTTAAACTTGGAAATAGTGCAATATCTCATTTCTGTATTAAATGAAGACATTTATAAAGAAATCTAATAGAGATTTATTCTTGTCTTCCAAAAGAATGTCTGTTTCTTCTTATCATTCACCACTACTCACTTACCTAAATACACTATAATAAAGGCCATTTTAATTTATACAGCATTTGAAAAAAATTTATTGAAGAAAATATTTAATATCTGAAAAAGAGTTAAAACATCAGATGTGCTTTAAATCATTATACATATACTACCTGATTTTAATTGTATTACTTGTTAGAATTATTTTCATGCATGAATGTAATAGATGAATAATTTCCCCATGTAAAACACTGAACCATTGCAGATAAGCTGCAGCATTCATTGTTTAGCCCTACTCTTAAGCCTTCCCAAAGGTAACTAACGCTTTTGTGTATGTATTCTTCCAGATCTTGTGATAAATATTCAAGGGTGTGATCACCTAGAATATATTCCATGTTATTTTGTTTATGTACAATCTGTTTTTAAAATAAATGTTATGCAGAATTGAACAAGTTGTTTTATCATTTATGTGTTTGATTTTTATTCAATAATAGATGGAGTTATTTACATGCTGATTTCTTTAAATCTATCTCTTTTTTTAACTACGGCATAATGTCTTTGAGAATGGACATAATCCATACTTTACACATTTTTCTAGGGAAGTACAGTTAGTTGGTTCCTATCTTTTCCCTCTTAAAAGTGACATCTCTGTGTATATCCTCCAACACATGATCAAACATTTTTCTACAGTGGATACTGTGAAGAGAATTGCTAAGATCAGAGGGAAGAGGTATTGAACATTTTAATATAAACCATCAAGTAACTCTTCCAGGTGTCCACACCAATGTCCTCTTGACTAGCAACAATTGGAAAACAGCAGGACTCTCCACACCCTGGTCAGCATTTAGTATCAAATTTAACATTTTTTTTGTCATTTTTATGGTATCTCATGTTTGAAATTGTATTTGCCTACTATACTAATATATTAGTACTATTTTGGTACATTGTCTTTCCACACATTTATTGGGTATTTGTATTTCCTCTTCTGTGAATTTCTTTTTGTTTTTCCTCCTTCTTCTGCCTCCCCCCCCTCCACTTCGGTTCAAGCCCTTGTTTTTCAGTCTAGTTGTGTAGGACACACAGCTCCCTGGCCAAAGCTGGTATTACGAGCCTTCCGCTCCCCTGGGTTGAAGCAGTCGGTTTCCCATCGTTGGTCCGCCGCTCACAGCAGCTCAAGGCCGCTCACAGCAGCTCACGGCAGCTCTCACCGGCTGCTGGCCGCTCACTCGCTGGCTGCGGGCCACTAGCGCTGGCTACCCGCACTGGCCACTGGCCGCTCATGACAGCACACAGTAGCCCATGGCATGCCAACCTCCAGCTACTCAGGCAGCCCAGCTCCAGGGAGAGCTGTTGTTCAGAATCTTAGCTATAGAGGGTACAGCTCATTGGCCCATGTGGGAATCGAACCGGCAACCTCATCATTAGGAGCACTGCGCTCCAACCACCTGGGCCACCCAGCCATCCCTGTGAATTTCTTATTTGTATTTTTTGTTCATTTTTCTATTGCATCACTTGCATTTTCTTACTAATCTCTAGGGTATTTTATATATTTTGAGTATCAAGTGCTTATTGCTTATAGTCATGCAAATATTTTTCAGTACATCTTTTAATTTTTAACTTGTTTATGATTTCTTGGTTATAAAGCATTTTTTATTTTTATGCTGTCAATTTATCAATTCGTTCTCTTATTGCTTTAATTTTGGTGTTTGCTTAAGAAAACCACCCATACCCTCAAAGCAAATGTGTATCTTATACATTTATCTTTATATTTTCTTCTAATTCTTTTATAGTTTTATTGTTATAATTATTGTCATCAGGTTTTTTGAGGATTATTTTTATGTGTGAAGTACAAATCTCATTATATTCTTTTTCTCAAATGGATAACAAATATTTGTAACATCATTTGATAAGTAGTTCATATCTTCCTACTTATTCAAGATGCTACATTTATGATAATATAAAAGTTCCTTATGTTCACAGTTATTTTTGTGCACTTTACTATTAATTTATTGTTATTATTTGTATATTTCTCTGTAACACCACATTTTAAAAACCAGCACATTTTCTGCTGACATATCAAACTCTTTTGTCTTTCTTCATTTTTGTTAAAATTATCTTTGCTATTATTCTTGCTCATTTTATCCTTTCATATTAACTTTAGATTTGGCTTATTAAGGTTACTGAAAAATTCTATTGAAAGTGAGAATTGCACTGAATTCACATATTAATCTGGGGAGAAATGGCATTATCAGTCTTCTCATCAATGAATATATGTATCTCTGAAATTTTTATGTCATATACGTCTTTTAGTTAACTTATATTTTTCTAATATACTGGTCTTGCCAGGTTTATTCACAACTATGCTATTGTTATTGATATTGTGAATGGGACCTTTTATTCTTTTGTCATTTCTAGTGATTGCTAGTGTGAAAGAAAGCTACATACTTTTAAAGTTTGATCTTGTGTCTGTCTACCAGACTGGATTAATTCTAATTATTAATGCTAATAGTTTATCAGGTGATCCTCTTGGATGGATTTTTCATCAGTGGTCATATCATAATCAAATAATGACAGTTTTATTTCTTCCTTTCTAAGACATAGACCTCTTATTTATTTTCCTGGTTTATTTCATTAACTAAGATCTTTAAAATGTTGCATAGAAGGAATATTGGACATCTATGTTTTCTATTGTATTTAATAGGAAAAATTTTAATACATCATCATTATGATTTTGCTGAAGTTTTTGACAGCCACCCTTTAAGTTAGGGAAAACAGTATTAATTTTAAACATGCATGAAACATAATAAAATATTGTTCTTGTCAAACATGATAATTGCTATTTTGAAAGTGTTGAACTATAATGGATTATTCTGTTGCCCAGTACTCCAAATAAATTGCATACAATATATGTTATTCTACTAGACGTCTAATGTGAATGATGCTGGGGTTAATTCTAAAAAAAAATATTCTGAGACAGCTAAACAGTTAACGTTCAGGTTTTCTCTTAAATTCTTTTTTAAAGGCTGCTTGTCAGTAAAATCTGTAGCCAGTGATATAAAGAATATACCACTGATGGTGATTAAAATATTAAATGCAACACAATTTTAAACTACATAATAAATACTTTGTCCAATTTTTTCTAAGAACACTGGTGCTTAAGATTTACCAACTAATAGGTAGTCCACTATTAGTCTTAACATTGTTATAATTAATATTTCTAATCAGTGACAATTTACTCAACAAAGCATTTAAAGAATGCTTATTTTGTGCCAGGCATAGAAAATGAACGTTGAAAGTTGGAGGAAAATGATGCCTCTAAAAATCTGAGGAATTGATTCAATTGTCATTCCCATATTCTAGAAGTAGAAACAGACATTTGAACTTAATATTTACCAATGGTGTACAACAGCAATTCTAAAAGTACAGAGAACCCTGAGGTACTTTTGGGGAGTCCACAATGTCAACGCTATCTCAATCGCAATTTCTCACACTGGCTTGCCATGTTTCAGAGGCTGCAGGATTTGCTCTATCTCTGCAGAATTGCATGCAGATATGAGAATCCAGCTCTCTTTTAATACAAATAAGAAAGAGATTTACAAAAATGTTAAACAATGCTTCTCTTTCTACGAAATTATTTTTGGTTTTGGAAAATATGACTATTCTTCATAAAATGTATCCAATTCTATTCTCACAATTTCCATGCTAAACACCGTGGCATTATCCTTGATTCCTCTTTTTCTTCTCCTATTCCACATACAATTTATCAGTAAATCCTATTGGCTCCACATCAATATGTATCAGAATATGATGCACATCTCATCATCTTTGCCACTACCAACCTTCCTAGTCAGAGTCATGATGATCTCAAATCTGAATTATTATAAAAGCCTTATAATACTTCCCCTTGCTGAAACTCTTTTCCACCTTCAGTAACTTGATCTGACTTAAATTTTAAAATAATGACTCTAGGGGCTGTGCTGAGGATAGACGGCAGAGGAGGCAAGAGTGGGGTCAGTGTGATCAGTGAAGAGACTGTAATAATTTGTAATAATTCAGGTGAGAGGTGATGGTATCTCTCTAACTGGGCTAGTGGTGGTAGAGGTAGTGGCAGTAAATGATTCAATTCTGGATGCTTTTCACTTTACAGGAAATTTCAAACATACAAATGTAGAAAAAAAATAGAGTAAACCCATGTGTAATTATCTCCCAAATTCAACAATGATTAACTCAGTTTTAATAGATTATTTTGAAGTAACTTCCAGACAGCAAAAAATTTCATTCATAAATATTTCAGTATGTAAACGTAAAAGATAAGGGATCTTTTTAAAATTAAAATAAAAAATTACCACATTTAAAAAATTCAGAATAATTTCTTGATATCAGTGTTCAAATTTCCCTGATTGCTTCACACTAATTTTACAATGTTTGAATTAAGATCTAAGTTGCAACTTATTTATATGTGTCTTAAACCTTTTAAAATCTACAAATCTTTTCTTTACTTTTTCCTGGAATTTATTTCCTGTGAAAACTGGGCCATTTGTCCTATAAAATTCCCTACATTCTAGATTTTTCTGATTGCATTTTTGCAGTGTCATTAAACCATGATTCTCTGTCACCTCTATTTCTTGTGTAATGGCAGTTCGATCTCTAGAGACTTGAGAATTCTTCATGGGTGGAACTGTGAACATGCATCAGGAGTCACCTGTCTGGTTGTTTCATTTAGAAATGATAATGACCACTGAGGGTCACTGCCTTGATTCGTTATTTTATTAAAGGTTGACAAACAGTAGCATTCTAATTCTAACATTTTCTTCTTCAATTATTAGCTGGAATTCTTCTGTTTTATCTTAGAGATAGTGGATTCAGAAGATGAAAGGAAGGGAAGACAACAGAGTTGCTAGCCAAAGGAGATAAAATAGTCAATAAAAGGTTTTAAAATACAATTATTTGGGATTGGGAGATTTTTAGCTATAATACACAGAGAAAGAACACAGAGTAATAGACTCTCTTCAGTGACTACAGAAAATAATACAATGTGATATATATCCAAGCTTATTTTTCTGAAAACTATCAGAAAACACCAAATTTCATTTCATTCCTATAAACCAATGAAATATAGAAATCTTATAATTTCTAGCAGTCTCCCAATTTCAAATGTAAGTTTTATGATTTTGTTCATTTTTTATTATATAACTTTACATTGAAACGATTCTTTTGTAGTTTACAAATCTCTTCCTCATATATTATTCAAATCTCAGAAAAACACAGTGAGCTAGTCTGGTTAAGTAACATTGCTCTATATTATAAATGAAGGAAGAAAAAATTTTTTTCACAGTTTTAAAAAGTTACCTCTCATAAGTAGGGCTGTTTGTAAATAACTATTGCATTGCCAGTGTTCACAGCGTGTTGTGTGGACAAAAGGAATGAATGAGTCAAAGGATATGTATGGGCAACATCACATAATCTTTGCTAATTTGGCTCACCTTAATGTTCGGAGGATCAACTTGCCAGGACTGGGCCACAGCTACAGAGCTGTGGTGGGAATGAGCAAGCAGAAATCATTTACAGGGTATAATATGAGATCTGACAATTACGTTGCGAACTTGTTGCACCGATGTTGCTAACCTTTTTTGATATCAGAGGGATTATTCATTATGAATTTGTATCAACTGGACAAACAGTTAACCAAGTTTACTGTTTGGAAGGGCTGAAAAGGCTGCATGAAAAAGTTAGACGACCTGAACTTTTCACCAACAATTCATGGCTCTTGCATCACGACAATGCACCAGCTCACACGGCACTGTCTGTGAGTTTGAGTTTTGAGCCAGTAAACAAATAACTGTATTGGAACACCCTCCCTACTCACCTGATCTGGACCCAATGACTTCTTTCTTCACCCAAAGATGAAGGAACTATTGAAAGGAAGACGTTTTGATGCCATTCAGGATACCAAGAGTAATATGACAACAGCTCTGATGGCCATTCCAGAAAAAGAGTTCCAAAATTGCTTTGAAGGGTGGACTAGGCACTGGTGTCAGTGCATAGCTTCCCAAGGGGTGGATTTTGAAGGTGACCGTAGTGATATTCAGCAATGAGGTATGTAGCACTTTTTCTAGGAAGAGTTCGCGAACTTAATTGTCTGACCTCGTACAAGAAGTATAAAACTTAAAAGTATGTTCCTGACTTGCTTTGAAAATTTAGGCAAGCATTTCCCTCTGCCTTCAGTTTCCCACTGGAGCAAATGAAGAAACTATGGGTGTATTTAAAGTAAAAGTTTAGCTCTTCCAGTTACATTTTGCATTGATTACAGGATTGAGAGGCTAGAAGGAAACCCAGTTAACTAATGTTCTAAGAAAATTAATTTAGGAAATAAACATAATTTGGGCTAGTCTACAAAGGATCTATTTTAGAAGTATAAATGGAAGAACTAGAGGATTAGAGAATTTATTTAGTATTAGAAAAGAGTAACAAGACAATTATTCAAAAATATATACAGATTTCATATTTTCTTTCGACTGATTTTTATATTTTTTCATCTTGTTATTCAAAACTTTAAAATTGTGTAATCACATCGTTAAGAATGTAATTAATCTCCCTTGTCCTTCTTTGATTCATGATTTATCACCTATGAAGTCTAGTACGAAATGAGCATATGAGTTTCCTTCTCTAAGTTTCTTGCAACTTAACTTTTGGTCTTTTTATTTCTTATAACTTAATTGTCTATCCAAACAATATTTTTATTTCCTGTTACAGTACAGACAGTCTCTGTTGGCATCCAAACCTTGGTTCAAAACCTTACCACTTTACTAACAATGTTGCTTGATTTGCTTAACCTGTGAGCCTTAGTTTCTTCACTCTCAGCATGACAATTTTACTTTCACTTTGGGCTTGATATGTGATGACAGTGGAATAAGATGTGAAGTGCCTGGCACAGCAGGTGTTTTATAGAGTGTCATGCTTTCTAGCCCTTCTTTACTTCTCCTTTAAACTTCTACTAGTGTTTTATTTACAGAGCTGGTCCTACAAAAAAAGTGAAGCAGTTCATCTCCTTCAGTCCTAATTCTTTCCTGTTTCAGATATCAGGGCCTTTTTCTCCAGTAATCTCAAAATCTGTATAGAGTGCTGTAATTTAGCCATGTATACATGCTTTGTATGGGTTTAATTATAGATTCCTTTGAGTTTGAAGTGGCTTGCATGTAGACACTTTAGCCCATTTTACAGTTGAGGAAATCCAGGGCCAGAAAATGTAAGTTCCCCAAGTACACTTGGTGATAGTATTGGAACTCGATCAGATCTCAGCATTGTAAGCATCTTTGTTACTGTTAAATGACAACATTTGTGTTATTTTAACAGAATTTGAGGCCCCACTAAGTAAGCGGAAGGGGATTTGGGGTGATGGTTGGGTGGTGGTACGGACATTCCAAACAGGTCTGGCTACATAATTGCAGGGCCCAGCGCAAAATGAAAGTGGGGGCCTCTTGTTCAAAAAGCAGGAAAAGAATGCCATTAAAAGCACTAAACGCAAAAGTTTTTCCTTTTCTTTTTGTTTTCTCTCTCAACTTGTCATGCGTTTTTCATTAGCTATTTAATGTTTTTTTTAAGTAAAGAAAAATGAAAAACTTGTATTATTGCCTAAATTTTTGTTTATCTTCATATTGTACAATGCCAGTTCCAGTTTTAAATGTAAATATAAGAACATTTAACTCTCCTGCACAATCAGTCAATGAAGTTACACAATTTATTTTGTACCTCATGCATGTATTTATTTGGTTCTTGCCAGTACAGTGGCATTTTACACAAATGTAACTCAACTGTTGAGAGCAACTTTCTGTGTACTAGATGGGATGCTGCCCATTCATGAATCACTGAATAAAGCCAATTAGACCTTTACGTTTACTCTGTTGAATTTTTGTTCTTTAACAACCAACATATACCCTCTTGTGTGTACTGCACCACCTCCTGGATGTATGACCAGATCATCTCTGTCTTCTCCCTAAAAGCAAATGACAAATAGATCATTATATGAACACACCTGGCATCAACAGACACAAGAATTTCAGACTTCTGGATGAAAGTTTACAGAACTCTCTACATTCTTGTTACTGCTCCAAAGAAGGTACAAAGCACCAGATCTGGACAACGCTCAAGTTCCGCCCAAGAGTAAGCTCTGTTTTCACTAAACGCTGGGAAGGCTGCCTGACAAGGGGAAACGTACGCAAGCTTCTGCAATTGTTCAGGAAGCATGGCAACTGGACTCAACTTTCCTTACCGGATGCGGAATAGATGGTGTGGGCTTCTTGTGAAAGGCCCACCACTGTTCCCCAGAGATGGACATTCTCAGATACAGTAGGGTGAGTTGACCAGTTTTATGTAAGCTATAGCTACAACAGTGACAGGCAATATGATCATAAAGTCAGCCAACTTTCACTGATAATCTATATGCACCATGTACAATTTCAAGAGTTTTAAATGTATTAACTTATTAAATTCTAAGAGTTGCCCTATGAGGTTGGTGCTATTATTTTTGTTTTACATAGGAAGACACTGACTCACCGGGCTCCAGTACCTGGCTTAGGGCCACAGAGTTAGGAACCAACGGAGCTGGGTACAAACCCAAATAAACCAAGCTTTCCCATGCTGCCTTTTCATTATGACTTTAGAAGTTGTTTTTTTAAAAAAACTCTTTCTTATCTAAGAGAATAAAAGAAGTCGAGGGAGAAATTCTCTTACAGGATTACCATAAAGAATCCACATTAATTTATCACGAACATGAAATTTGATGCATTCATCTATGAAATGGTTAAATATGAACAAATAGTAACTGGGGCTGGGCCAGCAGAAAACTTATTTGATCATTCAAAAGAGATTGCCTGATCATGACCATCACAACTAAAGAAATCATGAAATATATATATATATATATATATATATATATATATATATATATACATACATATATATATACGTATATATATATATATATATATATATATATATATATATATATATATATATATATAATATAAAATAACCCAACTCAACTGTTTTTATTTCCTTTCTTGATGGACATACATTCTACGAATACTTTACTTTTGGGCTTACTGATAAATAAGGAATGAAAGGAAAAGGAATTGTGGATTGTCCTATCATTCCCTTTCCTTCTGTTATTTTCAGCACAAGTGGCTGTCTATTACAGACAAGTGGCATACCACCATTGCTGTTTTCTGCATCCATAGCAAGTTCTGGTTGACACTGGAAGTGTGGCCTCTCAGGACTGTCAGCAGCTCCCCCTCACTCCTAGCCTTACTTAGCCTTAGATATAACAAGCTTATCTAGACTGGCTTTCAGCCTCACTGAATTCTCACATATCATGGGGTCCTCTGCAATTCCATGCTCATGGGGCATCACACACACTGTATGTGAATGGGGCAGCAAGAAACAGACGCTCATGTTGGGTATATCTTCTCTGACCTCACACATGCTCCATTGTCCCATCAGATTTCATTTCCAAAACATAATTTCAAAGATATAATTATTAAACTTTCAAGATGGCAAGAGCACAGCATTAAACCAAGCAGGGTCTTTCTGAGCCTAGAGCCCTATGCTGCTGCATAGGTCACATGCCCATGAATGGACCCTATTTCAAGTGTTCCTGAAATCAATCAGCCAGGTATCTGTCTTGTCAAGGCAGTGGGACCAACCTGTTCTGTTTTGTGTCATCTCTTCCCTTCCTTCCTCATTCTTTCAAGGAGCTTGTCGTGCAGGGGACCCTGCTCACTGTGCCATTTGTTGTGCAGGGTGGCAGGCAGGGCCTCTGGTCCCACTCCCCACATAAGAACGCAGGACACGGTAAGGCCAAAAAGGAACACCCACGGAGCCATAGATAGGGGAGTCAAACCAATATCTTCTCGCTGGTGGCTGGGCTGAAGATACAGGAAGCAGGATCTACATAATCTGCCTAACAGCAGTCCACGCTTGCCAGCCACCATCTTCTTGCTAGCCCCCATTCTTTTCTGCTAGTGTAGCCACAGCCGTTATATTAGTGGCCAATGGCCTACGGGTTACAGCTGACGGCCAACTAGCCACAGCTGCTGGCCATCTGATCACGGTTGATGGCCATTTACTACCTGAGCCAGCACCTTTCTATGTGAGGCCGAGAGCCTGGAAACTGTTTTTTGGGGGGCTTTGTCCCCACAGAGCTTTTATCCAGAAAACTCTCCCTTCATTCCTTACACTCATCTTGTACAGAGTTTCCATTGTTGTTGACCATATATATATATACTTATCCTCATATGCCAGTCATACAAATTATCTGAGGCAGCGTATCTTTTTACGAATCTTCTCCATCTTTACAAAATCATTTATTATTAACATTGCACATTATTACAAAACTCTTGTTTGTCTATTTTTCTTATTTTTTCTGAAATGTGTACTACAAATACAAGGTATTTCTATGCAAATTTTTGCCCACAAGTAAATCTTGTAAGTTTACACGTATTGAGAGGGAATATAAGAGTAATAGCAGTAAACACTTTGCCTCTTTAAACTTCAGTCAACATTCTTTCATTTTCTCTTTTAAATATCTGTAGTGTCTTCCAAACTTCATTTTCTCTAAATATGCAAAAACTGAATTATCTTTCTTCAGATGTATTTTATTATTTAATGTTTTCACTTAGTTAAACTATCAGTAATGCTCATTTACAATGACTTTCATTTCAGGAGAAAAATGAATGATAGTGTTTAAATTTCTTCAGTATTTTATACTTGCCAAAGCAGTTCACATACATTTCTTCTTTTCATTTAATCTTCATGGAAACACTGGGAATGAAACACAAATGTATTTCTAGTCTTAAGATTAATAAATAATGTTTTAAATAGCATATTGTCATACATATTCCCATACGTATTCCTCCCATTTTGAAGTTTAAATTTTACAAGAACTTCTTTGGAATTTATAAATTAGCCTCGTTCCCTGTCACCCCCCCAAAAAAAGTCTCTAATAGAGGGGCTATCAGGCCTTCATGGTTGTCATGCAGGGTCTCTGGTCCCGCTCCCCACATAAGAACGCAGGACATGGTGAGGCCAAAAAGGAACACCCACGGGGCCATAGATAGGGGTGTCATACCACCATAGTCTCGCTGGTGGCCGGTTGGAGACACATGAGGCAGAAGCCACATGATCCGCAACCCACCGTCTGCTTCTCTGCCTACCAATCAACCCCTCGCTAACTGCACTCTGCCGTGCTAACTGCAATCCACTCTTGCTAGCTCAGCGTGGGGACAGAGTCCCAGAGAGCAGTTTCCAGGCTCTCGGCCTCACATGGAAAAGTTCTGGTTCGGGTAGTAGATGGCCATCAGCTATAATTCGTCGGTCATCAGCTGTAGCCAGTTAACCATTAGCCACTGATACAATTGCAGTGGCTGAGCTAGCAAGCGTGGATTGCAGTTAGTAAGGGGCAGGTGGGTTGGTTGGTTGGCAGAGAAGCTGACAGAGGATTGTGGCTAGCAACTGCGATTAGCAAGTGGATTGCAGCTAGCAAGTGGAGTTGGTTGGTTGGCAGAAAAACAGACGGAGGATTGCACATTGTGTGGAGCCTACTTCCTGTGTCTCCACCCAGCCGTCAGCGAGACTATAGTGGTATGACTCCCCTACCTATGGCTCTGTTGGTGTTCCTTTTTGGTCTCAGCATATCCTGCGTTCTTGTGCCGGGTGCAGGACTAGAGACCCCCACATGACAATGGCAAACAAAAAAGCCATTTTGGGGTTCATTACAGTTAGTTGGGTTGGTTGTCACAGTCTAAAAGCACAATAGAATAACTTTAAAATAAATGATTCTTTATTCTAATACGTTTTAAATGTGCCCTATGCTTGTTTTCTAGGTCAAATGTAGAGTACAGTAAAAGAGGAGGCTGAGTAATCAGGCCCAGCCCTTGTAGAGGCTTCTGGGTTAAGCAGGATTCAGCGTTTCATTGTTGCAAATCATGGGTGCAAACATATCATAAAACCAAACCCAAGCCCCCATTTTCCTTGAAAATATTTCATATATTTTCTCCCTCCAAAATTTAAATTACATACATTCATTCTTGAATAGAATTGCTGCAAAATATTTTTTCTTACCAGGGCAACGTATAAGGAGAATTTGGAAAACCATTCAACTTTAACTTCTGGTGAAATGAATCAACATTCCCAGTTCTCTAGCAGCATAGTAGCACCCTAACTATATTCCTATTCTGACTATATCACCTGTTTAACTCTCTTGCAAATTATTTTTACTTAATAGATAATATTTACAATTATATGATAACATAATGTATAAATACATTTCTAGAATTATGTTTATAATTCTTTGATAGAACCTCTGAGCTATCTGTTCTCAGTATGTTTTAACAAAGGTCCCACAGCTTGCTGCCTTCTTTAAATTTTGTTCTGATGACCTACTTCTATTTTAAATTCATATTTCTTTTCTTTCCGCTCACTTTCTATTCCTTTGGCTGGGACACACCAATACTTGGACTATCTTTTAGTATTCACAGTTCCTCTCTTTATGGTGTCGCTTTCCTTCTTTTTCCTTTCTCAGGTGTTCAGTTTCTTTATTCAGGTCTTTCCATACCCTCCTTCTGCACGCCTTCCTTCCCATTGGTGTAGCTGACTGGGAGTCGTCAGTTTCCAAAAAGAAGGAGAAAGCATATTTGTGCTCTATACTTCTGGGCTATTTTCCTGTCATTGCTCCTCTACCACACCCACCTCCTTCCCCTCTGTGGCTGTTAACTCCTTTTCTAGTATATTCTTCCCACTCTTTCCTCTTTTGGTAATTTCTTGTAACTGCTATTGGAATTCTTTCAATCATCAGTTACTTCTCCTTATCCTTCCAGTAGTCGTTATCATGTGACAACTTAAGGATAAAGGTAAAAAGATACAATGATTGTTAAAAAAGAAGAAACACCAGTTATTTAAGTCACCAAGTAAGGGTCAGACTGACAGTATTGGAGCTTACACTAGAGACTGGTGTCCCCACTCCCAGGCAGTCCCCGGGCTCTCGTATCCTTCTTTAACATTGCAATCATTATAATGGATTCTGGCTTGCCACTGCCAAAATCCACACCAGAAGGGTGTGCTCGTGCATTTGGCAAAAGGCCAATAATATATAATTAAGATAATTATGTATCCATGAAAGGAACAGAATTGTGGCTATTGTCAGTGTTTTGAGAAACACATCTGTTGAGCACCTGAAGAAGCCCTGAGGATGTATACTGTTGCCTACTTTCACGTAGAGATGAAGACACCTTAGACTTTTTCCTCCAGGGCCTCCATGAAAATGATTCACAAGAAAAATCTACCAGTACGGAAAATTGGTTGATGGAATTTGGAATGATTTACTCTAAAAGAGGAAGAACTAGAAGGGACATGAAAACTGTCTTCAAATAGCTGAAGTGCTATTAAATGGAAGAGCAATTAAATAAATAATTAAACGTATTCCCAGAGGATGGTAATTGGACTAAAAGTGGAAGCATATTTTTACTGCTATAAAGAAAGTGAAGGAGTTTCTGCCTAATTATACATTTCCCCCTCTATTAGGATTATACCCTTTTCCTATGGCTTAGCTACTCTAGGTAAAAGGAGTACTTTCTTCATGTTATGGAAAATTCTATTATATAAGTCCTTCAGGCCTGACTTGAAAGGAATTTATTAAATCTTCTATCACAGTGGTTCTCAATGAAGGGTGTGTTTTTTTTTTCTTCTTTCTTTTTCTCCAGGAGATACTTGGCAGTGTCTGGGAATATTTCTGGTTGTCATATTTGCGGTGCAGTACTGCTAGGTACAAGCAATGGAGGCTGTTACATTTCTTACAATGGACAGGATGGTCCCCCAAACAAAGAGACATTGCTGAAGCTGAGAAACCCTGATCTATGAAGACAGCAGGCTGGTTTGCAAATCTATTCCTAACTAGTCCTGCTGCCTAATTCTATTTTGCTTGTCAGAAGAGAAATATCGCCTCACTCCTTTTTTCTATGTTTTATAACAAATCCTTACCATTGTTTCCCTTTCACAAAAAGTTGTGTATTTTTGGGTCAAATTGATAAAGCTCTTATACTGAAAAAGATGAGGAGAAGACTATATCTACAATTTTCAAAATATGACTCTTGTTAGAGGTGTCTTTCTATTAGAAGTAGTCATGAATACCTTCTTTATATGACAGGATAATATTTTGAGCTATTAATTTGCATCCCTTTATCTATGTATTTCCACTGTCCCTGATCTCCATCCAAACAAGTTACTTTACTGTGTTAAAGGAACTACATGTCTGGGTAGAAGCAGAAACAGAGTACAAGTATTCCAGGGTACTGAAAACCCAAACACTGAGGAGAATTGAAAAGGTTTGCTATAAAGACAAGGGGATAAGGGGACTCTCAGGTATCAACAGCGTCCCTTAGAGACTCAAGGATAGAGGTAAATTTTTCCCATGCATAGACTAAGAAGGCACCTTCTGATGTTGTGAGTAGGGTAGTCTGGAGGGAGATACTAAGACCTAGCCGAACAATCAGCTCTTTGCGTCTTTTGGAGCAAAAATTAATATAAGAAAGGTCTTATTTTACTATAAGACTGGTTATAATATAATATAATAATATAATATAATATAATATAATATAATATAATATAATATAATATAATATAATATAATATAATATAATAATGGGTCTTATATTAATTTTTGCTCTAAAAGACGCATTAGAGCTGATTGTCTGGCTAGGTCTTAGTATCTCCCTCCAGACTACCCTACTCACAACATCAGAAGGTGCCTTCTTAGTCTTATTTTTGGGCAAACAGGGTATATGAGGAGAGAGATATTTAGGGACTGTGAGGCTCTAGCAGTGTTGTCAGAGAGGAAGACAACTTTGAGAAAATGGACTGGTGGACTCATACCACATATACAACCAACACTAGCACAAGTTTAACAATTCTGACGGGATAGTTCAGGGTTGACCATGGTCATACCAGTGGCACACTATATTCACAAATAGCTAATAACCAAGGCCCCCTAGATCTTCCCAACTTTTCTTCAAACATGGAGAGAAGGATGGAAAGCTCAAGAATGACTCATTAATATTTTGCCAATCTGACATAGTAAGGGCCCAGAGAAATAAGCTCAATTGTTACATAAAATAAAGAAAATTATAGTCCATGTACCTATGCATTTGGAAATTCATATTCACAAGAGAGTTGTACTTAGTTCTTCACAACTGAATATTTAAGAAAAAGCTTCTCTCCCCAAACACTCACAATCTCCTGTCACACGAACAGTTTAACATTTCTCAACCTGCTAAGCATGGCCTATAATCAATAAGTATTCAGTATCTTCACCTAGTTGCCTAATAAATAGCCAGAACAGAACTCCCGATTTTCTCCTCAAAAATCTACTTTTCCAGCAGTCTTCCCCGTCTCAGTGAATGCCATATCCATCCCACTAGGCTGCTTAGTTCAAACAGCTTGGTGTTCTTTCCAGCCTCCTCCGTTTCCTTTGCACTACACACATTCTATCCATCAGTTGCTCCTGTTGCTCTCCCTTCAAAATGTATTCAGCATCCAACCACTTCAATTTCTTCCGATGCAGATACACTCGTCCAAGCCACGTCATCTCAGGACTGGATTGTTTCGATCACCTCCTAACAGAACTTCCAGCTTTGAGTTCGCGTCCCTTACAGTCTATCGTCTACCCAACAACCTGAGCAATCCTTTGGAAACTTAATTCAGACCATACAATTTTGCTCAGAACCCTTCAACAGTTTCCCTTATTTCTTAGAATAAATTGCACAATCTTTGCCATCAGGTTACATGTCATAAACATCCCTCTTCGCTTTGACCTCTTCTCCTACCACTCTCATTTTCTCTCACTGTTTTAACCACATCGGCCTCTCTGTTCTTCCTGAATTGCACCAAGCATGCTTTTTCTAGAATATGTTTCCTCTCCATGTCATCGTAGCTTGCTCCCTCACTTTTTATGTCTCCGTCCAATGGCACTTTGTCAAAAAAACTGCTCTTGGCTACTCTATAAAAATAGCAACATTCTATCCTCCAGCCTAATCTCTCCATCCTGATTATTATGTTTAATATTTTTTAGTGGCTTATTTATTTATCATTTGCCTCCCTTCACTACAGTGATTATTCAATAAAGCTCATGGTTGCTTTTTTGTTATTGTTTATTATGACGTCTCTAGCACCTAAAATAACACCTGGTACAAAATAAGCACTCAGAAAAAATGTTTTCAATGTATAAATCAATTTTGTCATTGCTACAAGTTGACATTTTTAAAACCATCACATTGAAAATTATTATTAGGTGTATCAGGAAACATAATATATTGTAAGGTACTGAAATTAAGCTCTGTTTTGCAACTCAGCTCTTCCATGAGCAGGACTAACACTTTCAAATACTATCCTCTGAGAGGAATATCTTCTTGGGTGAGACAATTTGTCAAAGTAAACAAAATAGAATATTGATGGAATTCTAACTCATTGAATTAAGATGTCTTCACATTGTATGGTTACATGGTGTTGAGACAGTATCCAAATGCAGCATCGCAGTAGTCCTAAGTGACTCCCTACTTTATAGAACTTTTATGCAGTAATCTAGTATCAATAAATATTGACTCAATTGGCTCATATGAGAGAAGTATTTTACAATCATCTGTAATTAGCCATCTTGACGTGTGGTCTCAACATGACTATATAGCAGAGAGAATTGGACCTGTAACAAGATGTTTCATTTCTGATTCCAACGTAAGAACTCTGACTTCTTGGAATATTTGGGGATGCCAAAATGCTCCTCTCAGATCGTTGTTCCTTGCGTGGAAAAAAAAGCAAGACATCAACAGTAAATGAAAAATAAAACATCACTAAGTCTCCTTCCTCTTTGTTTTTCTCTCTCGGTGGTAGCTTCAGTGTATGGACTGCCTTCTGGCATCTGAGCTCTGGGTGACTCGCACGTCTGCTGGAGCACTGCAGGCTTCCCTGTCATCATGGTGTGATCCTCCCAAGCCAGTTTGGGGCTGCAGGCCACCACTTCCACTCTCATCATGTTCCCTGTTTGTGCTTGTTCAGGGGGTACCTGTTATCCTGCTATGACAGTCTGTTCGGCCCCGCTCCTCTATCCCCGTGTCACTGTCTCTGCACTTTCGCTGCTATCAGTAGTTCCTGAACTCTGCTTACCGACAGCTTGCCAGCAGCACACTCTGTGCCCTTGTCATCTCTCGCCTATCACACCTGCTGCTGCCACCTGTTCCCGGTACCCTGCCAACATCTCCCCTACTGCCTTCAGTGTTGGCCACGCTCCTTCGGGGGAGGAAGGATTTTTTTCTAATCAGTGGCTGCTGCTGGACAGTGACACAACTAAACAGTGACATCTGGGAAATATCATGTCATCTGTCCTTGAGATGGTTTAGTACTCTCATTGTTGCCAAGATATTTAACCACGAAGTTCTGAGGTCTGGTGTTTACTGCTCTAAGAACATTTGCTTTTCCCAGCTTTCTAAGAACTGCAACCTCTACCAAAATAAAACCTAACTGTTAATCAAAACTACTCCAATAAGTTTGTTTCAAAAGTCCTATCTTTTGATTCTCAAATCAAAATTTAGCTATGGGGAGAGAAAGGGAGGGATATATTTTGAAGTCTGGGTTCAGCATGGCTGACATGAGCTAGAGAAATAGAAATAAGTCTAAATCAAAGAGTCCTATTATGTTTACAGGGAAGTCTGAATTAAACATAGACTTTAAAATGAATATTAAGTTAGTATGTGATTTGTAAGAGATGAATAATTAGGATATTGATTACTATATCTATACTTCTGGATGATTGATGTGTCCCATAATATTCTGTTTTTCCAAAATGCCAAAGAAAATCCTGGGGGGGGGGGAAAAGAGAGAGAGAGAGAGAGAGAGAGAGAGAGAGAGAGAGAGAGAGAGAGAGAGAGAGAATGAAAGAATATATTTGGGATTAAAATAAATTTTCAGAAAACAAGAGATTTTAAAAACATACATATCTATAGAATAATAGATTAAAGGAGATCCAAAATTTAATGAAAATCTAAAGATATGAATGTGTTATATAAACAATAAACTATTGTGCAAATATGATTATTTTTAGATAGGTTATTTCCAAATCATAGCTTCCGGAAACACTAAACTGATCTCATAATAAGGCAGTCTATTTTATTTATGAACAGCTCTAATTGCTAGAAAAATTTTAACAAGCCAAAAACTGATTTCATTTGCACTAGTTCTATGCTCTAGAATAATATTAATATAAAACAGTCCAATCTCATTACCAAATCCCTTTAAATAATTAAAGACATCTTTACAAAACTATAAAATCCAGAATAGTCACGTTCCTACAGCAGTGGACAGTCAAGAGTTCCATGCACTGCTGGAAGGGTCTGAGAAGAGCTAAACTTTTTGAAAAGTGATCTGGAAAATTTATTCAAATAAAAATTGCACATAGCCTTTGATTCAGCCGTCCCAGTTTTGGGAATCTCTCTCACAGAAATAAAATCATAGGTACATTTGAATGTTTTACATTGTAAGTAATTATGGTAAAAAATACTGGAAACAACTTTAAAAACTGTAAGAGAATATATGTTTATTGCATGATTCTACAGAATATGAAGCAAATATTTAAGAGAATGAATTAGATCCATATGTATTAATCTAGTCCAAGAGGGCTACCCTTGATATATATACATTTTTTGTTTAGTTTTTAAGATTTTTATTAAAAATATATCTAACATAGAATATTATATTAGTTTCAGAGGTACACCATAGTTATTCAACATTCATATACCTAAAGGAGTGATCATCATGATAAGTCCAGCAACCATCTGACACCATACCACACTATTACAATATTATTGACTATATTACCTATGCTGTATATTACACCCCCATGACTTATTTGTTTGATACCTGGAAATTTGAACCTTTTATTCCTTTTCATCTCCCCCCCTTCAAAATTTTTCAATTGCATTTGACATTCAATATTATTTTATATTAATTTCAGATGTACAGCATAGTGGTTGCATATTTATATAATTTAAGAATGATTCTCCTGGCTGTATAGTACCCACCTGGCAATATACATAGTTATTACCATATTATTGACTATAGTCCCTATGCTTTATTTTACATTCCCATGATTATTTTGTAACTACCAATTTGTACTTCTTACTCCCTTCCTCTTTTTCCACTCACACACCCTACCCTCTTCCCATCTGGCAACCATCAAAATGTTCTCTGTATCTATGAGTTTGTTTCTGTTTTGTTTGTTAATTTTGTACTTAGATTCCACATATAAGCAAAACCACACCGCATATATCTTTCTCTGTCTGACACTCAGCACAAAACCCTCCAGGTCCATTCATGCCACCGCAGATGGCAAGAACCCATTCCCTTCCATAGTCTGGCAATATTCCATTGTACCACCTCTTTATCCATTCATCCATCAATGGATACCCAGGCTGCCTCCACATCTTGGCCATTGTAAACAACGCAGCAATGAACATACACACATCCTTTTGAAGTAGCATTTTGGGTTTCTTCAGATAAATACCCTGAAGTGTGATTACTGAGTCTCTCATTGTCTCTTGTTATAGCCTTTGTTTAAACTCTATTTTGTCTGGTATAAGTATTGCTATCCCAGATTTTTCTTTTTTTATTTCTATTTTCATGAAATAATTTTTTCCATTCCTTTGCTTTCTGTCTGTGTGTGTCTTTCAATCTGAAGTGAGTCTCTTGTAGGCAGCATATGTACGGGTTTTGTTTTCTTAACCCTTCATCTTTCCTATATCTTTTGATTGGAGCATTTAATTAATTTCCATTGAAAGTTATTATTGACAGATTTGTAGCCATTGTCATTTTATTATTCATAATTTTGATTTTTTTTTTCCTGTCTTAAAGAAGTCCCTCTAAAATTCCTTGTAATACAATTTTGGCGGTGATGAACTCCTTTAGCTTTTTCTTCTCTGGGAAGCTCTTTATCTGTCCTTCAATTTTAAATGATAGCCTTGCTGGGTAGAGTACCCTTGGTTGTAGTCCTTGCTTTTCATCATGTTGGATATTTTCTGCCAATCTCGTCTGGCCTTTAACATTTCTGTTGAAAACTCATCTGACAATCTTATGGGAGCTCTCTTCTTATAAGTTACTAGTTGCCTTTCTCTTGCTGCTTTTAGGATTCTCTCTTGGTTTTTAACCTTTGCCATTTCAATTATAATGTTTCTAAGTGTGGGCTTGTTTGGGTTCATCCTGTTTGGGAATCTCTGTGATTCCCAGACTTGTATATTTATTTCCTTCACCCAGTTAGGAAACTTTTCAGTCATTATTCCTTTAAATAGGTTCTCAATCTCATGCTGTTTCTCTTCTCCTTCTGGTACCCCTATGATGCGAATGTTGTCTTGCTTGATTTAATCCCAGGGGTCTCTTAAATTATCCTCAAATTTTTCAATTCATTTTTCTTTTTGCTGTTCCAATTGGGTGTTTTTTGCTACCTTGTTTTGCAAATCTCTGATTTGATCCTCTACTTCATTCAATTTGCTGGTGATTCCTTGTAGTGCATTCTTTATTTCAGTTACTGTATTCTTCACTTCTGACTGGTTCTTTTTTGTGGTCTCTATGTCCTTTTTTATGCTTGTTATCTCTTTGTTGAAGTTCTCACTAAGTTTCTTGAGCATCCTTATAACCATTGTTTTGAACTCTGTCTCTGGTAAGTTGCTTACCTCCATTTCGTTTAGTTCTTTTTCTGGATTTTTCTCCTGTTCTTTGATTTGGGATGTATTTCTTTGTTTCCTCATATTGGCTGCCTCCCTACATTTGTTTCAATGTATTATGTAGATCTTCTAGTCTCCCAGTCCTGGACAAGTGGCTTTATGTAGTAGATGCCCTGTGGGACCCAGTGGCACAGTATAACTGGTCACCTGCTCTAGGTGCTCCAGGAGTGTTGCTTGTGTATTTGTGTGTGTCTTTCTCTTATAGTTGTGCCTTGATTGCTATTGGCACATCAGTGGGTAGGATTAACCCTCAGGCTGACTGGCTGGGGTTTGGCCACATCCATAACTTATGGGCTGCTGTGTGGGGAGCTTACTCCACTGAGTGGGATTCGCCCCAGTGGGCTCTAGTGCCTGTTGAGATCACCTTTTGTGTGTGCTGCATGTGGGGCTAACTGGGCAGTGTTCTGTTGTGGTTTGAAACCAAACTCCAAGTATATTGGTTCTGGGGCCTCTTGGGAGGGGCTCCAGTGCAGGCCCATGTTACCCACTGCCTGTGACTCTTTGGGCACTACCTGGTAGGAGCAACAAGTGATCCCTGGTTGTTTGCTGCCTGTGCAAAACCTTAGAGGCATGTGAGAAAGACCATGCTATGAACCGAGGAAGTCTGCCACCAGTACTGGGCCTACGGTAGCTCTGCAAAAAGGCCTGCTGCCACCTGCCAGCTCCCTTAAGGTTTAGCCGTTGATAGAGCCTCGTGAAATATGCAAGTTTAGTGAGGCAGGATTTCACTAGAGTGGGAAGAGTTGTGGTCACGAGGTTAATGTAAATTCTGGTTTGGTACCAGTGCTGAGCCTGGAGTGACTCAGAAAAAGTCTCAGAACACACCAAGGCCAGTTGCTGCCTGCTGAGGCCTGCCAGACTCCGATAGTTTTTCAAGAAAGAGTGCAATTCAGGCAGGGCTTCCTGCTCGCAGAGAAAGTGCCTCTTGGCCTTGGGGGAGTTTGGTGGGGTGGGGTCCCAGTGTGTCAGCAAGGTGGATCAATGGAGCTCATCAGGCCAATCAGATTCAGATTTGGCCTGTGGGGGCGGGTTCAACACAGGAAAGATGGCAAATGCCTGCCGGCTGCACTGGGGAAGGACCTCACACAGGGAAAATGCTGACAGTCCTCCAGTCCTCCTCCTGCAGCAACATAACTGAGTCTGTACCCCTGTATGTCTCCAGCACCTCCCGAGTCACTGTCCCTCTGCCGGAACTCAAGGTGAGTGCCTGCGAGCGAGTGAGTTTGTGTGTGGGCCCTTTAAGAGGACGTTTGGGTTTCCCACAGCCTTCCATTGCACCCGAATGGTCAGAATTCCCACTGTTTTTCACAGCCAGATGTTGTGGGGGCTCCTCTTCCTGCCACCAGTACTCCAGGCTGGAAAGCCTGATGTGGGGGGCTGGGGTCCCTCACTCCTCCAGGGGAACCTCTGTGGCTGAGGTATCCCTCCTGATTCTCAATGGCCACACAGAGATTTGGGGCTCATTTCCCATCTCCTACCAGTCTTGATGTGGCTTCTTCTTTATATTTTTTTATGAAGGGGGACTTCTGTTCAGCTAGACTTCAGATGGTTTTCCAGGTTGATTGTTCTATAATTTAGTTGTAATTTTAGTGTGTTCATGGAAAGAGTGAACACACTAAAGAGTGTTTATCTATTCTGCCATCTTCTACCCTTGGTGTATTTTTATGTGAAGGAAACACAACCATGTGTATTGAAAGATCTCATTTCCTAAAACAAACAAAAACAGCCCAAATATTTATTTGAGGATAAATGTTTGAGATACCACAGAAAAAGGCATGGAATAATATATCACACATCAATATTGATTATATTTTTAAATATATATATATATCTCTTTTGTTTAAATAAGTTTGCATTCCTTTTTTAATTTTAATTTTTAATATCTAAAAACATGAAACATTTCTAAATGCAAAACTCAATCTATGCTCTTTTAGAACTGTACATGAAATTGAAGTTGTTTCTAGGATTTCTCTGGTTTGGAAATCATACAGTCCCTTTCCCAATCAAACATACATAAGGAACAGACCTTTGGTTTTCGTACATGAATCATTAAGGACTCTGTTTACAGTTTTTCAACTCTAATACAGTTATGGCAATAAGGCCTTTGTTATTTTTTAAGTACTTACTTTATATTTGTGTTGAAATTGGGAATATATTCAAGTATAACTCCAAAAAGGTATAGCTCTCTGAATTCTATTTTCCATGCTAAACATCCCCAGACCTTTCTATCAAATGATAATCTCAGATCTTTTACACTATATTGGTTATAATTCTCTGGTTCTACTTTTAAGATATGTTATTCTGCTTTGGAAACATTTACTTATATCTTTCTTAAAGTGTCCCCCTATTGAAATTCATTTTTAGAAGCCTTATCTCAATAGAAATTTACATTGAGATTGTGACAAACTCACAACTGCAGTTCTTTAACTTGTGTGTTGTATTTGTGAACATTTTAACACAAACTATGTTAGATCCTTTATCATCTATCTTGTACTTGAACAATTGTTTTTTTTAGCCTAAATAAAGGACTTATCATTATCCATTTCAATTTATTGTTTTCATCGTGTTAAAATAAAAGAGGAACTATATTGTATATACAGTATGATTACGACTATGTGAAAAATACACCTACTTGTTAAAAGAAATAAAAAAGAAAATAAATAGACCAAAATTATTGATTATAAATATGGTTAGGTGTTAGGATCATAAATAAATTGCCCTCCCTCCCTTTTTGATAGTTTTCTAATTTTCTTTAATGATACTTAAATGAAAAATTATATTTAAATAAAAATTAAAATGACCTTCATTTTGTTTGTTTGAACAAACTGTTACATATCCAAAGATACATAGGAAAGAGAACTTGAGAACATTTTAATTGTGGAGTAACAAGAATTCCTAGTTGATAGGGTCTTGGGTGCTGATGTGGCCTGTTGCTCTCCTAAAAATATAAAAAGCAAAGAGAAAAGGAGTGTTGTTTAATGAGTGTGACGTTTTAGTTTTCCAAGATGAAAAGTTCTGAAAGTCTGTTTCACAACAATGTGTTTTAACACTACTGAACCAGCATTATTTGAAAATGGTTAGGATCGTAAGTTTTATGTTATGTATGGTTTACCACAATGTTTTAAAAAGTGTGAAAAGAGTACAACTTTTCAATATTAGGTATGGTAGATGGAAAAGTCTATGATCACTCAAAGCATTCCAGCTTGGACAAATTGGTAGAGGTGATTGCATTAATGGAAAAAGTGAATATACATGAGGAGGAACAATTTGGGGTGGAGATATTAATAGATACTGGGGTGCTTTGCACCACCTCTTCTTTGCCCAAATGATCTTAGCACTGCTGGAGTAAGCTGTTGCCTGTGTATTGCCAGGGTCTCATCTCCAATGAGAACTGTTGCACTTCTCTGGTTTTCTACCCCAGGACTTCCTTCTAAGGCATTGGTACCTTCAGCCAGCACACAGTTGCAGCCTGGAAGTGGGAGACAGAGGAATCAATAAATAATTGCTCCAACTTCCCCATCCCTCTGTGAAACAATTTTGAGGCAGGTTCTACAGAGTTCCCAGCATGTCCCCACTGGGTCTGAGCCTCAGTTACTGATGCTGGTAACCAGTTCAATAATCTACCCCTTATTTGTTTGCGTTTTCCTCCAATTCTGGTTTCATACTGTGGGGGCTAAAAAGAAACCCAAAAAACTATTTTCTCCTATTTTCTAAATTCTTCTAGCTGGGCTAATAATCAAATTAATAGAGACATGTTATCAGGAGAAAAAGTACAAAGTTTATTATGCATGCACATGTTGGGGGTGTCATAAAATATAAGACCCCAAACACATTGGGCAGTTGAGGTTTATATGGCATTATGGAAAAGGAGAAACTGGGTAGGCACCTGAGATTTTGAAGGAAATAGGCAAGTCACAGGTAACTGAGGAAGAGTAGGACACACATGGCAGGCAAATTATTGCCAGGTAACCCAGGAACAATGGGATAGAGATGGGGGGTAGAATCTAGCTATCAGGCCCCTGTCGGAGGTCTTCTATCTAACCCTAAGTTGACTATACTAAGATTTGCTTCTCAGAGAAGGTCTTTCCATCTGAATCTCTGAGGCAGAAAAGGGGGCCTCAAAGTTTCTTTCTGAATCTGTTGTTTCTTAAAAACCAGCTTAAAATCAATATCTCAAAAGGCACATTTTGTGGAGGCAAAACTTTTATTCTTTTCAATCCTCTCAACTCCCTTTTTTCTGCTTTTTAGGATCATCTTCCAAATGAACTAGCTATACCCAAAGCTTGTCTCAAGCTCTGATGAAAACTAAGATAAAGATATTGAGTTACATTTAGGATACATAAAGTTTTAGGAGTCTTTGGAAGATTAATTGAAGATGTTCATTAGAAAGTTAGAAATTAATTAGCATCATCTCAAAAATAGGTCTTTTGTATCGTCTTGAGCCATTTTGCTCTTCATCTGCCCCAAATTTATTTTTTCTATCACTCATTTACATTTATCATTGTTCCATGCCCCCTCTCCTATTTTACTGCTCTATAAAAAAGTCTGAGATCGTAAGAAAGTTACTGAACAGAAAGTTTGTTTGAAACAAGGTCACACCGTCTTTTTCCTCAAATGCATCACATGTGACTATAAACAGCTCTAGTTTCTTTTCAGATAATCTTCTGTCCCTCTTCAGCATCTGTCCATGGGGTCACACCTAATTTTTTTCTCAACCTAATTGTTCTGGATAAAGGCATGTTCCTTACCTTCTCTGTGCCTTGTTTTCATCAAATGCAAAATACCGTCCTTTAAAAAAATGTGAAAGAGTACAATGCAAGATATTTGACCCTGCCTGGTCTTATCAGTCTAAGAAAGGTTAACTCTTGTAACAAAAAAGTTTTCTTTTCTGTCTTTTAAAAAAAAATACATTTAGCCACCCATTAAGTCCACGTGTCATATCTTATTGGATGCACAGTGTCAGAAATATGGTTGAAATCTGGAGAAAACCAGGATCTTTGGCACTTTTCCAAAGGCTGAAAGAAATCCTTGCAGAAATGAAAGCTTTTTGTGTCCTAAGAGAAGTGAAATTTTTCTGGTTGAATCAAAATTGTAGTCTCCAACAGAACAAAAAACGAAAAGTTGGGAGATGAAATGATTAATCCACTTTTGTAAGTTAGAGCACTGTCTTGTGGCAAGAACGCTGTGATCATGTTTCCTTATCCCAATCCTTCAACAAGCACAATGATCCTCATCTCCTGAGATTTCATTTTCCCCCTGTGCTTTGTTTCTCCCTGTTTTTTTACCTAGTCTCTATTGTCTTCTTCAGAAATTTTTTTTTTCCAGGATACTTATCCTCTTCATAAGGTTTAGAGGTTTGTTGATTTGACTTAAGTTTAAAGAGAATTGTTAGAAATTGGGCATTTAAAACACAGTAATTCAAGGATTTTCACACACACACAAACAACAACTTTAAATAAAACAGATAAAAGAAAGTAGAAGAACCAAATGTTGGTGATAAAAGAAAATCAGAAATATTCTCTTTCTTCTCCTAAGTTTATATGTAAGAAAAGGAAATTCCATGGTGTTTAAGTGATATCTTTAAAGCCACATACCGACAATCAGCATTGCCAGGACTGAAACATTTAATGTAGTTTAATTGAAATAGGCTGTAGTATAGTCAGTAAAGCCTGAGATTAGAAGTAGAGATAAGCAATTTTTGCTTGTTGATCCTATATTTATGACATTTTTCTTATTTTTAAAGATTCTTAGTTATTAATCTAATCACTTGTACAGATTTACATTTTCCAGTTGAGGAATGCCGGATACATGGAGGAAGTAAGTACCTTGGCCAGCCACATGGTTAATCAATGGCACAGCCAGAAACAAAACCCATTCATCCATTCATTTCTTCACTCATGCAGTAACTATTTTCTGGTGCATTGTCAGTTGCAGGCATCATGCTAGGTGATGGGGATTCAAATAGTGACGAAAATAGACACAGTTCTTGCTCTCATGGAATTTATGGTAGGCCATGGCTAGGCTGCTATATATTATTTAATGATGACATAAGAAAGAGAACTTAGGAACATTTAATTGTGGAGTGGCAATTCCTAGTTGATAGGATCTTGGTTGCTGATGTGGCCTCTTCCCCCAGCCTCCAAGTATATAAGGCAGTAGGCTTGTGTTTTTTTTGTCTCCTCTTACAGGCTTGGTTCTTTAAAAGATGGAATAAACCAACGCATTTTGCATACACTAGCGGGAGAAGGAACTGAGAAGTAACAAGCGGTCACATGCTCTCCCTTGTAAACCCTTGCGGTGCACAACCTTTACGCTGCTTAATTATTGGTTCTGAAGTAAAGCAAAGTGAAAGCACCTTTGCTAACATCTAGGTTGCCTTTCTTGTCAGTATTTAAATCCAGATCAATCTTTGTGTCCCAGTCTGGCTTAGAGCTTATTGTCCAGTGAAAGCTACAAAAACGGTAGCTAACTGTAGAGTCCACCCCTTGGATGAGGGTGACCGGTGGCAGGTCTCATGCCACTTGTTGATTGCAAACAAGATCACATAAAAAAGCTTCCACATTTAATTTCATTTATAAATCATCCTACTGACTTGCAGTTGTACACACGGATCTTTACGTTCAAACAGCTTTTATTTAATCATTAGAAGTAGGTCGGTACTATGTGCTTAAGAATTTAATGAAAGAATTAGGCTTATTTTAAACTAGTACCTGAAAAAAATTGTTGAAGCAAATGTCATTTTTGGAGAGGTTATCAGGACCTATTACATACTCAATTCCTTTCTCAGCTTAGGCTGTGTGGGAGACAGACATTAGACTACTTATTCCATAAAAAGCTATGTAGAAAAAAAAGCTACATGGCTACAAATGTGGTATGTAGGGATACTTTTAAAAGAACGATACTTTGAAAACACATCCTGGGAGGGTCTTATATAGATTTGGGTGGGAGACGGGTGAGAGAAGGCTTTTATGAGAAAGCTTTTAAGCTGAGATATTTTTTAAAAAGTAAATAAATACAGGAATAAGAGAGAAGAAATTAGTCAAGGAAAATTGTGTGAAGTGAAGGATTCATTTCAGAAGACAGAAGACCATGTAACTTTTCTCTGACATTTTTTCATATTTTCCGTTTAAAGGATTGAATCAATTACACATTGTCATTTATATAGTATTACATATATCTTAGGGTCAATTAAAACCCAATTAAGGGGGTGGCTGGATAGCTCAGTTGGTTAGAACATGGTGCTGATAAGACCAAGGTTGCCGGTTCAATCCCCGCATGGGCCAATGTGAGCTGCTCCTTCCTTAAAAAATCCCAAACAAACAGAAACAATTAATTAAGGTCTTCAATGTGGTGATGGTTTCATGTGTATGCATTTGTCAAAACTTTCTACACCAAAAAGAATAAATTTTACTGTATGTAAATTTTAAAAAGAAAGACAAACAAAATAAAACCAAATAAGCATTAAGTATAGTATTGATTACTGTTGTCTAGTTGCTCCTTCAGCCTAATGTTGAGCACCAACAAGTACAATCATATCCAATTATATACATGATTATGTGTGCTTCCTGGGAATTCTACTCCCCATGTGAATGGAATGTTTGCTCTTGTTTTATTTGACTGTTTTATATTTCTAACACAAGGACTTGTTAGCATGGCTTTAATATGTAGACACACTGAGAAAATCTCTAGAAGAAAAATGTGTTTTGTAACATACTGATTTGACAAATGGAGTGTCATTTGAAGGCTTGATTGTGGCATTATGCCTGACAGGTGCCTTTGTTATCTAGAAGAGATATGGCAGCACGCACTGGTACAACACATGATATAGGTGCCCGAATGTCATCACTCCAGTAATGGGAAGACATGAGAGATCATGATTTCATAGCCTGCAAAACTTGTGCACCATTATTGTTAACACAGAGGGATATCACTTCTCTATGTGTCTTCTGATGATATAGTCTCTGATATTTTTGACTATGGAAATTCCATCTGATTTTTACCACTGGGGTAAATAGCGTTTTCTTTACCTTTCACAGAATTGAAGAAATCTGACTTTGAAAAGGAAAGTTCATTTAGATGCACTTGTTGATTTGCTTCAAAATGAAAATCCCCTCTCCTCCTAAATGATTTTCTCCAAAATCTGTGAAAGGAAAAAGAGGGATTGCATTTTGATGGTCAACACTATTGGGGTGCCCAATGTACCCAGAAAGGACAGTACTGCTTCATTTATGTGTATTAGCTCTGTAATTTTCACAACAAAAATCAAAACAGCACTCAGAGGCAGAGGTTATTAATGTCTCCATTATACAGACGAGGAGACTGAGGCCCTGAGAGGTTAAGAAACATGCTCAAGGTTGCAAGGTTAGGAAGTGTTCTGAGCCTCCCTGTCTCCAGGGATCAATTGTGTGTTCTATGGGCCAAGGTTAGTTGTGCTTGTGGAGAAGAGTAACACTGGATAATTCACTCAAGCAGCCATTAGTGCCCATGTTTAGGTGTATGCTGATTTCCTCCTGTTGGATGCCTGTCTACCCCTATTGTGTCAATTCATATTTAGACCTCAGTACTTTCTGGTTCCCAGCATTTACATAGAAAGTAGTTTCCGGTGATTCCCTTTAAGAAGCTGTAACCGAAAAGTCCCTCAGGGTTTTGTTTCATTGACAATCCTACTTTCAATGGCAATAGATCAGGTGTAAAACAATTGCAAAGGAAAGTGCAGGAGTTTCCCTCCTTTTTGTTAATAAGTACAACAGTAATAGTTTAAATAACAATTTCAAATGTTTCAAAATGCTTGGCCATTGAAAGACAATTCCTTTATGTTTTTCTTTCTTAAAACACATCGACCTTTACATGTTTTAATCTTCAACAGGCCCCAAACTTTATCCTAATGCTGTGTTTTATTACACATACACTCCTGTTGCTCATTTTTCTCTAAAATAAATCAAAGCACATTGCAGATGAAACTTAATGCAGTAAGAGGCCCTAAAATACATTTTAAAAAACTTTTACAGTTAATCATACATGAGAAAAACCTTAAAGCTGACAAGTTTGTATCTCAGTTTTGCTAATGGAGAAAATGAGGTGAAAATGGATTCGAGTATATTTGAAGTGTGGGGGTTGGAAGTGAGTCTCCCAAGTTATGCCACCCTGGCATGCAGATTATTTTGAGTTGAAAACAATTAAAGCCCAACAACTCAGGAAGAGCTTTCTCCCACCCCCCACTCCTACCCCTTTCCTTCTTAAAGAGACTCAGATAGAACAGAAAACCTGCTTCAGGAAGGGAATGTTAGCATAATCACTTTAGCATATTCACTTTAGCACATTCGAATGAAGAGTGGCAGACAGGAAGGATCCAAGCAAAAATGTGTTCACTAGATTCCCTTCTGTCCCGTTGTTTCTGAGTTGCCTAACAAGAATTTGTTTGCCACTTTCTCAGCTACCTGTGAATGTCTATTTCCCCTTTGAAACCCCAAACCCCTTCCCCCCTTTCCCCTTTGCCCAAAATGATATATATACCTCATTTTGATTCATTGTCTTTGGAATTCTCATGCTTAGGCGAATTCCCCATGCACATGTATTAAAATTGGATTTTTTTCTGTTAATCTGCTGCATGTCATTTGAATTATATTGTTACAGGAGAGTGGGCCCTCCTCGGTGTGGTGTCCAGGTTCTTGGTATATTGAGCAAAGAATTGAATGAGATACTGAGGTAAAGTAGTGAAAAAGCAGTTTATTAGAAGAAAAAGTACCCTGCAAAGAAATAGAAGCGGGCTGAGCAGGAAGCAGTGGCTCAAGGGTCATTATTAGAAGAGAAAGTACACTCCAAAGGGATTGGAGTGGGCCCTAAGCAAAGGCAAAGCTGAAAAAGGCACTGACTGGTGAGCACTTGGAGTTTTTATCCCTTTTTCTCCCATATAAGCTGTTCCTTTCCAGGCGTGAGACCATTTGATTGACACCTGTGATTGACAAACCATTACCTCATCTTTTTAAACTGTGCATGTTCCTTCCCAGAATTCAGTCTGTTATAATGATATTAACAAACTTCTGGGTATATGTATGATATTATAATGAGGGCATGCTGAGGCCCAGGTCAAATGAAGGTCGTTGTGGCCTTTACTGCACAGGTGTGAGTAACTGGTCTAATCCAGTTGGTATTTTGAACTCACTTGTTTCCTCATAGGGGTAGATAATTATGGTGAAAAGGGGAAGTTTTGGGCTGAGAGGGGAGGTCTTTTGGGTGGTGGCATTCTGTGGGTTGTGCAGGAATGGAGAGACCCAATGCCTATCTCTAAGTGCCTGCCTTGTTTTCCTCTTGAGAGACATGATCCCCATAAAATCTCTATAGGAAGTTGAGGATAGGGATCTTTTCTTCTGTATCTGCTTCCTGCTGGGCAGAGGCGTAGAGCTATCCCTACCTATTGGAGAGTCACAGAGGGAATTCTCGCCCTATCTGATATTAGATGAGAGGAAGGGGTCTCAAGAGCCACCTGGAAGACCATGTGGGCTTCTCTTGGTTGAAACTGGTAATCTTGCTGGGGTATCATCTGTATCCCCATCTGTAGCCCCTAAATGAGGAAAAAAAAGATTTTGGTTAAACAGAGTTAAAAGTGTTGGCCCAAGAGGCAAGACCTAAAGTCACTGACATAAGGTGGCTGTGTGATAGAAATTCTGTTCAGCTTTGTGGAGCCTGTGGTGTTTTGCTCTGGTTAACCCGGTCATTCAGGTGGCAGTGTTCACCCAGGAGCTGGGCCTGGAATGGTCTTGAGCAGGGAATAGGGGACTTCTATGATTCAGGCTAGGAACAGTCTTCTGTTTAAGATTAAAAAACTTATTTGAAAGGTGATTAAGATCAGGAACTAGGGAACTAAGAAACTGGGGGAAAGTAAACTTAAGAAAAGGGAAACAAAATCCCTACAGGAAAGAAAACTTAAAAGTTTTTCAGTGCGGGGGTTGGGGGCTACTCACTTGGCCCGTATTAATATGACCAGCAGGAAGAACTGAAGTGGGATGGGGTAAGTTTCCCCAGCCCTGATACAAATGATCTTTTCTAGCAACTCAGGCACTGTGAGATTATTTGTTTGATTTTATGACACATGGCTTTAACTGCCATGGCATTAAGTTGGCTGCTACAAGGGTATTCCAACATGGAAATCTGAAGAGAAACCCCTTTGTTTTAAAGGGTGGACCAGTTGTCTGGACTGATCCCCAAATTCTGCAAACTGCTGCACCAGCTGAAGGCCTTAGAGTCAGAAAAGGTGACACGCAAGTATCTTTCTATAGTTCTGACAATAAAAACGATCACGATTTGAAGAAGATAGTTGGAAATGCAATGGGCTTCTTGACTTGGGTTTTCTTCCTTTCCTTTAGTGTTCTTCAGAATAAGGCAGATAAATCTCATTCATCCTACAACTTACAAATGTCCACAGGAATTGTATTTCAGTTGCAGAGATACCTATAGGGAATAATCTAGCCTTGTAAAAAGCTACTGGACCAGGCTTTTCTGCCACAAATTATGACATGCAACATTATTTATCTTACTATCTGCGTCTCTCCAAAGGCAAGATGAACTGATTAAAATATTTTTATATTCATACATTAGTTAGACCTTTTTTGTATATTAAGGAAGTATATTTGTTTGACAAATTCAACAAACAACTCTAATTTTAATTATAAATTAAATTTGCATAGTGATTTCACATTCACAGCCACATATGCATTCTTATTTACTTCTCAAAACAAAGGACATCAGAACAGAAATTATTATCTCTATTTTTTACAGAGAATGAGAATAAGGTACTGAGGTTTGACCAGGGCTAGGCAGTTACTCTGTGTGTGTTCTTATGTGGAGAATTCAGGTATATTGGTTCTCTTTAGGGGGTCTTTTCCACCACTCCCCCTGCTGTCTTCACAGAATGAACAAGGTTTTGAAATGCTGCAGGCTTCCACTGGAAGCCTGGAATTCTAAGAAATCTAGATTATAAGGTTTGCTTTGTTTTGTGTTCAAATATGGGTAGCACAACGAACTGGCTGCATTTCTGTTCCTACATAGTCCCCATTTTCTGACTCATGGACCCTCTATTTGTGTGTGGTCCTCATTGCAAAATTCTTACAAGAACTAAGGTTTAAAAAGTTAACTGGTGTTTGGTACACGTGTGTAAGAACAAGAGTGAACACATTCCCACACCCGACTTCCCCTTTCCTAACTTATTTCTTCTTATATCTATCCACACAAATATGGGGTGAGGACGGGTGGATGGAGTTGTAAAGGAAATTCAAAGTGAAAACAAAATCAGAGCAGCATCTCTGAGGCAATTTCACTCATTCAAAAATCATAGGGTGAAATAGAATGTCTCAACTAGAATGCTGTTTCTCCTTGTTTTAGTCTACCTGCAATCTCATAAAGGATACGTTGAAGTCCCTGAGAAGTGGAGCCTGAAATAACATATCCTAAGCCGGGGAGCAGACTCTCAATCATCAGATTCATTTATTCACTCATCAAATATTTATTGGGCAACCACAATGTATTAAGTATCATTCTTGCTGTTTGGCAAATATTTGTGAACAGAGGAAAGATCCTTTCTCTCATGGAGTTTATATGCTAGCAGGGTGAAACAGACACCGAACAATACACATAGTACAAGAATTAAACCCTAAAGTATGTTAGAATGTTACAAAGTGATAAATGCAGCAAAGCAGAGTTGTAAGAGCATTGGTCCTAGAATCAGACTGTCTGAGCTTGAACCTCACCTCCACCACTTCCTAGCTGTGTGACTTGCGTAAGTTACTTACCCTCTCTGTGTCTCAGTCTCTTATGACCTATTGAATAGACAATAGTACCTACTCCCTGAGGTTGCTATGTGCATTAGATGACTTAATACCTGGCTAGAATGCCTAGATCACAGAGCTATGTAACTGTCTATTAAATAAATCATTGCCGTTTGGGAAAAAAATTAAAAGAAAAATAGCTTGGGTGTTAGGGAGTATGTGGAAGGTGCAGTTTCATATGAGGTGGTCAGGTGACATTTGAGAACAAAAAATATGAACAAAGCCTTGAAAAATGTGAAAGAGTTAGTCAGACAAATATATTGGGAAAGCACAATCCAAACAGAGGCAGTGGTCTTTGTGAATGTCCTAACGTGAGCATGTGGCTGCTGAGTGGGAAAATGCAGGGAAGCCAGTGGCTTGAATGGAGTGAGCCCAGGCATTGCGTAGGAGTTTGAAATCCTCCACTGGGAGGATTTTAGCTTTTCTTTTGAGTGAAATGAGAAGTGATTGGTAGTTTTAAGAAGAGGAGTGGTGTAAACTGACTTTTATCTTTAAAAAGATTATTTTGCAGCGTTGAAAATAAATTGTAGGGCAAAAGGCCAAAAGCAGAGAGACCAGTCATCCATGTGAAAGGTGATGATGGCTTAAATCCGAGCATTGCAGTGGGGATGGTAAGAAGTGTTTGGTGTGAAAAAACTTTTTAGTTTGATGTAATCCCACATGTTTATTTTTTCTCTTACTTCGCTCGCGCGAGGGGATATATCAGTGAAAATCTTACTCCGGGTAATGTCCATGAAGTTTCTTCCTATATTTTCTTCTAGATATTTTATGGTTTCAGATCTTACATTTAAGTCTTTAAGCCATTTTGAATTTGTTTTTATATATGGTGTAAGGAGGTGGTCCAGCTTCATTTTCTTGCATGTGTCCGTCCAGGTTTCCCAACACCACTTATTGAACAGACTATCTTTACCCCATCGTACATTCTTGCTTCCATTGTCGTAGATTAGATGGGCATATAGGCATGGATTTACGTCTGGACTCTCTATTCTGTTCCATTGATCTATGTATCTATTTTTATGCCAGTACCATGTTGTTTTGAATCAATAAAACAAAAAGGGATCCTACTCTATGGGAAAAGATATTTGCCAATGATATATCTGATAAGGGATTAATATCACAAATCTATAAAAAACTTACTCAACTCAACTCCAAAAAAACAAACAACCCAATTAAAAAATGGGCAGAGGACTTGGGGAGACATTTCTCTAAAAAGGACATACAGAAGGCAAGAAGACATATGAAGAAATGCTCAACCTCACTAACCATCAGAGAAATGCAAATAAAAACCACAATGAGATACCACCTCACTCCAGTCAAAATGGCTATTATCAATAAATCAACAAACAACAAATGCTGGCGCGGATGTGGAGAAAAGGGAACGCTAGTGCACTGTTGGTGGGACTGCAGATTAGTGCAGCCACTATGGAAAACAGTATGGAGGTATCTCAGGAATCTGAAAATAGAACTACCCTATGATCCAGTAATTCCACTCCTAGGCATCTACCCGGAGAAATCCAAAACTCCAATTCAAAAATCTGTATGCACTCCTATGTTTATTGCAGCACTTTACACAATAGCCAAGATATGGAAACAACCAAAATGCCCATCGGTAGATGACTGGATTAAGAAGCTGTGGTACATTTATACAATGGAGTATTACGCAGCCATAAAGAAGAAAGAAATCTTATCATTTGCAGCAACATGGATGGATCTAGAGAACATTATGTTAAGTGAAATAAGTCAGAAAGAGAAAGACAAGTACCATATGATCTCACTTATATATGGAATCTAAAGAAAAGACTATGTGAATGAACTAATCAGAGTCAGTTTTGGGGACGCAGAGAAAAAACCGAGAGTGGTTAGATGGGTGTGTGGGAGGGGGTTGGGGATAAGGGGAAAGGTGAAGGGATTTGGAAGCAGCTGGTAACCACAAGATGGCCTCAGGGTTTTTCTTTTGAAAATTAATTTGGGGAAGGTATTCTATAATGTTGTAAAGATTTTGTTGGGTATCCGATGGACATGCGTCCTATTTGGGAGACCACCTCAGGGATACTGTGGATACCTGATCATGGCATTGTACATCAGAAGCTAAACATTAATGAATGCCAACTATAATTTTATATATATAATGTGATGGTTCAGTGTGAGGTCGGAGGGATAGTGGATGGGGGGAGGGGGGTTCACAGTATGAGGGATATAAATGATGAACGTCTAAGTATTACCTTGTTTTGTACACCTGAAACTAATAAATAAATTAATTAAAAAAAAAAAAAGAAGTGTTTGGATTGTGCATATATTTGGAAGATAAAGGAAAAGGAGTTTCTGATGGACTGCATATAGTGGGCACAAGGAAGAGAAAAATGTAGGCTGGATTTAAGATAGAAAGTTCTCTTAATGATTTATCCTGTCTGCCCTCCTTCCTACCACCATTTATTCATCCACCACCATTTTCTCTTTGTATATAATGCCAAGAGAGCTCCCAAGTCTAGGAAAAATTGTACTGTAAGGAAAGGAGAGTGGATTTGTGAGAGACAATGAAACAGAAGAGAGACGCATAATCCATCTGGAGAAGGAGTTCAGGAGGCAGCCCCTCCCACAGAATATTGTGGAGAACAGCTCCAACTCTAAGGGTATACAGAGGGAAGGCTTGATGGCCCCATTCTCATAATATTTAGCTCTGTGGTAGTCTTTCACAGGATGAGGTAGGTTCAAGAAATTTCCCTGAACCGGTGTGGATTTTTTTGTTTCTATGTTTTGGGGAATAGAAGGTTAGATAATGTAAAAATAAATATTGGTACTGTCTTTGAAAAAGATAAGTTTTTATCTCCTCTATGGCTGTCTCTTTCCCAGTCCTTTTAGTCATTTCATTCTCTTCCTTCTCCATGGGTGGGAATAAGCGATATTTAAATAAACTATCAAAGAATAATTGATTACTTCAGGAATTGATACTGACTTTTTCCAATGATACCTATTAAACTGACATACCTGCCTCTACACAGAAACAGCCCAGAACCACTCACCAAGGCACTCAAAATGGTTATTTGCTGAAGGAGATTATCATATAGAAAACATCTTCTTTGCCCCATTTTTCATGCCCTCCCAACATTTCTTTGCACTCTCTCTTCTCTTTCTGCTTCCCTTCCTCCACTATTACCAGCTGCATATTTGTTCATAAAACCTATTTCGAGTTTGATGCCACAAAGCCCTGTATTGTTAAACTAATTTCCTTTAAAAAGGAATTTTCCTCAAACCTGACCACATTCACTCACTCATTGACAGATGTTGCAGCCCCAGGCTGCATTTCTTGGGAGTAGGCAGAGGAAGGGAATGGATTCATTGATATCTTCTGTCAGAAGTCAGTACGCTATCATAGCCCTCCTGGGCCTTACGCAGGTACTCCTGCTTTTCTTCTGACAAGAGCAAAGGTTCCCAAGACCCCAGATGACAGCCCCTATGTTAGTACTTAGGGGCTCCGCAGACAGGTGTTTCTCTGTATATTCAGACAACAGGTGTTTGCCTGGTGCCGCCTGCCAAAAGCCAGCCAGAGTAGAAAACAAAACCCGTTTGCAAAACTGATTACTGTAATTAAGAGCAATGGGAATGCAAACGATGAAATCACATACACACTTACACTCACACTCTTCCAAATCCTCTGTCCCCTTGATAGAGGAAATGACAGACCTAGCATTACAATACACTTTTTATCCTTTCATGTTTTTTCCTTAAAAAAAAATTAAAGCATAATATGTGCATTGTACTTTGAAATGCTAACAGTCTCACTTCTTTTGGGGAGAAATTGAAATGATTACTAAGCTACCGTGTTTCTCCAAAAATAAGACCTAGCCGGACCATCAGCTCTAATACGTCTTTTGGAGCAAAAATTAATATAAGATCCGGTCTTATTTTAATATAAGACTGGGTATAATATAATATAATATAATATAATATAATAATATAATATAATATAATAGCACATCTTATGTTAATTTTGCTCCAAAAGACACATTAGAGCTGATGATCCAGCTAGGTCTTATTTTCGGGGAAACACAGTATCTTTTAAAACCATTCCTCATAAGGATTCTCAGTTAGGAGTTATATGTTCTGCTTTTGGGGATTACAAGGCAGTGTATGCTGAAAGAAGACCGCTTTTGAGGAGCTTATGATTTACCTGAGACCGTGTATACCTATAAGAAAATTGAAACAGCTCAGCAGTAATCAAACTACAATGCTTTTGGTGGTGATTTTTATCACAGTTCCATAGTGTGCCCATCGCTCTGACTCTCATCAAGAAATCGCCTCCTTTACAACCAATGAAAGTCTTGATAGTATGTGCTATATGGAGCTTCAAAGATAGGGCAGATAGCAGAATGATTTCCATAGGTAAAATCTTTTTTTTTTAAAAATCTGTGAATATGAACATATATATATATATATAGATCTATCTATCTATCTATCTATCTATCTATCTATCTATCTATCTATCTATCTATATATAATATGACTAATTCGTATACCAGGGGGGCCAAAAAAAGTCTATAAGTGGACATTTTGGTCAATGTTGCTCAAGCAGTAATTCGCCGTAATCAGAAGTGTCCGGAAACTGATGGTAACCACTTTGAGCATGTCTTGTAACTGCAGAAGTCAAATGTAACTTGTATTCATCTTTTGTTATCAGTATATATTGAGTATTACAATTTTAATAGTTTTCCCTTTCTTAAAATGTGTATACTTTTTTTGGCACTGCTCGGATCTGAGCTAGCTACTAGAATAAAAAACAAAGGGTGGTATTAGCCAAGGGAGAGGACACAGACAGATCAGAAGTCATGGACGTGATTTTCATGTTATCTATATAGGATCACAATATTCAAAATAAATTATATGTGTTATGTCCCTCTGCACCATTTTAAATCCTTTGTACATGTTACATGCGAGCTGAGGGGGAAGTGATGTGTGTAGTTTAACTCTAGCTGTTATATACTGTGATTATTAAATGCTTTTATACTGTGACTATCAAAAGAATGGGACAGGATTTTTGAGCAATTTTGCAGTGTAAAAAAAAACAACAGGAAGAAACAAAAATGACTGTTCACAAATAATTCTTCTAGAAGCCACAGGAATGGGCTGCTGTTTTTTGTTGTTTGTTTTTTAATTTTTTTAGTTAAGCTGAAATCACTTTTTGGACTTCTCAGAAAATTCCTGCTTTTAGAGAAAGTATGCAGGGAGTATTTCTCCAGAACGTGAGGCCTAAACTTTTCTTAGGAAAAAGAAATCTAAACTGAAGCAAGACATTCACATGCTATTATTGAAGATCTCTCTAAAATTTTGTGTACTTGCTCTCCAACAGTTGCATTTCCAATTTTAATCCCCCTACCCCTTTAACACTGAAGAAAATAAGCATCTTATTATGGGGGGGGGAAGCTTATAGTCTGTGTTAACTGGCTCTCAGACTTAGTCTGAAAAACCAGCTTTGATCAAATTACTTTCTGAACAAATGGCCTTTGACTGGGTTGGTGAATGGATAGCCCAGGCACTCTGGGTTTCAGCAGCTTCCTATCTGTTTATCGCGGGTACCAGGCTTGGTCTCACTTCTGTTCTGTCCCCCTGTCTCATTTGGCACAAGAAGGAAGCCCTAGAAGAGGACACTGTTCTTCCTTTCTCTCTATCCTCACCCTCATTTTTTCTTGAATGAGTGCCCATTTGCTGATGGCCTGTTTCTCTGATACAAACAAAAGATCCAGAATACTAGAACTATTCCAACAGCAGCAATTCTAATGCACCCTTTTTTCCTCTCATAGATGAGAAAAGTCTCTGATTCCCCTCCCTTCTTGTGGGGAATCAAGACTGGTTGTAAGCCTCCTCTCTGTACATACTCAGAAGTACCTCTCTAGATATTATTTGATACGGGTGTGCCAGGAACACAACCCATTACAAAGGGCAGAGTGGGCTCTATTTGGGGAAAGGGATGGTGGCATGATCTTCAAAAATGACTTTTCACTCGTGTATAACAAGCATAACTGCATCCTCTATTTTTTATAGCTGGCCATACACAGGGTAAAGGGCTTCTAGTAGTTTAAGAGCAGTCATTTCCTTGCAAGTGGATATTGTGCACTGAGACAACTGGGGACGCGTGGTGCTTTGGGATTCAGTGCATGGAGGTACCAGAAGCTAAAACAAAAACAGTCACTGGTTAGTTGGAAAGCACCTGAGTTGAGCCTTATAGTTGAGCTGTAATTGAGCTTTGAGTTACTTTCTCTCTCTCTCTCTCTCTGTCTCTCTCTCTTTTTTTTTTTTTTTTTTAGAAAAGTAACTGATTTCATTGAGCCACTTCAGGTCACAAAAAACCTCTTTCTTCTAGCAAAAGTTGTTTTGCTTTCTGACTCTATAGGTATAGAGAAGACCAGCTGCCTGTGGCCATTTCAAAACAAATGCCTCCTCAGAGGGAAGTAATAGACACTGGAGAAAGAGGAAGAGATCTAACCTCAGGACCTGCAGAATTTCCAATCATACCATCATCACCCTGCATGTACACTCTTAGTCTTTGTTTCCTTCTCACAGTGGGCCCTTCCTACCCTCTCAGCCTGCTCATTGCTCCTTTAGCCACAGGCTATTTGTTGTGTAGTCGCTGCCAATTTGGCTGGTGAGAAGCCAGGCCTGGAGGAAATAGAGGGTCCTGGCAAGAATACCGGCTGAAGGCCCAACAGGGTCAGCTTCTGATTCCTCCCACAATACAACTGTGCCTCCATTAAAAATGGTATGGAACTAGAAGTCACTGTGGAGTCACCAGGGACCTGGTTAACAAAAAGTGGTCCTACTATCCAGATACAGTCTCTGAGTACGGGTGGCAGGAATGGAGAGGGAGGACCATATGGTCCTTTAGGCCAGGATCAAGCAGCTCACTTAGGAAAACATTCTGAAAACCTCTAGGCTTTCTGTCTGCTTGGATCAAAACAAGACCAGGCAAACCTCAGAGTGTGGGCACCTCCAAGAGGGAAGATGTGGAGCCACTGAAGTTCTCTGAAAAAATGCCTGTGTGAGGTCTTGCTGGCACGGTGGCAACATGGTTCGAGAATAGAAGAGCCTCTTGGGACACTGGCAGGCACTGCCCAGGATTGCTCACTCTGTACCACTATCTACCTCTTGTCCTTCCCTCAATCCCGGCCTGATGCTTGGTGGGAAGCAGCAGGCATGCTGGCGGCCTGTCCTCGGAGCGCTGGTCTCAGGAAGCTTCTGGCCTCTGTGTACAACCAAAGGAAGGTTATAGATATTGAACTTATCCCTCGGTGAAGGAAAGCTTAAATATTGACTTCTTCACCTTGACTTCTCTTTCCTTAGGCTTTTGGGTGCCGGCCTGAGGATATAGGCTTTGAATTGATTTCTGTAGCTAGTCACTGGGTCATACCTACAACCACAGAAAACATAAGAGAAATTCACCGCCCGGTTTCCCACACAGAATTAGGAGAGGCTGGGAAAGAAGGCTCAGATATTGGGGCTGGAAAAGGTAAGCCTGAGGTGGTGGGGCTACCAAACGTGTGGTCTAGGGATAAAGGAGCTGAGATAAATGAGTCCGAGGGGATGCCCTCCCCCGCTCCAGCGGACGCACTCGCACTCGGAGTCTGGTGCCTTAGAAACTGGTGGGACCCATTAATCTGTTAGTTTTTCGGTCCTCTGTCGGCTGGCAATGGTTGAAAACTAGCCTTTGAGAAGCGTTGGCATTCTCTCTGCGGGTAGCCAGACGCAGGCACCATCTCCACAACCTTGCTTCCGGGGCTGGGAGAGCGTGGGAATTAAGAACAGCCCAGCGCCCCGGCCGTGGGTGCAAGTCCAGCGAGCCCTGGAGACCTTGGCCAGGCTCCGCCGCCTGTGAATGGACTGAGGGAACGTCTCCCGCCAGCAGGCTTTTGATGATCGGAAAGTGATGACCAGAGAAAAAGTGGTACAGGCTTCACTCTCTGTGTGTGGGGTTTACGCGCGAGTAGAGCCCGGAGTAGCCAAGACGGTGAAATGAGAATTTTTCTGACTGCAGATTTGCAGTGAACACAGGCTTAGCGAATATGGGCAGCCCAGCGGGTTAGGCAGGGCGCCGGGCATGGAGGGAGCAGCCCGGGAGCTCAGGGAGACCCGTTCCTCTCTCCTCGGAGCTGCGGAGGGACGGGGCTTGGCGGCTCAGCGCGCGGAACACGCGCAGTGTTGTCTTCTTACACTGTTCAGCTTTGCAGGTCTTTTTTTAAATGACTCAGATACAGGTTCAATCCTCATGTTACAGATTTTTAACAGTTAGTGGCAGCCGTTCTACCTGTTTACACACACCATGCCAATTTGGTTCTAAGGGAGCACATTCTTTTTTTTTTTTTTAAACCCCTAGTATCGAAGGGACCTGGGGTCTGGTTTGCCAAACTCAATCACTGAGCACAACTGGCCACTCCTTTCCGCTTGGTACGTGCTCAGCTTTTCCTTAATGCTCACCCTTTGACCCCAGAGGAGGTTGGCTGTGCACCTTGACACCCTCCAAGTTGAGATGGACTAAAAAAAGCCCAAGCAGGCACCTTGGCCTTCCTGCCTCATCCCTAGAGAAAGGTTTGATCCCCAACTGGAACTTTGCAGGGGATGAGAAGGATATAAGAATGGTTGTTTCCGTGGAGGTGGGGCTCAAGAAGCTGAAACAAAGAAAAAAAAATAACAAGAGGCCAAATCTCAGCTCCAGAAGTTCAGTCCCAGAGTGGTCTCACCTCCAGGGTTTGGGGAGGAGGCTGATAGTGCGTCTGTGGCAAGATCCACTCTCCTGATCATACAGCAGACTCCTAGGGAAGAAGAGGGGAAGAAACAAACAATTGGATTTGTTTTGGAAAAAATCTTGCCGCTTGATGGGGTAAACTGTGTGACACACAGGGGAATTTACTGATGGCATCCAGCAGCACCATTGGGCCTTAAACCCTGACAGCTTTGTACAGACCCACTGTGTGTACTTGAAGACACAGTGCCCAGGCTCAGCAGCTGACAAGTATTCACCATGGGAAGAGGTCAAGTGGACTGTCCTGAGGGAACCGGGTTTCTGTTTTCAACGACCACTTTCCGGATTGCCTTGTAAGGGTCTGTCTACTCTCTAGTTAAGCCAGAAGCATAGAGCTTGAACCTAGAACAGTGGAAAGGGAAAGGTGTTCAGCCCAGGATAGCATCTTATATAATGTGTCAGGGACATTGTGCCCAGACTGTACACATCTATGTGTGATGTGCCCTTTCCCCCCACAGAGGCTTCACTAAGTTGTCCAGCTGACTTTCTGTTTTACAGCTGCTGAGCTGTGTGTATTTCTAGCCATGGAAGATTTCCAATCCTGAAAAATCTACATGCTTTTCATTATGGAGACAGGAATCCTTAAGTGGGTACTCAATAATGGATGAGGCCATATCTTAGCATAAACCTTGGCTTATGCGAATTGACCTTATCGGTCAAAATCACAGCCTTTTCATTAAAATGACCAATGAATAATGTATCAGAGCGTAGTTTAAAGCTTCAAATATGTTTTCAGACAGAACTATTCCAAGAATGCGAGTCAGGTATATTTCTCAGATAAATGACAGTAGGGGCATTGCATACATGGAAATTCTCGGTTCTCAGGTTTCCTGAAATCCAGCGCACGCATCATTAATCATTCATTGGGGTCGGCCCTTCAGTCAATGGCAGCTCTGAGTAAGCTGAAGCGAGCTGTTAGCTAATCCTTCCTGCCAACGGGATCCTGGGGCGAGAGAGGACAACTGGACAGCCAGTCACATGTGCTGGTGCCCAGCCCCTGCCCCTCTTGCCCGGCTCTGAGCGGGTGTGTGAGAGCGTTCCCTCTCCCGGACACAGATCGATAGCTTCCCAGAAGGAAAAAACAAATTCGGCATAATATTTAGCGCGACGGAGAGTTTCCAACAGGAAAGCAGCACGATTCGTGGCGTAATGGCTCAGAGTATCTCTCTAAACTCTAAACCCCTTGCTTAACTCTTAAATAAATCAGTGACAGCCACCACCACACGACAGAAAACAGCCTTCTCCTCCAACCGGGCCACACCAAAGCCTTCCCAAGTGGAGCTGCGAATCCTTGCTTGGTTCCCCGCCGAAGCACTTGAAGCAGTGGGATCTCCTGGAGGGACGCAGTTCCCCAGGGATTGCCAGGGCCAGAGTTGCGAAAGGGATCCGCTGGATACCGGGAAGAGAACCTGGACATTGGGTCCCGGGTAGACAAGAGTGCTTCGCTAGGACGCAGGCGTGCGCAGAGGTTGAGAGGACGAGAACTCACCTCCACGTTTTAACCCCCCATTTCCTTCGCTGCCCCGAGAGGACTCCACGCTCGCAAAGCTGAATTCCGCGCAGGGTTGGCTCTAGTCCGAGGGTGGCTGTGTGGCGCGTGAGAACCGCTGGGGTGCGTGGCCCTGGTGTGCGCGTGCCCGGGGTCGGGGTGCAGCTCCTTTCCTCTGGGCTTCTCCTCCCCCTCCCTTCCCTCATCCCCTCCCTCCTCCACACCCCCGCCCCCGGGACCGCCAGGCTCTCTCCCGGCACCCGCCGGAGAGTACACAAAGCGGCGGGTGAGGGGAAGCGTCTCAGGCGTGCACCGAGCAGTGAGATCACTGGCGTTATAAATATCCCAGTGCCAGCTCCGAGATCCGTTCGGGTGGCCTCTCTCTCTCCCCCTCTCCCTCTCTCTTCCCTGAGGCTATGTCCACCCAGTGCGGCGAGGGGGGCAGCGCCAGAGGCACGCAGCCGCACCGGGGCTCCAGAGCCCAGAACCAGCCCTACAAGATGTACTTAGGACCCCCGCTACTGGAAGAATGAGCTTGTCCTTCGTCCTCCTCTTCCTCAGCCACCTGATTCTCAGCGCCTGGGCTCACGGGGAGAAGCGCCTCGCCCCCAAAGGGCAACCGGGATCCGTTGCCACTGATAGGAACCCGGGAGGCGCCAGCCGCCGCCAGAGCAGCAGTAGCACGCCTGCCTCTTCTTCCTCCACGTCCTCTCCCTCCGCGGCTTCTCTGGGCAGCCAAGGAAGCGGCTTGGAGCAGAGCAGTTTCCAGTGGACACCCTCCGGGCGCCGGACCGGCAGCCTCTACTGCAGAGTGGGCATCGGTTTCCATCTGCAGATCTACCCGGACGGCAAAGTCAATGGCTCCCACGAAGCCAATATGTTAAGTAAGTTGCTCGCTCTCCTGCGAAACACATCCTAAGCGGCGGCGGTAGACTCGGGAGGGACAACCGGTTATTCCCTGGGCCATCAGCGCACCTTTCGAAGCCCTGGCTGCTGGGACCCATCTGACCCCTCGAAATCGCCGGGCGCGTTGGGTGGAGATGCGTCTGTGGGGTGCGCACACGCGCACCCCACTCGTGGGTGTAAGGAATGGCGATTCCTGAAGTGTAGGCTATCCGGGGGCTGGTGCACAGACAGGCACCTTGTTTCCAGTTTACCTTGGTCTCAAAGAGGACCTCCAGCCCGTGCCTGGAGAAAAAAACAAAAATCTTTCTCGGTTAGTTTCTGTTTACTTTCTGCTTCTGTTTTACTAAGCTAGTATTTTTCATTAGGCATCAAAGTGCATCTCTTTTTCCAGCCCATCGCTGAAAGTTATTTTTTAGAAGAATCAAATCTTATCTCCCCTGAACTGTCACCATAACCCCCCAAATAATATATGATGTATGAATAGGCATGTCTATTGTGTTTACATGTTTGCACGTATCCTAAGGGGAGACCAGAAATACTCTGCCTCGGAGAAGACAGTAATCTCTAAAACTGGACACGTTTGGAGAGGGCGACGTGATGGACATTTGCATTGTTAACTCTGTAGCTGGATTTAGCAACGTTTAGTATTTTGAGACCCAGACAACACCTTGTTAGGAAGAGTGGCCAGCGTTTGGTCCCACAAGACAATTAGGGGAAAGTTCTTTATTTTAGAAGAAATTCAGAAGAGGTTCAATTCGGTATAGGTGCAAACTGTGTAGGTGTTTCTTAAGCCCAAGTTTTAAATTCTCTGAGTTTTCCCTTTGGCTGTCTCTCTTTCCCTCCTTTCTCATCTTCTTTGCCCTTGCACCCTGCCTGCGTTTCTAGAATGTCACTGACGCTATACAGCTTCCTCTCACTGCCTTTAGGGGAGAGATGGTTTGGGGTTGGGGTTGTGTGCGGGACTGAGGCAATCTCTGCGAGGCTTTACCTCGGTAGGTAGGGCCAGACAGCTGCCCCAGAGAATTAGCCCTCGGGATAGAACCACAGCCCCGGCCTCTGAAATACCAGGGAGAGCGGAAACCTGGTCAGCAGACGGCACTGCTCGTGGGCACGCGGCTCTCAAGTGTGAACCTGGTAGCTCCCAGGTGTACTTCAATCTCCACCCTCTGTAAGTTTCATTGTTTTGACCACTATTGCTTTCCTTCTGCCTAGAGCAATGCGTGGCCCACAGAAATTGCACACTTAATTTGCTGAGTGTATAAATTCCTTGTGTAAGATCGAGGAAGCTGAAGCTGGTAACTTGTTCCTTCTCAAACCAAGGACCCCACGGGCCATTGGGCGTCCTCCCCAAGCTCCGGAGGATCGCCGGCGCCACAGAGGGGCGGGCTTGGAGGTGTCCACATTCGTAGGGTGGCAAGCAGGCAAGTCTCCTCCTGGGGAATCAGGAGGCGGGGTGAGACAGATCTGGAGGTTCCCGCCAGAAGAGGAGCGGGTCCTGCCCGCCCCCTGTCCCTGACAAGTCATTCGGGCTGTGCAGCTCCAGCTGGCTGTGAGGCTGGCACGTGGTGAGGTGGCCTTCCACATCCGTCCCAGCGAGTCCCAGCGCCACCCACACGCTTCTTAGAGCAGCCTGTTTCTATGTTTTTAAGGTTCATTTTACTCTTATCAAACAACTCACCATCTTCGGTGATAAAGGGCAAGGTCTGTTAGGGTGAAGGAATTTTCTGAGATTTTTAGGAGCAGGGAGGGTTTTTGTGTATTTCTGTATTTCAATGTGTCCTCTTTTTGTCCAACCCAGCTCTTTACTCCATCAGACATCAGAGCTCATTGTCCACTTCTAGGAAATCTTTCCTCCTTTCTCTTATGTGAAAACCTTTTCTGTTTTGGTCTTTTTATAGCTTATCCAGAAAATCAGCACCAACAGAGGATAACTTCTGTGTTCTAAGGGGGAAAACCTAAAGTTAGCATGCCTCAAGCAGCAGTTTGGATCCCAGGGGAGTAAAAGAATGTGTCTGGGGTGGGTTTGGGTGTGTTAGTGATCTCTGAAAACCAGACTTGTTTCCAAGATATTCACCCTCTTTTCTTGGAAGAAACCATATAGACAAGTATTTTTTGCAGCTTAGGCCTTACCCAAGGGGCAGTTGTAGAAAAACATAGGAAGAAAAGTGAAAACAGCTCACCAAACAATAAACCCAGCTAAAGAAGACATTGACCAATATGTTATTCCCAAGGTACAATTTATTTTAAAATCTGCTTTGAAGGATGTCTACAAAAGAACAGGAGAGTTTACTAAACAGTGCCTAAAAGAACTTCCTTAATTTCACTAACACTTGCCTAATTCATTCCAGTTTACAATAGCCTTTCAGACTTTAGTCTGTATGTTTCACATGGCTTGCAATCATTCATTCATTCATTCATTTATTCGTGCACCCAATATAGTATAGGTAACTCACCAACTTGATATTTTGATCACTTTTGGTTTAATTGGGGGTTTGTTGTTTGTTTGTTTTTGCCTTCCAAAGGTTTTCTCATAATGTAAGTGTTCAAATCATGGTGATTTTCTGCTTTGTGATGTCTGGAGTGTTTAATATTATTTCATAAGAGTTCGCTACCATTGATCCATGAAAAATTCATGGAATATGTCATGGTTAGTAGGATAATATACAATTTGGAAATTTAAAATGAATCTCTGCCCTGTGAAAGAAAAACAGAAGTAAGTTAATTACAGTTGGTCATATACCTCTTTGAAGGCATAGCACTTGATGGTTTCCTGAGACATATGTAAACTAAGGTTCTGATCATGGATTTTTAGTGAGAGTATATGAGAAAACATTTGTCTAAGTCTCACAAGAGACATGGAGAGCTGGAATCATAGAGATCCATAAAGAGTACATCAGAGTTTTACCACATCATCTAATTCTACTGTCTGAGTGAGCAATAATAAAAAAACATTTTTTGTCACAGCTTGCTACTTTAGAAAAGTCAAAACTTTGCCATTGTGTTCTTTTAAACTCAATAGTTTTCTGTAATATTTGCCAGAACAGACAAATATATATATATATAATTTGCATATACATATATGTTTCCCAACTATCATTTGACATTAACATTTTTGCAAACAGTATTTTCTAGTTTCACCATCAGAAGTACACACTGGCCATAGATTTCTGAAATATAATTTGTTTAGTTAAGATATATTATTTAATATATTCTTAGTTCTCTTGTACAATAGTTATCCCAAGTTTTGAAGACAGAACAAAGAATTGAGTTCATTTCACGTAAACTCTTACTATGGGGAAATCCTAGGGAAGGATGAAGAAAGATGAACAAGATAGATAATGAAATCCAACTATTGAATAGAAACAAAGGTGTTGCTTTAAGTTTTATGCTTTCAAGTTTAGTTTCAATACAATGCTTCTGCTGATTTACATTGGGTCACTGAAAAATAGGCAATTAAGTAATTGTAAATTTAGGGAGCAAAAGATTAAGGCTATGGTTACACAAAACTAAAGTGTTCACATAAAATATGAAAATTTCTATCATATATTTTGACTAAACTGAATCCTCAGTTTTACCTATTTTTAAAAATCTTAGTTCACTATCAATTTTGTTGTCATGTAGGGTCAACCTTTATATAGTCCCGCAAAACTAGATAAACCAGAATCTGTATCTACTGTATGGAAGAACTCAAGTGTAAAATTTGTTACTAGTCTAATTAATGAAGACTGCTGAACTGGGTATTTTAAGATAGATTTGGTAATGATGCAGCCTATCTGTTGCTGTATGGACGTAAGTAGAGAACCTTCAGTTTTAAATTATTTTTCTTTTCAGATTTTTCAGATGTGCTGTTGAAAGCTTCTGAATATATTGACTATCTGTGTCTTATTCACTACAAAAAGAGAGAAGGGAGAAGTCTATCTAATTATATCAGCCATCATTAGTAGAGTCCTGTTGTATTAAAAAAAATTTGGAAGGGACTAAGTAACTAAGAAATCTAGGTATATATTTTCTTATTGAAATTAATTTACTTTGAATTGCATGTCCATGTGGTAAATAAGTGAATTAAACAGTGTGTGTATAATCTGAAAGACATTAAGTGCTTGCCTCTTTCAACCTAGATGTCAATCCCAAAATTCCACTGAGAGAATTCCTTCTCTCAGCACTGCCCTTTCCTTTTATTTATTTATTTATTGTATAAATTAATTCTTATTAAAGTGCTAGTGACAATGTGTTATTTTTCCTAGGGTATTCACATTTAAGAGGATCAAAAGAAAAGGGCGCCCTTTTCTTTTGATCCTCTTAAATGTGAATACCCTAGGAAAAATAACACATTGTCACTAGCACTTTAATGTGAATTAATTTATACTGATCTTTTCCCCTTGTCCCACTCCCCAAACAGGTGAGGGCGAAAATATTAATAGCAGGAGAGTACTAAAACGTGTGTCCGTAGACTTGTGTATATGGGGTACCCTGAAAAGGGAAGGAGAGGTAGTGAAGTCAAAGAAAACAATCCAATTTAGCTTAACATTCATTGATTACCTGTGATCTGTAAGACACATTTAGCCTTCCACAAAGTATGCCATCTTGGCATCCACAGTGTAAATTGTAAATTCCCATCAAATTTATTATTACTGACTCCTAGTACCGTGTTTCCCCGAAAATAATACCTAGCTGGACAATCAGCTCTAATGCATCTTTCGGAGCAAAAATTAATATAAGAACTAGTCTTATCTTATTTTACTATAAGACCTGGTCTTATATAATATAATATATAAAGCCTGGTCTTATTTTACTATAATATAAGACCGGGTCTTATATAATATAATATAACATCATATAATATAATACAATACTGGGTTTTATATTAATTTTTGTTCCAAAAGACTCATTAGAGCTGATTGTCTGGCTAAATCTTATTTTCGGGGAAACAGGGTAAGAAGAGTCAGGAAATTACTGAAATGAAAAAAAAAATCAGTTTTAGAGAAATGTTCCTTGGGATTTATATATGTATGATTTAATATACATGGGTTTAAAATATTATGCAGAATCTTTAGTGAGTTACAGATATTTGGCATGTAAAAGCATAGTGATCTCTAGGGAGGGCAGAAAGTTGAATTGTGGGACTTGTAGAATCTGCTCCAATATTCTAGAAAAAAAAAGACGTTGAAATTACTTTGGAAATTCTGATCTTAACAGTGTTCACAATATTATGCCATAATTACATTAAGATTTAGAAAATCATACCAAAGTTACATGTGTAAAAAAAATATTTCATTTAACCTCATCTTTTTCCTCTGTATTTGTCATAATTTTAAACAGAATGATATATGTAAAAGTATATTTTTGAAGCTTTCAATTAAATATTATTTTTTTAGAGGAGTTGTCTTTACCGTTTCACTTCCTTTTCCCCCTTAACAGCATTTCAATCAGTTTTTTTCCTCTACCATGCCTAAGAAACAGCATTTGTTACGGTCACCAAAGATTACCATGTTTCTAATGTGTGTTACATGTATATATAAAGTTTTTAAAATGACAAAATCCTTTAATTCTCAGGCAAGCTGTCATTTTTATAATGGAACTTACAAGAAAAGAAACCATGCAGTATGTAATAAAAGAACACTTTCACATACATTATTTCATCTTCCTCATATATGAAATTCATTACAATGCAAATTTTACATAACATACTCATATATACATGCAGAATGTAACGTGTGTTAGTAAATAAGTTAAAAGAAAATTGGTCTTAAAAATAGAATGTTAATTGTCAGACAACAATCGTTTACATAGGCAAAGCAGTATTCCCACTAAACAACTATTTATAGAGTTTTGTTTTGACCTCTTAAATGTTAGCAAGCAAACACATATACTTAATGAGAATTTTATCTTTCATGCTGCCATGTATTTTTTTTTTCACAAAACCAGGTAATTTTCCAGAAAATGGAATTAAAAAAACCTCTTAATGTAGTCATGAGTAAGTTGGGGGAAACATACAACCAACTCTCCTTTTCTATGAACTCCATATTGTATCTTTTGCAGCTATCAATCCACACATGGACAATTTCTCATGTTCTCCCCATCTCGCTTTTTAACACATTTACCCAGTATTCACAATTACATCGCCCGTCTCCCAAATACACAAAATCTTTAATGCTGTTTTCAATGTCATTCTATAATTTTGATAGAAATATAACTTTATATCAGATTTCTAGTCATGATTTGTTAAATGCTATTAAACATGTTAACATCTTGTAGTGTGTTTAACTTTACAAAGCATTCTGTGTGTTTTGTTACTATTTGATAACATGATAATGCTTCTAGATCTTTGGGTGTTCATCACAGTCATAATTTATACAGCAAAATCTATTGTAAATGGTATTTTCAACGTTTTGCAAAAAATAATTTATGAGACAGCAGTTTCTTTCTAAAGCAAAAGTAGTTCCGTTCTAATAGTTTCTTATTTTTTTTCCTTTTGAAGAAACATCCACTAATTGGTAACTGCAATTTTCTTGAGATGTGTTTTGTTTACTCTGGGCTAAGAACACTTAAACAAAACTAATAGTTCTGCTACCCCTTTCTTCCATAAACTTTCCGATCAAATATTAAGAAATCAAATTGAATAAATAAGGGGCAGTATTTAATATAGTTACAGGCATTAGCTCACATTGTGAAACACAAGTGCTCAATAAAGATTCATATGTATTTATACCGTGTTTCCCTGAAAATAAGACCTAGCTGAACAATCAGCTCTAATGCATCTTTTGGAGCAAAAATTAATATAAGATCCAGTATTACATTATATCATATCATATCATATCATATCATATCATATCATATCATATCACATCACATCACATCATATCATATATCATAATAGACCCCGTCTTACATTATAATAAAATAAGACCAGATCTTATGTTAATTTTTGCTCTAAAAGATGCATGTCAGAGCTGATTGTCCGGCTAGGTCTTATTTTCAGGGAAACACGGTACAAATCATATATGTGTATCCACAATATACTACTTTCGTAAATTGAATAATTTTGTATGTACTTCAAATACTCCAGTGGGAGATTGTTATTTCAAGAAAGTCACGTGAATTTCTATTCAGCAGAGTCCTATTGAGATCTTTTTTTTTTTTTTTTTTTTCTGTATATCTAGGTTTATTAGTAAACTTGACAACTTATCGGATAAACTAAGTCCTCATTTTTTACCTTGCTTTTCCAACTCTGTGAGAGTCAGAGTAAGGGGGTTAAGAGACAGGCTGAAACCTGGCTCAGACCATTGTCAGTGACTCCCCAGTCTACCCCCCCAATGCCAGGAGACGAAATCCATAGAAAATGAGCAGATCAATGAGATCTTAATTAGTATATATGCTCAAAATATTATAGATTAAAATGTTGAAATTTTTTCCCCTTGTTCTGCCATCTTTGTTATTTTCTTCCTAAGACAGGTCCCTTTTCACTAGCTCTAGTGAACTATATTATGTTTTCTTTTTTTTTTAATTTAATGTAAGCAATTATCAAAAAGCAGTATGCTTTTCTCGTGTTCATATAAAGTGTATGACTCTGTGATAAACCAGCAGAAATTCCAATTATATACAGACTAGGAGTATCATTTCTTAAAGTACTCTGTGAATTGTGGTGCATGATTCTCTTGATCTAAGGATGTGGGCTTTCAAATTATAGAAGACAGAGAGACTTTGACTTGATAATATTAACTATGAAATACCAAATATAAGCAATAATGTAATAAAATACCTCATTAAATTTTTTCCAGAACAGTCATTTAAAATGCAAGATGTCTCAAGCCATAATCCATAATCCATTAAACATTTCATTGAGCCAATAATACCAAATTATTTATAATGCTTTTAGTATCTTGTTATGTGTAATCTTTAAATGAGCTACTCAAAATATGGTATACATTGATTTGTACTTTTATAATTATGATAATTTGAGAAGAGGGATTTCTTTTGTGTAAATAAGTATTATTTTCAAGGCTTTCAACAGTTTATACTAATCTTGAGTACAAATTTTATGTGCTTTAATATTAAAAGTAGTGTATTATCTCTGATAGAAAAGCAATGCATGAGAATTATTTTGAAAAATATTTTTAAAAGTTCTTTCAGGTCCTTTAGAATTTGAAAAGATTCTGTTTCAAACTCAATATACTGTTTACTAAAAGTGACATCATTTGTAAGAAAAAAAGAATTACTAATGAAGCAGAACTACATTTTTGAATCTTGAAATCTATCATTTTAAATAAACACTTGAGTGCTAGCCTTTTTTTTACATATTGAATATCAAAAATGTTAAATTCTTTTTTAAAAATCACCATAATAAAGAATGGAAAGAATTTATGTAGCAATTCAGTTCTTCACAATGGTTTATGGAGGAGTCTGTGTTTTATTTTGGGATTTCTGTCATCCTAGGTATTTTGGAAATATTTGCTGTGTCTCAGGGGATTGTAGGAATACGAGGAGTTTTCAGCAACAAATTTTTAGCGATGTCAAAAAAAGGAAAACTCCATGCAAGTGTAAGTAGAACCACTTTATATTTGTTAAAAGCATTATGGAGATTTTACATTTGTAAAATAGAATTAAGTAATTTTCTAAATTAGTAGATAGGAAAATTTGACCAGAGAACTTAATGTTTTTTTGTTTTTGTAAAATTATATGTACATTTAACCAAGAGAATTGTGTATGTTTGTGTGAGTAATCATGTAAATATTTTATTTACTTGGAAAGATAGAGTCCACAAAAAATTTTAAGGGTACGTGTATTTGAAAATAACATTTGCAAAGTGATTGCCATTATTTATTTCTTAAACATTGTCCAAGTGAGAAGAAATAGTATGGAAATAATGTATTATGTAACAATTTAAATTTGCATGTTTATGGTGTGTGTGTGTGTGTTTAGTTGCCCAGGTTCGTATTTAATTTTACAAGCTATTATGATGTCAAAAATGGGTCTAACTTATACAACATATTTTCATATTGCTAAGTATGGAGGGAGGAAACCAAGAATGAGAAAACTTTGACATTTCATAGCGAAATTTTATTCAGTTCATTCCAGAATTCTCATCTTGCCTTTTTGTCACATCAAAAACAGTTCTTAAAACTATAAAAACTTAATTTTGCTCTTGTAAACATTTCTTCAGACCACTTACACATTTTGTAATCAATTTATAAATTATAGATTTCTATTTTTGTTCTGAAAATGTTGATTGCTTGGAAGGCAATAATACATTTTAAAGATAATATGCTTAGTTTAGTTTTCCTACTCACAGATTCTGTTAATTTGTATTAGTACGTAGGCACAGCACTTAAAAGTGATTTATACTTTTTTTGTAGTATATTAAGTTTTGTTACATTAATCATTTTAAAAAGCAAGTTTTCTTCAGTGCTAGTTCTTTAATTCTTATTTCCTTTAATTCTTATTGGAATTAACTATTTATGATTTCTACTGTACAGACCTTTAAAAAAATTCAATGAGAATTTCACTTGGTTAAACGTGTAAGACTCAATTTTCCTTTCCCTAGCATCCAAAGTTGGTTTGTTAATATCTCTTGGAGAAGACAGTAGAATTCCAGATATTTTTAGTTATTTGAGAATTAAATGAGATAATACACATAAAAGTCTTAGATTAGAATTTGGCACATTGTAAGTGCTCAAAAATATTACTTATTATGTGATAATTTAAATATAATAAACTACTAAAATCTCAGTTTATTAATATAAATTGAAAACCTTTGTTAACCTCTTTAATCATCCATTGCAAGAATTATAAAAAGATTTACCTATTTCATTTTCTGGGCTGGTTTATTATATTCTAGCAAGCTATAATATGGTATTCATAAAATAATTGCTGTTTGATTTTTTTTGTCATATTAAAGGGCAAATTTCTGCATTGTTTTGTGAAAGTAGGACATACCATTTTACTAAAAATTTGATTTTGAAAAATCTACATACAGAATAGAAAACAATGATCAAACACATGTGCACTTAATGACTTTTCCTCAGTTAACTTCAGAGTTGTAAAAAGATGGAAACATCTTCAAAATTGAAGCATCATACTGTGAGGTGCGTGTAAAAAAATTTTTATTGGTTTGTTTGTTTTGGGTGAAAATCTTAATTTTTTAAAATGATCAGATTCATGGCCCAGTACATGCACAAAATTAGACTAAATTTGGGCCAGTTTAAGGCTAATTGCCACAGAAAGCGAAGTATTACAAATGGATGCCAATTAGAAAGGTCAAACTGAGAGGTTAGGATACATGATTCCTCTGTCAAAAGCAAGTAACAAATTTCCAGAAATTTGACCCAAATGTCTAAGGATGGCTGGCTGAAATAATGCAGATAATGCAAAAACAGCATCTGTTATTTTTTCTCATCTTGGCAGGCTAAAGTTATTTCATGGAATAATGACTTTTAAACAGTACAAAGCAAGTCTTGCTCTTGTCACTCACTGAGGCTCTTTGATACAAAAGTCATTCTGATGACTTTGAGCTGAATTGTAGATAAAAAATGAAGTTCTATGATTATGTGGATTCCTTTTAAACGGATTGTCTAAGCCTACTGTCTTTTATCAGAGCTTTTATTAGCACTTTTTTTCTAGACGGAAACCTAATTAAATTATGAAGTGATTTATTTTTAAGGATGTTGAATTTAGAAATAGTATTAATCCCAGCAATTATCAGTTTTATGCCCAGATGGTTTCTTTCCTGTTATCAGCTTCTCTTTAAACATGTTGGAAAATTGTTCTTGTAACTTTAAGTAGAATTACAGTATTTGATTTAGTTGTTTTACAAAATTGCATCACTGAAAGGCTAAAAACCCTTATACTTTTATGATTAAATGTGTAAATTCATGATTTTTTAAAATAATTGTGCAGAGGCATTTAAAGAGTACATTTACAATAATTTTGAACTATATGTGTACATTGTATATAGACATACCATAGGCTAATTGATATCAGCACGAGTTGAATTCATGTGGCATATTTCTCATTACAAAAAACATCACCATACTTCTAAATAAAGACCCCAAACACTTCTAATATTAAAATAGATAGAAATGTGAGCTATACAGACATTTAAGACAGATTACTGTAAACAAGAGAATTCCTTCCCATCCAGCTTATTCTATTACAGTTCAGAATCGAGGGCAGCGGGAGCTTCTCCTGGCAGCTCAGGGCACCAGGTGGGACCCTACCTTGAACAGGATGCCCACCCTTCCATCATAGGGTACAGTCACACCCATACCCACACTCAGATGGGAACAATATAGACACATCAGTTCAGCTCATGTGCACTTCTTTGGGATGTGGGGAAACTGGAGTGCCTGGAGGAAACCCAGTTAGACATGGGTGAAAATGGGCAAACTCCACACGGGCGGTGGCCCTGGACAGGAATACATTTCTTTTTCTTATCAACATTATAATAGAATGATGTTGAAGAATACAACATTATTTGAGGACCTGCTGTGTGTGTGTAAAATCATGTATATCTTAAATTTACACGATGTTGTATGCCAACTATATCTCAATAAAACTGGGACAAAATTAATAAAGAGTACCTTTAGGGTTTATTTACAAAGTAAACAAGTAAATGTGAACTAAAAATATAAAGTATTCATATAATTCTGCAGCAAGTAAACCCATATGGTATTGAGAAATATTCATGGATAACTAAATTTTTTAACTTTGCTTTTATAGTAACAATCAGAATATTATATATCAGTTACTAGACAGAGATATTGTATTTGCATAGTTCTCTAAAAGCTCACTCACATTACCTTATTATATAGTTAGGTAAAAAAGAGTCTTGGAGATGTTAAGTATTTTCCTAAGTTAACGCAGTTAACAAGTGATTTAACCAGAACTATAGCCTTTTAAAATTCTCTTTCTTTTTAAACACTATAATGTTTGGTAGGTAAAAGTTAGCTTAAAAGAAGATATTGTTTTGTTTGGAACTAATTGCATTGTTGTCACATATTATTTTAGAAGAATTAATAATTGCAGGTTTTAATAATATTTTCAAATGACATTTTAAAGAATGAATGCTTGGAATCTTTTGCTTGTTTCCCTCCCTCCGTCTCTCTCCCTGTCTTATTCCTAGCTCTTTTGGAGATCTTTTGTATCTCCATCTACTTTTTGTATCTCCCATATACTTTAGATCCCATCTACTTTTGTATCTCCAATACTTGATTTTAAAAATCTAGAAAGGAGGGGATGTGTCTACCACAGAACTTGTCACGGAGTTTTACAAATGTTGGTTATTCAGTGTGATAATGACTCGTACAGGAGCCCCTCTCAAGATGAACTTTTTAAGACAGAAGAGAGGTCTGTTGTGTTCACAGGAAGTCTTCATGGAGCAAATGCTTCATCTGTGGACGCAAAGGTGGTAAACAGAAATACCAGCCCAGAATGGCTAGACTTAGGCAACATTTACGTTGATTTCCTTTGCATGCTAAGTTTGTTAATTCGGGAAGACAATTTCTTTGAACCTCAACCATTTCAGTCTGTACTGATCCCTGCACTCCCTCATTGAATCTACACACGCATACTAATCGATGTGCAGCTCTCCTTAAAACCTCGGGAGTGTACTCTAAATACACAATGCTAACACATTCGTACCATGCAGGTTTTTTCAGCATTCTTTACAAGGATGAAGATGTATGGTCTTCTCAAAGTGTTTTGGGGATCATCCAGAGTAGGAGTAGGTAATTGCTTCGCAAAGAGTCATGAGGGCTAGTCAGAGCCCTCACTGGGACCTTTCTCACTCATTCCCAAGCCGGAGTCCCCTGGAGAATTGAGCACCCTTCTCTTTGTGTCTCTCTCGCTCTGCCTGCCAATCTGTCCCTGATCCCTCCTCACTCTGTTCCTGCTCTCTCTTCAGGTTTGTTGTCTTTATCGAAAGTGCCATCGAGGGCCTTTCTGCATTTATCTGAGATGGGTCCAGATGTCAGAGTGAAAGGCCTTCCTGAGTGTAGTGGTTAAGAGCACGGTTAGACTGTGCCATTCTGCCGAAATTAAACTTTGTCATTATACTTAATCTTTCTATTCCTTGGTTTTATCAGCTCTAAAAGTAGGAAAATTAAAGTAGTAATCTATTGTGATAGTTGAGCATTTAAAATGAGATAATACATATAAAACACTTTGAATAGTGCCTGGAAAGTATTCAGGATTTAATGTTAAAAAAAGATCTTGAATTTGCTCTCAGGCAGCTGTTTCATGATTCCCAATCTCTCTTAGAAGAGTTTCTGATTTGGGGGTCAGGCAGCTGTGACCCCTCAGATATTTAGACCAGCCCCAAATCCTATTCATCATTGACCTTTTTTTCTTTAGGTCTAAACTTTTTGTGCATACAGTAGCCCCTTATCTCCTTTTCCCAAGGAACCTAATTGGAAAGCAAAATTCCCAGGATCAAACTCTTAAAGAGGCAAGGATTTCCTATGGTCATAATCTCATAATTCTTTCAGAGCCCTACTGTTCATCTTGTTTTTTTCCTTAAAAAAAAAAAAATCCCGGAAAAGGTGATTATCGTGTAGTCTTAAGTCTTTTCATAAAGTATGGATGATAGCTCATTGCCTATTGCGAAGAAACTTGAGCTTATTTTAAAGATCCAGAGAGAAGCATGAGGTGGAATTATTTTTGTTTCTCAGGGTTTTAAGGGATCATGTTTGGAAGGAAAGCTAATTGCAGAGTTTACGAAACAGCCATGGAATGTATGCTTGATCAGCCCTAAGCGAGGACGAGAACGTCTTCCTTTCCTGGTTTCAGAGGGTGCCAGCTGGCTTGCCCGGAATGAGATTCTGGACTGGACTTCCTGTGCTGGGGGCAGAGTGAGGAGAAGAGGCAGCCCCTAAAGCTGGGTGTGTTAACTATAAGGAAATGGAAGCTTGAGCAATAGTTATCATCATTACTGAAAAAATAACTTACTAAGCACGCCACTCTTTCAGACCGTGAGCTACCTAAAGGCACTTGAATAGAAACTCCCCTGGCCCTCTAAGAGCTCTCCATTTATATAGTAAACGCAACGTGTAGTAATTCAGGCTCAAAAATGGGTTCAGGATTCCGCCTTTACAATAAATACCAGTTTTCCCTTAATTTCACACTATGTAAAGCTGGTTAGAGGGCTTATTTTGTTGAGGAAATCTGGGTGTGATGAAGTGACTTGTAGCTTCAGAGATCCATTTCAGCCTAAAGCAAGAGATGGTATTATATTCTCTGATGGTTTGAGGAGTGGCACTTGTTTTTCAACAGTGTTTTAACATGGAGCAACTTCAGGGCAGGTGGAACTATATAAAAGCCTAGGAGATGCCCTTGGGTGTTATGGAAAGAGCCTGAATCTAGGGATCAGAAGATCTGAGATTTAAGTCACAGGCCTACCCTGGCACTTGATAAATGTGGGGCTTTAGATGAATCATTTTCTTTACTTCTCTGACTGGAAAATCAGATAATAACACCCTAATAGTCGTGGAATTATTGTGAGAACTAAATAATATACATAAAACACCTGGCACCTTGTAGCACTCAATAGCCCTGCTTTATTGAGTAATTAAGACCATCAGAAAGGAAACTCCTATCTGACGTTTCTCCAAGTGTAGTCTCCATCTCACCTGCATCAAAATCACATGGCATGCTGGTGAACGACGCCAACCCAGGGTCTCACCTCAGACTTACTAAAACACAATCTCCGGAGACAGGGCCTGGGCAATCTGCATTTTGATCCAGCTCCCTCAGTAAACTAAGTCAGTTTATGAAATTCAGAGGAGAAATCCTGTGCTTGGTATCCTTCACTACATGAGCTCAGGTTGGTTTATTATGAAACCAGCTTGTATTGTCCCTTGGTTACCCAGTATGAGGAACTGAGATATGGAATGGAGAGATGGCCAGGGCCCAGCAGGAAATATGGCCATGATGGAGATGCATGATATGTCTACAGTTGACTCTTATGAGACTTATGCTATAGGAAAGAGTAAAGGGCAGCCCCTTTGGGTGCATGCTACCCTGTTCTGGGGTACTCTGCTTGGGAGCATTTGGAGCAGGGTCTGACTTTCAGCCTTCACTCACCACCAAAGGTGGGCTCCTCGTGCAGGGAACGTCCTGCACAAGCATACAAAACAGCCTGGGTTAATGCCACCTGTCGGGGGCAACCCCACTGGTGGGAGTGGGGATAAAAACCAAGAAGCACGTAAAGGATGCCGGGGAAAGAGAAGTAGAGGTGCGTACACAAGGAAACTTTGCTTAGAGCACAGTTTGGTCTATAATTATTTTTATTACAGTGTATAATAATATTTTAATTATTTAATAATCTTACAGCCTATAAAAACATTTTAATTATTTATATTTGGTTAATTATTTCTTAACTTCATAAGGGTTAAGGGAAAGAGGCAAATCAAAGAAAACAAAGTGAAAGGAAGATTTAAAATTGATTAAATACCAGCAAATACCAAGGTTTATACTGGTGTTACTTCAAATTCACTCCTCTTTCTATATTACTTTCATAGACTGCATATTTACTTCTGTAGTTGCATATAATGAGAACTGGTACGGGTTTGCATAGCCTCAACTCATTCATTACAAGATCCTTGATTATCATACAACGTGATATTTACTAAGAAACTAAGAGGGTTTAGAAAGTTTTTAAATATCATTTTAGAGAGAATTTTCTGTTTGGTTTAATTGACCCTCAGATTTCAATTAAGCAGAATTTGTCTTTTGGGGGGATATCCCAGTTAACCAAAGTTTTACTTTCTGTGAACTTAATTTGACCTTTCATCTAAATATCCTTTGTGTGTCCTCCCTGTGTGAAGAGATGAGTACAATCAAGTTAAAGTGTTCTTCTAATCCAAAAGTTCTTGTTTTCCTTAATACCACCGTGTTTCCCCTCCTCTGAATAATTTGGATATTCAAGCAAAAATAGTTTAAATTTTTAAGCTTTATTTATTTTGTCAATTGGGGCTATATTAAATGATGTAGAAATTAGCTGATTTGAACATTTCGTTTTAATTTTGCAATTATGGCTTGTTGATTGTAACATTTTTTGCTAATCTAACTATTCTTAACTTATTTTTAATTATAGTTGACATACAATATTATATTATTTTCTGGTGTACAACATAGTGATTCAATATATATACCTTACAAAGTGATCTCCACAATAAGTCTAGTACCCCTTAACACCACAGATAGTTATTACCGTATTGATGACTCTATTTCCTATGCTATACATTACATCCCATGATTTATTTTATAACTGAATGTTTGTAGTTCTTAATCTCTTTTCCCTATTTTGCCCAACTTCCCACCCCCTTCTCCTCTGGCAACATATATACAGTTCTCTGTATGAGTTCGTTTCTGTTTCGTTTTATTTGTTCATTTGTTTTGTTTTTTAGGCTCCACATATAAGTGAAATTATATGGTATTTGTCTTTGTCATTTAACTTATTTCATTTAACATAATAATCTCTAGCTCTACCCATGTTGTCTCAAATGGCAAGATTTCATTCTTTTTTTATGGCTGAGTAATGTTCCATTGAATATAACTTGTTTTTACATTTGCAAGATCAGGAGAAATTAAAGAGAAAAACAAAGATAATTTAAGTCAACAAAGAACATGGGTAGGACCATGTCTGTATTGTTTTTCATTGTAAAAGTGGCAACTAGCACAGTGTCTGGCATGTGATATAGTCAATAAACATCTGTTGAACAAATTTGTGAAATAAGGAATTTGAAACATAGATGGGGGTGCTTTATGAACATTTTTAATGATTGGTTTTGTTGTAGTGGCTGATGGTGATAGGGCAATGAGGGGTTGCGGTCCTGATTTCAGCAGCTTATTTGAAATTTGATTCACCTCTATTTCACAGCTTAACTGTAGAAACTGTCTTTATGTCAACTTCAGTTTTTCTAGGGAAATAATACAGTTCTATTATTAAAACTATGGATTTGCTAAAGGATGTATCATTCAAGGGAGTTTTTAAAAATTAAAAGTATCCTGGAAAATGTATTATCCAAAATTATATAATGGTGAATGTATATGTATTTAAATGCCTGTAGTGAAGACCTATGCTGCTTAGTGAGTCAGCTATAAAGATGCTTCATGTATGTTATTAGGAGATACACTGCTCAGAGTCACCATCTTGCCTGAACGAGGCCAGGAATACTGACAGGAACAGTCGATCCCTCAAGAAGAAACTAGAGCTCCTGATGAAAAAACTCACTCAAATGTTTGTTTCAAATGGTTCTATTCCATCATAGCTGGAGGAATTTTTCAGACAAAACATTAAATCAGAAGTCAATTAAAGAAAGCCAAAACAGTCTGACTGCCTTTACTCCTGCTTAATGTGGGATTTAGAATGACTAAGGGACAGCAAATAGTATGTGGGTCCTCAGATTCTGAACATCTCTACCCCTTGTGACAGTTAGGTGACCCCTGAAAAATCTTGAGCATGAACAGCCATTTTTGATCTTAAGACAGAACTTTAGAACATGAATTTTGAAGAAGAAAAGAGAAAGGCTTTAGATGGAATAATTTTAGCGGGTGGCATCAGTGAACTCTCAATCATATGAAGACCCTAAGGTGGAATTGCTATAAGTTTAATTCACTGTGGTGTGTGTTTGTGTGTGTGTGTGTGTGTGTGTGTGTGTGTACCACATCAATAAAAAAAAAAAAAAAAGACATGTTTTTCTTTATTTTCTTTGACACTGTTAGGAAAAAAAAAATAGGTTAGATAATGTAGTACACTTAAACCTAACCGTCAAAATTGAATACAGCAATCACTGCTTTCTCTATTTCAGGAAAAGGGAGTTTTGTGAAACAGGGGTAGAAGTGAGGTCAAGGTATAATATATTATGTATTTAAAAAATGTTTTTCAAATGCATTTTAAGAAAAAAAATCTAAAGCAGGGTAAATATACCTGCTACTTTTTAAAATGAAACCCTCCATACCTTTTTAAAATGCTTATCCTTTTATGTAGCAGAAAACATTCCAGATGGCTATAACTTTTTTTTTTTTAATAAAACATTGGGATTATCTAATTAAATGAAAGAACAGCCCAGTCCCTTTAAAGGTAAGCAGCTATAGATAAATCTTCGTTTGACTTACAAGGAAGTCTTTTTAAAAATAATAATAAAAAAATAGGAACAACAAATGTGTGCTCTTCTAAAGTGATATCAGCATAGGCCCAGACAGACTGGTAGGTTACAACAAGATGACAGAAAGCCATAGATGGTAATTCTTTAAAACACCTGCTTCCAGCCTGCTAGAGATCAAATCCGGAGAACCACCAGTGGACTTATGGAAGTTTTAGATATATAGCTTCCTAGGCCCCAAATAAAGAGCTTTGTTGATTGACCTATATTTCAATGTAAATAACTTAGGTAAACTGTCATATGAGATCGGACAATTAAGTTTGCGAACTCATCCTAGAAAAAGTGCTATATACCTCATTGCTGAATATCACTATGGTCACCTTTGATGTGCTCCCCTTGGGAAGCTATGTACCTACGCCAGTGCCTAGTTTACCTTTCAAAACAGTTTTGGAACCCTTTTTCTGGAATGGCTATCAGAGCTCTTGTTGGATTACCGTTGATGTCCTGAATGTTATCAAAATGTCTTCCTTTCAATATTCCCTTTATCTTTGGGTAAAAAAAGAAGTTATTGGACGTCAGATCAGATAAGTAGGGAGGGTGTTCCAATGCAGTTATTTGTTTACTGGCTAAAAAGTCTTCTCACAAACAGTGCCGTGTGAGCTGGTGCATTGTCATGATGCAAAAGCCGTGAATTGTTGGTGAAATGTTCAGGTCATCTAATTTTTCACGCAGCCTTTTCAGCCCTTCCAAATAGTAAACTTGGTTATAACTGTTTATCCAGTTGGTACAAACTGATAATGAATAACCCACTGATACCAGAAAAGGTTAGCAACTTTGTTGCAACAAGTTTGTCAGACCTCATACATAAGGTAAATAAATGTGCTGTTGGGAATGCTCTGAAATTGGTTGTCTTCTGCTATTGTCAGTACTTGGCACAAGTCAAAATTCCATGTGGCCACATCAACAGATCTGCATGGATTGCCTTGCAGTGTTAGACTTTCAGATTATAATGTTGTGATCTGTACTGCAAAGAAAAGTTTGGCATTATTAGAAAAAGCAAGGACTTTTAATTCCAGTATAGAATCTCTTGGTCTGATATAGAAAATATATCATATACCACATCTCTTCAAATAACTTTATTGTGTTCAATGTCGTTTCGTTGTGACGATGTAGAGGGAAAAACTACTGAATCCCAGCTGGGCCCACTGTCTGTGCAGTTTGCATGTTCTCCGCATGCCTGCATGGATTTTCTCTGGCGACTCCGGTTTCCCCTCACATACCAAAGATGTGCATGTGAGGTGAATTAGTGTGTCTACATTGTCTCCATCTGAGTGCGGATGTGACTGCGCCCTGAGATGGAAAGGCATCCTGTCCAGGGTGGGTTCTGCCGTGTGCCCTTAGCTGCCAGGATGGGTTCCAGTCACCCTCGAAAAGAATTCTGGAAAAAATTCTCTTACTTGTTTTTATTAATCTTAAATGTCTGTATAGCTCACATTTCTTTCCATGTTTAATATTAGAAGTGTTTTGGGACTTTATTTAGAAGTATGGTGATGTTTTTGTAATGAGAAATATGCCATAGGAACTTAACTCTTGTTTATGCCCATTTGCCTATGGTAAAGTTGATTTCATTATGTATCCTTTTGCTTAATTTCACATTGTCAAGAACCTATTGACGATGTTAAGTAAGAACCTAATATATATATTAAGTGTTTTTCTTATATGTATATTTAATGTTTTTATATATAAGCATCAAAACATTTGATATTTCTGAGCACCGGAATTCTATACAAATGGTGCTCCCTGAAATTGTGAAACCAGGTGTTCTGGTCTAGCGTAGGAATTCTAATACTTGGGGGGTTATGGACTCTTGTGTTTGATGAAAGGTACAGATCTTTTCCCTAGAAAAATATTTTTATTCTCGTAATAGCCCTATATGTGTAAGAACTGTGGCTGTAAGGAGCCTAAAGCTAAGACCTCAATTGACAGTATTTGTATTTGATGGAATGTCTGTCTGACTCCACGCTCAGGCTCTTCTCCCATACCATATTCTTTCAATTTGTTCAATTTCTTCAACTAGGCCCTTAGAGAGCGTGTACTGGCCTGCTTTGTATACTTCACCCCTTGTTTCTTCTCCCATGCATGCTAAGTGTAAGTTACACTGAGTTACAGTAGTGTCATGCTGACCTATGAACACACTGTTCTCACTCCACTCCCTGAAAAACCTTTCTCAGCTCACCTGCCTTGCTGGTCACCTTAATCCTCTTAGATTCCCTTCCTCTGTGCTATCATTGTACCCTCTGCGTACCTCTGTCGTCATTCCATTCTTCGAGGTGCACCGTGATATATGTATGCTTGTCTGATTTTTCTACTCTTCCACGAGCATTTCAAGGAGAAAAAGAGAGAGAGAAATAGCTAGATATCTGGCTGAAGTGTTGTTAGTGACTCCAAAAAGTAATTTTTTTCTTCAAATATACTCTCCTGTATCACTGTGTAAAGATATATTTTTTCCTAAAGAACTCTAACACATGCAATATTAATAAGGCCGTATGCTACCCCTCTCTCAGCACCATGAATCACACTGATAACACTGAGAAAGTATCATTGTTTCAAAGGAATAATATGACCCCATTTTTCTGAACATGAATTCATGTTTTTTATACAATTGTTTCTTAGTAATCTCATTTTATTTATTTTCTTGATGGCTTATGAAGTAAAAAAAAAAAGTTAAAAGTTAATTTTTTATCTACAAATTTTTAAGTAACTAAAAAATACTAACAAATTTAAATATATTAAAGAGTTCCTCTTGTCATTTTTCTATGCATTGATATTATTTCATTAAGTAGATAGTAAACAGAAATAAGTGTTACAAAGATGAATAAAATAGGAATATAAAAACAAAAATAGTAATTTTAAAGCAACTTTAAAAGAGACATATATTTCTTTATAAAAGAATGTACTAGAAAGTAGGGGTTGAAGGAATTATTGGTTTTTTGTTATAGTACAAGACTTCATTTTATTACATGCTGAAAATATTATTACTGCTTAAATTTCTTTTTTTCCCCTAGGCCAAATTTACAGATGACTGCAAGTTCAGGGAGCGATTTCAAGAAAACAGCTATAATACCTATGCCTCAGTAATACACAGAACTGAAAAAACAGGACGGGAGTGGTATGTGGCACTGAATAAAAGAGGGAAAGCTAAACGAGGCTGCAGCCCCCGGGTTAAACCCCAGCACATCTCTACCCACTTCCTGCCGAGATTCAAGCAGTCGGAGCAACCAGAACTTTCTTTTACAGTTACTGTTCCTGAGAAGAAAAAGCCACCTAATCCTGTCAAGCCAAAGGTTCCCCTTTCTACACCCAGGAGGAGTCCCAACACAGTGAAATACAGACTGAAGTTTCGTTTTGGATAATGTTCATCTTGGCCTTGTGAGAAACCATACTTTCTCCTCAGGAGTTTCTGTAGGTGTCTTTACAGCTCTGAAGAAAAATTTTTGGACACAGCTTCAGCTCTACTACCACATAGTTAAGTCAGGTCATTTGTTTCAGTGTGACTGAAACAAAAATGTTTTCTGATAGGAACTAAACTGGAATTCTTTGTACTAATATCGGGAGTACACTGCTTCAGTTCAGTAAGACATAAAGCCTTTTTGCTTTATGCTTAGTGCGTACTAGGACTCTATTTTCAAAAAGTTAAACAGCATGGACTATGTATTTTTCTGACTTTTACAGATCAACCTGAAAGAACATACATGATACATTTTTATTTTTGGTTTCTAAAGAATATTTTGATGCAGATAAATATTTTATTAACTTTTTGGGTTTTTTTGGTTGTTGTTAAAGTACCTCTGCATTAAGCATATTTTCTTACTTTTATTATTTTAATTAATATGACACAACCATTTTCATGCAGTTTATGAATTATAAATGTGTTTATAGCCCATTTGTAACATGTGGATTTCTTTTTCATTTTTCTTATTCATTGCACTTTTGATTTTTATTATATATTTTTTACCATACCTCAGATAATGTAAGTTTGGTTCTACATCTTAAACTGTTTAAATTCTCTTCAACACACCAAAGGCTCAGCTGGGATTTGTATGTGTGTGCGTGTGTATGTGTGTGTGTGTTTGTGTGTGTAAATTCATGACTTTATATGGAATCCGACCCCTTTGGTGGCTGGGTTATAATGGGTTAAAACTAAGGAGAAAGTGTAAGGACTTTTGATTGAATTAAAAATTGGAGATCAGGAAGAAGATTAGAGGTACAAGTACACTAAGTTTGCAGCATTTCTTGAGATCTAATTCTGCCTTGCCTTCATTTCTGCTATTATCTACCCCCTGACCTAATTCTTGAACAGCTGGATGAAAACATTGTATTCTGTCTGTGAAACATATACTATGAAACTGGAGTTCTTAAAATACCTCTTCTATGACCCTCTGTTATCTCTACTCGATAGATCCACGGGACTCAACACACTTACCAGATAAACATGGAGAACTGAAGGAGATGAATCGTGTAACTCTTATCCATGTCGAGTCTCACTGTCAAAAATATTCTTATTACTCAGTAGAACACCCTTTGAGTTTCCTATCTTAATGGAAACCATTCCAGCGAACAGATCTGCCCTTTTATAAGGAAAGTTTTTTATGTATATTTTTAAAAAGCTGGCCAGGAGATATGGGAAACTTAATTTGGGAATTTGATGTGTTGAAAATGGCGTTTAATTATCAAGCCAAATACTGAATGTTGGGCATAAATCACGGAAAATTTTACTTAAGAAAATTTATATGATTTATTTATTTTCTCAGGTAATCATTTTTACGGAGTGCTATGAAACACAAGTGTTTATCTTCAGAAATGTGGCAATAAAAAAGGTATAGCTAATGTTTAGAAGTATGTCTTTCATAGGAAGAGCAAAAGAGTTCACAGAAAGTTTGTGGTTTCTATATAAGCATCTTTCTTTTCCTTCAGAGACTACTGACAAACTTCTTTTTTACAAAAAGTATAGTTTATTTTGGTGCACAAATGCAAAGTGGAAACTTGACAAATTGACTTACTACCACTGAAGCAGATTGCGTTGTTTTAATGGAAATAAACTATACACGTATTTTATATGTATAATATATATATTTTGCTTGTCATTCATATATATATATATATAATGACAAGCAAAATCCATCCATCAATTAAAACATCATGCATATACTCTAGTATAGTGTTTTATTATAAAACCAATAACTTGATTAAACATTCTCTGCATTTAATGTATGATTTTTAAAATATAAAATGAAATGCTTGTAGCATTTGAAACTTGTAAACTTTATATTAAAATTCTCTTGGGTAAATGAAACAATAATATTTTGCAAGCAAAGATTTGCCTTGTCCAACTGGCATCTCACCTTATAGGCACAAAACTGATACTCTAGTTTATTCCAATATATTGTTAAGAATTGTGCACTGTATATCAAGTTCCTAGTATGCACGAAAAATTAAAGTTGTAAACAAGAGAACAGTAGACATGTACTACTAAATGGGCAAGGAAAAGATGATGATATTAATGATGATTAACAACAAGCTAAATTAATGCATATATTGTATTAAGCTAATGCTGCTGGTGGTTTTATGTTAACTAAAAAATAATAGCTTATCTTGTACTCCTAGTTTGATTTGATTAGTATGTGAAGGTTACAGTAGGATAGCTACCAAATATATATTATACAAGTCAGAACTCATTAATTTCAAAATTTAAAGCCAAGCTAAAATTAAAACAAAACAAAACCTTTAAATTACACTTATCTTTAGTTTACTGGCCATACACAATTGCACTTAATTAAAGCTCACTGAAGCATAAAGTTACCTACATTAATTAATTGAATGAACTCACCATGTACAGAAAACATGTATAAATATAATTCCTTATTAATACCTAGAACTTTCTAAGAGGGTTTTTGCTTATGTAGTTTTTGATGATTTTTAACATAACTGGACCCATTTAACTTCGAATGAAGTTGTTAAATTGTGATTATGTTCATCTAAAAATGTCAATTAATTTTACAATGAAATTTAAGAACCTAATTTTTTCCAGGAAACAGGTGACAAATACTCTCAGACTGATGTTTCAGTTTAATTATATTATTTAATGTAAAATAGTCTTTATTTGGAACATCAATAGAGGTAAATAGAGGTTTCCAATAAGATGTATATTTATTTAACAATATGATATTTATTTAACAAAATATACCATTACTGCCTCATAAAGAAACTAATTTGAGAGTGTGGATGTATATAAATTACCATAGTTCTTTTAGCTGACTTATAGAAAGAAACACAGCAGTTTAAAATCATGTAATGATAATAGATGATACTAACAAAAGTTATTTTCAAATTTAATAATTATATCATCTTAGATGTTTTTATTTCATGTAACTAAAAATGAAACACCATAAATCTGGTAGGTACATTTTCTATAAAATTGATTTTGAAATAGAAAACTAAACAATTTTCTTACATTTTTCTCCCTTCCAAAGGAGAGCAGAACTTAGCCATGATTTCCCACGTTTTCAGTAACAAAATGAAAATACAGCACTACACTTGAATTCTGGCACCATTTTTATAGTTGCAGAAAATTGCTTGTACAGTTAATTAAAAAAGAAAACAGTATTGTAGACATTGCTGCAGTGGGAAGCAAAACTAACTTGTCAAAGGAAATCTACACCTTTTTTAAAATTTACTTCATTGCTACATCTAAATTTTGATCATGTGAAATCTATTTTTAAGTCAAATGATCTTCGAAAAAATTTTGAAAGAAACTTTCAGATAAATGAATGCAACTCATTTATTTTTCTTTTAGAAGTCAGCCCAATTGTACTGGCCAGTTTTTGAAACAAGATTATCGAGGGCGGCTGGTTGGCTCAGTTGGTTAGATCGTGAGCTCTGACCAACAGTTGCTGGTTGGATTCCCACATGGGCCAGTGAGCTGCGCCCTCCACAACTAGATTGAAGGACAACGACTTGGAGCTGATAGGCCCTGGAGAAACACATTGTCTCCCAATATTTCCCAATAAAATTTTTTAAAAAAAGATTATCATATGATTAGAAGTTAGTTGAAGAAAAGAATTATCTCCTCTATCTTACTCTCTCGTAGAAAATGGTGGAGAACCTAGTCAGTGGAGGCGTTTTTACATCTAAATGTCATTCAGACATACCATCAGACAATTGAGCTACAAATTATCCTTCAGTATTTAAGCAATTTTACGTAATAAAAATGCTAGATTAGAAATTGAGAGCTCTTACATACTTTTTATTTTATCCTTACTCTGACATTTAATTATCACAAGTCACTTTCTAGGTCTTGTTTTATCCTCCACCGTATGATCTCTAATGTCATTTCCAACTTTGTCATCAGTGATGGCACGAGTCTTGAAATGTTGAGGTACCCAAAAAAGAACATAGTTCCTCTTCAGCTGAAACTGGACAACCACATGAAAAAACAACATCAGTGAAGTAATAAACATAGATATTTTTAAAGCTTTATCTTAGATTTTTAAAAAATTAGGTAATTGTGAAATTAGATCAAGAGATTTTTTAAAATGGGGATCAATTCTGGGCTTAGCATTGTATGAGAGACTGTATATTTTAATTAATTCAAAGGAGGATGGCCAGAGTAGTATCAGTGTTAAATAGCTCTAGAACCTTAATTAAACATGTAATTTTTGAACATCTCTGTTTTGACTGAAATCCCACTTTCTCCATGAAGCCTTCTAGAAATTCATGAAGAAATCAGTAATCTCATCTTGACACTACAAATAAACATAGCTCTTAGCTTTCCATCACCATTCCCTTACTTTCCCAATAATTCAGTATTTTCTAAAATCTTGCTTTGCCAAGGCACTCAGCTAATGAAACATCCCTTTATTTGCTCAGTACTTGTTCAGTATGTTCCCTGTGGATATTAACATCAGTGTGCTCTCAGATTTTGAACTTCTCAGGGGAAGATAGCAGCTCTCAGTGCACGTTGCCAAACCAGGGCCAGGCTAATAAAAGGAACCTATGAAATGCTCTTAACTGATAGCTATTTTGAGTGATGTGTTCCTCTGACTTAAACACCTTGTGGAGGCTATTAGATATTCTAATTTACAGAACTGGGTATATAATTATATTTATAAGTCCTGGAAAATATTAAGTGCTCAAAAATGCTTATAGGATGGATATAGGTGTTGAATAAGATTTATTTGATGAAGATGATGATTATGACTAAGAGAACTTTATGTGAGATATGAAATGGTTCTTACAACAAGAGTAAATACACTGCTTAACCCCCTCACTGTAGTTGGACTTCTCAAATGCAAACCCTGAGTCCAAATTAAAAATATCAGGAATTTGCAAGCTGCATTTAAGTATCAATAGATTAGTCATCATATGAAACTTCATTTTCATTGGCAATCATAAAAATAGGTGACTGTTGAAATCCTGATGATTTTGCTCTTTGTAGGCCAAACAAGCAGTCCAATGGGATGTCGGTAAGTATCAGTGGGAGAGTGACGACATTTCTTTTTGGTAATTTGTTTTTAGGTGTGTTTTCTGTTTCCTCAGATAAACCCTCTGAGGAAAGATGCCTTTTTCTGTACCCTACAGAGAGATTAGTGAATGAATGCATAATCACACAGTAACAGGTCTGGTTCCAATGCATTTCTCATTAAATTCTCTGTTGTTCCCTCTGTGGGAAACTGGAAAATTTATCCGATTTTCATATAGAGAGGTGACTTTCTGCTGAGGAGGCAGTACAATATCTTTTATTCTCCGGAGTGCAATTAGGGCTATGCTTCCACAGCGGTAACTTGTTTCACCATAGGGCTCTCTTTGCAGGATATGTGCATTCCATAACCTGTTTCCATACTCTGACAGGTTATATATTTACATTTTTTGAGGTTCGCTAGTTGTCCTACATTCTCCATAAAGGACCCCTGAGAGCAAGTGTAACTGTGCTAGAATAGTAAATGTACCAGAAGAATATAGTAAGTCCTCCCTAACCGTCTCCATCCTAAAGGAGCATGGAACAGAATAAGTTTTAATTTTAGAAACAAAAAGCAGCAGAAAAGTATCTTTTCTGTCTATTCTCTCTCTCTGTCTCTCTGTCTCTCTGTCTCTGTCTCTCTGTCTCTCTCTCTCTCTCTCTGCATAAAGGATGCACTACAAAGGAGTAAAAACATGTTTTCTATTTAAGTAATGAAAGAATAAGTCATCACAGTGCCTTATAAATCCTACAGAGGCCTGCAGTTCCTGTAAATTATGATTGGTGGGGGGAGTCATGCCCATTTATGTTGCTACATTAGTATCACTGGGTAATAAAATTGGGTCAGCACTGAGAGTTTGTTTTCACCTTAGACATGTTGCTTAAGATTCTCAGCCTTTACCTCTGGAGAGCAAGAGACCAAATGAGAAAAAGACAGGTATCCCAGCATGCTGGCGCAGAGCACAAACCACAAGATCTCTCTGGTAGTCAAGGGAGTTTAATGTTTAATGATGTGAAATCAACTCGGTCTAGCAAACTCCAAGGTCCAAAACAGCCTATGAAAACTAAATAATGATTTCTTGGTTGCTAATAATTTATGGCAGAAATCTCTAATTCGTTTTTTTCTTTCTTTCTTTTTTTTTTAAAGTTTTTATTTATTTGTGTTTTTCCAGGACCCATCAGCTCCAGGTCAAGTAGTTGTTTCAATCTAGTTGTAGAGGGTGCAGATCACAGTGGCCCATGTGGGGATCGAACAAGTAACATTGTTGTTAAGAGCACTAGGCTCTAACCAACTGAGCTAACCAGCCCCCCAGAAATCTCTAATTTCTAATAAAAACATTCACGGTTTATTTAACCCCTTACAGTATACTGGCACAGTGCTGGGGTCCTAGAGTAGAGCTTTAAACATGGCACCTGTTCAGGGGAAAACTTACATTCTTATAGTATCAGGGCAGTGGATTGTAGCTTTGAGTGTTATATCCAGTTCTCAATTAAAAATGACACTTAATCTTGCCAAAGGAATTTAATACGTTAGGATACTGTTCACAGTAGACCCAAAAGTTTAAACTTGGTTACATTATATACTTTGGAAGTGCTTCACAAATTCCTTTGGCCCTCCCTTTGGGAATTTATGGCATGCTTTCTATTGGTTATTTACAAAGATGCAAGATTATTTTATACTCATTAAAAGATAATTAGGGGCCCAATAGAAGAGCATAGAAACATGGGATGTAGGCTTTTCTAAGGACACCTCAAATTCTGTTATAACTAATACTCACTTGATAGCTGGGATTGAAAGATCAATGGGCATCTAATTTCAGGGTTGCTCAGAAATGGGAAAAACTGATTTGTACTTCCCAGAGTCTGATTTATTTCCCAAGACAAAGACGTCCACAGGACAGAAACATGTATGGGTTGAAAAAACAAGAAGTGAATGTGACCCTGAGTCTCACCCAATTGTTTAGCTCTTTTTCTACCTGTTTGCAGGAAGCTGGAAAATTGTTAACAATTTAGCTCATTTAGAAAAAAATAAAACACCTCCAACTGTTGGTCTTAAACAAAGGATTATATCAGAGTGCCTTTGAAAACAGCTGCTGCTTTTGGGGCTGCTAGGATTAGTGCAAACACACCTCCCCCAGGACATTTGAGGGGGTTGGCAAATGTTGCTGTGTCTACCTTGGGTGTTACAGAGGCACCCTTGCAGTGGTTTCAGCCAGCGTTCCTGTAAAGTTGGCCTGCAGTCAATAAATATTTCATGTCTCTTGCCTGAGGGTGTGCTCAGAGGACCACCCTGCAAGTGTCTGCCTCTGTAGTCACAGCTTCATGCTGTGGGCGTAAAGGTGGGTATGGAGCCAGAGGCAGGATGTGCAGGCAGGATCCAATGTGGTTAAAATTTGGGATCACTGGTCTGGCTGTAGGGGATCTGGAGACTTCTTCATGTTAACACTCATTCTGGAAGGAGAAGCATGTCCACCAAGGGATTATCATCAAGCATCAGTGTGACTCACTCAAGGGTTAATGGAAGGAAGCATTCATAAGAGGTGAGGTTGCAGGTTAAGAGAGAAATAGAGGCCTCTTGCACTTCTCACCAGGCTTTCACAGTAGAGGCAAAGTGCTGGAATCTCGTCTTCTGTTTAGGAAGGAAACTCTCAAAATTTCCAAACGGCAGGGATCCAACTGGGAAAGCGTCCATGTCTCCTTAACTCTTTAAAAGATGTCAAGAGTCGTGCATCAAAACTGTAAAGCACTAAGTGAATATCTAATGAACTGAATAATTCAGGGTTTGGTCAGAGTTCTAATTGCCTCATAAAGAGACTCAAAGGCCAGAGAAGGTAGAACCAGTTTTGTATTGCTGAAGAAAATAACAGCAAAGATGAAAATAATGTCTTACATTGATTTTTGGACCTACAATCAGCTTTCCTCCACCCTAACAAAGGGTGGGTCTAGCTGTTGTAAATTATAATTTGGATGGCTTGCTTATTTATTTACCGCCTATTTGTTTTCTGTAGACATTGGTTGAGTACTTATTGAATGCCTAATACAATACAAAGCATTGGGTACACAGAGATAAATAACGCTTTCCTCAAGAAGTATATAGTCAAGATGAAAAGATGAACAATGAAGCAAATAAGCCCATATGCTTTGGTGGAGGGGCTGGACCCAGCAGGCAATAATATTAGTACTAGCAACTTGACTACTAAAATTACTACTACTGCCTCACATTGGAATGACACTTTCTAGTTTTAGTTTAGCACGTCTGGTTTTCAGAATACATTTGGCTACCTTATCTAATTAGAGATAGAGATAAACCACCTAAAAGGTAATGAGGAGTTTCCCAGGGGTTGGCATTTAAACCTTGCATGTTGCGGTGCCCAGTTCCCTCTTCAGTATGGTGACTCTTTCCCCAGCTGCTGGAGATGCACCTGCTCAAGGTTGTGCCTCACAGAACTGCCCTGTCCAGGGCTACACCCATTCCCAGGGGCACTGTGAGGCCCTGGCTAATTCAGAGACACAAGGGTGGGCCCACCTGCCATGATTTGCAATAAATGCGGAAGGCCATACTGGCTTCAAAGCAACTCTAGGATCAGCTGAGGCCTCCGTTGTAACCATATAGAGGATCACCTTTTCCCTCTCCCCTGCCTTCTTCACCAACTTGTAAGATAAGGATTCAGATACAGTACAACACTCTCAGTTTAATTTGAATTGCAGGTAACAAAACGAATAACATTTTAGTATTAGTATATTCAAATGTTGCATGGGCCTCCTGTATTTTTATTTGCTAAAATTGGCAGCACGACTTACAGGTGTAACTCTTAAGAGCCCTCTCCAATAAACCTTCTGTGTGCTCCTCTCAGCCACAGATTGTTTCCATTGAATCCATTCTCTACGAAAAGGTACGTATTGTGGTAAGGAAACACCAAGGAGTACTCCGGACTGCAAAGAAAAATGCAGAGGGGAACAAGAACAGGTTCTAAAAGGATCTCTTTCCACACTTGGGGAGACATAGTTCAACATTCTCATGGAAATAAAGAACTTTATAGTCATAAGCAATGCCAAAGAAGTTTTAGTGGCTATACAAACCCTGAAGTGTTTATCCCAAGTGAGAGCTTGAGATAGTAAGTCTTCTTTCCACCACACAAGAAATTAGCTGTGAGTCTGTGTTATATGTATTACACCAAAGTACATGGACTGCAGTTTCCTAAAATTATACAAGGAATGTAATCAATTTGTGACTTATCACCAATGTCTCTGAAAGTCTCTTAAAACATTGATCGCTCCCTCCTTCATGAAACACATTTTTTACTAATTTTCCTAAGTGCCACTGCTCCTGGTCTTTCTGCCAGCTCGGTGGCTGCTCCTTCCTCCATCACTTGGGCTAAATCTTCTTCTGCCTGACCTCTCAATCATGCAGCACCCCAGGGCTCAGGTGTTGGCTCTTTTCTACCTCTGTCTAAACTCACTTCTTATGTGATATTACCTCTGCTTTAAATGTCAGCTGTCTGTGGATCACGCCCAAATTTAAGTCTCTAGACTTATCCCCTCCCAGAATTCCAGCTTCACATACTCAGCTGCCTACTCCTCATTGCTACTTGAATGTCTAACAGAAATCTCAAACCTAGCATGTCCAAAACTCACCTCTCTTTCCCAAACCAGTTAAGCTTCTTGACTTCCACAGTTTAAGAAAGAAAAAAACAAACAAAAAAAAAACAAACTACATGATAATTTATTTAGTGATTTGAGCCAAAAATCTAAGAATCATTCTGGCGCCTTCTCTTTCTCTCATAACTTTCATCCAATATTCCAGTAACTTCTTTTGCCTACACCTTCAAAATAAATCCTGAATCCTACTGCTTCTATTTCTACTCTATACGTCAGTTCAAGCTACCCTTATATCTAGTTTGATCTATTGCTGTCGCGTCCCAACTAGTCTCATTATGGTGGATTTTATAGAGAAGTCAGAGTGAAAATTTTAAAACATAAATTATGTCATTCTCTTGCTGAGAACCCTTCAGTAGTTTCCCAGGCCACTGGAATGGATCTGGTCCCTTCTTCACTCTCCTGTCACATCTACTCTCCTTCCACCTCACTCACTCTGCTTTAGTCACAGTGGCCTGGAGTGCCTTTCCTCCAGTTCTGTACCAACTCTTCTTTTTCTGTCCTCAGAGTTGCCTTCCCCGATGGCTCTGTTTAAAGTCTCTTCCCCAAGTGACACCATCTCATCCCCATCTTACTTTTTTTAGATTATTTTTCACTCTTCTTAATTGTGTTATATACTTCTGTGTTTACTGGTTGGTTTGTAAACAGGGGAATGAAAGTAATGTGTCTCACCCCAGTAGAATGTAAGTACCTCTAGCATTCAATATTTATTGATTGAATGAATACAATCAGTTTTGCTACAACACTGGGTTTGAAAACACTATGTTAAAAAACAAAATTCAACTGAATAAATTTGAAGACCTAACTGGCTTTATTAAGGTATTTATAAATGGGGCAGCATCCCATCTAGCAACTAGAAGGGTGCACTGAGGGGTTGTACAAAATGGAAGGTTTTTATAGGGAGACCAGAGGGGCAAGGGAGCTATTAACCAAAGAAAAGAAAGGATTATTTTGGGATATATATATATATATTTATTTATTTATTTATTTATTTATTTATTTTTTGAGGGGGAGAATGGGAAGGGTTTTTATCATGCAGCTTGCCTCTTCTTTCTATGAGGGATGGAGAGGGCCCAAGTGACAGATTACCTGACTGGTGCTAGACCAGAAAATTCCACACTGGTTGATTAAGATTACATTTTTGGAAGAGATTGAAACTGCAATTAGATCAGGTATTAAATCTAGGTTTGGTATCATGGAATTTCAGCAGGACTGATGCCATTTTGAGCCTGTGGTTTTCTCTTTAACAACTAATTTGTTCCAACTCAAATGATATATAAGGGAACAATTTGAGCATAATGTGAATTTGGGGTTTTCTTATATGCAATTTCATCTGTGAGAAATACTAGGCATTTCAGGTCAACCAAGCTGCATAGGAATACACAATATATACTACACATAAAAGTTTTGGAATCAACAACTCCAACGTGTGTGTATGGGTTTCCTATGCCAGCAAGCAATTCTCTGACACTAGCGGGGGTGTCCTGCAATTCAACATCTATCTATCTATCTATCTATCTATCTATCTATCTATCTATCTATCTATCTATTTATCTATCTATCCATCTACCTATCTTCTATTCTATTTGGGCCCTCAATGGATTGTATGATGCCCACCACATTGGGGAGGGCCATCCTCTTTACTAAGTCTACTGATTCAAATGCTACTGTATTCCAGAATCATCCTGACAGACACACCCAGAAATGTTTTATCATTTATCTAGGCATCCCTTAGCCCAAACAAGTTGACATGTAAAATTAAGCATCACAGCTGGGTTTTCTGGTTCTTCTGCAAACTCCTCCAGCCCAGCTTCCAAAGTGACTCATTTAAGGGTGAACCCTCTATTCAGACTGTAAATGATATCGTGGAAAAGTCTTTGTTCCTCCACCAAATCTCTGCAAGCTCCCTATAAGAAAGGTCCTAATGCAGACAGGACCTAAATAAGATATAAATAAGAAAGTCTTCTCTAAGAACACATAGTCCTTGAAACTTTTGAACATAGTGCACTCAGAAATTATCAATTTAATAGTTACAAACTACTGAGGGGGTGGAAAGGATGCCAATAAGACACAGTTTAATCAGTACAGCTAATTGAATGAATACAAAAGATAACAAACATTTCTTTACTTCTTTTGCTAGTGTAGGTCAACTCTCAAAGGGCTTTTAACATTATTCCACTCTGGAGTAAAATGAGTTGATGAGATTATTTCAATTTACAGGTAACCACAACTTTTAAACTCCTGCTAGATTTAAATCTTGTTTTTAACTAAACCATCCCAACATGGATTACTTCCTAATGTAGTTCACATGAACCCACTGATACATAAACTCATTTCTCTTTTAAGACTTTTATTCTTTCTTAGAGTTAATTATTTCCAAATGGAAAGAGAGAAAAAATTCTACCAGCTATAAACACAAACATGACAAAAACAACAAGGCAAAGATAGAAAAGCGTATGTGCACTGAGATACAGGAATTTGGACTAAATTGCTTTTAAGGCATATCAAATCTAAGCTTTTAAAAGTACATGAAACTCACTGGTTATAAACATGTCGATTGACCAGCTGCTGTATTAATTATAATTGAAGTCATTTGTTCAAAATCTCACGAAAGTGGAAAACCATGGTAATAGCCCTCATAGGTAATAGCCCTTAATATAACCTTAATATAACCTTAATAGCCCTTAAATAACCTTAAGATGTGCTTAAATATTTGGCTCTTTTTTGATAAGCCACACATTCAGTAATGAGGTACTCATTCAGAAAGTTTGTGATCTTGTCTCTGAGAGGGTTGGTAAGATGAATTTTCCACATATCTTGAATGGGAGAAATGAGAACACTATTGTTACCAACAAGAATAACAAAATGAGCAGACAGATGAAGTCTATAAAAGATGGTCTGTTTTGTCTCCAAAGTACAGTAGGGGGCAAAGGAAAGGGCACTTTAATAAAAATGACATGCATATTTTTAGCAGAAGCTATGACCACTCATGTGATTCAATAGAAAATATGTCACATCCACATAATAGCTTCATGCTAGCTATTGTGCTAATTGAACTGGTATGTACTTTTGACGCATTCCCTATTCATGTTGAAGTGTGGGGAACAAGTGATAGAAGTCAACAGTCACGGCAATTGGACACACTGAAAATCTTTCTTCTATTACTCTGAGTCAGTCTCCTCAGTGGATTACTAAACACATTCCAGAAATCTCATAAGTTACTACTGGTCTAAAAATGGATATAATTAAAGATGAGTAAACCTACCGCAGAGCTTGATGTAATCTTTTAGGGTAATTAACACAAACTATTTACAATGGACTTTTTTTCCTACTTTTCTAAAGATTGCATATATGTTACTACAAGTTCATATACCTTACCATTACAAAAGTGACCCCCTCCTTAACATATTCATACAAAGCAACAGTTCTGGAGAAGCTAGATCCAGTAACTATGGTTGTAATTTCCCAGATTCAAGCTAAGATCTGGGAATCTTTCATGAATTTCATTACTTCACAGATTTACCAGGAGAATCCTTTAGGTTTGGGAGTACTGTGATTTGGAGAAATAACTTCCCAATGTCTAAGATCTGGTAGCCCCAATGAGATGGCTTTTATATTGTGCCCCATCTGCTTTCCAAGGCTGGGGGAGAGATGATTCATGCCTAAAATTCTCCTTCTTTTTAGTTCCTATGGAGCGTTATTAAATTCTAGAAAATAAGCCTTCTTTTCTTTCTGTTTCCTACTTTTCTCTAAACTCAGATGCTGACTTTTCAGAGGAAGGCTTGCCATTCTATGTGGATAACTAAAAGACTTATGGGTTAGGGTAAGACATTTCTGGATCATTTGTTCTATCTTTTCATTCATATTTGACCATCACTTCAGCACAAATACTGTACTGAGTGCTTTAGCCTTATCTGGTTAGCCCTCACAACCACCGCATATGAATGAATGACCAATTTCCCCCTTTTCAGGTTGAAGAAACTAAGGCTGAGGGATTAAATATTCCAGAATCACAAGGCAATGCTGAAAACCAAATTGGGTTTTTTTTCTTCTTGTTTTCCAAGTTTTAGTTTGGTTTATGTTCATCCTCAAAACTCTGTTACATATTACACAGTTCAAAACCTAAACTTCTCTATTGAGACAGCCACGGGGCTGCTGTAGGTTTTGAAAAAGAAGAGCAAATTGTGAGATGTAAATTTGGTTCACTGAGCCTGTACGTGTAGAATGTATAAATCTGTGTACTGGTGTATATGAAAGATGCACCCAGCACTGAGGAATAACTTGACAAAAAGAAAGGCTGGGTATGCATTACAGATACTGAATTTGACCTGCTTCAGTCACCCTGTACGTCTAGAGAGGCGCACTGACCTTTTGGTATATTGAATCCTTTTTACTTGTTTATTCTGATCTTTGAAGAATAACATGAGATTTTTCTTTCTATAGTTACACCTATAGTTATACCTAGATATACTTTCATATCAGGGATTAAAATCACTTTGTGTTTTTTTTTAATATCAAAGAACCAGAAAACAAATAGCAGGACCGAATTGTCACAAAACCCAGTACCCAAATCCTGCCTTTGAGATACTGTAGTCTCATTATAATTTGACCTGATCGTCGCTTAGGAGTCCTTCAGAATATTTCTCTTTTTCTAAGCTGTTAAAATTCAGTTGATACATCACAGATCCCTAAAGCTATGTAGGGAACTCTTCCCTTAATTCTACCTGCTTCATTTCTAAGCATCTGTAATAGCCAAGGCTGGGTTCAGTGAGAGTTCTGCTTGCCATGGGTGTGAGATCATGCCCTCAGTAATTACAGTGAGAGTGCAGTGAAAATATGTGGTGAGTATAATGTCAGGAAATCATGCAAATGTTATTATCATCTGTGAAGTGGTGGCTGGTGGAGAACTTGTCAGTATTTGCAATTTGAAGCCTCTAATTACCCTGATTTACTTGTAGTACCATCCATAACCTTGCTGCTGTGCTGTTCCTGACAGCACTTTTGCATTTTACAAGAAAGGAATAATGCCACGTAAATAATTTAAAAACAATAAATCATTTAGAGAGGCTTTAAACCAAAACATAATGCAGTAGCTGGCTGAGTACTTGCTACCCTTGACAGGTAACTGGCATGAAGGATTCCTCTATGCATCATAAGTATTTATTTCTAAAATCCACAAATCCTAAACAGTAGATTGAGGTAAAAATGAGGCCTAAACCTCGTCCCTCCTCAATAGTCCATCTCACCTTTTTGAGATGAAATGGGAAATAAAGAAATTAAGTTCTATACAGGCTAGTTCTACTTAAAGCAGAGATTTGCTGAGTTATGCTAGGTAAGTGACTAATTAAGAATGATTCTCTAAGCAGAGCTGGCGGAGTGTTGGAGGAGTACATAAACATGCCTGTGGCAGCACCCCCACCCCCACCCACACAAGAGGGGGGAGGAAAACCTGGAAAGGTTGGGAAGCAGGATGAGAGAAGGAGATGATATGCAACCACTTCCCACCTACTCTAAGGGGAGGATGAGGATGCTCTTTCTCTCTGGTCATTTCTATTCACACAAGACAAAGCCGATAATGAAAAGTAAAAACCTATCAAGAAAAGCTTCTCCTTAAGAAAAAAGGTAGGACTACTTCCATTATGCCGGAGGGAGAGCTGGGTCTGCCAGCTGCCTTGGACAATTGAGTTCCTACTGGGTGCCAAGCATGTCATTATCTCTTTTAATCCTCACAACAATTCTCTGAGGTAGGTATGATTATCCCCTTTTATAGATAAGGACAAAACCTGAGTTAGATTAAGTAATTTGCCTGAGATCACCAGCTAGGAAGTGACTATCAGAATTAAGTCTTAATCTGTCTGACTCAGGCAGTGCTCTGGTCCCATCCCCTGCTTTGTATGCCCTTTCACTGCTCCCCACAAACCCCATTTCTTTCTTAACTCCATCAGTAAATTCATTCATATGTCTGACATATTTATGAGGCAGTCGTGTGAACATTCAGAATGGTGGAATCCCTGGGATCCTGAAAGTCAGGCTGTGTCTAAAACATCCTTTTTTCCCCTCTCTAGAAGGGGTCCCCCAGCATATTCTGCCTGAGTACCCCACAAGAGGGCAACAGGGCTCACAGGCAGCTTGCTTGAAAAAGACAAAGGCTCCATTTCTTCTCTATACACTGCTGCTGTCACCCCACCAGGATTATCTCCCAAGTTTCCAGCTACCTTGTTTCCTCATTAGGTGTTTCTCTTTCAGACCTGTTTCTCACCAGACCTGTTAAAACCCCAAGATGGTGTTTTTTTCCCCTTACAATATACTACCATTCAAATATTTATTTTCTTAGATCAATGGTTCTCAAATGATAGTCTGCATAAGAATCACCTGGAAGGCTTGCTGAAACAGATTGCTGTCTCGTGAATTAAAAATGTGTAATGCTCTGGACCTTTTTCATTCTAAATTATAAATGGCCCTCATAGTTTCCTGGTCGAAGTTTAGGCTGGCGGTCCCCAGACTTTAGGCATCAGTTTCCATTTAGTCCAGCAGGTTCCTTGAATTAATGCATTCAGAGGGAAAATCAGGGGAGATTTTACCCATTTGTTTGCACTGTGTGAAGAAGCAGAATGTAACATGCTTGTGCCCTCTCATGTCTACACGGCACGGACAAGGTAGAATAATCACAGTGGGGCTGTAGTTATGGAAAAATATCTTGTCTTTAGAAAATTACTTTGTTCAAATGTATTTGAAACGTTTCTAGGAAAAGAGTGTTGTTCTTTAAGAACTAAAAGCCAATGGCAGAGGCTAGCTGATAAAATCTGTTAGAAGCTTACTAAAGCTGCTGAGAGAGAAATACATTTGCTAGAGGTTAGGCACTGATCAGAAAGAAACTTGGGAGAGTCAGTTGTCAAAGAATCTTGTCTTCTGGGGAAAAGGATCATTATGGGAGAAGGAACCTGGTGAGCTTTTACCAACTTCTAAGGGTTGTGGTTCTCAAATGGTGGTCCGTGGATGGGACAGCGTCTCCTGAGAATTGCAAATGATTTGGTCTCATCCCAGACCTGAATCAGAAACCCTGGGCAGGGGCCCAGAAATCTGTGTTTTAGCAAGTCCTCCAGGGGATTCTGATGAACAGGATAATTTGAGAACACTTTCCTAGCACAATTTTCCTAAAGAAAGGAACAAAAAAGGTAGAATGTACATTGGCCTAAGATTTTAGCTATGACTCTGGTCTGTCACTTCTAGTAGAGTCTTTTGTAAGGACATTAAACTAATAGTAGGGTGAGAGAAAGCTCTAGGTGATTCCCAGCCCAGGCTGCAAATAGAATCACTAGGGGGCACTTTGAAAACTACCCTTCTAAAAGGTGTTTTAGAACAAAAACCCCCACTCTGGGCTACCTCCTAGTGATTCATATTTCATCCTCCTTCTATGGGTCCCCAAGGTTCCATATTTCAAGGGCTCCTCAGAAGACTCTAATATGGTGCCTTGTGTTGAGAATCACTGTTGTAGAGACTTGAACTTTGGAACATTGCAAAACTTAAAATATCGTGCAAGAAAGTTAGTGATAGTTCTTTAAAGTATAATTTAATTAAGCAATGGATGATAATACGTAGCTACCAGTAAGCTGAGTTATCAGAGCTTCTGTCACAATTAGGAGACTGTCTAGATTACAAGGCCACTGTCATTGTTCCTAGTCTGACCTGTTTGCTGGGCCTATGCACAAGCAGAATTGTACACCATTCAACCGAGCCCACTGCCCCTTTTGCAATTATCCTCTGTGTGAAGGGAATGTAGTAAGGTTCATGGAAAGAACTTTGATCTCAGAGTGAGAAAATCTGCACGGGAGATCCTGCCTTTCCACTAACATGTTCTATAATTAGGTCAAATAACTTAAATGCTCTGCACCTGTTTCCTTAACTGTACTATTCAATAAGCTTCCTCCAGCTAAGGAAAAAAGCTTTACTCATAGTTTCTTTTGTTTCATACATAGTGAACATTTGTACATTTATATTTTATTAAGAGACAACATAGTTCAATGAGTCACAGATCTCAATCCTTGAGTCGTATTCCTTTGGCTTTTTCATTTATTAAAGTTAACCTTTCACTTTTTTTTTTTTTAAGAGTTTATTGGGGAAGGAGAACAGGACTTCATTGGGGAACAGTGTGTACTTCCAGGACTTTTTCTTCCAAGTCAAGTTGTTGTCCTTTCAATCTTAGTTCAGCTTCAAGTTGTTGTCCTTTCAGTCTTAGTTGTGGAGGGAGCAGCTCAGCTCCAGGTCCAGTTGCTGTTGCTGGTTGCAGGGGGCGCAGCCCACCATCCCTTGCGGGACTCGAGGAATTGAACTGGCAACCTTGTAATTGAGAGCCCACTGGCCCATGTGGGAATTGAACCCGCAGCCTTCAGAGTTAGGAGCATTAAGCTCTAACCGCCTGAGCCACCGGGCCAGCCCCAACCTTTCACTTTTTGATAAAAAAGATCGATGCTGTAAGGGAAATACAGAAATTGCCAGATTATGTTCACACTATGAATTGAGAGTGTCTACTTTACCTCTTCCAACTGTAAAATTGCAAAAGCCACCAGGAGCAATCCATTAAGTTACCTGTAAAATCAAGTTTTCATGAAAGAAATTGAATTGACTATAGATGGTTAAAAGCTTCTCTGGCTGCATTTTAGACTGCTGTTAGATGTGCCTTCATTTGATTTCATGATTCTTTCTTATAATGAAACAAACTCATAAGCGAAGGCTGAGAAGAGCTTGGATGCAGCACATTCCTTTCCTCTCATAAGTGATGCCCCAGATAGTATGTGATTCTGAGAGGTACCATATGAAGCATATCACACAATTATTACGGTCCATTCATCATACTTTGTTTCAACTGCTGGGTTTGGAAACCATACAAGGATCAGATTCTAAGCGGAGTACTTAAGAAGGAGACAGATATGGCCTCTGTCTTTATTGTTCTTGTACTCTATCCTTCTTACATTTTAATGTTGTATATATTCCTTCTGCTGTAACATAAAAAATCTCTCTCTTCCACCCTCCCTCCCTTCCACCTTCCCTCTTTCCTTCTTACTTTAACATATCACCAAGCACTATTAAACCAGAAAAGCTCATCTGAGAGTTTCATGTTAACTTTATTTTTGTTGCGGCACAGGTCAATTGAAAACTGCTAATTTTTATTCACATGCTTTTAACAAACCTTGATATGTGTGTATGGATACATATATATGTATGCACACACACCCACCTGTTTACAGCCTCAACAGCAAAACCATTTCCTTCTCTTTAACCAAAACCTGGTCTTGGAGGGAGTCACTTTGGCCAAGACTAGACAGTAAACAAGGTAGTACTGAACTGGAGGAAATGAGACCTCCTCTAGTTAAAGATCCACAGTAGTTTCTAACTAGCATAAAAGAATACCAATTGTTACTTCCTGGATTTTAACAAAAATACTTTACATAATTGGCAGATAAGATTGAAAAATACTATTGTGATTCAATAAGCAGAACCTGCACCTCTCTCATTTTGGTCTATGTAGCTTGTAAAGAATGTTTTCCAGTGACAACAGTTATTTAAAATCACATATTGAAATATACTGAATTTAGACTCATAGCTTTGAATTACTGTACCACAAAGGGTGAAACTGAGTTTTTTAAAAAACAACAAACCACTCAGTTGTATTGCTGAAAGAAAAATTATCTGAACTATTGGTAAATAACAGTTATTTAACACATTGTGAATTACATTTTATCTCATCCTTTTCAATTTCCATTTCATATATATTTATAATGCATGTGTTATATATTGTATATAACATATATTACATATATCATATATTAATATTTAATGTTTATAAAGGAAGGTCACCTATGTAGGGGACAACCTATGACAGAAAATTAATAACAAAAATATACTAAGTGGATAAATTAGGGTATTGGGTTCATTCACAAGCAAAGGCAGCTACAGTCCTTTTTGAAAACAGACAAAACAAAAATAAAAAACCCAAATCCTTACAAATCTTACTGAGGACTTACAAGGTGACTGTTTAATTCAGCAAGAGAGATGCAAACGATATATCAAGACAAGTTCTCCATCTATGAGTTGTGAAGTATTTCAAGTACATATTAAGAGTTTAATAGGTAGAATTGCTTTGATGATACAATTTGTGTGATACCTAGGAGACCTGAGGAATTAGATGCCTGAGAGACTTCTCACAGTCCATTGTATGGCCACTGATACTCAATGATACCTCCTGTTCTCTATTCCGTCATATGTGGACAAAAAAAAATTCAGGTAAGAGCAATTTCAAGCAAAAAAAAAAAAAAGATGGATTGATCAATAGGCAGATAGATGAGAAATATTTCAGTAATCTCCTCTCCCCAAAGTCCCATACCTTTTAAAACCAACCCTATTAACAAAGTTATTCAAGCCCACATCCCAAATTTTATGTCTTTATTTACAAATTGCATAAAAGTACTATTGTAACAATACAGAGGGTGCCAAAAAAAGGTGTGCACATTTTAAGATAACAGCTCTTAAAATATGTACACCTTTTTTTGGCACACCTGGTATGTAGTTATCAATATGTATTAAAATAGAGTAACATGTTTTTATATTGATTTATAGCATATTATTCAGCTTTTTAATCTACCTTATCATCTTCCCCTATCTTTCATCAGGTATGGGATGTAGTTCTTTTTCACGGAATACATTTTCAGCTCCTACTATTTCCTAGGGCCTATGCTAAGATCTCTAGGTGATACATAGATGAAATGGGCTTATCGTGTCTCATCTAGTGTGTGCCTAGTCCCTCTGAAAAAGACACACCCTAGACATAATAGCAGCTGTTGAATTAATGTGGGTATATGGTTCAATGCAGGTTGTGGTTTGTTATCTGCTAGTCTTCCATCCAGGAAGTACTGCCTTCCTGGAAGTAAGGAGGTTAATAAGCTGAATGCTAAGGTGGAAAAGCTGGAAAATCTTACATGTATACATACTATATATAGCATGAATGTGCTTTGTAAACAGTCAGCCCTTTATATCTGTGGGTTTTACATCTACAAATTCAGCCAACTGCAGAACAAAAATATTCTGGGGGAAAAATGTTATGTTGTTGTTGATGTGTACTGTGCAATTAGGCCCATGATGGTTGTGTCTCTACTGAGCATGTACGGACTTTTTTTCTTGACATTATTCCCTAAACAATACAGTACAACAGCTATTTACATAACATTTACATTGTATTAGGTATTATATGTAATCTAGACACAATTTAAAGTATACAGAAGGATGTGCATAGTGTATATGCAAATACTATGTTATTTTATATAAGGGACATGAACATCAAGCCTTTGGGTATTATCAGGGGGTTCTGAAACTATTCCCTTGTAGATACTTAGTTCATTAGTTTCTTTAACAATATTTTGTAGTTTTGGATTTTCAGTAAGGCTGCCAAGATAATTCAAGGGGTGACTGTATATAAACATATATGCTTATATATAGCACATATGTACTATGTTTCCCCCAAATAAGACCTAACCGGGAAATAAGCCCTAGCATGATTTTTCAGGATGACATCCTCTGAAAATAAGCTGTAATGTATCTTTTGGAGCAAAAATTAATATAAGACCTGGTCTTATTTTTGGGGAAACATGGTAGATATATAAAATATATATTATATATATTTTAAATTTAAAGTGTTTCATTAATATCAACAGTAGACACTATCAATGCATATGTTATAAGTGAGGAAATTATAGTGTGTTCTTATTAGCTCTCAATTATAATTAAAATAAATATTAGTATAAGACACATAAATTATTAGTTAAGATTTTGAGATAGGTAGGCTAGGAACAGGTATATAATTCAAAGTCTATTTGAGACTTTTCTATGTGCCAAACATTGTGCTAAATTTTTCTATTTGCATTTTCTCCTTTCATCCTTTAAAATATGTCATAAGCTAAGTACTTTATTACTTTCAGTTTATAAGTAAAAGAACAGGCTTAGGAGAGATTTTGTGATTTATCCAATATGACATAACCACAAAAGGGTAGGTCCAAGATTAAAATTCAGATCATTCTGGTTAATACCTAAGTTTTTGGAGTCAACTCTACATTGATTTTCCTACCTCTTCACTAATATGGATGTTTCATTGTTTCATTGAGATTTAAATCAACAGTATTTAAATACACTTTATGGGGGCATGTTCTGATAAGTCACTTGGAAGTAAGCATTCTTGTGGTTTGCTCTATTTTGAGTTAGTGATAATTTAGGCTATCAACTCTGCCAAATTTTAATATAAATTTGAAAACTGTTTTTTACAACAGTTAAAGCTTGGTCTTAAAAAAAATGTGTGAGTTGGTAATTGTTAAAAATATGAAATATAACCAGCCACACTAGAGGAGTAATTGCTTAAAACCTCCCTGTGATTATGTATTTATACCCTTTATAGAAGTACACAACACAAAATATGTCAGAACAGAGCTGAAATTGTATCACAGATTAATCTATTTCCTTCTGATCAGGAATTTTAATCTCACCGTAAATGCTGCGTCTCTGTCTCTCTCTTTCTTTCTTCGTGTGTGTCTCTCTCCTAACTGTCAGATAAAACTTCTTAAAAGAAATATTTTCTCACAGAAACTTCATCGTCACCCTCCTTGTATATATAATATTCCTGGTTGGGGAGGCTACAACCTGGGGTCAGGAGGTTGCCTCTGAACTCAGTCACCTCTTTGGTAACACAGCAACCCATCAGCGGAGCTCCTTAATGAGTGCCTCAGAAACAAAATTCTAATAAAGACAGCCATATGTGGATGATAGATGGATTTTGGACAGAGACAGAGAGACATGTTGAAGCCTCACAGTATTCCCAGGATCAGTTATATAATTCTTGACTAATTTTTATTGCTTTGCTATCAGTCTTGTGCCAGATGCTTGCTGGTAGTTTTCTTTTCCCTCCCAACTCTTATTTTCTCTCTTTTTTTTAATTATTAGTTTGGGGTGTACAAAACAACATAATGATTCGACAGTTACACACCTTACAAACGATAACCTCAACAAGTCTATTACCCATTGGGCACTGTACATAGCTATCACAATAACATATTCCCTATGCTGCAATTTATATGATATATATATATATATATATATATATATATATATATATATATATATATATATATATACATATATATATATATAAATTATTTGTTGACATTCAATATTATTTTATATTAGTTTTATTGTGTCCCATAGATTTGGGGTCACTGTGTTTTCATTTTTGTCTCAAGGTGTCTTTTGATTTTTTTGTCTTGATCTCGTTGTTGACCCACTTATTATTTAGTAGCATATTATTTAGCCGTCATGTGTTTGTGTGTTTCCAGGTTTTTTTTCCTTGTAATTAATTTCTAGTTTCATACCGTTGTGGTCAGAAAAGTTGCTTGATATGATTTCAATCTTTTGAAATTTATTGAGACTTGTTTTGTGGCCTAACATGTGGTCTATCTTAGAAAATGTTCCCGTGCACTTGAAAAGAATGTATATTCTGCTGCTCTGGGGTGAAAATATCAATGAAATCTAAAAATATCAATGAAATCCATCTGGTTTAGTGTGTCATTTAAGGCCACCATTTTCTTGTTGATTTTCTGTCTGGAAAATCAGTCCATTGGTGTCAGGGGGTTGTTAAAGTCCCCTGCTATGATTGTGTTACTGTCAATCTCTGCCTTTATGTCAGTCAATATTTGTTTTATATATTTAGGTGCTTCTATGTTGGGTGCATAAATGTTTAATAGGGTGATGTGCTCTTGTTGGATTGATTCCTTTATTATTATGTAATGTCCTTCTTTGTCTTTTACTATAGTCTTCATTTTAAAGTCTATTTTGTCTAATACAAGTATTGCTATCCTTTGCTGGTATTTTTCATATTCACTGTGCTGCAAAGTGATTGCAGGAGCGGTTTTATATGTAGAGGGGAAAAGTAGCCACAAGTGGCATGTATTTACATTTTGTGACATGGAGGACACATACATTAAACATTTAATTGGGTTTTCATGGACAGATGGTCTCTTTTCTTATTTAAATCACTACAAACTTCTTGCCACAGATGTGACATCGCTCTTCTGTACTAGTGATTGCTGTGTAAAATCATTTTGTAAAGAAATTTGTCTTAATGAATCAAAGACTATTGACCCTATAATTGATTAAATAATCCTTTCAGAATAAGTGATAGTAACATTTTTATTTTTTTCAGAAAGTTAACAGTTTTACTGTGAGGAAACAATTGTCCAAGCAATTTACATTAAAGAACAGACAACAAAAAGAGGAGAAAAATAGTGTTTTATCAGAGATAATCATATATTAGTGAAAAGTAGATTTTGACAAAACTGAAAAATCCAGATAATTGTCTAAGTTCTCACTTATTATCTGACATTGTACATTCAACAGTTTCATTTAAAGCTAAAATGTTGTAAATTATTTTTAAAAACATCACTAAGAAGTAAAACTATCTGTATTTGAGATGACATGATCTTGTATATAGAAAATAATAAGGAAAATCCACTAAAAATTATTAGAACTAATAAACAAATTCAGCCAGGTAGTGGCATCCAAGATTAATGTATAATATAAAAATCTATGCATTGTTTGTATATATAAGAATATATATTCTATACTCTTGCAAGAACAATCCCAAATGAAATCAAGAAAATTTTATTTGTAATACCATCACAAAGAATAAAAATGCTTAGGAATAAATTTAACAAAATAAGTGTAAAACTAACACTTGAAAACTATAAAATATCATTGAAAGAAACTAATGAACTAAATAAATAGAATCACATCCTGTGTTTATAGATTGAAAAATGTAATGTTAAAATGGCAACATTCCCCAAACTAATCTATAGATTTGACATAATCTCTATCAGAATCCCATTTGGCTTCTTTGTAGAAACTGCCATGCAGATCCTAAAATGCATATAGAAACTTAAAGTACTTAAAATAGTTAAAGCAATTTTGACAAAAAACAAAGTTGGAGGGCTGGCATTTCCCAATTTCAAAACTTACTACAAAGCAACAGTAAATAAGACAGCATATTATTGGCATAGGATAGATGTATAGATCAATAGAATAGAAAATCCAGACATAAATACACTTATCTATGGTCAATTGATTTTCAATAAGGGTGCTAAGACAATTTAATGAGGAAAGAAGAGTCTTTTTAACAAATGGCACTAGCACAGCTGGATTTCCACTTGGAAAAAAAGGAAGTTGGACTACTATCTCATACTACATGTGAAAATTAAAATGTATTAAAGACTTAAATATAAAAGCCCAAACTATTAAACTCTTAAGGAAAATGTAGGGATAAATCTTCAAGACTCTGGCTTTGGCAATAGTTTCTTAGATACACTACCAAAAACCCAAGCAACAAAAAAGAAAGATAGATTAAATAGACTTTATCAAAATTAAAAACTTTTGTGCTTCAAAGGACATTGTCAAAAGAGTGAAAAGACAACTCTCAGAATGAGATCAATTATTTGCAAATCATATATCTGATAAGGGGATTGTATCTAGGATACAGAAAAGTTTCCTACAACTCAATATTAAAAAGACAACCCAGTTAAAGAATGGGCAAAGGATATAATCAGACATTTCCCCAAAGAAAATATACAAATAGCCAATAGGCATGTGAAAAGATGTTCAATATAATTAGCCATCATAGAAATTCAAATCAAAACTGCAGTGAAACATCACTTTCAATCCACTAGGGTGGCTATAATAAAAAAAATCAGATAATAAGAAGTGTTGACGAAAATGTGAAGTAATTGGAATCCTCTTACACTTCTGGTGGGAATGTAAGACGATGCAGCCACTTTGGAAAGCAGTGTGGCAGTTCCTCAAAAAGTTAAACATGGATTTACCACTTTACCCAACAATTCCACTCTGCTGTATATATTCAAGAGAAATGAAAATGTATACATAAAAGACACGTTTACCAATTTTCATGGCAGCATTATTCATAAAAGCCAAGGGCTAGAAACAGTCTAAATGGATAAACAAAATATGGTATATCCACATAATGGAATATTATTCAGCCAAAAATAGATATGAAGTACTAATATGAGCTATAACATAGATGAACCATAAAAATAAGAGGAAGAAGTCAGTCACAAAATACCACATATTGTGAAATTCCATTTATATAAAATGCTCAGAATAGGCAAATCTACAGAGACAGAAAGTAAATTAGTGGTTTCTTAGGCCTGGGGGTGGGAGAGTGTGGTGTGGGAAATGATAATTAAAGGGTACACAGTTGTTTGGGGAGTGATAAAATGTTCTAAAAACTGATTGTTGATTGGTTGTACAACTCTGAAAATATACTAAAAATCTTTGTTATATATTCTAAATTTATGAATCATATTGGATGTGATTTATATTTCAGTAAACGTAGTACCAAAGAAAGTGTTATTTCTAAAGCAACAGTCACACAATTTTAATATTAAATATTCAGCACTTTCAACATGGGTTTCCCAGTTATACCTATGAAAAATGAGGACATATTTTAAACTGTTTATTAAGAGAAATTTTTTTTGGTCTGGATGAATAAATATCTAATTTACTGCTGAAATACAGATTCATTTAAAGTCTGGTTTGTCACTTATTAGCATTGTGAAGTTAATGATTGAAAGGGTCAAAGGATGTGAAATAGGAGAACAAATTCTTCAGACGTTTTCCTTTTCAAAACAGGTGCACCCTATACAGTGAAACAGTTGGTGTAACCCTTATGTCTAATTTTTTGCTGTTAATATCTCAGTAGAAAATACTATTTTCAGAAAGCATTATATTGCCAATTAATTATACATTTACAACCTATCATTTATACCCAGCTATGGAAATAATCTTAGGGCATGGCACCAGAATCCTGAAGAGTTGGCGCAAAAGCCAATTCTGTTTGCCTCTTGCTTCTCCTTTTGCCTCTGAGCCTTTCTATTTAATAAATCTGAAGAAATGTATTAGTCACAGTGGTTTTGGATTCTGCTTTCCTAAAGCTCTGTTCTAAGTAAGCTGTTGTACTTCTGAACTAAAATTTCCCTGCTCTTTGCCATCTTTCACCCTGTGCTTTTCCAGACCTAAAATGTCAAAGTATCAAGCAGATGGAATTACATTTGGAACATTGGTTTGGTAGGGAGTGACTCCATGCTTTTAGCAGATCTGTAGTTGTATTATTAAAAAAAAAAAGACTGTTAATAAAATACTCACTGAATTCAATTTACTCAAGTAACTACTGTATTTAGATGCAATATTTGCTGCTATAAAATAAAACCAGCATAGACCATTAGCTGAGCACATACCACAGGAAGTTATGGTAGGCCAGATTTTGGTTTAATTCTTTAGAAGAAAGAGGTTTCAGGCACACAAAAGTATTGACATACAGCAATACCAATGTATATTGATATTGTGTGTGTGTGTGTGTGTGTGTGTGTGCGTGCGCGCGTGCATGCACGCACATCTGGACTAAAAAAGTTGAACAACTTCTAACTCCATCTGAGCAGAAGGTTAAAATGGCTTCCTTTTTGCCAGGGTCTTGTGCCCATTGAGCACAAGGCAAGGACATTTTGTTATAGCCCTTGAAATAGTTAGCACTATGGCTCCCTTAAAAAGTGTAGAAAGATGCATTTCTGTGACTGGAAGTGCACTTTTTTTGTTGTTGTTGTTTTCCTTTTCTCTTTATATACTGGATTTTGGACTGACATGACTACGATCGTGTTTTCATGTTGAATATGGCTGGGAAAAATGTAAGTCTCCCTTCTGCAAAAACAATTGACTAGAAATCAGTAGTCCTAGTTTCTAACACAGATTCTGTCACTATCTCTGGCTTTGGGTCATTCAACAAATATTTATAAGCACGTACCATACAAGGTACTGCCTAGATTTCTAAACTTGGATTTCAGTTTTTTCATCTGTAAAATGAAATATATTCTTTAAGCTGTAAACTTGATAATTCTCCTACGATCCAGAAAGCAGAAATTAACACATTTGACCTTTCTTCCAAATCAATTAGAATTTTTACCCTTATTTGCACACTTAATGCAATGCTTTCTCACTCAGATATTCTGTATTTTTCTAAGTGGTGTTAATAAAGTCTCGTATGTCTTGAATTTAAAGTCACTTTAAGTGAAAATTGAGTCTGTATATAGCACTACATTAAAGTCACCAGTGGAAATATGACATCAGGCAACTTCTGGTATAGTGTCATGATTCTAAAATGGCTGTAAATTCCTTCCAGTCTGAATAGAGAGGAGAGGACAGATATTTTGTTATTCTTTTTTTTTTTTTTAATTTATTGGGGTGACAATTGTTAGTAAATTTACATAGATTTCAGGTGTACAATTCTGTATTACATCGTCTATAAATCCCATTGTGTGTTCACCACCCAGAGTCAGTTCTCCTTCCATCACCATATATTTGATCCCCTTTACCCTCATCACCCACCCCCCACCCCCTTACCCTCTGGTAACCACTAAATTATTGTCTGTGTCTATGAGTTATTTTATTATTCTTGAGACTGTTGGATTCTAGTCTATCTTCTCTTTTATTTTTCTTTCCCTTTTCAAGGAAAAAAAAATAACCAAATGGGGGAAGCTAGATGGCTCTGGTGGTTAGAGTGCGAGCTCTTAACAACAGGGTTGCCGGTTCAATTCCCACATAGGATGGTGGCTGTGCCCCCCCCCACACACACACACAACTATATTGAAAACGGTGACTGGACTTGGAGCTGAGCTGCTCCCTCCGCAACTAGATTGAAGGACAACAACTGGACTTGGAGCTGATGGGTCCTGGAAAAACACACTGTTCCCTAATATTCCCCAATTATAAAAACAAACAAAAACAAAATGTGCATGAGGAACAATGTGGTTGTAATCCAGTAAGGTTAGCAAATGTTCTTAGAGGTCAAATCTTGGAACATGGGCCATTTTATGAACTGCAGTTTGATGCCTGAGCCCTGCTCACCATCAATCGGCTTCCTCATAGTGGCATGTAGGGAGGAAGAGGCTGAAGTCTGCCTCCGTATTTTTAAATGTGCCTTCCTTCTCTTATTCTGCCCCTCCCAATTTGAAGAGTTCAGTGAACGAAAGGACACCTCTACCTGGACCCAATGTTTTCCTTTTTGACTAGGCTTTGGGTATTCGGGATCCCAGAATTCGCTGTTAACAGTGCCTCCACATTGCAGGTGTATGGCCCTGGCCTGAGGGGTGGTGAGGCTGCGCTTGAGCCAGGATTAACCTTCAGGCTGGGGTGTCCACATGCATGTACATCAGAGATGAGGGGAGTAGGGAGAGTGAGATCCAGGCCATGCAAATATTGGGGGTAGGCCTGGGAGTAGATATTAACTATTCTTTAGAAGACATCCTCCTATGTGTATGTTTCCATGGTTACTGCCTCTCTTCTGCAAGGAGAAGATGTTTTCAGAAGAATTTAATTGCAAACCCTGGGCAAAATGGTAAAGTTTGTTAAGCTCTCCCTTTGGTCTCCTCTGCCTCTCTCCTTCATGTTGGTGATTTCTTCCCAACACCTCAGTCACACCATATTCCCATGTTTATCTCTGGCTGCTCTTAATCTCTGACCACAACAGGACACCTCACCTGAACTGGGCTCTTTCTTTGATCACCTCATTCCTCCCAACCCCAAATCAACATGGTTAGGTCTCCATTTGTTCCAGGAAGTGCTGTGCTATTGTAAATAGCTCAATTAATTAATTGAATGTATCTTTGATGATCCATTTACTAATTAATGTGTTCTTTTTTCCAGGAAACCAAAGGCTTAATCACGTTAAAATCTACCCCTGCTCAGAAGGCATTTATAATGAAAACAACCTCCACAGTGAAACAGAAACTCAGAACATCCTAGGATTTTTGGAAGTAGTATCACCTGATGAAGTATCACTTGATACTGTTTCCTGTGTTTCTGCTTGGATTTTTCTCATTCTGGCTACAGTTTCCATCATTTCTGTTACCATCACCCTTGGGCCAATCTTCTCTTCTGTCTGCACTATCTCTTATCCTTAGTGAGGAGGCAAACCTTTTAAAAATAGGTTTAAAATAGGTTTTTTTTCTTTCTAAATACTAAGAATAAAAGGGAGATAAACTGACTATAAGAAACAAAAATCGTGCAGAACTGTCTGCTCTGCTATAACACGATTGTTGAAATCTTAAGAAATCTTGAGTTCTCCATAATCATGTAGGAAAACAATTATTTCAATAGGAAAAGGGAGGAGTGGGGGCTACAAGGATTCAGATTCAAAACAACAAAGTTATTTTAAGGAGCAACACTAATGATCCTTGGCTGGAATTTCAGGTAGGCTGCCAGGGGAGTTTTGGGCTGGCAGGCTTGATGCCCTTCAAACCACACCACATTATGGCCTTCACCTGTGAGTAAGCTGTTCCTGCAGGGCACCGCCGGCAGACACAGAAGCAGCAGCCTTTGCAGCCTGCTTTCCCAGCCGGCTGGGGAGACTCAGGCAGGAGCGCCACCCACAGGAGGTTGGGCACAATGCATTATTCCGGGAAAGATGAAGCAATATAGGAGAAAAATCCACCTCCAGTCCAGAAGCAATGGCCAAGGTCATAACTAGGAATAGGGTAAAATATAGGGCAGAAGAGCAAAGTTAGATTGTAAATGGAATAATGACAAAACTTCATCGTAATGGAAAGGTCAGATACTGGCTATTACACGGTGTATAGATCTGGGCAATTGGTTCTGGATTAGGAACCTGAACAGAGATTGGAAGTCAGGTGTCATCTGGTATCATGAGTTCAGACCTCATAGACTGAAGAGCTCGTGACTTAAATGAAAAGCAGAAAACATAATTTCTGTTTCATGTAACTCATTTCTCTCAATTAACCTCACTGTTTAACTATGACTTGATGTAAATTGTAAGTTTTTATCACTGTCTCTCCATAGAGAAAGTAAGATACAAAGGAGTCATAGGATTTGATTACAGTTCCAATTAAATAAACATAATTAAATCTTTATTTTCTAAAACTTAAATCAGCACAATATCTATTAAATGTCGGCTTCTTAGGAAAATTTTCTTCAACAATTTTTTTTCTTGACCTAACAGAAGGTTTAATTATCTTTTTTTCTGTTAGTATCCAAAGACCTACATAAAAATTACATTAGCCTAAAAAAGCTATTAATTAAGATTGATTAACATGTGGAGGAGTAAATTAGTTACGTAATCAGGTATATTATAATGGTCAACAAATTAAACAAGCATATAATAGAAAGTGTGCAATTATTTCATAAAAATAATATAATTCTTCACTCTTGAATAATTATGCAGGCCAAACTTCTAAAAATCAGTAGGGGTTTCCATTTTAATTTTAAATTACTTAGCATATTTTTAGTCTGTTTTAAATTAAAAATTAGATTTCCCCCTGTGTATTAATAACTATTTGGAAATTTTGAGTGATTTAAGTTAATTAGAATGATTGCCAATAATTGCATTGTTTTTGATAGCTGCCATTGCAGTAATGCTTCAAGGCAAACACTAGATTTTTAATCAAAGTAAAGGACAATATTCTTAAACTACAGTTTTTAAAAATTCAGGAATTTATGCTACACGTATACTCTTTTAGGAATGTGTAATCTACTGGGAAACATTATGAGAGAACATGGAGTAAAAAACTTTTTCTCTCCAGAGTGATTATGAAAGGTTCTCAGAGTACTTTGCAATCAATTTTTATTATCAGCCCTTTACCAAAACCCACAAAATCCAATAATTGACTCATAAACTAAATAGTAAGTGGAAAGGGGAAAAATTAAGAAGCATTGTGCATTATGCATGGTATTATAAAGAGAAGCCTAAGTTATTATTAATGCATTTGGTAATTGATAAGCATGCATATAGAACCACATTTAAAGTTATGGTCAAGACCAAATGGTAACAGTGTTTATTTATAAAAGCTTTTCATTTTTCTTCATAAATATATTCTAATATCTTAATACATTTAGTGTTCAGATTATGTGGCTAGGGTTAGCTTTAGTGATGTCTGAATTTTCCTAAAATAATATCCATGTTATCTGTTTTTATATTTAAAAATTAAACTGCTGTGTAGATATGGCTACATTGGGTAGGAAGGCAGGGAGTGGTGGTGGAGGTGAGTGGAAAGGGAGGGAGAGGGCAGGCGACAATTTTGAATAGGAAAGAAGATAGACTTTTTTTCTTTTTAACAAGAAAGCAGACACACGAAGACAATATGATAGTCTTAACCAAGCATGTCGAGATTTGTGGTCATAAAATAATTCAGTACAATGTGTTTTCTTCCAGCAAAGTGCATTATAGGGGAATAATTCTCCTCTTTCCCTCTGTTCTCAGACTTCTTTAGGTTAAACCATGCTCTTACTGAACATATATGTCATAAGAGAATATCACAGAATTTTGAGGCTAGATGTGATCTCAGAGATCATGCAGTCCTAAGTCATTCTTTTAGAGAGGACAAAATTATTTTCTGATTTCTTAAAATACAACATTCTTGTATTTTTTCTAATAAGCCTGTTCTTCACATATAGAATCAATTTTTCTCACCTATATTCCACTCTGTAACTGTAAATATTTTTTATCATAGCTCCAATAACATTTTATTTTTCTCATTTATTTACAAATTTGTTTCTCCCAATTTGCTTGATTTATCTCCTTTTCTTTCACTCAGCCAGCTGCCAGTTTAGGTCCTCTATCTCCCATGCCGGAATTATAATACCCTTGATGATATAATGGACCAGGCTTTGGTTTTGTTGCAGTTGTAGGGCCTAGCCCAGTACATACGTGATCTGGTTATGTTGAATTATTGCTGACTGAACAAGTTTTACTTTTGCTTTAATAAGAGTCAGTGGAAAAATGGATCAAAACATCTTTTATTGTAATGGCTGTGACTGTTTTATCTGTAGTCAGAGAATATTTGATATCCTGGAAAAGTAGAGCCAAGTATGAGTAAATTGACTCTTAATGGAATTAGCATCCCTTCCTTTAATGGTTCTTCTAGACAGTCTAGTTAAGTCCAGTGATTGTTTTTCCCTCCTTTCTGTATTGGCTTAGTTATGACTGGGGTTGTATTATATTATTACCATGGACGCAAAAATACTTGAGTACCTGGTGAGTTTTGTCGTTGAACTCAGAGGCTAGAAAGAAGATGTTGGTTTAAAATAGATCGAACCTCTCCTCTTAGGAAGTCTGTAGAAGCACTGTGTATTTAGAGATCAATACACCCCCTCAGAGACGCAGCCTGTTCTCACCTTGTCTCTGGGGTTCTAAAGGTGTCACTTTTTATTTTCTCCTGAAATTTTATCAGAATTTTTTTACATTTAAGTCAGTGCCTCATTATTTGAATTTATTAAGTACCAGCAAGATTTCATTCAAAACCCACCACATCGTTGCATTTCTTATTTTGAGCAGGCAAAAATTTGATCTAAGATGAAAATCTTCTGAATCTTACTCGAGGGTAAAAAGTGTGTATTGAACTTGAAATCAGTTCCACGGCTGTGCAAGTCCTTCCCCAAACGTTTCTTTAATCCATCTCTCCTACAGCTATTCTCAGATTCAGACTCCCTTTCCTTCCTCATGCCTCCCTTCCAGTCATTTACTGCTGTCAGGACAACTTTTCTAAATTACAGTTCTGATGAACCGTCCTTTCCAAACACTTCCTTTAGCTCTCCTTTGAATGGAGAATACGATTAAAGTTTTTTAAATTGATAAATCACACCCTGGTCAGCTTCTGACATACCATACCATCCACCGTTCACAGATAGCCTGCATATAATCAAATTTACCTGGTCACTCTTTCCTGAACATTGTGTTTTCTCACCTTAAAACTTTAGCACATGTAATTCACTCACATAGACATTTGTTCAGAGCCCCAGATACCTGTCTCAATACTTCACATTTACTACAAAGGCCATGCTATCTTTTAAACTTTCCTTGAATCCCCCCAGTTAGAAGTGATTTCCAGCTGCTTTGAATTTGCACGGGGCTTCAAAAATATCACTGTGTCTTGTGTTATTATTACCTTATCATTGTAAAGTGCTTCTCTACTACTTAGGGGCTAAACTTCAGGTTGTTTACCTTTGTGTTCCTCACACTGAATGTAATGCCTTTCACCTAGTAGTTTCCAAAATGAATGAATGAAACATGAAGGAAACTGTGTCATTCAGCCAATACTTTTGAGGACTCACTATGTTCCAGGTACCATGTCAGGTGCTGGGAACAAGGATAACATAGTCTGTGTCCTCAGCTGCACAGATTCTAACAAGGGGTTAGATATTGTGCAAATAAATGCTTAAAAACCCAGTGGAAAAAGAGATGGTGGCTTCTTTGAAAATGACAGTAGTCCAGTGTGGTTGGAACACATAATCTGTGAGATGGAGTGTGTCAGAGGAAAGTCAGAACGTGAAGGGCCTTATCAGCCATGTTGAAAAGAAAATTTATTCTAAGCACAATGGGAAGCCAATGGAGCTTTTCAGAGGAGTGTGATGAAATCAGATCAGTATTTTTAAACAATCACTTTGTCTACATGGTGAAGAGTAGAATGGAGAGGGTGCCAGATGTTTATCAGGAAACCAGAAAAGAGGCTATTTTTGGAGTCTCGATGTCGGAGTCTGGCTTAGGCAAGGGAGCAATAGATAGGATATTGGAGAGAATTACAGCCTTCAAGAGATGTACTTGGGAGACTGAAATAACGGGCCGTATATTTCAGGGGTGAAAGAGAGGCAAGGATCACAGGTACCCAGTTTCTGCCACAAATGACCAAGAGGAGAGGAGACCATATGTTGAAAGAAGGAACACTGTGGGAGGGGCAGTTTAGGAGACAGGGGGAGAGGAAAAATTCTTGTATACACATTAGACCTTCAGTCGTGTTTAGTAGACAGATATGAGATCTGAAGCTCAGGAAAGTGACCTGGCTAAGTTATGTAGATTGGGGACCACATGCATGTAGGACATACAGTAAAGTTATAAGGGTGGATTATTGTCTCAAAGTGAGAGAGTGTAGAGGCTGAAAAGGTCTAGGGCAGAACCCCCAGATTCCAACTCTTGAAAGTTAGTTAAGGGGAAGAGGAGCCAGCAAAGGAAACTAAGAGAAAAACAGCTGATAAAAAACCGACCCACCAGTGAACCACCCAAACAACTAATCTCGGTCTAAGTAATGTGATGGAGCTAAGGGAGAGCTTTGAAGAGGAGGGAGTGGTTATACTGTTGAACACCCCTGGAATCATGTAATACGAGGGATAGAACAATGTCTATTGATGTTAATGACAAGAAGGTCATAATTGACTTTGGTGGAAACAGTTCAGTAGAACAGTGTGTAAAACTAAATTGGCATGTGTCAGGCAGAAAGTGGAAGGTAAGCAAATGGGGATAGAGATAGCTCCTTCAAGAAGCTTTGTTGTGAAAGTTGGGAGAGTTTACAGTTGCAATAGACTGTGGAGTCCAAGGAGGTATGTTTTTGGGTTCGTTTCCTTGTTTTTAAAATCAGAAAGCAGGTGGGAGAGAGCAAGAGAGAGCGAGAGAGAGCGAGAGAGAGCGAGAGAGAGAAAGACGAGATGAGATAAATTAATGATATAGTGGAGAGACTGGATAATCAAATCCTGAGAAGGCAACAGTAGAAAGAGAACATTCTGTGCAGGGTAAAGGTCTAAGCAGAGGTAAATCTCTTCTTTTGAAACAAGGGAAGAAGTAAAGGATTGATATGTAAGTTACATATTTGTCTACAGGATATCTAATCTGATCTCTTTTACTTCTTTTGTGGAGCAGGAGTTAAGATTATCTGCTTTGAAACAGGAGGATATAACATTAAAGAGAGAAGAGAAAGTAGGAAAAGCCATTGTGGAAAATAAGAGTGAATTGAAGGGTGAAAACAATACAATTGAGGGTCAGTGCTGAGCACCCACTTAAATATACATAATACTTGCTGGTCCTTTTACAAAGAATGGAATTTCTTTGGGGTTGGATGCTAAATTCCAGGTTTAAACCTTTAAAAATCGGACTTTAATAGGAATGCATGTTATCCAAAATAAAGTACTTCTTGATCATAACAAAGACTTTGCAATAGGAAATAGAGAGTTGCTGAAGCTCATTAATTTCTTTGTTACTGTCCTTTCGTGCAATTTCTCAGGCACAGGTCTGAAAGTGCATTCAAACTTAAAGTGAAAGTTAAGAAAAAGACAACTGAAATAGATCGACTATCATTCAAGTCTTTCTGTGAAGAACAAGGTTAAATTTATTTTTTTCCTGTTTTTCTTTAACAATCATAGAGAAACTAATTTTGTTGAAAATCACCCGCAGTGATTTGAGCTGCAAGATGTTACTAAACTCATAGACTGAAAATATTTTCATGACTGTTTAAATTTAGACCCTTTAGAAATTGCTTCATCAAAGAGCTGTTGACCAAATGGTAAATTTAATGAGGTTTCCACTGAATATGCACAATCACAATGGGTCATAATAGAATGATAACTAGGCTAACAGTGACCTAACATTTTACTAACATATAGGTCCTTGTAATCAAAGTGCTATAATTTAATGGACCCAAAGATTCCCTAGATGTTTTAGCGGTCTTGAAAGTGATTACATCTTGATGGAAGAGGACTTTAAAGCAAATGTAATAAATATAAATGTAATAAGTATATACATTTACTTCAAAGAAAATGTTATAAATATAATTAGTGCTTGTAGTTAGCAGTGAGACACTTTTTTTGAGTGATCAGCACTCATTTTCATTGTAACCCTCTCTCGGTCAAGGATATGATTACTACCTTTTGCAAACTCTTCAATCTAGCATTCCAAGCTTTCCTACCGGTTTTCCTCCTCCAGTCAGCTTCCTTTCTTCTACTCTCCTTAGTGGGTCCTTCACAACTGTCAGAACAATGTCCAGCTTTGCCCTACATAGGCCCTGATCGTTCTTGCCTCCATGATCCTTTTATTTGTGCCAATTCATGTTTCCGTTCACAATTTGATATAATTTTTTCTAATAAACCTAAAAACAACTTTCATAATTCCATGTGACTTTTCAAACCACTATTTATCTCTGCTTTCTCTTTTGGGAAACTGGGAGTAATAAGCTGTTTGCTTTTTTGTTTTAATCTTTAAGACTTTGGCCAATTCATTTAGACTCATTGTGTCTCTATATTGAGAATAACGCTAATGCTACTTTCATGATTAAGTAAGATAATGCATGTAACATTTAAAACAGGACTGGCACATAGCAAAGTCTTAAATAGTATCATACTAAAGCAAATATTCATATTTTCTGTACACACTATGTGGCTGAAACTTTTGTAAGTCCTTTCTTGTGCTCCCTTAGCCCAGAATAATGCCTCTTTCAGGAGGGGCTTATAGAATTCTCTAGATAACAGAGAATACTGAGACCTATGTCCCTTATCCGTTAGAATGCCTTAAGTAAGAGAGACTTCATTCTTGGGCTATTTGAATTTTCATATCTTTTAGATATTAGATGATGTCAAATTGTCAGTGGCTGTTAATTTTAGTACAAATACCAAGGTTGTAATCCAGTGTTGGCACTTAGGACAGTGCCTGGTATGCAGGGAGCACTCAATAAGTTTGCCTTTTTGTTGTTATTATTGTTGTTTTGTGTTATGAGTGTCCAGGGTTTCTCTTTTCTGTTCTCCTGATTCAATAATTAAATTGCATTTTAAAACAATATCAAAAAGGCCTTTTAAAACATTTCAGAATTTATTTATTAAAAAAGAAGTCAGTGATATCCTGGAGATTGTTTGTATCACTTAAAATTTGTACATTTGTGGCACCCTAATTTTTGAGATGGCCTTTTAAATTGGGAAAGCTAACTAAAAGTGAACTTTTTTACCAAATATTTTCATTGAAAAAAAATTTTTAGATCTGTGATAATTTTAAAAATCATTTAATAAGTATTTAGGGAACAACTACCCTAGGCTCTACATTGTACTGTGTTAATTCCCAAAGATGATCTGAAGAATATTAAAGTCCAAAAATGGATCCTATTCGGTTGACACAAAAGTAATTGCGGTTTTTGTAGTTATTAACCTTTTAAGCCGCAATTACTTTTGCACCAACCTAATAAAAAGTTTTGCCAGCTACCATGTTGCATAACTTTAATCTATGTTTTAAAAATACAAAACTTTGTTCTAAAGGAAAAGTGTTTAGTGTAAGACTTTACTTTCTAAGTTTCCACTAATATTTAACCCTTAAAAAAAGGCAGCTTCAACAAGCCAAGGTTTTTCATTGTGTGCTTATTGAAACTTAAAAAGTAAAAAAAAAAAAAAATAAAAAAAATATAAAACAAGAACTTGGGACCAACAGAGGTCTTCAAAGATATTTTCTTTGAGTTTCTACCTTTGAGAAATTCATTAATTCTTCCTCGTATCCAAACACTAGCAATCATTTGTCTTTAAGTTATAATTTGTCAAAGAATTGGTTTCGGTCACAAGAAGTCTTGGTTTCAAAGACTTCTATTTTGAGATACTCTACTTGCAAAAATGGACCGTCAGGTACCAGAGAACTAACCTGTATATTTTTGTCCTGCATAACATTGTTTTACAATGAGATTATAAATTCTGATCTGTAACATTTTGTCTACATATCCTGGCCGTTTTATGATTTTAAATTTTGGATTGCAATTTGCATCTCTCGCGAGTCTCCACATTCCACCCAAGTCTGAGTCAGGTGACGGGCGTCAGACATGAACTTATTGTGGATAATTTGATCCAGTTCCCAGGAGTTAGGCGGGAGCCCGAAAGAGTAACAACACACGGGGGCGGGATTAACGCTCAAAGCTCCGCACCGACTCCCAACTGATTGGAAGGTTCGAAGTGGGTGGAACCTTCTGACCACGCCCTTGTGCCTCCGTTGCTAGGGACGCTTGGGCCAAGGCAACTGCAATGGAGCAGGAAGAGGGGCTGACGGCCGTGGACAATATAGTCACTCAGTTTAATACCTATGAAGATTTCCTCGACTCGCAGATCACTACCGTGGACTTGTACTACCTGGAGGTAAGGACTGCAGCGCCGCAAAGCGGCCGCGTCGCCTTCCGGCCCTTGGGTTCTTTCCGATTCCCGGCATCATGGGGTTTTCGCCCCCTGGCGGTGGACGTCAGGCCTGGCAGTTTCCCGACCGCGGAGGTGAATTTCAAGTCGCATCCTACCCGCCTTGCGCTGCATGGGTCAGTACAGGGTTTAGGCCCCTCGAAGCACCTGGCACAGAAACCCGCGCGTGCGCACGATAGGGAGCCTTGAATTGCCGTAGCGCGGCCTCACCTGCCACCTCCCAGGGGGCTCTCTTGTCAGTAACTGGTGGCTGAATTCGGTGGCCTGCTGAGACTCTTCTGTAATTCAGGTTTGACTCCCTGCCTTTGTTTTCTTTGCCAATTTGTGTTAACAGAAGACTCTTCTTCCAGGGCAAGTGGCAACACTAACCTAGTGTATCTGATGTTACTATATACGGCATTTGGGTCCATACATTTCCACCCCATGCTAATTGATTCAGAAAGCCCTTTAATTATAGGTATACATTACAGGTCGTTGTGCCTGCACATTCCTGACTCATGTTTATCGAGTTTATGATCACAACTAATGATGATAGTTAAAAAGAAAAAACCCAACAAACAAACAAACAAACAAAAAACCACTGTGGGGACAGAGCCCCAGAAAACAGATTCCAGGCTCTCGGCCTCACATAGAAAGGTGCTGGCTCAGGTAGTAAATGGCCATCAACTGTGATTGGATGGCCATCAGCTGTTTCTAGTTGGCCGTCAGCTGTAACCCGTAAGCCATTGGCCACTAATATAACTGCTGTGGCTACGCTAGCAGAAAATGGGGGCTAGCAAGAAGATGGTGGCTGAGCCTGCAAGTGGAGCAGTGAGGGTTTCGAACAGTGTGGCTCCTGCTTCCTGTGTCGCCAACCCAGCCACCAGCGAGAATATAGTTGTATGACTCCCCTACCTATGGCTCCGTGGGTGTTCCTTTTTGGCCTCACCATATCCTGCGTTCTTATGTGGGAGCGGAGCAGAGACCCCGCAGGCCGCCCCGCATGACAAATGGCGCAGCGAGCAGGGTACGGTGCCAGCCAAAGCTCTCCGAAGGGCAGCGGAGCAGTTTGTGCCTATGAACACTCAGTCACAGGAAGACCAGGAGGAGCACCTTCCGGAGAGCTGGACCCCCCGTGGAGGGGTGGGAAGACGTGGACAGTTCTCCAATCAGCAAAGGCCGGAGAAAGTGAAGGTCCTTGCGGCCCTGTGGGCTGCGAAGTGCTTGCTGAGGCAGCCGGGATGCAGGACTTGTAGTCCCAGGAGGAAACGGTTGCTGAGTCCTCCGTGGGAGATGAGGGTGAGGTCAAGGTCGTCCCTCACCCCCTGGACAGCCCTGGCGAATGACTATGGACTATGGGGAATTGCCTTCCATCCCTGATTTAATGGACGCTTGACTGTTTGGGAACATATCACCATGTAGTGGAACTGGCGGATGTTTGCTTTTGTGGCTTGACCTGCGCCAACGAAAATATGTAAGCACCTTGACTGTGAGCTGCTGTTGTTTCAGCACAGTACCCTGAGAGGCCTAGAGAGAGTGGCAGTGCCCTAAGAGTCCCTGGCTGTGTCCAAGAAGTCTGGCTGAGCCCAGAGAAAGTGGCAGGGCCCTGAGAGCCCTGGCTGAGTCCAGGAAGTCTGGCTGTGCCCAGAAGTACTGGTGGTGCCCTGAGAAACCCTGGCTGTGAGCTGCTGTTGTTTCAGCACGGTACCCCGAGAGGCCTAGAGAGAGTGGCAGTGCCCTGAGAACCCTGGCTGTGCCGAGAGAGAGTGGCAGTGCCCTAAGAGGCCCTGGCTGTGTCCAAGAAGTCTGGCTGAGCCCAGAGAAAGTGGCAGGGCCCTGAGAGCCTTGGCTGAGTCCAGGAAGTCTGGCTGTGCCCAGAAGGACTGGTGGTGCCCTGAGAAACCCTGGCTGTGCCCAGAGAGCCTGGCTGTGTCCAGGATATTGCATTCACCTCCAGGCTCCTTGCACAGGGCTCCTCGCGGAAGACGCTTGTCACATAGATTGTGAGGCGAGACCCTGTAGGGGTGGAGTGTGGGGGCAGAGCCCCAGAGAGCAGATTCCAGGCTGTTGGCCTCACATAGAAAGGTGCTGGCTCAGGTAGTTAAATGGCCATCAACTGTGATTGGATGGCCATCAGCTGTAACCAATGAGCCATTGGCCACTAATATAACTGCTGTGGCTACACTAGCAGTAAAATGCGGGCTAGCAGGAAGATGGTGGCTGAGCCTGCAAGCGGAGCAGTGAGGGTTTCGAACAGTGTGGCTCCTGCTTCCTGTGTCTCCAACCCAGCCGCCAGCGAGAATATAGTGGTATGACTCCCCTACCTATGGCTCCATGGGTGTTCCTTTTTGGCCTCACCATATCCTGCGTTCTTATGTGGGGAGTGGGAGCAGAGACCCCGCAGGCCGCCCCGCACGACACCCACAAAATCCTCCAAAACCTACAGTACTGCAAAATCGGATTGGCTGCTGTTTTCTACCCAGCAACCATGCCCCTCCACGCTTTATGAAGGTGTGTGTGTGTGAATGATGGGAATGTTGATGGCGGGGGATGAGGATAGAGTTCTTGTCCTCTTGAGGACAACCAGGCAGGATGGGCTGGAAAATAATAGGCTAGGTCCTGAGGAGTAGCAGGTCCTGAGGAGTAGCAGCACTTGGATGGTGGGTCCCTATAGCCCTGGTATATTCATAGAGCAGACCAACTAAATGGGCACTGACCTAGAGATTCCGCTGTGCTGGAGAACAGCCACAGAACCCCAAATTGCCCCCTCCTTGTTTAGGCCTGAGAGAACAAGCGCCACTATGTGGTGCCAGACCACACCTGAATCTGAGAAGGATTTATATCCTGCGGCCAATCCCCCAAACTCCTTATCTGCAGCAGCATAATTCTGCATTTTAGGGGATTGAAAATTTTGGACTCCAAAGACTGTGTTAAGCGGGGTTTTATTTGAATGTGGATTCCAAGGTTTGAAAAGTGCTTATTCTCAAAAACATATTAATATGCTAGATATGAACATAATTTTAAGAAAATAGAACCTTCTAATTTAGTCCTATCTCTGTCACAAACCAGTTTTGTGACTTTGGACAAGAAATTAGATCTTTCTGGAATTATGTGTTAAAAATAAAACCTGGTAATATTTCGAACATAGCTTCTGGCTTCAAAAACAAGCTTTTAAATACAGATATGTTCAAAGTCATGAAAGTGAGTTTTATGCCTTGCATCTAAGTCACTGAAACGAAGGGAAAAAGTAATGGCACTAAACAATGTTTGCATCCACACTTTTGACTGCTTAAAAAGAATGAAATATAGACAATAAACATCCTGAAAGAATACAATCATCTTCGTAGTACATATGGAATATTGCCAAGCTTAAGCATAGTATCATTAAGGAGGGTTTCCACTTTTTTATTTTATTTTTTTAAGGCAGGGCTTTTCATGTAAGTAGGGAATTAAAAACAATGTTGATTAGGAGTAAGAAATTAATACTTTCTGTTTTGTCAATCAGAACTTTAAAAGCTTCCAAAATAGGAAGTGGGGACTATATTTAGGGGCATGATAAAAGAAACTTACTTTTAAAATTGACATTGGTTAAGCTTGTTCTTGTTGTACCTTAATAAAAAATAAGATGAAAGTGTAGTTGAATGATGATATTACTAAAATGTATATATTTTTGGATTGAATAATGAAAAATTTTAAGTGCCATTAGCTCTGGGGACCTATATTCTCAAATACTTTCTGGGGTTGCAAGTTAATTGCCCATGTTGGTTGCACAGAGACAAATGCACTCCTCAGAATTGTTTTAGTTGTATTGCAATCATGGGCCATGGATTATGGGGTCATGCTTTGTGAGGTGATTCTTGCTCTTTTTTGGGGGATGGGGGTGACAGGTCATCAGAGTTTGGTTTGAATGGAGCAAATTTAAAGTGGTAAATGAGAGATAGCATATTATACTTAAAAAAAACACCTTGAGATTTGGGTCCAAATTCTGTATTCTTGTGCTTTTAACCAGTTTGAAACTCTATTAATTCATCTGCACAATGAAGGAGATGGACAAGATTACATTCAAGTTTTTTTTTATGTCTGTAAACTTTTATGAGTCATCTGTACATCCATCTGTCCATCCATTTGTCATCCAACTATCTATTTAAATGAGCCTTCACCAAGAGCCTACAGTAGTAGATATTGCCTTAATTTCTAAGAATTTAAGTAAGAATCAGTTCTAGACTTGATCTTAGCCACCTAATTTTAGTATAGTGCTTACAGTCCAATCTAAGCTTTATTTATTCAGCAAACATTTTACAAGTACAGTAGTATCTCGGTTTTCGAACATATCTGTTGACGAACATTTTGGTTTATGAATGCCGTAAACCGGAAGTAAATGCTTCGGTTTTCGAACACGACTCAGAAGTCAAATATGTCACACAGCTTCCCCTGAATGCAAGATCCTGAGACCTATCTGTCTGACAGTTTTCGAATGTTTCAGAGCTCGTGGATTATGTTCGAAAACTGAGTTACCACTGTATTTACTATCTTCTAGGTACTCTTATTGTGTAGTATATTTTTCTACTGCCCAAAGTTTCAATTAATTTCAATAAAAATTAGTACAAAATGGCCATATTTTCTTTGCTGGATTCATTCTCTGCCCTTCTCCACCTTTATCTGTGTCCCTGGAAGCTGTCTTCTGAAGTCATTAACTATGCTCTTTTGGCTTTGGGTTCATTTCAGCCAATACATCAGAAGGCTAGAAGAGAGTAATTAGAGGATTTATTCCCTGTTATCTTCCAACTGGTTGTGGTTTGGATGTGGCTGCATTCATCAGGTGTGGCCAACTTCTCATTCCATCAGCTACAGCACTCTTCCCAGGTGCTGGCAGCACTCCCTGTTCCAGCAACTGCTTCTTCTCCTGTCTCCTTGTAGGCCTGATGGTGTTAACGACTTCCCACTATTGCTAGCCTAAGGATGCTTCACCATCGCTTATTGGTTTCCATTAGCCTTGCCCCTATCGTTGTGAATCATGCTTTAATTCTTTAAATCATATCTTTTGATTTTGCCTGCCGTGACCCTCACCTCTATATTATCATTTAACATCTCATATTACTATAAGTATACAAGTAGTGTATGAATGTAATAACCACGAAGTTTTTTATATGATACTTGATTAGGAAGGAAGGGAAGTAGGAGTTAAAAATGAAGACTGACACCAGTTGACTTGATGAGCTGGAAAGGGAAAGGTTATTAAGGAGGATAAAAGAGGCTCTTCATTTTGTCTGCCGTGCTTTACTCATTTTACTAGATACCTGTGGGGACAGAGCCAGGAGTGCAGTTTCCAGGCTCTCAGCCTCACGTGGAAAGGTGCTGGCTCGGGTAGTAAATGGCCAACAACTGTGATTGGATGGCCATCAGCTGTGGCTAGTTGGCCGTCAGCTGTAACCAGTGAGCCATTGGCCATGAATATAACTGCCATGGCTACGCTAGCAGAGAAAATGGGGGGCCAGCAAGAAGATGGTGGCTGAGCTAGCAAGTGCGGATTGCAGTTAGGATGGTGGGTTGCGGACAGTGTGGATCCAGCCTCCAGTGAGACTATAGTGCTGCCAGCGAGAATATAGCAGTATGACTCCCCCATCTATGGTTCCTTTTTGGGTGTTTCTTTTTGGCCTCATCATATCCTGTGTTCTTATGGGGGGAACGGGTGCAGAGACGCCCCATGACACCCTGCGTGACTAATTGCGCTGCGAGCAGGGTCCGCCGCATGACAATACCTGTAAGTCATCAAAAGAAATAACAGTATCAGCAATTAGATTTATCTCTGCCAACCCAAATAACAATATTTGTTTTGGGAGTGAGTATCATCTTATCTAATTAAACCAATCCCCTAAATTAATATACAAATACTTAAAAAGTTTTGGCAACATTTTTGCACTGTGGTTTCCCACATTCTTTCTTGGTAATTCTTTCATGTTAAGTAAACACAGTCTCTTCATTTCAATGGCTGCCTGTGACCACTGGGAAGCTAAAAGTCCTACTAAATTGCTCTTCTTAGATAAGAAATCAGGGGGTGTTTTTAGAATTATTTAAAAATTTCCCCGATGAATGGATCCCAATTATGGCTAAATCATTTAGAGATTGGTAATGTGGAAGTTTTATTTAGAGGTTACCGTCCCATTATTTAGAAAATATAAATAAATAAGTCACAAAAATTAAACCTTTTGTATATAATCTTAAAATTATTTGGCAGATATTGATTAAGTGAGATTCTCGGAAAAATCTAGTCACTTAATTTGCCACGATTATATAATAAGCCAATTAACGACTAACTGTTGTAGTTTTTCCATTATTTATTGCATCAAGATTCAGAGTAAATACTGTTCTCTATGAAATGTCTTAATTCATGTATTTCAGAATCATCTATACTCTTTTGTTTATTCAGTAGAAAAATAATTTGGTATAAGTTAGCTGCTGTTTAAGAGAAGTACTATATTTTTCTTCCAGTAGGTTCACAGAGGTACTAAATAAAAATATCTAGTTTCCTCATGACATATTGATGATCAGGGAGTGAAACTGAACCAAGAATGCTGTCCCAAAGTACTTCTATAACTTTATCATAATGGTAAAAATAAAATGCTTTGAGCCTAATGTCATCTGCAGTGTCTCCAACAATCCCCTACAATCTATATTCTGTGTATTTAAGGTATATTCCATTCAATTTTTGTTTACATTGACTTCAAAAGCTACTACTGGGAGGAGACTAGAGTAGAAGCAGGAAAAATTCCCAAGGAAAGTGTATAACATGAGACAAGACAGGGTGCTGAAGACAAAATGTAGGAGAACAACCATTACTTAAGGTATGGGCATGGAGGTGGTGCTCACCAAAGAGAATGGAAGGAGGGTCAGAAAGGTAGGAGGAAGTAAGGAGAATAGGATGATCCAGAAGCCAAGGGCATCTGAATATCAAAACAAAGAACCCATGAACAACTAGGTGAGAGTTATTCCTATGAACCCCAACATAAAATCAGATGGGGAGAAACATTCATAAGCACAACACCTAGAAGGTATCAGCACCCATGTGGCAGAAAAGCAAGAAAACAATGGGGAATCTAAAAGACCCCAAAGCGAGAAACTGTAAAATAGTTAACAGGTATTCTCTGGAAGTGGAGTGGTCCAATAATATAAGTAATTCTTCTTGAATGACTTGTAAAATATTCACTGCCTTCATTTCCTCATCTTCCACTTTTTAACCCCCTACAAGCTGGCACCCATCTTCATCATTTCATAGAAATTGTTCTTGCCATGGGACAAATGTGGGATGTGTCACTAAACCCAGTGGACACTTTCAAGTTTAATCATTTGATTTTCCACTGGGAGGATGGATTGTATTGGTATATAACTAGAGGCAGGAAGACTTTTTTGTGAAGCCTTTTCATTATATAAAAAAAGAGAAGGTTGTGGTTGGAACTAAAGTAGACATGACGAGCTTATAGAGAGAGCCCTGGATATAATCAAACTTATTTCCTTCTTCTTTCTTTCTTTCCTTCCTTCCTTCCATCCTTCCTTTTTATCATCTGTCTATTTTCCTTGTAAATATGAAAAAGAACAAATCGATAATAGCACTAGGAAATAAGAAAGAATGCTACTCTTAGGGACTAGGAATTGTGCATCTTTCTGGTAAGTTAGAAAGCAGATAGTATAAGATTAACAAGGCAGAGAAAACCATAGCCCTAAATAAATAAAGAAGAAAAGTATTGGAAAGGTAAAACAGATTTAGAGAAAAGCAGAGTCAACAATAATATAAAGAACAAGAGAGAGCCTGTAATTGATTAAATAAGTCAATTCTACATAGCTAGGCCAGAGGAATACCCTGTCCCCCGGCATATATGTCTGCAAATGTTTAACCCAAGGATATATGAGAGAACTTCTCTCTAAAGCAAGTGAAGTATATGCCTAACTCAGAGTCCTGGATGGGGTAAAGGGGCCTCAGAGATAATAATAAGTAAGCTTGAAGTAACTAAATAGTGTTAGAAATTCAGAATAGATGCTGAAAAAGAGAAGAATATCTAGAAAAAGTTTACACTTATTACGCCAAGCCCATCTCATTTTGGCAGTTAGGTTGGAGAGGGTGGGGTATATCCCAACTTTCCTTCCTTCCTTCGTGTCCACATATCCTCAAGTGGAGTTTGAACATTGCAATACTCTGCTCTTTCACATAACTTCCACAGTTCACCTATTCAAAGGAAAGTCCAGTTAGGGAACTAGACCTGCCTGACTATAGAGGAAATCCATGCTAATGACTGTACCAATTAACCCAACCCTCTGTCCATAAATATGCATCTCCAGATGTTTGAGGAAACACAATAGTGTGAAAGAGGAGGCCCAAGATGATAAGAACAACGACTAATGTCAGACAAAACACTCAAAACCTAGAAAGAGCTTTAAATAAATTATAACTTTCTACCTTAGACACATTTTAGTATCTATTAAATCTATAAGCAGAATAATAGACTGGTATGAAAAGGGAGCAATCATAGAACAAGACAGAATTCTTAGAAAATAGATACATAATTAATGACATCTTAAAAAGGGCCAACTGGTAGAATGGACACTTTTAAAGGACAAATTAATGATCTGTTAGCTAAAATTGATATAATTACCCAGAATGCAGTAAAAAAAAAATGAGGAAAATAAGCAAGAATTATATGAAAGAATAATTCCGGGAGGCTCCATGTCTATCTAATACACATTCCAGACAGAAATTATATAGAAAAGGAAGGGGATAAAAAAGTAGAATAAAAAAAATTCTCTGTGTTGGAGATAAGCACAATATTGTAAGTACCCATAAACTGCCTTGTATGATAAATGAAAAAGATCCACACCTAGGCAGATAGTGTTAGATTTTCAGAACTCTGAAGAAAATGTTAATTAAAAATAATTATAATGATATCAAAATTAAAAACTTTTGTGCATGAAAGGACACTATCAATAGAGTGAAAAAGCAACCCATTGAATGGGAGAAAATATTTACAAATTTTGTATCTGATAAAGGATTAACATTCAGAATATACTGAATGTTATATGAAATTGATGAAAAACTATGGTGAATGTTTAAATTAAAAAAAAAGTTATTACAATGAAAGACATTGCCATTAATTCCCCTCAAAATACCCTCCCCCCTCACTTCAAACACATTTATCCCATCATTCTTGCCACTTTCTGAAGCAGTTCTGGAAGTCCTCTTTCTTGAGCGTCCTTAGTTGAGCTGTCATGGCTGCCTTGATGTCCTGAATCAATTCAAAATGTTTACCTTTCACGGTCATTTTGACTTTGGGGAAGAGCCAGAAGTCGCATGGTGCCAGATCTGGTGAATAAGGTGGATGAGGACACCCTGTAATGTTTTTATTTGACAGAAATCGCCATACCAGAAGTGATGTGTGACACACAACCTTTCCGTTGTGATCACAAAATATGGTGAATGCTGCTGCAGGGTGCCATCCAATGGAAAGGCAAGGATCTTCAATATGGGAAGCAGCACATCGAACCTTAGTGACAGTATGTGACAAATTTCAACCTGTTTGATACAGTCAGTCAGGTGTGAGCTACAGTTGAGACAAGGTGCATTTTAGTGTGCCATAAATCATCCTCCATCATGACAATACTCCATGTCACACATCACTTCTGGTATGGCGACTTCTATCAAATAAAAGCATTATGGTGTGTCCTCATCCACCTTATTCACCCGATCTGGCACTGTCTGGCTTCTGGCTCTTCCCCAAAGTCCAAGGTAAATGTTTTGAATTGATTCAAGACATTGAGGCAACCACAACAGCGTAACAAAAGACACAAAAGAGAACTCCCAGATTTGCTTCAAAAAGTGGCAAGAACAATGGAATAAGTGTGTTTGAAGTGAGGGGAAGTGTTTTGAGGGGAATTAATGGCAATGTGTCTTTTACTGTAACAGAATTTTTAAAATTTAGACATTCACCATATAGTTTGATCACACCTCGTACAAAGAGCTCCCTCAAGTTAACAACAAAAAAGCAAACAGTCTGATTAAAAATTGGTCAAAGATATACAGATTTAATGCAATCCCCATCAAAATCCCAATGGCATTTTTTAAAGAAATAGAACAAAAAATCATCAGATTTGTTTGGAACCACAAAAGACCTCGAATAGCCAAAGCAATATTAAAAAAAAAGAACAATACTGGAGGTATCACACTCCCTGATTTTTACATGTACTACAGGGCTACAATAATCAAAACAGCTTGGTATTGGCGGAAAAACAGACACATAGACCAATGGAATAGAATTGAGAACCCAGAAATAAAGCCACATAAATATGGACAGATAATTTTTGACAAAGAAGCTAAAAACATACAATGGAGGAAAGACAGCCTCTTCAATAAATGGTGCTGGCAGAATTGGATAGCCACATGCAAAAGAATGAAACTGGACTGCTATCTGTCACCATGTACCAAAATTAATTCAAAATGGATCAAAGACTTAAGCATAAGACCTGACACAATAAACTGCATTGAAGAAAACATAGGTACTAAACTATGGACCTTGGGTTCAAAGAGCATTTTATGAATTTGACTCCAAAAGCAATGGAAGTAAAAACTAAAATAAACCAATGGGATTATATGAAACTGAAAAGCTTCTGCACAGCAAAAGAAACTATTGACAAAATAATGAGGCCACCAACTGAATGGGAGAAGATTTTCGCAAACAGTTCCTCTGATAAGGGGCTAATATCCAAAGTATACAAGGAACTCATGAAACTCAACAACAGAAAAACAAACAACCCAATTGAAAAATGGACAGAGGACCTGAAGAGACATTTCTCCAAAGAGGATATACAAATGGCAAATAGACATATGAAAAAATGCTCAACATCGCTAATCATCAGAGAAATGCAAATGAAAACCACAATGAGATATCACCTCACCCCAGTCAGAATGGCTTTCATCAACAAGACAAATAGTAACAAGTGTTGGAGAGGCTGTGGAGAAAAAGGAACTCTCATACACTGTTGGTGGGAATGCAGACTGGTGCAGCCGCTATGGAAGGCAGTGTGGAGGTTCCTCAAGAAATTACGAATAGAATTACCATACGACCCAGCAATCGCTCTCCTGGGTATCTACCCAAAAAATCTGAAAGCATTTCTCTATAGAGACACGTGTACTCCAATGTTCATGCAGCTTTGTTTACGGTGGCCAAGACATGGAAACAACCAAAATGTCCTTCGATAGATGGATGAATAAAGAAGTTGTGGTACATATACACAATGGAATACTATTCGGCGTTAAGGAAAGATGATATAGGAGCATTTGTGACAACATGGATGGATCTTGAGAGTATAATGCTAAGTGAAATAAGTCAGACAGAAAAAGCAGAGAACCCTATGATTTCACTGATATGTGGTATATAAACCAAAAACAACAAAAGAACAAGACAAACAAATGAGAAACAAAAACTCATAGACACAGACAGTAATTTAGTGGTTACCAGAGGGTAAGGGGGTGGGGGATGGGTGATGAGGGTAAGGGGGTCAAATATATGGTGATGGAAGGAGAACTGACTCTGGGTGGTGAACACACAATGGGATTTATAGATGATATAATACAGAATTGTACACCTGAAATCTATGTAAATTTACTAACAATTGTCACCCCAATAAATCTAATTAAAAAGAAAAAAAAAATTGGGCAAAGAACTTGAACAGATATTACTCCAAAAAATATACACAAATGGCCAAAAACACATAAAAAGATGTTCAGCATAACTAGTCATTAGGAAAATGCAAATCACAACCACAGTGACACACCACTTCACACCCATTAGGGTAGCTATTATCAAAGAAACAAACAAACAAGTAAAACACCCCTCCCCCCCAAAAATAACAAGTGTTGGTGAGGATATGGAGAAATTGGAACACTGTGCACTGCTGGTGGGAATGTAAAATGGTGCAGCCATTGTGGAAACAGTATGGCAGTGCCTTAAAAAATTAAATATGGAATTACTATATGATCTAGCAATACCACTTCTGGGTATATAGTCAAAAGAATTATAAGCAGGGACTCAGATATTTGTATACCCATATTCATAGCAGCATTATGCACAGTAGCCAAAAGGTGGAAAATACCCAAGTGTCTATTGATAGATAAATGTATAAACAAAATGTGGTATACAAGGTGTGACAAGTTCGTGAACTTGTTACACCGATGTTGCTAACATTTTTGATATCAGAGGGATTATTCATTATGAATTTGTACCAACTGGACAAACAGTTAACCAAGTTTACTATTTGGAAGTGCTGAAAAGGCTGCATGAAAAGGTTAGGCGACCTGAACTTTCCACCAACAATTCATGGCTCTTGTATCATGATAGTGCACCAGTTCACATGGCACTGTCTGTGAGGGAGTTTTTAGCCAGTGAACAAATAACTGTATTGGAACACCCTCCCTACTCACCTGATCTGGCCCCCAATGACTTCTTTCTTTACCTGAAGATAAAGGAAATATTGAAAGGAAGACATTTTGATGACATTCAGTACATCAAGGGTAATACGACAATAACTCTGATGGCCATTCCAGAAAAAGAGTTCCAAAATTACTTTGAAGGGTGGACTAGACGCTGGCTTCAGTGCATAGCTTCCCAAGGGGAGCACTTTGAAGGTGACCGTGGTGATATTCAGCAATGAGGTATGTAGCACTTTTTCTAGGATGAATTCGCTAACTTAATTGTCAAACCTTGTAATTAAAAATTAAAAAGAAAAGGATGTAGTTTTAATTTTCCTAAATCATTTTATAGGACTTGTGTAATCCTGACATCAACTCAGAAAAAGATAGCACAAAATAGAAAGCTGACGACTAATTTTACTTAGGAAGTGAATGAAAAGAAATGCAAAATGAATCCAGGAATATATTAAGAAATAATAAATCAGATTAACAATAGTGTGATTTATCATAGGAATGTAAGGATGAGCTCATGACATTAACAAATTAAAAAAGAAAAATATGATAATCTCTATAGATGCAGAAAAAGCCTAGGATAAAATTGTAAACTCATAACTTGATAGAGTATATAGCAAACAGCTGTAATGAACGTCATATTTAGTTGTAAAACATTTTAGCGTTGGAATCAGATACATGATAAAAATGCTTGCTAGTATTCTTAACTTTTTATTGGCAGTCTGGCCAAACCAATGATACAGTGAAAGGAAAATGTCGTAAATGTTTAAAAGAAGGAGTCAGAATATTATTATTCATAGGCAGTATGATTTCATTACCATGGAAATGCAAGAAAATTAACTGGAACCCTATTAGAACAAATCAGCAAGGTTAGTAAAGAAATCTAAGATTGAGCTACAACAATAACTGTTCTTCAGCAATAAACGATACAGCAACAAATGACACAAACAAAAGCCAACAGAATCTGGTAGCCTATCGGGCAATGTCAAGCATGCTAGTGGCTGTTGACTTTTTATTTTTTCCTTTTTAGTTCTTTGGATGAGAAACACCTGGGTGTCCAGTTGCTGGCTGCCCTTTATCCCAGACTCCTTCGGAAGAGTTTGGCTCACACCACCCAATCTTCATCTACCCTCGCACCCACCCCTACTCAAGAAACAGTGTGGAGGTGCTTTGCCTCAGTGGTGTAGGCATGTGGGGGAAAACGGATTCTGGCCCAAATTCTGTGTGCGTGTGTGTGTGTGTGTGTGTGTGTGTGTGTGTGTGTTTGGGGGTGTCAGGGTGGGGGGCAGTAGAGCTTGAAACCAGCACAAGGAGGGAACAGTGCATGTGCAACCTCAAATCTGTAGCCTTCTCTTCAGGGGTGAGCCGTCTCTGGGTTCTGTTTTGCGTGATGCCTCCTTATAGCTAAAGCCCCAAACTGCTAGTATCCAAAAGTGAATGACTCATGATTACATGAGTAAATAAAAGCATTAACCATTAATAAAAGAATATGGCCTTATTTATATACTTGGACTATCATGGCTAATCACTTGTTTGTGCTAAGATGAACAGTTATACCCCAAACCATTAGGTTTAATGAAAAAGTGATAAAATATTTTTTCTTTCAAAAAAATGTGTCATCCTGGAAGGATCAGAAGGAAGTAGGGAATAAAATATATTTGAAAAAATCATGGTTAAAAGTTTCCAAATTTTGTGAAAACTATAAATCAATTGGGCCAAGGAGTACAAAGCATTCCTAGCAGAATAAACCCAAAGAAATCACTCTAAGTAATATCTTAAATTTCCTGAAAACCAGTGATAAGTACAAAATCTTAAAGGAATCTAAAGATAAAGGACACATTACCATGTTTCCCTGAAAATAAGACCTAGCTGGACCATCAGCTCTAATGCGTCTTTTGGAGCAAAAATTAATATAAAACCTGATCTTATCTTACTATAATATAAGACCAGGTCTTATATAATGTAATATAATTAATATAACATAATATAATATAATAAGATCTTACTGGGTATAATATAATACTGGGTCTTATAGTAATTTTTGCTCCAAAAGATGTAGTAGAGCTGATGGTCCAGCTAGGTCTTATTTTTGGGGAAACACGGTATGTAGAATAAAACAGATGGGAAAGACTGAACACTTCTCATCAGCCACATATAAGCCATAAGACAATGCAATGACATCCTCAGTACAGGATGAAAGGTAAAAAGTCAACCTGGAACACTAATCCATCAAAAATGTCCTTCAAATATTAAGGTGAAATAGATATTTTTTTCCACCGAAACAAAAGCCAAGATAATTTGTTGTGAGCAGACCTGTACTATAAGAAATATTAAATTTTTATAGGTAGAAGGAAAATCATATATCAGTTGGAGACTTGGGCCTACACAAAGGAATGAAAAACACCAGAAATGCTAAGTATGTGAATAGATAAAATATTTTATTTCTCAGTTTTTTTCAAGAAAATTATCTTTAAAGAAAATTGACTATTTAAAGTTGAGAAATGACTTGTGATTCCACCAGTTAGAGAGCATTATAATGGTGAGTGAAGCAAACAGCTTCAACCTTGTTTTCTAAGTAGATACTGTCATTTGTTGCAGAATACATTAGTATAGATGAGTGCACAACTATCCAAATAATTTTGTGTGGCCCGGGTAATGTACATAGGAATGCATAATTCACTCCATAAAGTTAATACAGCAACTTTTTAATGGCCTTTATTATATAAAATGTTGACTTCAAACAATTTCTATTAAGCTAGAACCCACAGTCTCATAGAGCTAAGCTGAGAGTTCTTCCCATAGGCTCACTGTTAGTAATATATTAAGAAAATTTACACTCATTTCACTTCATTTGGGTTAATGTAAATTAAACCCAAATTCTTCATTGCTTTTTCTATTAAGTATTAATTCCACTAGGTGGAGGCATTTGCTCAGTTTTGTGGTTCACACTAAAGAGACTAAGGATCCAAGGATAGTAAGAAAGGGAAGAAGTCAAAGAGAAGACAGATAGCTCGCCCCAAGCCTTGTGCTTTGCATTGTATTTTGTTGGCATATGTATCCACATTGCTACACAGAATGCAATATTTGCTTCTACTGTTTAGCAAAGAAAAGTAGCAAGTTTTCTAGGTTGGTAATTGATAAATTTTTGGTTTTGTTCCAATAGTTTGAACTTTAAAATAGCTCGTATGGGTTGAATAGATGATTACGATGCACCTAAAGTTTCCTCATTTACTAATCCTATTTGACAGTTCTTGCATTCAATAGTGATGTATTAAGTAAGGGCCTATAGCAATAAAATATGTACCATTTTCACTATATTTCAAATTATTTCATATTAAGATAGTATAAGGACCATTATTACTATATAAATATTTTAATGTAATATTTTAGTCTTTATATTAGTAGCTTCAGGTAAATTGACATCTTCAAATGATGGGGAAACAATATTGTTTTTTGAATATGCGATGCAAGTGACAAAAATGTGTGAGACAATTCGTAAAGTAATTGAAATACAAAAGGTCCAACGGGTTGTGGGAAAAATTTCAATTTGAAGCTTTTTGTGGTCATCTTGGGTTTCTACTTTTCTGTTTTTATTGGTACCAACATTATATGGAAACAATATCTTTCTATTTAAATGAGAAACTCATCTGTTCTTTATTTTGTATTTGAAGTTATAGTGCTCTGTGTCATCAGTTAATTTACTTCATGGAAGTAAAGTCTCTGAATTGTTGACTTATAAAAGCAGGCCAATTCTCTTTTTCTGTGATTGATTTTTTAAAAGTCTTTTTTGTATGAATACTATTGTCTCTAGTTTTATTGTTTTAAAGATACTCTATTAATTATCTACAGCTGTTTTCATAAATTGACTGAAAACACAATAGACTTTTGTCCTCTAATCCCTTAGAGAGAATGTAGTGATTGATGTTATGTTTTCTTTCATCTTACATCCATGGGAAAGGGGTGACGAATCAGATGTTTATAGAAGTATAATATTGTTAGACATTTTTAGAATTTTAGACATCTTTAGAAGTTAAAATTTTTTATGTCTAAGATATCTTGTCTCATTTTTAAACAACAAATTTGATTTCCCATTTAAAACGGTTATTCAGTATGCATTGGATAAAATAAGCTGTCCTCAAATCGAACAATTGATTTTCTGTTTAGGATGAAGTCCTGGCGCGCCAGTTGGTGGAGCTAGGCTACCGAGGAACTGGAGAAGTGGTGAAAAGGGAAGATTTTGAAGCAAGGAAGGCAGCTATAGAGGTTGCAAGGCTGGCCGAAAGAACTCAGAAAAAGTAAGTGTCCATGTTCCAAATCTAGATTTTACAGTATATTGTAGAGTCACTGGAAAAATCCAACTCTGTTGGCTGTGGTGTAATTTAGAAACATTGGTTGAGCAATAGAACTTGGAACATCCTAAGTGTGTGTTCTGCAGATCAGGAACTGGAGGAACTGTGGTATGCTTGCAAGAACGCCACATGCAACTTTGAGCTGCTTACTAAATTAAGAAATGTAAATACCAAAACATGACCATTATACCAATAATGTCCTGTGAAAAATTCACACAGTATTATTGGCTTTATGTATTTATATAGTAAAATGAGGAGTGACTTTTACCTTAGAATTCTTTGTACTTTTGAGGCCTAGAAACATTTGCATCATTTATGTTCTCACATTTTTGTAAACATTGATTCATTCAACTCTATTAATGACGCTGGCTTTTGCTAATGTTATTAATATATGGTTATATAAGATACATTAGACATTATGAAAGAGGCATACACCTAAAGTGAACTCTATCAAACTGATAAGACAGAAAAAGGCTTGACAAAGTAATTATCTGTTTACTTCTTAAAAAATGAAGGCTAAAGTTGTAAATGTTGAAGAGTATGATTACTTAGAAATCAGTATATTATACTTCGATAACATTTAAAAAAATACCCAGTAATTATTGGTAGAAATCTCCCATGTATTTGTTATGAAAGAAATAGTGTTCAGTAGTGTAATATGAATTGGTTCTGGGAATGTGCAATTTTAATTGACGGTTGTAGTGGTTATTGTGTTTTAGAACCATAGGACATTGGAATTTAAAATACTGACATTTAGTAACATATTAATTTTCTATTGCTGTGATAACACATTACTACAAACTCAGTGGCTTGAAATAACACAAATGTGTTTATTCGTAGTTCTGTAAGTCAGAAGTCAGAATACAGTGGCTCAGATGGGTTCTCTGTTCAGTACATCATGGGTTTGTAATGCTGGTGTTGGCTGGATTGATTTCCCTGGAGGCTCTGAGGATGAATCTTTGTCTACACTCATTCAGGTTGCTAGCCGAATTCAGTTCCTTGTGATTGTAGAACTGAGGTCCCTTTCCTTGTCAGTTGTCATCTGGGGACTGATCTTTACTCCTACAAGTTGCCCACATTCCTTGTCATGCTTTCTGTGTAGTCCGGCTCCAGCAAGAGTGGGTCGAGATCCTCCTATCCTTCAAATTTGTCCGACTTTTCCCCTTCTGCATCATCTTTCCTAACTCCACCCAGAGAAGGATCTCTCCTTTAAAGGGTTCACGTGATCGTACTGGGTCTATCCTGCTAATCCAGGGTAATCACCCTATTTTAAGATCTATAACCTTCATTGTATCTGTAAAGTCTTTTTTACCATGGAAAATAACATGTTCACAGGTTCTAGGGCTTAGGGCATGGGCATGCTTGGGGGGACATTCTGCTTAACACAGGTAATTTATGTAAAGCTTCAGTAATTTATTCAACACAGTTAGACTTGATTTCTAGTCGTAGAAAATTGAAATGATAGAAAGTACATGTGTTCAATGTGAAATGACTTCCATAAAACATCAAGGGAGTCTTCTCTTTTTGTAGGTATCAACAAATGTTTATCAGTCAGAAGTAGAAAGATATTTGTGAGATTTTACAAGGAATTAATGTATATTCATGTTTTATTAGAGATGTATCCTATTTCCTATCAAGAGGAGTTTGTCGTGTTTCAAGTGTAAATTCCATCCGTGTTCATGGCCATGTTGCATTTGAGGATCAAAGTGGGTATTTATTCCATGGCCTAGTCTCATTAACTGGCCAGAGCTGGAAGTCATTAGGCTACTTAAATGCCAGTCGTGGGAGACTAATCCCCACCCAGAGCTGCTAGAATTGGAAGGCCCTTTCATCTGCAGATCTTCTCAGCCTGTCTCTGTAGTGCGTGGGCCCCATATGTTTCCTCTTGCCCCATGTGGGAGTCACTTTGCTCCCTTCCCTGCCAGATCCATTGTCATGTTATTGACAGCAGGGCCAGCAGAGAGTGTCCTAGAGCCAAACATGTCCTGTGCCTATATTTGCTGGAGGATCATTTTGAAAATATGCGTGAACGTCTGACTGCCTGCCAACTTGTCCCAGCTTGGAACCACTTGATTCTGCTCTCAGGTTATCTTATATTAACTTCGCTAATGTGCAGGTGAGCAGCCCAAGTGGGTCACAGTTCTCTCCTCTAGCACCCGTTTCAGGAAGTTCTGGCACCTAAGAGTATGTCACTTATTTATAAGAGTTTCAGAAGGGAAGGAGTCTGAAGAGATGAAAGTTAAAGGTACTGAGAGGGGGGGTAGTTTGATAAGTATTTTTCTGGAAGAAGGCATAAAGTGAAAAAAATTATTTTGGGCTTTTATTCAGCCATTCACTTCACAAATGCTCACAGACAACCTTATTGCATTAGGCACTATGTTAGGTGCTGGGGATATGATAGAACAGAAGGCTTAGTCCCTGCTCTCAAGAAATTTGAGGGTTAGATGAATGAAAGACAGTTACATTGCTGGTGGGAATATAAAATGGAAAACAGTTTGGCAGTTCTTCAAAAAGTTAAACATAAAGTTACCTTATGACCCATCAATTCCTCTCCTAGGTATAGATATGTCCAAGGGAATTGAAAACACATGTCCACTTGAAAATTTGTGTACCAGTGATCATAGCAGCATTATTCATAGTATCCATAAAGTAAAACAACCCAAATGTACGTCAACTAATAAATGGATGAAAAAATATGGTATAGATAATATGGTAGAGTATTACTCGGCTATAAAAAGGAGTGAAGTACTGTTACATTCTACAACATGTATAAACCTTGAAAACATTAGGCTAAGCAACAGAAGCCAGACAAAAAGATTACATATTGTATAGTTCCATTTATATAAAATGTCCATAATAGGTAAATCCCTACAGACAGAGAATAGATTTGTGGTTGCCACATCTGAAGGGAGGGTGAATGGAGAGTGACTCCTAACAGTTGTGGGGTTTCTTTGGGGGTGATAACATGTTCTGGAATTAGATATATATATATATATATATATTTTTAAAGAACATTTTTTTCTTTTCTTTTTTTTTAAATTAAAGTTTATTGGGGTGACAATTGTTATTAAAGTTACATGGATTTCAGGTGTACAATTCTGTATTCCATCATCTATATATCACATTGTGTGTTCACCACCCAGAGTCAGTTCTCTTTCCATCACCATATATTGGATCCCCTTTATCCTTATCTACTACCCCTCTCCCCCCTTACCCTCTGGTAACCACTAAACTATTGTCTGTGTCTATGAGTTTTTATTCATTTGTTTGTCTTGTTCTTTTGTTGTTTTTGGTTTATATACCACATATCAGTGAAATCATATGGTTCTCTACTTTTTCTGTCTGACTTATTTTGCTTAGCATTATACTCTCAAGATTGATTCATATTGTCACAAATGTTCCTATATCATCTTTTCTTACCGCCGAATAGTTGGAATTAGATATTGATGATGATTATGCAACTTTGTAAATATACTAGGGACCATTGACTTGTACACCTTAAAGTTTGAATTTTATGATATGTGAATTATATCTTAATAAAAAAAGCATTTACAACAGCAGATATATATGCTGTCCTAGGTGCTGTGGTGACACCCTGAAGTAGTACTACGTCAAGATTTGGGGGGATGTAAAGAACAGGGAAAGTTCCTCTTGAGGCATGACTGCTGAATTTACTCTTACAGGATAAGTAGGAGTTAACCAGGCAAAGAGGGGTGTGAAGATGGACACATTCCTTTGCCTCACTTCTAGAATAGATAAGCTCTCCTTATTTCACAAATCATTCTCCCTTCCTCTCTGTCTTAATTTGTACCCTTTCTCTTGCTAAGACTTTTCCTGCGCCAGCTAGTGGCCACTTACTTCCATGTTTACTGAATTGCAGGTGGTGGGCGGGTTCTGCATTCTTCTCGCTCCCTCAACCTTTGCTTCAAAACCATCTCTGCTTCACTGTCATGTAAACCTCATCTCTCATCTCTCCCCCCTGAGATTCATGCCAGCTTGGTGTAATAGTCACAAGGCAGAGGCTATAAGGTTGGAAAGAGGGTTGGGAATAGTTCAGTTGGTGGTCCTTTTGTCAAGACAAAAGTATTCTTTCCCTTGGGGGCTGGCCATGGTGTTTAGTGAGGTAACCACCATCATAAGCGCAAGAGAATTTCTATTTGTAGTGAGAAGTGGATTTCCACAGGTGTTGGAGAGATGGATCTTGACTATTTGCAACTCAGGTCGAATATTGGGTTTTTGGAGTGTAATTAGTGGTTATAACTGAGTTGTCCCTCAGGCTGAACTCTCTCCTGGATGAGTTTGTAAGATTATCAGCCTCTTCACTTTGGGTGAGCTTATCTTTCTAGTAGATGAATTAGCGCGTCTTAAAACTGCTTCTGAGATAGTGACCTTATTTTACTGAAATGCAGCATCTGAAACACAGATGGAGTAAGTGGCGGCCCTGATGGAGCTGGTTATTGTACTAGTTGGCTATGGTCATCTTCTTGAGAGACTCTTTGATGAGCCTTTGGGAATTCCTGTAATGGTTCCCTGTACCAGCCTGACAGGAGTCTCAGATGCCAAATATACAAGAATCCCTGTGATCTTTTTTTTTGCTTAAATGAAGAAAATATTTATGGTGATTTAGGGAAAGGTTCTTGTGTCCTTTAATCCTCCGATATATCTGGAATTAAATGTTAAAGCTAGGAAAATCCCCAACCTTTCTTGTTCTAGCCATTCTAGTCAGTTTATTATCTGTCAACTACTTTCTGGCATGATTTGGAGTTTTCTTCAATTTATTTTTAAAAATAGGAGATGGAAGTATCTATTCATTGATTATATATACTATTTTAATTTTATGAGGATGAAGTTGGAGAAAAGACAAAAATTTGTTTCATGTAAAGTGACTTTATTCTTTTCACTTCATGATCAAAAATGAATACCATATATTAACACTTGTGAATTAAATGAATTTATGTAAATTTAAAGGCTTCTGCTAGATTATATCTGATTTCTATGACATGGTTTCAACTTTCTACTTTGCTTTAAAAATACTGTATTTAAAAAAAGTTATTCTCATATGTTTTGTAGGTCTCAAAGAAAAAGCATAGAGTGGTAGCTTGTTGCAGATTTAGCTTCTCCAAGGAAGCAGACAGTGAGAGTTAGGAGTGCAAAAAGCTTGATGGGGAAGTAACATTTGTGAAAGCAAAAGTGAGGAAACAGGACTAAACAGGGTCAGAACCTTGATGTCAAGGTTACAAAGACTCTACCACCATACCGGAAAGCTCCAGAGTAAAGGTTGTCCATTAAAGGAGTCCCACATTGGGTGAGGTGGTCAGGCCCTTGTACCCCTACTGTGTCCAGTTATTGCCTGGGGGCCGCTCCAAGAAAAGTGTGATTTCAGCTTGAAAGTTGTGGCATGAAGGGTTAACAGCTGGAGGCTGTCAGCTCAGCAAACTCCTCACAGCCAGGCCCGGGGCCTTTCTCTAGAGGTGTGTGAGTGATAAGGTCTCCCTGCCCCACCCCATGTGACACACAGATCCTCTTGGTGCCTGCTGGGAGCAGCTCCTCAGAGCACTGTGGGCCTCTCCCTGAGAGGAAACTCTGAAGAGGAAAGTGCATGGGGTGAGCTACAGCCCCCATCACTGCTGTTAGGTTGTGGGTCAGGACTGGTTCTCATCTCCTTTTTCCACTATCCATTCTATATACTCTTCCTGAAGCTATGTATCAACTCTCATGGTCTCATTCAGAAGAAGACCTGGTGATCCTACTCTCCTCAGGCTCTGAGTTGCGACATTTGTCGTTCTCATTTAAAATTTCATAATGGCCAAGCAGGAGGTGCCCGAGTACATCACTCGCGTTTGTTGCATGTTACTCCCAGCCCCATTCTGTAACACCCATCCTATTTCTCCTGCTGGTTAGTATCAGTTCCTCTTCACAAGATGCTGTCCCCTCTTCTTGCCTGCTGGTCCCTGGGCACAGGAAGCCCAGAGTGCCCATGTAGCAGCCAGTTAGACACTTGGTGTTTTCCCTGGTGAGGGTGTCCTAAAGGATGGCACCTCATCCTTGAACTACGTCACCGCTAAGCTGGCGATTCAGCGGTGCCTTCATTGCCCACCTGGTGCTGAGGTTCTGTGCACACTACTTATCTCCGGCACTGTGGGCCTCATTCCTAGAGGGCTCACAGTGAGAGTTCCAGGCCCTAAACCCCATCTTACTGCCTGCTTTCTCAGCCTACTCCAGGTATAGTGTCTCACAGACTATCCTCTCTGGGAAGCAGGCACAGAGATAGAGATAAGCATTCAAAATGTTAACCTGGAAGTGATAATATGAAAGGAAAAGGATGGAAGCAGGGCTGGTCAAGGGGAGCTATCAGACCTTACTGATCTCCTGGCAAAGTCTCTATCAGATGGATGGAGGGTCTGCAAAGCAAAGATTGCCTGTTAGAGGGGTACCCCATGTGGTGAAACATTCATTGTCTTGCTCAGTGGTTTGTGAAGGCCACCCTGAGAACAACACGACATCTACTCAATTGCAGAGGCTGATCAAGAAACAGTTAACTGGAAGCTGTCACTTAACATCTTCTCTGAAGCCAGGCAGCTTCCTTTATTTTTATCATTCATTTTTGACAGTCAGATTTATTGAGTTTTTAAAGTTTCATTTGATGAGTTCTGACAAATATATGCAGTGGTGAGTCCCTGTAATCAGGATAAGAGCATTTCTGTTACCCCAAAAAGTTTTCTCTTGCCCCTTTGTATTGGTGCCTTCCTCCCAGCCTGACAACCATTCATCTGATTTCTGTACCTAGACTTTTGCCTTTTCCAGAATGTCAGATAAATGGAATCATACAGTATGTAGCCATTTTTTTCACTACATATAAGGCTTTTAAGACCATGTGGTTGCATGTATGTATGGCCTTGTTTATTGCTGAATAATACTTCATTTAATGGATGCACAACAATTTCTGTATCCATTTATTTTCCAGTTGATGGATAGACAATTGGTTGTTTCTAGTTTTTCTGATAAACCTGATGTAAATATTCATAAATAAATAGCTCTTTGTAAGGACATATATTTTCATTTATCTTAGGTAAATACCCAAGACTGGGATTGCTGATTCCCATGGCAGATATATGTTTAATTATATAAGGAACTTTCAAAGGATTTTCCAAAGTGTCTGTATCATTTTACTTTCCCACTAGCAATGTATAAGAGTTCCAGGCATTCCACTTCCTTGACAACACACATGGTATTGTCAGTTTAAAAATTTTTATCCAGTATAGCAGGTGTAGTGGTATCTGATTACAGTTTTAATGTGTAGTTCCCTACTGACTACAGATGCTGGTCATCTTTTCATGTGCTTATTTGCCATCTATCTCTCTCCTTTGGTGAATTATCTTCTTCTTATTGTTTATAAACGCTCTTTATATAATCTGGTTACAACTTCTTTGCCAGATACACATTTTGTAAATATTTTGTCTCTGTGCTTTAAAAAAAAAATTATTAGTAGTTTCTTTCAAATAGTAGAAGATTTTAATTAGGATGAAGCCCAACTTAACAGTTTTTCTGTATGGTTCAGGGGTTTTTTTGTGTGTGTGCTAAGAATTATTTGAATATTCCAAGGTCACAAATATTTTTTCCTGGTATTTTTTTCTAGGACTTTTAGAGTTTTAGGTTTCATATGTAGTACAGGATCCATTTTGAGGTTTTTTATTTTTTTGTATATTTTCCAAGATAAGAGTCAAAGGTTTTTGTTTTTAAATTTATACTTGCAGTTGTCAGCACTGTTTGTTGAGAGACTATCCTTTCTCCATTGGATTTGAAGGTATCTTTGTCAGTAATCAATTGACCATATATGTATGGGTCTATTTCTTACGGATTTTCTATTCTATTCCATTGACCTGTGGGTCTACCATTATGTGAAAAACACATTATCATTAGATTTTAAAAGTAGATAACAGGAGTCCTCTAAATTCTAAATATGAAGTTATTCTAAATATGAAGTTTAGAATAACCTTGTAAACTTCTACGAATTAGCCTGCCAGGATTTTGTTTGACTATGTAGATTAATTTGGGGAGAATTACGTGTTAAAATATTATGTTTCTGCTGTATGAACTCTATACGAATATCTCTCCATTTATTTAGATCATTTGTTATTTTTCTCTCTGCAATGTTCTGTAGTTTTCAATGTACAAGTCTTACAAATGTTTTATTTGATCAATCCCTAAGAATTTTGTCTTTTTAATGCTTATAAATGGTATTGTCTTTTGATCATTCATAGTATGTAAATATGAAACTGATTTCTCTATATTGCCCTTGTATATCACATACTTTCTTAAATGTATTAGCTATACGTTGTGTGTGTGATTTTGTATGTAGAAGAGCATCAATAAAAACTTTTCTCTTTTACTAATCTGCATGCTTTCCATTCGTTCTCTCCTTCATGCACTGCATAGAACTTCCAAGATAATATTTAATAAAAGTGGAAAGAGTAGACATCCTTGCTTTTATTTCTCCAATGCTAAGGAAACGTTCTCTCTTTAATTATCAAGTATAATGTTGATGTTAGCTATAGGTTTCTTTTTTTTTTTTTTTTTTTTAATTAATTAATTTATTTATTAGTTTCAGGTGTACAAAACAAGGTAATACTTAGACGTTCATCATTTATATCCCTCATACTGTGAACCCCCCTCCCCCCATTCACTATCCCTCCGACCTCACACTGAACCATCACATTATATATATAAAATTATAGTTGGCATTCATTAATGTTTAGCTTCTGATGTACAATGCCATGATCAGGTATCCACAGTATCCCTGAGGTGGTCTCCCAAATAGGACGCATGTCCATCGGATACCCAACAAAATCTTTACAACATTATAGAATACCTTCCCCAAATTAATTTTCAAAAGAAAAACCCTGAGGCCATCTTGTGGTTACCAGCTGCTTCCAAATCCCTTCACCTTTCCCCTTATCCCCAACCCCCTCCCACACACCCATCTAACCACTCTCGGTTTTTTCTCTGCGTCCCCAAAACTGACTCTGATTAGTTCATTCACATAGTCTTTTCTTTAGATTCCATATATAAGTGAGATCATATGGTACTTGTCTTTCTCTTTCTGACTTATTTCACTTAACATAATGTTCTCTAGATCCATCCATGTTGCTGCAAATGATAAGATTTCTTTCTTCTTTATGGCTGCGTAATACTCCATTGTATAAATGTACCACAGCTTCTTAATCCAGTCATCTACCGATGGGCATTTTGGTTGTTTCCATATCTTGGCTATTGTGTAAAGTGCTGCAATAAACATAGGAGTGCATACAGATTTTTGAATTGGAGTTTTGGATTTCTCCGGGTAGATGCCTAGGAGTGGAATTACTGGATCATAGGGTAGTTCCATTTTCAGATTCCTGAGATACCTCCATACTGTTTTCCATAGTGGCTGCACTAATCTGCAGTCCCACCAACAGTGCACTAGCGTTCCCTTTTCTCCACATCCGCGCCAGCATTTGTTGTTTGTTGATTTATTGATAATAGCCATTTTGACTGGAGTGAGGTGGTATCTCATTGTGGTTTTTATTTGCATTTCTCTGATGATTAGTGAGGTTGAGCATTTCTTCATATGTCTTCTTGCCTTCTGTATGTCCTTTTTAGAGAAATGTCACCCCAAGTCCTCTGCCCATTTTTTAATTGGGTTGTTTGTTTTTTTTGGAGTTGAGTTGAGTAAGTTTTTTATAGATTTGTGATATTAATCCCTTATCAGATATATCATTGGCAAATATCTTTTCCCATACAGTAGGATCCCTTTTTGTTTTATTGATGGTTTCCTTTGCTGTGAAAAAACTTTTTAGTTTGATGTAATCCCACATGTTTATTTTTTCTCTTACTTCGCTCGCGCGAGGGGATATATCAGTGAAAATCTTACTCCGGGTAATGTCCATGAAGTTTCTTCCTATATTTTCTTCTAGATATTTTATGGTTTCAGATCTTACATTTAAGTCTTTAAGCCATTTTGAATTTGTTTTTGGATATGGTGTAAGGAGGTGGTCCAGCTTCATTTTCTTGCATGTGTCCGTCCAGGTTTCCCAACACCACTTATTGAACAGACTATCTTTACCCCATCGTACATTCTTGCTTCCATTGTCGTAGATTAGATGGGCATATAGGCATGGATTTACGTCTGGACTCTCTATTCTGTTCCATTGATCTATGTATCTATTTTTATGCCAGTACCATGTTGTTTTGATTACTGTAGCCTTGTAGTATAGTTTGAAATCAGGTATCGTTATACCTCCCACTTTGTTCTTATTTCTCAAGATTGCTGAGGCTATCCGGGGTCTTTTATGGTCCCATATAAATTTTAGGATTATATGTTCTATTTCTGTGAAAAACGTCGTTGGTAGTTTGATAGGAATTGCGTTGAATATGTATATTGCCTTAGGCAGTATGGACATTTTAATTATATTAATTCTTCCTATCCATGAACATGGAATGTGTTTCCATCTATTTATGTCTTCTTTCATTTCTTTCTTCAGTGTTGTATAATTTTCTGAGTACAGATCCTTTACATCTTTGGTTAGATTTATTCCCAGATATTTTATAGTCTTTGGAGCAATTGTAAATGGAATTGTTTTTTTAATTTCTCCTTCTGCTATTTTATCATTGGTATATACAAATGCAACTGATTTCCGAATATTAATTTTATATCCTGCTACTTTACTAAATTCATCTATCAGTTCTAATAGTTTCTTGGTGGAGTCTTTAGGGTTCTCTATATATAGTATCATATCATCTGCATATAATGATAATTTTACTTCCTCCTTACCAATTTGGATGCCTTTTATTTCTTTCTCTTGTCTGATTGCTGTGGCTAGAACTTCCAGCACTATGTTGAATAGAAGTGGAGAAAGTGGGCAACCTTGTCTTGTTCCTGATCTTAGGGGGAATGGTTTTAGCTTTTCCCCATTGAGTATGATGTTAGCTGTGGGTTTGTCATATATGGCCTTTATTATGTTAAGATATGATCCCTCTATTCCCACTTTCTTAAGGGTTTTTATCATAAAAGGTTGCTGTATTTTATCAAATGCTTTTTCTGCATCTATTGATATGATCATGTGATTTTTATTTTTCATTTTGTTAATGTGGTGTATCACATTAATTGATTTGCGGATGTTGAACCACCCCTGCATACCAGGGATGAATCCCACTTGATCATGGTGTATGATCTTTTTAATGTATTGCTGAATTCTGTTTGCTAATAATTTGTTGAGAATTTTTGCATCTATGTTCATTAGAGATATCGGCCTGTAGTTTTCTTTCTTTGTGGTGTCTTTGTCTGCTTTTGGGATCAGGGTGATAGTGGCTTCGTAAAAAGTGTTTGGGAGTCTTCCTTCCTTCTGGATTTTTTGGAAGAGCTTGAGGAGAATAGGTGATAATTCTTTTTTGAACGTTTTGAAAAATTCACCTGTAAAGCCATCTGGTCCAGGGCTTTTGTTTGTTGGGAGATTATTGATTACTGATTCAATTTCCCTGGTGGTAATCAGACTGTTCAGGCTTTCTGTTTCTTCTTGAGTTAGCTTTGGAAGGTTGTGCGCCTCTAGAAAATTGTCCATTTCTTCAAGGTTGTCAAATTTGATGGCATATAGTTGCTCATAGTAATTTCTTACAATTTTTTGTATTTCTGTGGTGTCTGTTGTCACTTCTCCTCTTTCATTTCTGATTTTATTAATTTGGGTCCTCTCTCTCCTTTTTTTAATGAGTCTGGCTAAAGGTTTGTCAATTTTGTTTATCTTCTCTAAGAACCAACTCTTGGATTCATTGATCTTTTGTATTGTTTTTCTGGTTTCTATTTCATTTATTTCTGCTCTGATCCTTATTATCTCCTTCCTTGTGCTCCCTTTGGGTTTATTTTGCTGTTCTTTTTCCAGATCCCTTAAGTGTGAAGATAAACTGTCAATTAGTGATGTTTCTTGTTTCTTTAGGTAGGCCTGCAGTGCTATGAACTTCCCTCTTAGGACTGCTTTCGCAGCATCCCATAGATTTTGGGTCGTCGTGTTCTCATTCTCATTTGTCTCAAGATATCTTTTGATTTCTTCTTTGATCTGCTGCTTGACCCATTCATTATTTAGCAACATGTTATTCAGCCTCCATGAATTGGTGTATCTTCCTGGTTTTTTTCCCCTGTAGTTCATTTCTAATTTCATAGCACTGTGGTCAGAGAAGACAATTGGTATGATTTCAATTTTCTTAAATTTATCGAGGCTTGTCTTGTGTCCTAACATATGATCTATTTTAGAAAATGTTCCATGAGCACTTGAGAAGAACGTGTATTCTGCAGCATTGGGGTGAAATGCTCTGAAAATATCAATTAAGTCCAACTGCTCCAAAGTATCATTTAAGGCTGTTGTTTCCATATTGATTTTCTGTCTGGAGGACCTGTCCCTTGTTGTCAGAGGTGTGTTGAAGTCCCCTACTATGATAGTGTTGCTGTTGATCTCTGTCTTTATGTCCATCAGTACCTGTTTTATATATTTAGGTGCTCCTATGTTAGGTGCATAGATGTTTACTAGGGTTATGTCCTCTTGTCGGATTGATCCCTTTATTATTATATAGTGCCCATCTTTGTCTTTTAATATTTTTTTCATTTTAAAGTCTATTTTGTCAGATATAAGTATTGCAACTCCAGCTTTTTTTTTGCTTCCATTTGCATGAAATATGTTACTCCAACCCTTCACTTTCAGCCTGTGTGTGTCTTTTGATCTGAAATGAGTCTCTTGTATACAGCATATACAAGGGTCTTGTTTCCTTATCCACTCAGCCACCCTATGTCTCTTGATTGGAGCGTTTAATCCATTTACATTTAAAGTGATTATTGATAGGTACATAGTTATTGCCATTTTTAGATTTGTAGTAAATTGTTTTCATCTTTCTTCTATTTACAGAAGTCCTTTTAGTATTTCTTGCAATGCTGGCTTGGTTGTCATAAATTCTTTCAGTTTGTTCTTTTCTGGGAAGCTCTTTATCTCTCCATCAACTTTAAATGATAGCCTTGCTGGATAAAGCAATCTAGGTTGTAGGCCTTTGTGTTCCATCACTTTGAGTATCTCCTGCCACTCCCTCCTTGCCTTCAATGTTTCTGTAGAAAAGTCATTTGATAGTCTTATGGGAGTTCCCTTGTATGTAACCTTCTGCCTTTCTCTTGCTGCTTTCAAGATTCTCTCTTTGTCTTTAAGCTTTGCCATTTTAACTATAATGTGTCTTGGTGTGGGCCTGTTTGGGTTTATCCTGGTTGGAACTCTCTGCACTTCCTGGGCTTGTATGTTGGTTTCCTTCATCAGGTTAGGGAAGTTTTCTGACATTATTACCTCAAATATGTTCTCAATCCCTTGCTTCTTCTCTTCGCCTTCTGGTATTCCTATGATGCGCATGTTGTTGCGCTTGATGTTATCCCAGAGGTCTCTTAACCCATCTTCATTGTTTTTTATTCTTTTTTCTTTCTGTTGTTCAGTTTGAGTGATCTCTGCTAACTTGTCTTCTAAGTCGCTGATTCGATCCTCTGCTTCATCTAACCTGCTGGTCATTCCTTCAAGTGAGTTCTTAATTTCGGTAATTGTGTTTTTTAGTTCTAGCTGGTTGTTCGTTAAGATTTCTACATCCTTTTTTAGCTCTAACTGGTTGTTCTTTATGATTTCTATATCCTTCTTTATGTCTTCTCTAAGCTCCTTAAACATTCTTATCACCAGTGTTCTGAACTCTGTCTCTGACATGTTGGTTACCTCTGCTTCATTTGGTTCCAGTTGTGGAGGTTTCTTCTGTTCTTTTATTTGGGACATGTTTCTTTGTCTCCCCATTCTGACTGACTCTCTGTGTTTACTTTGATGTATTAGGAAGATCCCCTAGAGCTCTTAGTTCTTGCTGGGTTATCTTATGTAGCATGTGTCTTTTATATTTGACTTGGACTACTTCGTTCTTCTCTGCATGTGCTCCACAGGTGGCTCGTGTGTTTAGTATATCGTCCTGTTCAAGAAGAACTTTGATTGCTTTTTGCTTGTGAGTAGGTGGGCTTAACTCCTAGGCCGTCTAGTTGTGAAACTTGGCTCTGCTCACCACAGGGTGTTCTGCTGGGTGAGGGTTGGCCACTTAAATGAGGTTTGGCCTCTATGGGCTCTTGTGCCTTCAGAGAATTCCCTCTGGGTGTGTGACTTGTAGGTCAAACTCGGTAGTACTCTGGTTTGGTCCAGAGTTGGCTTCTGGAAAATGTTGAATCTTGTGCCTCTTAAGCTGGGCCCTGGTAGGGCAGTTTCAGCACAAATCAAGTTACCAAGTACAACAACAACAACAACAACAAAGAAAACAAATCAAGTACATTCACATGTAAAATACAACCAACAATCCCCCCTCAACATAGGCAAAGATATCAAAGCAATAATGACAGAACAAAGCAAATCACTACAAGCAGAAAAAAAAAAAAAAAAAAAAAAAAAAAAAAGTACCAAGCAAAGCAAAACAGAAAGCAGAACCAGTCTTGGCTTAAGCCCACCAGGTAATCTCCAGGTTGTCCTCTGCTGTGCCAAAGAGTTCCCTGCCTATTGCGCAGGCAGCGCTGGTCACCTGGTGCCCAGAGTGAATTTGGGAGTGTAGATTTAAATGCGAGGAGCTGAGGGGTCTGGATGACAGTTTTCAGAGAGACCATGCAGTTTCTGTCCTTTCCTGCACAAATGCACGCTGAGAGTAGCTCCACCAGCCCTGTGGTCAGTATTCCTGAGTCTTAGGGCCCTCCTTCCATGGGTGACTTGTAGGTCAAACCCGGTAGTACTCTGGTTTGGTCCAGAGTTGGCTTCTGGATATGTTGAATCTTGTGCCTCTTAATCTGGGCCCTGGTAGGGCAGTTTCAGCACAAATAAAGTTACCAAGTACAACAACAACAAGGAAAACAAATCAAGTACATTCACATGTAAAATACAACCGACAATCCCCACTCAACATAGGCAAAGATATCAAAGAAATAAAGACAGAACAAAGCAAATCACAACAAGCAAGGAAAAGAAAAAAAAAGAAGAGAAAGAAAGAAAAAAAAGAAAAAGAAAAGAAAGGAAAAAAGAGAAGAACAAAGCAAAACAACACAAAACAAAACAAAAACAAAAGCAAAAAAGCAAAACAAAACAAACAAACAAACAAACAAACAAACAAAAAATCACCAAGCAAAGCAAAACAGAAAGCAGCACCAGTCTTGGCTTAAGCCCACCAGGTAATCTCCGGGTTGTCCTCCGCTGTGCCAAAGAGTTCCCTGCCTAGTGCACAGGCAGCGCTAGTCACCTGGTGCCCAGAGTGAATTTGGGAGTGTAGATTTAAATGCGAGAGGCTGAGGGATCTGGATGACAGTTTTCAGAGAGACCATGCAGTTTCTGTTCTTTCCTGCACAAATGCACACTGAGAGTAGCTCCACCAGCCCTGTGCCCAGTACTCCTGAGTCTTAGGGCCCTCCTTCCGTGGGTGACTTGTAGGTCAAACTCTGGTTTGGTCCAGAGTTGGCTTCTGGATATGTTGAATCTTGTGCCTCTTAAGCTGGGCCCTGGTAGGGCAGTTTCAGCACAAATAAAGTTAGCAAGTACAACAACAACAACAACAACAAAGAAAACAAATCAAGTACATTCACAAATAAAATACAACCGACAATCCCCACTCTACATAGGCAAAGATATCAAAGAAATAAAGACAGAACAAAGCAAATCACAACAAGCAGAAAAAAGAAAAAAAAAAGAAGAGAAAGAAAGAAAAAAAAAAAAAATAAAATAAAAAAATAAAAAATAAAAATAAAAAAAAAAAAAAAAATAAAGACCACCAAGCAAAGCAAAACAGAAAGCAGCACCAGTCTTGGCTTAAGCCCACCAGGTGATCTCCAGGTTGTCCTCCGCTGTGCCAAAGAGTTCCCTGCCTAGTGCGCAGGCATCGCTAGTCACCTGGTGCCCAGAGTGAATTTGGGAGTGTAGATTTAAATGCGAGGGGCTGAGGGGTCTGGATGACAGTTTTCAGAGAGACCATGCAGTTTCTGTCCTTTAGCTATAGGTTTCTTGTAGATGCTCTTTTTAGGGTGAGGAAATTCCCTTCTATTCCTAGTTTCCTAAGAGGTTTCTTTTTCTTTTTTAAATGATGAACAGATGTTAGATTTTTTTTCAAATGATAATTTTTCTATTTATTGAAATGATCTTATGGCTTTTCACTGTTGGTCTGTTGATAAAGTGAAATACATTGATTAATTTTCAAAAGTTTTACCACTCTTGCATTCATGGGATAAATTCAAGTTCCTCATGTCATTCATATATATATTATAATGTATTATAATATATAATATTTATAATGTATTTATAATGTATTTATAATATATAATATATGATTTATGTTTATATTTGTATATATTTATATACACAGAGGGTGCCAAAAAATGTATACACGTTTTAAGAAAGGAAAAACCTGAATTAAAATTGTAATAATATATACCGGTAACAAAAGATGAATACAAGTCATGTGTATACATTTTTGGCACCCTGGTATATGTATGTATATCTATATACATATACATGTGTATGTATACATATATATGTAAATATACATATATATGAATAAATAAATATATATATGTATGAGGTGTGATAAAAATACAGCGGATGTTTAAATTAAAAAGTATTTATTACAGTAAAAGCCACATTGCCATTAATCCCCCTCAAAACACCCCACACTCACTTCAAACCCACTTATCCCATCATCCTTGCCACTTTCTGAACCAGTTCTGGAAGTTTTCTTTAGTTGCACTGTCATGGCTGCCTTGATGTCCTGAATCATTTTGGCTTTGGGGAAGAGCCAGAAGTCGCATGGTGCCAGATCTGGTGAATAAGGTGGAGGAGGACACACTGTCATGTTTTTATTTGATAGAAATTGCCATACCAGAAACGATGTGTGACACGGAGCGTTGTCATAATGGAGGATGATTTATGGCACACTTTAAAACACGTGTTCACTTAACCTTAGCTCACACCTGACTGATTGCACCAAATAAGTTGAAACTTGTCACACACTGTTACTAAGGTTCAGCATGCCGCTTCCCGTATTGAAGATCCCTGCCTTTCTGTTGTGTGGCACTTGGCAGCAGCATTCACCATATTTTGTTATCACAACGGAAAGGCTCCATGTCACACATTGCTTCTGGTATGGCAGTTTCTGTTAAATAAACACATTTATGGTGTGTCTTCATCCATCTTATTCACTGGAGCTGGCACTGTACAACTTCTGGCTCTTTCCCAAAGTCAAAATGACCCTGAAATGAAAAGGTTTTGAGTCTATTCAGGACACCGAGGCAGCCATGTCAGTGCAACTAAAGACACTCATAAAAGAATACTTCCAGAAGTGCTTCATAAAGTGGCAAAAAAGATGCGCTAAGTGAGTTTGAAGCGAGGAGGAATATTTTGAGGGGGATTAATGGCAATGTGTCTTTTACTGTAATAAATATTTTAAATTTAAACATTCGCCATAGTTTATGATCGATCACACATATGCACACACACGCGCACAGACACACACACACATTTGATGTTGCTAACCTTTTTTGATATCAGAGGGATTATTCATTATGAATATGTATCAACTGGACAGTTAACCAAGTTTACTATTTGGAAGTGCTGAAATGGCTGCAAGAAAAAGACGAAAACAACCCAAACTTTTCTCCAACAATTCATGGCTCTTGCATCATGACAATACACCAGCTCACATGGCACTGTGTGTGAGGGAGTTTTTAGCCAGTAAACAAATAACTGTACTGGAACACCCTGCCTACTCACCTGGCCTACAGTGACTTCTTTATTTACCCAAAAGTAAAGGAAATATTGAAAGGAAGACATTTTGATGACATTCAGGACATCAAGGGTAATATGACAACAACTGTGCTGCCCATTCCAGAAAGAGTTCCGAAATTGCTTTGAAGGGTGGACTAGGAGCTGGCATCAGTGCATAGCTTCCCAAGGGGAGTACTTTGAAGGTGACCATAGTGATATTCAGCAATGAGGCATGTTGCACTTTTTCCAGGATGAGTTCGTGATTGTCTGACTATATGTAATATATATATATATATATATATATATATATATATATATAAAACATATGTATATTGTATGTATATTACGTATATATATATATATATATATATATATATATATATATATATATAGTGTATGCACACACACACACATGCACACATATTATATACTTGGATTTAATTTGCCAATGTTTTCTTCGGTATGTTTACTTCCACTTTGCTTGTAATATCTTTTTCTCATTTCATATAAGGGTGATTTTTGTCTCATAAAATGCTTTGCACAGTTTTACTTGATCATCCAAACATTCTGGAAATAATTTGTGTAGAATTGATATTATTTCTTCCTTAATTGTTTGGTAGATGTTACCAGTAAAACCTTTTAACCCTGAAATTTTCTTTGTGAGAAGGCTGCTAACTACAAATTTAATTCCTTAAATAGATATTAGGAAAATCAGATTATTTCTTTCTTAATAAGCTTTTGTAGTTTGCATCTTTCAAATAATTAATTAATTTCACTTTTGTATAAAATATGTAAGCATAAAGTCATTAATAATATTTTGTTATATCATTTTAATATATGTAGAATCCGTAAGGATGTTCTCTCTTTCATTCCTCATATTAATAAGTTGATCTTAATCTAACAATATAGAGGATTACTAATTTTAGTGACCTTTTCAAAGAACCAGCCTTGGGCTTTAATGATTTTCTGTAGTATTTTTCTGTATTCTGTTTTATTTCTGCTCTTTATTTCCTTCAGATTGCATTGGGTTTAGTTTGGTCTTTTTCTGTGTCTCTAAGGTAGAATCTTAGATACTGTTTTTATACCTTTCTTCTTTTCTAATATACAACTTTAAAGCTATATATTCCTCTCTCAGCAGAGTCTTAGTGGATTTCAGAAATTTAGACGTTTGCTTTGATTTTTATTCAATTCGAAAGTTTTTAAAATTTCCCTTGTGACCCATGTGTTATTTTGAAGTTGTTGTTTAATTTCCAAATATTATAGATTTTAAAAATAACTTTTTAGGGACTTTCCTACAATCTCTCAAAGATTCACAAACCCCAACAAGCAGCATCCAGCCTTGCCATGTCCTGTCTGTACCTCTTGCTGAGCAGTCCGAAGCCTCGCACTGGTGGCAGCCTGCCTCTGATCAAGGCTTGGCCTTGATCAAGGCTTGGCCTCCCAAGAGCCTCCCACACCAGCACTGATGGCGGCCATCTTTGGAACACTTTGTGGCTCATGCCAGGTGGCTCTGTGCAGGGCATAGGCAGCAGGTGAACTTGACCTGGTATGGATCCCCTCTCAGGAGGCTCTGAGCTGGCACTCCCAGTGGCCAGCTATGGACCACACCGGAGTGCTACCCGGATATCTCCACAGATGACACACTGGAAGGGCAGACTGTGCAGGCACCAGAGTCCTGATAAAGTGAGTCCTGCTCTTTAAGGTCAGTCCCTGCACAACAGCTCCACCACTGTAGTCATAGCCAGTCCTCACAACAAATCAGCCCAAAGGTCAGTCCCTCTCATTGATGTGAAAACAGCAACCAAGGCTCCACTACAATAAGATGGCGCACACACAACCCACACAAGGGACACACTTGTAGAACCTAGCTCAGGTGACCAGGAAGACGGCACTACTGCGACCCACAGGGCAACTACTACATAAGGCAAGTCTACTAAGATTGAGAGACATAATAGTTCTACTTAATTAGAAACAAACACAGAAACAAACACAGAGAGGCAGCCAAAATAGGGAGACCAAGAAACAGTTCCAAATGAAAGAATGGAAGAAAGTTCCAGATAAAGAAATAAACGAAAGAGAAATAAACAAGCAATCTACCAGATGCATAGTTCCAAACACTGGTTATGAGGATGCTCAGTGATCTCAGTGAGAACTTCAACAAAGAGATAGGAAACTTAAAAAAGAACCAGTCAGAAATGAAGAATACAAGAACTGAAATAAAGAATACCTTAGAGGGACTCAACAGTAGATTACATGAAGCATAGGATCGAATCAGAAAATTAGAAGATAAGGTAGCAGAAAACACCAAATTAGAACATCAAAGAGAATCCAAAAAAATGAGAATAGTTTAAGGGGTCTTTGGGAAAACATCAACTGTACCAACATTTGCATCATAGGGGTGCCAGAGCAGAAAAGAGAGAGAGAGGGAGGAATTGAAAACCTATTTGAAGAAATAATGATGGAAAACCCAAAGAGGCCCACCCCATAAGTCACATCATAATTAAAATGCCAAAGGCTAAAGACAGAGAGAATCTTAAAAGCAGTAAGAGGAAAACAGATACATTTACCTACAAGGGAGCTCCTCTAAGACTGTCAGTTGATTTCTCAACAGAAACTTTGCAGGCCAGATGGGATTGGCAGGCAATAGTCAAAGTGATGAAAAGCAAGGACCTACAACCAAGATTACCCAGCAAAGCAAAGCAAAGCTATCGATTTTAAATGTGTTTCCTAGACAAGAAAAAGCTAAAGATATTCATCCCCACCAAACTAGAATTATAAGAAATGTTAAAGGGACTTCTTTAAGAAGAAGGAAAAAAAGGATAAAAATATGAATAATAAAATGGCAATAACTACATATCTATCAACAATTACTTTAAATGTAAATGGATTAAATACTCCAATCAAAAGACAGAGCATGGCTGAATGGATAAGAAAACAAGAGCCTTATACATGCTGCCTACAAGAGACTCACTTTAGATTGAAAGACAGACTGAAAGGAAAGGGATGAAAAAAGATATTTCATGAAAATGGAAATGAAAATTAAAGCTGGGCTAGCAATACTTATTCCAGAAAACATAGACTTTAAGACAAAGGCTATAACAAGAGACAAAGAAGGACCCAGTAATCCCACTTCTGGGTATTTATCTGAAAAATCTAAAACCCTACTTCAAAAGGCCACGTGCATCCATATGTTCACTGCAGCATTATTTACAATAGTCAAGATAAAGAGGCAACTTGGGTGTCCATCAATGGAGGAATGGATAAAGAAGATGTGGTACATACATACAATGGAATATTACTCCACCATAAAAAAGCATTAAATTTTGTCATCTGCAACAACGTGGGTGGACCTAGAGGGCATTGTGCTGAGTGGAGTAAGTGAGACACAGAAGAACAAATGCCATATGATTTCACTTATATGTGGAAGCTAAAGAACAAAATAAACAAATAAAACAGAAACAAACTCACAGACACAGAGAACATTTTGATGGTTGCCAGAAGGGAGAAGGGTTGGGGGGGATGGGTGAAAAAGGTAAAGTAATTAAGAAGTACAGATTGGTAGTTACAAAATAGTCATGGGGATGTAAAGTATAGCATAGGGAATATTGTCAATTAATATTGTAATAATTATGTATGGTGTCAAATGGGTACTAGATTTATCCGGGTGATTGCTTTGTAAGTTATATAAATGTCTAATCACTATGTTGTACACCTGAAACTAATATAATAGTGTATGTCAACTGTAATTGAAAAATAAAAAAAAAATATATAAAAAGAAATCTTTTTGATTTCTAGTGAAATTGTTTTGAAAATATAATATATTCTATATAATTTCATTCTTTTAACATTTATTGAGATCTGTTTTTACTCCAGAATATGGTCTATATTGATGAATGTTCCAGGTGCACTTAAAAATAATGTGTATTCTGCTCTTTTACGTGGAGTGTTCTGAAAAAGTCAGTTAGGTCAAGTTGCTTGATTGTGTTTTCAGACTTTCTCATTTTGTGTTCTACCTGTTCTGTCAGTTCCTTAGGGATGAATGTTGTCAACTACAAATGGATTTTTCTGTGCATGTTTTCAGTTTTATCTATTTTTGCTTTTTGCATTTTGATGCTCAAATATTAGATGCATACACTTCATAATTTTTATGTTTACTTGAAGAATTATCTCTATCATTTATTTCATAACTCCTTTTCCCTGGTAATATATTCCTTTTTCAGAAGTTTGCTTCTTTTGTAATTCATATAGTCACTTGAGCTTTTAAATAGTATTTGCATGGTATATTTTCAATCATTTACTTTTAACTTACCTATATTTACATATTTATGGTGGGTTTATTATAGACAGCATATATTTAATCTTGCTTTTTAATTCAGTCTTCAAGTACTGCTTTTTTTCTGGCATATTTTAGCCATTTATGTCTTTGTAATTATATACATGATTTAAATCTGTCATCTTTAAAAAATTTTTTTTTTTATTGGATAATATTGGGGACCAGTGTGTTTTTCCAGGGGGCATCAACTCCAAGTCGTCCTTCAATCTAGTTGTGGAGGGCGCAGCTCAGCTCCAAGTCCAGTTGACATTTTCAATCTTAGTTGCAGGGGGCTCAGCCCACCATCCCATGTGGGAATTGAATTGGCAACCTTGTTGTTAAGAGCTCGCGCTCTAACCAACTGAGCCATCCTGCTGCCCCTAAATCTGTCATCTTGTTATCTGTTTTCTGTTTGTCCAATTTGGCCTTTTCCTGCCTTCCTTTAAATCTAGTTTTTTTAAATGATTCAACTTTCATAATTGACTTATTTATACTTCTTTAAACTTTCATTTTTTTAGTGATTCCTGTTTTAAGATATAGTGTTTGCTATACAGTTTGTAATATTCATCTTTAGCTTATTATAGCCTACTTTCAAATAATGCAACCTTTTCAGATAATGGGTAAGAATTTTACCCCAGTTCTATTCATTCTTCCCGTGTTCTGTCCTTGTTATACACTATCTCTAAGTGCGTTATAAATTCTACAATGCAGTGTTAATATTTCACTTCAGATTCTCACCTTTTAAAATAATTCAAAATAAAAATATATTCTTTTACATTTACCCTCATTTTATCAATTTTGGTACTCTTAATTTCTTTGTGTAGATCAAAATTTCTCTTTTGGAGAGCAGCTCTTCTAACTGAATAACTTCTTTTAACCTTTCTTATGTGCATGTCTGCTAGCAATTAATTTCCTCACCTATCATTTGTTGACAAAAGTATTTTGCCTTTATTTTTGAAAAATATTTTTGCTGGGTATAGAATTCAGGTTTCAGATCTACCTTCAACTATCAGTAATCCCTGCACATCTGTGCCTTGGGGATGGCGGTGGGCTTTCTCTCTGTCCATGCTCTTGCTCTTTTCTCAGAAGTAGCACAGCTCTGTATCTGTCATGTGACTGAAATGTAATGTAGAATAAATAGTCTGTTGACTTAGTTTTTGTTCTGGCAGTTGCCATTTTCTGTTTCTTTAGCTTGATCAAGATAATCATCTTTTATGCTTTCATCTAGAAGGATGAATCATTTCTACTTCTTAGAATTGTAGGGAGTAAGTACTACAAGTGATGCCTTTTATTCTACATATATAAAAAGCAGTTTAATTAGTTTACTAATTATAAGAGCAGTGTCTTCCAACCTCTTAAATTTTTATATCCAGTTAAATGAGCGTGAATACTATCAGCTGAAATTCTCTCTTCATAAGTTCTTTTCTATTTTGTTTTTATGAATAAATTGGTTTTGTTTAATGTTTATTAGAATTATAACTCTTGTAAAAAATGTTTATGTGGAATTTGTTATTGAGAAATTTCAAGTGCAACACTTTCCAAATGAGATCTATGTACGAAAATTCTGTACTGAGCTATTCTTTCATGTATTTAAGTGTGTGTGTAAATCATAAGATTATTTCAGATACACTCACTGAGTCTGAAAATTACATATTGATAAATGCTGATTATCAACTAGTTGGATATTGTTGAAGTTTCCCTTCCTTCCCTCTCCCCTCCTTCCCTCTCCCTCTTTCCCTTTCTCTCTTGTTTTCCTTTTCACTCTTTCTCCAGCAAGCAATTAGATATTATCGATCATTTCAAGGAACATCATTGTCTGACTGTCTGTCTGCCTGTCAGTCTATCTGTCTGTCTGTCTATCTATCTATCAATCAAGAAATGTACCATTGACCCTTGTACAACATGGGTTTGAACTCTGTGCGTTCACTTGTATGCAGATTTTTTCAGTAAATTCAGTAAATGTGTTTTCTTCCTCATGATTTTCTTAATAATTTTCTCTAGAATATTGATTGTAAGAATACAATATATAGTATAATATATAGTACAAAATAGGTGTTAATTACTGTTTGTGTTATTGCTAAGGCCTGGTCAATAGGCTATTAGTAGTTAAGTTTTTGGAGAGTCAAAAGTTGCACATGGATTTTCGAATGTATGGAGTGTTGGTGCTGCTAACCCCTGTGTTGTTCAAAGTTCAACTATATCTTTACTATTACTCTTTTGTTGAATACTTATATGAATACTTTCATAAGTGCAATTAATTCTAACTCAGAAAGTGAATGGATCCATTGCTTAGATGAATTGATTATTTTTGTATTTAACATATTGTTATCATTGCCACCTTTAGTTATAGATCTTAGCCTCTTTGAGCTTAAAATAAATCTAAGAAAAGTCAAAGGAAAAACTATGTAGACAAAATCCAATACTGATGATAGTTTTGATAAATGATTAATCAAAAAGAAGATAAAATTCACATGATTTTAAAATGTTATAGCCCTTTTCTTCAGAATATTATTCAGATTGTTTCTTTTATGTTCTTAATTTAGCTTTTGGCTTCAATTTTGTTGATTCATTCAGTAGTCATTCATAATCCCTTTGTAGGCAAATTCAAGGATCTCTTCTCAGATTTATCAGACTTGCTTGACCTCTGCTGATGCCTTTAACAGCAATTTGGGATTATCAGTTTCTTGAAATGCTCCCTTCCTTTGATTTATTACCTTATAACTTCTCATTTTTCTTTTGTGTTTGCAGTTGTCTGCTATCTTTGCTGTATCTTCTTCTCCTTTCTCAGTAACTTGGATCTCTTCTGAAGGACAGTCCTTAGTTTTTTCACCTTTTTTATATTCCATGTTTTCATATCTCAACCACTTTTATGTTTTCAGTTCTCCTGAGTCTGACCTCCAATTCTGACCTCTCTCCTGGGCTTTTAGCTCCATATCTGTTTTTTAATATTAAGTTGTCACACCAATAATAAAATAACCCCCCGCCCTTCCCCCCACCCCAAAATAGTCTCATTATTTTTCTCTTACAGATCGGCTTCCCACAGAAAAATACCATTTTTTTATGCTGGTAATACTATCTTTTTTTAATCTAAGCTTTCTGTTTTTAGGATATCTTCAAAATCTACTTGATGAGCAATTCTAAAAGGCAATTAACAATGGATTCTTGCTGACTCTTTTCTTTATACTTGTTCCTACAGTCATACGTTTATCACTCTTGTTCTACATTGCTAATCTGGTTTTTCTTCCGATCAACTTGGTTTATTTCAATTTCTTACCTGATGGTTCCGTCGCAATTTTCTTCATCCTCTAATACCATGCTACTAGATCATGCTTCTGTTAAACAGCTTTCAAAACATCTTCTTCCTTCCATCCTTTCCTTTTTTCATTCCTTCCTCTTTCTATCAACTGTCTAAATATGCATCCCTCCTAAAGAATTTGAGGTAGTTTACAAGGGATATATGAATATCTCATGGCAATAAGATTTTAAATGGTGGAGAAAAGGACAATAAATGTTGTATAAATGCAATGAAACTGAGGTAGAGGTTAGTGTCTCAAATACATGCCAGATTTGGGCAGATAATTCAGAGTGAAATGTTTACATCACATAATTCATTATGTCTACCTGGAACAACAGAACCACCGACCAGAACTATTGCTATTTCTGTTTCTAACTGCTGTAGGGGAGGATAAATTTCCCTTTATGGTCTTAGGGTCCCTGGATAGGTTTGAAAATTAAACTGAAACACAGATCAACAAAAGAGGATATAAATGTATGTAAGTTTTATGTGACACAGGAGCCTTCATGAGAAAATAAAGACCCAAATAAACAGACCTGAGTATTTTATGCTAGGTTTAATGAAGACTACACAGTTGTGGAGGAATATGAGAGGTTAAGGAGGTAATTGTAGTAAACTGAGGGAAACTGAGCAAGGTTTGTTTGTTCAGATTCTTCTTGGTGTTCCTTTGTCTTTGGAGATAAGGATGTTCCTTTCCTCTGGATATAGGGAGGGCTCCTCTTACATGAGGGTTTTATGACATGTTTTAAGGAAGAAGGATGAGCAGGTAGGAGGTCAGAGCGAACCTCGTGCTTCTCTTAACATATTCAATATGCCAAGGTGCTACATTTTGGGGTATTGCATCCTAACCCCATCAGAGCTGAGATACTTTTTCCCTCTAAGGAGTCACGTAATGGGAACCTAGTATAGCAAAATGAACAATAATACCACTACCAACATTTTACAGTGATAATACTAAGATTACAGAAAAAAAAGGATTTCACTCTTGCCCTGTAGGATCAATAGGAAATTTTATCCTTTACACTTAAAACGCTATCAAATTACCTAATTTTTTCTATCATAGTTTATCTTTTATTGCTATTTATTAAGCAAATATGTTGAGCAACTGTCTTAAATTAATATTAGCCATCAGAAATGTTGCAGTGTGCTCTTGTGTTCATTCAAATTATTCTGTCTGTTTGTGCTGGTTTTCTTTCCCTGATTAGAATTCAAGAAGACAGAGATTTTTGTCTCAAGAATTGACATTGCTCTTTTGCTGTTTTGTATATCTACTTGGTTCTGCTCTGGTGAGACGTTCACTATAATACAGTAGAAAATCTTAGCAAGGTTTTCATAAAATAGTGAGTTTATAAGGCTCAAGAGACCTTGGATCTGCTTGACTTCGACTTTTATTCAAAATGTCTTACCTACGGTAGCTAGTACTGTTTTCTTCCCAAGAATTGTTTTCTATTTTTATGTTTTTTCTTATCCATTCCCTACAATCTCCCTACCGAATACACACACACACACACACACACACGCACGCACGCACACACACACACACACACACACGCATACATGTTCTACTACCTTTTAATCATCTTGTCTACTACCCAGAGGACCAGGATATGGACTATAAAGAATTCCTGCTAGATGTAGGGACATATATTCTATATTTCTAGTGAGGATTATTCTGAGAATTACAATGAAAGCACAATTATTCAGTAGTTTCTATATTACTCATAAGTTTTTGAGTGATGTTGATTTTAGAAAACCAATTTTCACTTCATAAAGAATCTTGCATTTGATTAGCAATGTTTCCTTCACAATCTATGGATGAAACTCAAGTTGCACTATTGGTGCCTGCCTGAGAACTCATTTTGTCTGCATTTTTAACTAATGTGTTCTTCTGGATGCTGGGTGAGCTTGAAAGAAAGGCACTGGCTGTATACCCATTCCAAGAGATGAGAGGAAAAACACCAGTCTAGTGATCAGTCAGGACAAAAAGTTTCGTGCATGATTTGTGAGATGTGATGAAGGAAATTATTCAGAAAAGTTAATACCTGAACCAAGAACGTTGAAGATATTTGTTTGCCAAAGCACAGTCAATGTCATGCTTCCCACTCCCATTTGAAGGACCTCGTAGCATAGAGTTGAGTTCATTGGGCTCTTTATTGCACAGCGGGCTGTTACCATGAGTCCCCGCTAGGCTCCTCTTTAATGAAAAAAAAATTATTTTTTTAACTATTTTCCTTCTTTATCCTTTCATTTTCAGTTGCATTTCTCTTCTTCCTCACACACCTGCCTTAGAAAGTTTAATTTATTTCCCTTGCTTTCTTCCTTTCATACATTTATTTAAACATATGCTTTCTAGAAAAATCATGTTTAAATTTTTCTAGAAATGGGAATTGTGCCATATATACTATATTCCTTATAATTTTCTAGTACATGGTTTGAGGAAGTGGGGTTTCAATGTAGGTCATCATATCATTTGTAAATAATGGTATTTTAATTTCTTCTCTCAATCATTTTGCTTAATTTCTTTTTCTTTTTGCTTTTTTGTTGACCTTGTAAAGCACTCCAGCATATAGGTGAATGGAAGTGTTGATAGTGGGCTTTCTTATGTTCTTGATTTTAAAAGGATAGTATCTACTGTTTCTCTGCTTGTTGTATGTGTGTGTGTGTGTTTGACATGGAAAATTCCCTTTTATATGCAGTTTACTGATATAGATGATATGACTTTTTCCTCTTTATTAAAGTGGTGAAAGAGATATTTAAGAGATTTCTAATACTAAACTATCCTTGCATTCTTGGGATAAGCTCAACTTAGTCATGTTTGTTGTGTTTATTATCTTCATTATTCATTGTTGGATTCAATTAGATAATAATAACTTATCTGGTTCATCTCTTGGGTTTTTCTACTAATCTTATCTGCTAATCACTTTTACCTCAAATCATCATAGCAAACAACTCTTCTGTTCAGGGCGTCACCTTCTAACCATCTACCCACCCCAGCCTCCTATTCACTTATGGGGTTAAATCTGTCTTTTATAAGCCCCATTTTAAGAGACTAAGGATTTACTAAAACAAACTCAATTTTAATAGCTCTGGTCCCATACTCACAGAACTAAAAAACAAGACAATCCCCAGTGGTTTCTAAATCTGTAGTCTAGTCAAGAAACTTGTGGTCAGAGTGAACAAAAACCAAAGCAGAAACTCAATAGAATCTGAGGAATGAAGAATAAGTGGAATACATTTTGGTTTTAGCTGTGCCTGGGTATCAGGAATGAGTAGAAAGATAAGATTTTGGCAGAAAATGTATATTTGAGGAGAAAGGCTTGATTCTGTGCTTGAAGAATTAAGGCCTATGGTCTGGGTAACTCAGATTCTGGTATCACATTGGCTGAATTAGTTAGAGCCATTTTTCCTTTATGCCTTCAGTGTTTAGGTGCTAACAGAAATAGCTAACATTATTGAACACATACTAAAATCCAGACATTTAGTACTAAAATGCGTTTATTAGTACTAATTTAATTTTATGGATAATGGAATTGAGGCACAGAGAAGCTAAGAAACATGCCTAAAATCCTTCAGCTAGTACATAGCTGAAGATTTAAATCCAGGCAGAGTGGCTCTAGAGCCCGCAGTGGTTTTCTAGTTTAAGAATTTATTACCAGAGAGATTTTAAAACATTTTCTAAGGACCCTGCCGTAAGTGAGAAGTTTCTAGTTTATGTTTAATGAGTCTTAATTTGATGACTACAGATTATTAGATAAAATGACATGAAGTAATTTAAATAAAACGGTGGCATGTAGCTTTTTGCTGTTTTTACCAATTTAAATGAAGTTTTACAACTAAATTCAAGCCCATAAAACTCATTTTATATCAAGTCACTGAATTAGTCATTTACAATATAATAATAATTATTGTTAAAATCTGTTAATTCCTTTAACTCCTCATTACTATATTTTTGATAATCAGTTAACACAGAAATGGTATATGATTGAGCCTGGAGAACCTAAAAAATGCTTATGTTTTACACGTGTGTACACATGTATACACATATATACATGGTCTCTCTCTCTCTCTCTTTCTGTCTCTCTCTCTCTCTCTCTTCTCTTTCTCTCCCTCTCTTTTAATGTGTTTAGAGTCACGATTGAGGGAAAATAAGAAAACAGCAATAGATATTTTCCACAATACTACATTGCTCTAGAGTTTTTCAGCATATTCAGTTAATATGCTTAGTTGACAAATTCTTTTTCTTGTTTGTTTTAATTTTTATTTAATGGGGAAAATTAAAAATATAACCATAAAACCATATATTTCATCTAAGAGGAGGGGAAAAACCACTATAATGGTCTTTTGCTCCCTTTAGAGTTAGAAACATTCATTTTTAGTAATCAATGGGTGGGTAATATGGAAGAGTATCAGGAGATGTGTAAACAGGATTTATTCATATGTCTCATGAGTCACTTCAGTACATCATAACATCAAATACTTCTGTTTGGCCTAAACATTTTCTCAAGGGTAATTGTAAAACATTGCATTTCAGATCTATAACAGTCAGATAATGAGTTCTAAAAATGTGTACTGTTAATTTTATTAGCATCAATATTAATTTTAGAAATGGGTAATATGCACTAAGTTCTATCTAATGTTCATAATCCTACTAGTTGAATTATTTCACTCAAGATGATTATAAGTGATCTGTTTACTATGTTTCCCTTTTTTAATTTAAGTGTTGAAACAATTTCCAGATATGAGCTCATTTCTTGATTTTACTTACATATTCTAAAAACCACAGATTTTCTTTTATACCAGAGGGTTTCTTTTTGGTTTGTTCATTTTTGCTATAAGGTTAAAGGAATTTATGGCACATCCTTGAAATGAGTTATCATCATAAAATTAGTAGATTTTTAAAATTAAAATTTAATTTCTGTGTTTTTTGGACTGTTATGATTTTTTCATTTTCTACTTTATGTATTCTCTTTCTCTTTATGTCCATAGGTCTACAGACATGTATTTAGATACATAAACTTCCATGGGAGTATGAGAGTGAATAGACAGTAGACTCATCTGAGTGTATTTTCTGTATAATAATAATAAGCAGTATCGTAACTATCATTTACTGATATGTTCCAGGTGCTGGAGAGCATTTTACATGTTTTAACTTGTTTAATGTTCACAACCACCTTGGTGGATATAAGCACTGTTATCTCCATTTTACAGATGGAAAACTAAGTACATAGAGTTTACATGTAAGTTTAAACAACCAGTAAGTGGCAGAAGGAGGATGAAAGGTCAAGTAGTTTGTTGTTAGAGCCTGTTTACTGCATTCCCTCGTCCAATATAATGAAATACGGCATTAACTACCATATCATCAGAACATATCCTTCCTATACATTATTCTATATGTTCTCAATCATGTAAGTCATTGACTGTGCAAATATTAAAGTGAAACCATAAGCACCGAGTACTACCTGATAATATTGGGTTTGGAAAGGAAGTCTTAAAATGCAGGTTTATCTTTATCAGGATCCAAGTAGCTTGCTTCATTCACTCTAAGTAGTAACTTGGGCAATAGAGCTTTTTGATGACTAAACATTCATGTCCTTAATATGTTTACTTTAACACAATATTAAATCAGTTCTGAAAAGGTGCAGGTGTGTTTGGGTAGCTTTTCCCTCTTAAGTAGTGATTTTGTAACATTAGCAAAAATGTTTTTGCACCTGGATTTGGACAGCGATAACAAACTTTCTCAGCCTAAGAATAAATTTGGACTCCTTTAAAACTTTTTTCTGTGATTTCAAAATATTCTAATTCTGAATAGTTTTGGAAAAGCCCACAGCAATAAATAAATACAATTTGTTTACATAGGTGCAACAAAACATTCCCTTTTAGTAGGGATTGTTGCTGTTTGTAACAAGTTAATAATCTTCCAGAAAAGGGGCTGGAGTAAACACAATGATTTGTTGGTGGAGTTCAAGGCTGTTATGCATACATAACAGATTTAGAATGATTCTGCTGTTTTCCATCATTTTCCTTTTCTTCTTTTTTTTTAAATCTATATTAACAGATAGTTCTGATGTTTTCCTTTGTGAACATGAATCTTGTTCTTGACGTAGACTCTGCACTGGATGTTCTTTT